>NC_053395.1:13380478-14705478 GCF_905171765.1 Bufo bufo
AGATCCCCCCATAACAGTGCATCATCCACAGATCCCCCCCATAACAGTGCGTCTGTCATGGTCTTACCTTCTTGCTGTTCTCCTTCGTTTGACATGTGCTGGCGGCCATCTTGGTTTCTGGGTTTCTTGTAGCCTTCCACCCTGCGGCTCCTCCTTCCCACTGGGAGGAGCTGGATGCCTAGCTCATATATATAGGAGGTCTGTGGCGTCAGTTCCTTGCTTGGTCCTCCTGTGTTCACATGCTTCTAAGACTGCTGCTGCTTCTGGTTCCTAATCCTGGCTTCGTCTGACTTCCCTGCTGGTTCCTGATCCTGGCTTCGTCTGACTACCCTGCTGGTTCCTGATCCTGGCTTCGTCTGACTACCCTTCTGGTTTCCTGACCTCTGGCTACGCAAGGACTCTGCTTCGGTTTCACCATCCGTTTGGACTTTTGCTTTATAGCTTGATTTTCAATAAAGCCTTCTTATTTTCACTTATCTCTTGTTGTACGTCTGGTTCATGGTTCCGTGACATTAGGACCAAGCCATGAATTCTGACGGTACAGGGCCATCCTCGCTACCCACGCTGGTTGCCAGACTTGATCAGCAGGATCACCTGTTGGGTCGGTTCGCTGTGGCGTTGCAAACCCTGCTTGAACGCACGGCTCATTTCGCTCCTACTGCCGCTCCGGTTGTTGCGCCAGAGTCTACACCGACACCTGTTGTTGCGCCTGCGGTGTTTCGGGGTATGACCGGTTCTGCCCCTCTTCCACAGCGCTTTGGGGGGGAGCCAACTCAGTGCCGAGGTTTCCTTAACCAGGTGGGCATTTATTTCGAGTTGCTGCCACATGCCTTTCCTACTGAGAGATCTAAGGTGGGCTTCTTGATCTCGCTGCTCGCAGACAAGGCCTTGGCCTGGGCCAGCCCTTTATGGGAGAACAACGATCCGGTGGTTGCCGAGTTTTCCGGTTTCGTTGCTTCTCTTCGGAAGGTATTCGATGTGCCGGCTCGTGCTGCCTCTGCTGCGAAGCTCCTTATGTCCATCAGACAGGGTTCACGATCCGTAGCCGAATACGCCATTGAGTTTCGTACCCTGGCAGCAGAGGTGGGCTGGAGTAATGAGGCTCTGGTCGCTGCTTTCTCTCATGGTCTCTCGGATGCCTTGAAGGATGAGGTTGCAGCTAAGGACCTACCAGTGGAGCTCGAGGCTCTTATTTCTTTCCTGATTTTGATTGACACCAGACTCAGGGAGAGACCTTCCTTTAAGGAGAGCCTGCGGAGGTCTTCTAACAGATTAGCGCCTACGTTTGCTATCCCACCCGTGCCTCCCTCTCCTCCCACGCCTCCTGGGGATGACTTGTTTGGGGGTGAACCCATGCAGCTGGGGTTTGCTCGCCTGTCCGAGGGGGAGAGGGCACTCCGGAGACGCGAGGGCCGATGCATGTACTGTGGTCTCGGTGGGCATTTTCTGTTGGCATGTCCGAACCGTCCGGGAAACGCTCGCACCTGAGATCCTGTCGGGGGCAGATCTTGGGTGGAGTCTCCTCGTCCCCGGTTTCCCGTGTTGACAAACCACTGATCACTGTTGTCCTCTCCTGGGTCGGGGGCTCGGTGACGACCCAGGCGTTGGTGGACTCTGGTGCTGGTGGTTTGTTCATTGATAATATGTTCGCTGCCGCCAATTCCATTCCTCTGCAAGCTCGAGGTTCCCCACTGGCTCTTGAGGCGATAGACGGCAGACCCCTTCTGCCGCCACACGTGACTCATGAGACCCTTCCAGTGGGGATAGCCATTGGTGCCGTTCACAGAGAGTCGGTCTGCCTCCAGGTTATTTCGTCTCCACACTACTCGGTGGTCTTGGGGTACCCCTGGCTCCAGAAGCATAATCCGACTTTCGATTGGAGATCGGCCGAGATCCTCTCGTGGTCACCGCAGTGTGGGGCTAGTTGCATCCATGGGTCTGCCAGGTTGCTGTGCACTTCCTCGGACTCTCTGTTGCCTCCTGAATACGAGGAGTACCGGGATGTATTCGATAAGGTGCGTGCGGTTGCCCTACCTCCGCACCGCCCATACGATTGTGCCATAGAGTTACAATCTGGTGCCGTTCCTCCTCGTGGCAAGGTCTATCCACTGTCGGTAGCGGAGAATGAGGCCATGGAGGAGTACGTGAGGGAGGCGCTTTCACGCGGACACATTCGCAAATCCTCGTCCCCGGCAGGGGCTGGATTTTTCTTTGTGAAAAAGAAGGGCGGTGAGTTGAGGCCTTGCATCGATTACAGGGGTCTCAATCGCATCACGATCAAGAACGCTTACCTGATACCCTTGATTTCCGAGCTGTTCGATCGCCTCAAAGGGGCCACGGTCTTTACCAAACTCGACCTGAGGGCGGCATATAACCTGGTAAGGATCAAGGCGGGCGATGAGTGGAAGACCGCGTTTAACACCAGGACTGGTCATTATGAATCCTTGGTTATGCCCTTTGGGTTGTGCAATGCGCCCGCAGTCTTTCAGGAATTCATCAACGATGTTTTCCGTGACCTGTTGCAGCAGTGTGTGGTGGTCTATTTGGATGACATCTTGGTATATTCTGAATCCATGGAGGCCCACATTCTGGATGTCAGACGTGTGTTGCAACGGTTACGAGAGAACAAGCTGTTCGGTAAGCTTGAGAAATGCGAATTTCACCGATCCCAGGTAACCTTCTTAGGGTACATCATTTCCGCTGAGGGGTTCTCCATGGATCCTGAGAAGGTTTCGGCTGTCTTACAGTGGCCCCAGCCCAGTGGTCTTCGTTCCCTGCAGCGCTTTTTGGGCTTCGCCAATTATTATCGGAAGTTCATCAGGGACTTTTCCATGCTGGCCAAGCCTCTCACGGATCTAACCAGGAAGGGCAGTAATTCCCAGGTCTGGCCGCTCGAGGCCATCCGAGCTTTTGAGGCCCTAAAGTCCGCCTTTGTGTCGGCTCCGATTCTGTCGCATCCCAACCCTGGGTTGCCCTTTGTCCTCGAGGTGGACGCGTCTGAGACGGGAGTAGGCGCCCTTCTGTCTCAGCGTAGAACACCAGAGGGTCCTCTGCTTCCTTGTGGGTTTTACTCCCGGAAACTGTCTCCCGCGGAGTGCAACTATCAGATTGGTGACAGGGAGTTATTGGCCATCGTGCAGGCTCTTAAAGAATGGAGGCACTTGCTCGAGGGTTCGGTGGTTCCGGTTCTCATCCTGACGGACCACAAGAATCTGACCTACCTTTCTGAGGCCAAGAGATTGACACCACGTCAGGCCAGATGGGCTCTGTTCTTGTCACGTTTTAATTACGTGGTCTCCTACCTACCCGGTTCCAAGAACATCAGGGCGGATGCCTTATCACGGCAGTACTCCGAGCTGTCCAGGGAGGAGTCGATTCCGACCTCGGTCATACCTCCGAATCAGATCTTGGCCGCCATTCGCACCAGCCTGACCTCTCCTCTGGGTGAGCAGATTTTGGCGGCTCAATCTGGTGCTCCCTCTGGGAGACCCAATGGCAGATGTTTTGTGCCTGAGGAGTTGCGCACTCGGTTGTTGCGAACCTACCATAACTCCAAGACCGCGGGGCATCCTGGAAAGAATCAGCTGTCCTGGGCTGTTTCACGTCTGTTCTGGTGGCCTTCCCTACGTTCCGACATCGCCGCTTATGTAGCGGCATGCTCCGTTTGTGCCCAGAGTAAGTCCCCTCGGCACCTTCCGTTGGGGCTTCTGCAACCCATAGCTACCGGGGAGCGCCCATGGTCACACCTGGGGATGGATTTCATTGTGGACCTCCCTGCATCCCGAGGCCATACGGTCATTCTCATGATTGTGGATCGGTTTTCCAAAATGTGCCACTGTGTTCCTCTCAAGAAGTTACCCTCTGCACAAGAGTTGGCCACGATTTTTGCCAGGGAGGTCTTCCGGTTGCACGGTTTGCCCAAGGAGATTATGTCGGATCGGGGGAGTCAGTTTGTGTCCAGGTTCTGGCGCGCCTTTTGCTCCCAGTTGGGGATTCATCTCTCCTTCTCCTCGGCCTACCACCCTCAGTCCAATGGGGCCGCAGAACGATCCAATCAGGCCTTGGAGCAATTCCTTCGTTGCTATGTCTCCGATCATCAAGACAATTGGGTTGACCTCCTACCTTGGGCTGAGTTTGCCAGGAACACGGCGGTGAACTCTTCCTCTGGGACGTCTCCCTTCTTGGCCAATCATGGGTTCCAACCTGCCGTGTTACCGGAGGTATTCTCTCCCCAGGATATTCCTGCTGTGGAGGATCACCTTTCCGTCCTACGTGCTTCTTGGGTACAGATCCAGAAGTCCCTTGAGGCCTCTGCGCAGCGCCAGAAACTCCAGGCTGATCGCAGACTAGCGCCTGCTCCTTCCTACCAGGTCGGAGACCGTGTATGGTTGTCCACCCGCAACCTCAACCTTCGAGTGCCCACTCCCAAGCTGGCTCCTCGCTTTGTTGGTCCCTTCCGAGTGCTTCGCAGGGTAAACCCGGTAGCCTATGCCCTTGCGCTTCCTCCTGGCATGCGGATCTCCAACGTGTTTCATGTCTTCCTGTTGAAGCCACTGGTGTGTAATCGTTTCACTTCCTCGGTTCCTCGGCCTCGTCCGGTCCAAGTGGGCAATCATGAGGAGTATGAGGTGAGCAATATCCTGGACTCACGCCTGGTCCGCGGTCGGGTGCAGTTTTTGGTCCATTGGCGTGGTTATGGTCCAGAGGAGCGTTTCTGGGTTCCCTCCGCAGATGTCCATGCTCCTGCCTTGCTCCGAGCCTTCCACGCACGCTTCCCTCAGAAACCGTTTTTTGCTCCGCGGAGGAGGGGCCCTTGAGGGGGAGGTACTGTCATGGTCTTACCTTCTTGCTGTTCTCCTTCGTTTGACATGTGCTGGCGGCCATCTTGGTTTCTGGGTTTCTTGTAGCCTTCCACCCTGCGGCTCCTCCTTCCCACTGGGAGGAGCTGGATGCCTAGCTCATATATATAGGAGGTCTGTGGCGTCAGTTCCTTGCTTGGTCCTCCTGTGTTCACATGCTTCTAAGACTGCTGCTGCTTCTGGTTCCTAATCCTGGCTTCGTCTGACTTCCCTGCTGGTTCCTGATCCTGGCTTCGTCTGACTACCCTGCTGGTTCCTGATCCTGGCTTCGTCTGACTACCCTTCTGGTTTCCTGACCTCTGGCTACGCAAGGACTCTGCTTCGGTTTCACCATCCGTTTGGACTTTTGCTTTATAGCTTGATTTTCAATAAAGCCTTCTTATTTTCACTTATCTCTTGTTGTACGTCTGGTTCATGGTTCCGTGACAGCGTCATCCACAGATCCCCCCATAACAGTGCGTCATCCACAGATCCCCCATCAGTGTCATCCACAGATCCCCCATCAGTGTCATCCACAGATACCCCATAACAGTGCGTCATCCACAGATCCCCCCATAACAGTGCGTCATCCACAGATCCCCCCATAACAGTGCGTCATCCACAGATTTCCCCATAACAGTGCGTCATCCACAGATCCCCCCATAACAGTGCGTCATCCACAGATCCCCCCATAACAGTGCGTCATCCACAGATCCCCCCATAACAGTGCGTCATCCACAGATCCCCCCATAACAGTGCGTCATCCACAGATCCCCCCATAACAGTGCGTCATCCACAGATCCCCCATAACAGTACATCATCCACAGACGACCATTAGTTCAAAAGCTACCAAAAGCACACCTTTTGGTTCAAAATATTTTTTTCTTATTTTCCTCCTCAAAAACCTAGGTGCGTCTTATCATCAGGTGTGTCTTATAAAGCGAAAAATACGGTACATGACATTTATGCAAAGAGTCAGTATTTGCAGTGTTGGCCCTTCTTTTTCAGGACCTCTGCAATCCGACTGGGCATGCTCTCAATCAACTTCTGGGCCAATTCCTGACTGATAGCAACCCATTCTTTCATAATCACTTCTTGGAGTTTGTCAGAATTAGTGGGTTTTTGTTTGTCCACCCGCCTCTTGAGGATTGACCACAAGTTCTCAATGGGATTAAGATCTGGGGAGTTTCCAGGCCATGGACCCAAAATGTCAAAGTTTTGGTCCCTGAGCCACTTATGCCTCGTTTCCACTGAGAGGATCGGTTCGGGTCGGCACAGTTTGGAAGATTTTTAATGGTCCGGTCTATTTAGGTGAGCGTTTCCACTGCAACTCGGGCCGCCGGGTCCATACGTGGTTTAGAAAAAAATGCATAGCGTGACGTCACACTAGTGCGACGAAAAACGCGATGCTACAAACAACAAAGATGCGCTTACGTTTGACGTTATTCAGGCCGCCAATCAGGAGAATGTATTGTGTGACGCAAGTAGCTCCGCCCTAACCGAACCGTTCCATTTTTCTATGGCCCTACATCTGAAGCAGGACCCTGAATGGTGCGGTACGGTTCGCTTGAATGGATCGCTTTAGTAACATAGTACATAACATAGTAACATAGTACATAAGGCCGAAAAAAGACATTTGTCCATCCAGTTCGGCCTGTTATCCTGCAAGTTGATCCAGAGGAAGGCAAAAAAAAACCTGTGAGGTAGAAGCCAATTTTCCTCACTTTAGGGGAATAAAAAATTCCTTCCTGACTCCATTCAGGCAATCAGAATAACTCCCTGGATCAACGACCCCTCTCTAGTAGCTATAGCCTGTAATATTATTACACTCCAGAAATACATCCAGGCCCCTCTTGAATTCCTTTATTGTACTCACCATCACCACCTCCTCAGGCAGAGAGTTCCATAGTCTCACTGCTCTTACCGTAAAGAACCCTTTTCTATGTTTGTGTACAAACCTTCTTTCCTCCAAACGCAGAGGATGTCCCCTCGTCACAGTCACGGGGATAAATAGATGATGGGAGAGATCTCTGTACTGACCCCTGATATATTTATACATAGTAATTTGATCTCCCCTCAGTCGTCTTTTTTCTAACGTGAATAACCCTAATTTTGATAATCTTTCAGGGTACTGTAGTTGCCCCATTCCAGTTATTACTTTAGTTGCCCTCCTCTGGACCCTCTCCAGCTCTGCTATGTCTGCCTTGTTCACAGGAGCCCAGAACTGTACACAGTACTCCATGTGTGGTCTGACCAGTGATTTGTAAAGTAGTAGGAATATGTTCTCATCACGGGCATCTATGCCCCTTTTGATGCAACCCATTATCTTATTGGCCTTGGCAGCAGCTGCCTGACACTGTTTTTTGCAGCTTAGTTTGCTGTTTATTAAAATTCCTAGATCCTTTTCCATGTCAGTGTTACCCAGTGTTTTACCATTTAGTATGTACGGGTGACTTGCATTATTCCTTCCCATGTGCATAACTTTACATTTGTCAGTGTTAAACCTCATCTGCCACTTATCTGCCCAAGCCTCCAATCTATCCAGATCCCTCTGTAGCAGTATACTGTCCTCTATAGTATATATACAGTATACTGTCCTCTGTAGTGTATATACAGTATACTGTCCTCTGTAGTATATATATATACAGTATACTGTCCTCTGTAGTATATATACAGTATACTGTCCTCTGTAGTATATATACAGTATACTGTACTCTGTAGTATATATATATATATACAGTATACTGTCCTCTTCAGTGTTAATTACTTTACACAGTTTAGTGTCATCTGCGAAAATTTATATTTTACTATGCAAGCCTTCTACAAGATCATTAATAAATATATTGAAGAGAATAGGGCCCAATACTGACCCCTGAGGTACTCCGCTAGTGACAGTGACCCAATCTGAGTATGTACCGTGGAAACACCCAAAATAGCGAACCGTACCGTACCGACCCGAACCGATCCGCTCAGTGGAAACGAGCCACTTAGTTATCACTTTTGCCTTATGGCACGGTGCTCCATCGTGCTGGAAAATGCATTGTTCTTCACCAAACTGTTGTTGGATTGTTGGAAGAAGTTGCTGTTGGAGGGTGTTTTGGTACCATTCTTTATTCATGGCTGTGTTTTTGGGCAAAATTGTGAGCGAGCCCACTCCCTTGGATGAGAAGCAACCCCACACATGAATGGTCTCAGGCTGCTTTACTGTTGGCATGACACAGGACTTATGGTAGCACTCACCTTTTCTTCTCCGGACAAGCCTTTTTCCAGATGCCCCAAACAATCGGAAAGAGGCTTCATCGGAGAATATGACTTTGCCCCAGTCCTCAGCAGTCCATTCACCATACTTTCTGCAGAAGATCAATCTGTCCCTGATGTTTTTTTTGGAGCGAAGTGGCTTCTTTGCTGCCCTTCTTGACACCAGGCCATCTTCCAAAAGTCTTCACCTCACTGTGCATGCAGATGCGCTCACACCTGCCTGCTGCCATTCCTGAGCAAGCTCTGCACTGGTGGCACTCCGATCCCGCAGCTGAATCCTCTTTAGGAGACGATCCTGGCGCTTGCTGGACTTTCTTGGACGCCCTGAAGCCTTCTTAACAAGAATTGAACCTCTTTCCTTGAAGTTCTTGATGATCCTATAAATTGTTGATTGAGGTGTAATCTTAGTAGCCACAATATCCTTGCCTGTGAAGCCATTTTTATGCAACGCAATGATGGCTGCACGCGTTTCTTTGCAGGTCACCATGGTTAACAATGGAAGAACAATGATTTCAAGCATCACCCTCCTTTTAACTTGTCAAGTCTGCCATTTTAACCCAATCAGCCTGACATAATGATCTCCAGCCTTGTGCTCGTCAACATTCTCACCTGAGTTAACAAGACGATTACTGAAATGATCTCAGCAGGTCCTTTAATGACAGCAATGAAATGCAGTGGGAAGGTTTTTTTTGGGATTAAGTTAATTTTCATGGCAAAGAAGGACTATGCAATTCATCTGATCACTCTTCATAACATTCTGGAGTATATGCAAATTTCTATTATAAAAACTTAAGCAGCAACTTTTCCAATTTCCAATATTTATCTAATTCTCAAAACTTTTGGCCACGACTGTAGTACGTGGGCCGTCCATGTGAAGCAGGTGGGAGACGCCGCGTGTATGAGCTATTGTGGCTCGGTCTCCTCGGCTGGAGTTGGATGCAGTGAAGTCAGCGGTGGCTCATCCTGGTCCTGGTCTCCTGGTGTTTTGCCCCGTTGGTGGTATAGGTTGGTTGGCTTTTGGAGGTGGATTTTTTGAAGGTGCTGCGGCTGCCATTGGGACATTCCTGAGGAGAATCGGGTGAAAACAGGGCTGTTGGCTCTCATCAAGTCCGGTAAGCTAAGCAGAGGGGGTATAATCAATAGTGACGAGCGGCAGGGGCGATATTTCACAAATATTTTTTAGAATATTCGCGAATTCAAATATTCGTTATATTCTACGATTTCTTTACTCCAAAAATTGACAAAGTAATGATTGCGTAATATGCAAATTTCCATAATGTAAATTTTTATTGCAAATTTTTCAATTGCCAAGTAAAAACATGATCCCTCCCTGCTTCTTGCTTGTGGGCTAATGAGTCATAGCACTATATCGAATATATTTGTTTTTTCAAATATTCGTAATATTCTAAAACAAGAATATATAGCAATATAGCGAAAATTCGAAAAAAAATAATATAGAGCAATTTAGCTAATATAGTGCTATAATTTTTTTTTTTTTAATAGTTGTAATTTTTTCCCAATCTTAACTTCAGATGAGAAAAAATGACAACTATTAGACAGAGAAGATTATAGCTCTATATTAGCTAAATTGCTCTATATTCGATATAGTGCTATATATTTGTTTTTTAGAATATTCATAATTTTTCCTATTTAAAGTCATGATTCCTTCCTGCTTCTCGCTTGTAGGCCAATGAGTCATTGGCCCACAAGCAAGAAGCAGGGAGGAATCATGTTTTTACTCGGCAATTGAAAAATTTGCGGTAAAAATTCGCATTACGAAAATTCACAATTAAAAAAATCTTGAATATTCGAAATTACGAATATATATCACTATATTCTAAATATTCGCGAATTTTCAAAGTACCTTTAATCGCGATAAAAATTTGCAATTCGAATATTCGTGATCAACACTAATAATCAATAAGAGGAAGAGAGGAGGAAAGTGCGTATAAATAGGGAGCCGGGATAAAGGGTATTTGTTTGCACGGAGCCAAGAAAGAGGACGTCTCAGTTTGCAATTTTGTATTTGCTGTTGTAACCGATCCGTTCGCTCTCCTCCAGTTATTGAATCACAGATTTCTATAATTACTCATCACTGTGTTTGGGATCTTTCAGTAACTCTCTATCCTCTACCCCCTGTCCATTCAGAAACTAACTTGGTTTTGGGACTCTGCCGTAACATCCTTACCGACCGAGCACCTTCCTAACGGTGTACTAAACCCGGACTGACAGATCATTACCCAGTGTATTTATTAACAGGCCGCGACTTTGTATTTGTCCTCCAATTACTCCTGCTGAAAATGCCGCCTAAGAAGAGAGATGATCCACATGGCTCTAATACTAACAATGCTAACAGGCGATTACTAACGGGAGTGGGGTCAGATACAAGACGGAAACAAAATGCTTTAAGTAAATATCTGACACCCTCATCCTCTCCATTAAGAGCCCCCAACCCCGGGAATGATATAGGGGGAGGGGAAGAGCCTGGTTTGGAAGAAAATATACATTTGGATACCGCTGAAGGGAAAGTAGTGGAGCAAGAAAAGGGAGACTCCGACCCAAAAATGGTGAAATAAATTGTATCTGCGGTTACGAGGTTAGAGTCTGATGGGGAAGGTGGTAATACAGATTGGGGGCATCCAGACAGATGGGACCTTAATTACAGATGATTGGACAACGCTGAGGGAATGCAGGAATTGGAAAGTAGAGCGTCACCGGGGGAAGACTTATTATTTAAGTTGGAGAAAGATGTAATATCTCTAAAACAAATGACTGCTGCCATGGAGAATAAACTGATAGCTATAGAAGACCGAGCAAGAATAAAATATCTGAGATGGGTAGGAACACCAGAGGTAGAGGAAGGTTCCGATTGTGTCGGTTTTATGGAAAAATGGAGAACTGTAAACCTGGGACGCTGTTCAACTCCTTAATTATTGAGAGAGCGCACAGAGTCCCAAATCAGCGGAGAAAACCGGGAGAATATCCAAGAACAATTCTGACTTCGCTTCTTATAGAGAGCGGGAGGCTGTGTGGAGGGAGGTTAGAGCCTCTGAGGAGCTTCAAATAGATGGGACAAAAATAAGAGCATATCCGGACTTTTCAATGGCTACCAGCGCCCAAAGGAAAAAATATACTGACATAAGAAAGAGATTTAGGCAGGATGGGGTTAAATATAGTTTGGTGTTTCCAGCTAAACTCCGGGTGGTATATCAGGACACGATGGTCGTCTTCCAGTCCCCTCAAGAAGCAAGTGAATGGGCAGATTTAAAGGGCCTCCCGAGAGAGAGAGAGAGGGAGAGAGATTTTTTTTTTTTTTTTAATGATAAGAATTATTTCTGCTAATGTACGAGGGTTAAGAGAAAAGTTGAAAAGATTTGCTATTTTTGACTGGATGGGGAGGTACTTGCCGGCCATCATCTGCCTTCAGGAAACACATATGGACAAGGAATTGATGGATCGGTCAACGACACCATTCAATATATACATCATATTCCAGGGGCGCATCTATTCTAGTACATAATAAAGTTAACTTTGAGTATATTGCAAAAGGCGGATGGTTGTGGCAGGAATCTCTGCTTACAGTGTAGAGTGAATGATATATTGTTGGTAATAGCAAATATATATATATATATACCACCTCCATATAAACCTGATGTACTATAGGAGTTGTATAACTATATGACTGATAAACAAGATTGTGTATTAGTAGCAGCGGGGACTATAATACTGCGTTGGACCCAAGTATAGATAGATTGTCCAAGGGCAAAGGTTTACACCATAACACTAATTTTTCCAGGTTATTATTGGAATTTGGCTGGAACGATATCTGGCGTTTATATAATCCTGAAGAAAAGGTGTTTTCCTGTAATTCAAGGACGCATCAGTCCTGGTCTAGGAGAGATGTGATCCTTGGTAATAGGAAACTGCTGGAAAGGAATGAAATAAGTATAAAGTATGTTCCTGTGTTTATGTCGGATCATTGCGCAATTGTAATGGAGATTGTGTCCTTGGAAAAACAGATCTCAAGGGTTTTTACATTTAATCCCCATTGGTTTATTTTGTTGAATGATAAGAACAGTATTATGGAGGAATTGAAGTCCTTTTTTTGTATTAATAGGGATTCTGCTAAGAAACAGTGGATTTGGGATGCGGCAAAGGCATTCCCGAGGGGAATATTATGCAAGCAAGTAATTAATTTGAAAAAAAAAATAAGTAAATGGTAAAACTAGAGAAATTAAAGGATGCCAGGGGCGTCTGTCCTGTGTGGGGGGCCTGGTTGGATCTTTGCTATGGGGCCCTTACTTCTCTATGTACGGCACTGAAGGATGCCCAAAAACTCTGTGCGGAGGACCCCTCATTGGAAAATTTCAGAAACTGGGAAAAACTAAATTACATGATTAAAGAAGTACATATGGAAAAAATACAAACATCCATGTTTTTCAGGAGGGTTAGGTCTTTTGCAGAGGGAGAAAGAGCCGGTAAGCTTGTGGTTACCATAATTATTAATCAACAAAAAAAAAGTTGGATAGGTCTAATAAGAAATAATAAAGGGCAAATAGTTAAATCCCCAGAACAGATTAATATTTTGTTTAGTAAATATTTTGAAGAACTCTATAAATCAAAAATTAGATATAGCAGGGACGAGTTATGTCAATACCTGGATGATGTCCCCTTCAGGAAGCTTGCAGAAGCTCATAAGATTCAGTTGGAAGGGAGTATAAAGCTGGAGGAGTTAGTGAGAGCTCTACATTCAACAAAAGATAAGAAAGCTCCGGGAGGGGATGGGATTACTTTTGAGGAATACAAGGAATTTAGTTTAGTTATTCTTCCGGAATTAATGGAGACCCTCGTTGATCAAATAAATTACCGGAATCAATGAAAGAAGCCACTGGTATTTTGATTCCTAAACCTGGAAAGGATCCATTAAGGCTGGAGTCGTATAGAGCCATCTCTCTGTTCAATACTGATATCAAGTTATTAGCCAAGGTATTGGCAGACAGGTTAACAAAAGTAATAAAAACAATAATAAAAGGGGATGAAACAGGGTTTATTTCCGGGGGGATTGATATATTCTAATATTAGAAGATTATTTATGAACATTGAAGCAAATAAAGATCAAAGTAGTAAAAAAGCAATCAAGGCTTTCCATTGTATAGAGTG
This sequence comes from Bufo bufo, assembly GCF_905171765.1. Classification (NCBI taxonomy): domain Eukaryota; kingdom Metazoa; phylum Chordata; class Amphibia; order Anura; family Bufonidae; genus Bufo; species Bufo bufo. The sequence goes on from NC_053395.1 coordinate 13,393,735, forward strand.
GGAATATTTGTGGGAGGATCGTAAACGCTTTGGGGAGTATTTTATAGGTTGGATTAAATTGATTTATTCACATCCTACAGCGAGGGGGGCTGTGAATGGGGTGATGTCCCTTTTTAGGGACACTAGGCAGGGATGTCCCCTATCGCCGCTGCTCTTCACAATTGCAATAGAACCACTAGCGATAATTATTAGAGAGAATTAAAGTATTAAGGGGTTTCAATACGGTAATGTAAGGGAGAAAATAATACTCTATGCGGATGACATCTTGTTGTTTTTGGCGAATATTGATTAGGAAATGGAGAAACTGATGGAAATAATTAAGAGATTTGGATATTATTCAGGACTTAAAATAAATTGGGAAAGATCTCACTTGATGTTGTTAGGGGACGAGGTAGGTGAGAGGAGTAATGTAGTTCACCAAGTGGATAGAGATAGTAGTTTTAGGTATTTGGGAGTAAATATAGCAAAGAATTTGATGGAATATGTTAGGTTGAATGTGTTTCCTCTCTTAGATGAGTTGAAGAAAAAAAATACATATTTAGAAAAGGTTTCCACTATCTATGATTGGACGAATTAATGTGATAAAGATGGCTCTTCTTCCTAAGGTTCTTTATGTACAGTCCTGATCAAAAATTTAAGACCACTTGAAAAATGGCAAAAAATCATATTTTACATTGTTGGATCTTAACAAGGTTCCAAGTAGAGCTTCAACCTGCAACAAGAAGAAATGGGAGTGAGGCAAGACATTTTTTGAGCATTCTATTTAATGAAAACAACGAATAATCTGAAACAGGCTGGTTTTCAGCTGATCCAAAGTTTAGGACCACATGCCTTTAAAAGGCCAAATCTGTGCAAAGATGTGGATTCATTGTCATCTTCTGTCAGGTAGTCACACGTTGTGATGGCAAAGGCAAAAAAACTCTCCCTTTCTGAACGTGGTCGGGTTGTTGAGCTGCATAAGCAGGGTCTCTCACAGCGCGCCATCGCTGCTGAGGTGGGACGCAGTAGGACAGTCATTTGGAATTTCTTAAACAATCCTAAGGGTTATAGAACAAAAAAGTCACGTGGAAGACCCAACAAAAATGTCACCAGCACTGAGCCGGAGGATCCAATTGGCTGTCCGTCAAGACACTGGACGATCCTCAACCCAAATTAAGGCCCTTACTGGTGCTGACTGCAGCCCCATAACCATCAGACGGCATCTGAGACTGAAGGGCTTCAAAAACAAAAAACGTCTTCAAAGACCTCGTCTCCTTGAACGCCACAGAACTGCTCGTTTGGACTTTGCAAGAGAGCACCAAACATGGGACATTCAAAGGTGGAAGAAAGTTTTATTCTCTGATTTAACCTTGATGGTCCTGATGGTTTCCAACGTTACTGGCATGACAAGCAGATCCCACCTGAGATGTTTTCTACGCGCCACAGTGGAGGGGGCGCCATAATGGTCTGGGGGGCTTTTTCCTTCAGTGGAACAATGGCGCTTCAGGAAGTGCAGGGGCGTCAAACGCCCGTGGCTATGTCCAGATGTTGCAGAGAGCATTCCTCATGACTGAGGGCCCTCGTCTGTGTGGTAACAGGACAACGCTACAGTACACAATGCCCGCAGGACAAGGGACTTCTTCCAGGAGAATAACATCACTCTTTTGGCCCATCCTGCGTGTTCCCCTGATCTAAATCCAATTGAGAACCTTTGGGGATGGCTGGCAAGGGAAGTTTACAAAAATGGACAACCGTTCCAGGCAGTAGATGGCCTTCGTGCGGCCGTCTTCACCACTTGGAGAAATGTTCCCACTCACCTCATGGAAACGCTTGCATCAAGCATGCCGAAACAGTAACGGCAGAGCTACTCATTACTGAGTTCATGTTTGGAAGTTGGATTAGTTTGGGGGGGGGATTCGTTTTTTTTTTGGAGGTGTGATCCTAAACTTTTGATCAGCTGAAAAACAGCCTGTTTCAGTTTATTCGTTGTTTTCGTTAAATTGAATGCTCAAAAATGTTCTGTCTCCCTCCCATCTCTTCTTGTTGCATGTTGAAGCTCTACTTGGAACCTTGTTAAGATCCAGCCATGATACATAGGATTGTTTGCCATTTTTCAAGTGGTCTTAAACTTTTGATCAGGACTGTATTGCAATGTGCTCAAGTATGGTTACCAAATAAGGTTTTCACTATTAAGAATAGATTAATGAGGGAATTTATTTGGAAAGAAGGGAATCCAAGGATATAGTTAGAGATTTTACAGATAATAATAATTATATTTTTTATTTAATGGATCACGTTTGTAGAGAAATTTATAAAATGATGGATATTAAAGGAAATACAGATTTCACTCCAATATGGAATAATATAAAATTTATGAGAAATACAGAAAATTAAACATTATGTAAATTGGGAAAATAAGGCTGTTTCTTTGCTGTGTCACTTATTTGAGGGGGATTTATTAAAAGATTTTGAAACTGTTAAAAAGAATTTGGGATTCTAAATAAATAATTTTTCAGACATTTACAGTTGAGAGAAGCAATAAATTCATCATCAGTAGATTCTCAGAAATATAAAAAGGCCGCTATGGAGGAGATGAATCAACTGCTTGATAATAGAAAGGAAAAAGGATCGGGGTCAAGAAGATATAGATTATTGTCGAAAATTAAACAAAGCAAAATTATTATAGCGGCTAAAGAGAAATGGAAAAAAGACGTAGATGGGTTATCCGAGGAACAGCGAAAGGATGTACTGAAGACTAGATCTATGGTCTCAATGACGGCCTCACATGGGGTTCACAGTTAGTTTTTATTCATAGGCTGTATCGACCCCCCTATTGCTCAAAGAAATGGGTATAAAACCCACAGATGAATGTCCTAGATGTGGTAGGGAGCAGGCAGGTCTTTTCCATCCGGTATGGAGATGCCCTAAATTGTTCCGATATTGGTCTGAGATAGCGGTTATATTGGAGCACAAGTAGAGGGAGATCCAGCGGCTTGTAAAGCAGATTGCAGTGTAAAGCATCTCTGTGCCAGAAGTCCCAGTAGAAGTCTAATGAGTGCATGTTATAGAAAAGGAAAGATCGCCCCGCAAAAAGTGCGCCCTCACACAGCTTCATAGATATAAAATTTTGGGGGTCAAAATATGGCAATGAAAAGAAAAAAAAATTTTTTTCAAGGTTTTTATGTTTTTTTCTAGTATTAAAGTGCAAGAAAAACGATAAAGTCTGGTATCGTTCTAATCGTACTGACCTGGAGGATGAAGAGAACAGCTCAGTGTTACCCCATAGGGATCGGTGTGAAAACAAAAACATAAAACTGTGGTAGAATTGTCTTTTTTTTTTTTACAATTCCTCCCCATTTGGATTTTTTTTTCAGCTCTCCACTACATCATATGCAATATTACATTTTGCCATTAGAAAGTTCAACTTGTCCAACAAAAAACAAGCCCTCATACGGCTGTGTGAACGGAAAAGTAAAAAACCTATGGCTGTGGGATGACGGGGGAGTAAAAAACAAAAGTGCAAACATGGAAAAACGCAAGGTCCTTGAAGGGTTAATAATTGATGCGCTCCATTTTATGTGTAGGGTTGGGGGATGGGGGGGTTGATAAGACAGGGATTATTATGGGCCATGATGGAGGGGATGACACGTATGGATGATATGTGCACATTGTACACGGCTGCTGGATAATAATTACACTGACAATAAAGTCTTATCTTATCACCTAACAATTTATGACCTTTGAACTTCTTGGTCACATGTGAATTGCCGACGTCCTCCCTCGATCACGCGATCTCCTCTCTCCGGTGTTTATCGCTCCCCGGGCAGCCTGGCTTCATTCACCCCTCCCCCCCTCCCCTTACCCTCTGACTCCTTCCGGATTTTACCTCCAGTCGGCTTTAGATTTGGGGAATAATCCAGGAGGTGACCATCGGCCTCCTTATAGACGGCGCTTCTCCTCCCGGCCCTACCCGCTGTCTGCCCACACTCTGATTGCTGCTCTGAAGTTCTCTGTGATAAATGACATCCGAGGCTATAAAAGGAGTATAAAGTGTGAGGTCAGCCTCCAGAGATGAGGGGTTTATACGGAGATTTCTACAGACGATACGAGCAGAGACATATTCCGTCTAATCAGCAGTAATCCCAATACATTCTATTCCTTATGTTATATCCCAGACATGGACGCTCCGCACTCCGCTCTTCCATCACTGTCTCCTCCTCAAGCCCCTGCCCCAGGTCCCTCTTTTCTGGGTCCTCACCCCCTATGGGGCCACAGCTGCCTGCTCCCCCCATGTTTGGAGACCCCCAGTCTCACCTTCATGATCAGAGACACTTCTCAGGATCAGATTGGGCGTTCCCCTGATACAACATGGACAGGAAGAATGATGGCGCCTCCTACAGGCTGGTTTCTGGCGTCCTGCGATTGTCCCTCATTCACACCTTGTACCTGCAGGGAACAGACATATTGTTCCCTCTGAATCTGTAAGACACATCTAGGGTAATCAGAGATCATCCAGCACACTGATGAGGGCGTCCCAGCCAGACCTCACCCCCCCATGATGTCAGACAGGAGGCCTCTACTATTCGGAGGTCCGCACTTCTTACAGATACGCGGCTCCGCTCCAGTTTACACCTCTCCCAGCAGGATATGGCGGCCATGGTAATATGAGGGAGAACGAGTGTAGTATTGGGGGGCGACCCCACACGGAATCAGTGAATAAACTGGTGGATGTGTCAGGGGAGGGGTGTGGATGGGCCCCGGGGCCACATGTATTCCAGGCTGTGTATTCTCAGCTCTTTTTGTAAGGCCCGGCCCTCAGGGGGTGCAGATACCTCCCCTGTGTCTGTATAGGGGTGTCTGTATAGTATACGGCAGCGGCTGCACAGGAGAGCAGAGGTCATATGTCACCAGTAGCACAGCCGCTCGCCCCCTTACTGGCCAATGATGGATGGTGAGGGTCCTGTTAACCCTTGTGGGGAAGGATATAAAGTGGTGTGCACGCCTCCAGAGACAGAGTCCTGACAGAGACGTCACAATCTGTCTTCGCTCCATAACCTTCCCCAACAAGAAGTCCTCGTCCATCTCTCTAGGACACAATCATGTCTTCTGCCATCGTAACTTCTCCTCCACGGGCAGGGGCGGACCTGGTAATAAAAGTGGCCCTGGAAAAAACCTAAAAGAGGCCCAAAGCTGTAGACAGGTCCAAAGTGACAGAAGGTGGGCAACACAAGTAGATGGGGACAGCTTAAGTAGGCAGAGACAAGATGGGACCAGCAATATCATAGTGCAGCACAAAATACTGCCACCCCCGCCGCAGTATTCAACTGTATCACAGTCCCGAGGACCGCCATAATCAACAACAGGAGAGGAAGGAAACGAAACTGAAGAGACCTGACCATCCCCTACTTCTTTCAGACAACTACATTTTAATTTGTTGGTAAAATATAAATTTCTATCTTTATATTAGGCAATTGATTAGCCATATATATATATATATATATACGAATAGACCATGTTCTTTTTGTAGGATCTAGACTGATTTGAGATAATTTCAACTGCAGTACAAATTATACTTTTCAGTCTTGGGAGATGAATATATACATGTGATATATACATTTATATAATCTCCAGAAAACTGATTTCAGTTTCTAGTCAATGGTCTGGTCGGATATATATTGAATTAAATTGGTGGAAGTTTATCTTTCCTTGGACTATACTATTGGCTTATAGCCAAATTTGTGCATGAGGGAAAAGTTTTGCCCATGTGCTGTTAGACGTTTAGGTTTATGACCATCTGTTGGCTCGGAGAAGTCACATTCTGTGAGCCATTGATAAGCGACCCATTTCATTTAAAAAGTTCTTTTATTGGTTGCATTTATATCTTATGTTACCTGTGTTTTGATTGAACCTATTTGATCCGTATTCTTTGTTTGTTCACAATGTTATATTTTATTATTATTTTGCACTGATTTTGTTTATAAATAAATATATTTTGTATACAATTACATCCCTCTGGTTTTCAACTCAGCGCAAATAACAAACTCATTTTAATTTTGATTTGTGGAAATAAGTTGGGAATCTCCTTCATTACAGATCCTGGCTTGTTTTCATAAATAGAAAACGGTTTATCAGAGCAGTATAAATATTCTGGCACCCCCCAGTCCTAGCATTCTCCTTCTATCTACCACCTTTTATGTGGCACAGTACCGTGCCATTGAAAAGTCCTGATTTACAACATTATAACAATACCAACCTTTCAGCCACTCTGTGTGGACAGGGCTCTGCTTTACCCGGTACACACTTCGTACCTACCTTATTTACCAAACCAATGGCGCTTGAACAGGAAGGAGCAGCAGTCCTGGATTACAGGAGGTGACCCCCACCCAGCCTTTTACTTAGTTGTGCTGGGCATGTGCAGAACTCCCGCTGGTGAGTGTATCGGCCGCTAACGCTGGTCCATTATATTTAAGGTCTCACACTATGGAGCGCCTTTTGTTTCCTCGTCCTATAAACCCACAGCGTCTCCAGACATTTTGCCTCTACTCATTCTCAGGACCCTGTAAAGGTAAAATTAATGAAATGAAAACTGCTAAACCTGTAAGCGGACGCTCACTGGCAGGGGCCGCCTTCCCCTGGCTGAGATTGGGGAACTCGCCCTGTACCAGTAATAAGCCGGAGCCTGTACAAGGGGTCCTGGCCGATTACTGGTATATTCCAATGCTGGCCTGCAGGTGGCAGCACTACACTGGAATATACGGAATCCTGTATTCTGTAGTGGAGAGATATCCATTAGAAAATCCCAGTAGAAGTCTAATGAGTGCATGTTATAGAAAAGGAAAGATCGCCCCGCAAAAAGTGAGCCCTCACACAGCTTCATAGATGTAAAATTAAAAAAAGTTATGGGGGTCAAAATATGGCAATGGAAAGAAAAAAGAAAATAATTTTTTTTCAAAGTTTTTATGTTTTTTCTAGTATTAAAATGCAAGAAAAATGATAAAGTTTGGTATCGTTCTAATCGTACTGACCTGGAGGATGAAGAGCACAGCTCAGTTTTACATCAAGACACGGAGGCTCCTATTGCTATCCCTTTCTTTACTGGCCACCAATAGCAGCAAAGAATACATTTTACAAAATTAATCAAGAACACGTAACCATAGTAACCAGGTCCCTCCCCTGACAGCCCCCTATAATAGGCAGCTCCTCCTCTGGACCTTCCTCTTTCTTTGCTGCTGCCACCAGATAAGTACCTCTGTATGATACCTCTTTAGGTGTCTCTGATTCTTAAGTGCGCATTATTGTTTGTTTTTTGCCTTATTGCCGTTTGCTCACACTCTGTAGCCTCCGCTACCCCTGCCGCCGGTCCCACCCGCCCTCTTATCTGCAGTTTCTTGCCGTCCTTTATCCCCCTCATCTCTCTGCGCTGGTTCGCTTTCCCTTCTTCCATCTTTCCCGGTCGGCCGCGAGATCTCGGCGGCCATCTTGCTCCTCTCATTCGGCCTTTACTCTCGCCGCTCGCGAGATTTTGGCGGCTATTTTGCGCAACTATTCTTGCGCCGTTGCCCCGAGATCTCGTGGGATTTCGGCGGCCATTTTCACCTAACCTTTTTCATCCGGTGAGCTCCATCTCGTCCTGCTGCTGCTGCGCCGTCCAGGGTGATTAACCCTGTATAAGTATTCCTCCTCTCCCTCTATTTTGTTACTCTGGGCCCTCTATTAGACCTCCGGCCCCTCTATTTGGCCCTGTTTTGTGTTTCCCCTTGGTCTATCAATCATAGTTATGCCTCGCTCTGACCCCCCTCCCAATGCAAATAGCCCCCCTCATCACCTGAGGGAACCCTGCACACTGGGAGTGATGACCAGGCGCTGGCGCCTGGTCATTGGACTTTGGATCTCCTCTCACGCCTCAGATTCCTCCTCAATCTGGAGAAATCATGCCTGACCCCGTTACAACGGATAGAGTTTTTGGGATTCACCGTGGACTCGATTGCAGAGTCACTCAGCCTCCCGACGACGAAGTTACACTCTATACGCAAAGAACTCCGACATGCTCTGTCAGCTCCCCACCTGTCATTGCGCCAGCTAGCCCGTATCATCGGCCTGTTGGCCTCCTCTATTCAAGCCATTTTCCCGGCACCACTGCATTACCGTGCACTTCAGCGTCTGAAGATAGCGCACCTTCATTCTGGTGCTGCGTTTGCGGATACAGGGGTCCTGGATTCGGAAGCAGGAGAGGAACTCCGTTGGTGGATCAACAATCTGGAGGCGTGGAACGGCAGAGCGATCTTCGGTTTCCAGTCCGAATTCACAGTGAAGTCGGATGCGAGCCTCCAGGGCTGGGGGGCTCACTGCGACGGGATCTCTACAGGCGGCCGTTGATCAGAGGACGAAACACTTCTCCACCTCAATGCCTTGGAGCTTCTGGCCGGCTCCATTGCCATTCGGAGTTTCACCAATGGGATTGCCCACGCGTGCATCAGACTTCGTATGGACAATGTCTCAGCCGTACGTCACGTCAACCGTCTGGGCGGAACCCACTCTGCGACTCTAGCACGTTTGGCGAAGGAATTTTGGTCTTACTGCCAATCCAAGGATATCATGGTCCAGGCGGAGTACATTCTGGGCCTCCACAACAGTCGGGGAGAGTGGAGTTCCCGATACTTCTTGGACGGCAGCGATTGGAAGCTGGCTCCGACGATCTTTTCCGCGATATCACTCGTTTGGGGTCCTCTCGTCATAGACCTATTCGCCTAGCGACTCAACACTCAGCTCCCTCGTTTCTTCAGCTGGCGCCCGGATCCGGAGGCGGAAGCAGTGGACGCTTTCCTGCAGGATTATCCAATTTGCTTCTCTATGCGTTTCCAGCTTTTGCTATGATCCCGAGGACGCTACTTCAAACACGTCGCCAGTCGGCCAATCTGGTAGTGGTGGTCCCATTCTGGGGGGCTCAGGCCTGGTTCCCGGCTCTTCTGAAACTCATCGTGGACGTGCCTCTTCTGCCGAGTCAAGTAGAGCTTCTCCGCGGCCCTCAGGGGCAACACCTCCCGCTCCTACTGGACGGATCCCTTCAGTTGTTAGCCTGCCGGATCTCAGGACGCCCGGAGAGGTCGAGAGCATTTCGGACGCAACTAGACGCCTCCTGGACAATGCATGGGCTTCCGGCACCAGAAAATCTTATAGGGCAGCCTGGAGAACTTGGACTAGCTGGTGCCTGGAACGGGACCTGGATCCCGTTTCGGCACCTGTGAGACACCTGTTATAGTTCCTCACTTCCTTATTTGAGGCAGGTAAGGCTTATCAGACGATTAACCTCTTTAGATCTGCCATTTCTTCCACGCATCAGGGTTTTGATGGTACCCCTGCTGGGCAGCATCCTTCAGTTTGTCGTTTATTGCGTGGGTCTCACCTGGCTCGTCCTCCCCGTCCTCGTTTTACTACGACTTGGGAAGTTTCTTCCGTATTGTCCTTCTTTTCTTCATGGCCCGATAATCCGGACCTATCCTTGCGGCAGTTGTCGGACAAGTTAGTGACTCTCTTTTGCCTTATTTCGTGCAAACGGGTCTCTGACGTCCGGGCTCTTGATCATGATGCCAGATCCTTTACTCCTGAAGGCATCACCTTCAACATTTCCAGACGCACTAAGACCAACATCAGATCGGTATCGTACCCCAGTTTCCAGTCTGTGCCGGCTCTTTGTCCGGTTGCCTGTTTACGGGAGTACGAATCGCGGACGAGGCCTCATCTGTCTCAGCTTTTTCTTTCCATTCGCCATCCTTTCAGCCCAGTCTCCAGCCCTACTTTAGCTCGTTGGATGAAGTGGGTTATGTCCCTGGCGGGAGTGGATACTTCCATTTTCACAGCGCATTCGGTGAGAGGTGCTGCTGCTACCTCTTTGGCGATTTCTGGGGCTCGTTTGGAGGACATCTTACGCCTAGCTGATTGGTCTAGGGCCACGACGTTCAGGGAATTTTATTTTCGTCCTCCCCTCATGTTTTTTCCGCCATAATTGAACAGCTTTGAACTTGCAATAGGAGCCTCCATGTCTTGATGTAAAACTGCATGATTTTCCTAGTCTACGACGTAAAGTCATGGTTTTATTAAAGACACGGAGGCGAGTATTGCCCACCCTTTTTTCCTTCCCTTGTTTATTATTATGTATGTTTATATTTGTATTATTTATTGATATTATTTATTCTTCATGCATCTAGATGATTTTGATTGGCCAGCGAGTTTGGTGTCTACGCTCTATTTATTTCCCTATGTTCTGTTCTTTCTCCTTTCAGGTTGAAGTTCCTACCGACTGCGACTTATTGCATCTTTGGTTCACCTTTCCACAAGTTGGCCAGGTTGGCCCCATCGTGCAGTTTTGCCGGATGCTGAGGCGGTTTTCCTCTAGTTGTACGGTTCCAGTTCAGGATTTGGTTCCTGGTTCCTGTTTGTAATTCCGGCCTTGGTGTCAGAGTCTCAAAGAAAGAGGAAGGTCCAGAGGAGGAGCTGCCTATTATAGGGGGCTGTCAGGGGAGGGACCTGGTTACTATGGTCACTTGTTCTTGATTAATTTTGTAAAATGTATTCTTTGCTGCTATTGGTGGACATTAAAGAAAGGGATAGCAATACTCGCCTCTGTGTCTTTAATAAAACCATGACTTTACGTCATAGACTAGGAAAATCATGCAGTTATACCCCATAGGGAACAGAGTGAAAATAATCCAAAACATAAAACTGTGGTAGAATAGTTTTTTTCCCCCCTAATTCCTCCCCTTTTGGAATATTTTTTTCAGCTCTCCACTTCATCATATGCAATATCAAAGTTTGCCATTAGAAAGTACAACTTGTCCCTCAAAAAACAAGCCCTCATACGGCTATGTGAACGGAAAAGTAAAAAACCTATAGCTGTGGGAAGACGGAGAGTAAAAAAAGAGAATGCAAACATGGAAAAACGCAAGGTCATTGAAGGGTTAATAATTGATGCGCTCCATTTTATGTGTAGAGTTGGGGTTGTAGGTGACTGGGAATGAGTTGGGGGATGGGAGGGTTGATAAGACAGGGATTATTATGGGCCATGATGGAGGGGATGACACGTATGGATGATATGTGCACATTGTACACGGCTGCTGGATAATAATTACAGTAACAATAAAGTCTTATCTTATCACCTAACAATTTATGACCTTTGAACTTCTTGGTCACATGTGAATTGCCGGCGTTCTCCCTCGATCACGCGATCTCCTCTCTCCGGTGTTTATTGCTCCCCGGGCAGCCTGGCTTCATGTGTAAAGTGTGAGGTCAGCCTCTAGAGATGAGGGGGTTTATACGGAGATTTCCACAGACGATACGAGCAGAGACATATTCCGTCTAATCAGCAGTAATCCCAATACATTCTATTCCTTATGTTATATCCCAGACATGGACGCTCCGCACTCCGCTCTTCCATCACTGTCTCCTCTTAAAGCCCCTGCCCCAGGTCCCTCTTTTCTGGGTCCTCACCCCCTATGGGGCTACAGCTGCCTGCTCCCCCCCCATGCTTGGAGACCCCCAGTCTCACCTTCATGATCAGAGACACTTCCCAGGATCAGATTGGGCGTTCCTCTGATACAACATGGACAGGAAGAATGATGGCGCCTCCTACAGGCTGGTTCAGCAGTTTCAGCCCCGGGGCCACATATACAGGGTGGGCCATTTATATGGATACACCTTAATAAAATGGGAATGGTTGGTGATATTAACTTCCTGTTTGTGGTACATTCGTATATGTGAGGGGGAAACTTTTCAAGATGGGTGGTGACCATGGCGGCCATTTTGAAGTCGGCCATTTTGAATCCAACTTTTGTTTTTTCAATAGGAAGAGGGTCATGTGACACATCAAACTTATTGGGAATTTCACATGAAAAACAATGGTGTGCTTGGTTTTAACGTAACTTTATTCTTTCATGAGTTATTTACAAGTTTCTCTTTGTTTACAGCCATTGACATGTCGCCAAGGTTAACACGTGAGGAGCGGAAAGAAATTGTGTTGATGTCTGGTGAACGCAGTAACCGGGTCATTGCAGCAGATTTCAATGCAGACACCCTACGAGACCACCCATCTCCCGTGCTACAGTTAGCAAACTGCTTGCTAAGTTTCGTGAAACTGGTTCAGTGTTGGATTTGCCAAAATGTGGAGGCATGAAATCTGTCTCTAATGAAGAAACATCAGTGGCTGTCCTAGCTTCATTCAGCAAGAGCCCACAGCGTAGCACTCGCCGCATGTCACTGGAGAGTGGCATTAGTCGAACATCCCTTCGGCAGATATTAGTTACTCACAAATGGCACCCTTACAAACTTCAGCTACTGCAGCATCTCAACGAGGATGACCCAGATCGGTGCACTGAATTTGCAGAATGGGCAAAACAAAAATTGGAACAGGACCCTCAGTTTACGCAGAAGATTTTGTTCAGTGATGAGGCAAACTTTTATGTGAATGGTGAAGTTAACAAACAAAACCACCGCTATTGGTCTGACACTAACCCACATTGGATAGATCCCTCCAAGACTGTTGGAACAAAAAAATTGATGGTATGGTATGGTGTATGGGGTACAAAGATAGTGGGGCCATTCTTCATCAATGGAAACCTCAAGGCCACTGGATATGTGAAATTGCTACATGATGATGTGTTTCCCTCTTTATGCACTGAAGCTGGCACGTTCCCTGAGTTTTTCCAGCAAGATGGTGCACCACCACATTATGGGTGTCAGGTCCGAGCATTCCTAGATGAACAGTTTCCTGGAAAGTGGATTGGTCGTCGTGGGCCAGTTGAATAGCCCCCAAGGTCTCCCGATCTGACCCCCTTAGACTTTTATCTTTGGGGTCATCTGAAGGCAATCGTCTATGCTGTGAAGATACGAGATGTGCAGCACCTGAAACTACGGATACTGGAAGCCTGTGCTAGCATTTCTCCTGCGGTGTTGCTATCAGTGTATGAAGAGTGGGAGAAGAGGGTTGCATTGACAATCCAACACAATGGGCAGCACATTGAACACATTTTATAAGTGGTCAGAAACTTGTAAATAACTCATAAAATAATAAAGTTACGTTAAAACATAGCACACCATTGTTTTTCTTGTGAAATTCCCAATAAGTTTGATGTGTCACATGACCCTCTTCCTATTGAAAAAACAAAAGTTGGATTCAAAATGGCCAACTTCAAAATGGCCGCCATGGTCACCACCCATCTTGAAAAGTTTCCCCCCTCACATATACTAATGTGCCACAAACAGGAAGTTAATATCACCAACCATTCCCATTTTATTAAGGTGTATCCATATAAATGGCCCACCCTGTAGTTCAGGCTGTGTATTCTCAGCTCTTTTGGTAAGGCCCAGCCCTCAGTGGGTGCAGATACCTCCCCTGTGTACGTATAGGGGTGTCTTTATGGTATACGGCGGCTGCACAGGAGAGCGGGGGCATCATTATGTGTCACCAGTAACACAGCGAGGGTCCTGTTAACCCTTGTGGAAAAGGATATAAAGTGGTGTGCACGCCCCCAGAGACAGAGTCCTGACAGATGCAGGGGCCGGGTTTGGGGTGGCACCAACGCTACACGAGTCCCCCAGACACCGTTGAGGTGTCACCACGTGTTGCTGCTCTCTGGAAGGGTTGGTAAGACGTGGTGAACCTCAATGGGAAATAAGTCCAGAGAGTCAGGGTCTGCAGTAACCAGAGTGCTTCTTTACTGGAAGAATTCAGGTACAAAACAATACAGGTGAGGCATTGGGCTGGTGTCTCCAGTCTCCTCCCTGGCAGAAGAAGGGTTTGATGCTGAGGAAAGGCCTGAGCTAGATGTTCCTCTTTCTCTTCAGAAGGCTGGTACCCTGGTCCAAGGCTGGTGATCCAGGGTCTGTGGCAGCGTATCCCCGTCTCAGCGTCTTCTTCTGGTCACTCAGTAGTCTGGCAGAGTCTCCTCTTCCAAGCACTGGTCCCTAACTGCAGCACACTAGGGGCTCTGACTGCTCTCCTTATATACAGTTTTTGCTAGGCTAGAACCTTCTAGTGGGAGGGGTGGAGTGGAGAAGCTCAGCACAAACAGATACATTGTTTCAGCTCCCGTCTGGTATAGACTTACATTAGAGCTTCAATGATACTCAATGGTAATGACACAGCAGGTTTTCCAGACAAAAACAAGTTTCCAGACATAACAACATGGCTAAAACCAGACATTTAATAGGTCAGGCTGTCTGGTTTTTGGTGGTAAACAAGTCTGTTTTTATTTCCTCCAAAACATGGTCTTCTTTAAACCCTATGGCAGCTGTGGAAAATTACCATCAAAGCCTTTACAGTCTCTCGGTATTCATTAACACTTTCCACAGAGCCATGTAAATACAGTGATAATGAACAGGATATATATCACAACATATATATAAAATGCAGTTACACAGTATTAAACAATGCAAGTTAACCCTTTTAGGTGAAATAAAGTAAGAAGTTTTAACTTTGCATAGGGGAAATAGGCAAATGTCCACAAATGTCAAAGTACCCCCTGTTCCAGGGCACTACACTCTCCCCTACTTTAACTGTGGCGTCCCCAACACAGTCAGGACTATTAACAAAGAAGATTTGTGCAACAGGGCACCAACTATGTACATTGTGTTTGAGATAATCCAGCTCTAGGGGGGACTTCAATTTTCCCCTAGGTTTCAGGCTCTTAAATGTTACAAACTGGATTTGTTGTTGTGTTCTACTTCGGATTGGTGAGCTGTCGATGCTGTAATCCGTCTGGCAATGATGTATCCTGGTAGTTGGTTCTATGGAACATGCGGAATGCACGTGGACAGGATGCATGTGGCTGATTAAGGCTGTGGTCATCAAGTTGGAATTTCGCAGAGATGAGCAAGGTCTTCACTGGTCGCCGCTGGGGCAGAACAGGATAACAGGTACTGTATTCAAGTCGCAGATTTAGGACAAGTAGGGCTAGGCGCTCCCCTACTTTTTCATTGGCTCTCTGGCCGGCATCTGCACCTATAGCAAAAAGACTCAAAAGAACGTCATTAACTGGGCCGAACCAATTACTGGACTGGCAAACAGTACCACCAACATAGTCATCATGCACAATATACATGGAGTACATGAGACAGCCCCTCGTCAGCATGGTCATTACAGTATGTCAAGCACCATTTTGACCCCTTTTCACAGGGCTGACATTAAAGCCTTTTATCATAGCTTATAGCAACACAATAATATTTTCCAAAGGATACAGATCTTCAGCATTATCAGCAAAAAGGGCAGCACCATAGATGAACCTTAGAAGCTTAGGTATAGTCATACACTATATCATCACATATTCATACGAATACAGTTCTGACCCATAAATCACAGGTATGTGCATGGAACAGGTAATCCGGGTATCTGGCTGGTTTGATACCTTTGGTGGCTCTTTCAGATCTCCTTTTTTGGTACCATCCACCATTCTAGAATTGAAAACCAGTTAAAGGGGGTCTCACTGACTGTAGCTGGTTTTAATTAAATTTCCGGTAATACATTTTCAGTTGGTACATTTTCTTGGATAAACACAGCTTCAATTGATTATGTAATACCCCAGAGTGGTATTACCACCTCTTTGCGCCCCCTACTATCTCCTATGGTTGACCCAATGTCATTTTATACACTTGTTTCCATATCCTGCAAAATGTGTATATGTATTTCTATACAACTGTTATGTGATATGCAATGTGCCGGGTTCACCAGTAGATGCAGCAATAATGGCAGAGCTCGTTTGTCTGGAATGGAACCTTTTTGTCGATTCCAGCCCTCTCTAGAGAGGGAGGAGTTTAGTTAGTGATTGGCAGTCTAGCCTTCCCCTCCTAGGGGAGAGGTTGGGTAAGAGTTGAGAGGACCCCCTGTCCAAGGGAGGTTGTGCAGGAGGGAGCTCGTCCCTTCTGAGCGAGCTCTGCCTAAGTCTGCAGAACACCTTCAGTTCTGTTGGACCTGGAGGCCCAAGTTACAAGCCCCAGAATCCAGAAGTATAGTTCCCTGGATAAAGATACAGATAAAGACAGAGACAGAGTCAGACTACAGAAAGTAAAGTTCAGCAGAAAGGAAAAGTTTATATTTAATCCTGACCATACAGCAGAGCTAAAGAGTGACATATGTAGCAGGTGACACATGTAGCAGGGCCGAATGTGTTTGCCTGCCAAAATTTATGCCAAAACCTGCTGATGACCAAGACAAAGCTTGAAGATAGTTTCTGATGCAAGTTTATTCAAGTAAAGCTACTGTTCAACATTATATAAAGTCTGGACTCAATTCATTTCATTATCCTCTTCACCAGCTACTGCCCACGCTTGGGGTTCCAGTGTATCCAGGTAGGAGCACTGTGACAAGTGCAACACCACCAAGGGGCATTAGGCCACACTTACACCACTCTGGCATTCCTATCCTGGGTACAACTATATCTCCTAAAAGGGGGACCCTGTCCCTTGTTGCTGAAATGCAACTGGCGTCACGACAAACACTTTCCCTTTAAGGGTCCCCAGTAGTAGCCCCGTCCATGCTGCAATTCCACTGAATAATTTTTAGGTTCTCATCACCCTGTGTATTTATCTGATAGGTCTCAGCAGTTGGCATGGCTTTAATCTCATAGGGCACAGATTCCCATTTATTTTCCAGTTTGTTTGACCTGTGTTGTTTTCGCAATCAAACGTGATCTCTCACACATAGTGGTTTAGCCTCAGCTTTGGCGTTATAGTCATCCATTTATTTTTGTTGAGCCTCCTGGGTTGTTTCATTGGTTAGTTGTTGGATCAGTTTGAGGCGGTCGTACGTATTTTTTTTATATTGTACAATGTGCACATTTCTTGGAATAATTGTAACTCGAATGCTGAGCCTCGGTCAGTCAGAATCTTTTCTGGTGGTCTGTGGACCTCAATAAACCTCTTCTCAAACCCATCCACAGTGGTTTGTGCTGTGAAGTCTTTTACTGGTATCACCATGGCATACTGGCTATATAGGTCAATGATTGTCAGAGCGTACACATACCCATCTCAGCTGGGTCTTAATTTAACATGGTCCAAGGCAACAAGCTCAAATGGCCTATGACTCTCAATTGGGTGCAGTGGTGCTTTGTGTCTGGGCTGGTCAGCCCTATTGATGGCACAGATAGAAAAATGGTGTCGCGAGTGTCCTATGTCATCTCGCATTCAAACCCAAAAAAATCTCTGTCTGATTAGTGACTCTGTTTTCTGGCACCCAAAATGTCCTGATTGATTGTGGTCTGCATCCAGGATCAGATGGGCATCCTGTCTGGGTACCACAATCTGTTTAATACGACGTTTGAGCTGACCCTTCCCATCAAAAAGGTGTTTCCTCTGTCTCCACAGTTTGAGGACCTCAGAGTCGGCGGTTTCTCTCAGCAGTCTGGGGACCTCAGGGTCGGCGGTTTCTCTCTGATGTTTGAGGACCTCAGGGTCGCCAGTTTCTCTCAGCAGTTTGAGGGCCTCAGGGTCGGTGGTTTCTCTCAGCAGTTTCAGGACCTCAGGGTCGGCTGTTTGTCTCTGATGTGGTGTAAGGCACTTACCAGATTGTAGCACAGTCCATAGTTCCTGGAGCACTCTGCTTTCACGTTGTAATTGGGTCCAATCCATTCTGGCTGCTTGTGGATGGATGGGATTTTATTGACTGGCCTCTCTGGCAGTGATAGTATCCTGCTTGAGCCCCAAGACGAAAAAGGCTGGCATTTCAACGTCTTCCCAGTAATCATAAGGCAGGGTGGCTGGTGCACCTATAGGAAATCTCGACAGTACATCTGCATTAATATTACATTTGCCAGAATAGTATTTGATGGTAAATTTGTAATTAGCTAATCTAGAGACCCAGCGCTCTTCTGTGGCACCTATATGTGCAGTGGAAAGAAGAACCATCGGGTTGTTGTCTGTATAGGCCACAAATTCAGTAGTGGTCAAATATTTCCTAAATTTTTCTTTAAGCGCCCAGACCAAGGCGAGCAATTTTAGTTTAACCGCTTGCCACACACGTAACGCCGACAGGCGTCCGGGCGGCAGCGCTCTCAGGTCTCAACGACGCCTATTGGTGTCATCTTGTGAGACATGAGATTCCCTGTGAACGCGCGCTCACAGGAGCGCGCGTTCACAGGATCGTGCAGGTCACAAGTTGATCTACAGCCTGCCAGCGCTGATCATTCGCTGGCAGGCTGTAGATGTTAAAAAAATCGCATCAGAAAGGTATATTAGACGCTGTTTTGTAAACAGCGTCTGATATACCTGCTATCTGCTCCTCTGGGGGTCCCTTTTGCTTGGATCGACCACCGGAGGACACAGGCAGCTCTGTAAGTAGCACCAAGCACCACACATACACTACACACCCCCCTGTCACTTATTAACCCCTTATTAATCCCTGATCACCCCATATAGACTCCCTGATCACCCCCCTGTCATTGATCACCCCCTGTAAGGCTCCATTCAGACGTCCGTATGTGTTTTCCGGATCCGCGGATCCGCAAAACACAGACACCGGCAATGTGCTTTCCGCATTTTGCGGATCCGCATATTGCCAGAACTATATAGAAAATGCCTTTTCTTGTCTGCAATTGCGGACAAGAATATGACATGTTCTATATTTTGGTGCGGACCCTGAAGTGCAGATCCGCAATTCCGGATCCGAGCGGGACAAAGTCTGTCCCTATAGAAATGAATGGGTCCGCAATTCCGTTCCGCAAAATGCGGAACAGAATTGCGGACGTGTGAATGGGGCCTAAGGGTCCCTTATCACCGCCAGTTAGTTAGCTACTTGCTAGGTAGTTAGCGCCCAGTGTCGTCCGCACTTTCCTCAAAAAAGCGCCATACTGCCGAACACCTACCCCTTGACAAGAGAGATTTACGCAAGGGGGTGCTCCGTGGAACAGTTGCGGGCCTGTACGGTGGTGCCCGCCTTCTACCTTTTGCCACCCCACTGCCTCTTCCAGCCTGTTGCAGTGCTGCAGATCCCTCCCCCTCTGTACTACTCTCCTCACTCGGCTTGTTGCCACCTTCCCAGGTTGGGTCAGTGACCTCATCGTTCAGCACCTCCTCTTCCACTTCCTCACTCTGATCATCCTCCTGATTTGTTGACCTAACCACAACCTCAGTGATTGACAACTGTGTGTCATCCTCTTCCTCAACCTCTTGAGACAGTAATTGCGGTTGAGTTATTGGCAACTGTGTCTCATCATCATCCACCTCATTACACACTAATTGCCGTTCCCCAGCGTCATGTTCTTGTGACTCTGGATGCTCAAGAGGTTGGGAATCGGGGCACAAGATCTCAGGTCCCTCTTCAAGCGTGCTTGGCGAGAGGGCCAAATCAATTAATGGAGATACAAAGTGGTCCTCGGAATATCCAAGTGTGGGATCACTTGTTTGGTCAGACTGTAAATGGTGGGAGGAAGGAGAATCAGGGCGAGGATTGTGTGGACCAGACTCCTGGCTACTGAGACTGGACTTGGTGGAAGACAGGGTGGTGCTTAACCGACTGGAAGCATTATCTGCTGCAATCCAACCGACCACCTGCTCGCACTGGGCTGACTTAAAGAGTGGTGTCCTGCTCCACCCTGCAAACTGGGACATGAAGCTAGGTATCTTAGATGATTGTTTTTCTTGTGCTCTGGCAGCAGGCACAGTTTCACCGCGCCCAAGGCCACGGCCTCTGCGTGCACCATCAGCATCACGACCACTTCCCCGTCCCTTAATCCTCGCCTTCTTCATATTAAATGTTATATGTTATAAGGGACCGTTTATAGGAAAAATGTGGATAAATTATGGAAAAAATATATTTGCTGTCAGTAATATTTTTCCCAATCTCTGGCCCTGACACACAGAAGGTATTGCACCACAGATGTCACAAGTCACTGCAGACACCCTCTATCGAAAAAGTATTGTAAATTATCGGAAAGAAAAATATATTAAATTGCTGCCACCACACACAATAGTCCTTAAAAGGACTTTTTGGTCTTTGAAACGTTTTTCTATAGAATATATTGCAATCACACTCCCTACACTATCTGTCCCTTCCTAAGTGCATCTCTCCCTAACTCACAATGAGCCGAACCCGCGTCATCGGGTGCTATATAGCACCCAATGATGCGTTCCGGCCAGCCAATCACTGTAATGCCAGTAGTCAATATGGCTACTGGCATTATAGTGATGGCAGTACTTACCTGCATGTTTATTGGCTGCTTAGCAGCCGCGAAACGTGCGGGGAGGAGACTCGAGCATGGCGCTCGAGCACATGTGGTACTCGGCCGAGTACCGCCATGTGCCGAGCATAGTGATGCTCGAGCCGAACAGGTATTCGGCCGAGCATGCTCGCTCAACACTAATGATTATGTATCCAGCTAGCAGCCATGAGGAGGGTTCAGGTGGCCCCCTGGGGAAATTTCTTGTAGGGTCTATGGCCAGTCCGCCCCTGTCCACAGGAGACCATTCTGTATAATGATGAGCGTGTGATGAGAAGAAAAGAGGATTTCCTGTTTGAGGGGAAGGTCTAGACAAGGCTAAAGTTTTGCTGATAAGAGCAAGAATCGTAACTGCAGCTACTTCACATAAAGGTGACAACTACACTTCACATGAAGGTTAATAATATGGTTTTATTAAATATAAGAACAATAGTATATACATACAGAGATACATTGTCCTTCCTTTTGTAAGTTAAAGGGGGGTGCCGCCCTTTTCAGCACAAGCAGTCAGAGTCCCGATCAGGAAAGCCGGTTCCTACGCAGGCGCCCCATGGTAAGTGAGCTTCATCCACCGGCTGAAAGGTTCCAGCTTTTATACTGCTTAATAGAGATGAGCGAAGCTTGGCAGGTTCGGGTTCAGGTAGGTAATGAATTGCGTTATGGATTCCGTATCTCGGCACATAACGTAATTCACTGACAGAATCCATAACGGGTTTCCTTTAGAGGCCTTCCATCATAATAGACGTGTATGGGCAGCGTAACGGATCGGCACCATTATGCAGGACTCCTGTCAGAAGGTGAACAGAGTTTATTTCCTGTGAGACAAATAACACACAAGATACAATGTCGCCAAGCAGTCGTCTGATTATCCTTAGGCGTCCAGGCTTTCTATAAGGTTCCTTACGTAAGCAATAAAGAAATATGCAGTATCCAAAATAGTCGCTACTTTGTATAGAACATACAACAGGACCTTCTATAGAATATGACAGGACCTTCTATAGAATATGACAGGACCTTCTATAGAATATGACAGGACCTTCTATAAACCACTTTGTTAACCAATTAAATGATATACATTTCAAAACTTTTCCAACACATCCTCCATCTGTTCTTCTCACCATTCACATTCTGCAGACTGAGCCGAATCCAAGAGACCGTATCACACAGGACAGGATTAGATACACATCTCTGCAGACTGTATCACACAGGAGAGGATTAGATACACAGCTCAGTAGACAGTATCACACAGGAGAGGATTAGATACACAGCTCAGTAGACAGTATCACACAGGAGAGGATTAGATACATAGCTCAGCAGACAGTATCACACAGGATAGGATTAGATACACAGCTCAGCAGACTGTATCACACATGATAGGATTAGATACACAGCTCAGCAGACAGTATCACACAGGAGAGGATTAGATACACAGCTCAGTAGACAGTATCACACAGGAAAGGATTAGATACATAGCTCAGCAGACAGTATCATACAGGATAGGATTAGATACACAGCTCAGCAGACTGTATCACACAGGATAGGATTAGATACACAGCTCAGCAGACAGTATCACACAGGATAGGATTAGATACACAACTCAGCAGACAGTATCACACAGGATAGGATTAGATACACATCTCTGCAGACTGTATCACACAGGAGAGGATTAGATACACAGCTCAGTAGACAGTATCACACAGGAGAGGATTAGATACACAGCTCAGTAGACAGTATCACACAGGAGAGGATTAGATACATAGCTCAGCAGACAGTATCACACAGGATAGGATTAGATACACAGCTCAGCAGACTGTATCACACATGATAGGATTAGATACACAGCTCAGCAGACAGTATCACACAGGAGAGGATTAGAAACACAGCTCAGTAGACAGTATCACACAGGAAAGGATTAGATACATAGCTCAGCAGACAGTATCATACAGGATAGGATTAGATACACAGCTCAGCAGACTGTATCACACAGGATAGGATTAGATACACAGCTCAGCAGACAGTATCACACAGGATAGGATTAGATACACAACTCAGCAGACAGTATCACACAGGATAGGATTAGATACACAGCTCAGCAGACTGTATCACACAGGATAGGATTAGATACACAGCTCTGAAGACTGTATCGCACATGATAGGATTAGATACACAGCTCTACAGACTGTATCACACAGGACAGGATTAGATACACAGCTCAGCAGACAGTATCACACATGATAGGATTAGATACACAGCTCAGCAGACAGTATCACACAGGATAGAATTAGATACACAGCTGAGCAGACAGTATCACACAGGATAGAATTAGATACACAGCTGAGCAGACAGTATCACACATGATAGGATTAGATACACAGCTCACTAGACAGTATCACACAGGATAGGATTAGATACACAGCTCTACAGACTGTATCACACAGGGCAGGATTAGATACACAGCTCAGCAGACAGTATCACACAGAAAAGGATTAGATACACAGCTCAGCAGACAGTATCACACAGGATAGGATAAGATACACAGCTCAGCAGACAGTATCACACAGGAAAGGATTAGATCCACAGCTCACTAGACAGTATCACACAGGATAGGATTAGATACACAGCTCTGAAGACAGTATCACACAGGACAGGATTAGATACACAGCTCAGCAGTCAGTATCACACAGGATAGGATTAGATACACAGCTCAGCAGACGGTATCACACTGATAGGATTAGATACACAGCTCAGCACACAGTATCACACAGGATAGGATTAGATACACAGCTCAGCAGACGGTATCACACAGGATAGGATTAGATACACAGCTCAGCAGACAGTATCACACAGGAGAGGATTAGATACACAGCTCAGCAGACAGTATCACACAGGAGGGGATTAGATACACAGCTCAGCAGACAGTATCACACAGGAAAGGATTAGATACACAGCTCAGCAGACAGTATCAGACAGGAAAGGATTAGATACACAGCTCAGCAGACAGTATCACACAGGATAGGATTAGATACACAGCTCAGCAGACTGTATCACACAGGAGAGGATTAGATACACAGCTCAGTAGACAGTATCACACAGGAGAGGATTAGATACATAGCTCAGCAGACAGTATCACACAGGATAGGATTAGATACACAGCTCAGCAGACAGTATCACACAGGATAGGATTAGATACACAGCTCAGCAGACAGTATCACACAGGATAGGATTAGATACACAGCTCAGCAGACTATCACACAGGATAGGATTAGATACACATCTCTGAAGACTGTATCACACATTATAGGATTAGATACACAGCTCTACAGACTGTATCACACAGGACAGGATTAGATACACAGCTCAGCAGACAGTATCACACATTATAGGATTAGATACACAGCTCTACAGACTGTATCACACAGGATAGGATTAGATACACAGCTCAGCAGACTGTATCACACAGGATAGAATTAGATACACAGCTAAACAGACAGTATCACACATGATAGGATTAGATACACAGCTCACTAGACAGTATCACACAGGATAGGATTAGATACACAGCTCTACAGACTGTATCACACAGGGCAGGATTAGATACACAGCTCAGCAGACAGTATCACACAGAAAAGGATTAGATACACAGCTCAGCAGACAGTATCACACAGGATAGGATAAGATACACAGCTCAGCAGACAGTATCACACAGGATAGGATTAGATACACAGCTCAGCAGACAGTATCACACAGGAAAGGATTAGATACACAGCTCACTAGACAGTATCACACAGGATAGGATTAGATACACAGCTCTGCAGACGGTATCACACAGGACAGGATTAGATACACAGCTCAGCAGTCAGTATCACACAGGATAGGATTAGATACACAGCTCTACAGACTGTATCACACAGGATAGGATTAGATACACAGCTCAGCAGACTGTATCACACAGGATAGGATAAGATACACAGCTCAGCAGACAGTATCACACAGGATAGGATTAGATACACAGCTCAGCAGACAGTATCACACAGGAAAGGATTAGATACACAGCTCACTAGACAGTATCACACAGGATAGGATTAGATACACAGCTCTGCAGACGGTATCACACAGGACAGGATTAGATACACAGCTCAGCAGTCAGTATCACACAGGATAGGATTAGATACACAGCTCAGCAGACAGTATCACACAGGAGAGGATTAGATACACAGCTCAGCAGACAGTATCACACAGGAAAGGATTAGATACACAGCTCAGCAGACAGTATCACACAGGAAAGGATTAGATACACAGCTCAGCAGACAGTATCACACAGGATAGGATTAGATACACAGCTCAGCAGACAGTATCACACAGGAGAGGATTAGATACACAGCTCAGCAGACAGTATCACACAGGAGAGGATTAGATACACAGCTCAGCAGACAGTATCACACAGGAGGGGATTAGATACACAGCTCAGCAGACAGTATCACACAGGATAGGATTAGATACAGAAGCTCAGCAGACAGTATCACACAGGATAGGATTAGATACACGGCTCAGCAGACGGTATCACACAGGATAGGATTAGATACACGGCTCAGAAGACTGTATCACACAGGATAGGATTAGATACACAGGTCAGCAGACAGTATCACACAGGAGAGGATTAGATACACAGCTCAGCAGACAGTATCACACAGGATAGGATTAGATACACAGCTCAGTAGTCAGTATCACACAGGATAGGATTAAATACATAGCTCAGCAGACAGTATCACACAGGATAGGATTAGATACACAGCTCAGCAGACAGTATCACACAGGAGGGGATTAGATACACAGCTCAGCAGACAGTATCACACAGGATAGGATTAGATACACAGCTCAGCAGACGGTATCACACAGGAGAGGATTAGATACACAGCTCAGCAGACAGTATCACACAGGAGAGGATTAGATACACAGCTCAGCAGACAGTATCACACAGGATAGGATTAGATACACAGCTCAGCAGACAGTATCACACAGGATAGGATTAGATACATAGCTTAGCAGACAGTATCACACAGGATAGGATTAGATACACAGCTCAGCAGACAGTATCACACAGGATAGGATTAGATACACGGCTCAGCAGACGGTATCACACAGGATAGGATTAGATACACGGCTCAGAAGACTGTATCACACAGGATAGGATTAGATACACAGCTCAGCAGACAGTATCACACAGGAGGGGATTAGATACACAGCTCAGCAGACAGTATCACACAGGATAGGATTAGATACACAGCTCAGTAGTCAGTATCACACAGGATAGGATTAGATACATAGCTCAGCAGACAGTATCACACAGGATAGGATTAGATACACAGCTCAGCAGACAGTATCACACAGGAGGGGATTAGATACACAGCTCAGCAGACAGTATCACACAGGATAGGATTAGATACACAGCTCAGCAGACAGTATCACACAGGAGGGGATTAGATACACAGCTCAGCAGACAGTATCACACAGGATAGGATTAGATACACAGCTCAGCAGACAGTATCACACAGGAGGGGATTAGATACACAGCTCAGCAGACAGTATCACACAGGATAGGATTAGATACACAGCTCAGCAGACAGTATCACACAGGATAGGATTAGATACACAGCTCAGCAGACAGTATCACACAGGATAGGATTAGATACACAGCTCAGCAGACAGTATCACACAGGACAGGATTAGATACATAGCTCAGCAGACAGTATCACACAGGAGAGGATTAGATACACGGCTCAGCAGACGGTATCACACAGGATAGGATTAGATACACGGCTCAGAAGACTGTATCACACAGGATAGGATTAGATACACAGGTCAGCAGACAGTATCACACAGGAGAGGATTAGATACACAGCTCAGCAGACAGTATCACACAGGAGAGGATTAGATACACAGCTCAGCAGACAGTATCACACAGGATAGGATTAGATACACAGCTCAGCAGACAGTATCACACAGGAGGGGATTAGATACACAGCTCAGCAGACAGTATCACACAGGATAGGATTAGATACACAGCTCAGCAGACAGTATCACACAGGAGGGGATTAGATACACAGCTCAGCAGACAGTATCACACAGGATAGGATTAGATACACAGCTCAGCAGACAGTATCACACAGGACAGGATTAGATACATAGCTCAGCAGACAGTATCACACAGGATAGGATTAGATACACGGCTCAGCAGACGGTATCACACAGGATAGGATTAGATACACGGCTCAGAAGACTGTATCACACAGGATAGGATTAGATACACAGCTCATCTCTTAGGCTACTGTCACACTAGCGTTTTTTGCGGATCCGTCATGGATCTGCAAAACGCTTCCATTACAATAATACAACCGCATGCATCTGTCACACTCCAGAGTGGCATCACCACCTTTGCACCTTGCTACTGTCTCCAATGGTTAACCTAATGTCATCATCTGTATTAATTTCCAGATCCTGCAAAATGTGTTTTGCTATTTCTTGTTATGCGACTGTTTAAGGCCTCTTTCACACGACCGTATGGCTAGTTCAGTGTTTTGCGGTACGTTTTTCACGGATCCGTTTTTTGTTTCCGTTGTTTCCGTTTCAGTTCCGTTTTTCCGTATAGCATATACAGTATACAGTACTTACATAGAACAAATTGGGCTGGGCATAACATTTCTAATAGATGGTTCCGCAAAAAACGGAACGGATACGGAAGACATACGGATGCATTTCCGTGTGCATTCCGTTTTTTTTGCGGACTGATTGACTTTAATGGAGCCACGGAACGTGATTTGCGGCCAAATATAGGACATCTATCTTTGCACGGAACGGAGATACGGAAACGGAATGCATATGGAGTACATATGGGGGGGTCTGGAGGTCTGACTGGGGGGTATGAAGGTCTAATGGGGGTCAGATATGGGGGTCTGGAGGTCTAGTGGGAGTCTGGAGGTCTAATGGGGGTCTGATCTGAGGTTTAGAACTGGGGTCTTATATGGGGTCTGACATAGAGGTCTAAAGGGGTTTGGTCTGAGATGGGGGGATCTCAATTAGGGTTTTATATGGGGGTCTAATCTGACAGGAAGGGGGGATTTTTTTGTACTAGCGCACAATATAAAGGGGTGTTTTTGTGGTACCAGTGTTTTCAGGGGGACTGTTTCTGCAGGATAGTATTGGGGGGCACAGTGGGCACAGTATTGGGGGGGGGGGGCAGGACGGGGTGTTGAGAAGGTGGGAGGAGGATGGAAAAGTAGGAAAATAAGATGTCTGTTTGTTAAACTCTGCAGAGACGAGGCGCGGCTGAAAGAAGTCACCATGGTGGTCTGGTCTGAGAGGAGAAGAAGAGGAAAGAGAACGTCTACATCAGAGGAGAGAAGTCACTGGCGCTGTATGACCCTGTGTGTTCTGTAGCGCTGAATGTAATGTTTTCCAAGTCTTTAAAGGGGTTGTCCGCTTTTTTTTTCCGGATAAGCGCCGCCTTCTCTGCTCTGTTTACCGCTCATCACGGCAAATGCTACTGCGATCGGGTGAACAGAGCAGAGAAAGCAGCTCTTATATCAGCGCCGACCTCTCTACAAACAGCTGGGGGCACAGAGGACATTATTACTATGGAGGGGGCACAGAGGGCATTACTAATGTGATGGGGGCACAATGGAGATTTCTACTATGGAGGGGGCACAGAGGGAATTACTACTATGGAGGAGGCACAGAGGGCATTACTAATGTGAAGGGGGCACAATGGAGATTTCTATTATGTAGGGGGCACAGAACCAGAGGGCATTATTACTACAAAGGGGGCACAATGGGGATTATTACTATTAAGGGGGCACAGTGGGGATTATTACTATGAAGGGAGGACAATGGGGATTATTACTATAAAGGGGACACAATGGGGATTATTACTGTGAAGGGGGGACAAAGAGGGCATAACTACTGTGAGGGGGGCACAATGTAGGCATAACTACTGTGAGAGGGCATAATGTGGGCATAACTACTGTGATGGGGCACAATGTAGGCATAACTACTGTGAGAGGGCATAATGTGGGCATAACTACTGTGAGAGGGCACACATCTGTACAAACCTACTGTGAAGGTTGTACAATGAGGGCAATACTACTGTGAGGGGGTGCAATTTTTTTTAATTACTGGTGGGGGGTCCCAGAGAAAGGACCCGCCCCAGGTGCCACCCTAGGCACGCCACTGAGGAGCTCGTCCCTGTTGGGGGAGCCCTGCCTAAGCCAGCTAGAGCACCTTTAGCTCTGCTGGACACAGAGGCCAAAGCCTGAAGCCTCAGAAGCCAGGAGGAGAAAGTTCCCTGGATAAAGAAAGTTAGAGACCAGATTACAGAGGAAAGTACAGCCTACAGCTACAGCCCAGTTCTACAGTTATCCTGTTAGCACAGCAGAGCCAGTGACAAGTGCAACACCTTTAAGGGACATTAGGCCACCCTACACCACTCTGGCATTCCGACCCTGGGTACCATCTACCACCAAATCACTAAAAGGAGCCCTGCGCCCATTTTGCTTCAATGCAACTGGCGTCACGACAAACACTTTTCCCATCTTAAAGGGATCCCATGGACGTTGACCCCGTGCGCTACACATCCGTCATGAATGGATCCGGTTGTATTATGCCTTCTATAGCCATGACGGATCGGGGGACGGATCCGTTTTCTATTATGCCAGAGGAAACGGATCCGTCCCCTTTGACTCACATTGTGTGCCAGGACGGATCTGTTTGGCTCCGCTTCGTCAGGCGGACAGCAAAACGCTGCAGGCAGAGCGGAACGGAGACGGAACGGAGGCAAACTGATCCATTCTGAGCCGATCCTTTTCCATTCAGAAAGCATTAGGGTAAAACTGATCCGTTTTGGACGCTGAGCCCTGAACGGATCTCGCAAACGGAAAGCCAAAACGCCAGTGTGAAAGTCGTCTTACCTGATGCAGTTTAGTCAGTAACATATGACTCTGCCTTTAACCCCTGATCCGTCAGTTATACTCACCTGACACATTCTGAGGGATGATGGGAGTTGTAGTCCTCACCCACCAGCTCTTGCTCCCAGGAGTCAGCTGTACCTCATTTCCCAGTACAGGCACTGGTTTGCTCCCAGTAAGTATTTCCAGTTTCCCAGCTTTCCATGGATCCTGAAGGGCACATACAACCCTCGGCCGCTCCCCGGGGTCTTTCCCTGAAGGCGCGTTTACATGAGACGCATCGAAAACCGCCCCCAGGACTAAAGGTCTTTTACAGGGAGCGATTATCCGGGATACGTGTTTGTAGAAATGCTCCTTCCTGATAATCTGCCTTCATGAAAGATGGCGGCTCATTCCTCGGGTGATCGTCGTTCTGCCGGCCTGGAAAATCATGGCTCCTGCGCAGGCGATCCTGGTGTATAAAGACCGATCTGCTGCGCTGAGACAATGATCTTCTATGGGAGAGGTAATCGCTGTATATGTCGCCTGTCCCCGGACCGCGGAGGGGATTGCGGTTGTGTAAAACGTCACTTACGCGGTTTTACCGCCATATAGCCGCGCAGTTATTGACCTGCGTTTATTAAACGTTTATTTCACCTGTAAAAATCATGCGTCCGATAATCACAGCGACGGCGGTGAAATAATATGTGGTTCTGCCCCAGCCTCGGAGGAGAGGAGCGGAGGATGGGAGTGGTAGTGGCTCACAGAGGCAGTGACAGGAGGGCACGCCCTTCTTCCCTCGGGGCACACCCTGATGGTGGGGCTCCTGCCTGATGGCGGTCGGGGGCCCTTCATGTTGTTGGTTTGCAGTAAGGAAGGAGGAGGAGACGCAGCGGCCGGCGTACGGTGCAGGAGGGGGAAACAACCCTCTTTTTGCTAAAGAGCAGAATGGGAGTTGTAGTACATCCAACGGTATCAAAACACAGTTCTGGATAACTCAGTGCAAAACCTTCCCAGATAGAGATGTATGGATGTGAGTAACGATGGGGGTTGTAGTCTCTTCTCTCTCCTCCCAGAGTCTCTGGCGCCGTTCTGACAAAACATATAAAGGTGACGACAGCAGAAAACGGAGGTCACCAGATCGCCGTGTCACACACCGCATCTCACCATAGTCTCCGACCTCCGCCGCTCCAGCTGTTGTGTCACTACAACTCCCAGCATGCTCCAGTCACTTCAACAGCTGAGCAAGTGTGCATGCTGGGAGTTGTAGTCCTATAACCGCTGGACTGGGGGAGGCTGCTGCCCCCAGGGCACAATGTGCCAGGAAAACATCACAATCTTCATCAGAAATCCCAACCTGCTGGACGAGACATCACCGGGCCCCACAGCAAGAGTCTACACGGGGCCCCAATGCCCCATTCTTAGCCCCTCCCACTACCCGTTCCTGCAGTATACACAGCAGTGTACTGACATGTGAGGTACGAGGTATAAATTACAGCTCACACCTCATATCAGTACACTGCTGTATATACTATATATCTGTACACTCTGCATTTATTATACCTCGTACCTCACATATCAGTACACTGCTGTATATACTATATATCTGTACACACTGCATCTATAATACCTCATACCTCACATATCAGTACACTGCTGTATATACTATATATCTGTACACACTGCATCTATTCTACCTCGTACCTCACATATCAGTACACTGCTGTATATACTATATATCTGTACACACTGCATCTATTATACCTCGTACCTCACATATCAGTACACTGCTGTATATACTATATATCTGTACACACTGCATCTATTATACCTCATACCTCATATATCAGTACACTGCTGTATATACTATATATCTGTACACACTGCATCTATTATACCTCGTACCTCATATATCAGTACACTGCTGTATATAATATATATCTGTACACTGCATCTATTATACCTCGTACCTCACATATCAGTACACTGCTGTATATACTATATATCTGTACACTGCATCTATTATACCTCGTACCTCACATATCAGTACACTGCTGTATATACTATATATCTGTACACTGCATCTATTATACCTCGTACCTCACATATCAGTACACTGCTGTATATACTATATATCTGTACACACTGCATCTATTATACCTCGTACCTCACATATCAGTACACTGCTGTATATACTGTATATCTGTACACACTGCATCTATTATACCTCGTACCTCACATATCAGTACACTGCTGTATATACTATATATCTGTACACACTGCATCTATTATACCTCATACCTCACATATCAGTACACTGCTGTATATACTATATATCTGTACACACTGCATCTATTATACCTCGTACCTCACATATCAGTACACTGCTGTATATACTATATATCTGTACACACTGCATCTATTATACCTCATACCTCATATATCAGTACACTGCTGTATATACTATATATCTGTACACACTGCATCTATTCTACCTCGTACCTCACATATCAGTACACTGCTGTATATAATATATATCTGTACACTGCATCTATTATACCTCGTACCTCACATATCAGTACACTGCTGTATATACTATATATCTGTACACTGCATCTATTATACCTCGTACCTCACATATCAGTACACTGCTGTATATACTATATATCTGTACACTGCATCTATTATACCTCGTACCTCACATATCAGTACACTGCTGTATATACTATATATCTGTACACACTGCATCTATTATACCTCGTACCTCACATATCAGTACACTGCTGTATATACTGTATATCTGTACACACTGCATCTATTATACCTCGTACCTCACATATCAGTACACTGCTGTATATACTATATATCTGTACACACTGCATCTATTATACCTCATACCTCATATATCAGTACACTGCTGTATATACTATATATCTGTACACACTGCATCTATTATACCTCGTACCTCATATATCAGTACACTGCTGTATATAATATATATCTGTACACTGCATCTATTATACCTCGTACCTCACATATCAGTACACTGCTGTATATACTATATATCTGTACACTGCATCTATTATACCTCATACCTCACATATCAGTACACTGCTGTATATACTATATATCTGTACACACTGCATCTATTATACCTCATACCTCATATATCAGTACACTGCTGTATATACTATATATCTGTACACTGCATCTATTATACCTCATACCTCACATATCAGTACACTGCTGTATATACTATATATCTGTACTCTGCATGTATTATACCTCGTACCTCACATATCAGTACACTGCTGTATATACTATATATCTGTACACACTGCATCTATTATACCTTGTACCTCACATATCAGTACACTGCTGTATATACTATATATCTGTACACTGCATCTATTATACCTCATACCTCACATATCAGTACACTGCTGTATATACTATATACCTGTACACACTGCATCTATTATACCTCGTACCTCACATATCAGTACCTATGTATATACTATATATCTGTACACACTGCATCTATTATACCTCATACCTCATATATCAGTACACTGCTGTATATACTATATATCTGTACACAGCATCTATGATACCTCGTACCTCACATATCAGTACACTGCTGTATATACTATATATCTGTACACACTGCATCTATAATACCTCGTACCTCACATATCAGTACACTGCTGTATATACTATATATCTGTACACACTGCATCTATTATACCTCGTACCTCACATATCAGTACACTGCTGTATATACTATATATCTGTACACTGCATCTATTATACCTCGTACCTCACATATCAGTACACTGCTGTATATACTATATATCTGTACACACTGCATCTATTATACCTTATACCTCATATATCAGTACACTGCTGTATATACTACATATCTGTACACACTGCATCTATTATACCTCGTACCTCACATATCAGTACACTGCTGTATATACTATATATATGTACACACTGCATCTATTATACCTCATACCTCATATATCAGTACACTGCTGTATATACTATATATCTGTACACACTGCATCTATTATACCTCGTACCTCATATATCAGTACACTGCTGTATATACTATATATCTGTACACTGCATCTATTATACCTCGTACCTCACATATCAGTACACTGCTGTATATACTATATATCTGTACACTGCATCTATTATACCTCGTACCTCACATATCAGTACACTGCTGTATATACTATATATCTGTACACTGCATCTATTATACCTCGTACCTCACATATCAGTACACTGCTGTATATACTATATATCTGTACACTGCATCTATTATACCTCGTACCTCACATATCAGTATACTGCTGTATATACTATATATCTGTACACAGTGCATCTATTATACCTCGTACCTCACATATCAGTGCACTGCTGTATATACTATATATCTGTACACTGCATCTATTATACCTCGTACTTCACATATCAGTACACTGCTGTATATACTATATATCTGTACACTGCATCTATTATACCTCGTACCTCACATATCAGTATACTGCTGTATATACTATATATCTGTACACACTGCATCTATTATACCTCGTACCTCACATATCAGTGCACTGCTGTATATACTATATATCTGTACACTGCATCTATTATACCTCGTACTTCACATATCAGTACACTGCTGTATATACTATATATCTGTACACTGCATCTATTATACCTTGTACCTCACATATCAGTACACTGCTGTATATACTATATATCTGTACACTGCATCTATTATACCTCGTACCTCACATATCAGTACACTACTGTATATACTATATATCTGTACACACTGCATCTATTATACCTCGTACCTCACATATCAGTACACTGCTGTATATACTATATATCTATACACACTGCATCTATTATACCTCATACCTCACATATCAGTACACTGCTGTATATACTATATATCTGTACACACTGCATCTATTATACCTCGTACCTCACATATCAGTACACTGCTGTATATACTATATATCTGTACACACCCATCTATTATACCTCGTACCTCACATATCAGTACACTGCTGTATATACTATATATCTATACACATTGCATCTATTATACCTCATACCTCACATATCAGTACACTGCTGTATATACTATATATCTGTACACACTGCATCTATTATACCTCGTACCTCATATATCAGTACACTGCTGTATATACTATATATCTGTACACACTGCATCTATTATACCTCATACCTCACATATCAGTACACTGCTGTATATACTATATATCTGTACACTGCATCCATTATACCTCGTACCTCACATATCAGTACACTGCTGTATATACTATATATCTGTACACTGCATCTATTATACCTCGTACCTCACATATCAGTACACTGCTGTATATACTATATATCTGTACACACTGCATCTATTATACCTCGTACCTCACATATCAGTACACTGCTGTATATACTATATATCTGTACACACTGCATCTATTATACCTCGTACCTCATATATCAGTACACTGCTGTATATACTATATATCTGTACACTGCATCTATTATACCTCGTACCTCACATATCAGTACACTGCTGTATATACTATATATCTGTACACACTGCATCTATTATACCTCGTACCTCACATATCAGTACACTGCTGTATATACTATATATCTGTACACACTGCATCTATTATACCTCGTACCTCACATATCAGTACACTGCTGTATATACTATATATCTGTACACTGCATCTATTATACCTCGTACCTCACATATCAGTGCACTGCTGTATATACTGTATATCTGTACACACTGCATCTATTATACCTCGTACCTCACATATCAGTACACTGCTGTATATACTATATATCTGTACACACTGCATCTCTTATACCTCGTACCTAACATATCAGTACACTGCTGTATATACTATATATCTGTACATTGCATCTATTATACCTCGTACCTCATATATCAGTACACTGCTGTATATACTATATATCTGTACACACTGCATCTATTATACCTCATACCTCACATATCAGTGCACTGCTGTATATACTATATATCTGTACACTCTGCATCTATTATACCTCGTACCTCATATGTCAGTACACTGCTGTATATACTATATATCTGTACACACTGCATCTATTATACCTCGTACCTCACATATCAGTACACTGCTGTATATACTATATATCTGTACACTGCATCTATTATACCTCGTACCTCACATATCAGTACACTGCTGTATATACTGTATATCTGTACACACTGCATCTATTATACCTCGTACCTCACATATCAGTACACTGCTGTATATACTATATAATCTGTACACACTGCATCTATTATACCTCGTACCTCACATATCAGTACACTGCTGTATATACTATATATCTGTACACTGCATCTATTATACCTAGTACCTCACATATCAGTACACTGTTGTATATACTATATATCTGTACACACCCATCTATTATACCTCGTACCTCACATATCAGTACACTGCTGTATATACTATATATCTGTACACACTGCATCTATTATACCTCGTACCTCACATATCAGTACACTGTTGTATATACTATATATCTGTACACACCCATCTATTATACCTCGTACCTCACATATCAGTGCACTGCTGTATATAATATATATCTGTACACTGCATCTATTGTGCCAGGATCGGCTGGCTGAGAACTATGTACCTGTACCTACCTGAAGCAGTAGAGTTATGCCGGAACTGCTGTATAGAGGGTAGCCTGAAGGGGGCTACCCCAGTGTGGATTATGTGTTGAAAAAGGGGAAATTGGGTGGGCAGACGTGCCGGAGAACGTGCGGCAGCAGGAACCTTCGGCTGCCTTTTTAACCCTGTGTGGCCCCGCCTCCCCCGGCACAAACCCAGCAATGCCTTCATTGCTTAACACTTGTGCCAGGATCGGCTGGCTGAGAACTATGTACCTGTACCTACCTGAACCAGTAGAGTTATGCCGGAACTGCTGTATAGAGGGTAGCCTGAAGGGGCCAAAAACCACACGGATGCAGGAAAGATTAGGATCTGTGTATTCTAAATGAAATCACAACAACAAATAATTGAATGCAAGTGACATTTCCTGTTGAGGATCAGGAACATAACGAGCGTAGCATGCAGATTTCCACCTGCCCAATTTCTGAATGACGTGTGACGGTACATTATTTTTGGAGGCGGCACCTATACGAAATGAATGCGGGGTGATGGCTAACGGGTTGCCCCCTGACGAGGAGACCAAGAGGCGAACGTATCTGAGGAAGGTCTGAATGTTCAAGGGAAACCCATCCAGCAGGAACAGGGGGGCCTCCGCAGGCACGTTCCCGGTATACCGCAACCATTCGCGTAGGACCGTCACTGGGCACCACTTGTTGTTGGTGACAAAGTACCTGACCTGCATGGATTCCCCAGGTCGGCCCGTCTTGCTGGAGTCCAAGCTGAGGATGAGGTGCGTACCATCCCAAACCAGTTGGTTCCTCCGCAAGAATTTGTTTGATGATCGTACACAAGTGAACTCCCCTGGCCTGAGGAACCCGTAGAAGGCCAGATACAATGCCGCCCTGACGAGTGAGCTAATATATCGGCCGAAGGGGTCATTGGCCAGAGCATCCGACACTGTCCTAACCATGTTGCCGGTGAAAGGTTGCCTGGCAGGCTTTTTCCTGATAGCCTGTTTCTGGATGCCCCTCAGCAAGGATTTGATTGGATGGGCCGTGAACAGTGATGGTTGATCCGGGAACTGTACATACCAATGATGCTGTATGCCCGCGAGGTACAGCTTAATGGTGCTATAAGATAGATTTAGCTGTGAGTGGCAAAAAGCTATAAACGCCAGCAGGTAAGTGATAAGACCTTCCCCGGCCGGAGGGTAAGAGAATTTGAACCTGTTAAACAAACGCCAGGCCGTCCTGTACGCCTTTCGTGTATTGCTGGACAGAGAATCGGACATGAGGTTCTTAGCCATCTGGAGAAAAGGTGCTACTCCAACAATAGCTGGCCATGAGGCGGGGTTGGTGTTTGGGAGAGATCTGCCTCTGGAAAGACCTGAAAGAAGAGGGGAAAGTTAAACTGAGATAGAGCATCGGCTGGTCACTTATGTGTGTGCATATGAAATTGAAATTGTTTTGCAGAGCCAGCCACACCAGCTTTCGCACAAACGCCATGATGTGCCTAGAGGCTGACCTGCCCTTCATTAGGATGTCAGCGAGAGCCTCATTGTCGGTCAAAAACAGGACTGTTTGGTTGCTCCACTGTGCCCCCCAGGTGACGGCCGCTGCTACTATGGGATAAATCTCAAAGAGTGAGGAACTCCTTGAAAACCCTGAGATGCTGGAGACCTCTACCGGCCATGACTGGGCGAACCAGTGAGTGCCATGAATGGCTGCAAAGGCGGCAGCGGGCGAGGCGTCTGTATGGATCACTGGGGAATTACTGGATGCCACCGGGATGAAGAGGGAAACCCCGTTCCACTGGCAGAGAAAGTTGTCCCACATTAACAAGTCAGCAATGGCGTCTTGGTCCAGGTGGACTGGACTGTCTTGGCAGGGTGCTAGCGGGAGGAGTGCCAGGAGCCTTGAAATGAAGGACCTGCCCTGCGGCATGATGCGCATGGCAAAATTCAACATTCCAAGGAGTGACTGAAGATCTGCCCTGGTGGTTACCCTCACTTGTGCTAGTCTATGAACGACAGTCTTGATTCTGTCCAGTTTGTCCAGAGGAAGACTGGCCTTCATGTCCACTGTGTTCAAGCGGATGCCTAGAAAAGTGATCTCAGTGCTGGGTCCCTCCACCTTGTGTGGGGCCAATGGAATACTCAGGTCTGAAAACGCAGTGCGCAGGACTTGTAAATCTTGCGGTACTTGATCTGGGGATTCTATCAGGAGAAAATCATCTAAGTAGTGGATGACGTGGTTCGCCCTGAAGGTGTTAGTCAACACCCAATGCAGCGCGCTGGCCAGCTGGTCGAATAACCAGGGGCTGGACTTTGACCCGAAGGTCAGTTTACTGGCGAAATAATAAGCACCCTGCCATTTCATGCCATGCCACTGCCATAACTCAGGATGAATGGGAAGTAACTTGAAGGCATCGGTGATGTCTGCTTTTGACAGCCAGGTGCCTCTGCCTAACCTGATTATGACCTGTATGGCTTCGTCTATAGATGCGTATTTCATAGTGAATTCCTCGGATGGAATCAGAGAGTTCAAGCTTGGTATGTGTAAAGAATGTGGGGCGGACAAGTCATAGATTAGGCGTTTTTTATTATTGAATTAGCCGGTCACGATGCCTACTGGATTAACTCTCCAGCATGCGAAGGGAGGTTGGTTGAACGGCCCTATGAAGTACCCCCGGTCTAGCTCAGTGTGGATCAACTGAGTGACCGCCTCTGGGTCTCTGGCTACGGACTGCAAATTGTCACATTCGAATGTGGTTTGAGGAAGCGCCAGAAGCCCTGTATGAAAACCGTGTGTCAAGCCGTGGATGATGAACTGGACCCAGGCTGGGTGTGGATGTTCAGCCAAGAATACCGCCAGCAGACCCACGTTGACCACGCTTAGTCACGATGGGCCTTGATTCCTTTGAGGGCACGCTGCGCGTGGATGGGCCCTAAAACAAGTCGCACACAGGTGCAGCAACCTGCACTGGTTGTAGTGACAAATGGCGTAGTTATAATTGTTACATATCTGGCTCCTGCCAAGGTATTTAATGGGATGACCTAACTTATCAACCCCGAAAGCTGGCTTGGTATTTGATGGACCTGGGGCAGAGTAAGGTAGTGCTGGATCTGCTATGTGGACCGTCTGAGAACACCAACCCGTAGTATGGGAGTACGAGTTGCAGACCGTGCAGGTTGGAGCTTTGAGCCCTGCAAAATGGCGGCAGAACAATTCTGTGTCTATGTCAGACCAATCCAGCACGCGCTGACACTGAACAAGGGCAGCTGCTGCCTTGGCTGAGAATGACCGGTGATATTCGAAGAATGCTGAGCCGCCATATTTGTAACCTAATTCCACCACTTTATACATATATAGATCTAGCTCGGCCCTCCTATGCGGGTTGACTGTGCAAATCACGTCCCGATATAAACTGAACGCCAGAACGAATTCCATGGCGTTCAATTTCCTGTTGAGCCTAGCGTCCTTAGACTTCAGGATTACTGAGACTTCCCCACACGCAATGGTTCTATTGTCCGGGGCCTCATGTGTCGCAATGAGCAGGGAAGACCAGGTTGACGTCTTTGCCCTCCAATATGTCCTGCCTGATACTGGCTGGAATAAAGTGGGATGGGGCAATTGAAGGAAAGTGGAATGACCCACCCGAAGCGCCGGATGGCCCTGCCACAGGTTCCGCCGGTGTTGGTGTCGCTGATGCTGCCGCCGCAGACCTGGCTTCCACCGATTCCATTCTGGCCTGAAGGTCTGACATGGATGACGCCATACCGTTGATCATGGCGTGTAGTTGGGTGAGTGACGTCTGAATGGTACCCATGGAAACCTCGTCCTGACTCACTGGTGGTACATCAGACATCAGAAGACGATACAACTCGGCTTTTCTTGCTGATGCCGGAAAGGGGATGCCCCTTCGGCGCAGCTCGGCAGACAATTTCGGTATGGTCCAGGAACGTAAAGAGGGTCCCACGCTTCGCTCCGACTGGGTGTCCCCACTATCCCGCGATGCGGAAGATCCTCCAGGTGTGAGTTCTTGCGACATCTTCCTATTGGTTATTAATTGAGAGCTATCAGAACCCCCCTTTTTCCCAGGCTGCGAAGTATGACCTCGTGTCCATGTGCCTGGCCAGTGAGGGGCCTGTCCGCCCTGCGGGTGCCGTGGCTGACAAGCGTGCTACTGCCACCTGCGTAATAGCCCCCAGTGGTCTCCCGGGCTGTGAGGCCCGAAGACTGGACAGGCCCTGGCCAGTGTCGGAATACCCCAGGTGGCACCTGTGGAGTGACCATGACTGAGAAGACGTCCCGGTACGTGTGCCTGTGGTCGTGACAGGACTTTGTGATGATGTTCGAATGAGCAGAGGTGTGCCTGTAGGCGTGACAGGACTTCGACCAGCCTGTGGACGTGCGCGTAGTGTATGCCAAGACTGCCTGTGGACGTGACAGGACTTTATAGCGAGTCTGTGGACGTGACAGACGTTGTAACACGAACACCTGTAGTCGTGACAGGGTTTTTTTTTTTGTTTTTTTAATCGAATGCCTGTAGTCGTGACAGGGTTTTTTTTTTTTTTATCGAATGCCTGTAGTCGTGACAGGATTGTATCGCAAGTCTGAAGACGTGACAGACGCGTTTGACTGCCCGTGGTCGTGACAGGACTTATGTGAGTCTGAGGTCAT
The DNA here is from genome assembly GCF_905171765.1 of Bufo bufo. Lineage (NCBI taxonomy): Eukaryota > Metazoa > Chordata > Amphibia > Anura > Bufonidae > Bufo > Bufo bufo. The sequence goes on from NC_053395.1 coordinate 13,434,261, forward strand.
GACAGACTTTTTTATTTTTTTTTTAACGTGGGTAAACCCTCCACCGTGGACCTAACGCCATGGATGACTGACTGTTTGTGCTACGTCGGAACAAAATACATACCTTGTCTTCTGTAAATGCCAATGGTGGCACACAATGTTACTCGAACTGTGAAAACATGAACATGGGTTGTTTTATTTTATTTATTTTATTATTATTTAAACACTTTTTCTTTTTTTTTTTTTTTAAACCCGCACCTAGACTGTGACCCCCCCCCGCCCAGAAGGAATGGCTGGTGACCGGGACTGCCAACGGAACTCACCCCAGGCCGCTGCCTAGTAAGGCCAGGGTAAGTTGTACGTGACCTGATTGTGCGGTCGCCTGAAGACCTGGTGCGTGGATGAGACGGCCTGGGAATGATGAGGCTGCTGGATTATTGGATGAACCATTTTCGTTTTTAAGAACCATCTACTGCAGAACCCCACCTAAATGCCATCCCTGGCGCACAGGTGCCGACAAAGTGCAGGGAAAACCAATGAACCGGTCGCAGCCCCTAACCTTTGTTATGCCAATGTTTCTTATGTTTAATGTACCATTTTTTTTATTTTTTATTAGGCCCACACACATAATGAGATACAGCCCAGATGAGGGTGGGTAACACAGTGTTGTTATCTTGTGGTGCGGTCATGCTGATGGAATGCGACAGCCACCTGAGGACCACACTGCTTATACCAAATACTATAGTAGGCCTGAAAATGCCGCATGGGGCTATGAACAACTTTGGACGTAGTAATACCTTATATCCTGACCATGCCGCCCCACAGAACCAGCGGTGCAAATGGCGACCTACACCAGCCACAGGGGGGGGTTCAACTTGCAGCCGCTTGACCCAGATGCCAGAACTGCGGCCTGCCGCTGAACCCCCCCCCCCGACCGCAGCCGCCAGTGGCCCCCAGGTGGCGCTGAGCAGAACGAGCCCAGCTGCTGAGCCGTGCGGCCAAGAAATGCGGTCTGCGCCGCACATCGTCCACCGGCCAGCAGACCGGAGCGCGCCGGTCTCTGCCTCCCCCCCCCTTCTGCGTTCCACCAGAGTGCCGCCCTTGTCTTACTTGGAGTCGCGATGACGCGACCTGCACGCGCTGCTCGACCCGAACCTGAACGACCCGGAAGTGCTCTGCCTCAGACGTGCCGGAGAACGTGCGGCAGCAGGTACCTTCGGCTGCCTTTTTAACCCTGTGTGGCCCCGCCTCCCCCGGCACAAACCCAGCAATGCCTTCATTGCTTAACACTTATACCTCGTACCTCACATATCAGTACACTGCTGTATATACTATATATCTGTACACACTGCATCTATTATACCTCGTACCTCACATATCAGTACACTGCTGTATATACTATATATCTGTACACACTGCATCTATTATACCTCGTACCTCACATATCAGTACACTGCTGTATATACTATATATCTGTACACACTGCATCTATTATACCTCGTACCTCACATATCAGTACACTGCTGTATATACTATATATCTGTACACACTGCATCTATTATACCTCGTACCTCACATATCAGTACACTGCTGTATATACTATATATCTGTACACACTGCATCTATTATACCTCGTACCTCACATATCAGTACACTGCTGTATATACTATATATCTGTACACACTGCATCTATTATACCTCGTACCTCACATATCAGTACACTGCTGTATATACTATACAGTACAGACCAAAAGTTTGGACACACCTTCTCATTCAAAGAGTTTTCTTTATTTTCATGACTATGAAGGCATCAAAACTATGAATTAACACATGTGGAATTATATACATAACAAACAAGTGTGAAACAACTGAAAATATGTCATATTCTAGGTTCTTCAAAGTAGCCACCTTTTGCTTTGATTACTGCTTTGCACACTCTTGGCATTCTCTTGATGAGCTTCAAGAGGTAGTCCCCTGAGATGGTCTTCACTTCACAGGTGTGCCCTGTCAGGTTTAATAAGTGGGATTTCTTGCCTTATAAATGGGGTTGGGACCATCAGTGGCGTTGAGGAGAAGTCAGGTCGATACACAGCTGATAGTCCTACTGAATAGACTGTTAGAATTTGTATTATGGCAAGAAAAAAGCAGCTAAGTAAAGAAAAACGAGTGGCCATCATTACTTTAAGAAATGAAGGTCAGTCAGTCAGCCGAAAAATTGGGAAAACTTTGAAAGTAAGGGCTATTTGACCATGAAGGAGAGTGATGGGGTGCTGCGCCAGATGACCTGGCCTCCACAGTCACCGGACCTGAACCCAATCGAGATGGTTTGGGGTGAGCTGGACCGCAGAGTGAAGGCAAAAGGGCCAACAAGTGCTAAGCATCTCTGGGAACTCCTTCAAGACTGTTGGAAGACCATTTCAGGGGACTACCTCTTGAAGCTCTTCAAGAGAATGCCAAGAGTGTGCAAAGCAGTAATCAAAGCAAAAGGTGGCCACTTTGAAGAACCTAGAATATGACATATTTTCAGTTGTTTCACACATATTTTCAGTTTGTTTCTATAAGTAATATCAGGAAGTATTACTTTACTGAGAGAGTAGTGGATGCATGGAATAGCCTTCCTGCAGAAGTGGCAGCTAATACAGTGGAGGAGTTTAAGCATGCATGGGATAGGCATAAGGCCATCCTTCATATAAGATAGGGCCGGGGGATATCCATAGTATTCAGTATATTGGGCAGACTAGATGGGCCAAATGGTTCTTATCTGCCGACACATTCTATGTTTCTATGTATATAATTCCACATGTGTTAATTCATAGTTTTGATGCCTTCATAGTCATGAAAATAAAGAAAACTCTTTGAATGAGAAGGTGTGTCCAAACTTTTAGTTGTACTGTATATCTGTACACACTGCATCTATTATACCTCGTACCTCACATATCAGTACACTGCTGTATATACTATATATCTGTACACACTGCATCTATTATACCTCGTACCTCACATATCAGTACACTGCTGTATATACTATATATCTGTACACACTGCATCTATTATACCTCGTACCTCACATATCAGTACACTGCTGTATACACTATATATCTGTACACACTGCATCTATTATACCTCGTACCTCACATATCAGTACACTGCTGTATATACTATATATCTGTACACACTGCATCTATTATACCTCGTACCTATATATCCAGTACACTGCTGTATATACTATATATCTGTACACACTGCATCTATTATACCTCGTACCTCATATATCAGTACACTGCTGTATATACTATATATCTGTACACCACTGCATCTATTATTACCTCGTACCTCACATATCAGTACACTGCTGGTATATACTATATATCTGTACACACTGCCATCTATTATACCTCGTACCTCACATATCAGTACACTGCTGTATATACTATATATCTGTACACACTGCATCTAACATACCTCATACCTCACATATCAGTACACTGCTGTATATACTATATATCTGTACACTGCATCTATTATACCTCGTACCTCACGTCAGTACACTGCTGTATATACTATATATCTGTACACACTGCATCTATTATACCTTGTACCTCATATATCAGTACACTGCTGTATATACTATATATCTGTACACACTGCATCTATTATACCTCGTACCTCACATATCAGTACAATGCTGTATATACTATATATCTGTACACTGCATCTATTATACCCTCGTACCTCACATATCAGTACACTGCTGTATATACTATATATCTGTACACTGCATCTATTATACCTCGTTCCTCACATATCAGTGCACTGCTGTATATACTATATATTGTACACTGCATCTATTTATACCTCGTACCTCACATATCAGTACACTGCTGTATATTATATATATCTGTACACTGCATCTATTATACCTCGTACCTCACATATCAGTGCACTGCTGTATATATATTGATATCTTCACACACTGCATCTATTATACCTGTACCGCACATATCAAGTACATGCTGTATATACTATATATCTGTACACTGCATCTATTATACTCATACCTCAATATCAGTACACTGCTGTATATACTATAATATCTGTAACCACACTGCATCTATTATACCTCGTACCTCACATATCAGTACACTGCTGTATATACTATATATCTGCACACACTGCATCTATTATACCTCATACCTCACATATCAGTACACTGCTGTATATACTATATATCTGCACACTGCATCTATTATACCTCGTACCTCACATATCAGTACACTGCTGTATATACTATATATCTGTACACTGCATCTATTATACCTCGTACCTCACATATCAGTACACTGCTGTATATACTATATATCTGTACACTGCATCTATTATACCTCGTACCTCACATATCAGTACACTGCTGTATATACTATATATCTGTACACACTGCATCTATTATACCTCGTACCTCACATATCAGTACACTGCTGTATATACTATATATCTGTACACACTACATCTATTATACCTCGTACCTCACATATCAGTACACTGCTGTATATACTATATATCTGTACACTGCATCTATTATACCTCGTACCTCACATATCAGTACACTGCTGTATATACTATATACCTCGTACCTCACATATCAGTACACTGCTATATACTATATATACTACACACTGCATCTATCATACCACTACCTCACATATCAGTACTGCTGTATATACTATATATCTGTACACACTGCATCTATTATACCGTCGTACCTCACATATCAGTACACTGCTGTATATACTATATCTGTACACACTGCATCTATTATACCTCGTACCTCACATATCAGTACACTGCTGTATATACTATATATCTGTACACTGCATCTATTATACCTCGTACCTCACATATCAGTACACTGCTGTATATACTATATATCTGTACACACTGCATCTATTATACCTCGTACCTTACATATCAGTACACTGCTGTATATACTATATATCTGTACACACTGCATCTATTATACCTCGTACCTCACATATCAGTACACTGCTGTATACTATATGTCTGTACACACTGCATCTATTATACCTCGTACCTCACATATTAGTACACTGCTGTATATAATATATATCTGTACACACTGCATCTATTATACCTCGTACCTCACATATCAGTACACTGCTGTATATACTATATATCTGTACACACTGCATCTATCATACCTTGTACCTCACATATCAGTACACTGCTGTAAATACTATATATCTGTACACACTGCATCTATTATACCTCGTACCTCTCATATAAGTACACTGCTGCTATATACTATATATCTGTACAACACTGTATCTATTATACCTCGTACCTCACAATATCAGTACACTGATGTATATACTATATATCTGTACACACTGCATCTATTATACCTCGTACCTCACATATCAGTACACTGCTCGTATATACTATATATCTGTACACTGCTTCTATTATTACCTCGTACCTCACATATCAGTACACTGCCTGTATATACTATATGTCTGTACACACTGCATCTATTATACCTCGTACCTCACATATTAGTACACTGCTGTATATACTATATATCTGTACACTGCCATCTATTATACCTCGTACCTCACATATCAGTACACTGCTGTATATACTATATATCTGTACACACTGCATCTATTATACCTCGTACCTCACATATCAGTACACTGCTGTATATACTGTATATCTGTACACTGCATCTATTATACCTCGTACCTCACATATCAGTACACTGCTGTATATACTATATATTTGTACAATGCATCTATTATACCTCGTACCTCACATATCAGTACACTGCTGTATATACTATATATCTGTACACTGCATCTATTATACCTCGTACCTCACATATCAGTACACTGCTGTATATACTATATATCTGTACACACTGCATCTATTATACCTCGTACCTCACATATCAGTACACTGCTGTATATACTATATGTCTGTACACTGCATCTATTATACCTCGTACCTCACATATCAGTACACTGCCTGTATATACTATATATCTGTACACACTGCATCTATTATACCTCGTACCTCACATATCAGTTACACTGCTGTAAATACTATATATCTGTACCACACTGCAATCTATTATACCTCGTACCTCACATATAAGTACACTGCTGTATATACTGTATATCTGTACACACTGCATCTATTATACCTCGTACCTCACATATCAGTACACTGCTGTATATACTATATATCTGTACACACTGCATCTATTATACCTCGTACCTTACATATCAGTACACTGCTGTATATACTATATATCTATACTATATATCTGTACACTCTGCATCTATTATACCTCGTAACCTCACATATCAGTACACTGCTGTATATACTATATATTGTACACTGCATCTATTATACCTCGTACCTCACCATATCAGTACACTGCTGTATATACTATATATCTGTACACTGCATCTATTATACCCTCGTAACCTCACATATCAGTACACTGCTGGTATATACTATATATCTGTACACACTGCATCTATTATACCTCGTACCTCACATATCAGTACACTGCTGTATATACTATAATCTGTACACACTGCATCTATTATACCTCGTACCTCACATATCAGTACACTGCTGTATATACTATATATCTGTACACACTGCGTCTATTATAACCTCGTACCTCACATATCAGTACACTGCTGTATTATACTATATATCTGTACACACTGCATCTATATACCTCGGTACCTCACATATCAGTACACCTGCTGTATATACTATATATCTGTACACTGCATCTATTATACCCTCGTACCTCCACATATCAGTACACTGCTGTATATACTATATATCTGTACACTCTGCATCTATTTTACCTTCGTACCTCAAATATCAGTACACTGCTGTAATATACTATATATCTGTACACACTGCATCTATTATACCTCGTACCTCACATATCAGTTACACTGCTGTATATACTATATGTCTGTAACACTGCATCTATTATACTCGTACCTCACATATCAGTACACTGCTGTATATACTATATATCTGTACACACTGCCATCTATTATACCTCGTACCCTCACATATCAGTACACTGCTGTATATACTATATGTCTGTACACTGCATCTATTATACCTCGTACCTCACATATCAGTACACTGCTGTATATACTATATATCTGTACACACTGCAATCTATTAAACCTTGTACCTCACTTATCAGTACACTGCTGTATATACTGGTAATCTGTACACACTGCCTCTATATACTCGTACCTCACATATCAGTACATATTTTTTTTTTCCTGCCTATGGTCCTTGGTGTAGGGGCTCATTTCTTGCGGATGAGGTGATGTTTTCAGAGGCACCATTGTGAGGTACTTTTTTGATCACTTGCTACTAGACTTCATTAGGGGAAAGTGACCAAAAATTTGTATTTTGGCACGGTTTTTTATAAATTTTTTTAAGGCGTTCATTTGAAAGGATAGGCCATGTGATATTTTACAGAGCCGGTCATTACGGCGCGCGGGCGATATCAAATATGTCAGTTTTTTTTTTTTTTATTATGTTAAAGAGGCTTTTTTTTTTGCTTCAAACTTTAATAATTTTAATATGAAAACCGCTTTTTGTTTTTATTTTTATTTTATTTTTTTTTGTCCCACTGTGGGACTTCAGCTTTTGTGGTCTGCTCCCCTCTACAATGCATTACAGTAGGTGTGTATTGTAATGCATTGCCTGTCAGTGTATTACCAGTGGAATATCGGGGCCTGGGTCTCACAGGCTTCCGTAGAAGGCAAGTCCCGATATCTGTGGAAGGAACCCTGACCCGTCACTGCAGCGCGTGGACCTGATGGGGAGGTAGCCCCTCCCTCCACAAACTCCGTACATGCTGCGGTCAGTGCTGATAGCGGCATACAGAGGGTTAAAGTGCCAGCATCTGTGTAGACAGCAGGGGCTCGGCTGTCAGAAAAACATCTCCTGCACCTGCCTGATCAGCGCACCGTATATGTACGGCAGATGTCGGGAAAGGGTTAAAAAATAAAACCAAAGCATAAAAACATAAAAAAAAACTGAACCCATTTCCAACCCCAAAAAATATATAGAACTAAACTTTGCCTCGAAGCCCAAAAACCATACTATGTTTCGTTGAACTGGCCATGTTGCTGGAGTTCTCCTGGGGGTGGGGGTGGGGGTGTCCTGCCAAGCTTTTGTGTCTCTTCACATTTCCATAGACAGTATCACAAAGCAGAGCTCCATACACTGCCTCAACTACACAGACATACAGCTCTGCTGCATACACTGCTCAACTACACGGAGACATACCAGCTCTGCTCCCATACACTGCTCAACTACACAGACATACAGCTCTGCTGCATACACTGCCTCAACTACACAGACATACAGCTCTGCTCCATACAACTGCTCAACTACACAGGACATACAGCTCTGCTGCATACACTGCTCAACTACACAGACATACAGCTCTGCTCCATACACTGCTCAACTACACGACATACAGCTCTGTTCCATACACTGCCTCAACTATGCAGACATACAGCTCTGCTGCATACACTGCTCACCTACACTGACATACAGCTCTGTTACATACACTGCTCACCTTACACAGACATACAGCTCTGCTGCATACACTGCTCAACTATACAGACATACAGCTCTGTCTATAACACTGCTCAACTAGCCAGACATACAGCTCTGTTACATACACTGCTCACCTACACAGACAAACAGCTCTGCTCCATACACTGCTCAGCTACGCAGACATACAGCTCTGCTCCATACACTGCTCAACTACGCAGACATACAGCTCTGCTCCATACACTGCTCAACTACGCAGGACATACAGCTCTGCTCCATACACTGCTCATACTTCGCAGACATACAGCTCTGCTCCATACACTGCTCAACTACACAGACATACAGCTCTGCTGCATACACTGCTCAAACTACCCACAGACATACCAGCTCTACTGCATACATTGCCATCAACTACACAGAACATACAGGCTCTGCTGGCATACACTGCTCAAACTACAGACATACACAGCTCTGATGCATACACTCTGCTCCATTTACACAGACATACAAGCTCTGCTGCATACACTGCTCTATCTACACAAAACATACAGCTCCAGGCTCTGTAACACTTTCTCAACTACACAGACATACAGCTCTGCTGCATACACTTCTCAACTACACATTCAACTCTGCTGCATACTATTCTCAACTACACAGACATACAGCTCTGCTGCATACACTTCTAACTACACAACATACAGCTCTGCTGCATACACTGCTCAACTACACAAACATACAGCTCTGCTCTGCATACACTTCTCAACTACACAAACATACAGCTCTGCACATACACTTCTAACTACACTCATGCAGCTCTGCTGCATACACTGCTCAACTTCACATACAACTCTGCTGAACACACTGCTCAACTACACTCATACAGCTCTGCTGCATACACTGCTCAACTTCACACATACAGCACTGCTGCATACATTGCTCAACTGCACAGACCTACAGCTCTGCTGCAAACACTGCTCAACTATGCAGACCAACAGCTCTGCTCATACACTGCTCAACTACACAGACATACACCTCTGCTCCATACACTGCTTATCTACAGACATACAGCTCTGCTGCATACACTGCATCTACACAGACATACAGCTCTGCTGCATACACTGCTCAACTACACAGACATACAGCTCTGCTCCATACTCTCTCAACTACACAGACATACAGCTCTACTACATACACTTCTCAACTACAGACATACAACTCTGCTACATAGAGTAAGTAACGGGAGGTATAGCGTATTCCTAACACTTTTCCGCAGGACGACAAACAGAAAAATGAAAATGAGAAGCACAAAATAAAACCGTCTAGGGAAGAAAAGCGTCAGTTACACTGAGAGGCGCCAGGAACCTTGTGCCTCCAGGAAGTGAGGCGGTCGCTGCGCGGCTGCTCTACAATAGTTCAGTGACACAGAGAGGGAAGTATTAGAAAGCCGCACCCCGCGCCACATACACCGCCATATAATGCTGCTAACAACAGAACAGAATGTGCATGAAAACCGTACAGTATTAATCACTAGACATGGCGAAGTGCGGCCGACAGTAACGTAGCGCAGGCGCCGTCCGACATGCTGCGCCGCAGGGAAGGCGACCATTACAGGGGATAGTTAGAAAAGTGCTGAGTCCAGGCGGCGAGCACAACAATGGGAGCTCTATAGGCGGCACAATACGGAGCGCGCGGTATGTTCTCACACTAACACAATGTATAGAGTTGGGACCAAGACACCTCGTCGTGTAGACGTCGCCTTAAACTGAGCGCGTGCGACCAGCTCAGCGCGACCGGCCAAAGATAAGGACAAGAACAGCAGGTGGCGCTGTACAGATCCAGTGTATTGCAGAACTCATTACCTGCGGTTATAACAGACATGATGGCGGAGGAGACCACAGACACCCAGATGATAGGACCGACAACTCTGATGGACAGAAGTAGTCAGACATTTATTCCATAAAAAGGGAAAAAACACAACAAATGCCGCGTATAGTGCGGAAAGAAGCGTCACATTGTCACATCTCTACAGAAATAGGAAAAGCTGATTAATAATTATATGTTCCCCAAATGTGTCCCAGAAACATAAAGAAGCCCCTACAGCGACCTCAGTGGAGGACGGGGAAGGGTTAATGATGCCCCCCATGAGGTACGTGCACTCGGCGGTGTATCTCCGCTCCAGGATCCACACCTGTTACCTGCAGATCCTGACACGGATTTCCCCAGATCTCCCCCTCTGCATTGTAAAGGGAGAAATCCGCACGGACAGTCCACCGGCCGCAGATCTCCGGATCCGCTCCGCAGGTCACTCCTGACGCAGGAAACTTCCGCTCCGTGTAGATGAGATACTGAGAATCCCATCTGCTTAGGCGGTATTATTTCACTCTGGAACACCAGCAGGTAATACGCACCGTGCGCTTGTACCGAAGGCCATCTGCGCACGTTGCGGAATACGCTCATAGAGCCGCCATATACATTGTGTGATCGGAGGCTCCGCCCATACAGCGCTATATAGTGACTTATAGGCGGAGATTATAACGGGACGTGGACGCATCGGCCTCAGCTTATTATTCTAACAGACGCTTCATTCCGCACATAGAAGAGAACATGTAGGGGTTCAGAGAAGGAGGCGGTGAAGGTGTGTAAGTGTCTGATGGGGTCACACAGCCGATAGAAGGACAGACGCCCGGCCTCATAGTCTAAGAAGACCCCAAGTCTAGGACATGTTGTATCTACACTGAGGGGGGATCTGACTGAGCGGTGACGCACTTCACATCCTGCACCAGACATTTCCAGACACCAAGATTTATCATTATATCCAATACAAGACTGAAGTCCTTTCCTTTCTATACTGGAATAGGACATTCCGATGTCACTTTCTCCTATCTGGTCCCACTCTACCTCCCAGTAATGTCTTCCTGAGGAGAGGCCACATCTGCTTAACACCTGGGCATCATTCAGGAACCTTCCCGGTGATTTTGGTCTGTTCTGTTTTTCTTCTGTAATTGTTGCTGTTTTCAGATCTTCTGATATCTTCACATTTCTATGAGCAGTGTCCTCATCCAGCAATATGTCTGGAACATGGAGCCCGAGCTCTGATGTGACATTGGTGACAATATCCCTCATAGATCGGTGTAAGGTCAGTGAGATCAGAACCTCACCCAGATCATCATCAGACCTGCCCTCTCCACCATCTCCCCCTGTGTCCTCATCATCTCCATGACCACATACAGTAATGTCACTTTCTTGTAGGAGTCTTATTGGGTCGGTGACATGACACATCTCCTCCACGTGACGCATCTTCCTGGACAGCTCGTCCTCCTCTATTTCCAGCTTCTTGATCAGATCAGATATCTGGGACACAATCTTCTCCTCCTGCCTGGAGATCTCGCTCAGCGCTTTCTTTTCTGCCATTTCCAGTTGCTCCTTAATGTCCATAAATAACTTCCTGACCTTCTTCCTCTTATCAGAGGCCTTCTCCTGGATATTCCTCTGACGATCCTGCAGATTCTGAAGTTTAGTCTGAATTTTTGCTTTTTGTGGGTTTAGTTCCTCCAGATATTTCCTCAGTTTCTTCTTCCTCTTCTCAGACGCCTCATCTAGAAGTTCCACCTGGTGTCCCCTGTGCTCGCCGACCAGACAGCAGGACGCACACAGACAAACCGTGTCCTGCGGGCAGTAATACTCCAGAACCTTTTTGTGGAGGGAACATTTTTTGATGCCCAAGGATCTGGTGGGTTCTGTTAATATATGATCCACTGACTTGTTATGGGCTCCGAGATGTTTATGGCACATGGAGATCTCACACTGCAGACATGTCCTCACAGCCGGTACAGGAGACTTAGTACAGTAAGTACAGAAGATCCCGGTCTCCTCCATGTCAGGCCGAGCAGATAAGAAACGCTCCACTATGTTCCTCAGCTTCCTGTTCTTCTCCAGGGCCGGACGCTCCAGATATTCTGCTCTGCAGTCAGGACATGAATACACTCCAGCTGCCTCCTGTGTATCCAGCGCACTCACAATACACAAGCGGCAGAAGTTGTGTCCACATCTCAGGGATACAGGATCTGTATAGAGGCTCAGGCAGATGGAGCAGTCCAGCTCGGCCCTCAGATCAGCAGACGCCATTGTGGTACGGAGGAGCAGGAACCGAAAGTGGAAAAGTCTCTTCCCCTAAGAGGGCGGAGAGCTCCTGTAGAGGAATTAACCCCCTGCAGCTCAGAGATTGCATTCCAATTGAGAAAAAAGCCGAAAACCCACTAAATGTACAGACCAAATAAGAGAAGAGTCCATCAGAATGTTAGGGATAGTAAAGCAAACTTCACCTCTGTCTCTTCCAGTCAGTAAATGAGACATGTGGAGTATTACAGGTGACCTCTGTAGAGGTTGATGATGGGCTCCATCCTGAGGAGCAGCGAGTGCCATCTCTCAGGAATAAGCTGAATGTATTCAGTGTGCACATGGAGTGCGTCTGACGCTGGACGCTAGCTCCGTCCCCTCTCTCACCTCGGTGATCTGTAGTACGCGGGCCGTCCATGTGAAGCCGGTGGGAGACGCCGCGTGTATGGACCTATTGTGGGCTCGGTCTCCCCGGCTGGAGTCGGATGCAGTGAAGTCAGCGGAGGGGTCTCGTCCTGGTCTCCTGGTGTTTTGCCCGTTGGTGGTATAGGTTGGTTGGCTTTTGGAGGGGATTTTTGAAGTGCTGTGGCTGCCATTGGGACGATGCTGAGGGAATCAGGTGAAAACAGGGCTGTTGGCTCTCATCGAGTCCGGTAAGCTAAGCAGAGGGGTGGTATAAGCAATAAGAGGAAGAGAGGAGGATAGTGCGTATAAATAGGGAGCCGGGATAAAGGTATTTGTTTGCACGGAGCCAAGAAAGAGGACGTCTCAGTTTGCAATTTTGTATTTGCTGTTTTGACCGATCCGTTCGCTCTCCTCCAGTTATTGAATCACAGATTTATATAATTACTCATCACTGTGTTTGGGATCTTTCAGTAACTCTCTATCCTCTACCCCCTGTCCATTCAGAAACTAACTTGGTTTTGGGACTCTGCTGTAACATCCTTACCGACCTAGCCCCTTCCTAATGGTGTACTAAACCCGGACTGACAGATCATTACCCGTGTATTTATTAACAGGCCGCGACTTTGTATTTGTCCTCCAATTACTCCTGCTGAAAATGCCGCCTAAGAAGAGAGATCATCCACATGGCTCTAATACTACAATGCTATCAGGCGATCACTAACGGAGTGGGGTTCAGATACAAGACGGAAACAAAATGCTTTAAGTAAATATCTGACACCCTCATCTTCTCCATTAAGAGCTCCCAACCCAGGGAATGAGATAGGGGAGGGGAAGAGCTGGTTTGGAAGAAAAATATACATTTGGATACGCTGAAGGGAAAGTAGTGGAGCAAGAAAAGGAGACTCTGACACCAAAAAAGAGCGGGTAAGCTTTTGGTTACCCATAATAATTAATCAACAAAAAATAAAAAAAGTTGGATAGTCTAATTAAGGAAATAATACAGGGCAAATAGTTAAATCCACCAGAAACAGATTAATTTTTGTTTTAGTAAATATTTTGAAGAACTCTATAAATCAAAAATTAGATATAAAAGGGACGAGTTATGTCAATACCTGGATGATGTCCCCTTCAGGAAGCTTGCAGAAGCTCATAAGATTCAGTTGGAAGGGAGTATAAAGCTGGAGGAGTTAGTGAGAGCTCTACATTCAACAAAAGATAAGAAAGCTCCGGGAGGGGATGGGATTACTTTTGAGGAATACAAGGAATTTAGTTTAGTTCTTCTTCCGGAATTAATGGAGACCCTCGTTGAGGCCAAAAGATCAAATAAATTACTGGAATCAATGAAAGAAGCCACTGGTATTTTGATTCCTAAACCTGAAAAGGATCCATTAAGGCTGGAGTCGTATAGAGCCATCTCTCTGCTGAATACTGATATCAAGTTATTAGCCAAGGTATTGGCAGACAGGTTAAGAAAAGTAATAAAAACAATAATAAAAGAGGATGAAACAGGGTTTATTCCTGAGCGATTGATATATTCTAATATTAGAAGATTATTTATGAACATTGAAGCAAATAACTGTCATGGTGGGAAGAGGGGGAAACCCCCGACCGTACAATGTAAGAAGGATAACAGATAGCTGCTAGGCCAAGAAGCCATGAAAAGGGAGCGGGTCACCTCCTATAGCGTCCCTAGCCCTCTACCTAACTCTTCGCCGTATGAGCGGACCCTGATGGTAGGACGGCTCATTCCCTGGAAACCTGGAACCCTGATAATCCCTCAGATATGAGCACGGAGGAGACGTCCTGTTCTCATCCTAGATTATTTACAAATGGTCACATGGATCAATAATTGTCTCTTAATTTACATGTGTTAAATCATTACTGATATAAAACATAACGTTTATTTCCTTTATTAAAATATCCTACTTATAGCTAACATTTAAAATTCTCAGCCGTGTCTGAGTTTATTACTTCTGGTCGTTGTCACTGATATTGCACTATTTGTATCACAGTATGGGCTAGCTAAGAGGCTCACGTTATTTCCTGCCTCACTGGCTCCCATACTCTATACGGTTACTGCCGTTATGTACTAGCGCTGTTATCTCACAGTGCACTGGAGTTGGGGGACTGTGGTACCTTCCCTCTCAGCTGGCCTCCCTGTTCTATGCTATCTTGATAGTATCACTTCTCACAGGCACACGATATCTAATAACACACCCTATCACACTCTGCTCCCCGACATGTTTCTCCAAACACTTGGCGTCCTCAGGGGTATCGGGCAGTATGCTAGTGAGGGGGGCGGGACCCTGGCTTTTAAAACCTTCCTCTGATGGCGTCATCGCTCCATTAGCTACTGTGTATCTATTTTGTTGCTATGTTGACTTCTCTAGCCTATCAGGGGTTGTTTCATATGATGTTATAGCGTATAATCACTCCCATTTTGTTGCTTGTCCAATGACTACTGCCGCTCCTATTGCGCATGCGCTGGGACTTAGACAAAATTCCCTCTACGTCTTTCACTGCGCATGTCCATAGACTTATATATTACACCAGCCCTGATTTTCTATTGGGCATACGTTCAGTCTTAGTGAGTTTTCCTGTAGGTTATTCATTGCGCATGTGCTGGAACTTTAACACATGTTTTATTGTCCATTTTCTACTGCGCATGTCTTTATACTTATATATTGACTCGCTCTGTCAATCTATTGCGCATGCGTTTGGTCTTAATAAATAACAGGGTGGATCTCTTTTGCGCATCCTAGTTCATCCTAGTCACGGAAAAACGAGAGTCTCTTTAGACTTAATAGCAGGGAAAAGGAGAGACCATACACAGCAAGAGGATCGGCAGGTAAGAACACAAGACAACACACTTACCTGCAGAAGTTTCCACGACTGGAACCCTGCATACGTACAGGAGCCCTAACACCAAACAGGACGCTGTACCAGCAACTCACACAGGTATCCCGCACACCAGACTCCACCAGGGCCCCCATGCCGCAAAGGGCATGGCAGCCCCAGGCAGCGCTGCATACAGGCTAGTGATTCACCCCTCCGGGAAACCAACCCCCTTCCGGAGGACACAACACACAGGGAAAACGTCTTACACACATGCAAGGACAAACACCAATAACAGCCCAGACATGTAACAACAATCAAGACGTACAACACACCCTGAACATAAACCCACACCTAACATACAAGTGAGGTAGGGTATAAGGAGCATACAAAAGGAAGACAATTTATGTCCAACAAGGTGGCCCTCAAAGACTGGGCAGAATCACCCAGGAAAGGAGCAGTGCTCCAACACCAAACAAGGCTGGAGAATAACTGACTCCAGCCAGGAAGCCACAGGTAATATCCACATAGTGGCCACACCCAGGACACACCTAAATCCCCACCAGCTAGATGACTAACCCCTCGCTCACCAAAACTCAGGGAGATGCACCTTAAAGGGGAAATGCAAGTGCAAACCGACAACACGTTGCCACCGGCAACCAGTCCCGGTCAAACAACAATATGACCGTGACAATAACGATCAAATTAGTAAAAAAGCAATATTGTCACTGGATGCAATCAAGGCTTTCGATTGTATAGAGTGGGAATATTTGTGGGAGGATCTTAAATGCTTTGGGGAGTATTTTATAGGTTGGATTAAATTGATTTATTCTTATCCTACAGCGAGGGGGCTGTGAATGGGGTGATGTCCCTGCCTTTTGCCCTTTTTAGGGACACTAGGCAGGGATGTCCCCTATGGCCGCTGCTCTTTGCAATTGCAATAGAACCACTAGCGATAATTATAGAGAATGAAAGTATTAAGGGGTTTCAATACGGTAATGTAAGGGAGAAAATAATGCTCTATGCGGATGATATCTTGTTGTTTTCGGCAAATTTTGATTAGGAAATGGAGAAACTGATGGAAATAAAATGAGAGATTTGGATATTATTCGGACTTAAAATAAATTGGGAAAAATCTCACTTGATGTTGTTAGGGACGAGGTAGGTGAGAGGAGTAATGTGGTTCACCAAGTAGATAGAGATAGTAGTTTTAGGTATTTGGGAGTAAATATTTTAAAGAATTTGATGGAATATGTTAGGTTGAATGTGTTTCCTCTCTTAGATGAGTTGAAGAAAAAAAAAATACATATTTGGAAAAGGTTTCCACTATCTATGATTGGACGAATTAATGTGATAAAGATGGTTCTTCTTCCTAAGACTCTTTATGTATTGCAATGTGCTCCAGTATGGTAACCAAATAAGGTTCTCACTATTATGAATAGATGAAGGAGGGAATTTATTTGGAAAGAAGGGAATCCAAGGATAAAGTTAGAGATTTTACAGTTACCGCTTAAAGAGGGTGGAATGGCACTTCCAAGCTGGTATATATATTTTAGTTGCACAGTTTGGTTATATGAGTGCGGGTTTTATGTCACCTATTAGGAGTTGGCATTTGAAAAAATTGGGTTGGAAGGACAATATATTTAAGATGAAGGAGGTATTGGAATCGGGTATACGAGGGAGTATAAATAATGATAATTATATTTTTTAATTTTATGGATCACGTTTGTAGAGAAATTTATAAAATTATGGATATTAAAGGCATACAGATTTGACTCCAATATGGAATTGTAACGGGGGGCGCCGAAGACGCAATCGGTCTCTCATCAGCCGCAGACCTGCTGTTAAGCTACGGGGGGAGCGAGGTATCTGTGTTAGGCCTCGATCCCAAGGGCGGATTTGCTAGCTGGGAGGCCTCCCAGCTCCCTAGGTCTGCTTTTAAGCGCCGAGCTGATCACTCAGTGCTCGACTAGCCTGTCTGTCGGTCTATGTGATGCTGGCCACGGCATATAGACCCTCACTCCCACACTATAAATACAGGCAGGGCCGGCTTAGGAGTTCAGGCGCCCTGTGCGATGCTATACCTTGTAGCGGCGCCCCCCCCGCCCCCCACCCCCCCCCACAAAAAAAAACACTCTAGGTTGCTGGCATCATGGCATAGGCTGGCTGACTATCCAACCAAGTAGTTTACCAGCCCACACACCCCAAAGGCCAGTTAACTTGTTATACTTCCCTACTTCGTGAGATTTCCCTACCTCATCACTTCCGGTCGCACCGGACATGACGTGAGGAGGTGTGCAGCGCCGCGCAGGCGCACAACGACAGGTTAGGGAAATTTCACAGCAGAGTGCGCATGCGCCAGGAGCCTCGCCGGCGGTTAGGGTAGGAAAAACTATGGGCCAATGCGCAGGCGCAGTGATCGGATGGATGTTCTCAGCTGAACACCGGCCGACACTGCGCATGCACCGGGAGCCTCACCAGCGGTTAGGGAAGGGAAAAATTACGTACGGGCCAGTGCTTTTTCCCTACCCTAACCGCTGGTGAGGCTCCCAGCGCATGCGCAGTGTCGGCCGGTGTCCAGCTGAGAAAATTAGTTTCCAATGTAGTATTAATAACTAAACAATTACATAATAAACATATTGCATTGTCTACTTACCACCAGGACAATAAGATGATCTGGACTCTGGCTGCAGTCTGGCTCTGGGACTCCCTTGTCACTCTCTTCTCTCCCCCCCTCCCTTGTCACTCTCATTATTCCCCCCCCCCCCCCTTGTCACTCTCATTATCCACCCCCCCTCCCTTGTCACTCTCTTCCCCCCCTTCCCTTGTCACTCTCATTATTCCCCCCCCCCTCTCCTTGTCACTCTCATTATTCCACCCCCCTCCCTTGTCACTCTCATATTCCCCCCCCTCTCCCTTGTCACTCTCATTATTCCACCCCCCTCCCTTGTCACTCTCATTATTTCCCCCCCCCTTGTCACTCTCATTATTCCCCGCCCCCTTGTCACTCTCATTATTTCCCCCCCCCCTTGTCACTCTCATTATTTCCTCCCCCCCCTTGTCACTCTCATTATTTCCTCCCCCTTGTCACTCTCATTATCCCCCCCCTCTCCCTTGTCACTCTCATTATTTCCCTCCCCCTCCCTTGTCACTCTCATTTTCCCCCCTCTCCCTTGTCACTCTCATTATTTCCCCCCCTCTCCCTTGTCACTCTCATTATTCCACCCCCTCCCTTGTCACTCTCATTATTCCCCTCCCCCCTTGTCACTCTCATTATTTCCCCTCCCCCCTTGTCACTCTCATTATTTCCCCTCCCCCCTTGTCACTCTCATTATTTCCCCTCCCCCTTGTCACTCTCATTATCCCCCCCTCTCCCTTGTCACTCTCATTATCCCCCCCCTCTCCCTTGTCACTCTCATTATCCCCCCCCTCTCCCTTGTCACTCTCATTATTCTACCCCCCACCTTGTCACTCTCATTATTTCCCCTTGTCACTCTCATTATTTCCCCTCCCCCCCTTGTCACTCTCATTATTCCCCCCCCCTTGTCACTCTCATTATTTCCCCCCCCTTGTCACTCTCATTATTTCCCCCCCCTGTCACTCTCATTATTCCCCCCCCTTGTCACTCTCATTATTTCCTCCCCCCCTTGTCACTCTCATTATTTCCTCCCCCCCCCCTTGTCACTCTCATTATTTCCACCCCCCTCCCTTGTCACTCTCATTAGTCCACCCCCCTCTCCCTTGTCACTCTCATTATTCCACCCCCTCCCCCCCTTGTCACTCTCATTATTTCCTCCCCCCCCTTGTCACTCTCATTATTTCCTCCCCCCCCTTGTCACTCTCATTATTTCCTCCCCCCCCTTGTCACTCTCATTATTTCCTCCCCCCCCTTGTCACTCTCATTATTTCCTCCCCCCCTTGTCACTCTCATTATTTCCCCCCCCCCTTGTCACTCTCATTATTTCCTCCCCCCTTGTCACTCTCATTATTTCCCCCCCCTTGTCACTCTCATTATTTCCTCCCCCCCTCCCCCCTTTTCACTCATTATTTCCCCCCCCTTTTCACTTTCATTATTTCCTCCCCCCTCCCCCCTTTTCACTCTCATTATTTCCTCCCCCTCCCCCCTTGTCACTCTCATTCTACTCCCACCTCCACCTCTAGTGTAGCGTGGCCGAGCTCTGTTCGATCCGCGGTACAGGAGCATTTGTTTCCTGTACCCGGCCGGACTGACAGGAAGTGCTCACTTAGTGTGCACTTCCTGTCAGTCCGGCCAGGTACAGAAAACAAAAGCTCCTGTACCGCGGATCGAATAGAGCTCGGCCACGCTACATTAACAACAGCACACAGCAGGCGCAGGCAGGATTCTTTAGAGCGGCAAGCGCTCAGCCGGCGCAGCATGAGGGGCGCCGGCGCGCCGCCCGAACTTATATAAGCAACTTTTTTTTTTTTTTAACCGCAACGGGCGCCGGGCGCCCCCTGCTAAATGCAGGTGGGATGGAGGGGGAGGGGAGATGGAGGGGGCCCGCCCCGAGGGAGAACACAAGTGCCGCCTCGCCTGCCGCATATTACATTGCGAGCTGTCGGCCGCCCGGAGCCCCTGTTGCTATGGCGCCCTGTGCGGCCGCACAGCCCGCACACCCCAAAGGCCGGCCCTGAATACAGGCAACGTGCTGGCTATAGGTTGCCTGTGATTTTGGTCCCTTAGGCTGTGTATTATTATTGTTATTTAACTTACCTTTGGATTTGACCCTTGATCTGCTTCCTGACACCTCTTCTGCCTGCTCCCTGAACCTTGACGCTACCTCTCGGATTTTGACCTCGGCTTGCTTTTGGATTTTGTCTTTGCCTCTTCCCTCGTACTGACGTGACCTCCTGGACTGACCCCGGCTAGTTGACCCGCCTCGCCCTTCCGTTTTTGGTGGTACCTTGCTTGTTCCACCTCTCTGTCCGCTCGAGTGCTACCTCTCATTGGCTGTCCGCTTTCCTGCTGTCTCTATCTCTCTGCTTGCACTTACTCAGGTCAGGGACTGTCGCCCAGTTGCGCCCCGTCACCTAGGGCGGGTGGTGCTAGTAGGCAGGGACAGGGGACCGGGTGGAAGCTCAGGGGGTGCACCTCCGCTCTATCTTTATACCCGTGACAGGATTAATATTAATTTATGAGAAATACTGAAAATTAAAGGGAACCTGTCACCGGGATTTTGTGCATAGAGCTGAGGACATGGGTTGCTAGTTGGCCGCTAGCACATCCGCAATACCCAGTCGCCATAGCTCTGTGTGCTTTTATTGTGTAAAAAAAACTATTTTATAAATATGAAAATTACCCTGAGATGAGTCAGAGCTTGAAAATATGACTCTTCTCTGGTCACACAAGTAAGATAGGACTCTTATGTTAATTTGCATAAAAGGCAGGAAGTACAAAAATGCATAATACTTATTGAATTCGTCTGCAAATGAAATGAAAAGTGTCATTTATATGTTTAGGGTAACGCAATGAACATTTAGAAACGCTCAGTGAGGGTAGCATAGTAGAGGTGACAGGTTCCCTTTAAATATTATGTAAATTGGTAAAATTAGGCTGTTTCTTTGCTGTGTCAATTATTTGAGGGGGATTTATTAAAAGATTTTGAAACTGTTAAAAATAAAGAATTTTTCAGACATTTACAGTTGAGAGAAGCAATAAATTCATCATCAGTAGATTCTCAGAAATATAAAAAGGCCGCTATGGAGGAGATTAATCAACTGCTTGATAATAGAAAGGAAAAAGGATCGGGGTCAAGAAGATACAGATTATTGTCGAAAATGAAACCAAGCAAAATTATTATAGTGGCTAAAGAGAAATGGAAAAAAGACGTAGATGGGTTATCCGAGGAACAGCGAAAGGATGTACTGAAGACTAGATCTATGGTCTCAATGACGGCCTCACATGGGGTTCACAATTAGTTTTTATTCATAGGCTGTATCGACCCCCCTATTGCTCAAAGAAATGGGTATAAAACCCACAGATGAATGTCCTAGATGTGGTAGGGAGCAGGCAGGTCTCTTCCATCCGGTATGGAGATGCCCTAAATTGTTCCGATATTGGTCTGAGATAGCGGTTATATTGGAGTACAAATAGAGGGAGATCCAGCGGCTTGTATATTAGGAGGTAGGATCCACTTGCAGATAAACAAATACTTTGTAAACGATTGTTTCAGGCAAGACTCCTTATTTCAAAAAGGTGGATTAAAACAACTCCCCCCCCTTGACCCCCTCATGGTAGAAAGGAAGAGTGTGGTGGATTATGTTATAAGGATGGAGAAAATAATATATAATAATAAGGGGAGAAATGATCCGTTCTCCAAATTGTGGAATTGTTGGCTGAACAATAATGTAAAATAAGTACTGGTTTTTTTCTTCTTCTTTTCCCTCCCTCTCTCCCGGGTATGCTGGGGGCGGTTAGGTATATATTTTGATATTACGTTTGTATGTATTTATGATATTTTGGATGTTACTAGAGAATAATAATAAATGTAAAAAAAAAAAAAAAAGCTGAATGGATTATTTTTCCTCTTATTTTTGTTTATTAACTTGGCTTCTACTGTAATTTCCCTGAATTATTGGTGGATTCTTCTTTACGGTTTTGAATGCCGGGGTCCATGGTGGTGACCAGATGATCGGCGAGTGTAGGAGGTAAGTGACCGGAGGAGAATGGTTATACCTATAGACTGATAGACTCCGGCCGGTAGGTAGAAGCTGCTCTGAAAACAATGGAAAGCCTACTTACCTACAGCCTGATACCCACCTCTAACCCCATTATACATAAATAGATATAAATAGGTCTGTGGCCATAATAAAGATGCTAAATACAAGGCATTACGGGGCACATACATGAGGCCTGCGCTGGCGGTGGATCCGTCGGAGATATGTAGAGGAGCCGACCTAGACATAACTTCTGCGTATCCCCCGCCGCTGATAACGGTCAGACAGGATCCTAGTGCTCTTATATTTACACCATTTTCTACACCTAAAACAGACATAGAAAATGGTAAATGAGACGGGTCTGCCGGCCCCTCCCTTTCCCCGCCCACGCCACGCCCACTTTATTAGACCCGACGTGGGCAGAGAAAAGCCGCAGATTGCAGTGTAAAGCATCTCTGTGCCAGAAGTCCTCCGAATATAGGCCGATTTCTGTTTAATAGATGAACCCCTACTTATCTTCTACTGATCCTGAGTTACATCCTGTATTATACTCCGGAGCTGCACTCACTATTCTGCTGGTGCAGTCACTGTGTACATACATTACTTATCCTGTACTGATCCTGAGTTACATCCTGTATTATACCCCAGAGCTGCACTCACTATTCTGCTGGTGCAGTCACTGTGTACATACATTACTTATCCTGTACTGATCCTGAGTTACATCCTGTATTATACTCCAGAGCTGCACTCACTATTCTGCTGGTGGAGTCACTGTGTACATACATTACTTATCCTGTACTGATCCCGAGTTACATCCTGTATTATACTCCAGAGCTGCACTCACTATTCTGCTGGTGCAGTCACTGTGTACATACATTACTTATCCTGTACTGATCCTGAGTTACATCCTGTATTATGCTCCAGAGCTGCACTCACTATTCTGCTGGTGCAGTCACTGTGTACATACATTACTTATCCTGTACTGATCCTGAGTTACATCCTGTATTATACTCAAGAGCTGCACTCACTATTCTGCTGGTGCAGTCACTGTGTACATACATTACTTATCCTGTACTGATCCTGAGTTACATCCTGTATTATACTCCGGAGCTGCACTCACTACCTGCTAGAACAACGAACAGAACCGTGAATGCAGCTCTGGACTAATACACTGTTCAAAAAATTACGAGAACACTTAACGCAGTGTATCTCTGGGTCACTGACATTTCTGGGATATCATTTTGTCCAGTTAGGAAGCATTAACAATTGTGACTCTATTTCAGCTGCTTCGGTGGCGCAGACAATTCCTCTCTCCTCATCCTTCCTGATTATTCTCTAGTTTTGGGTTTTCCTGGTGTCCTTATCTCTTCTGGTTGCAGGAGCCGATATCTGCTGCCCAATCAGGTTGGATTACTCCTGCTCCTCCAGGATGGAACATCCATACATATCCCATGAAGGTTTTCTGCGTCTTCCAGCAATTTCAAAAGTATGGAGACAATTCCAGGACATGAGGGAATCTGGACAGGGTCATAGAAGGGCATCAACCCAGCGTCAAGACTGATATCAGCTTTGTGCAAGTAGAAACGGGTAGACCACCAGTCTGCATGTCTGTTACCAAACTACCAGATATAGACCTCGTGAGGGTGACATGATATCATGATGGTCAATGTTATGGTGCCTGCAGCCTCATCCAGCATGAATGGTTTGCAGAGATGGTCTGGGGAGACATATTTTTGGAGGTTCACACAGACCACCACATGACTGCCTTTAGGTACCAGGTTTAAATCCCCAGAGACACTGTCAAACCTTACTCTGGTGCAGTGGGCCCTGGATTCCTCCTGGTGCAGGACAGAGTGGTCAGAGTATGTTGGCAGGTCCTGGATGACGTAGGGACGGATGCCAATGGAGAACCTCTAGGCCATTCTGTATCAATGCATCCAACACCACCAGATAGCACCACAGCCTGTCCAGAAGCTCACTCATGTCCTGATCCAGATGTGAGAGGAGACACCTCAGGACCCCATCTGCCATCATTAAGAGCATGTCCAGACATTGACAGCATATGGGGCCACTTGACTTGCCATGATGAAATTCTTATAAATTGGATCTGCCTGAATCTTGAATTTTTTACTTTAAGTTCCGCGTGATCTGGACCCAGCCCTCAGATGCTGCAAGATGTTGATTTCCATTGATACGTCATTTTGTCCTCAACGAATTAAAAAATGTGAACGTACCCTGATAAATTTACATCTCAGGTGAACATATCCGGAAGAGAACCACCTGCAGAAGTTCACCAGATCCGGCTTTGATGGACATTATGTAGTGTCCCACTAGGTAAAGGTGGGCACTACACAAGGGTCAATTGGGCCACGTTGTTCGCCACCTCCTGTGGAACATGGTTATTGTATTTTAGGTCATTTTAATGTATAATTGTCATTTTATTAATGTTATCTCCTGAGTACCAGGCCTATTAGGGGTGTAGTTCCTCCTCCTAGACAGTAGAGGGAGCTAGGGAACCCCCTAGTATAAATAGCCAGGTCCAGACCAGAGACATAGGTCAGTGCGTACAGAAGTCAAGAGTCACCTTAGCCAGACAGTAGCTGAGGTGCAGCTTCTGACATGCAGCTAGATAGCCCAGGCTTCTAGCTTGCCACCAGAAGAGCCTGCCTCCTGAGAAACCTGAAGTTCCCATAACAGAGGACAGTGCAGAGCCAAGGTGTTTCCAGCCAAACAGAGAGCTGAAGGGCAGAAGGATTTATTCAAAGCAAGGAGTCATATACGAGAGGAAGTTTTCCCTAACCAAGGATAAAGCCAGCAATAGGGCATACGGGCCTTGGGATAAAGACAGACAGGATTCTGAGGAAAAGTGCAGCCTGATCTGTAAGTGTTTAACCCTCTGAGTATCTTGCAAGAACATTGTGCCTGCCATTGGATGTAAAGACTGCTTGCTACCTTCTTGTACATGTGGAACTGAACAAAAAGTTTTGGTTCACTGCAACTTGTGTACCTCAATTATTCCTACCACAAATCGGTGTGCCACCGTTACCGGCACTGGCGTCACAAACTTTAAGGGATCTTGCCACAGGCACACTAAACCTACAACACCCAGGGCACCTCACCTATCACCCGGCCTGGTCCCTATACACAGAGAGTGCACCAGAGGATCCATGTGCCGACCTCTCCATCACTGCTGTACGCTTGCCCAGGGTATATAAAAACTGTGAGTACCAAGAGCAACCCTCGTTTCTGCCTATTAACCGTGACCTCACATTCGCAACACCCTGCAGGGCTGCGTACTGCAATTACAGTTCACCACTGGATCTCTAGTGACTATAATGTGGTCCACCGGTGATCCAGGGTACGTTCACATCTGTGGCATGCCTTAAGCATCTCAATGTTCATCAAGATCCAATGTGTGATGTAAGTGCTCCATTAATATTTTTGACCGATGAAGTGGCTCCAATTTCAAAGATTTACAGTGGAGGTCATGTTCCACTTCTGGGCTGAGAAGCCAAAGCCATACAAACATAAGAATCCACCAATACAATCACTACAGATGGTCATACACAAGAGATCATAGTCGGCCAGAACTGGAGGATCGGGGGTTGGAATTCAAAGCACTTGATCTTTCTCTCTCCCAGAATCGGCTGTTAGAAGATAATTCAGCAAAACATGCATATTAGATGTTCTACCAGTCCGACTAAGATCTGGCGACACATCATAAGTATATGGCCAGAGAGTGGACACCATCTATGGAGGAACATCATCTGCTGTGATACAGTCACAGATCTAAGGTCTATCGCTTCCTACAATGGTGCGGCATTATATTTATGTACATAGGAGCAGTATTATAGTAGTTATATTTATGTACATAGGAGGCAGTATTATAGTAGTTATATTTATGTACATAGGAGCAGTATTATAGTAGTTATATTCTTGTACATAGGAGCAGTATTATAGCAGTTATATTCTTGTACATAGGAGCAGTATTATAGCAGTTATATTCTTGTACATAGGAGCAGTATTATAGCAGTTATATTCTTGTACATAGGAGCAGTATTATAGTAGTTATATTCTTGTACATAGGAGCAGTATTATAGTAGTTATATTCTTGTACATAGGAGCAGTATTATAGTAGTTATATTCTTGTACATAGGAGCAGTATTATAGTAGTTATATTCTTGTACATAGGAGCAGTATTATAGTAGTTATATTCTTGTACATAGAAGCAGTGTTATAGTAGTTATATTCTTGTACATAGGAGGCAGTGTTATAGTAGTTATATTCTTGTACATAGGAGGCAGTATTATAGTAGTTATATTCTTGTACATAGGAGCAGTATTATAGTAGTTATATTCTTGTACATAGGAGCAGTATCATAGTAGTTATATACTTGTACATAGGAGCAGTATTATAGTAGTTATATTCTTGTATATAGGAGCAGTATTATAGTAGTTATATTCTTGTACATAGGAGCAGTATTATAGTAGTTATAGTCTTGTACATAGGAGCAGTATTATAGTAGTTATATTCTTGTATATAGGAGCAGTATTATA
Organism: Bufo bufo; assembly: GCF_905171765.1. Taxonomy (NCBI): domain Eukaryota; kingdom Metazoa; phylum Chordata; class Amphibia; order Anura; family Bufonidae; genus Bufo; species Bufo bufo. The sequence goes on from NC_053395.1 coordinate 13,461,464, forward strand.
GTAGTTATGTTCTTGTACATAGGAGCAGTATTATAGTAGTTATATTCTTGTACATAGGAGCAGTATTATAGTAGTTATATTCTTGTACATAGGAGGCAGTATTATAGTAGTTATATTCCTGTACATAGGAGGCAGTATTATAGTAGTTATATTCTTGTACATAGGAGCAGTATTATAGTAGTTATATTCTTGTACATAGGAGCAGTATTATAGTAGTTATATTCTTGTACATAGGAGCAGTATTATAGTAGTTATAGTCTTGTACATAGGAGCAGTATTATAGTAGTTATATTCTTGTATATAGGAGCAGTATTATAGTAGTTATGTTCTTGTACATAGGAGCAGTATTATAGTAGTTATATTCTTGTACATAGGAGCAGTATTATAGTAGTTATATTCTTGTACATAGGAGGCAGTATTATAGTAGTTATATTCCTGTACATAGGAGGCAGTATTATAGTAGTTATATTCTTGTACATAGGAGCAGTATTATAGTAGTTATATTCTTGTACATAGGAGCAGTATTATAGTAGTTATATTCTTGTACATAGGAGGCAGTATTATAGTAGTTATATTCTTGTACATAGGAGGCAGTATTATAGTAGTTATATTCTTGTATATAGGAGCAGTATTATAGTAGTTATATTCTTGTACATAGGAGGCAGTATTATAGTAGTTATATTCTTGTATATAGGAGCAGTATTATAGTAGTTATATTCTTGTACATAGGAGGCAGTATTATAGTAGTTATATTCTTGTACATAGGAGCAGTATTATAGTAGTTATATTCTTCTATATTCATCTTACCGCATCCTTTGTTCCTGCAGGAGATGTGTTGCTGTCTGGCAGTGACATTTTCTTCCGCCATCCAACAGCCCTACATACATTACATAGTCAGTGGGTTCGGCTGACTTTGATCTAATGTGTATGTGCACCATCTGCAGATCCCTCAGTAGGGGGCAGCACTGAGCACAGAGGAAAAGGCCTTCTCCACTGTAAAGAGAACTTGATGAAGTGGGAGTACGAGTTCATGTAATGAAATTTGGAGAACCGCAGTTTGGAGACCAAGGATATACAGCGTTTTCTGCCCGGTCTGCAGGATGAGAAGATACGACTAAAACTCCTGTGTGTCCAGCAGAGTAATACTGCAAAACCAGATGGACCCACAGCTCAGCGCTCTGAATGCACTGAGCAGCCGTCACCCTCCAGAGGTGGTTTCTCCTGGAGACCCTCATAAGGCAAAGGAAAGCGACAGAAATGTTTATTGCGTTATTCCGCACACCTCTGGTCGACCGCTGCCTCCGAATACCGTGCGTTGTCTACTGGTGCAGTAACGTCTCCTGAGCCATCGCAGAGGACTTGCGAGCTGTGGACTCTCACCGGCTGTAGAGCGTCTGGGACAGAATTATATATTCCTACAGGAGAGGACATTGTTTTCAAGGCTGATTTTGGAGCCTCAATTGGCGTGTGAAATTAAGACCAGCAAATAAAGCAGCCTTTTGGCTTCCGGAACCTGAAAATGGTTAATATTAACCCTAAATGCCATTCCTAGGCTCCTCCATTACTCACCCTCAATGACGAGCTGACACCACTAACGAACAATTGAACAGCAGCGCGCCAATTCATGAATATTTCATAAAGAGTAAGACGATGGCTCAGCGGCCAGGAATCCCAGTGACTGACCCCCAGTAGCACATCACTCACCGCACTCCCACCCACCCACGTTGCACCCACATACTCTTCTTAGTATAGGACCAGACGAGGATCGTGTTCGGTACCCAACAAAACTGTATTTCCCATTAAAAAGTTAAACATTCATTGCCCATAAAAGAGCCAAATGTAAAACCAGCGTCTTGAGTTCGCAAAACCATTATTAAATACGGGGAATGGCAAAATTTGGAGCAGGTCCTGAGTTGTGAGCGGCGGTCCAACCGAAGACATGGCGGTGCAGGGTGATTAGGGTGGAGATGTAAGCACGGGGGGTGGCTCTTCCTCAACCGCACACCTGGGTATCATCGTCATCACCACCAGGTGACATGAATAAGTTCCACATTCCACCAGTAGCAGCCACGGCCAAACGTGGCGCCTTCATCTCTGGTACCAGGTCAAGCCAAGAATCTCTACAATTTGTCCCACGTGATTGCAGACCGTGAGGGGCTTATATGAGGACGCTGGAGACCGGGACCCTGGTGGACCGTCCACGTTTCGGGACCACAATTCCGTCTTCAACCCTCTCCGCCTCAGACACCAGACCTGGAAGTAAAAATGGTGTAAGTGAGGAGTCTGTGCCTAATTATAGAGGCTGTCAAGGTATAACCTCCCGCTGGTCAGGAGCGGAGAGAGGCAATCGCCAGCAAGGTGCAATTAAAGGGGTTGTGTCACTTCAGCAAGTGGAGAAAGGTAATACAAGCCACTTACTAATGTATTGCGATTCTCCATATTGCCTCCTTTGCTGGCTGGATTCATTTTTCCATCCCATTATACACTGCTTGTTTCCATGGTTACGGCGACTGCCGCAGTGCAGATATGAGGTGGCTGCATGCATGCCCTGACCATCCTGACCACCAGAGAGGATTATTCCTATCGTGTGCACGCATTGCAGGGTGGTCGTAACGCCCTGAATCCTGACCCATTCATTTCTATGGGTCTGTGTACATCAGTGTGGATTTTCTGTGTTACGTTAAAAAATCGCAGCATGTTCTCTATTCTACATTTTTCACGCACCCCTGGTCCCATAGAAGTCAATGAGGCTTCAGTGAAAAGCCCATCGTATCCGGTTGCGATGCGTTTTTCACTGATGGTTGCTAGGAGATGTTGTTTGTAATTCTCCAGTGTTTTTTTTCACATACGTGAAAAATGCATCAAACGCACCCACACGGAAACCCGTATCGTTTGTCTGAAAGGCGTCTTATACTGTCTGTCAATCACAGCCGCCCTCCAGCATGTGACAGCTTCTGTGTCCGAGCAATCACCGGTACATGCATGCACATGACACCGCAGGAAGGGTTAAAGCTTATCATCTGACTACGATATTGAGCAACTTCCCTCCTACTCCAGCCACACCCAGAGCTGCATTCACAATACTGCTGCTTCCCTGTAATCAGGATCCAGACACTGAGCAGAGTATAGCATCCACACATAATCAGCTCTGCTGTGCTCAGTGAGGGACAGTGGTGGATCGTGGGTTTTCATAGCCGGGTGATGGGGGATTCTGTGCAGTACACACATAATAGGGTATGATGGGAAAGTAGTTGTAAAGATAATGTCAGGTGTGATCTGTACATTATACATCCCCTCCTCTCAGACACTGACGGGGGGTCACCATCTGGAGAACAGGCCGGCTGTATGATCAGGGTCTATGACTGGAGTAACCAGTGGACACACGTACACAGACTCGGCACGCACCTTCCGACACCATTTCCGCCTTTTTCCGATCCTTCTCGATGAAGAGGGCCGTCGCCAAGAAGAAACCTCCACCGAGGGCACCCACAAAGGCACAGACCATGAGGGCGTACTCCAGGCTGCGGAACGACAGAAGGGTGGATTCTGGCTTCCCTCTGCTGATACGGTCCGATATCTGAGGATTCATGCAGTGAAATGCTGAGGGTTATACTTCACAGAAGATCAGGTAGCAGTTGACCTGTATGCGATTAAAGGCCCAGCGTCCTCCTTCCTGGACAAGGAGCTGATCATGGAGACCAAGTGGCTCTCCCCTCCCCCCCATCATTAAACCCTGTATACAGACATTAACCTCCCCACCTTGTAGTAATATCTATGACGACTACTCACCACCCCAATGAGATAGGGGCTCCCGGCGTCGCCCAGCAGGTGGGACACCATTATCTGCATGGCCTCAGCAGTGGAGCGTCTTGTGGGGATCACTACATACTGGAAGGAGAGGACATGTCTACATAAATATAAGATCAGACATGACGGGGGTACCCCAGGACGGGTCACTCACCAGGAGGATGTCAGCCACGATGGCCCAGTTCAATGACAGCAACGTCTCCCCGATAAAGATGAAAACCTGCAGAGAGGACAGAACACGCTGAATGGAGGACAAGGAGCAGCACAGGAGGTTATCCGTTACTATGGATCAGGTAAGGACAACACTAAACCCGCCCATAGACTTACGTAGGTGGCCACAAGACTGGTGTCAGCGAAGACCAGCGCTAAGTACAGGAAGGGGGCGGAGCTCAGCATCCCGCAAGCACACACTATGGGGTCTGCGCGGGGGTTCACCTTGCGGTACCGTTTACTGATCTCCACTCCGGCCCCAACGCCCAAGAAGCCGGTGAGCACCGTGATCATGCCGAAGATCAGACTGCAAAGAAAGGCGTCAGAGATGATCACAGGGGCTCTGCAGGAACATGGAGGACGACAGGGCGACCACGACTACCCTCCAACTCTATGATAAGGTATTGGGCTCCCAATCTGCAGCATCGATTGCTTATGTCTATCATGAAGGGGCAGGATATATATTAAAAGGTCTGCTGCAGGATTGATTGCTTAGGTCTACTCTGAAAGGATAGGATATGCAGGATCAACTGCTCAAGTCTGTGCTGCACTGCAGGGATGTGCAAATGTGCTCCCCTGCAGGATCAACTGCTCATGACTGCGATGCAGGGATGGGATATGTGCTCCCCTGCAGGATCAGCTGCTCATGTCTGCACTGCAGGGATATGTACATGTGCTCCCCTGCAGGATCAGCTGCTCATGTCTGCACTGCAGGGATATGTACATGTGCTCCCCTGCAGGATCAGCTGCTCATGTCTGCACTGCAGGGATATGTACATGTGCTCCCCTGCAGGATCAGCTGCTCATGTCTGCACTGCAGGGATATGTACATGTGCTCCCCTGCAGGATCAGCTGCTCATGTCTGCACTGCAGGGATGGGATATGTACATGTGCTCCCCTGCAGGATCAGCTACTCATGTCTGCATTGCAGGGATATGTACATGTGCTCTCCTGCTCAGGTCGGCTCGCTGCTGCCTGGATACATGCAGGTCTCTTTATAGACTTTCCTCTCATTCAGACCTGCCTTCATGGAAAGCTGAGGCACACACACACAGACTTCAGCCCCTTACCTGTCATCATAGTTACATATAGCATCATGACAGGGCTGGGTCTTGTACAGCACGATCCGCGCCCGCACCAGGTAAGATGGAGCCCAGAGGGCGAGGGCGCCTGTGACAAACGCCACCGTCGTGAATCCAAGAGTAGAAAGCATAAAGCTCGGGCTACAGAGAGAGAGAGAGAGAGAGAGAGAGAGACACAGAGAGAGGTGAGTGACCCTAGAGGAACAGTGCGGAGGGGCGACCACCATCACTACACAGCGACACCCACTTTCCCAACAACGCCTTCACATCCGAGATCCAAGGAGTGGGGTTCAGGGGTTTGTCGGTTTTCCTCTCCGCGGCTCCTCTCGGAGGCTCCTTGACAAAGAAGACAAGCAGCAAGACAGCGATGAGTCCCAGACCTGGGGTGACCTGTCACAAGGAGGAGGAGACATTAACACCTTAAGGACCACCCTACATGTGGACTTAAAGGCAGTGTCAAGAGGAAATTCCCCGATAAGCCAGGCACACTGCCTTGTAAGGCTATCACTTTGCCATAAACTGCTTCACTCTGGACACAAAAGGGCGTATCTATATGCAAATGCGCAGTTAAGTGCACTGAGGGCGGGCCCAGGCGACTCCGTGCATCACTTCCTTTCCTGCTTCCTCTGCCGGCCCTCCCTCTCCTTCCAGATAGACAGGGCCAGGTCCCTGCCAATCAAGGAGAGAGAGGGGCGGGCAGAGGAGGCAGGAGCAGCAAGGGTGCAGATTGGTTTTGGCCCACCCTTGGTGCACTTATCTGCTCATTTGCATGCAGAACCCTGAGGTTCCTTCAACGGGTTAAATCTCATGACGTCTATTCAGGACAGAGAGTTGTAAGTAACAGCCATGTTGTTCCAGGGAATTACAGGAGAATAGACCCAACTTACATATAAAGGATATCACCGCTCCCTACAGGCGCCCCTCCCCCCCACAGGTCGTGGCCCCTCACTCACCCGTAAAGCCCAGTGCCAGTCCCCGGCAGCGCTCGTCACCTTGGACCCCGCGATGTATCCCAGGCCGCTGTAATAGTCAGAATTTCAGGCTCAATTACAGAATACAGAATATATTTGCCTGGGAAAGCTGCGTGACAACCCTGCGCAGAACCCAATGGGGAGCATACTGCTGTCACCCAGCTTTCCCAGAGTCTGATCAGACTAAGGACCCACCCAATAGAATCTCTAATGACCTGAAAGAAACCAACACAAGTCCTGCAGCTCCCAATATACCTCGGCCCTGACTTATCGGACCGACATGTGCCATGCTGGTCTCGAAGAGCCCAGACAATTCACTTCTAACAAGGCGCCTCCTCCGGCAGTCCGTGCGCCAGAATGTCCTCCAGTCCAGCTCCCAGCAATGATAAATGTGCTGGGGAAAGCCCACACCTCGCCCTCACTACGCCCCTTTTTCAGAAATGGCGAGGGCAACGTAAAAAAAAAAAAAAATGCCAGTTGAGACTAGAAAAAAAACAACAACTTAAACTGACATGGCACTTCCCACAGCTGAGTGTCTGTTACAATGTATCCAGTCTATTGTGGTACTTGTGGTTCGCCGCGGGCATCCTCCATTGTATGCATTTTGCTGGGGATTGCCAATAGCAACGGGCCACAAGTGCAGGATTTGCTCCCCTATATATATGCACAACTGCATGTGGGTTTGAAGCACCTCCTGCTAATGCCAACCTGTCTTCTTAGTTTGTATATAGAGATTCCTGGAGGTGTATAAACTCCTATTTAAATGTGCCTGTTTTCCATCTACAGGTCACATTTAGGTGCACCTGTGAGGCCTGGGACATATCAGCAAGTCTTGAGTGGGACTCACAGACTCCTCCCTCCTCCCATTGCAAGCATGGCCACATGCTGGAGGTAACTGGTGAGTTGTTTGTGAGTCGGCCTTATGCTCCTGTAATTTGCCCACTGGCTCCTGGTATCGCCCATACGGCTCAGGTAGGAGAGTGTTAGGTCCCGGGCTACTTGAGAAACCTTGTCGCGGTGTCCGGGCTTAGACATGTTCTACACCGTAGGACATGTTGACTAATCTCTCAATTTTAAAATCAGTTTGAGGATTTAGTATCACTGCAGAGTGCACCTGTGTTTGTTATTGTTTTGTTACAATGTATCCAGTCTAGACAATTCTTGGTCAGGTGAACACATCACCAGCACGAACTGTTCACGTGTCCTGACCTGTTACAGTGTATCAGTGTGGAGTCCGCCCTGCTTAACTCACAGAGGGCTGTCTACAATTGTAACAAACCCTCAGCAGAGTACGGGATGCAGCCTTTATTTGCACAGGGCACTCACCAGCCCACTGGAATGGCGAAGTAGAAGATGGACAACATGCGGCTCCGCTGGTCAGCCACAAAGAGGTCAGCGATGATGGTGGGGGCGATGGTGGAGTAACTCGCCTCTCCCACTCCGACGAGTCCGCGTGTGAACAGGAAGAGGGGGAAATACTGGAGAAGGAGCAGGAAAACAAGATGAGTGGCCAGTAAATACACCTCCAGATCCAGGGAAGGTGGGTGACAACCAACGTGGAACACATTAAAGGGGTTGTCAGGAACAGCGCCACATCTGTGTGTGGATTGTGCAGGACCACCACTGATAAGATAATGGGGACCCATCTGACTAGTCGGGGGAGGGGTGGTGTTACTACACAAGTGATATTTTCTGGACATCGATCACTTCATGAAGTTACCTCTTTGGGAATGAAGGAGCTGCACAGGGTGATGATCGACCAGAAGGAGATCCCCACGCACATAATGTACTTCCTGTTCCATCGATCGCCCAAGTATCCGAAAACTGGAGCCAGCACCATGTAGCTGCAGATGAAGACTGGAGGGGGAGGGGAGAAGGAGCAGATGTGAAGTGTGTGCAGGGCGACTCGAATCACCCCCCCCTCCCCCCAATATGATGGAGCTCCACCTCCTATAACAGCGGCTCCTTGAAGGGGTATCCCAGTTACAGGATAGAGGCTGACTAACTGATCAGCTGGGGCCCCCACTAATCCCGCGACGGGGAATGCTGTTTCCCCATGTAATAAAGCTGCGGGTCCTGCCGATCCGTGAATGCAGAGGTGAGCGCTGTGCTCTGCACCCTCCGGCAGTCCCATAGATAATGGTCTTCTCCTGACCTGCTGCTCCATTAGAAAAGGTGAGGCGGGACCCCCGATCTTGGGATTGGTGCTCAGTAAACTTGTAGTAACCAGAATACCCCTTTAAGATTTCTATAACATTTCTTTTTTTTTTACTCACAAATCTCATGTTACCTGGAAACCATGAACAAGCAGGTTACCTGCTGACAGACCCCATTATATATCTCCCCCCCCCCCCCCCAGAATAAAGCTGTATTATTATGGCTGCTCCTGTGGTGTTGGATCAGTAATGCCCCCCCCCTCATAATGGCGCCCTTCAGGTGGCGGGAGCGGACGTAACCTCTTACCTGTTTGTACCAATCCTGAGGAACCATCCTTGATCTTGAAGGCGCTCTCCAGGTCCGGGAGCACTCCTGCCAGGAAGAACATACATTCATCGTCAGCTCAGCAACATAGCAGTGGGGGGTCCCCCTGATATCTGCAGGGGCGGCACCCACTAAAATGAATGGGGGGTGATAGATATCAATGGATCCCCTCACACGGAGACCCTCCCAACAGCTAAGCATATGACCAGACAGCTTCATCTCTGCCGGTCAATATTCCCTGCGTCCTCATCACGTGTCAACCAGACCCCAATACTTGTTAGCGGGCGCTCCTGATGGGAAGCGATCACATTGATCTATTGTAATCCACCATCAAGTATTCCATTTTCCTGCAGCGCCACCACTGGGGTAATGAAGTATTACAGTTCCGGATTAAATCAAAGGGCTGTCCATACAACGATGGGGTCCTCCAGAGAGACACTTTTGTTTTTTCAGTCCCTCTCCACTCTTTTGGGTCCTGAATGGGGGACACCGCTTTATTAAAGGGACCACAAATCACAGGCAGCAAGAAACAAGGAGAAAATCGGTCAATCTAGCCGAGCTGGACAGGGAGAAACCAGAGGGGAGCCACCGACAGAGCTCTTCTCCCAGGGTCCGGCTCTGTCCAGGCCATGGCTTCTCTGAGACTCTCCAGGTTTCATGCTGCCTGTGGTTTGGGGAGCATGAAACCACCGATAGGGTCCCTTAAAGGAGGCTGTGCGGGATTAGACAGATGCCTTGCTTTTCTTTTACTGCCGCAGAAATAGCGCCCCCCCCCTTCTCCATCTGTCTGGTATGCACCTGAATGGTCTGGTGCCGCAATACCAGAAACGACCATGGACAAGAGGGGCGCTTCCCTTAGAATCCACTAATGCAGACAGTCCCTTTAAATACCAAGCATTCTAAAGCCTATGGTAGAAATCCAAGCCTAAGGAAGTCTATTAGTTGTACCTTGTGCGAATACTTCAAGATGCTGACAATCAGGAGGAAGGAGGGGGCAAGGTCATGGGTCACCTCGGTCTACTCCATCCCCCACCCCTGATAAACCTGCCCTGCAGATGTGCGGCCCCTCCCCCGCCTACCAGCGACAGTGAAGCGGTCCATGTAGTTCAGCAGGTTGACGTAGAAGAGGATGAGTACGATGGAGACGGAGCGCCTGTAGGAGATGCCGGTCAGAGCGTGCACGTCGTGCGTTCCGGGGCTTTCCTCGCCATCCTCATCCAGCACACACGGAGGAACCCCCACGGCTTTCACCTCATCCACGTCATCTGCCTGAGTCAGGAACGGGGACGTGTCTGCATGATCGTGGCGAGACGCCATCTTGTCCGGCCCCCAGACTGTAAATACTGGACACAAAATGAATGGAAAGTTATTATTGTCAGAGGATGAACACCCCTCCCCCCCCCCCCCCCCCAAATCTGAGCCTCCTGCTCTGGGTGCGGCCTCCAAGAGTACCCCCCTCAAATCACTGCTGGACCCCTTTATACTGCTCCAACCACACACAGGTCAATTCAGCCAACCAGTGGAAACCATCAACAAGCAGGGCACCCGCTGACTGTTCTCATGACATATCTGCAACATTCCCAATTAATGTCCATGAGGAAACAGAAATATTACGCCGCACGTTCTGCTTTTTTCTCTTTGAAGCTGCAACGATTAATCCATTAAATCAAGTAACGCGACACAGAAAAATCCTCGATGCTAATTTTTTGCATCGCGGATTCGTTTGTGCCAAGTGATGTGCCAAGTGAGCACGGAGCCGGAGTGAATCGCTTGCTATTACTCCCACTCCGTGCTCACCCGCCGTCCCGCACTGGATCCTGACACATTGTCAGGACACAGAGCGTGTGAGCGCGCACTATGAGCTGCCGCTGTGTGACGTCAGTGCAGCGCGCAAAGAAGAGGAGGCGGAGGCAGCTGGGGAGTGTCGGTGGCGCCCCCTACAGGAAAGGTGTCTCACTGGCGCTGGGGACTGATGGCTAAGAGAGGGAGATAGTGCCTCTGGGGAGTAAATGATGGCACTGGGGGGCAGATGGCACTGGGGGGCAGATGGCACAGAGGACTCGATTAATCGTTAGAATACTTGATTACTAGAATAATCAATAGCTGCAGCCCTACAGGTAACCCCCAGTAAAGTCCTCTTATCACCACATGACCAAACATGTTGCTCCGGATACGCGCCTGCCCTGCGCCCGCTCCGCATACGCGCCTGCCCTGCGCCCGCTCCGCATACGCGCCTGCCCTGCGCCCGCTCCGCATACGCGCCTGCCCTGCGCCCGCTCCGCATACGCGCCTGCCCTGCGCCCGCTCCGCATACGCGCCTGCCCTGCGCCCGCTCCGCATACGCGCCTGCCCTGCGCCCGCATATGCGCGTGTGTCGTACGTCTGTATATACGTATACGTTGTGAGTCTACATGGCGGCAGGAGTCACATGACGCGGCCGCCCTGGATGATCACAAGTGTCTCCTGCTGACTGGACAGAAAGAAGCCACCAGCGGGGGAGGGGGCACTACAACCACTGCCGGACATGGGGATGACAGGAATTTTCCTTCCAATTTCGCCTTGTACAGACAATTACACCACAGGGCACAGCTGACCACACAGCAATACAGGAGCCTTCAGCTGCTCTACAACTACAACCACCAGCATCCCCTGCACAAAAGCCTCGCTGAGCCTTGTAGTCCACCGGAGCCTCCCTTCCTGTATAATAATTATCAGAGGCCGGGGGGGACCCTTACCCTGCGCTCTGGGTAAATAACACAAGAAGTAGTCGCACTCACCGCAGAGACCCTCCCGTCCGTCTCTTACTCTTTATCCATCGCCATCTTGCGGCTAACAAGTCATGTGACCGCAGCTTCTATCACATGACTAGTCGGGCGAAGGTCTGCGTCTGACGTCATCACGCTGTAAGGAGTGTCAGATGACTGTAGGGGAGCGTCCTCAGTAGGTATGATCACGTGATGCTTCATCTCTTTTCCCAAGCAGCCCAGTCTGTCACTCAGTCTCTATAGCGGCAGTACTTTTCAGGAAGGTCAGCGCCAAAGACAGCGTCTGCAGAGAGGAGAGGGACAGCGTCTGGAGAGAGAGACAGCGTCTGCAGAGAGGAGAGAGACAGCGTCTGCAGAGAGGAGAGAGACAGCGTCTGCAGAGAGGAGAGGGACAGCGTCTGCAGAGAGAGGAGAGAGACAGCGTCTGCAGAGAGAGGAGAGAGACAGCGTCTGCAGAGAGGAGAGAGACAGCGTCTGCAGAGAGGAGAGGGACAGCGTCTGCAGAGAGAGGAGAGAGACAGCGTCTGCAGAGAGGGGAGAGAGACAGCGTCTGCAGAGAGAGGAGAGAGACAGCGTCTGCAGAGAGGAGAGAGACACAGTGTCTGGCAGTGCAGAGAGGGGATAGACAGCGTCTGCAGAGAGGAGAGAGAGACAGCGTCTGGCAGTGCAGAGAGGGGATAGACAGCGTCTGCAGAGAGGGGAGAGAAAGCGTCTGGCAGTGCAGAGAGAGGAGAGAAAGCGCCTGGCAGCGCAGAGAGAGGAGAGAAAGCGTCTGGCAGCGCAGAGAGAGGAGAGAAAGCGTCTGGCAGCGCAGAGAGAGGAGAGAAAGCGTCTGGCAGCGCAGAGAGAGGAGAGAAAGCGTCTGGCAGTGCAGAGAGAGGAGAGAAAGCGCCTGGCAGCGCAGAGAGAGGAGAGAAAGCGTCTGGCAGCGCAGAGAGAGGAGAGAAAGCGTCTGGCAGCGCAGAGAGAGGAGAGAAAGCGTCTGGCAGCGCAGAGAGAGGAGAGAAAGCGTCTGGCAGCGCAGGAGAGGGGAGAGGAAGCGTCTGGCAGCGCAGAGAGGGGAGAGGAAGCGTCTGGCAGCGCAGAGAGGGGAGAGGAAGCGTCTGGCAGCGCAGAGAGGGGAGAGGAAGCGTCTGGCAGCGCAGAGAGGGGAGAGGAAGCGTCTGGCAGCGCAGAGAGGGGAGAGGAAGCGTGTAGAGATGTGCACATGTGTACTACGCCAAAGGGGTCCTGAGGACGGGGGAAGAGCATGCAGGATTGTGTGCTGAGGGTTTTCTTTGCGCACTGGATTCATTTTTCCATCACGTTATACACCACTCGTTTCCATTGTACTTGCACACTATAGGAAAAAGTGCCAGCGGGTCCGTGCAGGGTGGTCGTAACCATGGAAACGAGCTGCATATAATGTGTTGGAGAAATGACCTCAGTGGTATACAGCATAAGACCACTAAGGCCCGTGATTGGGCGTGTCCCCACTGCCGCCATGCAAAGTTAGCCCGGAGGCGGTATGAAATTGAGAGTATGGCCTCATGCACACGGCCATTCCGATTTTTGCGGTCCGCAAATTGCGGATCCGCAAAACACGGAAGCCGCCTGTGTGCCTTCCGCAAATTGCGGAACGGAACAGGCGGCCCATTGTAGAAATGCCTATTCTTGTCTGCATAACGGACAAGAATAGGACATGTTTTTTTTTTTTTTTTTGCGGGGCCTCGGAACGGAGCAACGGATGCGGACAGCACACTGAGTGCTGTCCTCATCTTTTGCGGCCCCATTGAAGTAAATGGGTCCGCATCCGAGCCGCCAAAACCACGGCCGTGTGCATGAGGCCTACAGACAAGCTAACTGGTTAATATCGTACTTTCAGTTCAAACAGAGTCATCCCACTAGTATACATCAATATCTGTCCCTGTCCAATCCAGGGTGTTATGGGCATGTACTGTACGGTCAATGACAGCCGGGTCATCGTCCTACGGCATTTTCTCGATATACAGACGCTGATTATGGTTTGGTGTATTACCAGAAAACAAGTAAAAAATAAAAAAAATTGAACAACAAAAAGAAAAGAAGAATGCTCTGAATTATCGGCCCCCGCCCTACGCCAGCACAGGCCCTTCACCCATCATCACCTGTTCCTGGAACCAAGTAGTCGCAGAGAAACACTCGTGTATGGCTTTACGGATGTGTAACGGTAATATGTTAATAAAGCTTTCCCACACCTGGAAGAAGTGTTTTACTTTCTTGTCTTTTTGGTGCGAGGCCGCGACCCAGTCCATGCGCATAATATAGGAGAGTTTTTACAAAAATAGTTTCAAAGGGGGGACAGTAGGATTTAGTCAGACTTGTACAATTGCCTTGGTGTCTGCCGCTGCCACAAAGTGTAACAGTTTACGGCATCCTGGGGTACAACAAGTATACTTGTCTGTGTCCAGGCAGCCAAACAAAGCCCAAAGGGGGTCAGTTGGGGTGAAATTAGTCAGATGTGTATTAGTGAAATGGATGATTTTGTCCCAGAACTCTCTGATCCTTGGACAGTCCCGCATCTAGAGCCCCACACTTAAAACAGCAGGTAGAGTCATGAATGCCCATTTTAAATCCTCTTCTCGGGGGTTAAATAGGATCTATGGCAAATTTGTAAGACCATTTCTACATAACGCGCTACGGGCAAGTGCTTGTATGAGAGCTCCAGTGCCTTAAAGGGGTTGTCCGTGTTCAGAGCTGAACCCGGACATCCCTCCATTTTCACCCAGGCAGCCCCCCTGACATGAGCATCGGAGCAGTTCATACTCCGATGCTCTCCTGTGCCCTGCGCTAGGGCTCTTTTGTTTACAATAACACACTGCCGGGCGGAGGCTTCCTCCCCGGCAGTGTGTTCGGTGACGTCACCGGCTCTGATGGGGGGGCTTTAGTGCTGCCCTAGCCGTTTTACTGGCTATGACAGCGCTAAAGCCAGCCCATCAGTGCCGTGACCGGGCTTCCTGGCAGCCCCATGGAGAGCCAGGTTTTGTCACCGAAACTCGTGAAAATGCCTTTGCCCTGTGCGATTTAGTGCAGGGAAAAGGAGAGCATTGGAGCATGAACTGCTCCGATGCTCGTCAGGGGGGCTGCCGGGGTGAAAATGGGGATATGTCCGGGTTCAGCTCTGACCCCGGACAACCCCTTTAAGTATCACAGATGGAGTGGCCTGTGGACCGTCGGTCTTCCATTTAGTCAAAAAAAACTTTGGATACAGAGTAATCAAAAGGTACATGTAGGAACTTATAATTAACCGAGATTTGTCTTTTCCCCTCTCTAGGACTCGAGTACCATCTTTTCAAATATGGACTCCATTCAGTATCTGGCATAGAGGAGATTACCTTAGTAATGTAACTCTTTGCCTGTAGATAAGGGGAGAACCATGTTTGGGTATTCTTTCTGTAGCTCATGGATCGGTTTAACCGACTTCGTTTGCGCATTTATGAGATTATCTATGTTGGTGATGCCTTGCGTTTGCCAGCGGGTAAAGACGGAGTGTGAAGACCCATTTTGAAAAGAGGGATTCAATACCAATGTTAGATGTGTTGAAAATGAAGAGTGAATTTTACACTTACACCAGGGCCGGCGCTTCCATTAAGGCAAGGGGGGCAATTGCCCCCAAGTCCTTAGGGACCGCCCCCGCGCCGGCACGCAACTAACTATATTAATTTGTGGGGGCAGCGGCGGACAGTCACGCGGAGATGAGCGCCTGTGGAAGCGCTCATCTCCATAGTCATCTGTATCGCCGTCCTCAGGACAGTGATACAGATGGCTGTGCTGAGGCAGGGGAGGGAGAGGCGTGTCCCTTCCTCTGATAGGCTGCAGGCACTAGGCCGGCAGCCTATCAGAGGCTGGTGCAGGCAGCGCGATGACATCATCGCGCCGCCTGAGCAGTACAGTGCGGGACACAGGCCGGAAGAGGCCTGCATCGCATCGCTGACATGGAGGTGTTTTTTTTTGTGTGAAATTGTGTACAATACTGGTGGCTACTGGCACATGATGGGGGGCTCTGGCTACTGGCAAATGATGGGGGCTCTGGCTACTGGCACATGATATGGGGGGCTCTGGCTACTGGCACATGATAGGGGGGCCTATGGCTACTGGCACATGATAGGGGGGCTATGGCTACTGGCACATGATAGGGGGGGGCTCTGGCTACTGGCACATTATATAGGGGGCTCTGGCTACTGGCACATGATATAGGGGGGCTCTGGCTACTGGCACATGATATAGGGGGGGCCCTGGCTACTGGCACATGATATAGGGGGGCCTCTGGCTACTGGCACATGATATAGGGGGGGCTCTGGCATATGATATAGGGGGGCTCTGGCTACTGGCACATGATATAGGGGGGCTCTGGCTACTGGCACATGATATAGGGGGGGCTCTGGCTACTGGCACATGATATAGTGGGGGGGGGGCTCTGGCTACTGGCACATGATATTGTGGGGGGAGGGGCTCTGGCTACTGGCACATGATATAGTGGGGGGAGGGGCTCTGGCTACTGGCACATGATATAGGGGGGGGGGGGGGGGCTCTGGCTACTGGCACAATTATTCCAGTGGACCTTAAGATATGTCCCAAAGTCCTCCGACTCGGAGAGGTATGTGGGGAAACCTCCACAGGCGGGACCGTATTTGTGGTTGTAGTGTCTGAATTGTGGTCCGAAATGGCTATGGGGTGTATAGTAACATCTATCAAATTATCTAATAAGGTGATGGAGGTCAGAATTAAGTCAATACGAGAAAATGAATCGTGAGTTTTAGAATAACAACTATATTCTCGGGTGTCGTCATGTATCGTTCTCCATGTGTCACATAAGTGTAGTCTTTCCATAAACTGTAATACCTCACGAGAAGCCGTGGACCTCTGTGATCCAGTGTGGGATCTGTCTAGCTGTGGGTCTAGTGCGGTGTTAAAGTCCCCTGCCAATATGAGTTTGCTTGTCTCACGGTTAGTGAGAATTTCTGATATTGTAGTGAAAAAAGCTGAGTCTGAGGAGATTGGGGCATATATATTCAGCAAGGTATATGGTACATGTTCTATCAAGATATCTATAAGGAGATAGCGTCCCGCCGGATCCGCCAATGAGTCCTGTATCTCGTAGCGCAGACCTTGCTTTATTGAGTGTCGCAACTCCCCTGGACTTAGAAGTATGCGAAGCCGTCAAGCACTCAGAGAGCCAAGGAGCCTTAAGAGCGGACCGGGAGGACGCCTTCCAATGTGTTTCCTTCTCTGTCTCGGAGTGTTTAACTCTGCTACATTCCAAGTGAGTAGTTTTAGGTGTGGTGAGGTGTTGTAGGTGGGCATAGTGTTTTCAAGTGTGGTACTCATCTGGCCATGGGGGTACACGTTAGTCATCAGATGGGTCAATCACATAGATGTCCTCTCCCACCCGTCCCAGCGAGCGAGTGGTCCCACACAGCAAGGGGGGGGGGGGGTCCCAGATTCTGAGCATCACAGTTATCAACCTGTAACATAAAACATAACTTATAGCAAACGAGATTTAACATCAGTAGATGTCGAATGACATCCCCAGAGGGAAACAGTCAAGAACAATATAAGAAGTGAAAGGCAAGAAAATAGCTTCAGGGTGGGAGTTCGCTCCCCCAGATTCTGACGCATGGTCATCCTGCGTCGTGTTGGCCGAAGAATCTTCTGGCATCCGCTGGGTCATCAAAAAGGTGGCTGCGGCCTTCATGTTGCACTCGCAGCTTAGCGGGGGGGGGGGGTTGTCCACTCCCTTTAGTATGTGCTCCCTTTGTAATGTAGGGCTCCCTGTGCCTCAGTAAATGGGAGGGGGGGGGGGTGATATGGGCCCAGCAGGGTTAAACAATATGTCCGTGGGTGCGGCGATCAGAAATGCCGCGACCCCGTACCTGTTGATGACCGTTTCAGGATTTTTCCTCCTGCCTGGAGTGGGGCCTCTGATTCTGTGGGGCCTTCTGATGTGCTGGGCGGCAAGAAACGTGCCGGCGGAGCTCCTGTCCTGGCTGCAGAAGCGCTGGTCAGGGGGGTGCCCCGGTGGTGGGATAGGGAGGTGACCCCTGTGCCTCCGGAGGCGCGCTGCTAAAATGCGGCCACCCTGGATGCCCCGGAATTCAACACATATATTTTGGAGACATTTATCCCACAGGGACATTTGCTTATTGCAATATTTTGCGCAGTGACATTTCGCGAATTGTTACTTTGTGGGTCACTCAATTAACACTTTGGAGACTTCTACCCCACAGGGACATTGGTTTATGTAACACACCGCTATTCAACAGACGCTTCCTAACTCGATATACGATTTATAGTGTGTAAGTCAAAGCACGACACTGTGAAGTGTATTTTTTTAGCGGCTTATCTCTTGACGTATATCTTCTGCACCTTATATCTTTATCACTTTATACCCACCAGCCCCTGTTATCAGGTGCATGTACCGCTATCATAGTTCAATTCACAGTAAACATTGTTTCCTTTTTTAACACCGCGACACTATAATATTATAGAATGCTGCGCGCATCTACTAGATAGTACGTATTCTTGTACCTAGGTGATGTTAACCTTTTTAACCAAATTGTGGCGATTGTAATATGACCTATATAGGCCCTTAATAGTTGAGAGTGGCTGATTTCTTTCTTTTATATATATTTTTTATATTTTCGCATATTGCACCTGCCTTATATCCTCTATGAATAAAGTTTGGGGTTTTATAAAAACATCCCTCTAGCTCATGTGGTTCCATATGTTGTGCGCCTATCATCCTATGGGAAGTTTATTTCTGATTTTATTGACGAGGTGAGTCAATTGATTCCATATCAGTAACCTTGATACGATTTCATTTACCGGATCAGATCAAATCAGATATGAGTTACGAGTGTGGATAATCCAGCTCAATTTCGAGATATGCTCTAGATGTGACAGGGGTATGCCCTGACATTTTTATGTCCTAGGCAGCACACAGTGGGTTAATTCTGACCCCCATATATTTAAATGTGCAAAAAGGCGAAGTGATGTGGAGCAATGGTAGAAATGTGTTACAGGGTAGGGAAGTATTAGTACAGGACTCAGTAAGGAGATAACTGCTCCAAAGTCTGATCCCTCTGAAGCGTTTATGCTGGTCTGACGTCTAGAAGATGAAACCACTCCTTTTGGTGATTTAGGTAAAAACACTGGCAAAGAAATTTCTCTTTCATTGCAGGGAATCTTGGCTTTTGATTTAAGACCAGTAGACAACAAAGCAAGATTGCTTGATGATGTGAAAAGAACCATTGGTATATCGTCAGTTTGGACCAGAAATAGTGACAATGGAACAAAGCTAAGACCCCTTTCACGTGTCAGCGAATCGCGGATGTAAAGCTGTCCATGTTCTCAGGTATCAGCTGTCTTTAATGTGTGTATTCCCACCTCAGTGGTTTTCCACGGTCCGTGGTGACACCACGGGAGCACGCCCTATTTTTTGTCCATGATTGTGGATCCCTCATGCACATTATAGTCTATGAAAACCATGGACAGAACACCGACGGCATCTGTGGCATCAGTGTCCGTGGAGTACAGAATACGGACAAATGAACCAAACATCACGGACATCTTCATGGATGTCATCAAGGATGTGGACTTCTGAATGAGGCCTCGTTCTCTTACTGCACAGGAGCCACATCTCTTCCTGAGACCATCTCCCTGGGACCCAATTCTTATCTTTATAATAAAACCTCATTCACACGTCAGTGTTTTCCCATCAGTGACTATGAGCCAAATCCACGACTGGAGCCTCCACAGACATAAGGTATAAGGGAAGGATCTGCTCCTGTCCTGTGTTCAGAGCCGCCCCTGGTTTTGGCTCAGAATCACTGATGGAAATCACGGACGTGTGATTGAAGCTTAAGCTTGAGACTTGAGGGCTAGAGGTTACTCGTTGCTCAGAGCCTTGTCCTTTGTCAGGCGACCTGGAGACAACCATCACTTGAGGTATTGCTTTGTGTCAGGATGAGGCTTGACGACGGTCTGAATACTCCTGTCCCAAGCAGAAAGAATGTTGGATTGTAGCTTGCTTCGGCGTTTTTCAGGGATTTTTTTTTCATAGGTTTCTCTATAGGAAAAAAAACTGTATGCCAAAAATGTCTGTATAAAAGAAACGTAACAAAAAAACTTTACAACCGCACATGAAAATCGTGGCCAAAAAAAGTCACATAAACGTGAATGACACTTAGATTGAATATATATTAGGAGTTAGGAATAGTAAAATAAAACTTTAGATACGCCTTATGTATGTCATGATTGGGAGGCACATGTCATCGGGAGGTATACCTACGCCGCGGTGATCATGGGAGCACAGGAAAAGCGGAGACAAATTCATGCTTTGCATTTCCACCCTTCTCCCGTGGAATGCAATGGTATGAAACCTATAGGTCAAGGACAGAAGAGCGTGCGAGGCTACTGTATTATGTATAGAAACATAAAGAAGGACAAACTTGGTCGGAGGAATGCACCTTTGCTCTGTGTTTGGCCAATGGTTAGATCAAGCGATTTTATGCACTGAAATGTATACGTCCTGATGGACCACAAGGAACGGATGTCAAGAGCCTCCAGGTCTCGGCCAGATACTCCAACAGGTTTATGAAGGCGATCTCCTCCTGCTTTCATCTTCATGACATGTGTGAGGTCCGGGATAAACTGTCCTTGTGGCGCCCACCGTTCGTGCTGACCATGAGTCTACTACACTCACATGATGCGGTCATGCAGCAGTTGAAGAGGAAGTGACCCATCATATGAATTCTACACGCTATGAAATGACTGCCTTATACGTTCACATCTGCGCTTTTACTTTCCGGTATTGAGATCCGTCACAGGAGCTCAATAGCGGAGGAAAACGCTTCCGTTTTGTCCCCGTTCGCTGTCAGTGGGGACAAAACTGAACTGAAGAGAACGGCGTGCACCAGAATGAATTCCGTTCCGTTCGGTTGCGTCCCCATGACGCACACACATCACTGCAAGCAGCGGTTTTGTGTGCGTCATGGGATAGTGATCAAGACAGATCTGGCATGAAACACAATGTAAGTCAATGAACACAAAAGAAAACGGCTATATTAGAGATAATACAACCGAATCCGTTCATAACAGATGCAGGCGGTTGTATTATCCTAACGGATCCGTTTTTGTTGATCCAACAAAAAATCAGAGGTGAAAGTATCCTGACCTGACGACAAATACACTTCTGGCTGATCCAGTGATGGATGCAGGAGCTGCAGGGTACAGGGACCACACAGCAATACAGCATTTAGCTGCTGTGGAACTACAACTACCAGCATCCCGTGCAACCTAGGCACTGAGGGTACAGCTCATAGCCTGTCAGATGTCATCGGCTCTATAGAAGCTGAAGTAGTGTTAGGTGACTGATAGGAGAGAGTCTATAATAGACGTGAGCACATAACACAATATAGATGTAACCTCTCCTGTGGTCATTGTCATGAGCCAAGTGTCTGAAGGCTGGGTGCAGTGATGTAGCGGGTGGCAAGCTGGGTGCAGTGATGTAGCTGGGTGCAGTGATGTAGCGGGTGGTAGGTTGGGTGCAGTGATGTAGCAGGGTGCAGTGATGTAGAGGGTGGTAGGCTGGGTGCAGTGATGTAGAGGGTGATAGGCTGGGTGCAGTGATGTAGCTAGGTGCAGTGGTGTAGCGGGTGGTAGGTTGGGTGCAGTGATGTAGCTGGGTGTCTCAGGTGGTAGGCTGGGTGCAGTGATGTAGCAGGGGGCAGGCGTGGTGCAGTGATGTAGCAGGGGGCAGGCGTGGTGCAGTGATGTAGCAGGGGGTAGGCGTGGTGCAGTGATGTAGCAGGGGGCAGGCATGGTGCAGTGATGTAGCAGGGGGTAGGCGTGGTGCAGTGATGTAGCAGGGGGCAGGCATGGTGCAGTGATGTAGCAGGGGGCAGGTGTGGTGCAGTGATGTAGCAGGGGGCAGGCGTGGTGCAGTGATGTAGCACGGGGCAGGCGTGGTGCAGTGATGTAGCAGGGGCAGGCGTGGTGCAGTGATGTAGCAGGGGAAGGCTGGGTGCAGTGATGTAGCAGGGGGCAGGCGTGGTGCAGTGATGTAGCAGGGAGCAGGCGTGGTGCAGTGATGTAGCAGGGGGCAGGCGTGGTGCAGTGATGTAGCAGGGGGGCGGCGTGGTGCAGTGATGTAGCAGGGGGCAGGCTGGGTGCAGTGATGTAGCTGGGTGTAGCAGGTGGTAGGCTGGGTGCAGTGATGTAGCAGGGGGCAGGCGTGGTGCAGTGATGTAGCAGGGGGCAGGCGTGGTGCAGTGATGTAGCAGGGGGCAGGTGTGGTGCAGTGATGTAGCAGGGGGCAGGCGTGGTGCAGTGATGTAGCAGGGGGCAGGTGTGGTGCAGTGATGTAGCAGGGGGCAGGCGTGGTGCAGTGATGTAGCAGGGGGCAGGTGTGGTGCAGTGATGTAGCAGGGGGGCAGGTGTGGTGCATTGATGTAGCAGGGGGCAGGCGTGGTGCAGTGATGTAGCAGGGGGCAGGCGTGGTGCAGTGATGTAGCAGGGGGCAGGTGTGGTGCAGTGATGTAGCAGGGGGCAGGCGTGGTGCAGTGATGTAGCAGGGGGCAGGCGTGGTGCAGTGATGTAGCAGGGGGCAGGTGTGGTGCAGTGATGTAGCAGGGGGCAGGTGTGGTGCAGTGATGTAGCAGGGGGCAGGCGTGGTGCAGTGATGTAGCAGGGGGCAGGCGTGGTGCAGTGATGTAGCAGGGGGCAGGTGTGGTGCAGTGATGTAGCAGGGGGCAGGTGTGGTGCAGTGATGTAGCAGGGGGCAGGTGTGGTGCATTGATGTAGCAGGGGGCAGGCGTGGTGCAGTGATGTAGCAGGGGGCAGGCGTGGTGCAGTGATGTAGCAGGGGGCAGGCGTGGTGCAGTGATGTAGCAGGGGGCAGGTGTGGTGCAGTGATGTAGCAGGGGGGCAGGTGTGGTGCATTGATGTAGCAGGGGGCAGGCGTGGTGCAGTGATGTAGCAGGGGGCAGGCGTGGTGCAGTGATGTAGCAGGGGGCAGGTGTGGTGCAGTGATGTAGCAGGGGGCAGGCGTGGTGCAGTGATGTAGCAGGGGGCAGGCGTGGTGCAGTGATGTAGCAGGGGGCAGGTGTGGTGCAGTGATGTAGCAGGGGGCAGGTGTGGTGCAGTGATGTAGCAGGGGGCAGGCGTGGTGCAGTGATGTAGCAGGGGGCAGGCGTGGTGCAGTGATGTAGCAGGGGGCAGGTGTGGTGCAGTGATGTAGCAGGGGGCAGGTGTGGTGCAGTGATGTAGCAGGGGGCAGGTGTGGTGCATTGATGTAGCAGGGGGCAGGCGTGGTGCAGTGATGTAGCAGGGGGCAGGCGTGGTGCAGTGATGTAGCAGGGGGCAGGCGTGGTGCAGTGATGTAGCAGGGGGCAGGCGTGGTGCAGAGATGTAGCAGGGGGCAGGCGTGGTGCTGTGACTGGAGGTCATTAGGACCTGCATTTTGTTTTATAAATTGGAAGTGTCTGCTGATTGGCTGTTGTCCTTCATGTGACTGGGGAAAGAAAAAGCAAAGGGGAACCCGGCCACAACAAGGGCGCCCATCGCCTCAGTGTAATGAAATTAGATAAAATAGTGATTGGAAATTGTAAAAAAGCATCAACAAACCGTAAAAGTCAAGTGTGAATATACTCTTATCCATTCTAATCATACGTGTCCTGAGCACGGCACATGCCGGTGTCTGACACTATAGAGTGGTGGTGGGACTACAACTCCCAGCACACTCCGTTAACGGTGGAGGAGACCAGGTGGTGGCCATTGTTTTGATCTCATTGTTTGTTTTGTGCTATAGTTCTCCTTGTATTGATGTACATGACAGGCGGTCAGGGATGGCGCAGCGGTGCCACCTTCCTCATATAGCCCTGTAGTTTGTCTGTGGAGCTCTGCTTTCTGACCCTGTCCCTGTATCAGTATGGCCTTAAGAGCTCACGCACGTGGCCATAGTTTTTTTTTCCACATCTGGACCCATTCATTTCAATGGGGCCACAAAAGATGCGGACGGACTTCCGGTTCCGGCGCTGAGATGGAAGGCGAGGAGTAAGTGAGCTCCGTCCATCCCTCACCCATAACAAGCTCCGGACGCGGTATACCAGCAGAGTGGGAGTCGGGTGGGTGTTCCTGACCTCCCAAGATTGCCCTGCAAGAGATCCATGGACAGATACTTGCTCCGGAGCGGTAAAAAGCTAGTACGGAGTGGCGCGACACAGGCCGACACTAAAGCAACAGACAAGATGGAGGATCAGGTTCCCGCGTCTCCGTCGAGCGCGGTTGAAAGTGTCATAGATGCCTTACCTGATTCGCCGCTCGGTGATATATCGGAGGGGGCCAGAATAAATTATAAATCACTGGCAATAGAAGTGGCCAGACACCTGGCACCTGATATTAAGGAGACGCTCTCAAAAACACTGGCGGCGTCCCTGCGGCAGTTACATGAAACTGTGGGGCAGCATGAGGAGTGCCTGGTGGATCTAGGACAGCGATTTACAGCACTAGAAGAGGAAAACTCAAAGTCTAACCTGGCTATTCAGGAGCTTCAAAACCACAATATCATACTGAAAGACCGTCTTGAGGACTTAGAAAACCGTTCCAGACGGAACAATTTGAGACTCTTGGGTTTACCTGAAGGGGTGAAAACACAGGCCCTCAAAGAATATTGTGAATTTGACTTACCAAGGGCCCTAGGGCTGGAAGGAAAACACAAAGTGGAACGTGCGCATAGGATCGGACCGCCACCAGACCTAAGCAATTCACCTGGCCGGAGCGGCAACAGCCCAACGCAGAGACCACGTCCAGTAATCATGAGGTACTTGGACTATTGTGATAAAGAGGCAATTCTGAGAGCGTACAGAGCCAGAAGAGGCCCCTTGAAAATTAAGGGGCAGGGGATATTGCTATTTGCGGACTATTCTGCCCAAGTAGCGAAGCAACGGAGAGAATTCAGCGGGCTTTGCTCAGCATTATATCGCTGTCAGATTAAATTCCAGCTGCAATACCCGGCTACATTGAGAGTCGCCATGCCAGATGGAACTTCTGCTGTTTTTAGTGATCCCTTAGTGGCAACGGACTCATTGCAAGATCTACTGAGCACCGAAGATGCAAGGGACTTGGATGACCGAGGAAGAGGCAATTATAAAAGCTGGAACCGATCAAGTAGTCCGGAGGAGAAACATCTTCCCCAGAGGGATCGTGGTCGTAGAGGCGGAGAACGGAATCCGGGAAGAGGCCGAGTACCACGGGCCAGTTGAGGACTTTGGATAAGTCTGGTGTAGCTGACTGTAATGTAATGATTGATATAAGGGCAAGTGGGATAATGATGCTACAATTATCAAGTGCTCGAATGCTAACAAAAAAGGTTTAATATGTTTTAAAAGGGAAAAAAAAAAAAATTCATTAGAACTAAACTACTAATTTCTTTCAGGAATGTGTAGGCCACTAAGGTCGCAAGATAGAAAATATGTTATAATGCAATAATAGTTATATATGCAGTTGGTGGGGGATGGTTGCGCCTTGGCAGCTCAGAAGAAAGGAAGTTTTAATAACAGAAAGTGTATATGGTGTGAGGAGGAGTTAGTTTAACTGTTGGTGCTGCTTCTCAGACTACTGAGGTTATTTTCGAAAGGGGGGAAGGGATTTCAATTTTATTTGCTGGAGATCTGTTGGTCTATTTCCCAGAGAAATATATTCTAAGCTGGTTTAGCACTTAGAAGGTTAGGAGTATGAAAGTCATTTCGTGGAACGTTAAGGGCCTAAGATCACCCCATAAGAGATGGATGGTGCTGCGTGACCTGAAAAAAATTAACCCAGATATAGTTCTACTCCAGGAAACGCATCTTGCAGCAAAAGATTTCATAAGGATAAACAAATTGTGGGTTGGGAAAGTATATGGATCGGCCTCGGTTGAGAAAAAAGCTGGGGTATTAATCCTAATTAACAAAAATCTAAACTGTCAGGTTCTAGGATCCTCTTCGGATGAAAGAGGACGTCTTATCCAAATCCAGTTAGAAATCCAAGGAACACAGTACAGTATTTATAGTGTATATGGCCCCAACAAAAATATTGGGGGATTTTTTAAAGATCTAGAGTCCAAGTTACTGACAGATCCCTGCGAGAATAAAATAGTGGGTGGGGATTTCAATACGGTAGCGAGAGAGGCGGAGGATAGGCAACGTAGTGAATCCTCAAAGGCTGCTGCTAGTAAACATGACAGAACATTGGGTAGACTGATGGAGGGGGTGGTATTGGTTGATCCATGGCGCCAATTGCATCCTGATGAGAGATCTTATTCTTTTTATTCCCACCCACAAGATTCATGGTCACGAATAGACTACATACTGACCAGCTCTAACCTGATGAGAAGAGTGGAAGGGGCTGCAATTGGCGATCTGGTGATATCAGATCACTCCCCAATCTGGATACAGGTGAGAGATACTTACCCCATGGGATCTGACTACCTGTGGCGATTTCCCTCAAACTAGTAACAAATGAAGAATTTACTAATAAACTGATTGCATGGTGGGAGGAGTACATGGGTGACAACCAGGCTCATACTGATTCCCCTGAGTTACTATGGAACGCCTCTAAAGCAGTTATACGGGGGAAAATTATGAGTTACGTTTTTGGGCTACGGAAACAATCTCAAGCTAAATTTGAGCAAACAAGTTTACTAGTGAGAGAATCCTATCAGGAGTACAGGAGGAATCCCACAACCCTCAATAGACAAAAGTGGATAGATGCCAGGGGAGCCTTTGAAACTAATGAAAAAAACAGGGAAATACTAAATAATACTAGGTTGACAGCAACGTTGCACAAGTTTGGTAATAAATCTGGGCGCCTTATGGCTAATCTTGCTAAAGGTAGACGAGCCCCTCAGTTCATAACTGGTCTTAAGGAGCAAAAAGGACAAGTAGTCACTGACCCTTCTAGGATTAACTCAATGTTAGGTGAATATTATGAGCAGTTATATCAAGATGCAACTAAACCGGATCTTAAGGATACTCTTCTGGAAAAAGTTAAATTACCATGCCTTACTACGGAACAATTACAACTGCTTAACAGAGAGATAGGTCTTGAGGAACTTCAATCTGTCATTAAGAAATTAGGAAATGCTAAAGCTCCGGGCCCAGATGGGTATTCGGGGGAATACTATAAAACATTATTAGTCCAGGTATCACCGATCTTACTACAATGGTATAATAATGTGCTGCAGGGTAAAGCATCCCCAGATCAGGAAAACATTTCTTACATTAAGTTACTTCCCAAGCCGGGTAAAGACCCTTTGTCACCGGGGTCCTACAGACCAATCTCATTAATTAATGTGGATACTAAGATCCTATCAAAGATTATTGCGGACCGCTTGGCGATTATGTTGCCATCACTCATTGGGAAGGAACAGGTAGGATTTGTACAGGGTCGTTCGGCGGTAACAAACCTTCGTACAGTATTGACGGTTCTGGATAGAGTGCGCCATCGACCGCGACCCGGGGAAGCTCCAGCCATGCTCACCTTAGATGCTGAAAAGGCTTTTGATAATGTGAGATGGGCATGGCTGGAGGCAGTGTTGGATAGGATGGGCTTCTCGGGGGCGTTTAGAGTTTTCCTTACACAACTATACAGATTACCGAGGGCACGGATATCTACCCCAGGTTTCTTATCCAAGCCCTTTTGTCTCCAAAAAGGGACACGCCAGGGGTGCCCCTTATCTCCCTTGTTGTTTAACCTTTCCATCGAACCGCTAGCTAGGTTTTTAAATCAGTCAGATCTATATGAGGGAATAAAAATTGGAAGTAGGCAATTGAAGGTCGCATTATTCGCGGATGACATAATGTTATTCATAGACAATCCTAGAAAACACATAGACAATATTTTTCAGGCTCTAAATCTTTTTGGCTCCTATTCGGGGTATAGACTGAATGCGTCAAAATGTGAGATGTTGGCTTTATCCCAGAAGGAAATGGGAAGATACCAAATACCAAAGCACGTGAATATAACAAAAGCAAAAGGGAGTATTAAATACCTGGGCATTCACGTTGGCAGAGAGCCGCATTCACTATATACCTTGAATTTTTCCCCTCTCATAACCAAGATAATACAAGAATTGGATAGATGGCAGGGTCTGCCGCTAAACTTGGTAGGTAGATGCCATCTCATTAAAATGATGAGTGTGTCCAAGCTATTGTATCCACTCCAAACTATTCCACTTCTTATTCGACACGCTGATATTCAAGTGCTAGAAAGTAGATTCATCCGCTTTTTATGGCAGGGAAAAAGGCCTAGGATTTCGCTGGACAAATTAAAGTTAAGAAAGGAGGAAGGAGGGTTAAATTTTCCGGATATCAGGGGATACAACTTAACGTGTTTAAGTAGGCACATCTTGGACTGGGTTAATGGGACGAGTTACTATTCTAACTTAACCCTGGAGAGGGAATTGGTGCGGCCCTGGAATCTGATTGCGCTACTACATGCAAAAAGGCCCAACTTACCGAGCCATGTTAAATCCTCTCTTATAATTAGGAACACAATGATAGCCTGGAAAGCCCTTAGAACCCATTTCCATCTCCCATACCAGATATCCAAACACTTACCTTTACGTGGGAATCCATAATTTCGGTCTGGTAATGAAAATGCATTTTTCAAAGATTGGGCCCTTAAGGGGTTGAATAAGATAGGGGATTTGTTTCACGAGTCAGAGGGGAGATGGGCAACGTTGCAGGAATTAAAGAGTAAACTGGCTTTAGGAAGTTCCTCATTTATGCAGTACTCTCAAGTTATAGGCCATTGCAGGTCTCTATGTAGAGATTTGTCAAGGGAATGGAAGCCCAATGATTTTAATGCGTTTATCAATGTTAAAACAAAGAGGTCATTGTCATTATTACATCATGTGTTGAGGGATAGATGGAGAACTAAAGACCCCAAAGGAATCTTTAAAAAATGGGCCAAAGAATTAGAAGTGGAGGAAATTCATGAAACAATTTGGTCAGGGATATCAGCAATGCGTAAAGCCATAATAAACGAAACATGGAGAGAAACGCATGTCAAAATTCTGCATCATGCTATATATGGATTTGATATACCTAGTTCTCCATATAGTCCAGGGAGACTTACAGCTTGCCCCAAGTGCGACACCCCCAAGACAAATTTATACCATGGTTTGTGGAAATGCTCAAAGTTAGGTGGGTACTGGGAAGAAATCGGCCAAATATTGAGGAAAATTAGCAAAATACGTGCTGCTGTTACGCCATCGGCGGCAATATTGCACTGTGAGGCTAAGAAACATCCAGATGACCAAATCTCAGGGAAAAAGGAAGACGATCTCTCTAAAATACCTCTGGTGGGTCATAAGCTTTTTATGGTTGCTAAAAGGTGTTTACTCCAGTTTTGGATTTCAACAGAGGTCCCCACTACCGCAATAGTGGTAGCCCAAATGGTTAACTTATTCCATTTAGAATGGCTGGAGGCACTAAACTGCAAAGAGAGGCTGGGGGGCAGGCGTGGTGCAGTGATGCAGCTGGGTGTAGCAGGTGGGAGGCTGGGTGCAGTGATGTAGCAGGGGGCAGGCGTGGTGCAGTGATGTAGCAGGGGGCAGGCGTGGTGCAGTGATGTAGCAGGGGGCAGGCGTGGTGCAGTGATGTAGCAGGGGGCAGGTGTGGTGCAGTGATGTAGCAGGGGGCAGGCGTGGTGCAGTGATGTAGCAGGGGGCAGGCGTGGTGCAGTGATATAGCAGGGGGCAGGCGTTGTGCAGTGATGTAGCAGGGGGCAGGCGTGGTGCAGTGATGTAGCAGGGGGCAGGCGTGGTGCAGTGATATAGCAGGGGTCAGGCGTTGTGCAGTGATGTAGCAGGGGGGCGGCGTGGTGCAGTGATGTAGCAGGGGGCAGGCGATGTGCAGGGGGGCGGCGTGGTGCAGTGATGTAGCAGGGGGCAGGCGTGGTGCAGTGATGTAGCTGGGTGTAGCAGGTGGTAGGCTGGGTGCAGTGATGTAGCAGGGGGCAGGCGTGGTGCAGTGATGTAGCAGGGGGCAGGCGAGGTGCAGTGATGTAGCAGGGGGCAGGCGTGGTGCAGTGATGTAGCAGGGGGCAGGCGTGGTGCAGTGATGTAGCAGGGGGCAGGCGTGGTGCAGTGATGTAGCAGGGGGCAGGCGTGGTGCAGTGATGTAGCAGGGGGCAGGCGTGGTGCAGTGATGTAGCAGGGGTCAGGCGTTGTGCAGTGATGTAGCAGGGGGCAGGCGTGGTGCAGTGATGTAGCAGGGGGCAGGCGTGGTGCAGTGATATAGCAGGGGTCAGGCGTTGTGCAGTGATGTAGCAGGGGGGCGGCGTGGTGCAGTGATGTAGCAGGGGGCAGGCGATGTGCAGGGGGGCGGCGTGGTGCAGTGATGTAGCAGGGGGCAGGCGTGGTGCAGTGATGTAGCTGGGTGTAGCAGGTGGTAGGCTGGGTGCAGTGATGTAGCAGGGGGCAGGCGTGGTGCAGTGATGTAGCAGGGGGCAGGCGTGGTGCAGTGATGTAGCAGGGGGCAGGCGTGGTGCAGTGATGTAGCAGGGGGCAGGCGAGGTGCAGTGATGTAGCAGGGGGCAGGCGTGGTGCAGTGATGTAGCAGGGGGCAGGCGTGGTGCAGTGATGTAGCAGGGGGCAGGCGTGGTGCAGTGATGTAGCAGGGGGCAGGCGTGGTGCAGTGATGTAGCAGGGGGCAGGTGTGGTGCAGTGATGTAGCAGGGGGCAGGCGTGGTGCAGTGATGTAGCAGGGGGCAGGCGTGGTGCAGTGATGTAGCAGGGGGCAGGCGTGGTGCAGTGATGTAGCAGGGGGGCAGGCGTGGTGCAGTGATGTAGCAGGGGGCAGGCGTGGTGCAGTGATGTAGCAGGGGGGCAGGCGTGGTGCAGTGATGTAGCAGGGGGCAGGCGTGGTGCAGTGATATAGCAGGGGGCAGGCGTTGTGCAGTGATGTAGCAGGGGGCAGGCGTGGTGCAGTGATGTAGCAGGGGGCAGGCGTGGTGCAGTGATGTAGCAGGGGGCAGGCGTGGTGCAGTGATGTAGCAGGGGGCAGGCGTGGTGCAGTGATATAGCAGGGGGCAGGCGTGGTGCAGTGATGTAGCAGGGGGCAGGCGTTGTGCAGTGATGTAGCAGGGGGCAGGCGTGGTGCAGTGATGTAGCAGGGGGGCAGGCGTGGTGCAGTGATGTAGCAGGGGGCAGGCGTGGTGCAGTGATATAGCAGGGGGCAGGCGTTGTGCAGTGATGTAGCAGGGGGCAGGCGTGGTGCAGTGATGTAGCAGGGGGGCAGGCGTGGTGCAGTGATGTAGCAGGGGCCAGGCGTGGTGCAGTGATATAGCAGGGGGCAGGCATTGTGCAGTGATGTAGCAGGGGGCAGGCGTGGTGCAGTGATGTAGCAGGGGGCAGGCGTGGTGCAGTGATGTAGCAGGGGGCAGGCGTGGTGCAGTGATGTAGCAGGGGGCAGGCGTGGTGCAGTGATATAGCAGGGGGCAGGCGTGGTGCAGTGATGTAGCAGGGGGCAGGCGTTGTGCAGTGATGTAGCAGGGGGGCGGCGTGGTGCAGTGATGTAGCAGGGGGCAGGCTGGGTGCAGTGATGTAGCTGGGTGTAGCAGGTGGTAGGCTGGGTGCAGTGATGTAGCAGGGGGCAGGCGTGGTGCAGTGATGTAGCAGGGGGCAGGCGTGGTGCAGTGATGTAGCAGGGGGCAGGCGTGGTGCAGTGATGTAGCAGGGGGCAGGCTGGGTGCAGTGATGTAGCAGGGGGCAGGCGTGGTGCAGTGATGTAGCAGGGGGCAGGCGTGGTGCAGTGATGTAGCAGGGGGCAGGCGTGGTGCAGTGATGTAGCAGGGGGCAGGCGTGGTGCAGTGATGTAGCAGGGGGCAGGCGTGGTGCAGTGATGTAGCAGGGGGCAGGCGTGGTGCAGTGATGTAGCAGGGGGCAGGCGTGGTGCAGTGATGTAGCAGGGGGCAGGCGTGGTGCAGTGATGTAGCAGGTGGTAGGCTGGCTAAACAAACCGTAAAAGTCAAGTGTGAATATACTCTTATCCATTCTAATCATACGTGTCCTGAGCACGGCACATGCCGGTGTCTGACACTATAGATTGGTGGTGGGACTACAACTCCCAGCACACTCCGTTAACGGTGGAGGAGACCAGGTGGTGGCCATTGTTTTGATCTCATTGTTTGTTTTGTGCTATAGTTCCCCTTGTATTGATGTACATGACAGGCGGTCAGGGATGGCGCAGGGGTGCCACCTTCCTCATATAGCCCTGTAGTTTGTCTGTGGAGCTCTGCTTTCTGACCCTGTCCCTGGATCAGTATGGCCTTAAGAGCCGGATGTACCGATCTGCAAAATGCGGAATGCACACCGCCAGTATCAGTGTTTTGCGGATCCATAATTTGCGGAAAACCCCCCAAAAAAACGCAACAGCCATATGCATGATCCCTTGATGAAGGCCCGTGTAAGATTGGAATGGAGCGGCAGACATGATTTGCCCTGGGGACTTGATTTGCTCCTTCTTGGACCCATTGCCGCTTCTTCTGACAGCCCAGATCCTGAACAAGTGTGTCCTCTACGCTTCCATTCAGACCAGCTGCTCCCAGTGCCTTCATTACCGCTCTGAACTGGAACTGCAATACTGTGGTCCCACCTAGAAGCGACCCAGGTCGCCCGACTCTCAGCCGCACACACTTCTGCCTCCACTCCGCACAGTGGTCCAGCTCTTTCCTAGCGTGGCCCAATATCCTACCTCCGCTGGATCTGCTTTGGAGCGTGATATGAAGCATGAAACCTTCTTCCCGGAAACCTGTAGGTCCTAGAACTTTAGCCCTGACATTTTGATGAAGCCTCTAGCTTGTAACTGCAACAGTAAGCGTACGGTACATCCACAAGGTTCTATGGGCCAGATTTATCATGACTCTGACCGCTCACTCCACTTTCACATATGGCTAAAGTCAGTTTTAGCCAAGTCAGATTTATGATCGGCCCTTTAAGACTGTAATAAATGTGGTTTGACGGCAGCAGTTTATCCGTCAGTAAGCAGCTTTACAAAAGTCGCACATCTTTACGAAAAAGTCGCAAGTTTTTATGAAAAAGTCGCATGTTCTATTAAAAAGTCTCATAAGATAAGCATGGTCCTCTCTGGAGTGAAATAGCGACTTTTTTGCGACTTTTTAAATAGTCCCAATATTAAATCTGTCTAGAGATTCATTTACATAAGAAAACACGCCCACTTTCAGAAAACTGGCGAGCATAGTGCAGAGCAGAAAAAAGTCGCAAATTTGTGCGTAGTTTTAGCGTTTGGGACTTTTTCACTCTATTATTCTGACCTGAGCTAATGATAAATCTGGCCCTATGTATTTTGAGGTCCGCAAAAAAGGGATCTGCAGAATACGTATACCGTCTGCGTTGCATCTGCATTTTTTGCAAACCCATTGACTTCAATGAGTCTGAGGTCCACGTTTGTAGCCAAGTGCAGAACATGTTCTAACTTTTGCGGATAAATGTCTTCTGTATGTCTGTTCTGCAAAAGACAGAACGCGTCCTGTTCTTGGCCGCACATGCAGACCATGGGCCCGTAGAAGTCAATAGTGACATCACAATGACTCTATCCCTATTTGCTCTATTTTTATGGTTGAATGGAACGGAAAAACGGAAATACAAAAACGGAATGCATATGGTGTACATTCTGTTTTTTTTTGCGAAACCATTGAAATGTTTGTATGAACGAGTCCTAAGGCCTCTTTCACACGAGCGTGACGGATTAGATCCGGATGCGTTCAGTGAAACTCGCACCATTTTGCAAGCAAATTCAGCCAGTGTTGTCTACGATTGATTTCAGTTGTTTCCGCGCGGGTGCAATGCGTTTTGATGTGTTTTTCACGCGCGTGATAAAAAATGAAGGTTAACAAACAACATCTCTTAGCAACCATCAGTGAAAAACGCATCGCCTCCGCACTTGCAATGCGTTTTTCACTGAAGCCCCATTCACTACTATGGGGCCGGGGCTGCGTGAAAAACGCTGAATATAGAACAGGCTGCGTTTTTCACGCAAAGCAGAACTGATACGTGAAAAAAAAAGCTCATGAACACAGACCCATTGAAATGCAGGTGCCATGTGTTCACGTCACGCATTGCACCGGCGTGGAAAACTCGCTCGTGTGAAAGAGCCCTAAGTAATATTGGTTTTGGGGTCAGACAACCCCCTCAATGAATCCGTATAATGCACTTTGTCCTACGCCATCCGCCATTCTAGATGATATATGAATAAGCACATAGAGGGTATATGTGATGCCTGGAAACTGCAGCCGTGAGCGGAGCCTTATATATTATATTACCCAGGGGGCCGCCCAAGCCCTCCGCCTCAATTACTGCTAGAAGACTTCCCAACCACATCCTAACAGAGTGACAAAATTATTTTGGGGCATCGCAATGACTCCTCGCCCCGAGTGCCCAGGACACATTGCTCTTTTCGCTCATCGGGGGAAGGGAAACTACTGTGGGACAGAGCAGAGGATCTCGCCGGCAGGATGCAGCGGCGGCCGTATGGGCATCAGAAGCGAAGCAGGTTCTGGGGAGTGAGGTAAGTACATTGTGCGTGAAGGGCCCGGGCATGTGGGGAAGGGGGGCATTTCAGGGGTCGCATGACCCCCTTTAAATTGCAGCTTTAGCAGCATATTAACAGAAAGAAAAAATATATCTCTAAGGGCCGCCTGTCTTTTCTGCCACCCTAGGTAGTGGCCCACAAGAGCCTAATGTGTGGTAGGAAACATGGGCGTCACTAGGTTAAAACATTCTGGGCCTGGAGCCCGAACTACTGCCTGACTACTGACCAGGAGGCTGCAAAAGCTGAAGGACCTGTGGTGACATCACAGTCATGTGATCTGTGCTAGAGCTCAGAGGTGGACAAGGACCTGCGATGATGTCACTGTCATGTGATCACAGAGGGAAGGGGCGGAGCTCAGCTATGAAGAGAAGCACTAATAGGGAAGACCTTGTGATAACTTCTCTGGCAGGAGGAGAGGTAGGAGAGGCAGAGGAATGCTGGGAGTTGTAGTTCTCCTCTCTTACACCACCTCTGTATGTTAGGGCTGAAGGGAGAGGTGTTATTTACATGGGACTGTATGATGGAGGGGCTGAAGGGAGGGAGTGATGTTATTTACATAGGACTGTATGTTAGAGGGGCTGAAGGGAGGGGAGTGATGATATTTACATGGGACTGTATGTTGGAGGGGCTGAAGACAGGGGAGTGATGATATTTACATGGGACTGTATATTAGAGGGGCTGAAGGCAGGGGAGTGATGATATTTACATGGGACTGTATATTAGAGGGGCTGAATGCCGAAGAGTGATGATATTTACATGGGACTGTATGTTGGAGGGGCTGAAGGCAGGGGAGTGATGTTATTTACATGGGACTGTATATTATAGGGGCTGAAGGCAGGGGAGTGATGTTATTTACATGGGACTGTATATTAGAGGGGCTGAAGGCAGGGGAGTGATGTTATTTACATGGGACTGTATATTAGAGGGGCTGAAGGCAGGGGAGCAGTGTTCCCTCTAAGCTGCGTGGGTAGCGGCTGCGCAGCAATTATTGTGCCCCCGCTCACAAGTTTAATAAGTCCGCTCAGCGGCCGCTCACCCGCTCACCCTGCTTGCAAAAAATGCCCACACTCATGATGAGTCTGACTTCTTCAAAACCTCCCACTTATCCTGGCGCTACTGCTGCCTCCTCCTTCTTTTTCTGACCAAAGAGGAGGAGCAGCAGTGCACAGGGAGCGGTAACGTGGAGGCGGCGTTGGCGGCATGTTAGGTGTAGACTGTATATAGTGTAGGAAGGAACAAGGGGCCATCATTGACGGCCGGTACGTGTCACCGAGGTTCCTGGCCCCGGTGAGGTAAGAGACGGGGTTTTTCCCCTGAAGTGTCAGTATTGCAGATTGCAGTCTGTCTCTTCAGCTGGTTAGTATGGCTATCAAGCTGATCCGGGACGGCTCTTACTGGGAGAAGCCAAAGTGCTGGGTGGGAGGCTCCTCCCCAGGTTCCAGGCCGGGTCTTGGCAGGCTTATAAGCAGCCAGCACTGCCAGGTGGTGTGGATGACCTCCCTCTGACAGTGGAGCTGTGGAGATCTCTGCGCCGAGGGCCGTGTGTCCGGTGAGCAGGCCGCCTCACAGCCTGAAAGTGGACTTTCTGAGGCTGAGCATTCGGCCCCGTGTGAACTGACTCCCAGGATACCAGGTGAACAAGCACCAAGCCTGAAAAGGACTGTTCTTATGTTATGGCCTCATGCACACGACCGTTGTTTTGGTCCGCATTTCTTGTGGCTCGGGTGCGGACCCATTCACTCCGTGTGCTGTCCTCATCATTTGCTCCGTTCCGAGGCCCCGCAAAAAAAATATAGCATGTCCTATTCTTGTCCGTTTTGCGGACAAGAATGGGCATTTCTACAATGGGCCGCCCGTTCCGTTCCGCAAATTGCAGAAGGCACACTGGCGGATTCTGTTTTTTGCGGATCGCAAAAAACAGAACGGTCGTGTGCATGAGGCCTGATGAGTGTGAATAAACACTGAAGATTGATTTAAAACCTGGTCCGTTGCCTCTGTACTGCGTCCGCTAACCTGCCTACCAGAGCGAATCCCCACAATAGGTGTAGGCTGTATATCTATCGCACAGGGGTTATATTGTCCGGCCTGGTGTAACCTCCATACATTCACTGTACAGTATACATTACAATCCCTGCACCGTGCTGTTCAATATATAATATAACACCTAAACTGTGGGGTTTTGTTGTATATTGTAAGGCATGGTGCAGGGATTATACTGTATATTACACAGCATGGTGCAGGGATTATACTGTACGGCTTGGTGCAGGGATTATACTGTACGGCATGGTGCAGGGATTATACTGTATACTGTACGGCATGGTGCAGGGATTATACTGTACGGCATGGTGCAGGGATTATACTGTACGGCATGGTGCAGGGATTATACTGTATGGCATGGTGCAGGGATTATACTGTATGGCATGGTGCAGGGATTATACTGTATGGCATGGTGCAGGAATTATACTGTATGGCATGGTGCAGGGATTATACTGTATGGCATGGTGCAGGGATTATACTGTACGGCATGGTGCAGGGATTATAATGTATACTGTACGGCATGGTGCAGGGATTATAATGTATACTGTACGGCATGGTGCAGGGATTATACTGTATATTACACAGCATGGTGCAGGGATTATACTGTATATTACACAGAATGGTGCAGGGATTATACTGTATGGCATGGTGCAGGGATTATACTGTATACTGTACGGCATGGTGCAGGGATTATACTGTACGGCATGGTGCAGGGAATATACTGTACGGCATGGTGCAGGGATTATACTGTATATTACACAGCATGGTGCAGGGATTATACTGTACGGCATGGTGCAGGGATTATACTGTATATTACACAGCATGGTGCAGGGATTATACTGTACGACATGGTACAGGGATTATACTGTATATTACACAGCATGGTGCAGGGATTATACTGTATATTACACAGAATGGTGCAGGGATTATACTGTATACTGTACGGCATGGTGCAGGGATTATACTGTACGGCATGGTGCAGGGATTATACTGTACGGCATGGTGCAGGGATTATACTGTATACTGTACGGCATGGTGCA
The DNA here is from genome assembly GCF_905171765.1 of Bufo bufo. Taxonomy (NCBI): domain Eukaryota; kingdom Metazoa; phylum Chordata; class Amphibia; order Anura; family Bufonidae; genus Bufo; species Bufo bufo. The sequence goes on from NC_053395.1 coordinate 13,498,470, forward strand.
GGGATTATACTGTACGGCATGGTGCAGGGATTATACTGTACGGCATGGTGCAGGGATTATACTGTACGGCATGGTGCAGGGATTATACTGTATATTACACAGCATGGTGCAGGGATTATACTGTACAGCATGGTGTAGGGATTATACTGTATATTACACAGCATGGTGCAGGGATTATACTGTACAGCATGGTGTAGGGATTATACTGTATATTACACAGCATGGTGCAGGGGTTACACTATATGCTCTTTAATGTGACAATTATGTTAGGTTTACCCATCGCCCACCTTTGATGGCGCTGTGCCCAGCTCTGAGCCGACCCCACTCAGCAGCTGCCAAGTCTTAGAGGGAACACTGCAGGGGAGTGATGTTATTTACATGGGACTGTATGTTAGGGCTTACGGGAGGGGTGTTATTTACATGGGACTGTATATTAGAGGGGCTAGAGGGAGTGATACTTACATGGGACTGTATGTTGAACGGGCTGAGGGAAGTGGTTATTTACATGGGACTGTATGTTGGAGGGGCTGAATGGAGGGGAGTGATGTTATTTACATGGGACTGTATGTTTGGGCTAAAGAGAGGGGTGTTGTTTACATGGGAATGTATATTGCAGGGGCTGAATGGAGGAGAGTAATGCTGTTTACATGGGACTGTATGTTGGAGGGGCTGAAGGGAGTGATGTTATTTAGTAGGGATCGACCAATTATTGGTTTTACCGATATTACCGGCCGATATTCAGGATTTTCAAACTTATCAGTATCTGCATCTATTTTGCCGATAACTAATCGCGCTGCTCTCAGCGCTCTCCGTGTTCCCTCAGCAGCACAGGGGAGAAGGAAGCAGTGTCTGCCTCCTGTGCTGCTGCCACCAATGAGAGGAGGCGGGAGCTGGCCTCAGAATCATATAGCCGCACCCGACCTCTATGACAAGTAGCTGCAATCCGCGGCAGTTAACCCCTGCCGCACCTGAGGGGTTAACTGCCGCGGATCGCAGCTACCGCTCATAGGTCGGGTGCGGCTATATAATTCTGCATCAGAACCCGCCTCCTGTATATGAATTAATTGGCGAGTTATCTTCATTGGTGGCGCAGTGTGCCCCCCTACCCAAGATCCCCAGTATTAATCATTGGTGGCAGTGGCCACAGGGTCCCCTCTCCCCTCCTCCTCATTGGTGGCAGTGGCAGCTTCTGATCAGAGCCCCAGCAGGGTAATCCTGGGGCTCCGATCGGTTACCATGGCAACCAGGACACTACTGAAGCCCTGGCTGCCATGGTAACCTCCCTGCTGCTGTATGTACTATGCACAGGGCAGCAGGGAGAGTGTGAGGTCCTGTTCACCCTCATAGAGCTCTATCAGGATGAATAGGACAAGGGTTCTAGCCCCTAAGGGGCCGAAAAGTTTGTAAAAAGAAAACACAAACGCCAAAATATAAAGTATAAATGAAAAAGAAAGATTTACAAAAAAAAAAAGCTTCACGTTAACAATAAACCTGTTCAGCAGATTTGTGTAGGAATTTTTTGTTTTTTCAAAAATTAAAATGCACAGAATATCGGTATAAATTTATTGGCCTGAAAGTTCGCAGATTATCGGTATCGGCTCTAAAAAATCAATATCGGTCGATCCCTATTATTTAGGCCAAGTGACAGCATTTTAAGTAGCGTCCATCACACGATCACGTCAGGTCCTGCTGCATCCAGTGAGAAGCGAGTGTGGATGAGGTGTGGGTTTTTTTTTTGTTTTGTTTTTTGGCAGTCAAAAGAAAATGCTGGGGGCCACTATGGGGGACATTATTAATGCTGGGGGCCACTATGGGGGACATTATTAATGCTGGGGGCCACTATGGTGGGCATTATTAATGCTGGGGGCCACTATGGTGGGCATTATTAATGCTGGGGGCCACTATGGTGGGCATTATTAATGCTGGGGGCCACTATGGGGGACATTATTAATGCTGGGGGCCACTATGGGGGACATTATTAATGCTGGGGGCCACTATGGTGGGCATTATTAATGCTGGGGGCCACTGTGAGAGACAGGGTGTGATGTGTTTTACATAGGACTGTGTGTTGGATGATGCTAAAGGGAGGGAATGATGTTTCTTACATGGGACTGTATGTTGGAGGGGGCAGGAGAGATGATGTTATCTTATTTACATGGGCCTGTCTGTTGGAATGGCTGGGGCATTATTATTTCTGAGGGCACTACAGGGAAGATTTTAACTATAGGGGGCACTGCGGGGGGGCATTATAAATACAGGGGACATTATCGGGGTCCTGATTGCTACAGGGGGCTCTATAGGAGGCTTATACATCGGCCTTTTTACTACTGAGGGGTCTGTAGGGAGCTTTATTACCACTGGGGGAACAATAGGGGGACCTTATTGCTACTGGGGGCTCTGTGAGGGCATTATTAATACAGGAGGGCTCTTCTACTAATGGGGGCATTCTTGGGGAGCATTATTACTGTTAGAGGCACTGTAGGCGTCTCTATTACTAATGAGGGCATTCTAGAAGGGTATTACTATTGGTGGGACTATGAGGAGCACTATTACTATGGGGGGCACTAGTATTTCTTCAGGATATTATTTTGGGGTATTGGGGGGCACAGCGAGCAGCAGAATAACAGTGTTGGGACTCGAGGATGGAGGATGATGATAGAAATGTGAGGAACCTAAGATGTCTGTGTGTCACACTCTGCAGAGACGAGGCATGGCTGTGAGACGTTGTCCGGACCGAATGGTGAAGATGATGAGAAGATCTACATCAGAGGAGGCATCACCTGGAGGCCCTGGATGTGAGGGGTATGTGCTGCTGTATTCTCCTGTATGTTTGATGGTGTCTATGCAGCAAATAAAATGTGTTTAGTGCTAGTGGGGGGCGTCAACTGGGGCCATATGCATTGGGGCTTGGGCCCCTGATCTTTTGAGACCCTAGCAACGCCCCTGGTAGGAGACTTATACAATCTAGAAGCTAACATATTACTACTTTCATTCATTGCAGAATGGCATCTGCTGATCTGAGGGCCGAGCTGGACTGCTCCATCTGCCTGAGCCTCTATACAGCCCCCGTATCCCTGAGATGTGGACACAACTTCTGCCGCTTCTGTATTGTGAGTGCGCTGGATGCGCAGGAGGCAGCTGGAGTGTATTCCTGTCCTGACTGCAGAGCAGAATATCCAGAGCGTCCGGCCCTGGAGAAGAACAGGAAGCTGGGGAACATAGTGGAGCGTTTCTTATCTGCTCGGCCTGATATGGAGGAGACCGGGATCTTCTGTACTTACTGTATAAGGTCTCCTGTACCGGCTGTGAAGTCATGTCTGCAGTGTGATAACTCTCTATGTGACGACCACCTGATGGCCCATAACAAGACAATGGATCATATATTAACAGAACCCACCAGGTCCTTTGTCAACAAAAAATGTTCCCTCCACAAGAAGGTCCTGGAGTATTACTGCCCGCAGGACGCAGCTTGTGTGTGTGCGTTTTGCTGTCTGGTTGGCGAGCACAGGGGACACCAGGTGGAACTTCTAGATGAGGCCTCTGAGAAGAAGAAGAAGAAACTGGAGAAATATCTGGATGAAGGAAACCTACAAAAAGCAGAAATCCAGGCAAGAGTTCAGAATCTGCAGGATCGTCAGAGGAATATCCAGGAGAAAACCTCTGATAAGAGGAATATTATCAAGAAGTTATTTATGGACATTAAGAAACAAATGAAAATGGCAGAAAAGAAAGTGCTGAGCGAGATCTCCAGGCAGGAGGAGAAGATTGTGTCCCAGATATCTGATCTGATCAAGAAGCTGGAAATAGAGGAGGACGAGCTGTCCAGGAAGATGCGTCACGTGGAGGAGATGTGTCATGTCACCGACCCAATAAGACTCCTACAAGAAAGTGACATTACAGTATGTGGTCATGGAGATGATGAGGACACAGGGGGAGATGGTGGAGAGGGCAGGTCTGAGGATGATCTGGATGAGGTTCTGATCTCACTGACCTTACTCCGATCTATGAGGGATATTGTCACCAATGTCACATCAGAGCTCGGGCTCCATGTTCCAGACATATTGCTGGATGAGGACACTGCTAATATATATGTGAAAATTTCAGAAGATCTGAAAACGGCAACAAGAACTGAAGAAGAAGAACATGGCAGACCAATATCACCAGGAAGGTTCCTGAATTATGCCCAGGTGTTAAGCAGATGTGGCCTCTCCTCAGGAAGACATTACTGGGAGGTAGCGTGGAACCAAATGGGAAGATGTGACATCGGACTGTCCTATCCCAGTATAGATAAGGATGGAGATCTGTCTGGGTCTGGTGAGAATGATAAATCTTGGTGTCTGACCCTGGAAGATGCAGAATACTCGGTGTTACATGATTCAGTCAAAGAAACGCTACATTCAAAGCTAACCTGTCCAACACTTGGAGTCTTCTTAGACTATGAGGCCGGGCATCTGTCCTTCTTTGAGCCGCGTTACCCCATCAAACACTTACACACCTTCACCGCCACCTTCACTGAACCCCTTCATGTTCTCCTCTATGTGGAGGATGAAGCCTCTGTTACGATATTAAGCTGAGGTCATATCTATGGCAGCTTTAGGTGGCCAAGTCAGGAAATGTTACATGGTTCTGGGCCATCAGGCTCCTGTAGACGGCTCTTCTTCATTATCTCAAGTTAATCTGTTTCCAGGGTTGTAGAGTGACACTTAACTCTGACTGTGTAGGATGATGGGAATTGTAGTATATTCGTTGTGGATATTCAAGTCCCTTTTGATGACAAAATAATAAATATTTGTCATTATTGTGTCACCTCATGTTCCTGGTTTATGTCTCAGGTTATTTTGGGCTTAGGCCTCTGTATACGAGGAGCTCAGTCGAAGCCTTCACTTGGCGACTGACAATACAGCAAGTTGTTAATGTTCAAAAGACGAGCATTTATATAGAACCGTAATTGGGTTGTATATCATTTTTTGATCACTTTGCTTGTATTTCCATCTTTCTCTCATCTTTTTCCTTATATCGACTAACAAATCCTGTTTACACAAGGCGAACATGTCGACAATTGATAATTTGAGAGCAGTTTCTCGGTACCGTGCAGTTGATGTATGTTTTCAGTAGCCAATATTTGTGAATTGTTTCTTGATATTATGATGATAATTACCCAGGTAGAAGACCCTCAGCACAATATCAGTTAGCTGCTTCTAAAGGCCTCATATGCTACAACCAGCGAATTTACTCCCATTGTGTTAGCTTCTCCTAATAGTTTGTTTGGGGCAGTTGCTATGCAGTGGTGTCACAGCGGATCCATTACTGTGGGTCAGCTGACCAGTCTAACGCAGGACTTTTGTGTTAGGGAAGGAGTTTCTAATTGGATAGCATTTCTTTAAATATTTCTGGCCTCTTCTGTGAATTTGCCGGTGGTAGCTTATAGAGTAACGAAACCTTTTTACAACTTTCTTTTGAACTGTTCAAAAATTATTTTAGTAATATACTTTATTAATCAGTTATGCTGTTTGCCTATTTAAGGTCCCAAAGTCATGGATTATCATTCTCTGACTTGTATGGATATAACAGGGGGCTGCAGCGAACACTGCGCAGGACGGAGATCACTGCTCCTGCCTGTGCTCCCCTCAAGCTTGGCTTAATTCTGGCACCGCACATCGATACCCTGTGTGCTATGCCAGGATTTAGCTGAGTGGACCCGGGTCCTGCCTGAGCCCGCTCCGCTCAAGGCTCTCTTATAGCACATTTATACTCCTGTACCGATGTGTTATAGAGAGCCTTGAGCTGAGTGCAAGTCCCATTGAATGGAAAGCGCACCGCGCATGCGCAGCCGCCCCCATCCGATTCTATGTGGGTGCTGAAAATAGCCTGTTTCCGTAAACATTATAGAAGTGGCAACGCTTGCGGGCTCCGTTCTAAGGATAAGTGAGGGTCCTAGATGTCTCTTTACCATTCTCCTTCTGTTCTTGTCATCTGTTGCTCAGTTTCTACTTCTGTTATACCAATGTTGATGCATGCTTCATTAAATGATTCCTGCAACCGCCTTGTAGTCGTATTATTCTATATACAATACCGGCAGCAGGATAATCTCATATCACAGTCGATATTGTAACATCCCAGAGTTATGTTACTACACTCTGTTACCCCGCTACAACATGTTAAGTGTAATTATATTGTCATTTTATGTATTTTCTAAGCCTGTTATATATATATATATATATATATATATATATATATATATATATCTATATATATATATATCAGGCTATTTGCTGTAAATTCCATGTACACCAGCAGGTGGCAGCAATGTGTTCAGCAGGACCTTAGCCAGTTTAGTATATCTAGGCTGGAATAGTTCATTCCAGTTTAGTTCCCCCCCTCTGTGAGCAGAAGTGGGCCGGTCCCATGTCCTGTCTTCTGGGGAGGAGAAGGAAGTATAGTTAGTGTACCAGCCACCCCGGCTAGGGGAAGGTTGTGTTAGTTGGAGCTCCCAGAAAATAGGGATCCCAAACCAGGACCCTGTCTCAATTGAGACTAGAGGACATTCCCAGCCTGAGCCTTCAGCCTCAGCTAGTTGACAAGCAAGCAGCACCTCCAGAACTCCAGGACGAGCCATTCCCTGCGAGCAGTACTGTGAGTAACATGTCCAGGAGAAGCCAAATTCCTCCTCAGCTAGTCAGGCCCATACCAAGCAAAAGATAGACAGAGCAGAAGATAGATACCGGCCCATACCAAGCAGAAGATTGTGCAAAAACCCTGAAAATTGACTTTATTACTTTCATTGCTGGACCAGAAAACGCTGCATTGTGTGCGTCAGCACTGCAAGGGTTAATCGGCCATGTTTCCCTCATGGCGCAGCAGCTCTATGACCTTCAAGAGCGCGAAGATATCGAATACACACCTCTTCAAGAAGTTATTGTAACCGCACCCAAGCGCGAAGATGTCGAATACGCCCCCCAGAAGCAGGAAAACTAGAGACTGCCCACCATGAACTTTCTATTGTGAACCAAGGGGATAAAGACTCCTCCCTCTGGGCTACACCTTTATCTCTGGCAGTTTGTTGGATCGAGGAGGCAGTAAAGATGGCGTTTCCCCGACCCAGGTGGAATCAGATGGCTGTTGGTGGAGAGCCAGTCTATGAAGAGCACCCGCCGGAGATCCGAGTCTCGCAACTCGTGAGCAAGAGCGGACCTTCCGTCTTTGCTACAAGCCCGGAGGCAGTGGATCACTCCGTGGCCAAAGAGCCTGTGCCACTAACCTTGGTCAGTACCCCTAATGTTCCGGAGGAGGCCGCTGTCGATATCCCGGTCCCTGCGAAGGAAAACCAGAACTTAATCGAGTTCCCGGAGGCTGTAGATCCCTCCGCTCCGTCAAGTGCCAGTGCGGAAGGCAAAGTACCAGTGAAGATGGGCGCCGACGTCGAACCTGCTCCCGCTGAGGATGTCGCTGCGCAAGCCACTGTTTAGCCTGCACCACAGACGGAGATGGGACCTTGTGATGACTACCAGGAGGCTCCGAAACCGTCCGCGACAACAGGTAGGAGCTGCCGCGCTCCCTGAGGCCCCGATCCGCATCTGCCCTTGCACCGTGTCCCGTGGCTCCCGAAATTACTACCAGGCCTAGGCCTGCTCCGCCAAAGACCCTTATTGGTGCGGCGGAGGCGGCTGGTGTTTCCACTCCGCCGCCCAGCTCCACTCCCGTTAAGCCGGGGAGCCTGAATTCTGAGGTACCCCGTGAAATCACAGCTTTTGCCCAGACGGCCTGGGAGTATAAATCAGCCGTCGAGGAATGGGTGAAGCAGGTGGTGGATGATCCTCAGCCAGGAGACCCCAGGCGGACCGGAACCGTCCTATGTTCTCGGTAGAGAGGGGGTTGGTTTCCTCCAGGATAATCATTCTGGATCGGAGGTTTTCGTGGGCCGGCGCTCTGCAAAACAGCACTACCTGCCGCAGGCCCATCATAACCTGTTTGTGGGGGGCCAGGTGGAGTACACCCCCATGCGCTCCGTACAGGGCCCCTTTGCTGCTGGACAAGCCGCTCACCCCTGAGACCTGGCAGGAGGAACCAGGCTCTGCGGGCAAGACGAGATGCTTGCAAGAGACTCCTGATGGCCAGCCAGAGCCTGCTCCACTTATACCTGACCTGGCCGCGCCACCAACCCTGCGGGTAGGCCAGATCAATAATTCGCTGCTAACCTTTAACCCCAAAGTGCAGCCATACCTTCTGCCTTGGAAGCAGCCCCAGGCACCTACTGCTTACTTGAAAGAGCCCCTTCAGGCAGAGGTTCTGAGCCCCTCTCTACCGGCCAGAGATTCCGGATTACAGCGAGTTACTGCAGCGTTCTCTAGGCTGTCGGCACAGCCATCCTCAGCAGCTACCACCAGAGGGCATTGGCGCACTACCACCGCAGCTACTATGAGCTACCAGAGGCAGGAGCGGCCCCTGATGCGCTTTAGTAGCTCAAGTAGTGACGAGGACCTGGATGCCCTCCTCTAAAGTGTGTCCTTTCTAAATAAAAATGACATGGAGGTCTGGATTTGGAGTCACACTCAAAATTAAAGTGGAAAAACACACTACAGGCTGATCCAACTTTGATGTAATGTCCTTAAAACAAGTCAAAATGAGGCTCAGTAGTGTGTGTGGCCTCCACGTGCCTGTATGACCTCCCTACAACGCCTGTGCATGCTCCTGATGAGGTGGCGGACGGTCTCCTGAGGGATCGCCTCCCAGACCTGGACTAAAGCATCTGCCAACTCCTGGACAGTCTGTGGTGCAACGTGACGTTGGTGGATAGAGCGAGACATGATGTCCCAGATGTGCTCAATTGGATTCCGGTCTGGGGAACAGGCGGGCCAGTCCATAGCATCAATGCCTTCGTCTTGCAGGAACTGCTGACACACTCCAGCCACATGAGGTCTAGCATTGTCTTGCATTAGGAGGAACCCAGGGCCAACCACACCAGCATATGGTCTCACAAGGGGTCTGAGGATCTCATCTCGGTACCTAATGGCAGTCAGGCTACCTCTGGCGAGCACATGGAGAGCTGTGAGGCCCTCCAAAGAAATGTCACCCCACACCATTACTGACCCAATGCCAAACCGGTCATGCTGGAGGATGTTGCAGGCAGCAGAACATTCTCCACGGCGTCTCCAGACTCTGTCACGTCTGTCACATGTGCTCAGTGTGAACCTGCTTTCATCTGTGAAGAGCACAGGGCGCCAGTGGCGAATTTGCCAATCTTGGTGTTCTCTGGCAAATGCCAAACGTCCTGCACGGTGTTGGGCTGTAAGCACAACCCCCACCTGTGGATGTCGGGCCCTCATATCACCCTCATGGAGTCTGTTTCTGACCGTTTGAGCAGACACATGCACATTTGTGGCCTGCTGGAGGTCATTTTGCAGGGCTCTGGCAGTGCTCCTCCTGTTCCTCCTTGCACAAAGGCGGAGGTAGCGGTCCTGCTGCTGGGTTGTTGCCCTCCTACGGACTCCTCCACGTCTACTGATGTACTGGCCTGTCTCCTGGTAGCTCCTCCATGCTCTGGACACTATGCTGACAGACACAGCAAACCTTCTTGCCACAGCTCGCATTGATGTGCCATCCTGGATAAGCTGCACTACCTGAGCCACTTGTGTGGGTTGTAGACTCCGTCTCATGCTACCACTAGAGTGAAAGCACCGCCAGCATTCAAAAGTGACCAAAACATCAGCCAGAAAGCATAGGAACTGAGAAGTGGACTGTGGTCACCACCTGCAGAACCACTCCTTTATTGGGGGTGTCTTGCTAATTGCCTATAATTTCCACCTGTTGTCTATCCCATTTGCGCAGCAGCATGTGAAATTGATTGTCACTCAGTCTTGCTTCCTAAGTGGACAGTTTGATTTCACAGAAGTGTGATTGATTTGGAGTTACATTGTGTTGTTTAAGTGTTCCCTTTATTTTTTTGAGCAGTGTACGTTCACATCTGCGCTTTTACTTTCCGGTATTGAGATCCGTCACAGGAGCTCAATAGTGGAGGAAAACGCTTCAGTTTTGTTCCCATTCGCTGTCAGTGGGGAGAAAACTAAACTGAAGGGAACGGCGTGCACCAGAATTAATTCCGTTCTGTTTGGTTGCGTCCCCATGACGCACACACATCACTGCAAGCAGCGGTTTTGTGTGCGTCATGGGATAGTGATCAAGACGGATCTGGCATGAAACACAATGTAAGTCAATGAACACAAAAGAAAACAGCTATATTAGAGATAATACAACCGAATCCGTTCATAACAGATGCAGGCGGTTGTATTATCTTAATGCAGTGTTTCTCAAATAGTGGGGCGCGCCCCCCAGGGGGGGCGCCAGGCTCTGTGAAGGGGGGCTCGTTCAGGGCCGGCCTTTGGGGTGTGCGAATTTCTTCTGTATAATGCCGGCAGGCAGGCCGGCGCGTCCCTCAGTGATGTCACGTACCTACGCCGCCTGCTTTATGAATGAAGCAGGCGACGCAGACAAGTGACGTCACTGAGGGACGCGCCGGCCGCCCGGCCCGCCTGCCGGCATTATACAGAAGATATACGGTACTATTAGGAGTGAGGGGGGCATGTTTAATAACTTTAAACGGCGGCGGCGGGCACACGGAATCGGTGGATGGCACAGTTAAGGGGTGGGGGTCTGTGGATGGCACTGTTATGGGCTGGGGGGGGCACTGTGGATGGCACTGTTATGGGGTGGGGGGGTCTGTGGATGGCACATATATAACAGTGCCAGCCACAGATCCCCCTGTAACAGTGCCAGCCACAGATCCCCCCCCCATAAGTGTCCGTCATCCACAAATCCCCCCCATAAGTGTCCGTCATCCACAGATCCCCCCATAAGTGTCCGTCATCCACAGATCCCCCCATAAGTGTCCGTCATCCACAGATCCCCCCATAAGTGTCCGTCATCCACAGATCCCCCCATAAGTGTCAGTCATCCACAGATCCCCCCATAAGTGTCAGTCATCCACAGATCCCCCCATAAGTGTCAGTCATCCACAGATCCCCCCATAAGTGTCCGTTATCCACAGATCCCCCCATAAGTGTCCGTTATTCACAGATCCCCCCCATAAGTGTCCGTCATCCGCAGATCCCCCCATAAGTGTCCGTCATCCGCAGATTCCCCCCATAAGTGTCCGTCATCCGCAGATCCCCCCCCCCCATAAGTGTCCGTCATCCGCAGATCCCCCCCATAAGTGTCCGTCATCCGCAGATCCCCCCCATAAGTGTCCGTCATCCGCAGATCCCCCCCATAAGTGTCCGTCATCCGCAGATCCCCCCCATAAGTGTCCGTCATCCGCAGATCCCCCCCATAAGTGTCCGTCATCCGCAGATCCCCCCCATAAGTGTCCGTCATCCACAGATCCCCCCATAACAGTGTCCGTCATCCACAGATCCCCCCCATAAGTGTCCGTCATCCACAGATCCCCCCCATAAGTGTCCGTCATCCACAGATCCCCCCATAAGTGTCCGTCATCCACAGATCCCCCCATAAGTGTCCGTCATCCACAGATCCCCCCATAAGTGTCCGTCATCCACAGATCCCCCCATAAGTGTCCGTCATCCACAGATCCCCCCATAAGTGTCCGTCATCAACAGATCCCCCCATAAGTGTCCGTCATCAACAGATCCCCCCATAAGTGTGTGTCATCCACAGATCCCCCCATAAGTGTGTGTCATCCACAGATCCCCCCATAAGTGTCCGTCATCCACAGATCCCCCCATAAGTGTCCGTCATCCACAGATCCCCCCATAAGTGTCCGTCATCCACAGATCCCCCCATAAGTGTGTGTCATCCACAGATCCCCCCATAAGTGTGTGTCATCCACAGATCCCCCCATAAGTGTGTGTCATCCACAGATCCCCCCATAAGTGTCCGTCATCCACAGATCCCCCCATAAGTGTCTGTCATCCACAGATCCCCCCATAAGTGTCCGTCATCCACAGATCCCTCCCATAAGTGTCCGTCATCCACAGATCCCCCCATAAGTGTCCGTCATCCACAGATCCCCCCATAAGTGTCCGTCATCCACAGATCCCCCCATAAGTGTGTGTCATCCACAGATCCCCCCATAAGTGTCCGTCATCCACAGATCCCCCCATAAGTGTCCGTTATCCACAGATCCCCCCCATAAGTGTCCGTCATCCACAGATCCCCCCATAAGTGTCCGTCATCCACAGATCCCCCCATAAGTGTCCGTCATCCACAGATCCCCCCCATAAGTGTCCGTCATCCACAGATCCCCCCATAAGTGTCCGTCATCCACAGATCCCCCTATAAGTGTCCGTCATCCACAGATCCCCCCATAAGTGTCCGTCATCCACAGATCCCCCCATAAGTGTGTGTCATCCACAGATCCCCCCATAAGTGTCCGTCATCCACAGATCCCCCCATAAGTGTCCGTCATCCACAGATCCCCCCATAAGTGTCCGTCATCCACAGATCCCCCCATAAGTGTCCGTCATCCACAGATCCCCCCATAAGTGTGTGTCATCCACAGATCCCCCCATAAGTGTGTGTCATCCACAGATCCCCCCATAAGTGTGTGTCATCCACAGATCCCCCCATAAGTGTGTGTCATCCACAGATCCCCCCATAAGTGTGTGTCCGATCCACATTTCTTTCTTTTTTTATTCTCTTATACGTTAATAAGGATACAGTGTTATGCAGAGGTGTACTTATAACAATTTTATAGACAAATGATACTATTTACAGTCGCGCGGGGGGTGCGAAATGTTTTCTTCTTCCTAGGGGGGCATGACAGAAAATAATTGAGAAGCACTGTCCTAACGGAACCGTTTTTGTTGATCCCTGACGGATCCAGCAAAAACACAGAGGTGAAAGTATCCTGACCTGACGACAAATACACTTCTGGCTGATCCTGTGATGGATGCAGGAGCTGCAGGGTACAGGGACCACACAGCAATACAGCATTTAGCTGCTGTGGAACTACAACTACCAGCATCCCGTGCAACCTAGGCACTGAGGGTACAGCTCATAGCCTGTCAGACGTCATCGGCTCTATGGAAGCTGAAGTAGTGTTAGGTGACTGATAGGAGAGAGTCTATAATAGACGTGAGCACATAACACAATATAGATGTAACCTCTCCTGTGGTCATTGTCATGAGCCAAGTGTCTGAAGGCTGGGTGCAGTGATGTAGCGGGTGGCAAGCTGGGTGCAGTGCTGTAGAGGGTGGTAGGCTGGGTGCAGTGCTGTAGAGGGTGGTAGGTTGGGTGCGGTGATCTAGCTGGATGTAGCAGGTGGCAGGCGTGGTGCAGTGATGTAGCAGGGGGCAGGCGTGGTGCAGTGATGTAGCAGGGGGCAGGCGTGGTGCAGAGATGTAGCAGGGGGCAGGCGTGGTGCAGTGATGTAGCAGGGGGGCAGGCGTGGTGCAGTGATGTAGCAGGGGGCAGGCGTGGTGCAGTGATGTAGCAGGGGGCAGGCGTGGTGCAGAGATGTAGCAGGGGGCAGGCGTGGTGCAGTGATGTAGCAGGGGGCAGGCGTGGTGCAGTGATGTAGCAGGGGGCAGGCGTGGTGCAGAGATGTAGCAGGGGGCAGGCGTGGTGCAGAGATGTAGCAGGGGGCAGGCGTGGTGCAGTGATGTAGCAGGGGGCCGGCGTGGTGCAGTGATGTAGCAGGGGGCAGGCGTGGTCCCTTTCTCCTCCCTGGTAGCGCCCCTAAAGACCTCTTTTGGATCTAATCCAAGGGGAGTCTACGACGAACACTCTTTTTTGGGGATTTTTTCCCCCTCTCCCTTCCTTCATGTGACTGATCAGCCAGCAGGACGCAGTAATCAGGAGGAGTGTGGAGCAGCGGTGGAGGAGAGGAGCCCGGGTGACTGCAGGAAGAATTGAGTCCGGACCAAACGTATCCATGGCTGTCACGTATGGCGCCTGCACCAGAGAAGCCACCAGTTAGATTCATTCCTGCAGTCAGTTTAGTACATGAACGTTGACCTCTGATTGGCTGCTTCGAGGTATATGTCATACATGAGCTGTATCTGCTGACGTATGTTGCAGTTATTTGGGGTTGCATGCTCTCCCGGTTTCACCCCCCCCAGGTCTGAATACGCCCCAATATAAGCGACTGAACCTCATTTCTGCGTTTACGATACATTCAGAAATCACAAGTTCTGATGTGATCGGAAATTGTAAAAAAGCTGCAACAAACCGTGAAAGTCAAGTGTGAATATACTCTTATCCATTCTAATCATACGTGTCCTGAGCACGGCACATGCCGGTGTCTGACACTATAGAGTGGTGGTGGGACTACAACTCCCAGCACACTCCGTTAACGGTGGAGGAGACCAGGTGGTGGCCATTGTTTTGATCTCATTGTTTGTTTTGTGCTATAGTTCTCCTTGTATTGATGTACAGGCGGTCAGGGATGGCGCAGCGGTGCCACCTTCCTCATATAGCCCTGTGGTTTGTCTGTGGAGCTCTGCTTTCTGACCCTGTCCCTGGATCAGTATGGCCTCAAGAGCTCACGCACGCGGCCATAGTTTTTTTCCACATCTGGACCCATTCATTTCAATGGGGCCACAAAAGATGCGGACAGCACACAGTGTTCCGTTTCGCGGCCCTGCAAAAAAGATAGAACATGTCCTGTTCTTGTCCGTTTCGTGGAGAAGAATAGGCATTTCTAAAGGGGGCCGGATGTACCGATCTGCAAAATGCGGAATGCACACCGCCAGTATCAGTGTTTTGCGGATCCATAATTTGCGGAAAACCAAAAAAAAAACGCAACAGCCATATGCATGATCCCTTGATGAAGGCCCGCGGTAAACTCCACCGAATGCCACCACCGCAGCCACAACCCAGGCACCAGGATGTAAGATTGGAATGGAGCGGCGGACACGATTTGCCCCTGGGGACTTGATTTGCTCCTTCTTGGACCCGTTGCGGCTGCTTCTGACAGCCCAGATCCTGAACAAGTGTGTCCTCTACGCTTCCATTCAGACCAGCTGCTCCCAGTGCCTTCATTGCCGCTCTGAACTGGAACTGCAATACTGTGGTCCCACCTAGAAGCGCCCCAGGTCGCCCGACTCTCAGCCGCACACACTTCTGCCTCCACTCCGCACAGTGGTCCAGCTCTTTCCTAGCGTGGCCCAATATCCTACCTCAGCTGGATCTGCTTTGGAGCGTGATATGAAGCATGAAACCTTCTTCCCGGAAACCTGTAGGTCCTAGAACTTTAGTCCTGACATTTTGATGAAGCCTCTAGCTTGTAACTGCAACGTCAGCGTACGGTACATCCACAAGGTTCTATGTATTTTGAGGTCCGCAAAAAAGGGATCTGCAAAATCCGTATACCGTCCGCGTTGCATCTGCATTTTTTGCAAACCCATTGACTTCAATGAGTCTGAGGTCCACGTTTGTAGCCAAGTGCAGGACAAGTTCTAACTTTTGCGGATAAATGTCTTCTGTATGTCTGTTCTGCAAAAGACAGAACGCGTCCTGTTCTTGGCCGCACATGCAGACCATGGGCCCGTAGAAGTCAATAGTGACATCACAATGACTCTATCCCTATTTGCGCTATTTTTATGGTTGAAAGGAACGGAAAAACGTAAATACGAAAACGGAATGCATATGGTGTACATTCCGTTTTTTTTTTGCGAAACCATTGAAATGAATGGTTCCGTATACGGAATGCAAAAAATGTTCTTATGAACGAGTCCTAAGGCCTCTTTCACACGAGCGTGACGGATTAGATCCGGATGTCATCCAGAATTGTTTGGGGCCAGCCAATAGCAGACGGTGACGGGGACCCCTAGCATTGTGGGTGACGCTAGGAAGCCTCCTCCTCATCACCGCCTGCCATTGGCTCCCCCCCCCCCGAATGTTTTCATCCGCACGACCGGAGGATGCAGCGGTGTCCGTATGGGCATCAGAAGCGAAGCAGGTTCTGGGGAGTGAGGTAAGTACATTGTGTGTGAAGGGCCCGGGCATGTGGGGAAGGGGGGCATTTCAGGGGTCGCATGACCCTCTTTAAACTGCAGCTTTAGCAGCATGTTAACAGAAGGAAAAAATTAATCTCTAAGGGCCGCCTGTCTTTTCTGCCACCCTAGGCTCTTGTGGGCCACTACCTAATGTGTGGTAGGAGACATGGGCGTCACTAGGTTAAAACATTCTGGGCCTGGACCCCGGAACTACTGCCTGACTACTGACCAGGACCTGTAGAAGCTGAAGGACCTGTGGTGACATCACAGTCATGTGATCTGTGCTAGAGCTCAGAGGAGGACAAGGACCTGCGATGATGTCACTGTCATGTGATCAGAGAGGGAAGGGGCGGAGCTCAGCTATGAAGAGAAGCACTAATAGGGAAGACCTTGTGATAACTTCTCTGGCAGGAGGAGAGGTAGGAGAGGCAGAGGAATGCTGGGAGTTGTAGTTCTCCTCTCTTACACCACCTCTGCATGTTAGGGCTGAAGGGAGAGGTGTTATTTACATGGGACTGTATGATGGAGGGGAGTGATGTTTTCTTTACATGGGACTGTATGTTGCAGCCAGGGGCTGAAGGCAGGGGAGTGATGCTATTTACATGGGACTGTATGTTGGAGGGGCTGAAGGGAGGGAGTGATGTTATTTACATGGGACTGCATATTGGAGGGGAGTGATGTTATTTACATGGGACTGCATGTTGGAGGGGCTGAAGGCAGAGGAGTGATGTTATTTACATGGGACTGTATATTAGAGGGGCTGAAGGCAGGGGAGCAGTGTTCCCTCTAAGCTGCGCAGCAATTATTGTGCCCCCGCTCACAAGTTTAATAAGTCCGCTCAGCGGCCGCTCACCCGCTCACCCTGCTTGCAAAAAATGCCCACACTTGCCCACACTCATGATGAGTCTGACTTCTTCAAAACCTCCTGCTGTGCGGCTCAGCGGCGCGCCGCCTACCACATATTCCGGCGCTACTGCTGCCTCCTCCTTCTTTTTCTGACCAAAGAGGAGGAGCAGCAGTGCACAGGGAGCGGTAACGTGGAGGCGGCGTTGGCGGCGTCTTAGGTGTAGACTGTATATAGTGTAGGAAGGAACAAGGGGCCATCATTGACGGCCGGTACGTGTCACCGAGGTTCCTGGCCCCGGTGAGGGAAGAGACGGGGTTTTCCCCCTGAAGTGTCAGTATTGCAGATTGCAGTCTGTCTCTTCAGCTGGTTAGTATGGCTATCAAGCTGATCCGGGACGGCTCTTACTGGGAGAAGCCAAAGTGCTGGGTGGGAGGCTCCTCCCCACGGTCCAGGCCGGGTCTTGGCAGGTTTATAAGCAGTCAGCACTGCCAGGTGGTGTGGATGACCTCCCGCTGACAGTGGAGCTGTGGAGATCTCTGCGCTGAAGGCCGTGTGTCCGGTGAGCAGGCCGCCTCACAGCCTGAAGGTGGACTTTCTGAGGCTGAGCATTCGGCCGGGTGTGAACTGACTCCCAGGATACCAGGTGAACAAGCCCCAAGCCTGAAAAGGGACTGTTCTTATGTTATAGCCTCATGCACACGACCGTTGTTGTGGTCCGCATCCGAGCCGCAGTTTTTGTGGCTCGGGTGCAGACCCATTCACTCCGTGTGCTGTCCGCATCATTTGCTCTGTTCTGCGGTCCCGCAAAAAAAATATAGCATGTCCTATTCTTGTCCGTTTTGCGGACAAGAATGGGCATTTCTACAATGGACTGCTTGTTACGTTCCTCAAATTGGCACACTGGCGGCTTCTGTTTTTTGCGGATCTCAAAAAACGGAACGGTCGTGTGCATGAGGCCTTATGAGTGTGAATAAACACTGAAGATTGATTTAAAACCTGGTCCGTTGCCTCTGTACTGCGTCCGCTAACCTGCCTACCAGAGCGAATCCCCACAATAGGTGTAGGCTGTATATCTATCGCACAGGGGTTATATTGTCCGGCCTGGTGTAACCGCCATACATTCACTGTACAGTATACATTACAATCCCTGCACCATGCTGTACAGTATACAATATAACACCTAAACTGTGGGGTTTTGTTGTATATTGTACAGCATGGTGCAGGGATTATACTGTATATTACACAGCATGGTGCAGGGATTATACTGTACAGCAGTGCAGGGATTATACTGTACGGCATGGTGCAGGGATTATACTGTACGGCATGGTGCAGGGATTATACTGTACAGCATGGTGTAGGGATTATACTGTATATTGTACAGCATGGTGCAGAGATTATACTGTATATTACACAGCATGGTGCAGGGATTATACTGTACAATAGTGCAGGGATTATACTGTATATGAAGCAGGGATTATACTGTATATTACACAGCATGGTGCAGGGATTATACTGTATATGGTGCAGGGATTATACTGTATATTACACAGCATGGTGCAGGGATTATACTGTACAGTAGTGCAGGGATTATACTGTATATGGTGCAGGGATTATACTGTATATGGTGCAGGGATTATACTGTATATTACACAGCATGGTGCAGGGATTATACTGTACAATAGTGCAGGGATTATACTGTACAATGGTGCAGGGATTATACTGTATATGGTGCAGGGATTATACTGTATATGGTGCAGGGATTATACTGTATATTACACAGCATGGTGCAGGGGTTATACTGTATATTACACAGCATGGTGCAGGGGTTATACTGTATATTACACAGCATGGTGCAGGGATTATACTGTATATTACACAGCATGGTGCAGGGATTATACTGTATATTACACAGCATGGTGCAGGGATTATACTGTATATTACACAGCATGGTGCAGGGGTTACACTATATGCTCTTTAATGTGACAATTATGTTAGGTTTTCCTATCGCCCACCTTTGTTGGCGCTGTGCCCAGCTCTGAGCCGACCCCGCTCAGCAGCTGCCAAGGCTTAGAGGGAACACTGCAGGGGAGTGATGTTGTTTACATGGGACTGTATGTTAGGGCTTAAGGGAGGGGTGTTATTTACATGGGACTGTATATTAGAGGGGCTGGAGGGAGTGATACTTACATGGGACTGTATGTTGGACGGGCTGAGGGAAGTGGTTATTTACATGGGAATGTACAGTCGTGGCCAAAAGTTTTGAGAATGACACATATTAGTTTTCACACAGTTTGCTGCTAAACTGCTTTTAGATCTTTGTTTCAGTTGTTTCTGTGATGTAGTGAAATATAATTACACGCACTTCATACGTTTCAAAGGCTTTTATCGACAATTACATGACATTAATGCAAAGAGTCAGTATTTGCAGTGTTGGCCCTTCTTTTTCAGGACCTCTGCAATCCGACTGGGCATGCTCTCAATCAACTTCTGGGCCAATTCCTGACTGATAGCAACCCATTCTTTCATAATCACTTCTTGGAGTTTGTCAGAATTAGTGGGTTTTTGTTTGTCCACCCGCCTCTTGAGGATTGACCACAAGTTCTCAATGGGATTAAGATCTGGGGAGTTTCCAGGCCATGGACCCAAAATGTCAACGTTTTGGTCCCCGAGCCACTTAGTTATCACTTTTGCCTTATGGCACGGTGCTCCATCGTGCTGGAAAATGCATTGTTCTTCACCAAACTGTTGTTGGATTGTTGGAAGAAGTTGCTGTTGGAGGGTGTTTTGGTGCCATTCTTTATTCATGGCTGTGTTTTTGGGCAAAATTGTGAGTGACCCCACTCCCTTGGATGAGAAGCAACCCCACACATGAATGGTCTCAGGATGCTTTACTGTTGGCATGACACAGGACTGATGGTAGCGCTCACCTTTTCTTCTCCGGACAAGGCTTTTTCCAGATGCCCCAAACAATCGGAAAGAGGCTTCATCGGAGAATATGACTTTGCCCCAGTCCTCAGCCGTCCGTTCACCAGACTTTCTGCAGAAGATCAATCTGTCCCTGATGTTCTTTTTGGAGAGAAGTGGCTTCTTTGCTGCCCTTCTTGACACCAGGCCATCTTCCAGAAGTCTTGGCCTCACTGTGCGTGCAGATGCGCTCACACCTGCCTGCTGCCATTCCTGAGCAAGCTCTGCACTGGTGGCACTCCGATCCCGCAGCTGAATCCTCTTTAGGAGACGATCCTGGCGCTTGCTGGACTTTCTTGGACGCCCTGAAGCCGCCTTAACAAGAATTGAACCTCATTCCTTGAAGTTCTTGATGATCCTATAAATTGTTGATTGAGGTGCAATCTTAGTAGCCACAATATCCTTGCCTGTGAAGCCATTTTTATGCAACGCAATGATGGCTGCACACGTTTCTTTGCAGGTCACCATGGTTAACAATGGAAGAACAATGATTTCAAGCATCACCCTCCTTTTAACATGTCAAGTCTGCCATTTTAACCCAATCAGCCTGACATAATGATCTCCAGCCTTGTGCTCGTCAACATTCTCACCTGAGTTAACAAGACGATTACTGAAATGATCTCAGCAGGTCCTTTACTGACAGCAATGAAATGCAGTGGAAAGGTTTTTTTTGGGGGATTAAGTTAATTTTCATGGCAAAGAAGGACTATGTGATTCATCTGATCACTCTTCATAACATTCTGGAGTATATGCAAATTGCTGTTATAAAAACTTAAGCAGCAACTTTTCCAATTTCTATGTAATTCTCAAAACTTTTGGTCACGACTGTATACTGGAGGGGCTGAAGGGAGGGAGTGATGTTATTTACATGGGACTATGTTGGGAGGGATGTTATTTACATGGGACTGTATGTTTGAGCTGAAGAGAGGGGTGTTATTTACATGGGACCGTATATTAGAGGGGCTGAAAGGAGGGAGTCGTGTTATTTACATGGGACTGTATATTGCAGGGGCTGAATGGAGGAGAGTAAGGCTGTTTACCTGGGACTGTATGTTGGAGGGGATGAAGGCAGGGGAGTGATGTTATTTACATGGGACTGTATGTTGGAGGGGAGGGATGTTATTTACATGGGACTGTATGTTGGAGGGGCTGAAGGCAGGGGAGGCATGTTATTTACATGGGACTGTATGTTGGAGGGGCTGAAGGGAGTGATGTTATTTAGTAGGGATCGACCAATTATTGGTTTTGCCGATATTATCGGCCGATATTCAGGATTTTCAAACTTATCGGTATCTGCATCTATTTTGCTGTCAGCGCTCTCCGTGTTCCCTCAGCAGCACAGGGGAGAAGGAAGCAGTGTCGTCCCCCCTGTGCTGCTGCCACCAATGAGAGGAGAGGAGGGGAGGGGCTGTGGCCACGGCGCCACCAATGACGTTAACTCATTCATTCAAATTCGACAGGAGGCGGGAGCTGGCCTCAGAATCATATAGCCGCACCCGACCTCTATGACAAGTAGCTGCCATCCGCGGCAGTTAACCCCTGCTGCACCTGAGGGGTTAACTGCAGCGGATCGCAGCTAGAGGTCGGGTGCGGCTATATAATTCTGCATCAGAACCCGTCTCCTGTATATGAATTAATGGGAGAGTTATCTTCATTGGTGGCGCAGTGTGCCCCCCTACCCAAGCCCCCCAGTATTAATCATTGGTGGCAGTGGCCACAGGGTCCTCTCCCCTCCTCCTCATTGGTGGCAGTGGCAGCTTCTGATCAGAGCCCAAGAAGTGTAATCCTGGGGCTCCGATCGGTTACCATGGCAGCCAGGACACTACTGAAGCCCTGGCTGCCATGGTAACCTCCCTGCTGCTGTATGTACTATGCACAGGGCAGCAGGGAGAGTGTGAGGTCCTGTTCACCCTCATAGAGCTCTATCAGGGTGAATAGGACAAGGGTTCTAGCCCCTAAGGGGCCTAAAAGTTAGTAAAAAAAAAAAAACACAAACGCCAAAATATTAAGTATAAATGAAAAAGAAAGATTTGCAAAAAAAAAAGCTACACGTTAACAATAAACCTGTTCAGCAGATTTGTGTAGGAATTTTTTGTTTTTCAAAAATGAAAATGCACAGAATATCGGTATAAATTATTGGCCTGAAAGTTCGCAGATTATCGGTATCGGCTCTAAAAAATCAATATCGGTCGATCCCTATTATTTAGGCCAAGTGACAGCATTTTAAGTAGCGTCCATCACACGATCACGTCAGGTCCTGCTGCATCCAGTGAGAAGTGAGTGTGGATGAGGTGTGGGGTTTATTTAGTTTAGTTTTTTGGCAGTCAAAAGAAAATGCTGGGGCCACTATGACGGACATTATTATTGCTGGGGGCCACTATGGGGGACATTATTAATGCTGGGGGCCACTATGAGGGACTTTATTAATGCTGGGGGCCACTATGGGGGACATTATTAATTTTGGGGGCCACTATGGGGGACATTATTAATGCTGGGGGCCACTATGAGGGACATTATTAATGCTGGGGGCCACTATGAGGGACATTATTAATGCTGGGGCCACTATGGGGGACATTATTAATGCTGGGGGCCACTATGACGGACATTGTTAATGCTGGGGGCCACTATGAGGGACATTGTTAATGCTGGGGGCCACTATGAGGGACATTGTTAATGCTGGGGGCCACTATGAGGGACATTGTTAATGCTGGGGGCCACTATGAGGGACATTGTTAATGCTGGGGGCCACTATGGGGGACATTGTTAATGCTGGGGGCCACTATGGGGGACATTATTAATGCTGGGGGCCACTATGGGGGACATTATTAATACTGGGGGCCACTATGGGGGACATTATTAATGCTGGGGGCCACTATGAGGGACATTATTAATGCTGGGGGCCACTATGAGGGACATTATTAATGCTGGGGGCCACTATGGGGGACATTATTAATGCTGGGGGCCACTATGGGGGACATTATTAATGCTGGGGGCCACTATGAGGGACATTATTAATGCTGGGGGCCACTATGAGGGACATTAATGCTGGGGGCCACTATAAGGGACATTATTAATGCTGGGGCCACTATGGGGGACATTATTAATGCTGGGGGCCACTGAGAGACAGAGTGTGATGTATTTTACATAGGACTGTGTGTTGGATGATGCTAAAGGGAGGGAATGATGTTTCTTACATGGGACTGTATATTGGAGGGGGCAGGAGAGATGATGTTATCTTACTTACATGGGCCTGTCTGTTGGAATGGCTGGGGCATTATTATTTCTGGGGGCACTACAGGGAAGATTTTAACTATAGGGGGCACTGCAGGGGGGCATTATAAATACAGGGGACATTATCGGGGTCCTGATTGCTACAGGGGGCTCTATAGGAGGCTTATACATCGGCCTTTTTACTACTGAGGGGTCTGTAGGGAGCTTTATTACCACTGGGGGAACAATAGGGGGACCTTATTGCTACTGGGGGCTCTGTGAGGGCATTATTAATACAGGAGGGCTCTTCTACTAATGGGGGCACTCTTGGGGAGCATTATTACTGTTAGAGGCACTGTAGGGGACAGTATTACTAATGAGGGCATTCTAGAAGGGAATTACTATTGGTTGGACTATGAGGAGCACTATTACTATGGGGCACTAGTATTTCTTCAGGATATTATTTTGGGGTATTGGGGGGGCACAGCGAGCAGCAGGATAACAGTGTTGGGACTCGAGGATGATGATAGAAATGTAAGGAACCTAAGATGTCTGTGTGTCACACTCTGCAGAGACGAGGCATGGCTGTGAGAAGTTGTCCGGACTGAATGGTGAAGATGTTGAGAAGATCTACATCAGAGGAGGCATCACCTGGAGGCCCTGGATGTGAGAGGTATGTGCTGCTGTATTCTCCTGTATGTTTGATGGTGTCTATGCAGCAGGTAAAATGTGTTTAGTGCTAGTGGGGGGCGTCGACTGGGGCCATATGCATTGGGGCTTGGGCCCCTGATCTTTTGAGACCCTAGCAATGCCCCTGGTAGAAGACTTATACAATCTAGAAGCTAATATATTACTACTTTCATTCATTGCAGAATGGCGTCTGCTGATCTGAGGGCCGAGCTGGACTGCTCCATCTGCCTGAGCCTCTATACAGATCCCGTGTCCCTGAGATGTGGACACTACTTCTGCCGCTTCTGTATTGTGAGTGCGCTGGATGCGCAGGAGGCAGCTGGAGTGTATTCCTGTCCTGACTGCAGAGCAGAATATCCGGAGCGTCCGGCCCTGGAGAAGAACAGGAAGCTGGGAAACATAGTGGAGCGTTTCTTCTCTGCTCGGCCTGATATGGAGGAGACCGGGATCTTCTGTACTTACTGTATAAGGTCTCCTGTACCGGCTGTGAGGACATGTCTGCAGTGTGAGACCTCTCTATGTGACGACCACCTGACAGCCCACAACAAGTCAGTGGATCATATATTAACAGAACCCACCAGATCCTTTGGCTACCAAAAATGTTCCCTCCACAAGAAGGTTCTGGAGTATTACTGCCCGCAGGACACTGTTTGTCTCTGTGTGTCCTGCTGTCTGGTCGGCGAGCACAGGGGACACCAGGTGGAACTTCTAGATGAGGCGTCTGAGAAGAAGAAGAAGAAACTGAGGAAATATCTGGAGGAACTAAACCCACAAAAAGCAAAAATTCTGACGAAACTTCAGAATCTGCAGGATCGTCAGAGGAATATCCAGGAGAAGGCCTCTGATAAGAGGAAGAACGTCAGGAAGTTATTTATGGACATTAAGGAGAAACTGGAAATGGCAGAAAAGAAAGCGCTGAGCGAGATCTCCAGGCAGGAGGAGAAGATTGTGTCCCAGATATCTGATCTGATCAAGAAGCTGGAAATAGAGGTGGATGAGCTGTCCAGGAAGATGCGTCACGTGGAGGAGATGTGTCATGTCACCGACCCAATAAGACTCCTACAAGAAAGTGACATTACAGTATGTGATCATGGAGATGATGAGGACACAGGGGAAGATGGTGGAGAGGGCAGGTCTGAGGATGATCTGGATGAGGTTCTGATCTCACTGACCTTACACCGATCTATGAGGGATATTGTCACCAATGTCACATCAGAGCTCGGGCTCCATGTTCCAGACATATTGCTGGATGAGGACACTGCTAATATATATGTGGAAATTTCAGAAGATCTGAAAACGGCAACAGGAACTGAAGAAGAAGAACATGGCAGACCAATATCACCAGGAAGGTTCCTGAATTATGCCCAGGTGTTAAGCAGATGTGGCCTCTCCTCAGGAAGACATTACTGGGAGGTAGAGTGGGACCAGAAAGGAAGATGTGACATCGGACTGTCCTATCCCAGTATAGATAAGGATGGAGATCTGTCTGGGTCTGGTGAGAATGATAAATCTTGGTGTCTGACCCTGGAAGATACAGAATACTCAGTGTTACATGATTCAGTCAAAGAAATGCTACATTCAAAGCTAACATGTCCAACACTTGGAGTCTTCTTAGACTATGAGGCCGGGCGTCTGTCCTTCTATCGGCTGTGTGACCCCATCAGACACTTACACACCTTCACCGCCTCCTTCACTGAACCCCTTCATGTTCTCCTCTATGTGGAGGATGAAGCCTCTGTTTCGATATTAAGCTGAGGTCATATCTATGGCAGCTTTAGGTGGCCAAGTCAGGAAATGTTACATGGTTCTGGGCCATCAGGCTCCTGTAGACGGCTTTTTTTCATTATCTCAAGTTAATCTGTTTCGAGGATTGTAGAGTGACACTTAACTCTGACTGTGTAGGATGATGGGAATTGTAGTATATTCGTTGTGGATATTCAAGTCCCTTTTGATGACAAAATAATAAATATTTGATGCCATTATTGTGTCACCTCATGTTCCTGGTTTATGTCTCAGGTCATTTTGGGCTTAGGCCTGTGTATACGAGGAGCTCAGGAGAAGCCTTCACTTGGCGACTGACAATACAGCAAGTTGTTAATGTACAAAAGAAAAGCATCTATATAGAACCGTAATCGGGTTGTATATCATTATTTTGATCACTTTGCTTGTATTTCCATCTTTCTCTCATCTTTCCTTATATCGACTAACAAATCCTGTTTACACAAGGCGAACATGTCGACAATTGATAATTTGAGAACAGTTTCTCGGTACCGTGCAGTTGATGTATGTTTTCAGTAGCCAATATTTGTGAATTGTTCCTTGATATTATGATGATAATTACCCAGGTTGAAGACCCTCAGCACAATATCCGTTAGCTGCTTCTAAAGGCCTCATATGCTACGACCAGCGGGTTTACTCCCATTGTGTTAGCTTCTCCTAATAGTTTGTTTGGGGCAGTTGCTATGCAGTGGTGTCACAGCGGATCCATTACTGTGGGTCAGCTGACCAGTCTAACGCAGGACTTTTGTGTTAAGGAAGGAGTTTCTGATTGGATAGCATTTCTTTAAATATTTCTGGCCTCTTCTGTGAACTTGCCGGTTGTAGCTTATAGAGTAACAAAACCTTTTTACAACTTTCTTTTAAACTGTTCAAAAATTATTTTAGTAATATACTTTATTAATCACTTATGCTGTTTGCCTATTTAAATAAGGTCCCAAAGTCATGGATTTTATCATCATTCTCTGACTTGGTACATCGATACCCTGTGTGCTATGCCAGGATTTAGCTGAGTGGACCCGGTTCCTGCCTGAGCCCGCTGCGCTCAAGGCTCTCTTATAGCACATTTCTACTCCTCTACCGATGTGTTATAGAGAGCCTTGAGCTGAGTGCAAGTCCCATTGAATTGAATGAAAAGCGCACCGCGCATGCGCAGCCGCCCTCATCCGATTCTATGTGAGTGCTGAAAATATCCTGTTTCCGTAAACATTGTAGAAGTGAATAGAAGTGGCAGAGCTTGCAAGGTGCCCCCTCCATCACTTTGCGGGCTCCGTTCTAAGGATAGGTGCGGGTCCTAGATGTCTCCTTACCATTCTCCTTCGGTTCTTGTCATCTGTTGCTCAGTTTCTACTTCTGTTATACCAGTGTTGATGGATGCTTCATTAAATGATTCCTGCAACCGCCTTGTAGTCGTATTATTCTATATACAATACCGGCAGCAGGATAATCTCATGTCACAGTCGATATCACGGCAGTATATTTTTCCATTTTGAGCATAAATGCACGGATTACGTTTATTGCACATTATGGTGCTGTGAATGGGTTAAGATGCCACCATCCCCCTCTACTGCAGCGGTTCATTGATGGCGCTTATCACACGCACACAGGCCCCTTATCTCTGCACCGGGTCGTGTCGTATATTACTGGGATAGCAGCGACATAATAGAAGAGAAGACCAGCGGATATAAATCCAGGTGCTCACCCTCTGAGAGGTCATACACGATGAGGTGAAGGAGAGAGGAGAGCGAGATGGCGACCAGACCGGTGAAGGAGGAGAGCATGAAGTGGCAGCGGTGGGAGGTGAGCCACGCCATGGGGGGTTAACTGTACAACTTCAGATTATTATTTTTGGATAAATCGGAATCTGCGGCCGGCTCCGTTTTCTATCGGCTCCCTTTCAGTACTTAGATACAGTACTTGGCATATAGTGGTCCGCCCCAGCCCCGCATTTTTTTTTCTGTATTTTGAAGAAGAAGAAATAAAGAAGATTTTTATTACAGCATTGGCGAGTAACACTGCAACCTGTCTGATAAATCCCGCCATATGATGTCCATGTTTGTAACCTTCCGCTTGCACGCTGTCAGGGTTGCAGTGGTTTTGGTTGCACAGTCGTAGACCGGTGTGAACAAGGCCCGAGGGTTATGTGAGCTTTGACCCCTCTGTTTTCTGGTGTCTCTTGTATGAAGGAGTCGGGGTCCACCAGAATCCAGCAATGGCTTCCTACTGGTTCAGGTAAAGCAGGATCCCAACCCCCATCTGTAACATCGTTGTCATGGTTACACATTGTCATTTAGGGTGGGTTCACAGAGGCTCATTTGCATATACTAAAACATCATTTTTCTCAGCAATGAGGGCACATATGAACATGGGACTAACATGGGATCATGTCGTATGGGCCCCCAGGCCCATACGACATGAGACGTGCTATTATTGTGCAAAACTAGTAGTATTGCCATAACCCTACCGACTCTTAGGCCTCTTTCACACGGGCGAGATTTCCGCGCGGGTGCAATGCGTGACATGAACGCATTGCACCCGCACTGAATCCGGACCCATTCATTTCTATGGGGCTGTTCACATGAGCGGTGATTTTCACGCATCATTTGTGCTTTGCGTGAAAATCACAGCATGTTCTATATTCTGCGTTTTTCACGCAGCGCAGGCCCCATAGAAGTGAATGGGGTTGCGTGAAAATCGCAAGCAAGTGCGGATGCGGTGCGATTTTTCACGCACGGTTGCTAGGAGATGATCGGGATGGGGACCTGATCATTATTATTTTCCCTTATAACATGGTTATAAGGTAAAATAATAGCATTCTGAATACAGAATGCATAGTAAAATAGCGCTGGAGGGGTTAAAAATAAAATAAAAAATAATTTAACTCCCCTTAATCCACTTGATCGCGCAGCCGGCATCTCTTCTGTCTTCATCTTTGCTGTGTGCAGGAAAAGGACCTGTGGTGACGTCACTCCGGTCATCACATGATCCATCACCATGGTAAAAGATCATGTGACGGACCATGTTATGACCAGAGTGACGTCACCACAGGTCCTTTTCCTGCACACAGCTAAGATGAAGACAGAAGAGAAGCCGGCTGCGCGAGCAAGTGGATTAAGGTGAGTTAAATTATTTTTTTAACCCCTCCAGCGCTATTGTACTATGCATTCTGTATTCAGAATGCTATTATTTTACCTTATAACCATGTTATAAGGGAAAATAATACAATCTACAGATTGTTCGGGTTTGGGTACCAAACATGCCGATTTTTCTCACGCGCTTGCAAAACGCATTACAATGTTTTGCACTTGCGCGGAAAAATCACGCATGTTCCCGCAACGCTCCCGCACCTTTTCCCGCAACGCCGTATGAAACCAGCCTTAGATAACAATAACACACTAGTTACGCCACACGGTCAATGTTGCAAATTTAAAGTGCAAAAAGCAATGGTGAAACTGCTATTTAACCCTTTTGCTGGGGCGATGTTCAAACATGACCCACGTGCAGCGGGCGTCATGGCCGGCAAGTCTCTGCTGTTTAAAACAGCAGAGGCCTGCGGCTAATTACCGCAATCAGCAATAATGTCAATCGCGGTAATTAAAGGCATTAGATGCCGTGATCAAGTGAGATCACGGCACCTAAATGCGCAAAAAAACGGAAGCTCGCGCTTCCAGGGTTACTACTGATGCCCCGTGTGGCCAAACAGGACATCAATAGTTGCGCTAAATGCTCTCAGTCTCGCTGAAGAGACTGGTAGCATTAATCCTGCAATTCTTATTTTGGCCACTAAATGGCAGGCCAACATAAGAAATGAGCAAATATGACTTCAAATGGGATTTTAAAAATCCCTGATAGTTCAAAATTAAAAATTAAAAAATTTAATTTATAGGTTCATATATGAACCTTGAATTCATGACAAAAAAAAAGTTAAACTTTTATATATTTTTTTAAATATTTAAATCGCCCCCCTTTCTGTATAATTAAAAAATAAATAAATAACAATAAATATAAACATCCTGGGTATAACCGCGACCGAAAACGCCCATACTATGAAATTTAAAATAATCCAATACGGCGAATGTCGTAATGGAAAATAGGGTCAAAATGGCCGATTTGCCATTTTTTCATTGCTTCTCTTACTCCCAAAAAAATTAAATAAAATGTGATCAAAAAGTCAACGCACACTGCAAAATGGTATCAATAAAAACTATGGATTGTCCCGCAAAAAATGAGCCCCTTAAACATCTCAGTAGACAGAAGTATAAAAAAGTTATGGGGGTCAGAATACGGTGATGTAAAACAAATATATTTTTTTTTCAAAAGTTTAAATGTATTTTTACACTATTTAGACATAAAAAACTATACATATGGGGTATCGTTGTAAGCGTACTGACCCAGAGAATGAAGGGCAGGGGTCAGTTTTGCTACATACGAAATGCCGTGGGAACAAAACCCATAAATCGGTAAAGGAATTGCCTTTTTTTTTCCAACTCCTCTCCATTATTTTTTATTTTTTTTACTGCTTTCCACTACATTTTATGCCGCAATTAATGGTGGCATTAAAAAGTATATAACTTTTCTCGCAAAAAATAAGCCCTCCTACAGCTATGTGAACGGAAATATAAAAAGTTATGGCCCAAGAAAGATAGGGAAGAAAAGTGAAAACTAAAAAACCTCCGGGAGTGAAAGGGTAAAAAAAAATATATATTATTTATATATAATTTTTTTTTTTTAATACAATACACCCCGAAAAAGGCAAGCCCTTATATGGCAACATTGACAAAAACCAAAGTTATGGCTTGGGGAAAAAAAAAAATCTAATCTAATGTCATACCGCTACTGGGCTGAAAATACTCCTCAAAAATACTAACAGGAGTCATTTTACTTCTCCGGAAAAAATGCAGTGCGACCTCCGCTCCCTTTACTTGTTGATGATTGTCACACAGCGTAAAATCAAACTAAGGAACATAAACAGCACAAAGCTGATAATGTCTATTACATTCCCTGTCTCCGCAGCCGACAACGGAACTCTGACCTTCAGCAGCTGAATGTGCACATATACAAGAGCCGGCCCCTGCAAGATCAGGGAGACCAAATCACCGCGTCGTCCCCTTTCTGATGCAGATCTACAGTATGGAAACCCTACAAACAGCTCCCCCTATCTCAGCTTCCTAGACCTCTGTCGGGTGGTGTATGTGTGTGACAGCGCTGCCCCCTCCTCCAGGAGCTACACGCCACCTGCGCCTATAGATATGTGTATTACAGTCGGTGGGTACAAAGGGTGTAGTTAATGCCCCTTTACCCAGTCCCAGTGTCCCCAGATGATACTGGTAGAAGAATTGGAAAATCCCGATGTGGAGAACATTAGAGTGAAGTCCTGAGATAAAAAGTTGCAGATTAACAGAATCTAAGGGAGTTATCTAACAAGCAGCTGACTCAGCACTAACCTCTGACCTCAGTCACCTATGACATCACTGCACCATCAGAATATACCAGTCACCTATGACATCACTGCACCATCAGAGTATACCAGTCACCTATGACATCACTGCACCATCAGAGTATACCAGTCACCTATGACATCACTGCACCATCAGAGTATACCAGTCACCTATGACATCACTGCACCATCAGAGTATACCAGTCACCTATGACATCACTGTACCATCAGAGTATACCAGTCACCTATGACATCACTGCACCATCAGAGTATACCAGTCACCTATGACATCACTGTACCATCAGAGTATACCAGTCACCTATGACATCACTGCACCATCAGAGTATACCAGTCACCTATGACATCACTGCACCACCAGAGTATACCAGTCACCTATGACATCACTGCACCATCAGAGTATACCAGCCACCTATGACATCACTGCACCATCAGAGTATACCAGTCACCTATGACATCACTGCACCATCAGAGTATACCAGTCACCTATGACATCACTGTACCATCAGAGTATACCAGTCACCTATGACATCACTGCACCATCAGAGTATACCAGTCACCTATGACATCACTGCACCATCAGAGTATACCAGTCACCTATGACATCACTGCACCATCAGAGTATACCAGTCACCTATGACATCACTGCACCATCAGAGTATACCAGTCACCTATGACATCACTGCACCATCAGAGTATACCAGTCACCTATGACATCACTGCACCATCAGAGTATACCAGTCACCTATGACATCACTGTACCATCAAAGTATACCAGTCACCTATGACATCACTGCACCATCAGAGTATACCAGTCACCTATGACATCACTGCACCATCAGAGTATACCAGTCACCTATGACATCACTGTACCATCAAAGTATACCAGTCACCTATGACATCACTGCACCATCAGAGTATACCAGTCACCTATGACATCACTGCACCATCAGAGTATACCAGTCACCTATGACATCACTGCACTAATTTATACCAGTTGCTTATGACATCACTGCACCTTCATGTTATGCCAATCCAAAGAAAGAGAAGGCAAGGTCCAGAGCGCTGTCTTTTTATAAATATTTGTTAAAAATTAAATAAAATCACCATGTATAACGCGTTTCAGAGGCGGTTATTTGAAGTTATCTGGTGAAGGGGGCAGACTGCCTCCGAAACGCGTTATACATGGCAATTCAATTTTTAATAAATGTCAGTTTGGAAGACAGAGCTCTGGACCTTACCTTCTTTTTTTCTTCTGGCTTCTGTGTGGAGCGTCGGGGGCGAGGTGGAAGCGGCTCCGGTGGCACACTCATCAGGCCTAATTACTGAGTTGTGCCGGTTTTTGGTGAGTGTATTTCTATCCGGCGTAGCTGCCCGCCTGTGAATGTTACACTATGGAGCGCCCTGTGTTTTAGTATCACGTTATACCAGTCACCCATGACATCACTGCAATATGTTTATCTTGTTCTTATGTGACACAAAAGAGAAATAAAGGACGAAGCGAACTAATGATGGTTGTGTCAAATTATTGACTTTTTTTACATTTTTTTTTTGGGGGGGGGGGGGGAGGAGGTGGCAGATTACTAGTGTGGGCGTAAGATAGCGGTGAGGTCGTGCAGGAATGTTCAGTATATACATAGTTACATAGTTGTTAAGGTTGGAAAAATACAAAAGTCCATCAGGTCCAACCTGTGATCCTGCTATATTGATCCACGGAACAAATCCCTGGATCAATGTCCATCTTCCTTTTAATAAGGGGTTGGGTCAAAGGGACAGGGTGAGTAGAAGAGGATTTCTATACATTGTCAGAAGCCTCAATGAAAAAAGTCATCTGAACCTTCCCTGAAGCATCTCCTGTATTTGCTGTGACCGGCTCCTGCGGCTCCTCCAGAGATTCACCGCTCTTAGGGTCCATTCACACATCCGTTTTTTCTTTCCTGATCTGTTCCGTTTTTTCAGGAACAGATCAGGACCAGATCTGGACCCATTCATTTTCAATGGGTCCTGGAAAAAATCGGACAGCACACATTCCGTTGTTCCATTCCGCATGTCCGTTTAAATATAAAACATGTCCTATTCTTGTCCTGAAAAATCGGATCCTGGACCAATACAAAGTCAATGGATCCGCAAAAAACGGAAGACATTCGGATTCCGTTCCTGGAAATTAGGCTTCCTCCCCAGTATTAAATGTGCCCCCCTCCCTCTATATTCATTGGTGGCCAGTGCGGCAGTGCGGATTCCCAGTAAGTTTTCTACAGATCTGATTTTTCACTTCGTGAAAAACTCAGATCCGACAGTATATTCTAACACAGAGGCGTTCCCATGGTGATGGGGACGCTTCTAGTTAGAATATACTGAGAACGGTGTACATGACTGCCCCCTGCTGCCTGGCAGCACCCGATCTCTTACAGGGGGCTGTGATCTGCACAATTAACCCCTCAGGTGCTGCGCCTGAGGGGTTAATTGTGCATATCATAGCCCCCTATAAGAGATCAGGGGCTGCCAGGCAGCAGGGGGCAGACCCCCCTCCCTCCCCAGTATTAAATGTGCCCAGTGCGGTCTCACCTCTCCCCCCCCCCCCCCCATCATTGGTGGCCAGTGCGGATTCCCAGTATTAATAAATGTGCCCAGTGCGGTCTCACCTCTCCCCCCCCCCCCCCCATCATTTTGGTGGCAGCGGAGAGTACCGATCGGAGTCCCAGTTTAAATCGCTGGGGCTCCGATCGGTTACCATGGCAGCCAAGACGCTATTGCAGTCTTGGCTGCCATGGTTACTTAGCAATAAATACAAGCATTATACTTACCTGCGACTGCGAGCTGCGATGTCTGACCGGCCGGGAGCTCCTCCTACTGGTAAGTGACAGGTCTGTGCTAAAAGCAATGCGCCGCACAGACCTTTCACTTACAAGTAGGAGGAGCTCCCGGCCGGTCAGACATCGCAGCTCGCAGTCGCAGGTAAGTATAATGCTTGTATTTATTGCTAAGTAACCATGGCAGCCAAGACTGCAATAGCGTCTTTGCTGCCATGGTAACCGATCGGAGCCCCAGCGATTTAAACTGGGACTCCGATCGGTACTCTCCGCTGCCACCAATGATGGGGGGGGGGGGGAGAGGTGAGACCGCACTGGGCACATTTAATACTGGGGAGGGAGGGGGGTCTGCCCCCTGCTGCCTGGCAGCCCCTGATCTCTTATAGGGGGCTATGATATGCACAATTAACCCCGCACTGCCGCACTGGCCACCAATGAATATAGAGGGAGGGGGGCACATTTAATACTGGGGAGGAAGCCTAATTTCCAGGAACGGAATCCGAATGTCTTCCGTTTTTTGCGGATCCATTGACTTTGTATTGGTCCAGGATCCGATTTTTCAGGACAAGAATAGGACATGTTTTATATTTAAACGGACATGCGGAACGGAACAACGGAATGTGTGCTGTCCGATTTTTTCCAGGACCCATTGAAAATGAATGGGTCCAGATCTGGTCCTGATCTGTTCCTGAAAAAACGGAACAGATCAGGAAAGAAAAAACGGATGTGTGAATGGACCCTAAGAGCGGTGAATCTCTGGAGGAGCCGCAGGAGCCGGTCACAGCAAATACAGGAGATGCCTCAGGGAAGGTTCAGATGACTTTTTTCATTGAGGCTTCTGACAATGTATAGAAATCCTCTTCTACTCACCCTGTCCCTTTGACCCAACCCCTTATTAAAAGGAAGATGGACATTGATCCAGGGATTTGTTCCGTGGATCAATATAGCAGGATCACAGGTTGGACCTGATGGACTTTTGTATTTTTCCAACCTTAACAACTATGTAAATGTGTAACTATGTACATACTGAACATTCCTGCACGACCTCACCGCTATCTTACGCCCACACTAGTAATCTGCCACCTCCTCCCCCCCCCCCCAAAAAAAAAATGTAAAAAAAGTCAATAATTTGACACAACCATCATTAGTTCGCTCCGTCCTTTATTTCTCTTTTGTGTCACATAAGAACAAGATAAACATGTTGCAGTGATGTCATTGGTGACTGGTATATATAGTGTAACATTCACAGGCGGGCAGCTACGCCGGATAGAAATACACTCACCAAAAACCGGCACAACTCAGTAATTAGGCCTGATGAGTGTGCCACCGGAGCCGCTTCCACCTCGCCCCCGACGCTCCACACAGAAGCCAGAAGAAAAAAAGAAGGTAAGGTCCAGAGCTCTGTCTTCCAAACTGACATTTATTAAAAATTGAATTGCCATGTATAACGCGTTTCGGAGGCAGTCTGCCCCCTTCACCAGATAACTTCAAATAACCGCCTCTGAAACGCGTTATACATGGTGATTTTATTTAATTTTTAACAAATATTTATAAAAAGACAGCGCTCTGGACCTTGCCTTCTCTTTCTTTGGATTGGCATAACATGAAGGTGCAGTGATGTCATAAGCAACTGGTATAAATTAGTGCAGTGATGTCATAGGTGACTGGTATACTCTGATGGTGCAGTGATGTCATAGGTGACTGGTATACTTTGATGGTACAGTGATGTCATAGGTGACTGGTATACTCTGATGGTGCAGTGATGTCATAGGTGACTGGTATACTCTGATGGTGCAGTGATGTCATAGGTGACTGGTATACTCTGATGGTGCAGTGATGTCATAGGTGACTGGTATACTCTGATGGTGCAGTGATGTCATAGGTGACTGGTATACTCTGATGGTGCAGTGATGTCATAGGTGACTGGTATACTCTGATGGTGCAGTGATGTCATAGGTGACTGGTATACTCTGATGGTACAGTGATGTCATAGGTGACTGGTATACTCTGATGGTGCAGTGATGTCATAGGTGACTGGTATACTCTGATGGTGCAGTGATGTCATAGGTGGCTGGTATACTCTGATGGTGCAGTGATGTCATAGGTGACTGGTATACTCTGATGGTGCAGTGATGTCATAGGTGACTGGTATACTCTGGTGGTGCAGTGATGTCATAGGTGACTGGTATACTCTGATGGTGCAGTGATGTCATAGGTGACTGGTATACTCTGATGGTACAGTGATGTCATAGGTGACTGGTATACTCTGATGGTGCAGTGATGTCATAGGTGACTGGTATACTCTGATGGTACAGTGATGTCATAGGTGGCTGGTATACTCTGATGGTGCAGTGATGTCATAGGTGACTGGTATACTCTGATGGTGCAGTGATGTCATAGGTGACTGGTATACTCTGATGGTGCAGTGATGTCATAGGTGGATGGTATACTCTGATGGTGCAGTGAATCCGCACTGCCACCGATGATGGGGGGGGGGGGGGGAGAGGTGAGACCGCACTGGGCACATTTATTAATACTGGGAATCCGCACTGGCCACCGATGATGGGGGGGGAGAGGTGAGGCCGCACTGGGCACATTTAATACTGGGGAGGGAGGGGGGTCTGCCCCCTCAGGCTGGCAGCACCTGATCTCTCACAGGGGGCTATGATTCGCACAATAATTGTGCGGATCACAGCCCCCTGTAAGAGATCGGGTGCTGCCAGGCAGCAGGGGGCAGTCATGGACACCGTTCTCAGTATATTCTAACTAGAAGCGTCCCCATCACCATGGGAACGCCTCTGTGTTAGAATATACTGTCGGATTTGAGTTTTCACATGTTTCCGTTTTTTGCGGATCCGCAAAAAACGGATGACATACGGAAACATTTTCAGGAACAACGGATCCGCAAAAAACGGACCGAAAATCGGGATGTAGAAAAATACGGACGTGTGAATGTAGCCTTACTGTGAAGAATGCTTCTCGCCTCTTATGACTGAATTTGTTTTTTCTCCAGGCGTAGGGAGTGGTCTCCTGTTTTTTGAGGGGGTTTAACACAGAATCGCTTCCCTCGATATTTTTTTGGATGGTCCGTTTATATATTTGTACAGGTTAATCATCTTCCAGGCCCTTTATCAGTTTAGTCGCTCTCCTTTGTACTATTTCCAGCTCCAGGGCATCCTTTCTATGGACTGATGCCCGGAAGTGAACTGTGTGTTCCCGGTGAATCGGCAGCAACGCTTTGTATAGTGGCAATGTTACATCCCTGTCCTGCGAGTCCAGACCTCGTTTAATACAAGACAAAATTCTGTTGGCCTTAGAGGCAGCTGACTGGCATTGTGCGGTTATTCAGTCTATGATCTACTAATACACCCAGATCCTTCTCAACCAGTGACTCTCCCAGTGTTACTCCCCCCGGACATATGCTGCATGCAGATTATTAGCCCCGAGGTTCAGAACTTTACATTTATCTATATTGAACCTCATTTGCCAAGTTTATGCCCAAACAGTAAGTTTGTCCAAGTCAGCTTGTAACTTATTAACATCTTCCATAGACCGGACCGTACTACAAAGCTTGGTGTCAACTGCAAAAATAGAAACAGCACTACTACTCCCATCGTCTGTCATTAATGGATAAGTTAAATAATAGCAGACCCAGCACCGAACCTTGGGGTACATCACTTATAACCGGGGACCATTCAGAGTAGGAATCATTGACCACAACTCTTTGGATATGATCGTGAAGCCACTTTTCAATCCAATTGCAAATTATATTTTCTAAACCAATAGACCTCAATTTACCCATTAGTCATCCGTGTGAGACAGAATCATGTGCCTTTGCCAAGTCCAAAAACACAATATCCACAGCCGCCCCTCTGTCCAGGATTCTACTCACCTCATTACATCCACAGCCGCCCCTCTGTCCAGGCTACTACTTACCTCACTACATCCACAGCTGCCCCTCTGTCCAGGCTACTACTTACCTCACTATATCCACAGCCGCCCCTCTGTCCAGGCTACTACTTACCTCACTACATCCACAGCCGCCCCTCTGTCCAGGCTTCTACTTACCTCACTACATCCACAGCCGCCCCTCTGTCCAGGCTACTACTTACCTCACTACATCCACAGCCGCCCCTCTGTCCAGGCTACTACTGTCACGGATGGTGTACAGGAAGCAAGACAATACCATATAAACAATGACTCTCTGGATCCACAACTAAGGAACAAAGGGAGACCTCTGCAATAGACCTGCCACTCTCCCTCACTGCTCAGCCTATGCGAACACCCCAAAGGTGGATGGGCGCATATCCACGTTCCTCGGCTATCTATTACCTGAAGACCCTACAATAGTGAGGGGACACGACCACCGGCTCCCTACACTGACACGGAGGGAGTCAGGGTCACCTGGATCCAGAAAAGAGAAAATCATAAATACATAAACAGCACTTATCTTGCAGACGACTGACGACTGAGGACTGGGAACTGGGAACAGCATGCACACACACTCCAGGAAGTTGTATCAGCCGCACACTACTGCATTATGGGGAGGAACTTAAAGGGCAGCAATCAGTCCAACTGCATGACAGCTGAGATAGACTAACGAGATGAGAAACTAAACCAAAACAAAGAAATTCAAGGAGGAGGATCTGAAAAGCTCCTGTCAGCGCTTCTCAGCTGTCTGGCTGTGACAACTACTCACCTCACTACATCCACAGCCGCCCCTCTGTCCAGGCTTATACTTACCTCACTACATCCACAGTCGCCCCTCTGTCCAGGCTTCTACTTACCTCACTACATCCACAGCTGCCCCTCTGTCCAGGCTTCTACTTACCTCACTACATCC
This sequence comes from Bufo bufo, assembly GCF_905171765.1. Taxonomy (NCBI): domain Eukaryota; kingdom Metazoa; phylum Chordata; class Amphibia; order Anura; family Bufonidae; genus Bufo; species Bufo bufo. The sequence goes on from NC_053395.1 coordinate 13,537,015, forward strand.
ACAGCTGCCCCTCTGTCCAGGCTTCTACTCCGCTCACTACATCCACAGCCGCCCCTCTGTCCAGGCTTCTACTTACCTCACTACATCCACAGCCGCCCCTCTGTCCAGGCTTCTACTTACCTCACTACATCCACAGCTGCCCCTCTGTCCAGGCTTCTACCTACCTCACTACATCCACAGCCGCCCCTCTGTCCAGGCTTCTACTTACCTCACTACATCCACAGCTGCCCCTCTGTCCAGGCTTCTACTCCCCTCACTACATCCACAGCCGCCCCTCTGTCCAGGCTTCTACTTACCTCACTACATCCACAACCGCCCCTCTGTCCAGGCTTCTACTTACCTCACTACATCCACAGCCGCCCCTCTGTCCAGGCTTCTACTTACCTCACTACATCCACAGCTGCCCCTCTGTCCAGGCTTCTACTCCCCTCACTACATCCACAGCCGCCCCTCTGTCCAGGCTTCTACTCCCCTCACTACATCTACAGCCGCCCCTCTGTCCAGGCTTCTACTTACCTCACTACATCCACAGCTGCCCCTCTGTCCAGGCTTCTACTCCCCTCACTACATCCACAGCCGCCCCTCTGTCCAGGCTTCTACTCCCCTCACTACATCCACAGCCGCCCCTCTGTCCAGGCTTCTACTTACCTCACTACATCCACAGCCGCCCCTCTGTCCAGGCTACTTCTTACCTCACTACATCCACAGCCGCCCCTCTGTCCAGGCTTCTACTTACCTCACTACATCCACAGCCGCCCCTCTGTCCAGGCTTCTAAATACCTCACTACATCCACAGCCGCCCCTCTGTCCAGGCTACTACCCACCTCACTATATCCACAGCCGCCCCTCTGTCCAGGCTTCTACTCCCCTCACTACATCCACAGCCGCCCCTCTGTCCAGGCTTCTACTCCCCTCACTACATCCACAGCCGCCCCTCTGTCCAGGCTTCTACTCCCCTCACTACATCCACAGCCGCCCCTCTGTCCAGGCTTCTACTCCCCTCACTACATCCACAACCGCCCCTCTGTCCAGGCTTCTACTCCCCTCACTACATCCACAGCCGCCCCTCTGTCCAGGCTTCTACTTACCTCACTACATCCACAGCCGCCCCTCTGTCCAGGCTTCTACTTACCTCACTACATCCACAGCCGCCCCTCTGTCCAGGCTTCTACTTACCTCACTACATCCACAGCCACCCCTCTGTCCAGGCTACTACTTACCTCACTACATCCACAGCCGCCCCTCTGTCCAGGATTCTACTTACCTCACTACATCCACAGCCGCCCCTCTGTCCAGGCTTCTACTCACCTCACTACATCCACAGCCGCCCCTCTGTCCAGGCTACTACTTACCTCACTACATCCACAGCCGCCCCTCTGTCCAGGCTACTACTTACCTCACTACATCCACAGCCGCACCTCCGTCCAGGCTACTACTTACCTCAGTACATCCACAGCCGCCCCTCTGTCCAGGCTACTACTTACCTCACTACATCCACAGCCGCCCCTCTGTCCAGGCTACTACTTACCTCACTACATCCACAGCCGCCCCTCTGTCCAGACTACTACTCCCCTTAGTTAGTCTGACAGCTTCCCATAGAAGGCCCTCAAACATTTATCCCACTATGGATGTTAAGCTTATTGGTCTATAATTTCCTGGTGAAGACCTAGCACCCTTTTTGAAAATAAGCAGCACATTAGTGGCAAGTTGTCCGTTTTCTTTTTCCCGTTTACGGGCCGTTCTTTGTGTTCCGTATACAGTCCGTATATGGAACCATTCATTTCAATGGGTCCGCAAAAAAAACTGAATGTACTCCGTATGCATTCCGTTTCCGTATTTCCGTTTTTCTGTTCCGTTGAAAGATAGAACATGTCCTATTATTGCCCGCAAATCACATTCCGTGGCTCCATTCAAGTCAATGGGTCCGCAAAAAAAACGGAACACATACGGAAATGCATCCGTATGTCTTCTGTATCCGTTCCGTTTTTGCGGAACCATCTATTGAAAATTGTGCCCAGCCCAATTTTTTCTATGTAATTACTGTATATGCCATACGGAAAAACGGAACGGAAACACAACGGAAACAAAAAAACTGAACAACGGATCCGTGAAAAACGGACCGCAAAACACTGAAAAAGCCATACGGTCGTGTAAAAGAGGTCTAACCGAGCAAAACCAAGCATCAGTGCCCCCTAACAGAGCCAAACAACACATCAGTGCCCCCCAACAGAGCCAAACAACACATCAGTGCCCCCCAACAGAGCCAAACACATCAGTGCCCTCTAAAAGAGTCAAACCACACATTACTGCCCCTGAACAGAACCAAACAATACAACAGTGCCCCCCATAACACAGAAAGACATAAACCTCCCACATAACCAGCCACATCACTACCGCAATAAGAGAGCCAGAAACATCAGTGTTCTTAATAACCATGACAGATACATCAGTGCCCCCCCCCTTCCCGCCTTCATTGGTGACGTGAGATTATAGATTTCACAAATGATGATTCCCCTACCAGTAACAATGATCTTTCACAATATGGTATTTATGTGCACTTCCCCTTTAAGTGACATAGGTTGACAGTGCCCACCCTCCGTGACGTCAGCTAGCCCGAGGGAGTTTTCTGCAACTCACACCATGTCACACAAGCACTCCGCACTCTCAAGTCCTGAAGAAGTTTAAAGGTAGGTGATCTGAAACACAGGGAGACCATTCCGTGTGTATCGCCTACAGCCTAGATCAACTATATTAACTCTGCTATGCCGTATAGTACATGTAAGACTGAATGCAGCAGAGCTGAGCCACACACCGCACATTCCAGAACAGATCATAAATGTCAGCAACTCAAGGGTGAAATATAGTCACATAGTTAATACGGTTGAAAAAATACATAAGTCCATCAAGTTCAACCAAGGGATCGGTGGGGACGCGAATCCGAGAAGGAAGTGAGACTCAGATTTCTACACGTTTTCATAAGCATTAATGTTGTTTACTTTTAAGAATTCGTCTAAACCCTTTATAAGGCCGCCCCCTGTTCCTGCTGTGACCACGTCCTGAGGAATCTATTCCACACATTCACAGTTCTTACAGTAAAGAAGCTTTGACGCTTCTGGAGACTGAAGTTTTTCCTCTCCAGTCGGAGGCAGCGCCCCCTTGTCTTCTGAGGGCATTTTACATGGAACAGTTTTTGTACGGCCCATTTATATATTTGTATAAGTTAATAATGTCCCCTCTTAGACGTTTCTTCTCAAGACCAAATAAATTGAATTCTATAGGTCTATAATTACATGTGGAGGACCTAGATCCTTTTCTGAATATGGGCACCACATTTGCCTTGCGCCAATCACTTGGCCCTGTACCAGGACCTAGAGAATCTTTAAAAATTATAAACAGGGGCACAGCAATGACTGAGCTGAGCTCTTTAAGCACTCTTGGGTGTAATCCATCTGGACCCGGAGCATTGTTCACATTTACCCTATTTACCTTCTCTTGGACCATATCTACAGTTGGCTAATTGAGTATATCACTGGATGCACTAACAGCCCCAGCACCACAGATATCAGCTCCTTTCACTTCTTTTGTATATACAGAGCTAAAAAAAACATTTAGTAACTCTGCTTTTTCTTATCTTCAGTGACTACCTTTACCATTATTTAGGGGACCTACCTGCCCAGACCTTGGTTTTTTAGCATTTATATATGTAAAGGGTTTCTGTCACCTGAAAAATGGGTATTAAGCTGGCTGATATAAGCGATGTGCTAATGTCAGCTGAACATAACTATATTAGTGCCATCTCACTGCCCGTCGCCGTTATTGAGAAAAACAAACTTTTATAATATGCTAATTAGCCTCTAGGAGCGGGGGGGGGCGTTGCCCCTGCTCCTGGAGGCTCCGTTCTCCCACCTCTGGCCACGCCCTGCTACACTAGATTGACAGGAGCAGGCATCGCTGGTCTCCTACCTCCGGCCCTGTCTGCGGTGTAAATCTCGCGCCTGCGCCGTCCCGTTCAGTATACGGCGCAGGCGCAGTGAGTGAAGGGTGCTCGCCGGCTGCCAGCTTCCTCACTGTGCCTGCACCGAATACTGAACGCTGGGAGATTTACACTGCAGACAGGGCTATATTTCTGTACATAGGAGGCAGTATTATAGTAGTTATATTCTTGTACATAGGAGGCAGTATTATAGTAGTTATATTCTTGTACATAGGAGCAGTATTATAGTAGTTATATTCTTGTACATAGGAGCAGTATTATAGTAGTTATATTCTTGTACATAGGAGCAGTATTATAGTAGTTATAGTCTTGTACATAGGAGCAGTATTATAGTAGTTATATTCTTGTACATAGGAGGCAGTATTATAGTAGTTATATTCTTGTATATAGGAGCAGTATTATAGTAGTTATATTCTTGTACATAGGGGGCAGTATTATAGTAGTTATATTCTTGTACATAGGAGCAGTATTATAGTAGTTATATTCTTGTACATAGGAGGCAGTATTATAGTAGTTATATTCTTGTACATAGGAGCAGTATTATAGTAGTTATATTCTTGTACATAGGAGGCAGTATTATAGTAGTTATATTCTTGTACATAGGAGGCAGTATTATAGTAGTTATATTCTTGTACATAGGAGGCAGTATTATAGTAGTTATAGTCTTGTACATAGGAGCAGTATTATAGTAGTTATATTCTTGTACATAGGAGCAGTATTATAGTAGTTATATTCTTGTACATGGTAGTAGTATTATAGTAGTTATATTCTTGTACATAGGAGCAGTATTATAGTAGTTATATTCTTGTACATAGGAGCAGTATTATAGTAGTTATATTCTTGTACATAGGAGCAGTATTATAGTAGTTATATTCTTGTACATAGGAGCAGTATTATAGTAGTTATATTCTTGTACATAGGAGCAGTATTATAGTAGTTATTTTCTTGTACATAGGAGTAGTATTATAGTAGTTATATTCCTGTACATAGAAGGCAGTATTATAGTAGTTATATTCTTGTACATAGGAGGCAGTATTATAGTAGTTATATTCTTGTACATATGAGCAGTATTATATTAGTTATATTCTTGTACATGGTAGTAGTATTATAGTAGTTATATTCTTGTACATAGGAGCAGTATTATAGTAGTTATATTCTTGTACATAGGAGCAGTATTATAGTAGTTATATTCTTGTACATAGGAGCAGTATTATAGTAGTTATATTCTTGTACATAGAAGCTGTATTATAGTAGTTATATTCTTGTACATAGCAGTATTATAGTAGTTATATTCTTGTACATAGGAGGCAGTATTATAGTAGTTATATTCTTGTACATAGTAGCAGTATTATAGTAGTTATATTCTTGTACATAGGAGGCAGTATTATAGTAGTTATATTCTTGTACATAGGAGCAGTATTATAGTAGTTATATTCTTATACATAGGAGCAGTATTATAGTAGTTATATTCTTGTAAATAGGAGGCAGTATTATAGCAGTTATATTCTTGTACATAGGAGTAGTATTATAGTAGTTATATTCCTGTACATAGAAGGCAGTATTATAGTAGTTATATTCTTGTACATAGGAGCAGTATTATAGTAGTATATTCTTGTACATAGGAGCAGTATTATAGTAGTTATATTCTTGTACATATGAGCAGTATTATAGCAGTTATATTCTTGTACATAGGAGGCAGTATTATAGTAGTTATATTCTTGTACATAGGAGCAGTATTATAGTAGTTATATTCTTGTACATAGGAGGCAGTATTATAGTAGTTATATTCTTGTACATAGGAGCAGTATTATAGTAGTTATATTCTTGTACATCGGAGCAGTATTATAGTAGTTATATTCTTGTACATAGGAGCAGTATTATAGTAGTTATATTCTTGTACATAGGAGCAGTATTATAGTAGTTATATTCTTGTACATAGGAGCAGTATTATAGTAGTTATATTCTTGTACATAGGAGCAGTATTATAGTAGTTATATTCTTGTACATAGGAGCAGTATTATAGTAGTTATATTCTTGTACATAGGAGCAGTATTATAGTAGTTATATTCTTGTACATACGAGCAGTATTATAGTAGTTATATTCTTGTACATAGGAGCAGTATTATAGTAGTTATATTCTTGTACATAGGAGCAGTATTATAGTAGTTATATTCTTGTACATAGGAGCAGTATTATAGTAGTTATATTCTTGTACATAGGAGCAGTATTATAGTAGTTATATTCCTGTACATAGGAGGCAGTATTATAGTAGCTATATTCTTGTACATAGGAGCAGTATTATAGTAGTTATATTCTTGTACATAGGAGCAGTATTATAGTAGTTATATTCTTGTACATAGGAGCAGTATTATAGTAGTTATATTCTTGTACATACGAGCAGTATTATAGTAGTTATATTCTTGTACATAGGAGCAGTATTATAGTAGTTATATTCTTGTACATAGGAGCAGTATTATAGTAGTTATTTTCTTGTATACGGGATGTGTTATCAGTGATTGATAGTATTCTCTATGTAAGTGTTTATACAGAGATAGCTGTCAGTTACTGATAGTTGTACACAGGGTGGTATGATCGATTATTCATAGCATTCTCTGTGTAAGTGTGTATACAGAGCTGTCAGTCGCTGATAGTTGTGTTTACGGGGGGTGGTCTTAAATTCTGAAAAAGCAGAGGTGTAAATTTATAAATGACATGAGTATTGAATCTTTTCCCATAAACCTATACATCACTATAACTTCTGCTGCTCCATAACATGGTGTTGCAGATTGCACTGCATTTTATTATGACAGGTTCTCTGTAAAAAAATAATAATATTTATTGTCATTTAATTGTAATAAATTTTGGAACATATTGTCTTACAGGTTACCTGCCAGGCAATGGACATGAAGGCCTATCTCCAGAGGGTGAGTTTGACAGATACTGCACCTCCTTCCCTCTCTGCATTACGTGAATTACACCGCCACCATGTACACTCTGTGCCCACAGAAAGTCTCAGCATACATAGCGGGGAGAAAATTATCTTGGATATTCCATGGATATATAATAAAATAGTTGTTAGGAGACGAGGCGGTTTCTGTTATGAGAACAATGGACTGTTTTTATGGGTGCTGCAACAACTGGGCTACAAAACACAGGTGCTGTCAGCCAACGTGAGGAACATATTCATTGGCATTTATGGTCCACCATTTGACCATATGATATTGACGGTAGAACTGGAAGGAAGGAGATGGCTTTGTGATGTTGGTTATGGTGAAGGGATTGTTGAGCCATTTCCACTAGAGGACGGATGGGAAGAGGAGCAGGACAGCGGTGTTTATCGGTTACGGGTAGAAGGAGATGAGTGGTACATGGAGAGGAAGGAGGAAGAAATCTGGAGGAGTCTATTCAAGTTCACCCTCGAGGAGAAGAAATTTGAAGATTTCCAGGAGATGTGTGAATATCACCAGACTTCGCCCAGTTCTGTATTTGTTCGAAAGTCCTTCTGTTCCCTTCAGCTCCCACGTGCAAGGCTGACGTACATGGGGCGCCGTCTGATCAGCACCCAGTACACCAAGGGAGGTGGAAGTGTGAAGACCACTCAAGAACTCACTGAGGAAGAGATCCCAAGTTTACTCAATGATAAATTTGGAATTGTTCTGAATGGAAAACTGATACCGAAGGATGAAAATATTGTGATACCAAATCAACTTCAATCAGTAAGGTTCAGAATTTGTTACGTGTTACTAAAAATCCATTACATACTTGTACTTTAGACTTACCAGCATGTCCTCTCATTGCTGAGCCATTGGTACTTTACATAGCTATGTGCAATATATTCATGGACAAAGAGTTCCAAAGAGTTTTAGGTGTCAGGGGCGCAGCATTTTCTAGAATGTTCTTTGACATTTGGGTTCATTGAAGGATGTGGAAGACATTTTACTAATCAATTATATTTCTCTTGTAGGACTACTCTTCCAAGCCAGATCTGAACACCTATCTCCAGAGGGTTGGCCTTCCAGAATTCAAAGCACCTTCAATGCAACCATCCCTTTCTGGGTTACGAGCTGTACATCGCCATCACTTGCTCTCTATCCCTTTTGAAAGCCTTAGTATCCACAGTGGGGAAAAAATCCATCTAGATATTTGCTGGATATATGAGAAGATTGTCCTGAGAAAACGTGGAGGCTTTTGTTTTGAGAACAATGGTCTTCATTTTTGGGTCTTGCAACAATTGGGGTACCAGCCACGGGTCATATCGGCCAGAGTGAGGGATGAAGTGACCGGTGTTTATACACCTCCACTTTCACACATGTTGTTAATAGTGGAACTTGAGGGAAGGAGATGGCTTTGTGATGTTGGTTTTGGTGAAAGTATCTTAGAGCCATTTCCGTTGGAGGCCGGATGGGAAGAGGAGCAGGGAAGCTGTGTGTATCGATTACGAGTAGAAGGAGATGAGTGGTACATGGAGAGGAAGGAAGAGGAAGACTGGAGGAGTCTATACAAGTTCACCCTCGAGGAGAGAACATTTGAGGATTTCCGGGATATGTGTGAATATCTTCAAACTGAACCAAGCTCTTTTTTTGTCCGTAAATCCTTCTGTACCCTAAGGCTCCCCCACGGAAGACTGACGTACATGGGGCACCGGCTGATCAGCACCGAATACACCAAAGGAGGTGGAAGTGTGAAGACCACTCAAGAACTCAATGAAGAGGAGATTCCAGGTGTACTGAGAGATAAATTTGGGATTGTGCTGAGTGGGAAACTGATACCAAAAAATGACTAAGCATTTACCAATAACCGTCAACCCAGTAACATCTATCCATCATTATACATATGTGTTACATATCGGGGATGTAACTTCTGGTTAGTTTAAATCCACCAAACTACTATCTCTCTGTCATCAGAGTGATGTCTGAAGCTGTCCAAAGTATGTTTATCATAGGCAGTCATCCTCACCAAGCACCCAAGACCTAATGCATTTCTTAATCTGCAGTTTTAGGTTGTGCTGGGACTTCCCACTGATAGAGGGGGAGAGAGCTGTTTCATCCATGGTTTGTAAAAAAAAATAAAAAATAATACTTGGAGAAAATTAAAAGTATTTTACAGAGAGTAAAGAAAAGCCTTACAAATTTGGTTGAAAAAATAAAAAGATGATGACAGAGACATTTACTAGAGATGAGCTTAGTATTGGAAAATTCGATTCGGCTGCTTGTCCGAATTTTACAAAAAAGTTTGCTTTGTGATGAATTACTTTGTAACGAAGCTCATTTCTTTGTAAATAGTGGGAACAATGACAGGGAGCGGATATTGCGCCGCTCTCCGTTATCGTACCCCTCATATCTGATCGCAGTGTCTGACATTGATATTACAGTGTAAAATAAAAAATAAATAAATAAAATTATACCTCATCCATTTGATCGCAAAGAGCCGGCCGCCGTTATCTTGATTGAAGATCTACTTTGAAATCTTGCGCAGCCCCTGATGACATCATAGGTAACGGCGCACTGGATTTCATGTGGGATGTTTAATCAAGATGGCAGCCGGCTCTTGGCACTGATGAGGTAAGTATGATTTTTTTTTTTCTATTTTGTAACGCCATTCAGTGAAAATCGATTTGTTACCACAAAGCACGAGGAAATTCGGCTTCGCCTGAAATTTAGATCGAAGTCCACTTCGAAGACTTCAATTCGCTCAACACTAACACTTACCTGTAAGAGCTTTGTAATATGTCACAGTCTGTCTTTATGCAAATAGTTCACTTCTCTTTTCATTTCTAAGACTTTCAACTCAAAACGAAATCTTCACATAAAAAAGCGTAAAAATATCAGTGTGACTGGAGTTAGCCGCCATATCTCACCAACCCCCAGAGTTACAGGTAGCTGAGATCGGAGGAGCTGTTTGGTAAAGTCCTCACCTTGTAGGTCTACCGTCCCTGTGCTGTCTGTGACGTGTAAGGATCACCGGTCACCAAGCAAAATCAGCAGCTCCACGCGGTGCAAACATAAGAAGAAATCACTATTCTCTGCTTTATTACAGCATGCAATGTGACGCCGTGTGTCCAGTAGCTCCCCCGAGTGGTAACCTCAGGCATCTGCATTGCCATTTACCTTTATGAAGTTTATTTCTGTGTTTTTTTTTGTTTTATACTTTTCAGTTTTTACTCCACGAACCACTCCAATGTCAAATCCACATGGTCCATGGAGCTGTCTTCACCCCAAGCTTCCTGCAGATCAATTTATCATTAAGTTCAGTGGGAATAATCCCATTAACAACCAGTAGGTCTCCTCTAGGTCTGCGCCAAAAAATCGGATGCAGAAATAAACGGCATGCCACTTACTAGCACAAATCTGCTGTACGTCCGCTGCTAATCTGTGGCAGAAGTCTGAGGATACCCCACAGCGGTACAGAACCATCCGGCTGCTACAACTCCCCATATAACCGATCGCAGCTTCCTGTCATTGCACCCCCGCTACTTACAAAAAAATGTGCTTCGTGACGAAGTAATTCATCACAAAGCAAATTTTTTTGTAAAAAAAAAAAGATGAATCAAATTTTCCAATACTTCGCTCATCTCTATTCATCGCTGATCGCGGCATCTGATATTAATATTAAAGTGTAAAATAAAATAAATAAATAATAAAATGAATCATACCTACCTCCTCCATTTAATCGCGAAGAGCCGGCCGCCGCCATCTTGATTGAAGATCTAGAGCGAAATCTCGTCTTCATACGTCACCATACACCGGATTTCACACGGGGTCTTCAATCAAGATGGTGGCGGCTAGCTCTTTGCGCTCAAACAGATGAGGTTAGTAGGATTTTTATTAAATTTTTTAATCGCCATTTCAGGAAAAAACTATTCGCTACCACAAAGCATGATGGAATTCGTCTTCGCGGAGAATTGGATTTTTCCTGAAATTCAGATCGAAGTCCACACTATCTGTGACCGCAGCGTAGATTAAACTTTACTTACCTGACATTTTCATTTCCTGGAGTCCATAGGCAGAACACAAGGGGCAGATTTACGAATAATCCTGTAGATGACGTAAGCTTGGACCAGCGGTCTAGACCTGCCCCCGGTTTATCACAGGGGCTCAGGCTGGATGATGGATCTGGCGCAGGGAGAGACAGAATTTTCCAGCAGAATTGTAATTTTTGGCATAAAATGTTGCATCTTAAACCACGCCCATTTCCCACTAAGCCCCACCCCCTTTTACACTACAGCATACGACTTCACCTATCTTTTGCAGAGCGGAGGCACGGATCGGAAGCGCTTCCGTCGGCTTTGGGGTCCGTGACGCCACACTGCAAAAAGAAAGAACATGTTCTCTCTGTGGCTGCATCATGCAATCAAGTCAATGGGTCCACATGCGCAAACAGAGTGCCCTTATATTGCGGACCACTATTTGCGGTGCATGAGCCCTAGGGCTTGTCTGTCGGGTGATCTGAGTGTTTATGCAGCACCAAAAAACTGTCAGCAGCACATTGAAAACTGGGACATGCTGTCAACAGACAATGATCGCAGCAACGATTGTTCATCCCTGTGGCAATGCTGGTTGTGCACAAGACAACAGAAGTGGACTTCACCTATAGTGGCTGCCGTAAAGGGGTTATCCGACCCCTGAAATGCCCCCCTCCCCATAGGCCTGGGCCCTTTCACACACAATGTTACACACTTACCTTGTTGCCGGCACCCGCGTCGCTTCTGACTGGGGGTCGTCAGCCAATAGCAGGCAGTGACGGGGCCGAGCTTCCCTAGCATCGCGGGTGACGCTAGGTGCCGGGGAGCAACGCGGGTGTCGGGGAGCAAGGTAAATAGATTGTGTGTGAGGGGCCAGGGCATATGGGGGGTATTTTAGGGGTCAGATAACCCCTTTAAGTCCTAACAGTGGCTCTTAATACTCAGATACCCCAGTACTTAGAGAAGGGCTGAATTGCATAGGAGACTAAAATAGACTCAGTGACAGATGACAAGAATCAAATGATGAAGGTGAAAGAGATGGAGCGGATGGAAGATGTATGACCTGCAGGTAGATACAGGTAGCAGATGAATGAGAGTGAACGGAAGTGAAGAAATGATGAACTGACCCTGATCTGAATACAACCCAGCATGCCACCCAGGACAAAACACCAACAAACACCACAACACAGCAAAGACAGACACGGAAACTACAGATCCCAGAATACTCACAAAACACACTAGACTAGAACAAGATACAAAATATCTGGAATTAAATGCACATAACAAATGCTAATCCAATCAACTAGAATAAATCCTGGACACATGAAGGCTCAGCAGTCAACAACTCCACCCTAATTAACTAGGCCATAACTAAACCTTGACTTGTTGCATAGCAAGTGCCTAAACAAACTTAGTAATGAGGTGAACATGAAGTAACAAGGAAATGCCAGTTGGTTGTAACAATCAGCATACAGAAGCAATGACAGCTACATATAACTGCAGCTAAACAAGCAAGCAATTATCGAGAATGCTCCAGAACTCTTTTGCCAAAAGCTGATTCCTGAAGAGTTGATGTCCAGCATGAAATGCTTGACGAACATGGACACGAAGGACGATATGGCGGCTTCTCAGGTTTGTTTTAAAGGAATATAAGCTAACTCATCTCAAGACGCTCATATTGACCATGTTGAGACTGCCCTAACGAATATAAGAGGTGCATGACCATCAAGATCGTAGCTCTTGCAACAACATCCTGGATCCATCTTAAAAGGGAGACTTTAGATGTCTTTTATTTGGTTGAGAAAAAACTGATTTTCCATCTTTTCAAACAGTTAGATCTTTTGGAAATAAAGCAGCAGCATTGTACTTAGATCTAGAAGGTAAAACTTCTCTGGTTCTTCAGTCTCTGGACTGGAGAAAAGACGCAAGACATAGAAAGTTCCTGATTTGGAAGGAAGAAATAGTGATATTAGTCTTAAGATGACTGGACATGATCAGCTGGCATTAAACCATCGATGCAAGAGGTGGCTTTATATTGAAAGAAATCACAAACTGGCTGTATCTGAGAAGAGACCTTCTGTCCTGCCAATGTTTCAGACCTTCCAGACGTTGCTCACAGCAGGTAGGACCAAAATGTTGGCAGGACGGAATATGTCATATGTGGTATGATTGAATTCTCTTGATGGATGCAGTTCTTGTAGGATTCATTTCAATATAAAGTCACTTCTTGCGTTGAAGATGTTTACTTCTGTGAATGTTGATTGAAGTTTGCTCAGCTGGACCATTACAGGATGGTTCGAGGGAATGGCGCCATGTAAGGTGGGCCCCATTTTCAACTGTTAAAAAAACACGGTGCACCATAGTATGACCGGAGACGATGGGCCTCGGGAATTTATCTTACCCGCTTTGTAGAAAATGAAGCCCGGAGACCAGGGAGTCAGGAGGTGCCTGTTCTGCTTTGAACCAAGAGACAAGTATCCTCCAAACTCTGGGTCTTCTGGCTGCAGTAAGTGTACTTACCACTTCTTCTGGGAGACCTTGATTTCTAAGATTTTCCAGCGCAGCCTCCAGGCCATTAAATGGTTATTCCCACCTCAGACATTGATGACATATCACTAGGGCAGGCATCAATGTCAGATCTCTGACATCTCCCATCTCTAGAACGGAGCCCCCAAAGTAATGGAGAACGCACCACACAATTCGCCCACCCTCCATTCAGTGCACGAATGATCTGTGTTTTTCTATCCTGCAGAGTATCCATTTTTCTTACAATGGAACTCTATGATGACAGTTGCCCCTGCATCGCATCCGTCTGAGACAACCCTTAACGTATACTTTTTTTTTCAATACGTTACACAGATGGCAGAATCGTGATGTAACCCTATCCTTCGGGAGCTGCCCCATGTTAAGGTTTTTGGAGTGGATTTAAATAAACGGGTAAGATATCCACCAGGACGTCCTATTATTTCGGGGATAGGTTCTCTTACATCTAACCTGTCCCAATACATAGATAAACTATTACAACCTACAGTAAAAAATACTAAAGCATATTTAAAGGATACAACACAGATTATACAAATTATTGAGAGTCTTAAATTTGAACCACATTGGATTGTAGGCACATTGGATGTTCATTCACTTTATACTATTATCGACCACAAACAGGGAATGGCAGCGATGAGATCACAATTGGAAATCAGTGGCCAATTCCATTCAGAACAAATTTAGGTTGTTTCTTTTTGTTCCTTTTTTCTAGTTTCCCTTTCCCTTTCCCTTCCCCTCCCTTCTCACTCCTTTCACCACTCGACATTTCTATTTTGAATACTATATGTTAGGTCTCTTATGTAACCGTAAATAAAGATTGCCTATCATTATATGCTATATTTACAGCTTGAAAATATTAGAGTGAATACATTAGATATATTAATCATATGTTCTTTTTGAACACACTACACTCATTTAAATTTTGTCATTGATCGACATTGCCTTTATATCCATGCTTATATAATGGTGAAGGATACCCTAATTTGCATTTCATAATGTTTACAATACCTTTTGTTATTTTCCTTAATAAAACAAAAATTTACAACCTAACAGAAGGAGTTCAATTTATTTTAACCCACAACTATTTTTATTTTGAGGCTGACTATTATCTTCAAATTAGAGGTACCGCCATGGGCACAAGGTTTTCCCCCAGTTACGCCAATTTATTCATGGCGGAATGGGAGTACAAAAACATCACCCCTAAACTGGGGGCGGACCTGGTGCTATGGTATAGGTACATTGACGATATTTTTATTTGGCAGAAAAGTGAATCAGTACTTCATTTATTTTTAGAAGAAATCAACAGAAATTCAAATAATTTGCAATTTACATCAAATATTGATCAATCACGGATTGAATTCCTGGATCTATTAATTACAATAGATATTGATAAATTAATTTGCATCAGAAGCCGGTGAGTAAAAACAATTATATTCTTTTTTCTAGCTGCCATCTTCCGAGATGGCTTCTCAATGTGTCTACAGGGCAGTTTCGCCGTATCAAGCAAAACTGCACCTCTAGCGAAACGTTTGAAGAAGAATATCAAATAATGCAAGAACATTTTTTGAGAAAGGACTATTCATCTAAAGTTGTAGAGACATCTTTAGCAAAAGTTAGGACAATGAACAGACAATCCTTTTTTACAACTGAGAATGAAAAAGCAAAAAACAAACATGAAGAAGATATTATACGTCTAATATTACCTTTTAATACACAGTATAAGCAAATAGAACGCATTATTAAACGCCATTGGCATTACATTCTCAGTGATAAGGTAGTTGGACCCATGGTTCCTACAATCCCACAAATAATCTATACTAGGGCCCACAATTTAGGATTAAAGGTAGCACCTACAGTGAAACCTCATAAAAAAGAACAATCTATCCATAAATGGCTGAATATTAGTGGATTTTACAGATGTAAAAAATGCAAAAACTGTGAAAGTGCAATATTAAAAAAAACAAAAACAAAAGTAAGCACCACACAAAATTCATTTATACATGAAATAAAAGTTTTTAACTTTCAGTTCCACTAACGTTTTTATATTATTCAATGCCCCTGCCATAAACAGTACATTGGGAGGACAAAAAGAACTTTGAAAAAGAGGATAGCCGAACATCTAACCAATATAATGAATGGATATGAAAAACATTCACTGTCAAAGCACTTTAAGGACCACCACAACAGAGATCCAAGGGGCCCTAAATTTGCAGCTATAGAAAAAGTGGCGAGACACTGGAGAGGAGGAGATCATATCTCTAGAATGTCAAGGCAGGAATTGAGGAGAATCTTTGATTTCGACACACTTCTCCCGGCAGGTCTAAATTCTGATCTAGAACTTTTTGGCTTTCTGTAGTCAAGAAGGATGGGTGCCCTTTACCGATGGCGGATCGCAGTCTTGTTTTGCTATCAAGCTGCAACCCCCCCTTGGTGAGAGGCCCCCATCTTGAACTTGATTTAGAATTTTATGCAATAAATTGGAAAATCTGAAAATTGCAAAATGGGGTGAAGAGGAGAAAAATTCATTAATAATGTCCTTTGGGCATAATATTTTCTATGTATAATATTTTCTATATATAATTTTTTAAGGTACCATTATTAATTTAGATTGTCGCAAAAGTATACGTATTTGAAAGAGGATAAGATTGGTATTTTATAATTTTTAGCTTAATATTTTTAGTAAGAGGTTGAATTATAGAAATAATCTACAATTATTACTTCTTGCATTAAATGGCAACAATGGAGAAAAAAATGCTCAAGTATAAGAAACAAACGCATCATAACCGCATGGAGCGATTCCAATCATTTTTGGGATCCGTTTCGGATTTTTAATAAGATTGATATATAAAGGGAGGAGCCCTATAGCAGGTTCTACCTCTGATGAAGGAGTGAGTGTACACTCCGAAACGCGTTTGGTGTTTCAGAACCTGTCTACAAATGATAATTCATCCACCAACATCTGGTAACTGAAAGAGGCGCTGTGGTACCGGAGCTATTGTCAAATATAGCACTCTCGTTTCCAAGTGAATTGCCCAGCTACAGCAACGAACCTGACCACGTAGGGACGCCGGGTTTGGAGATAGCGATGCTGCTAAAACATATCGGCAAGTCACAATCTCTATATGAGAAAGAAGCGACGAGATAGGGTGAGTCGGATAAACCGCCCGCTGCATGAAAGAACCCGATAGCGTAAGACGCCGGGCTTGGAGAGAGTGAAGCCGCTACATTATACCGGCAAGTTACGATCCAGTGAGGTAAGCCCCTAACATTGGATTACCACATGGGACGCCATGATCAGTAAATACAGACAATATATTGTGAGTAAGCACTAAGGCAAAATTCATTGACTAAGATCACTGAAAAACAATGAATTTTGAACAAATACTGTAATTGAACCAGATATATAAGATGATGCAAACATAGCACCAAAAGGAGCATAAACATTTTTTGTGCACAATATATAGAACTACTCCCTAAGACATTTTTTTCACAGATTATGTGTTTTAGCGACCTCTGTCATTTGTGTGTCAAGTATTATTATATGAAGAGTTAATAACACAGCTGATCAAATAAATTTAAAAACAGATTCTCCAAGTGGTCCCAATTGTGTGAGTGCCTGTCTAAATTTTATTAATGCTGCCAGATTATGTCACCTTGCCACTCTGTGGCCTCCTGCTGCTGCCAGATTATGTCACCCTGCCACTCTGTGGCCTCCTGCTGCTGCCAGATTATGTCACCTTGCCACTCTGTGGCCTCCTGCTGCTGCTGCCAGATTATGTCACCTTGCCACTCTGTGGCCTCCTGCTGCTGCTGCCAGATTATGTCACATTGCCACTCTGCGGCCTCCTGATGCTGCCAGATTATGTCACATTGCCACTCTGTGGCCTCCTGCTGCTGCTGCTAGATTATGTCACATTGCCACTCTGCAGCCTCCTGCTGCCAGATTATGTCACCTTGCCACTCTGTGGCCTCCTGCTGCTGCTGCCAGATTATGTCACCTTGCCACTCTGCTGCCTCCTGCTGCTGTTGCCAGATTATGTCACCTTGCCACTCTGCGGCCTCCTGCTGCTGCTGCCAGATTATGTCACCTTGCCACTCTGCAGCCTTCTGCTGCTGCCAGATTATGTCACCTTGCCACTCTGCAGCCTCCTGCTGCTGCCATATTATGTCACCTTGCCACTCTGCGGCCTCCTGCTGCTGCTGCTGCCAGATTATGTCACCTTGCCACTCTGCGGCCTCCTGCTGCTGCCAGATTATGTCACCTTGCCACTCTGTGGACTCCTGCTGCTGCTGACAGATTATGTCATTAGGCTGTATGAGGAGACGCCACGCGCAGTGTGCTAATAACTTTGGAACGCTTTTACTTATCTAAGCCGTTCTGAGATTGTTTTCTCGTGACACATTGTACTTCATGACAGTGATAAATTTGAGTCAATATATTTCACCTTTATTTATGAAAAAATCCCAAATTTACCAAAAATTTAGAAAGATTTACAGTTTTCTAAATTTGAATTTCTCTACTTTTAAGACAGATAGTAATACCTCATAAAATAGTTATCAATCAACATTCCCCATATGTCTACTTTATGTTGGCATCTTTTTGTAAATGTCATTTTATTTTTTTAGGAAGTTAGAAGGCTTCAAATTTTAGAAGCAATTTAAAAAAATTTCACCAAAATTTCCAAAACCATTTTTTAAAGCACCAGTTCAGTTATAAAGTGATTTTGAAAGGCTTACGTAATAGAAACTACACACCTCAAATTATTAAAAACTGATGTTACAAACTTTGTTAACCCTTGAGGTGTTCCACAAAAATGAAATGAAAATGGAGGTGAAATTTCCAAATTTTAGTTTTTGGGTAGATTTTTTATGTTAATCGATTTTTTCTTGCAAAACAGCAAGGGTTAACAGCAAAATAAACCTCAATATGCATTACTCTGATTCTGCAGTTTACAGAAATGCCCCATATGTGGCGGAAAACTGCTCTATGGGCATGTGTCAGTGGTCAGAAGGAAAGCAGCGCCATATGAATTCTGCGGGAAGAGGTGGCTTTTTCATTGGTACCATTTTGGGGTAGATGAGACATTTTGATCGCAGTTTATGTGAGGCAAGGTGACAAAAAATTTATGTTTTGACATAGCTTTTTTTTAAAATGTTTTACAGCATTCACCTGAGGGCCCATCTGATGGGATATTTTTATAGAGCAGATTGTTACGGAATGTGTCTATTATTTAGAATTTTTTTTAAGTTTTAGGCTACATGCACACGACCATATGTGTTTTGCGGTCCGCAAATTACGGATCCGCAAAAAAAAAACGGATGACATCCTTATGCCATCCATTTTTGTTTTTTTGTGGATCCATTGTAACAATGCCTAAAACAGACAAGAATAGGACATGTTCTATTTTTTTTGCGGGGCTACGGAATGGACATACTGATACGGACAGCACACGGTGTGCTGTCCGCATATTTTGTGGACCCATTGAAATGAATGGGTCGGCATCCTATCCGCCAAAAAAACGGAACGGACACGGAAACAAACAACGTTCGTGTGCATGTAGCCTTACACAGTGAAAGCCCTTTTGAACAGAATAAAATCTTGTGTTTGTGTTGCCATGTTCTGAGAGCCGTATTTCTTTTTTTTTTTGGGCGTTTGTTTTAGGTAGGGGCTCTTTTTTTGCGGGATGAGATAACAGTTTGATTGGTACCATTTTGGGGTGCGTATGACTTTTTGATCGCTTGGTATTACACTTTTTGTGAGGCAAGGTGTCCAGAAAATTGCTTTTTTGGCACTGTTTTTATTTTTTTACGGCGTTCATCTGATAGGGTGGATCATGTGATATTTTTTTAAAGCCGGTCGATACGGATGCGGCGATACCTAATATGTTTACTTTTCTTTTTTTGCCTTTTTATTCACAATTTTTTTTACTTTATTTGGGGAAAAGGATGCTTTTTTTTTTTACTTAAAACTTTTCATTTTTTTGTAAAACTTTTTTTTTACTTTTTATTCACTTTATTTTTTGTCCCACTCTGGGACTTCAACTATCCCCTGTACAATGCATCACAATACTTCTGTATTGTGATGCATTGGCTGTAAGTGTATTACTCAATGTAATACACTTCAGCCAGCTTGCCTGTGAGATCCAGGGGGCTGGATCTCACAGGCTGTCATGGATGGCAGCCACCATGCCTAAGGACTGCCATCCAAGCCATCGGGTCCCTGTCACATCAGCGCGGGGACCCGATGGCACCTTCCTCCCTGCACGGACATTGCACGTGCCGTGGTCAGCGCTGACCGCGGCAGTGCAAGGGTTAATGTGCCGGCATCTGTGTTTTCCCCAATGCTGGCGCATACAGCATGGGTCTGGCTAACCGGAACAGCCGGTCCCCTGCAGCTGATCGGGCGGGCGCAGCTGCTTCACCCTCCCGATCAGCGCGCCGCCATCACGCTACGGCGCTGGGAATTAAAACACTGCTGTTCAGAGATAGCCAGTAGTCAGGCGTATATAGTTCTTATAAATAGTTTTTTGTAGATAGTCAAAGATATGCAAATATGTGGGTGGCGGAATGAATGGTCATTCAGCAATCATCTCCACCATATAATGTTATCTATTGATGGAGTTTTCCAATGGGTGAATCGGTTGTTTATGTTTGATTGAGGAATGCCACTTTGTGACCGCTAAAATTATGAATTTAACAATGAACTTCAGATCATTTTGAATACAATTGGTTCGTTGATTAGTAGGTTAATATGTTAGTATATTCATCATTTGTAATGCTGCCTTACTGTGAATTGTTAGCCAGTCACTGTTAATGATGGTATTGGCAGGGTGTTAGTCTGTCAGTCGGGTGCTGTACCTGGTGTGGCTTCCCACACAGTAAGAAGGCCCACACCCTGACTGTGTTTTACCGTCTCCGATGGTTTCATCAGTTGCGGCCGCTGGTGCGCCTTTCGGGACTTTGTGTTGCAGATGTTCTCCTTCGGCGTCCCACCTGGGTATGACGTCACGTTTTGTATGGCGTCCCACGTGTCTCAAGTCGGTCCGCGTTCACTGTATAGCGATCTTTAATCTGAAAAAAGGGAAGGTTGTAATTGGAAGCGCTTCCAAAGTATCCAATAGTCGTGTCCATCCAGTGGTACAAGTGCGGGTTTGTTATGCTTTCACCATACGCGTTTCGGAGGTCTGAGCTGCCTCCTTCATCAGTGGTTACCCGCTGACAGGGTATAAAAACGAAATCGATGTACAAGAATATAACTACTATAATACTGCTCCTATGTACAAGAATATAACTACTATAATACTGCCTCCTATGTATAAGAATATAACTACTATAATACTGCCTCCTATGTATAAGAATATAACTACTATAATACTGCTCCTATGTACAAGAATATAACTACTATAATACTGCTCCCATGTACAAGAATATAACTACTATAATACTCCTCCTATGTATAAGAATATAACTACTATAATACTGCTCCCATGTACAAGGATATAACTACTATAATACTGCTCCTATGTACAAGAATATAACTACTATAATACTGCTCCTATGTACAAGAATATAACTACTATAATACTGCCTCCTATGTACAAGAATATAACTACTATAATACTGCTCCTATGTACAAGAATATAACTACTATAATACTGCTCCTATGTACAAGAATATAACTACTATAATACTGCTCCTATGTACAAGAATATAACTACTATAATACTGCCTCCTATGTACAAGAATATAACTACTATAATACTGCTCCTATGTACAAGAATATAACTACTATAATACTGCCTCCTATGTACAAGAATATAACTACTATAATACTGCTCCTATGTACAAGAATATAACTACTATAATACTGCCTCCTATGTACAAGAATATAACTACTATAATACTGCTCCTATGTACAAGAATATAACTACTATAATACTGCTCCTATCTACAAGAATATAACTACTATAATACTGCATCCTATGTACAAGAATATAACTACTATAATACTGCTCCTATGTACAAGAATATAACTAATATAATACTGCTCCTATGTACAAGAATATATAACTACTATAATACTGCTCCTATGTACAAGAATATAACTACTATAATACTGCTCCTATGTACAAGAATATAACTACTATAATACTGCTCCTATGTACAAGAATATAACTACTATAATACTGCTCCTATGTACAAGAATATAACTACTATAATACTGCCTCCTATGTACAAGAATATAACTACTATAATACTGCCTCCTATGTACAAGAATATAACTACTATAATACTGCTCCAATGTACAAGAATATAACTACTATAATACTGCCTCCTATGTACAAGAATATAACTACTATAATACTGCTCCTATGTACAAGAATATAACTACTATAATACTGCTCCTATGTACAAGAATATAACTACTATAATACTGCTCCTATGTACAAGAATATAACTACTATAATACTGCTCCTATGTACAAGAATATAACTACTATAATACTGCCTCCTATGTACAAGAATATAACTACTATAATACTGCCTCCTATGTACAAGAATATAACTACTATAATACTGCTCCAATGTACAAGTATATAACTACTATAATACTGCTCCAATGTACAAGAATATAACTACTATAATACTGCCTTCTATGTACAAGAATATAACTAGTATAATTGTTCCCAAATGGATAGAAATGTGACACAGTACTGGTAGAAGAGTTTGTACATATGATTTTGCTCCCCATGTTGTGTTATATCTATTTTAGTACCGTCCATATTATGGTCAGCCTCTACTTTGCGTGGTTCACGTGTACGTTGAGAGGCTTTGGATGAGCTGAAATGCGTCCTGCTGTTTGTTACATGCATAAAAAAAGCAGCATAAAACTACAGACACATGCATTGGGCGTTTCTGCATGTTCTTTTCGGTGTATCCGCCTTTTTACTGTATGGGCTAGACGATTTGTCAGGTACTTTTCATGGGTGTTGTTTGTATCGTCCTGCGAGTTATAGGTATAATGATGTGATTATATGTGATTATTATTATGCGATTAAATATTATAATATGTGGTTATTATTATGTGATGATTTACATAGGAAATTCCCATTATTCTGGCTTATTAAGTCCTGACATTTCTACTTTCTGCCCTAATATTGCTTGAGCTGCCGTATTGAAAGGGATTGGGAAATTGATGTGCAGTACATCGATGCCTGGCGACATGAAACTCCTTAGTAGTATTTTCCTGGCACTGCTTGTATGGTCCATTCACCAGGAGACAGGTGAGTGTCCATCATGATCATTGCACAGGGAGGGATCCTGATCTCTGAGAGCAGAAGAGTCACTCTAGCTTTCAGTTAGTCCACATTTACCCCATTGTTGTCCCCTATGTTTATGTGTGTCTAAGGGGATTCTCATAGCTGTATTTCTAAAAATTCTAGAGTATACAAAGAGGTATCTCCTGGGGAAGAGAAGCATCTCACTAGAGCCACCTTGTGAATGTGGCTCCATATGAGTCAAAATCTGTGTTTTTTTTTAACAAGCCTTGGGATTTGACAAGGGAATATAGCAAAGCTAAATATTCATCTGTAGACAGCTGTTTTGGGGAGCTTGCCCATCGTCAGTACAGAGTAGGATTCCAGCTGCCAGGGTGCAATACCTTGAATGAGACTTAGGCAGGGTGCTAGGTCTACTTAAAGAGACCAGTCCTGTATAGAGACTTACTGGAGTGGACTGGGAACTTAAAGTAGCCCTGGAGAAAAACTTAAAAGTTGCCCTGTGTTGTAGGCAGGTCCAAATTGATAGATGGTGGGCCAACAGAAGTAGGCAGGTGGGGCCAGCAAGACCGTAGTGCAGCACAAAATACCACCACAGCAGAACCAAATACCACAGTGTAGAACAAAATACCACACCAGAAGAACCAAATACCATAGTGCAGCAAAAAATCCTGCCTCAACAGAATCAAACAACATAGTGCTGCCAGTCAGTTGCATAAGTATGTAATGCTCCTAAATTAATATTCAGAGCATCAGATATTTATGTACCCAGCGAGCAGCCATGAGGAAGGCTGAGGCGGCCACCTGGGCATCGGCCCACCGGGAAGTTATATTGCCAGTCTTACTGGAACCACTTTATATCTACAGATGGATATATTATTTTTCCCCATGGAGCATTGCCAATAAGTCTTCATACAATGGAGTATTTCCAGTAAGTCTCCATATAGGACTGGTCTCTTTAAGGAGATCTAGCACCCTGCCTAAGCGAAAAGTGCTAGAGAAATGAAGGACTGATCCACAATGATCTGCCCTTTCAAGAATTAGGTTGTTGTGCCCAGTTCTATGATAACAATGTTTTTCTATGGTAATAGCCTCATTGTTTACCCCATTGCGGTACCCTAAGACAAGGTTTATTTGAGAGCAGTAGGAATCAGGAAAGTGTAGAAATGGGAGGTTGTCCATATCATAGCGACACATTATCTGTTCATTTATTCACTGGTTTTTGCTCTCCCATTGTAGGAGCTTTCGACTTGTCCGGCCCAAAAACCTACCAGGTTCTGATAGGATCTGACGTCGTCCTCAGGTGCACCTTTATTGTGGACCAGCTTCCTGTAGACACAAAATTTCTAGCCATACATTGGTTTTTCATGGGTAAACAGGTTCTAACGTATGACAACGTGCTAAACGTTTCTCGGCTGGGACTGTCCATGGACCTCCAGGCTGCTCTTATGGGGGATGCATCTCTGAGAATATCAAAAGTGAAGATTTCAGACAAAGGTGTATATAAGTGTCTGGTCGTATACAGCCCTCACTCCAAGATGAAGGAGATTACGCTGGACGTACAAGGTAAAGAGCTTGCACATTCATGTGAACAGTAGTGGTTGACATTTTATTAAGATTTGATACTCAACTTTTGGAAAGCTTAGTGATAACCTAAGAACTGAATTGAGGGTCATATTGGTTGTCATCCAGCTTAACAAAACCAGCTATAACCTAGAAATTGCTGAAATAGAAGTTTTGACAACTTACAAGAGAGGATGACTTAAGGACTCATTTGGTGGCGGAGGAAGGGTCTCCTTTATGCTGGTGGTGATCTTCAAAATATTAGGGAAATCAGTTTATGGATCTGGAAGTTGTGGCTTTCTTCTCCCAATTTTAGCTCGTCCATCAGTGAAAGTAGTTGCTAAATCTGTGAGTAGAGATGAAGAGAACATGCTGCATTGCTCCATCACCGGATTTTACCCCTTGGACATCACCATCGCCTGGCTCTGGGGGGCTGAGGCCATAGACACGTATGTAACATACAAGCCTCATAGACAGGAGGATGGCACGTACAGTGTGAACAGCACAGTGGTCATAATCCCCACCGATGACAACTGGAATGAGACTATTACCTGTAAGGTCACTCACCCGTCCGTGCAGTATTCTCTCCTGGAAACTTTCCGGCTGACACTGAGAGGTGAGTAAATAAGGTGACATTGTATTCAGACAGTCAGTAAGGTAATCGGTTGGTAGCCCATTTCATTGGGGCTTGTCTTCGGTGGCATCACTGCTTGTGAGGTATTTTTTTTTCCTGGTGGTCTAGGTCTGGGGGTTAGTAAATATCTT
This sequence comes from Bufo bufo, assembly GCF_905171765.1. NCBI lineage: Eukaryota > Metazoa > Chordata > Amphibia > Anura > Bufonidae > Bufo > Bufo bufo. The sequence goes on from NC_053395.1 coordinate 13,562,119, forward strand.
CCCTGGCAGTGCAGAAGTCAATAAATGATTTCCTGGTGGTCTAGAAATGAATCATCCCTTGTAAATTTATGGTATTGATAGGTAGGTTATAAACTAGATATAATGTTCATAGCGACATAGGTTTACGGGTTATATTACTAATGCTTAGTGGCATGGAGAGGATTAGCGGTGAATACTATTATACTTTGCCGTCTGCTTGTCCACACCTCTGTTGTCCCTCAAAGGGGAGGATAATGCGACCCGAAGTCCCACTCCTACCCACAAACAACATCCAAACCTATACAGCACCACACCCCGCCTGTAGATGGCGATACTGCGCAAACTGCACACATTGACATATCATGCACATAATGCAGCATTTTTTAGACATTCTTGGTTATATATATTATTACATGTTTAATGGGCGGTGGGGTGAGCTTGGCTCACACATGGATGTAGAAGTCTCTGGAGGCTCTCCGCACTGGAGATATGTAAAGAGATGGACATCGGAAGCTTCTACACTTCCTATCACTCATCCCATTGAAGGACACTACATTCACCAGCTCCCCAGCCTGAAGTGACAGATAACAGAGAACAATAGATTGCGTCCATCCGCAGTGTCCTGTAGAGCTCGTCTTTGTCTCTGCTGCCTCATGACTCAGAGATTGAACGTTGTCACCGTCCGTCCTGTACCTTACATAGAAAATGACTGATTTCCCGCAGCCACTTTATAACCAGTAACCATTGCTCCTCACTGGTGACGGCAGGACTCTGGTGGTATGTCATGAAGCTTCCTCCACTATAAGGTAGAAAGTTCTAGACCTTACATCACACAATATACTGCACCCCAAGAACTGACAGTCGTTCTTCTCTCAGAAGGGTCTCTGGACTCGTCTTGTGTCTCCATCCTAAGTCTACTCATTGGGGTCCCAAGCGCTGTCTTCCTGGTGGCCGCACTGGTGACATGCTGGATATGGAGGACGCCAGGTGAGGAACCCAAGTCTGTCCTAAAGAAATCATGTCTTATATTCCTCTACTGAGTTTGTGTATCTAATATTATCCTGTGTGATACCATCTGCTAAGCTGTGTATCTAATCTTATCATGTGTGATACTGTCTGCTGGGCTGTGTATCTAATCTTATCATGTGTGATACTGTCTGCTGAGCTGTGTATCTAATCCTATCCTGTGTGATACTGTCTGCTGAGCTGTGTATCTAATCCTATCATGTGTGATACTGTCTGCTGAGCTGTGTATCTAATCCTATCCTGTGTGATACTGACTGCTGAGCTGTGTATCTAATCCTCTCCTGTGTGATACTGTCTGCTGAGCTGTGTATCTAATCCTATCCTGTGTGATACTGTCTGCTGAGCTGTGTATCTAATCCTATCCTGTGTGATACTGTCTGCTGAGCTGTGTATCTAATCCTATCCTGTGTGATACTGTCTGCTGAGCTGTGTATCTAATCCTCTCCTGTGTGATACTGTCTGCTGAGCTGTGTATCTAATCCTATCCTGTGTGATACTGTCTGCTGAGCTGTGTATCTAATCCTGTCCTGTGTGATACTGTCTGCTGAGCTGTGTATCTAATCCTATCCTGTGTGATACTGTCTGCTGAGCTGTGTATCTAATCTTATCATCTGTGATACTGTCTACCTAGTCTGTGTATCTAATCTTATTATGTGTGATACTGTCTGCTGAGCTGTGTATCTAATCCTATCCTGTGTGATACTGTCTGCTGAGCTGTGTATCTAATCCTGTCACATGTGATACAGTCTGCTGAGCTGTGTATCTAATCCTATCCTGTGTGATACTGTCTGCTGAGCTGTGTATCCAATCCTATCATGTGTGATACTGTCTGCTGAGCTGTGTATCTAATCCTATCCTGTGTGATAGTATCTGCTGAGCTGTGTATCTAATCTTATCCTGTGTGATACTGTCTGCTGAGCTGTGTATCTAATCCTATCCTGTGTGATACTGTCTGCTGAGCTGTGTATCCAATCCTATCATGTGTGATACTGTCTGCTGAGCTGTGTATCTAATCCTCTCCTGTGTGATACTGTCTGCTGAGCCGTGTATCTAATCCTATCCTGTGTGATACTGTCTGCTGAGCCGTGTATCTAATCCTATCCTGTGTGATACTGCCTGCTGAGCTGTGTATCTAATCCTCTCCTGTGTGATACTGTCTGCTGGGCTGTGTATCTAATCTTATCATGTGTGATACTGTCTACTGAGCTGTGTATCTAATCTTATCATGTGTGATACAGTCTGCTGAGCTGTGTATCTAATCCTGTCCTGTGTGATACAGTCTGCTGAGCTGTGTATCTAATTCTATCCTGTGTGATACTGTCTGCTGCGCTATGTATCCAATCCTATCCTGTGTGATACTGTCTGCTGAGCTGTGTATCTAATCCTGTCCTGTGTGATACTGTCTGCTGAGCTGTGTATCTAATCCTATCCTGTGTGATACTGTCTGCTGAGCTGTGTATCTAATCCTCTCCTGTGTGATACTGTCTGCTGAGCTGTGTATCTAACCTGGTGATATGTGATACTGTCTGCTGTCTCTAAAGCTATAATACATAATATTGTCTGCCGAGTCTATATATCAAACCTGTCGTGATACTTTCTGATGAGTTTGTGTATCTAAGCCTGTGATGTGTGATACAGCACTGACGTAGCTAATCCTATAGCAGGTGATACAATACATAGATCGGGCACTGTGCCGTAGACTTGCACCACAAGCTCATGATTACACTCCTGTTATTTATATTGAGGGGGGTTGGGAAGTGTCTCTATAGAATAAGGATTTCCTTCGCTGATGTATTTTTCTTTGATCTTTGTGCTTCCTTTACACAGTTTGTAGACGAGAGCCCCATGCGGACGACGATGATGATGATGATGAAGAAGCACCCCGTCCTTCACAGAACAGACATTCACGATGCAGCCAAATGTTTTGCCGATCTACAGAAGAAGAAATATCTGCGTCAACAGAGAAAAATTCTTTAAGAATGTCACAAGACGAAAGACCTTCACCTCCAGTGCCACCACGATCAGGATGTTAAAGACCAGTGCCACCAGTATCAGCATCATCAAGACCAGTGCCTCCACTATCAGGATGTTCAAGACCTTCATCACCAGATCCAGGTTCTTCGTCACCTGCAGTAGAAGACGCATTGGCTCCATTGCTGAGAGATATGGTGGAACAAGGTCTTCAGCAGAGCGGCTTTTTCTCTCGTTCCTGTAGGTTGGCACAAGTCTGCACATGCGTCTCTGTAGACAACGTGTCTCAGGATCAGGTCCATCTCCATGAGCTTAGATCTGTGGCCATTGCAGCAGACTAGGCCCTGATAGAAATCAGCTTTCTCGTCCCCAGACCTCTGCATACAGTACAACAATGGCCGCGATCCCTCTTATTACAGCACGGGGATTTGTAGGCTGTCCCCGGGCAGGATGTTCTGCTTGGACAATGCATCATTTCTTTTTTTTTAGGACAATACTGGTTTGATGAGCACTGAGAACGGACGGCGGAGACATAGTGCTGGGAACCTACAAGAGAATGACAACTTACCTACTGGATACCAGACGTCCAGGCCCGTGGGTGGACGTGGCACAGGTATGCACATAACCATACACATGCATGCTCGGCTCTGCTGAGTGTTCACGCGTTCTCAATCTGAAATGCGGAATAAGCCGCTGCCTGATACATCTGTTGGGATATTACCTCCCTGAGAACAAAAGGATTGGGCATGTTTACATTCAACTGACTGGTCCTTATCTCCATCAGAAGGAGTCGGGAGTCCCCGGACATTAATCTGATGTGTATGGCCGGCCTTAGGGACGGAGGCTTCGATAGCGGTATGCAGTCCAGTGGTCGTACACAGAGCAGTGGAGGAGGGCTCCTGCTGCAGTCAGTTGCCTTACAGATAAAAGGAGCACAGGCGGGAATCTTTTCTATTTATGCACATTTTTCACTCCTGATTAGATTATTATACAGAATAGGATAAAAGGTGAGGAGTGTGTTACACACTGCGCTCATCTGTCAGCTTCACTCCCTTCATGGTGCGGTATCTGCCACCCTTCACCTTCACGGTCTGGAGTTACTCAGGTCAGGAACATGAATGTACATTGGACTGAAGGAAGAGGATGGAGAAGAAGGCGCCGCCAAACCCAAATCCACCCCATGTACCATACTCTGTGTATATACAGGCGGTATACGCTGTGACCATCACAGGTTTTCTATTTTGTTCCCTGCAGGACATTTCCAGATACCTCAGCGGTAAGTCTGTGCGAGGCTATAATGTATATCATATACGCAGCTGACAGTGGAATTATAAAGGGGGATCCGTTCCTGGAGGAGACAACTTCCTCCATCTGCTGCGTCACCCATGGTCCACGGACGTCACCATGACTGGGGCACAGGTGGTCTTAGCATTGCATCACCAGGAGCAGAGAGAGGGGAGTGCACAGCAGGTGGTCCTCCAGGACGAGTGACCGCTCCGCAGACACGTAGACAACCTCCCTGCTCCTCTCCTATTATCAGTCTGTGGATGTGACTTGAAGGGGTCTCTACTCACTGACCCAGAGCATGGAGACCCTTGAAATCAAAAGAGAAATATGTCACTGACCCCAAACCTGATGGTTTTCTAATCTTTGTGCAGGCGGAGGAGCCGCATCAAAACCTGAAGAATGACTTTCCTCACAATCCGTGTGATGATTTATAAAGGATCATTTCCTCGGACTCCTAATACTAGTGCAGAGCGCTTAATGTTTAGCTTCACTGGTGTATTATATGTTATTAAAGGTGTCCTCTTCTCAGCACCATTACAGTTTATACAGGTGTAAACACTGGAGTCACTGTGTACATACATTACTTATCCTGTACTGATCCTGAGTTATATCCTGTATTATACTCCAGAGCTGCACTCACTATTCTGCTGGTGCAGTCACTGTGTACATACATTACTTATCCTGTACTGATCCTGAGTTACTTCCTGTATTATACTCCAGAGCTGCACTCACTATTCTGCTGGTGGAGTCACTATGTACATACATTACTTATCCTGTACTGATCCTGAGTTACTTCCTGTATTATACTCCAGAGCTGCACTCACTATTCTGCTGGTGCAGTCACTGTGTACATACATTACTTATCCTGTACTGATCCTGAGTTACTTCCTGTATTATACTCCAGAGCTGCACTCACTATTCTGCTGGTGCAGTCACTGTGTACATACATTACTTATCCTGTACTGATCCTGAGTTACATCCAGTATTATACTCCAGAGCTGCACTCACTATTCTGCTGGTGCAGTCACTGTGTACATACATTACTTATCCTGTACTGATCCTGAGTTACATCCTGTATTATACTCCAGAGCTGCACTCACTATTCTGCTGGTGCAGTCACTGTGTACATACATTACTTATCCTGTACTGATCCTGAGTTATATCCTGTATTATACTCCAGAGCTGCACTCACTATTCTGCTGGTGCAGTCACTGTGTACATACATTACTTATCCTGTACTGATCCTGAGTTACATCCTGTATTATACTCCAGAGCTGCACTCACTATTCTGCTGGTGCAGTCACTATGTACATACATTACTTATCCTGTACTGATCCCGAGTTACATCCTGTATTATACTCCAGAGCTGCACTCACTATTCTGCTGGTGCAGTCACTGTGTACATACATTACTTATCCTGTACTGATCCTGAGTTACATCCTGTATTATACTCCAGAGCTGCACTCACTATTCTGCTGGTGCAGTCACTGTATACATACATTACTTATCCTGTACTGATCCTGAGTTACATCCTGTATTATACTCCAGAGCTGCACTCACTATTCTGCTGGTGCAGTCACTGTGTACATACATTACTTATCCTGTACTGATCCTGAGTTACATCCTGTATTATACTCCAGAGCTGCACTCACTATTCTGCTGGTGCAGTCACTGTGTACATACATTACTTATCCTGTACTGATCCTGAGTTACATCCTGTATTATACTCCAGAGCTGCACTCACTATTCTGCTGGTGCAGTCACTGTGTACATACATTACTTATCCTGTACTGATCCTGAGTTACATCCTGTATTATACTCCAGAGCTGCACTCACTATTCTGCTGGTGCAGTCACTGTGTACATTACATTACTTATCTTGTACTGATCCTGAGTTACATCCTGTATTATGCTCCAGAGCTGCACTCACTATTCTGCTGGTGCAGGCACTGTGTACATACATTACTTATCCTGTACTGATCCTGAGTTACATCCTGTATTATACTCCAGAGCTGCACTCACTATTCTGCTGGTGCAGTCACTGTGTACATACATTACTTATCCTGTACTGATCCTGATTTACATCCTGTATTATACTCCAGAGCTGCACTCACTATTCTGCTGGTGCAGTCACTGTGTATATACATTACTTATCCTGTACAGATCCTGAGTTACATCTTGTATTATACTCCAGAGCTGCACTCACTATTCTGCTGGTGCAGTCACTATGTACATACATTACTTATCCTGTACTGATCCCGAGTTACATCCTGTATTATACTCCAGAGCTGCACTCACTATTCTGCTGGTGCAGTCACTGTGTACATACATTACTTATCCTGTACTGATCCTGAGTTACATCCTGTATTATACTCCAGAGCTGCACTCACTATTCTGCTGGTGCAGTCACTGTATACATACATTACTTATCCTGTACTGATCCTGAGTTACATCCTGTATTATACTCCAGAGCTGCACTCACTATTCTGCTGGTGCAGTCACTGTGTACATACATTACTTATCCTGTACTGATCCTGAGTTACATCCTGTATTATACTCCAGAGCTGCACTCACTATTCTGCTGGTGCAGTCACTGTGTACATACATTACTTATCCTGTACTGATCCTGAGTTACATCCTGTATTATACTCCAGAGCTGCACTCACTATTCTGCTGGTGCAGTCACTGTGTACATACATTACTTATCCTGTACTGATCCTGAGTTACATCCTGTATTATACTCCAGAGCTGCACTCACTATTCTGCTGGTGCAGTCACTGTGTACATTACATTACTTATCTTGTACTGATCCTGAGTTACATCCTGTATTATGCTCCAGAGCTGCACTCACTATTCTGCTGGTGCAGGCACTGTGTACATACATTACTTATCCTGTACTGATCCTGAGTTACATCCTGTATTATACTCCAGAGCTGCACTCACTATTCTGCTGGTGCAGTCACTGTGTACATACATTACTTATCCTGTACTGATCCTGATTTACATCCTGTATTATACTCCAGAGCTGCACTCACTATTCTGCTGGTGCAGTCACTGTGTATATACATTACTTATCCTGTACAGATCCTGAGTTACATCTTGTATTATACTCCAGAGCTGCACTCACTATTCTGCTGGTGCAGTCACTGTCTACATACATTACTTATCCTGTACTGATCCTGAGTTACATCCTGTATTATACTCCAGAGCTGCACTCACTATTCTGCTGGTGCAGTCACTGTGTACATACATTACTTATCCTGTACTGATCCTGAGTTACATCCTGTATTATACTCCAGAGCTGCACTCACTATTCTGCTGGTGCAGTCACTGTGTACATACATTACTTATCCTGTACTGATCCTGAGTTACATCCTGTATTATACTCCAGAGCTGCACTCACTATTCTGCTGTGATGGGGGATCTCTGGATGGCACTGTGATGGGGGGGAATCTGTGGATGACACATATATAGCATCTTATGATATGTGCCATCCACAAATCCCCCCCATAACAGTGTCCCTGCAGTGTGATTGACCCCCAATACAGGGGCTGGGGCCGGCATCTGGATTAGGAATGACAGCGGGGCCCGGTGCAGTCCCTGTATTCTAATGCACCGGCCCCGCTCACTGTAGTATAATCTTATGATCTAACCTGCATTGTTAAGATATAATAATCCATCTGTGTTACTTACATTACAAGTTCTGTAGCAGAGAGGAGGCAGGCTGGGAGGACGGGCGGGCGCCGAGTCACTCACTACGTCACGCGCCAGTGCCGCCTGCTTCATTTATAAAGTGGGTGGCGCAGGCACGTGACGTAGTGAGTGACACGCCGCCCGCCCGTCCTGCCCCCTCTCTGCTACGGAACTTAATGTTCCCTGTCAATCAAACTGCACCACAGTTGCAGAGAGAGCAGAGCCTCTAGGTGTAATGGTAACGCCCCCGTTGCTCCTAGAGGCTCATTTGCATATATTAAAACATAATTTTTCTCAGCAATGCGGGCACATATGAACATGGGACCAACACAGACGCCTTCAGCTGCCAAGAGCACATGGAACAGGTCAGCCGGTGTCAAAGGGACAGAACTGCTGACAGATGCCCTTTAACTTTCAGTTATTTTTAAACTGTGTTTTAATAAAATAAGAAATGGATTTCTACCTGGAAACAATCAGTAGGCAGGTCAGCGGCTGCTGTCGGCTTTACTTTCTCTACTAATTACGTGACATAGTAACATGAAAATGCAGGTCCGATCGACCTATTGACACATGAATATCATATCCGTATACGTTGTTTTTTTAACAATAGAACTCTATGGTGAACGGAGGCCACTTTACGGCATCAGTCTAAGGCAGGGGTGCACAACCTATTTTGGTCTGAGGGCCGCATTGTCGCATTGTTCTGTCTCCTGGGGCCACAAAAAAAATTGAGCTGCTTAAACTGTAAAAGTTTACTGCATGAAAACTATAACTTGTTTTGCATCATTAATATTTAGTATACATTGATGCATTCATATAGCAATACCACACAGGAGCAGATGATTACGGTTCCTTCCCAATAACTGCCTGCTCATCAGTTGAGGTGAAAAGCTTCATTTACATTGCTACGACCATCTCTCATCCTCATACACATTCATTGTTTCTGGACAGCAGAGCTTTGTTCACAGATTTAATGTGCTGCATGACAGATCAATTCACCCAATCGGCAGCGCACTTACATAGGCCGATTATCAGGAACAAGCATTCATAGTAACATTCGTACCTGATAACCTACAATCAGGCTGTGTAAACCCGCCATTGGATTGCCAATTAATTCATACTACAATTTTCATGCACCACTGCATGTTTTGAATGGCACAGAGGCCTACTAAAAAGCCATGAAAAATATGAGAAAATTCCTCATAACAGGATTGGGAGTACAAATATATGCTGCGTTATGCAGTTTATTTATGTATCCTGCTCACAATAAACAGAACAAGGTTTACATACCAGTAACAGTTAAATAAGATATACTGCACAGTACAGTACTAATTAAATGTTAATTAGAGATTAGTAAAATAAACTTTAGAACTGCAAATATAAAAGCAACTGGGTGTTGATTTCACCAAATTTTAGTTTGTGAAAGAGGAGTTAGTGTGATTTCTGGGGTTGCATATTTTTCGCAAGTTTTTGGATGTTAGGTCTCAGCTCAGTTGTGGCTAGTTGCAGAATTGACTGAAGATTCTCATTAGTAAGTCTGCTCCTAAATTTTGATTTGCTAATGTTCATAATAGAAAATGCCTGCTCGCAAGAGTATGCTGACCCAAACAGGCAGGCATAAATAGCTGCTCTTTCACACAATTTGGGATATTCATCTCCTGGCACACATTTATAGAAGTTAAGTAAATCCCTTTCCTTAAACTTGTTTCGTAGACTGTCACATGACTGGAGATCAATGAGTTCCAGTTGGAATTCTGGGGGTGCTTCATCAGCAATAACTGAAAATGGGTCTGCAAACATTTCAAAACCCTTTTTCTCATTTTTAAAATCAGTGAAGCGGTGCTCAAATATGGACTGGAGATGTGCAAGTTTTGCGACATACTCAGACATGTTTGCGCCACTGACACATTTTTGTCTGCATGCTGGGAAATGCACAAGATAGCCATTTTCAAGGTGAGATTGGAACAATTTTAGTTTGGATTGAAATGCAAAGATATAGTTACGAAGATTACTAACAAACTGATTTTTCCCTTGTAGTTTTGCATTCAGTGCATTCAGATGTTGTGTGATGTCTACCGAGAAAGCGAGGTCTCCCAGCCACTTGTCATCTTGTAGTTCTTCAACTATTTTATCCTTCCGAACAAGAAATAATTTTATTTCTTCCAACAACAAGGTTTTCCCCCGGCTCATCCACCTTACTTCTGTATAAAAAACTAGGTCCTGATATTCAGCATCAATCTCTTCTAGAAAAGATTTAAACTGCCGATGGTTAAGTCCTCGCGATTTTATGAAGTTGACAACACTGACAACAACTTTCATTACATTTTCAAATCCAAGCTCTTTTCCACGCAGGGATTGTTGGTGGATGATGCAATGAAACGGAATCAGTTGGTGCTTGTGCTCTCCGAGGTGTTACCACTTTTGGAGCCCATCATGGCTGGAGCTTCATCAGTAACAATTCCAACTAGCTTACTTAAATCTAGATCCATCTTGGCACATAATTCCAATATACCGCTTAACAAATCACTTCCCTTTGTTTGCCCTTGAAATGAGATCATTCCAAGTAATCACTCAAAAATATGAAAATCTGTGGTGACCCCCGAATAAAAACCAGTAGTTGAGCAGTGGAACTGATCTCTGTTGACTCATCTGCTGCCAGAGAAAAGAAAATAATTTTTTTTGCCTTTTCTTCTGTCTGTCCTGAAACATCTGCAGCCGTATCAGCGATCCTGCGGTGAACAGTCCTACGACTGAGGCTAATAGATTCAAATTTTTTAACAGACTCTGGGCATAGTTTCTGTGAAGAAACAACAAGGCACTTTTTTACAAAGTCACCATCTGTGAATGGTCTGGAAGACTTTGCAATCAATTCTGATATTTCATAACTAACTTCCATAGCCGTTTCACTTTCTTTAGATATCTTGGTGAACATAGTCTGCTGTACAGTTAAGCTGCGCTGTAAAGATAAGATCTTCTGTTTGCGCAATTCTCCCTTAAATTGCTCAGAATTGGAATGTGGTTTCGTAGTGCCGCTTAACATTGAATTCCTTCGGCACTGCAACTACACTTTTACAAATTAAGCAAACTAGCTTTCCTCTTTCTTCAATAAAGAAGAACTTTTCTGTCCAGGTCTCATTACATTTCCTGTTCTCATCTGCAATCTTTCTCTTCTTTGCACTGCCCGCAGCATCCATTTTAGGTATGTGCAGCAAAGACCCTTAGCTGTCTCAGATCTGTGAAAAACATATCACATATAGGTTGAGGAACAGGAAAATTTATAATGTAACTGTCATTTTTTATTTTTTTTTGTAATGTATCAGGGCAGTTATATTGACCATTTTTATAATATACTTTAATTACTGAAATTGTCTATTAGAAAAATAGCTCTAAAGTGGCCCATTTTGAGCCCTAGCAGCGCTCCTCTGTCTTCTGTTTATATAACTGTGGAGACGCGCTCAACACTGACTGTGTTATGTAAGCAGAAGACAGAGGAGCGTTGCTAAGGCTGAGAAAGGGCCACTTTAGAGCTAATTTTCTAATAGAAATGTACAATTTAAATTATATTACAAAAATTGTCAGTATCACTGCCCCGATACATTACAAAAATAAAATGAGTTACATTTTAAACTTTCAAATAAGGTTTAACTGTGCACTAATTAATGACATGATAACCTTTAACTAGGGAATCTGTCACCTGGTTTGAGCATATTAAACTGTTAACATAGCAATGTTCAATAAACTACCTTCATTCCAGCATGTGTCTTTTCTTTTATTCAAGTTGTCATTTTGATAAAAAAAAGCGATTTTTCAGATATGCTAATTAACCTTCAAGGTGCCCAGAGGGGCGATTTTCCTCTCCTCTAGTGCCCAGTAAGGCCCCCCTGCAGTGCCCAGCCCGCCTTTATTTCAAGCCCTGCATGCCTCCTCATAAATAAATGTACTTCCACATCTGAGCCGAACGGCGCTGCCCCCTCCACAACGTCATGTAATTTATTCACCCCACGATCCTTGCGTCCTCCTTCCATGCCCATGAAATCTCACGCAGCCGCAGAGGCAACAGCGCTCTGATTAGGTCACTGGGCTCTGCGCATGCCCAGTGACACTATTGAGGTTGTTGCCCTCACGGACAGGTCCAGGCAGTCGGCGATACTGCAGCTGCGCGAGATTTCATGGGCATGGAAGGAGGATGCAAGGATCGTGGGGTGAATAAATTACATGACGTAGCGGAGGGGGCGGCGCCGTTCGGCTCAGATGTGGAAGTACATTTATTTATAAGGAGGCGTGCTGGGCTTGAAATAAAGGCGGGGTGGGCACTGCAGGGGGGCCTTACTGGGCACTAGAGGAGAGAAATAACGCCCCTCTGGGCACCTTGAAGGTTAATTAGCATATCTGGAAAATAGCTTTTTTTTATCAAAATGACAACTTGATTAAAACAAAGAAGACCCTTGCTGGAATGAAGGTAGTTTATTGAACATTGCTATGTTAATAGTTTAATATGCCACTAGGTGGCTTTAATAGCCTACTTTCGCACATCTCAATACCGGAGGAAAACACCTCAGTTTTGTCCCCATTCATTGTTAATGGGGACAAAACTGAACTGAAGGGATTTGAGTGCACCAGAATGCATCCCGTTCTGTTTCATTGCGTTCAGCAAGCAGCATTTTTGAGTGCGTCTTGGGATGCAAAGCAAGACGGATGTAAGTCAATAGGGATGGATCTGTTTTCTCAGAGACAATAGAAAATTGATCCGTCCCCCATTTACTTTCAATGAAGTTCATGACGGATCCGTCTTGGCTATTTTAAAGATAATACAACTGGATCCGTTCATAACAGATGCAGATGGTTGTATTATCATGACAAGTGTTTTTACTGATCCATGACGGATCCAGCAAAAATGCTGGTGTGAAAGTAACCTTAGGCCGTGATCCGTGACCGTTTTTTCGTCCGTGGGTCTTCCTTGATTTTTGGAGGATCCATGGACATGAAAAAAAAGTCGTTTTGGTGTTCGACTGGCCGTGCGGAGCTAAACGGATCCGTCCTGAATTACAATGCAAGTCAATGGGGACGGATCCGTTTGACGTTGACACAATATGGTGCAATTTCAAACGGATCCGTCCCCATTGACTTTCAATGTAAAGTCAGGAGTTAATATACCATAGGATCGGAGTTTTCTCCAATCCGATGGTATATTTTAACTTAAAGCGTCCCCATCACCATGGGAACGCCTCTATGTTAGAATATACAGTCGGATTTGAGTTACATTGTGAAACTCAAATCCGACAGTATATTCTAACACAGAGGCGTTCCCATGGTTATGGGGACGCTTCAGGTTAGAATATACTAAAATAACTGTGTACATGGCAGCCCCCCCCCTGTAGTTAACACATTGGTGGCCAGTGCGGCCGCCCCCCCCCCCCTCGCTCCCTTGTAGTTAACTCGTTGGTGGCCAGTGGGCCCTCTCCCCTCCCTCCCCCTCCTAATTAAAATCTCCCCCCTATCATTGGTGGCAGCGGAGAGTACCGATCGGAGTCCCAGTTTAATCGCTGGGGCTCCGATCGGTAACCATGGCAACCAGGACGCTACTGCTGTCCCGATTGCCATGGTTACTTAGCAATTTGTAGAACCATTATACTTACCTGCGAGCTGCGATCTCTGCGTCCGGCCGGGAGCTCCTCCTACTGGTAAGTGATATGACCTGTCACTTACCAGTAGGAGGAGCTCCCGGCCAGACGCAGAGATCGCAGCTCGCAGGTAAGTATAATCAGCAGTCATGTACACAGTTCTTTTAGTATATTCTAACCTGAAGCGTCCCCATCACCATGGGGACGCCTCTGTGTTAGAATATACTGTCGGTTCTGAGTTTTCACGAAGTGAAAACTCAGCTATGAAAAAGCTTTTATGCAGACGGATCTTCGGATCCGTCTGTATAAAAAGTAACCTACGGCCACGGATCACGGACACGGATGCCAATCTTGTGTGCATCCGTGTTCTTTCACGGACCCATTGACTTGAATGGGTCCGTGAGCCGTTGGCCGTGAAAAAAATAGGACAGGTCATATTTTTTTCACGGCCAGGAAACACGGATCACGGATGCGGCTGCAAAACGGTGCATTTTCCGATTTTTCCACGGACCCATTGAAAGTCAATGGGTCCGCGAAAAAAAACGGAAAACGGCACAACGGCCACGGGTGCACACAACGGTCGTGTGCAGGAGGCCTTACTCGGATCAGTACAATCTTGGCGATACCAAATTTATAGTATATTTTCTGCTTTATCAGATGCACTTTTTTCACCCAACTTGTCAGTGAAAATGTATGTGCATCTTATAAAGCGAATACTAGTGAGTGCTTCATTATAGAAGAGCTCACTAGTATGCAGGAGTCGAGGGGAGCAGTCAGTGAAGCGCTGTACTCCCCCTCCTCCTTGGTCTTTTCTGGGCTGCGCTGCTGTGTCCTGACTGCGTACATCGCCAGAAAGTAGTGTGCGCGCTATGACCTGAGGCTGCATGCGGCATGAGCCCAGAGAAGATCAGGGAGTGTGACTGCAGGAGAAATCACTGGACCTGGAGAGTAGCAGCGGAGAGATCGCTGGACCTGGAGAGTAGCAGCGGAGAGATCGCTGGACCTGGAGAGTAGCAGCGGAGAGATCGCTGGACCTGGAGAGTAGCAGCGGAGAGATCGCTGGACCTGGAGAGTAGCAGCGGAGAGATCGCTGGACCTGGAGAGTAGCAGCGGAGAGATCGCTGGACCTGCAGAGTAGCAGCGGAGCGATCGCTGGACCTGCAGAGTAGCAGCGGAGGAGGAGAGGTAAGTGAATTTATTTATTTTATTTCTGATGGGCCTCTGATATGGGGGTTCTGATCGGAGGTCTGATCTGGTATGGGGGTCTGAGCTGAGGTCTGACATGGGGGGTCTTTGATATACGGGTCTGATCTGCAGTCTAATTAAAAATATATTTTATTTGATTTTTTTCCCCTCTTCTAAAACCTGTAAAATCTTATAGTGGCAGTACTTGGTATTGCAGCTCAGCCTTTATTGATTTGAATGGGGCTGAGACGCTACTAATCCATGCGACTGATGTACAGTGATGTCACATTACCTAGGAAGAGGCTGTGGCGCTTAAAAGGGGTATTCCCATTACATACAATGCCATTGTCTGATAGGTGTGGGTCCCACCATTGGGACCCGCACCTACAACGAGAACGGAGCGGGGAGAGCTATGGCTAGAGGACCCCAGATTTCCCGGGTCTATCCACCACCAAGTGCTGCTCTCCGCTGCTCCCATAGAAGTGAATGGGAGCGTACCGCGCACGCGCGGCCCCTGTTCCTATTCATTTCTATGGGGCAGACGGAAATAGCCGAGCCAGTGCTCGGCTATTTTTGGTGGCCCCATAGAAATGAATGGAGGGTGGCTGCAGATGCGCAGTGCTCCCTCCGTTCATTTACCCGCTCCGGTCTCATTGTAGATGCAGGTTTTAGAGGTGGGACCCTCACCCATCAGACAATGGGGCATATCCTAGCAATATGCCCCCATTGTCTGAGATGGCAAAACCCCTTTAAATGCCTTTTCTAACAGCTGATAGGCGGGGGTCTGTGGTGTCGCACCCCTACAGATCTGATACTGATGACCTATCCTGAGAATAATTCATTAATATCTTTTCCTGGATAGCCCCTTTAAGTACCAGCCCATTTTCATTTTTGAATTTTTTCTCGCCACTTTACAATAGCCATAACTTAAATTTCCATTCATATGTACAATGTACATATATATTCATGACTTGTCTATTGGACAATAATTGGAATTTGGACTGTATTATGGAAGAAGTCAAGTGTCTCTGCTGGTCAGAGGTGCCAGAGAGCTGGGGGGTCCATTCAAAAAATTTTTATTATGCAAGTGCTAAGAGAGACTGTTATTAGTACAGATTTTTTTTCATTAATGATCCAGCGATCTATCAAAAAATCTTACGTTGTTAAAAAACACAACCCCACGTGACTTCCGCGGGTGTGCGCCTCTGCGCAAGTGCAGCACCAGGGCATGGGTAAGCTAAAATTACAGTGAGCATTGACTCATGGATGCGCCCACGGACACCGCGCATGCGCTCTCAGGGGTAAGGAGATCTGACGGTCTTTTGTCTTGTTAATTCTCCTTACCCTGACACTGCGCACGCGCGGATTGTAAAATCTCCTTACCCTCACTGCACTTAGAGACCGACCTGATCCTGATCGAAGCCAGCCAGTAATGAATCTGAAGCGCGCTGTGTAGTGAGGGTAAGGAGATTTTACAAGAAAAAAACCCGTCAGATCTCCTTACCCCTGAGAGCGCATGCGCGGTGTCCGTGGGCGCATCCATGAGTCAATGCTCACTGTAATTTTAGCTTACCCATGCCCTGGTACTGCACTTGCGCGGAGGCACACACCCCTGGAAGTCACGTGGGGTAAGGTTTTTTAATGACTTGGGGTATTCCCATCATGGACAATGGGGGCATATCGCTAGCAGCATATGCCCCCATTGTCTTATAGGTGCTGGTCCCACCGCTGGAACCCGCACCTATATAGAGAATGGAGCCCCAAAAGTGAAGGAGGGCACACTGCGCATGCGCAGCCTCCCTCCATTCATTTCTATGGGGCCGCCGAAAATAACCGAGTGCTGGCTCAGCTATTTCCGTCGGCCTCATAAAAATGAAT
Organism: Bufo bufo; assembly: GCF_905171765.1. Lineage (NCBI taxonomy): Eukaryota > Metazoa > Chordata > Amphibia > Anura > Bufonidae > Bufo > Bufo bufo. Next base: position 13,578,758 of record NC_053395.1, read on the forward strand.
GGGAGCATGGGCCGCGCATGCGCGGTACGCTCCCATTCACTTCTATGGGAGAGGCGGGGAGAAGCGCTTGGTGGTGGACGGACCCTGGGAAATCTGGGGTCCTCCAGACACAGCGCTCCCCGCTCCATTCTCAATATAGGTGCTGGTCCCAGTGGTGGGACCCGCACCTATCAGACAATGGGGGCATATCCTAGCGATATGCCCCCATTGTCCATGATGGGAATACCCCTTTAAGTTTTTTTTTTATAGAATCCCTGGTTGTATGTAAAGATTGTGGCTGGGGCGGTGTCTTACTGTGTGGACGGGCTGGCAGTGGCACAGGTCCAGAATGGCTGTGGTATTAATGTTTTGGGTGACACTGGTGAGGCGTGCGGGCAGCACAAATCAATAACTTCTTCCAGCCTGGAGGATGCGCGCCTGCTGCCTGCCAGCAATACACTGGGCCAATCAGCAGCAGGTATTTGCACACTGCTAATGCTGATTGGCCCAGTATGTGATGCGGTGCAGGCACACGAGGGAGCGCCCAGTCAGTGAGACGTCGGGGGGAGGCGGGGGACCTGTGTGTTGGCTCTGGGAGGCGGTGAGTAGTGAGCGCAGCTTCAGGGGGCGGGGCATTCCGAGCGCTCTGGGCTGGAGCCAAATCAAGTGAAAGCAGCTGCAGGGGGCGGGGCCTTCAGAGCCGGCTTTATTTTTCACAGAGACGCGCTGATCGCAGAGGCAGACGATCAGCTGTGTCTCTGTGCAGGAGTACGGGGGCCGCAAAAACTGGCTGTGCACCCCTGGTCTAAGGCATCTGTTTAACGTATACGTTAAACGGATGGGAAAAACGCGATGTGAACCCACCCTAAATGACAATGTGTAACCATGACAACGATGTTACAGATGGGGGTTTGGGATCCTGCTTTACCTGAACCAGTAGGAAGCCATTGCTGGATCCTGGTGGACCCCGACTCCTTCATACAAGAGACACAAGAAAACACAGAGGTCACATAACCCTCGGGCCTTGTTCACACAGGTCTACGACTGTGCAACCAAAACCACTGCAACCCTGACAGCGTGCAAGCGGAACGTTACAAACATGGACATCATATGGCGGGATTTATCAGACAGGTTGCAGTGTTACTCGCCAATGCTGTCATAAAAATCTTCTTTATTTCTTCTTCAAAATACAGATAAAAATGCGGGGCTGGGGCGGACCACTATATGCCACGGGACGTTAAGGTGGCGACGGCCACTGACCTCATCTCGCAGACCTGCGCTACTGTATAAGCGTCATCGTGTGTGGTAACCATAACAACCTACGACGCTATTCATTCATAAAACATAGTAAAGTATACAATACACTAAGAATATATTCATACAAATACATCTAAGTCATTCCTATCATATAGACCCAGGAGACCCATGGCAGCCGCACAAATAATACATCTTGCCTCCCTCTGCAGAAGTAACCCGTGCCCATCGCCAGCCTGTGGCATGTTCGGGACCAGTTCAATACCTGCACAGGTTAGGCGAGTCGGGCTGCCCCCATGAAGCTCATGGACATGGTTGATAAGTCTCGTACCGTTCGCTCCTGCAGAGGGAGGCAAGATGGGTTATTCGTGCGGCTGCCATGGGTCCCCTGCAAGGTGATGACTACTACTGGCCACCATCCATCACAAATAAGTCACAAAACATTAAAAGGGGCAGTGCTGGAATGTGGGGTGGCCCGCTTTGGAGACCGGATCCCCTTGCATCATGTGGCCATTTGTCATGATTTAAGGAGAGCCGGTCACCACCATGGTCAGCGATCGGCTGCAGTGATGTCAAACCAGATGCTGACATTGAGGAATCCTAGATGAACATTGCAGGCCTGGAGAAGAAGGAGCGGGGAGCCAGCAGGTAAGTAATCATCCCTTTACAGCTCTGGCCAAGGTGGGGGGATTTGCCAAAAGACCCCACACATTCTTGCACAACCCCTTTAAGGATAACCATCCTTGGGATTCGGTACTGGTTCTCACTGAAGAGACTTATTTTCAAGGAAGTGTTCCATGGGAAACATATGCAAACTATCTCACGTCGGCCAAATCACACACATCTCCAAAAGGAAGAGCAACGCCTCGTCCTCCCAGCCCTAATTAATTTCTGTGGCAAACATCGCCACTTATAGAATGTCTTTGTATATATCTGCTCTTACTGTAATGTTTACTATGTTAAATGATGGCTGTTCTGTGCCTCTTCCCCTCTCCCTTTTTTCCTGTCCCATTGTTTCCCCAGCAAGGTGTTGTCTCCGGGACACTGGGAGACCAGTCTAAACCAGCTGCTCTGTCCCTCCTCGATCTCCCATCAGCCCTTGTTATTGTCTGGCCCCACCCTTCCTTGTACCATAGTAATCCATGTGCCCTATTGTATGTAAATGAGGCTGTTGGGGGGTTTAAAGTAGGTGTGCTAGGCCTAAATAAAGTTAGTTGATTCCCAGAACTGTGTTTTGTCCGGTTACTGGGGGGATTTGGGAATATTGCCTATTTTCAGCGCTCGGTGTGGATTACCTTACTGTATCAGCGGAGATATTGGGATTTAATATTGCGGCTCCGCTACAATTGGTGGCAAGCGGCGGGATCCAACCTTACAGCCGAAAAGTGCCGTTCGTGCAATTGGAACTGCCGAATGGAAAAGTGAATGGCAATTCGTAGGCAGCAAAGAAACGAACATAGAGGCGAATGGAGACAGATTACAACGTATTGAAACGGCAAACGTTAAAGGGACTGCTGGAAGCCAGGGGTAAGATAGCCAGCAATAAGTCTAAGGCGGTACTTATTGCCGAACTGATGGAGGGAGACAGAACTCGCAGTGCTACACCCCCAACAAGCATGGAGGAGACCCTATTCCAAAGAGAAGTGAGAACCAGGCTGGAATTCTTACCCAGTCCAGTACCTTTGGAATTAATGACCGCAATTTTTGCAGATGTGCAGGAGTATGTGATGGCACACAGACGGCAGGAATTCTCACCCAGAGCAGAATCTACGGAGTTTTCCACTACCAGCCAGGTAAAACCCAAAATACCCCACCATGCTTTTAAAACCTTTTGCGAAGACAAAGAGGAGATCGATGGGTATTTACAGGATTTTGAAAGGCTGTGTGACCTGCATGATTTGGAGCAGGCCGTGTGGGTACCCTTACTGGCAAGCAAATTGTCCGGTCGTGCTGCCGAAGCATACCGGACCGTGCCCAGAGAGTACAGTAAAAATTATGCCCGGGTAAAGCAAGCGCTACTGGAGAGATATGCTATTACCCCGGAGGCATACCGGCGCAAGTTCAGAGGATTGCGCAAAGCAGACAAGGACTCCCACGCCGAATGGGCACACAAGCTAGACCAAGCTTCCCAGGGGTGGATACAAGCCAGCCAAGCTACCACCATGGAGGAGTTACGCCAGCTGTTATTATTAGAGCAGTTCTTCAATGGCCTAACACCGGAGGCACAAGAATGGGTAAGGGACAGAAAACCCCTCACCCTCACAGAGGCAGCACGATTGGCAGACCAGCACTACGACGCTAGGAGGCATCACGGGAACTTTAACCGAGGGTATGCCAGACCCAGCACCCATCCAGGTCCAGTCACTACTACCGCACCTACAACAACCCCATTGAGACCAACACCTGTGGGACACAACTCCCAGTCTCGTTATAATGGCAGGGCCAAAATCCAGTGCCATTCCTGCAAGCAATGGGGCCACATGGCAAGAGAGTGCACCCAGAACCGGAGCCGGCAAGCCTGGAATCAAGCTTGTCAAAATCTGGTACTCCGGGCAGCCGCTCACCACTACCAAGCAGAACCAGCAACCCAAGAAGTGGTGTTCAACCTTACCGACGAGCCATTGGGGATACTACACGATGTGATGTCAGTACACGCTACAGATAATCGACAGCCACATCGCCAGACAGTAACCCTGGAGGGGAGAGAAGTACAAGGGCTCCGTGACTCGGGGGCCACTTTGACTCTGGTAGCCCCCATCTGGTTCCAGGTTCAGCATATACAGGCGGATCCGTAGCCGTCCGGGTAGCAATGTACCGACTGCCCACCGCCAAAGTACATTTGAATTGGGGTGTGGGGGAAGGTATGGTGGAGGTGGGTTTGATGCATAAACGTCCGGCAGATGTGGCTTTGGGAAATGATCTGGGCAAAATGACTTCCGCTTTTGTGCCCCAAGCCCCTCTCACCGAAGCATATCCGGTAACCACTCGGCAACAGGCTCGCACCACGGCCCCTTCCACGCACTCTGAGGCCCCGGTAAGAGACAATGTACCCCTTTTGACCCGTGTTCCCTGGGATACCCCGACTGACTTTGGGGCAGAGGTTAAAGTAGTCCCGACATTGCAGGAGTATAGAGATAGAGTGACCTCAGATCAGGCAGGATTAGAGGGGGAGCGGTATGCCTGGGAAAAAAGGTTACTGTACCGTATTGCTGAAAGAGTGGTAGGGGGGTCTGTGAACGCCACGACCAGACAGCTGGTAGTACCCCAGAAATACCGACAGGAACTCCTTAGAATTACGCACGATATTCCGTTATCTGGCCACCTAGGGATGACTCGAACTAGGTACCGATTAACCCATGCATTCTTCTGGCCAGGTATCTCTAAAGATGTGCGGCAGTACTGTCAGACCTGTGACATCTGTCAGAGGGTAGGGAAGAGGGGTGACCGACACAAAGCCAAACTATGCCCCTTCCCATTATTGAAGAACCGTTTAGCAGAGTGGCGGTAGATATAGTAGGACCTCTGTCAAAGCCCAGTCTTTCCGGCAAGAAATACATTTTGACCGTTGTAGATTACGCCACCAGGTACCCCGAGGCAGTGGCCCTCACTAATATCCACGCTAAAACTGTGGCCTAGGCCCTGATGAAAGTATTTTCCCGTATGGGGTTCCCTCAGGAGATAATCTCCGATAGAGGGACACAGTTTACAGCCGAAGTGACCCACCAGCTGTGGAAAATATGTGGCATTAAGCCGATTGTAAACTCCGCTTATCACCCACAGTCCAATGGGTTATGTTAAAGATTTAATGGAACGTTGAAACAGATGCTCCGTACATTTGGAGAGTCCCATAAGGACTGGGAAAGGTTCTTACCCCATTTGCTTTTTGCGTACTGAGAGGTTCCCCAAGAGTCTATCGGGTTTTCTCCATTTGAACTGTTGTTTGGGAGAAGGGTGAGGGGGCCCCTAGATTTAATTAGAGAGCATTGGGAGGGGGAGAGCAGTGCAGATGGAGTCCCCATTGTGCCATATGTACTGGAGTTCCGGTACCGCTTCGAGGCATTAACCCAGACTGTACGGGTGAACCTCCGAGCGGCCCAGCAGCGCCAGCGCCGATGGTACGATAGGGGAGCCAGGGACCGTAGCTTTCAAGTAGGACAGAAAGTTTTGATTTTAAAACCTGTCCGCACGGACAAGCTACAGACTACCTGGCAGGGCCCATACCAAGTGGTGGAACAGAGATGTGACACCACTTATGTGATCGGCCCCTGCTTGGGGGTAGGGAAGCGACGCATGCTTCATGTGAATATGCTCAAACCCTACCACGAGAGAATAGAGGACGTAGCAGCTATCTGTGCCCCGGCCTCGGAAGATTATGAAAATCTTCCACTGCCTGATTTATTAGAGAAGGAGGATCAGGCAGAGAATCCTACAGGGGTACAGCTGGGGGAGCGGTTAAGTCCCCAGGAGCGTGCCCAGGTACAGGAGTTGATTGCAGCTAAGGGGGCCACGTTCTCTAATTTACCAGGGTACACTCCACTAGCTACACACCAGGTAGAGACTCCAGGACAGCTACCTATGTGGCAGACTCCATATCGTATCCCTGAAGCAGTCAGGGAACATATGAGGAAGGAGATTGAGGAGCTGTTGCAGCTAGGGGTTATTGAGCATTCCGATAGCCCCTGGGCATCGCCGGTAGTGCTAGTACCCAAGAAGGATGGCACGACACGCTTCTGTGTCGACTACCGGAGGCTAAATGACAAAACAGTGTCTGATGCCTATCCGATGCCCCGGATAGACGAGCTGCTAGAAAAAATGGCCAGGGGCCAGTATCTCACTACTATTGATTTGTATAAGGGGTACTGGCAGATTCCACTAGCCGAGGATGCCATCCCAAAGTCGGTGTCACCCCGTTTGGCTTGTACCAGTTTCGAGTCATGCCATTCGGGATGAAAAACGCTCCGGCTACCTTTCAAAGGATGGTAGATCGGCTACTGGATGGGTTCCAGGAGTATGCCTGTGCATACCTGGACGATATCGCCATATGTAGCCAGACGTGGTCAGACCATTTGCGACATATTAGTGCTGTTATTGACCGTATTGGAGAGGCCGGGTTGACGCTGAAGCCCAGCAAGTGTCACATAGGGATGGCAGAGGTGCAGTATCTTGGTCACCGGGTAGGAAGTGGGCAACAGAAGCCCGAACCAGCCAAAATAGAGGCTGTAGCTAAGTGGCCTACCCCCCGGACAAAGACTCAAGTGTTGGCATTCCTAGGTACCGCCGGGTACTACCGCAAATTCGTGCCCAACTACAGTGCCCTGGCCAAACCCATCACTGAATTGATCCGTAAAAACCTTCCTCGACAGGTCACCTGGGCCCCAGAGTGTGATCAGGCATTTCAACAGCTCAAGACTGCTTTAACCAATGCACCAGTACTGACTGCTCCTGATCCAACTAAACGATTTCTTGTCCAGACAGACGCTTCAATGTTTGGATTGGGGGCAGTACTGAGCCAAGTTGGAACCGATGGCGGAGAACATCCCGTAGCTTACTTAAGCAGAAAGTTATTACCAAGGGAAGTAAGCTACGCCGCCATTGAGAAAGAATGCCTGGCCGTGGTGTGGGCCCTCAAAAAGCTGCAGCCCTATTTGTATTAACAACCATTCTCATTGCTCACAGATCACAACCGGTTGGTATGGCTGAACAGGGTGTCAGGAGACAATGCCCGGCTGCAGCGCTGGAGTTTTGCATTGCAGCCGTTTGACTTTACCATTCACTACCGCCCTGGGGAAAAAAAAAATGGTAACGCCGACAGGTTATCCAGACAAACTGAACTTGAAAAGTGATCTGTGAGTGCTCCTCCGGACATCACCAAGCCGATCCGTTGGGATCAGACTGTGTATGCCGGCTTGGTTCTGGGGGAGCATCGCCACTTATAGAATGTCTTTGTATATATCTGCTCTTACTGTAATGTTTACTATGTTAAATGATAGCTTTTCTGTGCCTCTTCCCCTCCCCCTTTTTCCTGTCCCATTGTTTCCCCAGCAGGGTGTTGTCTCTGGGAGACCAGTCTAAACCAGCTGCTCTGTCCCTCCTCGATCTCCCATCAGCCCTTGTTATTGTCTGGTCCCACCCTTCCTTGTACCATAGTAATCCGTGTGCCATATTGTATGTAAATGAGGCTGTTGGGGGGTTTAAAGTAGGTGTGCTAGGCCAAAATAAAGTTAGTTGATTCCCAGAACTGTGTTTCGTCCGGTTACTGGGGGGGATTTGGGAATATTGCCCATTTTCAGCGCTCGGTGTGGATTACCTTACTGTATCAGCGGAGATATTGGGATTTAATATTGATGCTCCGCTACAATTTCCTTCACTGTAAGTAGAGTGGAATTTCAAAAACAGTGAAGACTTGGCAGAAATTGCTTACAATTGGGGTAGCAGAGGACATAGTAGGACCTGCACCTATCTTCAGGATGGCGTCCACAGCCTCCTGTGGATATTCCAGAAATGTCTCAGATAGGAATACCCCTGTAAGAAAACCGTGATCCAAATAATCCTCGATGGAGGGATGCATGGGGAGATCATCTGCCCACAATCAGGAAGCTCAAGGTCAAGCATTTGAGTAGCTGGCACTTAGGTCAGCCCTCGGGGGTCAGGATCTACGCCAGCATCTGACTAACACCAATTACTGAAAGGGAGCCGATAGAAAACGGAGCCGGCCGTAGATTCTGATTTATCCAAAAATAATAATCTGAAGATGTACAGTTAACTCCCCATGGCGTGGCTCACCTCCCACCGCTGCCACTTCATGCTCTCCTCCTTCACCGGTCTGGTCGCCATCTCGCTCTCCTCTCTCCTTCGCCTCATCATGTATAACCTCTCAGAGGGTGAGCACCTGGATTTATAGCCCCTGATCTTCTCTTCTATTAGGTCGCTGCTATCCCAGTAATATAAGACACGACCCGGTGCAGAGATAAGGGGCCTTTCATTCAATTCAATGGGACTTGCACTCAGCTCAAGGCTCTCTATAACACATCGGTAGAGGAGTAGAAATGTGCTATAAAAGAGCCTTGAGCGGAGCGGGCTCAGGCAGGAACCGGGTCCACTCAGCTAAATCCTGGCATAGCACACCTGTACAGGGCACAGGGTACCGATGTGCAGTGCCAGAATTAAGCCAAGCTTGAGGGGAGCACAGGCAGGAGCAGCGATCTCCGTCCTGCGCAGTGTTCGCTGGGGCCCCCGATTATATACATACAAGTCAGGGAATGATGATAAAATCCATGACTTTGGGACCTTATTTAAAAAGGCAAACAGCATAAGTGATTAATAAAGTATATTACTAAAATAAATTTTGAACAGTTTAAAAGAAAGTTGTAAAAAGGTTTCGTTACTCTATAAGCTACCACCGGCAAGTTCACAGAAGAGGCCAGAAATATTTAAAGAAATGCTATCCAATCAGGAACTCCTTCCCTAACACGAAAGTCCTGCGTTAGACTGGTCAGCTGACCCACAGTAATGGATCCGCTGTGACACCACTGCATAGCAACTGCCCCAAACAAACTATAGGAGAAGCTAACACAATGGGAGTAAACCCGCTGGTCGTAGCATATGAGCCCTTTAGAAGCAGCTAACTGATATTGTGCTGAGGTTCTTCAACCTGGGGAATTATCATCATAATATCAAGTAACAATTCACAAATATTGGCTACTGAAAACATACATCAACTGCACGGTACCGAGAAACTGCTCTCAGATTATCAATTGTCGACATGTTCGCCTTGTGTAAACAGGATTTGTTAGTCGATATAAAGAAAAGATAAGAGAAAGATGTAAATACAAGCAAAGTGATCAAAATAATGATATACAACCCGATTACGGTTCTATATAAATGCTCGTCTTTTGAACATTAACAACTTGCTGTATTGTCAGTCGCCAAGTGAAGGCTTCTCCTGAGCTCCTCGTATACACAGGCCTAAGTCCAAAATAACCTGAGACATAAACCAGGAACATGAGGTGACACAATAATGGCATCAAATATTTATTATTTTGTCATCAAAAGGGACTTGAATATCCACAACGAATATACTACAATTCCCATCATCCTACACAGTCAGAGTTAAGTGTCACTCTACAACCCTGGAAACAGATTAACTTGAGATAATGAAGAAGAGCCGTCTACAGGAGCCTGATGGACCACAACCATGTAACATTTCCTGACTTGGTCACCTAAAGCTGCCATAGATATTCCAAAATAGTAACATGGACTTTATTGACCTCAGCTTAATATCGTAACAAAGGCTTCCTCCTCCACATAGAGGAGAACATGAAGGGGTTCAGAGAAGGTGGCGGTGAAGGTGTGTAAGTGTCTGATGGGGTCACACAGCTGATAGAAGGACAGACGCCCGGCCTCATAGTCTAAGAAGACTACAAGTGTTGGACATGTTGGCATTGAATGTAGCGTTTCTCTGACTGAGTCATGTAACACTGAGTATTCTGCATCTTCTAAGATCAGACACCAAGATTTATTATTATCACCAGCCGCAGACAGATCTCCATCCTTATCTATACTGGGATAGGACAGTCCGATGGCACATGTTGTTTTCTGGTTCCACTCTACCTCCCAGTAATGTCTTCCTGAGGAGAGGCCACATCTGCTTAACACCTGGGGATAATCCAGGAACCTTCCTGGTGATATTGGTCTGCCATGTTCTTCTTCTTCAGTTCCTGTTGCTGTTTTCCGATCTTCTGATATCTCCACATATTCATTAGCAGTGTCCTCATCCAGCAACATGTTAGGAACATGGAGCCCGAGCTCTGATGTGACATTGGTGACAATATCCCTCATAGATCGGTGTAAGGTCAGTGAGATCAGAACCTCATCCAGATCATCCTCAGACCTGCCCTCTCCACCATCTCCCCCTGTGTCCTCATCATCTCCATGACCACATACTGTAATGTCACCTTCTTGTAGGAGTCTTATTGGGTCGGTGACATGACACATCTCCTCCACGTGATGCATCTTCCTGGACAGCTCGTCCTCCTCTATTTCCAGCTTCTTGACCAGATCAGATATCTGGGACACAATCTTCTCCTCCTGCCTGGAGATCTCGCTCAGCGCTTTCTTTTCTGCCATTTCCAGTTGCTCCTTAATGTCCATAAATAACTTCCTGACGTTCTTCCTCTTATCAGAGGTTTTCTCCTGGATATTCCTCTGACGATCCTGCAGATTCTGGACTCTTGATTGTATTTCTGCTTTTTGTAGGTTTCCTTCATCCAGATATTTCTCCAGTTTCTTCTTCTTCTTCTCAGATGCCTCATCTAGAAGTTCCACCTGGTGTCCCCTGTGATCACCAACCAGACAGCAAAAAGCACACACACAAGCTGCATCCTGCGGGCAGTAATACTCCAGAACTTTCTTGTGGAGGGAACATTTTTTGTAGCCAAAGGATCTGGTGGGTTCTGTTAATATATGATCCACTGTCTTGTTATGGGCTCCGAGATGTTTATGGCACATGGAGATCTCACACTGCAGACATGTCCTCACAGCCGGTACAGGAGACCTTGTACAGTAAGTACAGAAGATCCCGGTCTCCTCCATATCAGGCTGAGCAGATAAACTCTCCACTATGTTCCCCAGCTTCCTGTTCTTCTCCAGGGCCGGACGCTCCGGATATTCTGCTCTGCACTCAGGACAGGAATACACTCCAGCTGCCTCCTGTGCATCCAGCGCACTCACAATACACGAGCGGCAGAAGTTGTGTCCACATCTCAGGGACACGGGATCTGTATAGAGGCTCAGGCAGATGGAGCAGTCCAGCTCGGCCCTCAGATCAGCAGACGCCATTCTGCAATGAATGAAAGTAGTAATATGTTAGCTTCTAGATTGTATAAGTCTTCTACCAGGGGCGTTGCTAGGGTCTCAAAAGATCAGGGGCCCAAGCCCCAATGCATCTGGCCCCAGTCGACGCCCCCCACTAGCACTAAACACATTTTACTTGCTGCATAGACACCATCAAACATACAGGAGAATACAGCAGCACATACCTCTCACATCCAGGGCCCCCAGGTGATGCCTCCTCTGATGTAGATCTTCTCATCATCTTCACCATTTGGTCCGGACAACTTCTCACAGCCATGCCTCGTCTCTGCAGAGTGTGACACACAGACATCTTAGGTTCCTCACATTTCTATCATCATCCTCCAGTCCCAACACTGTTATCCTGCTGCTCGCTGTGCCCCCCAATACCCCAAAATTATATGCTGAAGAAATACTAGTGCCCCCATAGTAATAGTGCTCCTCATAGTCCCACCAATAGTAATTCCCTTCTAGAATGCCCTCATTAGTAATACTGCTCCCCAAGAATGCCCCCATTAGTAGAACCCTCCTGTATTAATAATGCCCTCACAGAGCCCCCAGTAGAAATAAGGTCCCCCTATTGTTCCCCCAGTGGTAATAAAGCTCCCTACAGACCCCTCAGTAGTAAAAAGGCCGATGTATAAGCCTCCTATAGAGCCCCCTGTAGCAATCAGGACCCCGATAATGTCCCCTGTATTTATAATGCCGCCCCCCTGCAGTGCCCCCTATAGTTAAAATCTTCCCTGTAGTGCCCTCAGAAATAATAATGCCCCAGCCATTCCAACAGACAGGCCCATGTAAATAAGATAACATCATCTCTCCTGCCCCCTCCAACACACAGTCCCATGTAAGACACATCACACCCTGTCTCTCACAGTGGCCCCCAGCATTAATAATGTCCCTCATAGTGGCCCCCAGCATTAATTATGTCCCCCATAGTGGCCCCAGCATTAATAATGCCCACCATAGTGGCCCCCAACATTAATAATGTCCCCTATAGTGGCCCCCAGCATTAATAATGCCCACCATAGTGGCCCCCAGCATTAATAATGTCCCCCATAGTGGCCCCAAGCATTAATAATGTCCCCTATAGTGGCCCCCAGCATTAATAATGTCCCCTATAGTGGCCCCCAGCATTAATAATGTCCCCCATAGTGGCCCCAGCATTTTCTTTTGACTGCCAAAAAACAAAAATAAAACAAAACCCACACCTCATCCACACTCGCTTCTCACTGGATGCAGCAGGACCTGATCGTGTGATGGACGCTACTTAAAATGCTGTCACATGGCCTAAATACCCCCCAACTCCCCTCCTCTCAGGCCCTCCAACATACAGTCCCATGTAAATAATACCACTCCCCTCCCTTCAGCCCCTCCAATATACAGTCCCATGTAAAGAACATCACTCCCCTGCCTTCATCCCCTCCAGTATACAGTCCCATGTAAATAACATCACTCCCCTGCCTTCATCCCCTCCAGTATACAGTCCCATGTAAATAACATCACTTCCCTGCCTTCAGCCCCTCTAACATACAGTTCCATGTAAATAACATTACTACCCTCAGCCCATCCAACATACAGACCCATGTAAATAATATCACTCCCCTCAGCCCGTCCAACATACAGTCCCATGTAAATAACATTACTACCCTCAGCCCATCCAACATACAGTCCCATGTAAATAACATTACTCCCTCCCTTTAACCTTTCTAACATACAGTCCTATGTAAATAACATCACCCCCTCCCTTCAGCCCCTCCAACATACAGTCCAATGTAAATACCATCACTCCCTTGCCTTCAGCCCCTCTAATATACAGTCCCATGTAAATACCATCACTTCCCTCCCTTCAGCCCCTCTAATATACAGTCCCATGTAAATAACATCACTCCCTTCAGTCCTATGTAAATAGCATCCCTCCACTGCCTTCAGCCCCTCCAACATACAGTCCCATGTAAACATCATCATTCCCCTCCTTTTAACCCCTCCAATATACAGTCCCATGTAAATAACATTACTACCCTCAGCTTATCCAACATACAGTCCCATGTAAATAACATTACTCCCTCCCTTCAACCCCTCTAATATACAGTCCTATGTAAATAACACCCAAAAGTATCGATTGGGTATCAAAATTTCGATACCCGCAACAACCCTATTCCATGTAAATACCATCACTCCCCTCCCTTCAGCCCTCCAACATACAGTCCCATGTAAATAACATAATTCCCTCCCTTCAGCCCCTCCAACATACAGTCCCATGTAAGAAAACATCACTCCCTTCCATCATACAGTCCCATGTAAATAACACCCCTCCCTTCAGCCCTTACATGCAGAGGTGGTGTAAGAGAGGAGAACTACAACTCCCAGCATTCCTCTGCCTCTCCTACCTCTCCTCCTGTCAGAGAAGTTATCACAAGGTCTTCCCTATTAGTTCGGTAGCGGCTAAACTCCAGACACCAAACGGACCTTCTGACGTCACCGAGTCAGTCACGTGACATTCTCTTGTCACGTGACTCTGATTGAATCAACAGCGCGAAAAGAAGGGTCGGAAGCCGGAGAGCTCAGGCTGTGTGCAGAGCAGGAGACGGACGGCTGCTCCTCACTGATAGGGGCGGGGCGAGAGTGTCTGTCAGTGCTGGAGGTGCGTGTGTGTGTGCTGAGGGGGCGGGGCGAGAACTGTATGCTGATAGGGGCGGGGCGAGAGTGTCTGTCAGTGCTGGAGGTGCGTGTGTGTGTGCTGAGGGGGCGGGGCGAGAACTGTATGCTGATAGGGGCGGGGCGAGAGTGTCTGTCAGTGCTGGAGGTGCGTGTGTGTGTGCTGAGGGGGCGGGGCGAGAACTGTATGCTGAGGGGGCGGGGCGAGAACTGTGTGCTGAGGGGGCGGGGAGGGGGCGGGGCGAGAACTGTGTGCTGAGGGGGCGGGTGTTCTGTCAGAGAACCTCAGATTCCCTTACCCTGGGATTGTAATATTGTGTGCAGGGGCTGTGTAATATCGTGTGCAGGGGGGGGGGGGGCTGTGTAATATCGTGTGCAGGGGGGGGGGGGGGGCTGTGTAATATCGTGTGCAGGGGGGGGGGGGGGGGGGCTGTGTAATATCGTGTGCAGGGGGGGGGGGCTGTGTAATATCGTGTGCAGGGGGGGGGGGCTGTGTAATATCGTGTGCAGGGGGGGGGGCTGTGTAATATCGTGTGCAGGGGGGGGCTGTGTAATATCGTGTGCAGGGGGGGGCTGTGTAATATCGTGTGCAGGGGGGGGGGGGCTGTGTAATATCGTGTGCAGGGGGGGGGCTGTGTAATATCGTGTGCAGGGGGGGGGGCTGTGTAATATCGTGTGCAGGGGGGGGCTGTGTAATATCGTGTGCAGGGGGGGGCTGTGTAATATCGTGTGCAGGGGGGGCTGTGTAATATCGTGTGCAGGGGGGGGGGCTGTGTAATATCGTGTGCAGGGGGGGGGGCTGTGTAATATTGTGTGCAGGGGGGGGCTGTGTAATATTGTGTGCAGGGGGGGCTGTGTAATATCGTGTGCGGGGGGGGGGCTGTGTAATATCGTGTGCGGGGGGGCTGTGTAATATCGTGTGCGGGGGGGCTGTGTAATATCGTGTGCGGGGGGGGGGCTGTGTAATATCGTGTGCGGGGGGGCTGTGTAATATCGTGTGCGGGGGGGGCTGTGTAATATCGTGTGCGGGGGGGGGGGGGGGCTGTGTAATATCGTGTGCGGGGGGGGGGGGGGGGCTGTGTAATATCGTGTGCGGGGGGGGCTGTGTAATATCGTGTGCGGGGGGGCTGTGTAATATCGTGTGCAGGGGGGGCTGTGTAATATCGTGTGCAGGGGGGGCGGCTGTGTAATATTGTCTGCAGGGGGGGCTGTGTAATATTGTCTGCAGGGGGGGCTGTGTAATATTGTGTGCAGGGGGGGTTGTGTAATATTGTCTGCAGGGGGGGCGCAGTGTGATGGTGTGCGGGGGGGCGCAGTGTAATATTGTGTGCGGGGGGGCGCAGTGTGATGGTGTATGTGGGGGGGGCGCAGTGTGATGGTGTGTGGGGGGGCTGTGTAATATTGTGTGCAGGGGGGGCTGTGTAATATTGTGTGCAGGGGGGGCTGTGTAATATTGTGTGCAGGGAGGGGGCTGTGTAATATTGTCTGCAGGGGGGGCTGTGTAATATTGTCTGCAGGGGGGGCTGTGTAATATTGTCTGCAGGGGGGGCTGTGTAATATTGTCTGCAGGGGGGGCTGTGTAATATTGTCTGCAGGGGGGGCGCAGTGTGATGGTGTGCGGGGGGGGCGCAGTGTGATGGTGTGTGGGGGGGCGCAGTGTAATATTGTGTGCGGGGGGGCGCAGTGTGATGGTGTATGTGGGGGGGGCGCAGTGTGATGGTGTATGTGGGGGGGCGCAGTGTGATGGTGTGTGGGGGGGCGCAGTGTAATATCGTGTGCGGGGGGGGCTGTGTAATATCGTGTGCGGGGGGGGCTGTGTAATATCGTGTGCGGGGGGGGCTGTGTAATATCGTGTGCAGGGGGGGCGGCTGTGTAATATTGTCTGCAGGGGGGGCTGTGTAATATCGTGTGCAGGGGGGCTGTGTAATATTGTCTGCAGGGGGGGCTGTGTAATATTGTCTGCAGGGGGGGCGTAGTGTGATGGTGTGTGGGGGGGCGCAGTGTAATATTGTGTGCGGGGGGGCGCAGTGTGATGGTGTATGTGGGGGGGGCGCAGTGTGATGGTGTGTGGGGGGGCGCAGTGTAATATTGTGTGCGGGGGGCGCAGTGTGATGGTGTATGTGGGGGGGCGCAGTGTGATGGTGTCTGTGGGGGGGCGCAGTGTAATATTGTGTGCGGGGGGCGCAGTGTGATGGTGTCTGTGGGGGGGCGCAGTGTGATGGTGTCTGTGGGGGGGCGCAGTGTGATGGTGTACACACTGTGGGGGGGCGCAGTGTGCGGGCTGCTATCTGGGGGGGGCCCCGTTGTACGTCACGTGTTTTACTGAATAGAACCGGTTTCCATCTTCTCCGCACCCGATATTTATTCTTATATATTTTCTACAAGTCGAAGTGAAAGCTGCCGGTTTTACTGTTTTTAATAAAAATGTATTGTTGAACCAAAAAAAAAAATGGATTCTATATATTATTGTTCATTTCTTTTTTTTCTTTTTTTATTGGCGTTCTTCTGTATTCTCGCGCTTGTAGCTGTGTAGACGGCTTGTAGCTTGTAGCTGTGTAGTCTAGAATGGTCAGTGTTGAGCGAAGCTTCAGTCGCTTCATCCAAAGTCGCTTCGTTGAAACCTTCGACGTAGTACTGCGCAGTGATCCGTCTGCGTACAGTATTAGAATGTATGGGCTCCGAGGAGCCGAAGTCCGTTATTCACGAAGTTGCGTGAGACTCCATCGGAAAACTCAGGTAGTTGGAAAAACACTCCCGTCTAGAACCTCTGAACCGAACCCGAGTTCAGTTTCAAGTTTTAAAGGGAACCTGTCACCGGGATTTTGTGTATAGAGCTGAGGACATGGGTTGCTAGATGGCCGCTAGCACATCTGCAATACCCAGTCCCCATAGCTCTGTGTGCTTTTATTGTGTAAAAAAACAGATTTGATCCATATGCAAATTAACCTGAGATGAGTCCTGTCCCTGACTCATCTCACGTACAGGACTCATCTCAGGTTAATTAGCATATGTATCAAATCGTTTTTATTACACCGTGAAAGCACACAGAGCTATGGGGACTGGGTATTGCGGATGTGCTAGCGGCCATCTAGCAACCCATGTCCTCAGCTCTATACTCAAAATCCCGGTGACAGGTTCCCTTTAAAGGGTTTTCCCACTTTAACCAACAGCCCCCCCCCCCGCACACAATATTGGTCGCAGCGCAGGAAGCCGTCAGCAGCTGCGGGGAGGGTCGGGAGGAGGTCAGGGGACGGTGGCCGGTGCTGAACTGGTCAGCACAGGTCACTTCCAAGGTGAGGCAGGGGACACCAGTGTTTTGGGTCCTCTGCCAGCGCTGCGATTGGCTGGAACAACGCTCCAGCTAATGGCAGCGCTATAGCGGCACAGGAAGAGGCTGAACGTCCCTGCAAGCAGCCATTCTAGCTGGTGACTGCGTGCAGAGAGGTTCTGTGGCTTGCTGGGACTTGTGCTTCACCACCACTACAAATTTAACCCCTTTGCTGCTGAAAAGAACAACAACATCTGGAATAGCTGCAGATTTTTTTTCATTTGCAGCTGTTCCAGATCCTTCTGTCCCTTCCCACCCCCCGTCTCCCCCTCCCCCCATCCTTTTTTTACGGACCCCATTTGGTCCGTGCACTTTTCTTGGTATTTTTTTTATTTATTTTTTGTTAAAAAAGAACTGGTAGTTAGGGCTTTATATATATATATATATATATATTGGTGAAAAAATGGCGGCACAGGCAATGAACAAGTCTGGGTGCACGTCCTTGAGGGAATAGGCTTCTTACCCCAATAATAGTCCAGAAAATGAACGGCGCTCCGATGGATTATAGACAAATAACTCCTTTAATCGCCCGCACGGTGCAACGTTTCGGCTCAGTACTAGAGCCTTTTTCAAGCAAAGAGCGTATACATGTGATAGGTGTATATATACAGTACAGACCAAAAGTTTGGACACACCTTCTCATTCAAAGAGTTTTCTTTATTTTCATGACTATGAAGGCATCAAAACTATGAATTAACACATGTGGAATTATATACATAACAAACAAGTGTGAAACAACTGAAAATATGTCATATTGTAGGTTCTTCAAAGTAGCCACCTTTTGCTTTGATTACTGCTTTGCACACTCTTGGCATTCTCTTGATGAGCTTCAAGAGGTAGTCCCCTGAAATGGTTTTGACTTCACAGGTGTGCCCTGTCAGGTTTAATAAGTGGGATTTCTTGCCTTATAAATGGGGTTGGGACCATCAGTTGCGTTGAGGAGAAGTCAGGTGGATACACAGCTGATAGTCCTACTGAATAGACTGTTAGAATTTGTATTATGGCAAGAAAAAAGCAGCTATGTAAAGAAAAACGAGTGGCCATCATTACTTTACGAAATGAAGGTCAGTCAGTCAGCCGAAAAATTGGGAAAACTTTGAAAGTAAGGGCTATTTGACCATGAAGGAGAGTGATGGGGTGCTGCGCCAGATGACCTGGCCTCCACAGTCACCGGACCTGAACCCAATCGAGATGGTTTGGGGTGAGCTGGACCGCAGAGTGAAGGCAAAAGGGCCAACAAGTGCTAAGCATCTCTGGGAACTCCTTCAAGACTGTTGGAAGACCATTTCAGGGGACTACCTCTTGAAGCTCATCAAGAGAATGCCAAGAGTGTGCAAAGCAGTAATCAAAGCAAAAGGTGGCTACTTTGAAGAACCTAGAATATGACATATTTTCAGTTGTTTCACACTTGTTTGTTATGTATATAATTCCACATGTGTTAATTCATAGTTTTGATGCCTTCATAGTCATGAAAATAAAGAAAACTCTTTGAATGAGAAGGTGTGTCCAAACTTTTGGTCTGTACTGTATATATATATATATATATATGGGTAAAAAAAACTCACATCAAGGTCACATGACCCAATCAAATCTGTGGGTGTGAACAAAACAATTGTGAAAAAAATACATACAAAATATACAATACACATGGTAAAGTGAGAATAGCATGGTAAAGACATGGTCATATCCAGTAACTGATATATACAGAATAATCTAATATCCTTCTGTCCATGATAATAGGCATCCTCTCCAGTGATGACCATACTGGACTATAAGGCTGGATTCTGGTGGCAGCAGCGTAGACATGCGAAGTTAGGGCAGCTGACCCGCGAGTGTCGGGATTCACACTGGGCATGCGCACAGTATCCCACTGATCAGGCAATTGAGTTGAACGGCGGAATGGTAATGCGCATGCGTCAACATTTGTCCATGACGTAAGGCGCATCCTGTGTGCTACCTGATTGGCACTCCCCGGAGCAGGCGCAGTAGAAGGTACACCACGCCGGGATGGCGTATGGACAGTGTGCCTCACCCGATGGGCATGTTGGCATTCTCTGTCTTTCGGCTCCTCCCCTTATGTTTAATTTTGATTCTAGACTTGACATGGTCATCACTGAAGGCGCCCCAGGGTAGCTGTCAAAAATGAAAGATGGAATCTGATTGGTTGCTATGGGCGACTAAGCCGGTTCTACTTTACACCAGATAAATGACCCCAAGTGTTAGGGAGGGAGGAGAATCTCAGTCATTTACACTGTCACCCCTGCAGTTTCTGCACAGTGTGCCAGGCAGGGTCATAGCAGCCATTTACACAGGCCGTGCGTGTCACTGACCGCTCTGCGTCACAGTCACAGATTCCCACACAATCCGTGCAAAAGAAATCTGACCCTGTACTGACGGCGCGCTCTGTATTTAGTGCAGTGCCAGACAAAATTGGCTTTTTCTATTTTTTTGGGTGCATTTTTATACAGCAGGTAATCATCACACGGTATTTTGGTGAGTATTTGAGAAAACTTACATTTTGAAATTGTATTTTCAGTGGTAATTCAATTTCTTGCCTCAGGCTGTGAACAAACACCATTTATGTGTGTATTTAAAAAAAAGGTACAATTCTTGTATCACAGACAGATGTGGTGTGCGGTAGACAGAGGGATATCGGGTTAGGACATGTTTGGCAAACAAAAAAAAAGACTGTCATTTCTAGGTTCGTCCACTGGTAACACGTCCGCTCCTGCCGCCACTGCAAATCCACCACAGCCAGACATCTCCTGCACCTTGTCCGTCATGTTCCATACTGTACTGCCACCAACTACTAGCACCACACAGCCAGACATCTCCTGCACCTTGTCCGTCATGTTCCATACTGTACTGCCACCAACTACTAGCACCACACAGCCAGACATCTCCTGCACCTTGACCGTCATGTTCCAAATACCAACTACTAGCACCACAGCCAGACATCTCCTGCACCTTGTCCGTCATGTTCCATACTGTACTGCCACCAACTACTAGCACCACACAGCCAGACATCTCCTGCACCTTGACCGTCATGTTCCAAATACCAACTACTAGCACCACAGCCAGACATCTCCTGCACCTTGTCCGTCATGTTCCACACTGTCACTGCCACCAACTACTAGCACCACACAGCCAGACATCTCCTGCACCTTGTCCGTCATGTTCCATACTGCACTGCCACCACTGCAAACCCACCACAGCCAGACATCTCCTGCACCTTGTCCGTCATGTTCCATACTGTACTGCCACCAACTACTAGCACCACACAGCCAGACATCTCCTGCACCTTGTCCGTCATGTCCCATACTGCACTGCCACCAACTACTACCACCACACAGCCAGACATCTCCTGCACCTTGTCCGTCATGTTCCATACTGTACTGCCACCAACTACTAGCACCACACAGCCAGACATCTCCTGTACCTTGTCCGTCATGTTCCATACTGTACTGCCACCAACTACTAGCACCACACAGCCAGACATCTCCTGCACCTTGTCTGTCATGTTCCACACTGCACTGCCACCAACTACTAGCACCACACAGCCAGACATCTCCTGCACCTTGTCCGTCATGTTCCATACTGTACTGCCACCAACTACTAGCACCACACAGCCAGACATCTCCTGCACCTTGTCCGTCATGTCCCATACTGCACTGCCACCAACTACTACCACCACACAGCCAGACATCTCCTGCACCTTGTCCGTCATGTTCCATACTGTACTGCCACCAACTACTAGCACCACACAGCCAGACATCTCCTGTACCTTGTCCGTCATGTTCCATACTGTACTGCCACCAACTACTAGCACCACACAGCCAGACATCTCCTGCACCTTGTCCGTCATGTTCCATACTGTACTGCCACCAACTACTAGCACCACACAGCCAGACATCTCCTGCACCTTGTCCGTCATGTTCCACACTGTACTGCCACCAACTACTAGCACCACACAGCCAGACATCTCCTGCACCTTGTCCGTCATGTTCCACACTGCACTACCACCAACTACTAGCACCACACAGCCAGACATCTCCTGCACCTTGTCCATCATGTTCCATACTGTACTGCCACCAACTACTAGCACCACAGCCAGACATCTCCTGCACCTTGTCCGTCATGTTCCATACTGTACTGCCACCAACTACTACCACCACACAGCCAGACATCTCCTGCACCTTGTCCGTCATGTTCCACACTGTACTGCCACCAACTACTAGCACCACACAGCCAGACATCTCCTGCACCTTGTCCGTCATGTTCCACACTGTACTGCCACCAACTACTAGCACCACACAGCCAGACATCTCCTGTACCTTGTCCGTCATGTTCCATACTGTACTGCCACCAACTACTACCACCACACAGCCAGACATCTCCTGCACCTTGTCCGTCATGTTCCATACTGTACTACCACCAACTACTAGCACCACACAGCCAGACAGCTCCTGCACCTTGTCCGTCATGTTCCATACTGTACTGCCACCAACTACTACCACCACACAGCCAGACATCTCCTGCACCTTGTCCGTCATGTTCCACACTGTACTGCCACCAACTACTAGCACCACACAGCCAGACATCTCCTGCACCTTGTCCGTCATGTTCCACACTGTACTGCCACCAACTACTAGCACCACACAGCCAGACATCTCCTGTACCTTGTCCGTCATGTCCCATACTGTACTGCCACCAAGTACTAGCACCACACAGCCAGACATCTCCTGCACCTTGTCCGTCATGTTCCATACTGTACTGCCACCAACTACTAGCACCACACAGCCAGACATCTCCTGCACCTTGTCCGTCATGTTCCATACTGTACTGCCACCAACTACTAGCACCACACAGCCAGACATCTCCTGCACCTTGTCCGTCATGTTCCATACTGTACTGCCACCAACTACTAGCACCACACAGCCAGACATCTCCTGCACCTTGTCCGTCATGTTCCACACTGTACTGCCACCAACTACTAGCACCACAGCCAGACATCTCCTGCACCTTGTCTGTCATGTCCCATACTGTACTGCCACCAACTACTAGCACCACACAGCCAGACATCTCCTGCACCTTGTCCGTCATGTTCCACACTGTACTGCCACCAACTACTAGCACCACAGCCAGACATCTCCTGCACCTTGTCCGTCATGTTCCATACTGTACTGCCACCAACTACTAGCACCACAGCCAGACATCTCCTGCACCTTGTCCGTCATGTTCCATACTGTACTGCCACCAACTACTAGCACCACAGCCAGACATCTCCTGCACCTTGTCCGTCATGTTCCATACTGTACTGCCACCAACTACTAGCACCACACAGCCAGACATCTCCTGCACCTTGTCCGTCATGTTCCACACTGTACTGCCACCAACTACTAGCACCACACAGCCAGACATCTCCTGCACCTTGTCCGTCATGTTCCACACTGCACTACCACCAACTACTAGCACCACACAGCCAGACATCTCCTGCACCTTGTCCATCATGTTCCATACTGTACTGCCACCAACTACTAGCACCACAGCCAGACATCTCCTGCACCTTGTCCGTCATGTTCCATACTGTACTGCCACCAACTACTACCACCACACAGCCAGACATCTCCTGCACCTTGTCCGTCATGTTCCACACTGTACTGCCACCAACTACTAGCACCACACAGCCAGACATCTCCTGCACCTTGTCCGTCATGTTCCACACTGTACTGCCACCAACTACTAGCACCACACAGCCAGACATCTCCTGTACCTTGTCCGTCATGTTCCATACTGTACTGCCACCAACTACTACCACCACACAGCCAGACATCTCCTGCACCTTGTCCGTCATGTTCCATACTGTACTACCACCAACTACTAGCACCACACAGCCAGACAGCTCCTGCACCTTGTCCGTCATGTTCCATACTGTACTGCCACCAACTACTACCACCACACAGCCAGACATCTCCTGCACCTTGTCCGTCATGTTCCACACTGTACTGCCACCAACTACTAGCACCACACAGCCAGACATCTCCTGCACCTTGTCCGTCATGTTCCACACTGTACTGCCACCAACTACTAGCACCACACAGCCAGACATCTCCTGTACCTTGTCCGTCATGTCCCATACTGTACTGCCACCAAGTACTAGCACCACACAGCCAGACATCTCCTGCACCTTGTCCGTCATGTTCCATACTGTACTGCCACCAACTACTAGCACCACACAGCCAGACATCTCCTGCACCTTGTCCGTCATGTTCCATACTGTACTGCCACCAACTACTAGCACCACACAGCCAGACATCTCCTGCACCTTGTCCGTCATGTTCCACACTGTACTGCCACCAACTACTAGCACCACAGCCAGACATCTCCTGCACCTTGTCTGTCATGTCCCATACTGTACTGCCACCAACTACTAGCACCACACAGCCAGACATCTCCTGCACCTTGTCCGTCATGTTCCACACTGTACTGCCACCAACTACTAGCACCACAGCCAGACATCTCCTGCACCTTGTCCGTCATGTTCCATACTGTACTGCCACCAACTACTAGCACCACAGCCAGACATCTCCTGCACCTTGTCCGTCATGTTCCATACTGTACTGCCACCAACTACTAGCACCACAGCCAGACATCTCCTGCACCTTGTCCGTCATGTTCCATACTGTACTGCCACCAACTACTAGCACCACACAGCCAGACATCTCCTGCACCTTGTCCGTCATGTTCCACACTGCACTGCCACCAACTACTAGCACCACACAGCCAGACATCTCCTGCACCTTGTCCGTCATGTTCCATACTGTACTGCCACCAAGTACTAGCACCACACAGCCAGACATCTCCTGCACCTTGTCTGTCATGTTCCATACTGTACTGCCACCAACTACTAGCACCACACAGCCAGACATCTCCTGCACCTTGTCCGTCATGTCCCATACTGTACTGCCACCAAGTACTAGCACCACACAGCCAGACATCTCCTGCACCTTGTCCGTCATGTTCCATACTGTACTGCCACCAACTACTAGCACCACACAGCCAGACATCTCTTGCACCTTGTCCGTCATGTTCCATACTGTACTGCCACCAACTACTAGCACCACACAGCCAGACATCTCCTGCACCTTGTCCGTCATGTTCCACACTGTACTGCCACCAAGTACTAGCACCACAGCCAGACATCTCCTGCACCTTGTCCGTCATGTTCCATACTGTACTGCCACCAACTACTAGCACCACACAGCCAGACATCTCCTGCACCTTGTCTGTCATGTCCCATACTGTACTGCCACCAACTACTAGCACCACAGCCAGACATCTCCTGCACCTTGTCTGTCATGTCCCATACTGTACTGCCACCAACTACTAGCACCACAGCCAGACATCTCCTGCACCTTGTCCGTCATGTTCCATACTGTACTGCCACCAACTACTAGCACCACACAGCCAGACATCTCCTGCACCTTGTCCGTCATGTTCCATACTGTACTGCCACCAACTACTAGCACCACAGCCAGACATCTCCTGCACCTTGTCCGTCATGTTCCATACTGTACTGCCACCAACTACTAGCACCACAGCCAGACATCTCCTGCACCTTGTCCGTCATGTTCCACACTGTACTGCCACCAACTACTAGCACCACAGCCAGACATCTCCTGCACCTTGTCCGTCATGTTCCATACTGTACTGCCACCAACTACTAGCACCACAGCCAGACATCTCCTGCACCTTGTCCGTCATGTTCCATACTGTACTGCCACCAACTACTAGCACCACACAGCCAGACATCTCCTGCACCTTGTCCGTCATGTTCCATACTGTACTGCCACCAACTACTAGCACCACACAGCCAGACATCTCCTGTACCTTGTCCGTCATGTTCCATACTGTACTGCCACCAACTACTAGCACCACACAGCCAGACATCTCCTGCACCTTGTCCGTCATGTCCCATACTGTACTGCCACCAACTACTAGCACCACAGCCAGACATCTCCTGCACCTTGTCCATCATGTTCCATACTGTACTGCCACCAACTACTAGCACCACACAGCCAGACATCTCCTGCACCTTGTCCATCATGTTCCATACTGTACTGCCACCAACTACTAGCACCACACAGCCAGACATCTCCTGCACCTTGTCCGTCATGTCCCATACTGTACTGCCACCAAGTACTAGCACCACAGCCAGACATCTCCTGCACCTTGTCCGTCATGTTCCACACTGTACTGCCACCAACTACTAGCACCACAGCCAGACATCTCCTGCACCTTGTCCATCATGTTCCACACTGTGCTGCCACCAACTACTAGCACCACACAGCCAGACATCTCCTGCACCTCGTCCGTCATGTTCCACACTGCACTGCCACCAACTACTAGCACCACACAGCCAGACATACTCTCCTGCACCTTGTCCGTCATGTTCCATACTGTACTGCCACCAACTACTAGCACCACACAGCCAGACATCTCCTGCACCTTGTCTGTCATGTTCCATACTGTACTGCCACCAACTACTAGCACCACACAGCCAGACATCTCCTGCACCTTGTCCGTCATGTTCCACACTGCACTGCCACCAACTACTAGCACCACAGCCAGACATCTCCTGCACCTTGTCCGTCATGTTCCACACTGCACTGCCACCAACTACTAGCACCACACAGCCAGACATCTCCTGAACCTTGTCCGTCATGTTCCATACTGTACTGCCACCAACTACTAGCACCACAGCCAGACATCTCCTGCACCTTGTCCGTCATGTTCCACACTGTACTGCCACCAACTACTAGCACCACAGCCAGACATCTCCTGCACCTTGTCCGTCATGTTCCATACTGTACTGCCACCAACTACTAGCACCACACAGCCAGACATCTCCTGCACCTTGTCCATCATGTTCCATACTGTACTGCCACCAACTACTAGCACCACACAGCCAGACATCTCCTGCACCTTGTCCATCATGTTCCATACTGTGCTGCCACCAACTACTAGCACCACACAGCCAGACATCTCCTGCACCTTGTCCATCATGTTCCATACTGTACTGCCACCAACTACTACCACCACACAGCCAGACATCTCCTGCACCTTGTCCATCATGTTCCATACTGTGCTTCCACCAGTTACTACTACCACTAGTGCCTCTACCATTCTCACTACAGCCAGACATTATTTGATATTCAAATCCAGCCTTGTCCATGATGTTCCATACTGTACAGGTATTTATGTTGACGCACCACTGCTGCTTCCACCACTATACAGCGAGACATCTGCTGCTTTGCCCGCATCATGTTCTAAACTGTATTGCCGCTGATGACAACTCGCCACAGCCGCTATCACCATCACACAGCCAGTTACCTGTCACCGTTATGTCCGCCCTGATCTCTTCTGTATTGGAAATGTAGGCAACACCCATTTAGGACCTGCGCCTCATAAAGGAATACATTTTGAAAGGCCATTTAAAAAAAAAGGTCCATCTGGTGTATGGGAAATAAACAGTACACTGTGAGCAGTCTAAACCCCATGTCTGAAGAGGACCTCACCAGCAGGAGATCTGATGGGGATCATGCTGAGCTTTCCTTTGACAATGATGACGGTGAAATCACAGGTTACCGCCAAAGCCTTGCAATCTGAATGTATACTTTGGCAGGAACAATTCACAGATAACTCTTGATAAATAGAGAATTTGAGCCGATACTTTATTTTTCTCGTACACTGCAAGGCAGAAATTTCTCAGTGATTAGAGGCTCCTCTGCAGCATCATCTGAGCTCAGACCCTGTTCTCACAGGACTCGGGGTGAAGTGCGGCCATGATATGGATTCATGTTTTATGGTGATATTAAACAGTTATAAGGATTAAAAATAAAATACAGATAAAGACCTGATTTTCTACCCCTCATCTGTTCCACTTTATTGGGAAAAAATTTATTGTAATTGATCCCATACCACAAAGGGTTAAGAAGGTCCTTACGGAGTATGGAGTTTAGCCAATTCACTTTGAATCAGCTAAATCCCATCATATCTGTAAAGAATAAATCAAGGCAACTGGACTTACTGTAGATTTCTTGAAAACATTTCACTCGTTCTTCCAGCGAGCTTTCTCAATTCTGAGTGACTGTACAAGAATTCTCTGGGAATAAATATGTAACTGAATCAACATCTGGTAATTATACCCAGCATGGGGTCAGAGGTCATTATACCCAGCATGGGGTCAAGGTGTTGATTCCATTATCCTAATTGGAGTCAGTAGGTGGCCATCTATGTAAAAATGGAGAAGCCAAGCTTAAATAGAGGCGGGGGGGAAGGGGGGGGTTAGACATCTATTGTCTGCCACATACAATGCTGTCTTGACACCTTTTTCTGGGAATTCTTTATCACCTACTGACTCCAATTAGGATAATGGAATCAACACCTTGACCCCATGCTGGGTATAATTACCAGATGTTGATTCAGTTACATATTTATTCCCAGAGAATTCTTGTACAGTCACTCAGAATTGAGAAAGCTCGTTGGAAGAACGAGTGAAACGTTTTCAAGAAATCTACAGTACGTCCAGTTGCCTTGATTTATCATACATGACCTGGATAAATGAGAACCTTCACAGACAAATCCCATCATAGTTCCGGACTTGACCACCAGAAGGCTGAGAGGTCCGTGCCAGGCATGGGAAATAGACAGCTCCTATAGAGTTGGCTATTTCCCATACTTAGTAAGGACCAGGTCCGTACCGTGTATGGAGTTTAGCCAAATCAATATGAGCTGGCTAAACACTACCTCTGTTCTGGACCTGTCCACTAGGGGGCTAAGAGGTCCGTACCATGTATGGAGTTTAGACACAACCCTGGTCCCCCGCTCTTAGGTGAGGAGGATGACGCGTAAAGCTGAGAGTGCATAGAAACATAGAAACATAGAATGTGTCGGCAGATAAGAACCATTTGGCCCATCTAGTCTGCCCAATATACTGAATACTATGGATAGCCCCCGGCCCTATCTTATATGAAGGATGGCCTTATGCATATCCCATGCATGCTTAAACCCCTTCACTGTATTTGCAGCTACCACTTCTGCAGGAAGGCTATTCCATGCATCCACTACTCTCTCAGTACAGTAATACTTCCTTATATTACTTTTAAACCTTTGCCCCTCTAATTTAAAACTGTGTCCTCTTGTGGTAGTTTTTCTTCTTTTAAATATGCTCTCCTCCTTTACCGAGCATGAACCCTAAAGAATCCTGCTGGCGAGATCCTCTGCTCTGTCCCACAGTAGTTTCCCTTCCCCCGATGAGCGAAAAGAGCAACGTGTCCTGGGCACTCGGGGAGAGAAGTCATTGCGATTCCCCAAAATAATTGTGTCACTCTGTTAGGATGTGGTTGGGAAGTCTTCTAGCAGTAATTGAGGCTGAGGGCTTGGGCGGCCCCCTGGGTAATTTCCCTGTCGGGTCTATGGCCAGTCGGCCCCTGGTGCTGCTGCTTCCTATATAAAGGCTCCGCTCACGGCTGCAGTTTCCAGGCATCACATATACCCTCTATGTGCTTATTCATATATCATCTAGAATGGCGGATGGCGTAGGACAAAGTGCATTATAGGGATTCATTGAGGGGGTTGTCTGACCCCAAAACCAATATTACTTAGGGCTCATGCAAACGACTGTATGCCCTACGAGATATACAGTCCGTGAGCGGGCCATATGTCCCGGACAGCATACATTGTGCGCACAGCATTATAGGTTCCTATGATGCTGTACACATCGGGCCGCCCGCGGGACTATTGTCCCACACTCATAATATCATATGAGTGCGGGACAGTAGTCCAGTGGGCGGCCCGATGCGCACACCATCATAGTAACCTATGATGCTGTGCGCACGATGTATGCTGTCCGGGACATATGTCTCGGAGGGCATACGGTCATGTGCATGAGCCCTTAGGATGAGGAAAGTGTAACAGCCACTCACCCATTCAATGCCCTACATTCCAGCGCACAGACTCTTGTTCCCGCTACTTCTGGTCCCGGCGGACATCATGTCACTGTTGTGGCCTCTCACTGCCCCCAGAAATGATGCGTCCTGTTAGCGGTCACAATAACCTGAGATAGATGGTGGCATCTTCATGGGCTAGCCTCAAACACATGCAGGCGAGGTGAGCCATGTTTGGCAGATTGAGATCCTTTCCTAGATGGCCTGGTCAGAAACTCTCAGGTGGGCGGCATACACGAGGGAGTGGAAGACCTGGTCAGAGCTTAAAGGGGTTGTCCAGGAATTTGATGGGCAATATCAGATTGGTGGGGGTCTAACAGACTGCACCCCACTGATCAGCTGTTTTGTTGCTCCACAGCTCGGGCCACTATGTAGTGGATGGAGCTGGTTACCAAAATCCCCTTCTATGGAGCAGCTCTGCGGACACCAGCTCCATTCACTGTACAATGGGTGGAGCAGTGTCGTTTCAGGGCTGGAGCTACTGCAGAAGAGCTGATCGGAGTGGGTGCAGGCGTCGGACCATGGTCCGATACTGAAACCTGTGGATAGGCCATCGATATCAAAATACTGGAAACCCCTTTAAAAGTAACACCAATGTGATGTGGAAACTGCTGGGAGAGATTAAGGGGTGGGGTGGGGGGCATCTAAAAAGTAAGGCCACCTCTACGAGGGTCATTTTTTATAATGGAGGTCTAGGGGGTGTAAGTGCAGACTGACGATGAAGAGAGTAATGGAGGGTCGGGCCACAAAGCAAGGATGAACCTGGGACCAGTCATTCCAATTTAGATAAAGATACGCCTCTTGGGGGACATTCACACAACCATATAAATAGCGCAAATAGGGATAGAGTCATTGTGATGTCACCATTGACTTCTACGGGCCCATGGTCTGCATGTGCGGCCAAGAACAGGACACGTTCTATCTTTTGCAGAACAGACATACAGAAGACATTTATCCACAAAAGTTAGAACTTGTTCTGCACTTGGCTACAAGCGTGGACCTCAGACTCATTGAAGTCTATGGGTTTGCAAAAAATGCAGATGCAACACGGACGGTATACATATTCTGCAGATCCCTTTTTTGCGGACCTCACAATACATAGAACCTTGTGGATGTACGCTTACTGTTGCAGTTACAAGCTAGAGGCTTCATCAAAATGTCAGGACTAAAGTTCTAGGACCTACAGGTTTCCGGGAAGAAGGTTTCATGCTTCATATCACGCTCCAAAGCAGATCCAGCTGAAGTAGGATATTGGGCCACGCTAGGAAAGAGCTGGACCACTGTGCGGAGTGGAGGCAGAAGTGTGTGCGGCTGAGAGTCGGGCGACCTGGGTCGCTTCTAGGTGGGACCACAGTATTGCAGTTCCAGTTCAGAGCGGTAATGAAGGCACTGGGAGCAGCTGGTCTGAATGGAAGCGTAGAGGACACACTTGTTCAGGATCTGGGCTGTCAGAAGCAGCGGCAATGGGTCCAAGAAGGAGCAAATCAAGTCCCCAGGGCAAATCGTGTCCGCCGCTCCATTCCAATCTTACATCCTGGTGCCTGGGTTGTGGCTGCGGTGGTGGCATTCGGTGGAGTTTACCACGGGCCTTCATCAAGGGATCATGCATATGGCTGTTGCGTTTTTTTTTGGTTTTCCGCAATTTATGAATCCGCAAAACACTGATACTGGCGGTGTGCATTCCGCGTTTGCAGGATCGGTACATCCGGCCCCCTTTAGAAATGCCTATTCCCTTACGTCCTACCAGCAGCACAGATGGGGTTAACCACCCCCCGTGGACTGGTAGGACCGGCGGAATTTTAATGAGCCCAAGTAATAAACTTAATTAAACACTTAAACCTCCCCTATAAAGGAGGGAATCACCTCCAGCCCATTGTGTTTTTTTCGGTCCTCCGGACAGGTGGACTAGGCGGTGGTTCCCCCTCTCTTTGGGGGGGGGATCTTTTTTTCAATTTATCTGCGGGCTGTGCCTCCGCTTTTTCTAGATGGCTTGTCCGGCAGCTTACCTGCGTTTTTCGGCGTCCTCGGTCCTCTTCCTTGCGGCCGCTGGCCGCCATCAGTTGAATGTATTATTTAAGACAATTCACTCTTTATGCAAAACAGGAAATGAGGTCATGTAGGGTCAGCCGCCTTCTGACCCCCTGACCTCAAACCATGTGCATGTGGTCACCCTATATAAAGGCTGCCATATCACACTGCATGTATGCTCTTGAGAAAGGGACCTATATCCCGAAAGGCGCCGAGCTAGCTATTGAAAATAAAGACTTCCACTAATCCAGGAGCCTTTGGTGCCATCTTTTGGGGACTAGAGAAGCCACTTTTATCATCTACAAGCGACCTCGGCGGGGGAAGTGCAAGTATTGGTGTATTGAGCTTATCCTTTACTTCCCTCCCCGGTAACGTAAGTCGCACTCTACCTCACAATGTGAATGATGCAATGTATGTGTATAACCACAGATTTTAATAATGTCACTGTGGACCTCTGTCGCCTCTCTCCCCAAATCCCCCCCCCCCCCCCCCCCCACCATCACAACCCTCGCTTTTCTTTGACTCCCCTTTCGGTTATCTTTACATATCCATCAGAAGGAGTCGGGAGTCCCCCATTAATCTGATGTGTATGGCTGGCCTTAGGGACGGAGGCTTCGATAGCGGTATGCAGTCCAGTGGTCGTACACAGAGCAGTGGAGGAGGGCTCCTGCTGCAGTCAGTTGCCTTACAGATAAAAGGAGCACAGGTGGGAATATTTTCTATTTATGCACATTTTTCACTCCTGATTAGATTATTATACAGAATAGGATAAAAGGTGAGGAGTGCGTTACACACTCCGCTCATCTGTCAGCTTCACTCCCTTCATGGTGCGGTATCTGCCACCCTTCACCTTCATTAAATGATTCCTGCAAACGTCTAGTAGTTGTATTATTCTGCATACAATGCTCTAAATTCTGGGGGCATCTAGTATTGGGAAATGAGTACTCGGGAGAGGCGACTGCCACTGTAATATCAAAAGCACTATTTAATCGGCAGCAGGATAATCTCATGTCACAGTCGATATCACGGCGGTATATTTCTCCATTTTGAGCATAAATGCCCGGATTACGTTTATTGCACATTATGGTGCTGTGAATGGGTTAAGATGCCGCCATCCCCCTCTACTGCAGCGGTTCATTGATGGCGCTTATCACACGCACACAGGCCCCTTATCTCTGCACCGGGTCGTGTCGTATATTACTGGGATAGCAGCGACATAATAGAAGACCAGCGGCTATAAATCCAGGTGATCACCCTCTGAGAGGTCATACACGATGAGGCGGCGAAGGAGAGAGCAGTGCGAGATAGCGACCAGACCGGTGAAGAAGGATAGCATGAAGTGGCAGCGATGGGAGGTGAGCCACGC
The DNA here is from genome assembly GCF_905171765.1 of Bufo bufo. NCBI lineage: Eukaryota > Metazoa > Chordata > Amphibia > Anura > Bufonidae > Bufo > Bufo bufo. The sequence continues at coordinate 13,611,228 of NC_053395.1, forward strand.
CATGGGGGGGTTAAATGTACAACTTCAGATTATTATTTTGTACAGGAATCGAAAATTCAGAGTTTGGATAAATCAGAATCTGTGACCGGCTCAGTTTTCCGTTCCATTTCATTACATGGTTTTAGTCGGATTCTGGTGTCGAAATTCTTTGTCATTACGGTGACTCGGCATCGCTATAGATCCTGATCCCCGAAGGCTGAGCTAGGTGCCAGCTAATCAGATGCCTGGCCATGAGCATCCTGATTGTGGGCAGATGATCTCATCACGCACCCCTCCATCAAGGATGATTTGGATCATGGTTTTCTTACATTTATGGAATATCATCCTTCACATCCTTCTGAAGATAGGTGCAGGTCCTACTAGGGGCACCATATCTGCTACCCCAACTGTAAGCAATTTCTGCCAAGTCTTCACTGTTTTGGAAATTCCTCTGATGAAATTTCTACTTACAGTGAAGGAAGTGAATCAGGGCTGGGAGGACTAGGCGTTGCTCTGGGATGACTAGGCTTTGCTCTTAGGCGTTGCTCTGGGATGACTAGGCTTTGCTCTTCCTTTTGGAGATGTTTGTGATTTGACATGAGATAATTTGCATATGTTTCCCATGGAGAACCAGTTCCGCATCCTAAGGATGATTACCCTTAAAGGGGTTGTGCAAGAATGTGGGGACTTTTGGCAAATCCACCCCCCACCCCCCAACTTGGTCAGACCTGTAAAGGGAGGATTTCTTACCTACTGGCTCCCTGCTCCTTCTTCTCCAGGCCTGCAATGCTCCTCGGGCTCTCTTGATGTTAACATCTACTGTAGACTGACATCGCTGCAGCCAATCACTGGCTATGGTGGTGACCGGCTCTCCTTAAGAGAGATGGTCACATGACACAAGGGGATCCGGTCCCCGAAGAGCCCCCCACACACACACACCTTCCTGCACAGCCCCTTTTAATGTTTTGTGACTTATTTGTGATGGATGGTGGCCAGTAGCAGTCATCTGCTTGCAGGGGTGGTCCGGGTGGGACGGCTACCTTTTTTGCAGTAGACGGCTCCACTTATACGGTATAAAGTGATCGGTCATACCGGGGAATGTCCTACTGTTACTCTTTTGCTTGCTAAGTTAAGAAGCTTAAGGTGTTTGGGACACAGAAGAACCAACATATCAACCACTGGATGGTGGACTATGTGAGATCCAGACTGAGTTATGTGACGACTGGTCTGGAAAAGTACACTTCTAGGTTTAGAGGGGCTGTCCAGGATTTAGTTTTTGACAGCCTATCTTCAGGAAACATCTTATTGTCAGGGGTCCGACGCCCTGCACCCCCGCAGCTATGCCAGAGTAGCTCTGGCTACAGAGAAGTGAACTGGAGCAGTGCTGCATTAACCAGTGCCATCCATTGCACGATAGATGGAGCTTTTTAGTTGCGGCAGAGACGTCCTGCACCAGAGATACCCTGAAACAGCTGATCGGTGGGGATCTGATATCAATGGCCTATCCTGAGGAGCTCTGCACCAGTTATGGTATATGGGGCAGAAGGATGACCACCTCTACCTCCCACATTGGGTTGCCCCCAGATACTGTGTTCACATGTGGATGTTGTATGATGGGGGTAACCCTGCCGCTCTCTCCCGCAGCTCCTGACCGTATCCAGCTCTCTGCTCTGCCTGCTTTATATCTGGATCTGCTATGAAAATTTCCACTTCCATGTCTCCCACTTCTACGCCCACCTGGGTTACCCCAAGGCCCAGCACGTGGTGGGGCAGAGGTACCTGAGAGGTAAGAGATCATGAATGTGATATGTTAGAGGGCAGATTTCTTGAAACGTGGGAAGAGAGATCGCAGGAATCAGATTTCTGCTCTGAAGCCTATTGAGAAGTAACACTGCAACCTGTTTTGATAAATCCCGCCATATGATGTCCATGTTTGTAACGTTCCGCTTGCACGCTGTCAGGGTTGCAGTGGTTTTGGTTGCACAGTCGTAGACCGGTGTGAACAAGGTCCGAGGGTTATGTGAGCGTTGACCCAACTGTTTTCCTATGTCTCTTGTATGCAGGAGTCGGGGTCCACCAGGATCCAGCAATGGCTTCCTACTGGTTCAGGTAAAGCAGGATCCCAACCCTCATCTGTAACATCGTTGTCATGGTTACACATTGTCTTTTAGGCTCGGTTCACATCGCGTTTTTCCCATCTGTTTAACGTATACATTAAACGGATGCCTTAGACTGATGCCGTGCACCATAGAGTTCTATTGTTAAAAAAACCGCACACGCATATGATATTCATGTGTTAATAAGTCGATCGGACCTGCATATTCATGCACGTTAGTATGTCACATAATTGGTAAATAATGTAAAGCCGACAGCAGCAGCTGACCTGCTTAGTGATTGTTTCCAGGTAGAAATCCATTTAAAAAATAAAATAAAACGCGGTTTAAAAATGCTGCGGTTTTTGTCCGGTAGCACACGTTGTCCCTATGACACCGGCTGACCTGTTACATGTGCGCTTGGAAGCTGAAGGCATCTGTGTTGGTCCCATGTTCATATCTGCCCGCATTGCTGAGAAATATGATGTTTTAATATATGCAAATGAGCCTCTAGGAGCAACGGGGGCGTTACCGTTACACCTAGAGGCTCTGCTCTCTCTGCAACTGTGGTGCAGTTTGATTGACAGGGCCGGGTGTGATGACGTCTTCTCTGTCAATCCAAGTGCAGAGGGTGCGGCGGTTGCAGCGATCAGAGCCTCTAGGTGTAATGGTAACGCCCCCGTTGCTCCTAGAGGCTTATTTGCATATATTAAAACATCATTTTGCTCAGCAATGCGGCGGTCACACATGAACATGGGACCAGCATAAAAACGACATCTTGCCCCACAAAAAACAAGCCCCCATACGGCTACAACACCGTAAAAATGAAGAAGTGCTGGCTCTTGGAGTGCGACAACATGAGATCGACTATGATTGTGCAAAAGTAGTAACGTAGTATCGCCATAATCGTACCGACCCTTAGAGTAACAGTAACACGTTAGTTACGCTACATTGAATGTTGTAAATTTAAAGTGCAAAAAGCAATGGCGGAACTGCGTGTTTAATACAATACGCCCCGCAAAAGACAAGCCGTTATATGACAACGTTGACAAAAACTAAAGTTATGACTTGAAAAAAAAATCTAATGCCATACTGCGCCTTGGCTGCAAATACTCCTCAAAAATAGGAGTATTTTTACAGTGCTGCCTCCGCTCCCCTTACTTGTTGATGATTTTTCACACAGCATAAAATCAAACTAAGGAACATAAACAGCACAAAGCTGATAATGTCTATTACATTCCCTGTCTCCGCAGCCGACAACGGAACTCTGACCTTCAGCAGCTGAATGTGCACATATACAAGAGCCGGCCCCTGCAAGATCAGGGAGACCAAATCACCGCGTCGTCCCCTTTCTGATGCAGATCTACAGTATGGAAACCCTACAAACAGCTCCCCCTATCTCAGCTTTCTGGACCTCTGTGAGGTGGTCTATGTGACAGCGCTGCCCCCTCCTCCATGAGCTACACGCCGCCTGCGCCTATAGACATGTTTAATACAGTTGGCGGGTACATGAGGTGCAGTTAATGTGCAAGTGTCCCCAGATGATACTGGTAGAAGAATTGGAAAATCCTGATGTGGAGAACATTAGAGCGAAGTCCTGAGATAAACAGAATCTGCACCAAGTGCTATCTAAGGGAGTTATCTAACAAGCAGCTGACTCAGCACTAACCTCTGACCTCAGTCACCTATGACATCATGCACCATCAGAGTATACCAGTCACCTATGACATCACTGCACCATCAGAGTATACCAGCCACCTATGACATCACTGCACCATCAGAGTATACCAGTCACCTATGACATCACTGCACCATCAGAGTATACCAGCCACCTATGACATCACTGCACCATCAGAGTATACCAGTCACCTATGACATCACTGCACCATCAGAGTATACCAGTCACCTATGACATCACTGCACCATCAGAGTATACCAGTCACCTATGACATCACTGCACCATCAGAGTATACCAGCCACCTATGACATCACTGCACCATCAGAGTATACCAGTCACCTATGACATCACTGCACCATCAGAGTATACCAGTCACCTATGACATCACTGCACCATCAGAGTATACCAGTCACCTATGACATCACTGCACCATCAGAGTATACCAGTCACCTATGACATCACTGCACCATCAGAGTATATCAGTCACCTATGACATCACTGCACCATCAGAGTATACCAGTCACCTATGACATCACTGCACCATCAGAGTATACCAGTCACCTATGACATCACTGCACCATCAGAGTATACCAGCCACCTAGAATATCACTGCACCATCAGAGTATACCAGTCACCTATGACATCACTGCACCATCAGAGTATACCAGTCACCTATGACATCACTGCACCATCAGAGTATACCAGTCACCTATGACATCACTGCACCATCAGAGTATACCAGTCACCTATGACATCACTGCACCATCAAAGTATACCAGCCACCTAGAATATCACTGCACCATCAGAGTATACCAGTCACCTATGACATCACTGCACCATCAGAGTATACCAGTCACCTATGACATCACTGCACCATCAGAGTATACCAGTCACCTATGACATCACTGCACCATCAGAGTATACCAGTCACCTATGACATCACTGCACCATCAGAGTATACCAGTCACCTATGACATCACTGCACCATCAGAGTATACCAGTCACCTATGACATCACTGCACCATCAGAGTATACCAGTCACCTATGATATCACTGCACCATCAGAGTATACCAGTCACCTATGACATCACTGCACCATCAGAGTATACCAGTCACCTATGACATCACTGCACCATCAGAGTATACCAGCCACCTAGAATATCACTGCACCATCAGAGTATACCAGTCACCTATGACATCACTGCACCATCAGAGTATACCAGTCACCTATGACATCACTGCACTAAAGTATCAGTCACATATGACATCACTGTACCATCAATTTATACCATTCATCTATGACATCTGTTCCATCCAGTCAAGATATACCAGTCCCCTACATCACTGCAGTAATTTACACCAGTCGCCTATGACATCACTGCAGTAATTTACACCAGTCGCCTATGACATCACTGCAGTAATTTACACCAGTCGCCTATGACATCACTGCAGTAATTTACACCAGTCGCCTATGACATCACTGCAGTAATTTACACCAGTCGCCTATGACATCACTGCACCTTCATGTTATATCAATCCAAAGAAAAAAGAAGGCAAGGTCCAGAGCGCTGTCTTCCAAACTGACATTTATAAAAAAAATTATAAAATCACCATGTATAACGCGTTTCGGAGGCAGTTATCTGAAGGTATCTGATGAAGGAGGCAGACTTCCTCCGAAACATGTTATACATGGCGATTTGATAATTTTTTTTAATAAATGTCAGTTTGGAAGACAGAGCTCTGGACCTTGCCTTCTTTTCTTCTGGCTTCTGTGTGGAGCGCGGGCGAGGTGGAAGCGGCTCCGGTGGCACACTCATCAGGCCTAATTACTGAGTTGTGCCAGTTTTTGGTGAGTGTATTTCTAACCGGCGTAGCTGCCCGTCTGTGAATGTTACACTATATATACCAGTCACCAATGACATCACTACAACATGTTTATCTTGTTCTTATGTGACACAAAAGAGAAATAAAGGACGGAGCGAACTAATGATGGTTGTGTCAAATTTATTATTGACTAGCACAATTATTATTTTTTGGGCAGATTACTAGTGTGGACGTAAGATAGCGGTGAGGTCGTGCAGGAATGTTCAGTATGTCATAGTTACATGTTAAGGTTGGAAAAAGACAAAAGTCCAACCTGTGATCCTGCTATATTGATCCACGGAACAAATCCCTAGATCAGGCATGGCCAACCTGAGGCTCTCCAGCTGTTGTAAAACTACAATTCCCACCATGCCCTTCTGTAGGCTGATAGCTGTTGGCAGTCTGGCCATGCTGGGAGTTGTAGTTTTGCAACATCTGGAGAGCCTCAGGTTGGCCATCCCTGCCCTAGATCAATGTCCATCTTCCTTTTAAGGAGGGGTTGGGCCAAAGGGACAGGGTGAGTAGGATTTCTATACATTGTCAGAAGCCTCAATGAAAAAAGTCATCTGAACCTTCTCTGAAGCATCTCCTGTATTTGCTGTGACCGGCTCCTGCGGCTCCTGTAGAGATTCACCGCTCTTACTGTGAAGAATGCTTCTCACCTCTTATGACTGAATTTGTTTTTCTCCAGGCGTAGGGAGTGGCCCCTCGTTTTTTAAGGGGGTTTAACACAGAATAGCTTCCCTGAATATTTTTTGTATGGTCCGTTTATATATTTGTACAGGTTAATCATCTTCCAGGCTCTTTATCAGTTTAGTCCCTCTCCTTTGTACTATTACCAGCTCCAGGGCATCCTTTCTATGGACTGGTGCCCGGAAGTGAACCGCGTGTTCAAGGTGAGGCTGCACCAACGCTTTGTATAGTGGCAATGTTACATCCCTGTCCCGCGATTCCAGACCTCTTTTAATACAAGACAAAATTCTGTTGGCCTTAGAGGCAGCTGACTGGCATTGTGCGGTTATTTAGTCTATGATCTACTAATACACCCAGATCCTTCTCAACCAGTGACTCTCCCAGTGTTACTCCCCCCGGACATATGCTGCATGCAGATTATTAGCCCCCAGGTGCAGAACTTTACATTTATCTATATTGAACCTCATTTGCCAAGTTTATGCCCAAACAGTAAGTTTGTCCAAGTCAGCTTGTAATTAATTAACATCTTCCATAGACTGGACTGTATTACAAAGCCTGGTGTCAACTGCAAAAAAGGAAACATCACTACTACTCCCATCCTTTATGTTATTAAAGGGATTCTGTCACCAGGTTTCACCCCTGTCAGCTAAACATATGCTGATGTTCAGGGCCTCATCAGGATTCCTAATGTGGGCTTCTAAATGTGATCCGTAGCCTTAGGATCTCAAGGGATGCAAGGTGCCGGCCGCACCAACCGCCGTTCGTGCCCAGCGCCGCCTTTCCAGACTTCTGCACAGCCTCCTAATCTTCTGTGCCGCCTCTCGCTCTCCCTCCCTCCCCCTCCTCCTGCTGTAAGATCTCGCGCGTGCGCACAGGGCTCTGCCTGATGCGCCCATGCAGACTTCTCGATTTGGCTTCTTAAAGCGAAGTGCGCATGCGCCGGCACTTCGCTCAACCCAGGTATAACCTGCACTCTGGCGCCAGCCTCTCAGAGCCCTGTGCGCACGCGCGAGATCTTACAGCAGGAGGAGGGGGAGGGAGGGAGAGCGAGAGGCGGCACAGAGGATTAGGAGGCGGTGCAGAAGTCTGGAAAGGCGGCGCTGGGCACGAACGGCGGTGGGTGCGGCCGGCACCTTGCATCCCTTGACATCCCCTTGGGCACCTTATTTCTTTGAGTGACAGGTTAGTAAAACCTGTTTTTTAGCAAAATAAGGCTACGGATCACATTTAGAAGCTCACATTAGGAAAACCTGATGAGGCCCAGAACATCAGCATATGTTTAGCTGACAGGGGTGAAACCTGGTGACAGAATCCCTTTAATGTATAAGTTAAATAATAGCAGACCCAGCACAGAACCTTGGGGTACATCACTTATAACCAGAGACCATTCAGAGTAGGAATCATTGACCACAACTCTTTGGATATGATCGTGAAGCCACTTTTCAATCCAAATTATATTTTCTAAACCAATAGACCTCAATTTACCTATTAGTCATCCATGTGAGACAGAATCAAACACCTTTGCAAAGTCCAAAAACACAATATCCACAGTCTGCCCTCTGTCCAGGCTTCTACTCCCCTCACTACATCCACAGCCACCCCTCTGTCCAGGCTTCTACTCCCCTCACTACATCCACAGCCACCCCTCTGTCCAGGCTTCTACTCACCTCACTACATCCACAGCCGCCCCTCTGTCCAGGCTTCTACTCACCTCACTACATCCACAGCTGCCCCTCTGTCCAGGCTTCTACTTACCTCACTACATCCACAGCCGCCCCTCTATCCAGGCTTCTACTTACCTCACTACATCCACAGGCTTACCTCTGTCCAGGCTTCTACTTACCTCACTATATCCACAGGCTTCCCTCTGTCCAGGCTTCTACTTACCTCACTACATCCACAGCCGCCCCTCTGTCCAGGCTTCTACTCACCTCACTACATCCACAGCCGCCCCTCTGTCCAGGCTTCTCCTTACCTCACTACATCCACAGCCGCCCCTCTATCCAGGCTTCTACTTACCTCACTACATCCACAGGCTTACCTCTGTCCAGGCTTCTACTTACCTCACTATATCCACAGGCTTCCCTCTGTCCAGGCTTCTACTTACCTCACTACATCCACAGCCGCCCCTCTGTCCAGGCTTCTACTCCCCTCACTACATCCACAGCCGCCCCTCTGTCCAGGCTTCTACTCCCCTCACTACATCCACAGTCGTCCCTCTGTCCTGGATTCTACTCACCTCTGTATATCCACAGCCGCCCCTCTTTCCAGACTTTTACTTACCTCACTACATCCACAGCCCCCCCTCTGTCCAGGCTTCTACTTACCTCACTACATCCACAGCCGCCCCTCTGTCCAGGCTTCTACTCACCTCACTACATCCACAGCCACCCTCTCTCCGGGCTTCTACTTACCTCAGTATATCCACAGTCGCCCCTCTGTCCAGACTTCTACTTACCTCACTACATCCACAGCAGCCCCTCTGTCGAAGCTTCTACTCACCTCACTACATCCACAGCCGCCCCTCTGTCCAGACTTTTACTCACCTCACTACATCCACAGCCGCCCCTCTGTCCAGACTTTTACTCACCTCACTACACCCACAGCCGCCCCTCTTTCCAGACTTTTACTTACCTCACTACATCCACAGCCTCCCCTCTGTCCAGGATTCTACTTACCTCACTGCTGTACATCCACAGCAGCTTCTCTGTCCTGCCTTCTACTCCCCTCACTACATCCACAGCCACCCCTCTGTCCAAGCTTCTACTTACCTCACTATATCCACAGCCGCCCGTCTGTCCAGGCTTCTACTTACCTCACAATAGCCACAGCTTCCCCTCTGTCCAGGCTTCTACTCCCCTCACTACATCCACAGCCTCCCCTCTGTCCAGGCTTCTACTTACCTCACTACATCCACAGCCGCCCCTCTGTTCAAGCTACTACTTACCTCACTACATCCACAGCCGCCTCCCTGTCCAGGCTTCTACTCACCTCACTACATCCACAGCCACCCCTCTATCCGGGCTTCTCCTCACCTCAGTATATCCACAGTCGCCCCTCTGTCCAGACTACTACTTACCTCACTACATCCACAGCAGCTTCTCTGTCCAGCCTTCTACTCCCCTCACTACATCCACAGCCACCCCTCTGTCCAAGCTTCTACTTACCTCACTATATCCACAGCCGCCCGTCTGTCCAGGCTTCTACTTACCTCACTACATCCACAGCCATCCCCTGTCCAGGCTTCTACTTACCTCACAATATCCACAGCCTCTCCTCTGTCCAGGCTTCTACTTACCTCACTACATACACAGCCTCCCCTCTGTCCAGGCTTCTACTTACCTCACAATATCCACAGCCGCCCCTCTGTCCAGGCTTCTACTCCCCTTACTATATCCACAGCCGCCCCTCTGTCCAGGCTTCTACTTACCTCACTACATACACAGCCTCCCCTCCGTCCAGGCTACTACTTACCTCACAATATCCACAGCCGCCCCTCTGTCCAGGCTTCTACTCCCCTTACTATATCCACAGCCGCCCCTCTGTCCAGGCTTCTACTTACCTCACTACATACACAGCCTCCCCTCCGTCCAGGCTACTACTTACCTCACAATATCCACAGCCGCCCCTCTGTCCAGGCTTCTACTCCCCTTAGTTAGTCTGACCGCTTCTGTCCTTAGTAAAACCATGTTGGTTATCACTTATATATTATTGACAGTCACATAATCCTGTATGTCATCCCGTAGAAGGCCCTCAAACATTTATCCCACTATAGATGTTAAGCTTACTGGTCTATTATTTCCTGGTGAAGACCTAGCACCCTATTTGAAAATGGGCAACACATTTAAGTTGTGCCAAATAAGATGTAGTGTACACCGATTTCATCCATCAATGGCAAGTTTTCCAGTGTGTTACGTATATCACCCAGGTAGAACATGGGGGGTAGGGGATCACATTTTTCCAGGGCAGTCTTGTGGTGTAGTTGATCCCTCCTGTCCTTGAACACAATGAGGGTAAATGATGAAAATACAGTAGACAGAGCCGTCCCTTCCATGGGCAGGTGACGATTGGATTGTCCCTAATCCCTACAGAAAGACATAAACCTCCCACATAACCAGCCACATCACTACCGCAATAAGAGAGCCAGAAACATCAGTGTTCTTAATAACCATGACAGATACATCAGTGTCCCCCCCTTCCCCCATTTCAGTGGTGACGTGAGATTATAGATTTCACAAGTGATGATTCCCCTACCAGAAACGATGATCTTTCACAATATCGTATTTATGTGCACTTCCCCTTTAATAGACATAGGTTGACAGTGTCCACCCTCCGTGACGTCAGCTAGCCCGAGGGAGTTTTCTGCAACTCACACCATGTCACACGAGCACTCCGCACTCTCAAGTCCTAAAGAAGTTTAAAGGTAGGTGATCTGAAACACAGGGAGACCATTCCGTGTGTATCGCCTACAGCCTAGATCAACTATATTAACTCTGCTATGCCGTATAGTACATGTAAGACTGAATGCAGCAGAGCTGAGCCACACACCGCACATCACAGAACAGATCATAAATGTCAGCAACTCAAGGGTGAAATATACACTCACCTAAAGAATTATTAGGAACACCATACTAATACGGTGTTGGACCCCCTATTGCCTTCAGAACTGCCTTAATTCTACGTGGCATTGATTCCACAAGGTGCTGATAGCATTCTTTAGAAATGTTGGCCCATATTGATAGGATAGCATCTTGCAGTTGATGGAGATTTGAGGGATGCACATCCAGGGCACGAAGCTCCCGTTCCACCACATCCCAAAGATGCTCTATTGGGTTGAGATCTGGTGACTGTGGGGCCATTTTAGTCCAGTGAACTCATTGTCATGTTCAAGAAACCAATGTGAAATGATTGGAGCTTTGTGACATGGTGCATTATCCTGCTGGAAGTAGCCATCAGAGGATGGATACATGTTCTCATTCTGTTTACCCCAAATTCGGACTCTACCATTTGAATGTCTCAACAGAAATCGAGACTCATCAGACCAGGCAACATTTTTCGAGTCTTCAATAGTCCAATTTTGGTGAGCTCGTGCAAATTGTAGCCTCTTTTTCCTATTTGTAGTGGAGATGAGTGGTACCCGGTGAGGTCTTCTGCTGTTGTAGCCCATCCGCCTCAAGGTTGTGCGTGTTGTGGCTTCACAAATGCTTTGCTGCAGACCTCGGTTGTAACGAGTGGTTATTTCATTCAACGTTGCTCTTCTATCAGCTTGAATCAGTCGGCCCATTCTCCTCTGACCTCTAGCATCCACAAGGCATTTTTGCCCACAGGACGGCCGCATACTGGATGTTTTTCCCTTTTCACACCATTCTTTGTAAACCCTAGAAATGGTTGTGCGTGAAAATCCCAGTAACTGAGCAGATTGTGAAATACTCAGACCGGCCCGTCTGGCACCAACAACCATGCCACGCTCAAAATTGCTTAAATCACCTTTCTTTCCCATTCTGACATTCAGTTTGGAGTTCAGGAGATTGTCTTGACCAGGAGCACCCCCCTAAATGCATCGAAGCAACTGCCATGTGATTGGTTGACTAGATAATTGCATTAATGAGAAATAGAACAGGTGTTCCTAATAATTCTTTAGGTGAGTGTAATACAAAGAAGATATTAAAGTAGTATTATAGTGATATTATTCTTGTACATAGGAGGCAGTATTATAGTAGTTATGTTCTTGTACATAGGAGGCAGTATTATAGTAGTTATATTCTTGTACATAGGAGCAGTAGTATAGTAATTATATTCTTGTACATAGGAGCAGTATTATAGTAGTTATATTCTTGTACATAGGAGCAGTATTATAGTAGTTATATTCTTGTACATAGGAGGCAGTATTATAGTAGTTATATTCTTGTACATAGGAACAGTATTATAGTAGTTATATTCTTACACATAGGGGGCAGTATTATAGTAGTTATATTCTTGTACATAGGAGCAGTATTATAGTAGTTATATTCTTGTACATAGGAGGCAGTATTATAGTAGTTATATTCTTGTACATAGCAGCAGTATTATAGTAGTTATATTCTTGTACATAGGAGCAGTATTATAGTAGTTATATTCCTGTACATAGGAGGTAGTATTATAGTAGTTATATTCTTGTACATAGGAGGCAGTATTATAGTAGTTATATTCTTGTACATAGCAGCAGTATTATAGTAGTTATATTCTTGTACATAGGAGCAGTATTATAGTAGTTATATTCCTGTACATAGGAGGCAGTATTATAGTAGTTATATTCTTGTACATAGGAGCAGTATTATAGTAGTTATATTCTTGTACATAGGAGCAGTATTATAGTAGTTATATTCTTGTACATAGGAGCAGTATTATAGTAGTTATATTCTTATACATAGGAGCAGTATTATAGTAGTTATATTCTTGTACATAGGAGCAGTATTATAGTAGTTATATTCTTGTACATAGGAGGCAGTATTATAGTAGTTATATTCTTGTACATAGGAGCAGTATTATAGTAGTTATATTCTTGTACATAGGAGCAGTATTATAGTAGTTATATTCTTATACATAGGAGCAGTATTATAGTAGTTATATTCTTGTACATAGGAGCAGTATTATAGTAGTTATATTCTTATACATAGGAGCAGTATTATAGTAGTTATATTCTTGTACATAGGAGCAGTATTATAGTAGTTATATTCTTGTATATAGGAGCAGTATTATAGTAGTTATATTCTTGTACATAGGAGCAGTATTATAGTAGTTATATTCCTGTACATAGGAGGCAGTATTATAGTAGTTATATTCTTGTACATAGGAGCAGTATTATAGTAGTTATATTCTTGTACATAGGAGCAGTATTATAGTAGTTATATCCTTGTACATAGGAGCAGTATTATAGTAGTTATATTCTTGTACATAGGAGCAGTATTATAGTAGTTATATTCTTGTACATAGGGGCAGTATTATAGTAGTTATATTCTTGTACATAGGAGCAGTATTATAGTAGTTATATTCTTGTACATAGGAGCAGTATTATAGTAGTTATATTCTTGTACATAGGAGCAGTATTATAGTAGTTATATTCTTGTACATAGGAGGTAGTATTATAATAGTTATATTCTTGTACATAGGAGCAGTATTATAGTAGTTATATTCTTGTACATAGGAGGCAGTATTATAGTAGTTATATTCTTGTACATAGGAGCAGTATTATAGTAGTTATATTCTTGTACATAGGAGCAGTATTATAGTAATATTCTTGTACATAGGAGCAGTATTATAGTAGTTATATTCTTGTACATAGGAGCAGTATTATAGTAGTTATATTCTTGTATATAGGAGGCAGTATTATAGTAGTTATATTCTTGTACATAGGAGCAGTATTATAGTAGTTATATTCTTGTACATAGGAGGCAGTATTATAGTAGTTATATTCTAGTACATAGGGGGCAGTATTATAGTAGTTATATTCTTGTACATAGGAGCAGTATTATAGTAGTTATATTATTGTACATAGGAGCAGTATTATAGTAGTTATATTCTTGTACATAGGAGACAATATTATAGTAGTTACAGTCAGGTCCATAAATATTGGGACATCGACACAATTCTAACATTTTTGGCTGTATACACTACCACAATGGATTTTAAATGAAACAAACAAGATGTGCTTTACCTGCAGACTGTCAGCTTTAATTTGAGGGTATTTACATCCAAATCAGGTGAACGGTGCAGGAATTACAACAGTTTGCATATGTGCCTCCTACTTGTTAAGGGACCAAAAGTAATGGGACAATTGGCTTCTCAGCTGTTCCATGGGCAGGTGTGTGTTACTCCCTCATTATCCCAATTACAATGAGCAGATAAAAGGTCCAGAGGTCATTTCCAGTCTGCTATTTGCATTTGGAATCTGTTGCTGTCAACTCTCAAGATGAGATCCAAAGAGCTGTCACTATCAGTGAAGCAAGCCATCATTAGGCTGAAAAAACACAACAAACCCATCAGAGAGATAGCAAAAACATTAGGCCTGGCCAAAACAACTGTTTGGAACATTCTTAAAAAGAAGTAACGCACCGGTGAGCTCAGCAACACCAAAAGACCCGGAAGACCACGGAAAACAACTGTGGTGGATGACCGAAGAATTCTTTCCCTGGTGAAGAAAACACCCTTCACAACAGTTGGCCAGATCAAGAACACTCTCCAGAAGGTAGGTGTATGTGTGTCAAAGTCAACAATCAAGAGAAGACTTCACCAGAGTGAATACAGAGGGTTCACCACAAGATGTAAACCATTGGTGAGCCTCAAAAACAGGAAGGCCAGATTAGAGTTAGCCAACTGACATCTAAAAAAAAACTTCACAGTTCTGGAACAACATCCTATGGACAGATGAGACCAAGATCAACTTGTCCCAGAGTGATGGGAAGAGAAGAGCATGGAGAAGGAAGGGAACTGCTCATGATCCTAAGCATACCACCTCATCAGTGAAGCATGGTGGTGGTAGTGTCATGGCGTGGGCATGTATGGCTGCCAATGGAACTGCTTCTCTTGTATTTATTGATGATGTGACTGCTGACAAAAGCAGCAGGATGAATTCTGAAGTGTTTCGGGCAATATTATCTGCTCATATTCAGCCAAATGCTTCAGAACTCATTGGACGGCGCTTCACAGTGCAGATGGACAATGACCCAAAGCATACTGCAGAAGCAACCAAAGAGTTTTTTAAAGGAAAGAAGGGGAATGTTATGCAATGGCCAAGTCAATCACCGGACCTGAATCCGATTGAGCTGCATTTCACTTGCTGAAGACAAAACTGAAGGGAAAATGCCCCAAGAACAAGCAGGAACTGAAGACAGTTGCAGTAGAGGCCTGGCAGAGCATCACTAGGGATGAAACCCAGCGTCTGATGATGTCTATGCGTTCCAGACTTCAGGCTGTAATTGACTGCAAAGGATTTGCAACCAAGTATTAAAAAGTGAAAGTTTGATTTATGATTATTATTCTGTCCCATTACTTTTGGTTCCTTAACAAGTGGGAGGCACATATGCAAACTGCTGTAATTCCTGCACCGTTCACCTGATTTGGATGTAAATACCCTCAAATTAAAGCTGACAGTCTGCAGGTAAAGCACATCTTGTTTGTTTCATTTCAAATCCATTGTGGTGGTGTATAGAGCCAAAAATGTTAGAATTGTGTCGATGTCCCAATATTTATGGACCTGACTGTATCTTCTTGTACATAGGAGGCAGTATTATAGTAGTTATATTCTTGTACACAGGAGGCAGTATTATAGTAGATATATTCTTGTACATAGGAGGCAGTATTATAGTAGTTATATTCTTGTACATAGGAGCAGTATTATAGTAGTATATTCTTGTACATAGGAGCAGTATTATAGTAGTTATATTCTTGTACATAGGATCAGTATTATAGTAGTTACAGTATATTCTTGTACATAGGAGGCAGTATTATAGTAGTTATATTCTTGTACATAGGAGGCAGTATTATATTAGTTATATTCTTGTACATAGGAGCAGTATTATAGTAGTTATATTCTTGTACATAGGAGCAGTATTATAGTAGTTATATTCTTGTACATAGGAGCAGTATTATAGTAGTTATATTCTTGTACATAGGAGCAGTATTATAGTAGTTATATTCTTGTACATAGGAGCAGTATTATAGTAGTTATATTCTTGTACATAGGAGCAGTATTATAGTAGTTATATTCTTGTAAATAGGAACAGTATTATAGTAGTTATATTCTTGTACATAGGAGGCAGTATTATAGTAGTTATATTATAGTAGTTATATTCTAGTACATAGGAGGCAGTATTATAGTAGTTATATTATAGTAGTTATATTCTAGTACATAGGAGGCAGTATTATAGTAGTTATATTATAGTAGTTATATTCTAGTACATAGGAGGCAGTATTATAGTAGTTATATTATAGTAGTTATATTCTAGTACAGAGGATGCAGTATTATAGTAGTTATATTCTAGTACATAGGAGGCAGTATTATAGTAGTTATATTATAGTAGTTATATTCTTGTACATAGGAGGCAGTATTATAGTAGTTATATTCTTGTCCATAGGGGCAGTATTATAGCAGTTATATTCTTGTACATAGGAGCAGTATTATAGTAGTTATATTCTTGTACATAGGAGCAGTATTATAGTAGTTATATTCTTGTCCATAGGAGGCAGTATTATAGTAGTTATATTCTTGTACATAGGAGCAGTATTATAGTAGTTATATTCTTGTACATAGGAGCAGTATTATAGTAGTTATATTCTTGTACATAGGAGGCAGTATTATAGTAGTTATATTCTTGTACATAGATGCAGTATTATAGTAGTTATATTCTTGTACATAGGAAGCAGTATTATAGTAGTTATATTCTTGTACATAGGAGGCAGTATTATAGTAGTTATATTCTTGTACACAGGAGCAGTATTATAATAGTTATATTCTTGTACATAGGAGGCAGTATTATAGTAGTTATATTCTAGTACATAGGAGACAGTATTATAGTAGTTACATTTTTCTACATAGGAGGCAGTATTATAGTAGTTATATTCTTGTAAATAGGGGCAGTATTATAGTAGTTATATTCTTGTACATAGTAGCAGTATTATAGTAGTTATATTCTTGTACATAGTAACAGTATTATACTATTTATATGCCAGTAAATAGGAGCAGTAGTACAGTAGTTATATTTGTTGCAGAGTAGGATTGCTGGGTTCAGCGGAGTCAATTCAGATCAGATGTTGTGGAGTAACAGGAACTGGCTTCATTGTAACATGCGTGCAATACCAGAAGGTCACCTTACATGGTAACTGGCACAGACAGGAAAAAGAAATCAGTGAGTTCACCTCAATGTACAGGAAATACAACACATCATAGAAATTCATAGAGAGGCCACAAGTGAGCATTAGTAACAGTGTTATAACTGTGAACTGCAGTCAATCCAGCAATAAACTAAGCTGTAAGTTGTTGTATCTCCAACACCCCTTCTCAATAGCTAAGGCTTAGTCTGTTAAACCTCTCTTCTTTGTAAGCCTTGAGTGTCTTTCAGCGGTCAGGGTCTTTGTAAGGATGTCTGCTGTCATATCCTCATTCGGGCAATAAAGTAACTCAAGAAGTCCCTGTTCTTGAAGATCCCTAAGAAAGTGGAACTTCAAATCAATGTGCTTGGTTCTCGAGTTAACTCTTTCCAAGTGGAAGGCATCCTTGATTGTCCTCAAAGATTTTTGTTCGTTCCAACCGTGGTTGACCCAAGTCTGTTAACAGTTGTCTCAGCCATATAACTTCCTGGCTTGCCTGCGCTGCTGCAACGTACTCTGATTCAGTAGAAGATAGTGTAACAGAGAGATGCTTTCTGCTACTCCAACTGATAGCACCTCCTGACAGAAGAAATAAGTAGCCAATGGTAGATTTTCTGTCGCTGGTGTCTCCAACCCAGTCAACATCTACATAACCTGTTAGGGTGCTTTCATCACTCGCTGGTAACTTTATCTTGTAGTGCAAAGTCCCTTTAAGGTAGCGTATGATTCGCTTTACAGCATTCCAGTCCATCTGACTTGGCATTGAAACCTTTCTGCATAAAATTCCAATAGTTGCTGCAATGTCGGGCCTTGTAGCAGTGGTAAGGTACAGCAATTTCCCTATTGCTTTCCTGTACTGAGAATTCTTGTACAGTCACTCAGAATGGAGAAAGCTCGTCGGAAGAACGAGTGAAACGTTTTCAAGAAATCTACAGTAAGTCCAGTTGCCTTGATTTATTCTTTACAGATGTACTGAGTATTAGTTGGGAACGGGGTATCTTAGCTTTTCATCTCCTTCAGGTAGTTGGTTTCCATGGGAGATTTTACTGGTTTGGCATCTTTCATTCCAAATGTTTCAGTTATTTCTTGTATTTTGTGTCTTTGGTTCAGAAGAAAGCTGCCATCTTCCTCTCTCTCAATCTGGATACCAAGGTAATTCTTTATGTCGCCAAGAGCTTTGGTCTCAAAATGCTGATTTAGGGTTTGCAGTATTTCTGCTTCATCCCCTTCTTGCTCAAAACAAATCAGGATATCGTCCACATAAATAAGCATATAGAGCCATCTGTTTGCCAATTTCTTTGTGTATAAGCATGGGCCTGCTTTACTCCTTTGAAAGCCCTGATGTGTAAGCACTTCATGTATTTTTATATTCCACGCTCTGGCTGCTTGCTTTAGACCATATATATACTTCTGTGAAGTTTGCACACTAGGTCTGGCCTTTGTTCTTCTTTGAACCCTGGTGGTTGTTCCATGTAGATTTCTTCTGTTAACTCGCCGTGTAGAAACGCAGTTGTCACATCAAAATGTTTACCTTGCATTTTCCTTGTTACGGCTACTAAAGTCCTTATTGTAGCGTGTTTGACTACTGGCGCAAATGTCTCATCATAGTCCTTTCCGTATTTTTGAGAATATCCCTTGGCTACAAGTCTTGCTTTGTATCGTTCAATTGTGCCATCTGCATTGTACTTCACTTTAAAAGTCCATTTACAGCCTATGGCTTTCCTTCCAGGTGGTAGTTCTGTAAGTGTCCATGTTTTGGTGTCATGCATGGATTCTATCTCTGCCTCAGCAGCTTTTATCCATTTACTGGCTTCCCCTTCTGAAAGCTGAGATATGTCTTCCCAGGTTGCAGTGCTTGCCTTGTATGAGAGACGTACCTTTATTTTCTCTCGTTGAGCGTCTCGGTTGTGTGTCTGCTCTTCAGTACTGGTAGAGTCTGCACTTACTTCAACTGTTTGTTCAGAAGTTACAGAGGTCAGTGTCAGTTTTCTCTTCTGTTCTTGCTTCTTCTGTTGTCATTACATTGTCTCTCAGATCTTCAACAAAAGTTATGCTGTTGCTAATGGTAACTGTGTCTGTTTTAGGATTTAGGATTCTGTAACCCTTAAAGGGAGTCTGTCACCACATTTCAGCATATTAGACCGATGAAATAGGGTTATATGATCCACCCAGAACTTAAAAACGGTACCTTTGTTGTAGAAAACGGACTTTTCTTTTAGCCGAAAATGAACTTATAAGGTTATGTTAATGAGCCCTCTCAAGTGCCCAGGGCGGTCTCTCAATCCTCGGAGCCCCAGGCAGCACCTCCTAAACGGCTCATAACCCCGCCCTCCGTGCACCTCTGCCCGCCCGTTTACTCCCCTCCCCTGTCCTTTTCCATTGCGGCTGTGCGGTCCAAATCGTAGCGGGCGCATGCGCAATGCGATGCCCGCTCCTGGCAGGGCATCGCGATACCTACTGCGCATGCGCCCGCTACGATTTGGACCGCACAGCCGCAATGGAAAAGGACAGGGGAGGGGAGTAAACGGGCGGGCAGAGGTGCACGGAGGGCGGGGTTATGAGCCGTTTAGGAGGTGCTGCCTGGGGCTCCGAGGATTGAGAGACCGCCCTGGGCACTTGAGAGGGCTCATTAACATAACCTTATAAGTTCATTTTCGGCTAAAAGAAAAGTCCGTTTTCTACAACAAAGGTACCGTTTTTAAGTTCTGGGTGGATCATATAACCCTATTTCATCGGTCTAATATGCTGAAATGTGGTGACAGACTCCCTTTAAGATGGTCACTGTAAAACACCTAAGAGTTTTTGGATGCAAAGCGTTCATCTACATTCCTGAAGAAAAACACCTTCACACACAACAAAGACACCTTCAAATGCTCTATTTTGGAGTTTGGTGCGTTTTTCTTCAGGAATGTAGATGAACGCTTTGCATCCAAAAACTCTTAGGTGTTTTACACTTGGCTTCTCGTTGTGCCACAGTTCATATGGAGTTTTCTCTGTTCTGCAAATATGCGGCTGTCATTGCCACCTCACCCCAGTATTTTTGTGGTAGTCCAGAGTCTGTCAGCATGCATCTGATCATTTCAGTCAGAGTTCTGTTCTTTCTTTCGGCTACCCCATTTTGCTCTGGTGTGTATGGGACTGTCTTTTGATATACTCTTGTATCTTATGTCCTTCCTCTGAAACTTGTTACTGGTCTTTACTACACAGTCTTGTAATTTGTCAAGAACTTCACTCTTCTGTTGCATTAGGTAGGTGACTGTGTATCGTGAATAGTCGTCTATGAAAGTCAGTATGTACCTGTTGCCTCCAGGTGTAGGTGGGTTTAGGGGACCACATGCATCAGTGTGAACAAGGTCAAGTGGTCTTGAATCTCTCTTCTGACTGACTTTGGGAAGTGTTTCTCTTGTAGCTTTGGATTTGATGCAACGTTCACACTTAACAGTAACTGGACAAGGAGATACTGTTAGATCCTTTGTCAGATTCCTCTTTTGTAGTTTCTGTATGCATTCTGTGTGTCTATGACCTAGACGCCTGTGCCACATGTGTATACAGTCATTGTGCTTGTGTGTACAGTCGTGGCCAAAAGTTTTGAGAATTACATAAATATTGGAAATTGGAAAAGTTGCTGCTTAAGTTTTTATAATAGCAATTTGCATATACTCCAGAATGTTATGAAGAGTGATCAGATGAATTGCATAGTCCTTCTTTGCCATGAAAATTAACTTAATCCCCAAAAAACCTTTCCACTGCATTTCATTGCTGTCATTAAAGGACCTGCTGAGATCATTTCAGTAATCGTCTTGTTAACTCAGGTGAGAATGTTGACGAGCACAAGGCTGGAGATCATTATGTCAGGCTGACTGGGTTAAAATGGCAGACTTGACATGTTAAAAGGAGGGTGATGCTTGAAATCATTGTTCTTCCACTGTTAACCATGGTGACCTGCAAAGAAACGCGTGCAGCCATCATTGCATTGCATAAAAATGGCTTCACAGGCAAGGATATTTTGGCTACTAAGATTGCACCTCAATCAACAATTTATAGGATCATCAAGAACTTCAAGGAAAGAGGTTCAATTCTTGTTAAGAAGGCTTCAGGGCGTCCAAGAAAGTCCAGCAAGCGCCAGGATCGTCTCCTAAAGGGGATTCAGCTGCGGGATCGGAGTGCCACCAGTGCAGAGCTTGCTCAGGAATGGCAGCAGGCAGGTGTGAGCGCATCTGAACGCACAGTGAGGCCAAGACTTTTGGAAGATGGCCTGGTGTCAAGAAGGGCAGCAAAGAAGCCACTTCTCTCCAAAAAGAACATCAGGAACAGATTGATCTTCTGCAGAAAGTATGGTGAATGGACTGCTGAGGACTGGGGCAAAGTCATATTCTCCGATGAAGCCTCTTTCCGATTGTTTGGGGCATCTGGAAAAAGGCTTGTCCGAAGAAGAAAAGGTGAGCGCTACCATCAGTCCTGTGTCATGCCAACAGTAAAGCATCCTGAGACCATTCATGTGTGGGGTTGCTTCTCATCCAAGGGAGTGGGCTCACTCACAATTTTGCCCAAAAACACAGCCATGAATAAAGAATGGCACCAAAACACCCTCCAACAGCAACTTCTTCCAACAATCCAACAACAGTTTGGTGAAGAACAATGCATTTTCCAGCACGATGGAGCACCGTGCCATAAGGCAAAAATGATAACTAAGTGGCTCGGGGACCAAAACGTTGACATTTTGGGTCCATGGCCTGGAAACTCCCCAGATCTTAATCCCATTGAGAACTTGTGGTCAATCCTCAAGAGGCGGGTGGACAAACAAAAACCCACTAATTCTGACAAACTCCAAGAAGTGATTATGGAAGAATGGGTTGGTATCAGTCAGGAATTGGCCCAGAAGTTGATTGAGAGCATGTCCAGTCGGATTGCAGAGGTCCTGAAAAAGAAGGGCCAACACTGCAAATACTGACTCTTTGCATAAATGTCATGTAATTGTCGATAAAAGCCTTTGAAACGTATGAAGTGCGTGTAATTATATTTCACTACATCACAGAAACAACTGAAACAAAGATCTAAAAGCAGTTTAGCAGCAAACTTTGTGAAAACTAATATTTGTGTCATTCTCAAAACTTTTGGCCACGACTGTACAGAGTCTCACATTTTACTTCACTGTGTTGAGGTGATACAGGTGATCATCCAGCTTGGCACTTGCTATTGTCTGCTTGCCGTCCAGGATAGAACCTTTGTCACCTTGGAATTTTACAGTGAGTCCACTGGCTGTTAGACGCTTCACAGATCAGAGTCCTCCTTCTAGATCAGGAACATAAAGCACGTCTTTCTCTGGTATGGCTAAATTGTGTCCTGCATCATCAGGGCATACAAGGGTTCCATGTCCATATCCTTCTGCATGTATTTTACTTCCATCTGCAAGGAAAATAGTTTCCTTGTTATTCAGATCAAGTTCTGTGAAAAAACTTTTATCATTCGTCATGTGACTGGTTGCCCCCGAGTCGATGCACCAGCCTTGACATTTATGGTTGCCTGTCACTTTAAATGTGGCGTTCCAGGTTCCTTCCCATGGATCAGAGATTGTGGCTTTGACCTTTTGTTTAGTATAAGAGGGACTCTGTCTCATTTGCTCTGTTTCCATATAGTACAGTATTTCTTTATGAGTCCCTGTTTGTGGCATCTAAAACACACCCTGGTCTCCTTCCTGTGTAACCTTGCGTCTGTAGCTTCAAGAGCGGTTCTGGTGTCGGTTTCTGTGGATTCGCGCACTAATTCCTTTCTTCTCTGATACTCATCTATGAGCCTGGTTTTTAAAAATGCTAGTGTCAGATCTGTCTCAGGCCGTGTCTCCAGCGCATTGATCAGTGTGGTATATGCATCGGGTAAACTGCACAACAACATGGCGGCGGCGTGACTGTTATATTCTCCCCGATTGATCTGAGTTTTGCAATCACGTCCAGCATGGCGTTTATCTGCTCCTGTGTGTCCTGTTCTCTGCTAAGCCTCATTTTGTAAAGTTTCCGCAGCAGAAACAACTTGCTGTTTGAACTGGATCTTTCATGCAGTCTTTTCAGTACATCCCACATGCCTTTCGCTGTGCCCGCATCATCCTCCACTAGTAAGCTTATGGTGGCCCGTCCTAATCATTGTCCTGTGGCCTCTCTGTGGTGGTGACCTCCCACAAGTCATCTCGGGATAATAGCATTTCCACTTAAAACTTCCATAGCTGATAATAGTCATTGTTCAGCTTGGCCACTGAGAGTTTCTGGCCATTCTCCCTCCTTTATACTGTATATGAACAGTCTTACTTGTCTACAGGAGATGTCTCTGAAAAGCTTCCTTATGTCAATCTCCGTATCAGCCACACTGTCTCCCGTTCGGGGCTTTGTTCTGCCTGGGCCGCGCCTGGTCACTGGGCTTTATCCGGTCACTGGGCCCATAACATGTTGCAGAGTATGATTGCTGGGTGCAGCAGAGTCAATTCAGATCAGACCTTGTGGAGTAACAGGAACTGGCTTCATTGGAACATGCGTGCAATACCAGAAGGTCACCTTACATGGTGACTGGCACAGACAGGAAAAAGAAATCAGTGAGTTCACCTCAATGTACAAGAAATACAACACATCATAGAAATGCATAGAGAGACCACAAGTGAGCATTAGTAACAGTGACATCTAGTGTTATAACTGTGAACTGCAGTCAATCCGGCAATAGACTAAGCTGTAAGTTCTTGCATCTCCAACAATATTCTTCTACATAGGAGCAGTATTATAGTAGTTATATTCTTGTACATAGGAGCAGTATTATAGTAGTTATATTCTTTTACATAGGAGGCAGTATTATAGTAGTTATATTCTTGTACATAGGAGCAGTATTATAGTAGTTATATTCTTGTACATAGGAGCAGTATTATAGTAGTTATATTCTTGTACATAGGAGCAGTATTATAGTAGTTATATTCTTGTACATAGGAGCAGTATTATAGTAGTTATATTCTTGTACATAGGGGCAGTATTATAGTAGTTATATTCTTGTACATATGAGCAGTATTATAGTAGTTATATTCTTGTACATAGGAGCAGTATTATAGTAGTTATATTCTTGTACATAGGAGCAGTATTATAGTAGTTATATTCTTGTACATAAGAGGCAGTATTATAGTAGTTATATTCTTGTACATAGGAGCAGTATTATAGTAGTTATATTCTTGTACATAAGAGGCAGTATTATAACAGTTATATTCTTGTACATAGAAGACAGTATTATAGTATATTCTTGCACCTAGGAGGCAGTATTATAGTAGCTATATTCTTTTACATAGGAGAAGTATTATAGTAGCTATATTCTTGTACATAGGAGGCAGTATTATAGTATATTTTTGCACATAGGAGGCAGTATTATAGTAGTTATATTACTGTACATAGGAGCAGTATTATAGTAGTTATATTCTTGTATATAGGAGCAGTATTATAGTAGTTATATTCTTGTACATAGGAGCAGTATTATTGTAGTTATATTCTTGTACATAGGAGCAGTATTATAGTAGTTATATTCTTGTACATAAAGCAGTATTATAGTAGTTATATTCTTGTACATAGGAGCAGTATTATAGTAGTTTTATATTCTTGTACATAGGAGCAGTATTATAGTAATTATATTCTTGCACATAGGAGGCAGTATTATAGTAGTTATATTCTTGCACATAGGAGGCAGTATTATAGTAGTTATATTGTTGTACATAGGAAGCAGTATTATAGTAATTATATTCCTGTACATAAGAGCAGTAGTTTATTAGTTACATTCTTATACATTGGGGGCACTAATATAGTAGTTATATTCTTGTACATAAAGCAGTATTATAGTAGTTATATTCTTGTACATAGGAGCAGTATTATAGTAGTTATATTCTTGTACATAGGAGCAGTATTATAGTAGTTATATTCTTGTACATAGGAGCAGTATAATAGTAGTTATATTCTTGCACATAGGAGGCAGTATTATAGTAGTTATATTCTTGCACATAGGAGGCAGTATTATAGTAGTTATATTGTTGTACATAGGAAGCAGTATTATAGTAATTATATTCCTGTACATAAGAGCAGTAGTTTATTAGTTACATTCTTATACATTGGGGGCACTAATATAGTAGTTATATTCTTGTACATAAAGCAGTATTATAGTAGTTATATTCTTGTACATAGGAGCAGTATTATAGTAGTTATATTCTTGTACATAGGAGCAGTATTATAGTAGTTATATTCTTGTACATAGGAGCAGTATTATAGTAGTTATATTCTTGTACATACGAGCAGTATTATAGTCGTTATATTCTTGTACATAGGAGCAGCATTATAGTAGTTATATTCCTGTACATAGGAGGCAGTATTATAGTAGTTATATTCTTGTACATAGGAGCAGTATTATAGTAGTTATATTCCTGTACATAGGAGGCAGTATTATAGTAGTTATATTCTTGTACATAGGAGGCAGTATTATAGTATTTATTTTCTTGTACATAGGAGCAGTATTATAGCAGTTATATTCTTGTACATAGGAGCAGTATTATAGTAGTTATATTCTTCTATATAGTAGCAGTGTTAGAGTAGTTATATTCTTGTGCATTGGAGCAGTATTAAACTAGTTATATTCTTGTAAGTGTTATAGTAGTAATATTCTTGTACATAGGAGGCAGTATTATAGTAATTATATTCTTGTACATAGCAGTATTAAAGTAGTTATATTCTTGTACATAGGAGGCAGTATTATAGTAGTTATATTGTTATACATAGTAGTAGTATTATAGCTGATATATTCTTCTAGTTGTACATGGGGAGGTGTTATCAATGATGATACCATTCTCTGTGTAAGTGTGTATACAGAGATGGCTATAAGTCACTGATAGTAGTACATGGGGGGGGGGGGTTTATCAGTGATTGATAGCATTCTCTGTGTAAGTGTATATAAAAAAAGATACCTGTCAGTCACTGATAGTAGTACATGGGGAGGTGTTATCAGTGAGGATAGCATTCTCTGTGTTAGTGTTCATACAGATATAGCTGTCAGTCGCTGATAGCTGTACACAGGGGAGGTGTTATCAGTGATTAATAGCATTCTCTGTGTAAGTGTGTATACAGAGATAGTTGTCAGTCACTGATATTTGTACACGGGGAGGTGTTATCAGTGATTGATAGCATTCTCTGTGTAAGTGTGTATACAGAGATAGCTGTCAGTCCCTGATAGCTGTACATGGTGGAGGTATTATCAGTGATTGATAGCATTCTCAGTGTAACTATGTATACAGAGATAGCTGTCAGTCACTGATAGTAGTATACAGGGAGGTGTTATCAGTGATTGATAGAATTCTCTGTTTAAGTGTGTATATATAGATAGCTGTCAGTCAGTGATAGTTGTACATGGGGAGGTGTTTTCAGTGATTGATAGTGTAACGGAACGCCTAGCACCCCGACCGGGTACATCCGTTGAATGGATGCTCCTAGTGCTTTCTGAGGACTCCAAGCACTCCACTTGACACCGTACACACTGCAGACCCCACGAACCGCCGAAGCTTGGTTGAGGTCTCACCGTCTCCTACCCACCCTGGACCTATGACAAGGCTCCAGGCTCCAGTGGGTGAACCTCTCCTAAAACCAGAGAGCAGGAACAGCTCTTAAAAGAGCTAGTAGTTATAGCCAGGGGAGTATAGCAAATCTCCCAGCGTATAGCAATCCCCAGCGTCGATCAGTTACCCAAACATCAGCCTCAACATGAGAAAGGGTAAAACAGGAACACTTTATTGAGGGCTACCCGCCTGTATTTATGCAGGTCCCCATCTGGTGGACACGCCCCTAGGGGACCAGAATGAAGACTATGACACAAGACAGATATGCAGCACTGCAGGATAGACAGACACAATACATCCCCACAATGCATCATGGTTTCCTCCTCTCTGCCCTGGAGACACCGAGGAGCAATTCAATTATCTCTCAGGACAAAGGGGAATGGCCAATACACACGTGGGGACAATGGAACAGACATCACTTACTCAAACATACAATGTCCCACCCTTTACAATACACATAGACATTTAACACATTCCCAGACAGCTCAAGTCTGAGTGCATATTATTAGGTGAATGGCACTCAGACAACATGAATACAATAAAATGAGCTAACTGGGTACCCTCACATAACATACAATACAATTACACAGACAGATGGTTCTGTCACACATCTCAAAACCCCACATGTTCCAATATGGCTTGGATCTGAGCGCTCAGATGCCACAAACACAGTCAAATCGCCATGGGGTTTAAGTTTTGCATGGGCTGATGAGAGGGCCCATAATCCTGGGGCAAGAGGCTGGTAGCCAGGCCCCTTCAAAACCCAGTGGCGAGGTTGGTTTCGCCACAGATAGTATTTTCTGTGTAACTGTGTATACAGAGATAGTTGTCAGTCACTGATAGTTGTACACGAGGAGGTGTTATCAATGATTGATAGCATTCTCTGTGCAAGTGTGTATACAGAGCTAGTTGTCATTCACTGATAGTTGTACACAGGGAGATGTTATCAGTGATTGAAAGCATTCTCTGTGTAAGTGTGTATACAGAGATACCTCTCAGTCACTGATGGTAGTATACAGGGAGGTGTTATCAGTGATTGATAGCATTCTCTGTGAAAGTGTGTATACAGAGCTAGACAGTTGTCAGTCACTGATAGTTGTACACAGGGAGATGTTATCAGTGATTGACAGCATTCTCTGTGTAAGTGTGTTTACAGAGCTGTCAGTCACTGATAGTTGTGTGTATGGGGGTGGTCTTAAATTCTGAAAAAGCAGAGGTTTAAATTTATGACATACTTTACTGAATCTTTTCCCATAAACCTATACATCACTATAACTTCTGCTGCTTTATAACATGGTGTCGCAGATTGCACTGCGTTTAACGATGACAGGTTTTCTTTAACATAATTATATTTATTGTCATCGAATTGTAATAAATCTTGGAATATATTGTCTTACAGGTTACCTGCCAGGCAATGGACATGAAGGCCTATCTCCAAAGGGTGAGTTTGACAGATACTGCACCTCCTTCCCTCTCTGCATTACGTGAATTACACCGCCACCATGTACACTCTGTGCCCACAGAAAGTCTCAGCATACATAGCGGGGAAAAAATTATCTTGGATATTCCATGGATATATAATAAAATAGTTGTTAGGAGATGAGGTGGTTTCTGTTATGAGAACAATGGACTGTTCTTATGGGTGCTGCAACAACTGGGCTACAAAACACAGTTGCTGTCAGCCGTGAGGAACATATTCATTGGCATTTATGGTCCACCATTTGACCATATGATATTGATGGTAGAACTGGAAGGAAGGAGATGGCTTTGTGATGTTGGTTATGGTGAAGGGATTGTTGAGCCATTTCCACTAGAGGACAGATGGGAAGAGGAGCAGGACAGCGGTGTGTATCGATTACGGGTAGAAGGAGATGAGTGGTTTATGGAGAGGAAGGAGGAAGAAATCTGGAGGAGTCTATTCAAGTTCACCCTCGAGGAGAAGAAATTTGAAGATTTCCAGGGGATGTGTGAATATCACCAGACTTCGCCCAGTTCTGTATTTGTTCGAAAGTCCTTCTGTTCCCTTTAGCTCCCACGTGCAAGGCTGACGTACATGGGTCGCCGTCTGATCAGCACCCAGTACACCAAGGGAGGTGGAAGTGTGAAGACCACTCAAGAACTCACCGAGGAAGAGATCCCAAGTTTACTCAATGATAAATTTGGAATTGTTCTGAATGGAAAACTGATACCGAAGGATGAAAATATTGCAATCCCAAATCAACTTCAATAAGTAAGATTCAGAATTTGTTACCTGTTACTAAAAATCCATTACATACTTATACTTTAGACTTACCAGCATGTCCTGTCATTGCTGACCGGCTTTATCAGCTATTGGTATTTTAAGTAGCTATGTGCAATATATTCATGGACACCAAATCAAAAGAGTTTTAGGTGTCAGGGGCGCAGCATTTTCTAGAATGTCCTTTGACATTTGGGTTCATTGAAGGATATGGAAGACATTTTACTAATCAATTATATTTCTCTTGTAGGACTACTCTTCCAAGCCAGATCTGAACACCTATCTCCAGAGGGTTGGCCTTCCAGAATTCAGAGCACCTTCAATGCAACCATCCCTTTCTGGGTTACGAGCTTTACATCGCCACCACTTGCTCTCTATCCCTTTTGAAAGCCTTAGTATCCACAGTGGAGAAAAAATCCAACTAGACATTTGCTGGATATATGAGAAGATTGTCCTGAGAAAACGTGGAGGCTTTTGTTTTGAGAACAATGGTCTTCATTTTTGGGTCTTGCAACAATTGGGGTACCAGCCACGGATCATATCGGCCAGAGTGAGGGATGAAGTGACCGGTGTTTATACACCTCCACTTTCACACATGTTGTTAATAGTGGAACTTGAGGGAAGGAGATGGCTTTGTGATGTTGGTTTTGGTGAAGGGATCATAGAGCCATTTCCGTTGGAGGCCGGAAGGGAAGAGGAGCAGGACAGCGGTGTGTATCGATTACGAGTAGAAGGAGATGAGTGGTACATGGAGAGGAAGGAAGAGGAAGACTGGAGGAGTCTATACAAGTTCACCCTCGAGGAGAGAACATATGAGGATTTCCGGGATATGTGTGAATATCTTCAAACTGAACCAAGCTCTTTTTTTGTCCGCAAATCGTTCTGCACCTTACAGCTCCCCCACGGAAGACTGACGTACATGGGGCACAGGCTGATCAGCACCGAATACACCAAAGGAGGTGGAAGTGTGAAGACCACTCAAAAACTCAATGAAGAGGAGATTCCAGGTGTACTGAGAGATAAATTTGGGATTGTGCTGAGTGGGAAACTGATACCAAAAGATAACTAAGCATTTACCAATAACCGTCAATCCAGTAACATCTATCCATCATTATACATATGTGTTACATATCGGGGATGCAACTTCTGGTTAGTTTAAATCCACCAAACTACAATTATCTCTGTCATCACAGTGATGTCTGAAGCTGGCCAAAGTATGTTTATCATAGGCAGTCATCCTCACCAAGCAACCAAGACCTAATGCATTTGTTAGGGTACTTTCACAGTAGCGTTATTCTTTTCCGGTATTGAAATCCGGTAAATGGTCTCAATACCGGAAAAAACTCATCCGTTTTGTCCTAATGCATTCTGAATGGAAAGCAATCCGTTCAGTATGCATCCGGATGTCTTCCGTTCCGTCCCTTTTACGGTATTTGACCCGACAAAATACCGCAGCTTGCTGCATTTTTTTTTCCGGACAAAATACCGGAACAATGCTGCACTTGCCGGATCATTTCTATTGAGATGTATTAATGTAATGTAAATACCGGATCCGTTATTCCGGATGATACCGGATGAGAAGGATCCGGTATGTCACTGGATCCGTCTAATAGATCCGGAAAAAAAATCAGTTTGTATTCAGTTTGCCGGTCCCGGCAGGCAGTTCAGGCAACGGAACTGCCTGCCGGATTCCAATAACGCTAGTGTGAAAGTAGCCTTAGGCTACTTTCACAAGAGTGGCAAGGAACTACAGCAGGCTGTTCTGGCGGGCGAACAGCCTGTCGGATCTGTGCTGCCGCTAGTGCACGCGTGCCCCCGGACTACTGCTCTATCATCATTGACTATAATAGGGGAGGAGTCCCGGGAAACACGGCAGCGCATGCCGAGAGGCGGCCGGAATAAAACTATCCCCGGAACTCCGCCCCGCCCCATTATAGTCAAAGGGGACGGAGCGGTAGTCCGGGGGCACGCGTGCACTAGCGGCAGCACGGATCCGAGAGGCTGTTTGCCCGCCGTAACAGCCTGCCAGAGTTCCTTGCCGCTAGTGTGAAAGTAGTCTTAATCTGCAGTTTTAGGTTGTGCTGAGACTTCCCGCTGTCAAAGGGGGAGAGAGCTGTTTCATCCATGGTTTGTAAAAAAATAAAAAATAAAATAAAAGGCATAAACTGATACTTGGAGAAAATGAAAAGTATTTTGCAGAGAGTAAAGAAAAGCCTTGCAGATTTTGTTAAGTAATAAAAAGATGATGACAAAGACATTTACTAGAGATGAGTGAAGTATTGGAAAATTTGATTTGGCTGCTTGTCCGAATTTTACTAAAAAATTTGCTTTGTGACTAATTACTTACTAATTACTAATTACTGTCACAAAGCGCATTTCATTGTAAGTAGTGAGTGCAAGGAAAGGGAGTGTGATTGCGCTGATCCCCATCATTGTACCCCTTGGACGCCGCGTTCTTAGCTCATCGTGGCGTCTGACATTGATATTACAGTGTAAAATAAATAAATACAATTATACCTCATCCATTTA
The DNA here is from genome assembly GCF_905171765.1 of Bufo bufo. Taxonomy (NCBI): domain Eukaryota; kingdom Metazoa; phylum Chordata; class Amphibia; order Anura; family Bufonidae; genus Bufo; species Bufo bufo. The sequence continues at coordinate 13,642,757 of NC_053395.1, forward strand.
ATGGCAAAGAGTCGGCCGCCACCATCTTGATTGAAGATCTAGTTTGAAATTTCACATGGCCGTGATGACGTCATACAGTTGTGTTCAAAATTATTCAGCCCCCACTGAAATTGAGTGTTTTGGCCAGTTTGACATTGATTTTGATCATTTCAGTTATCTTGTTTACAATTAAATCAAAGACGCACTTGTAAGTCAGACAAATATAACATAACATTTATAATGAAATAACCACAAATGTCTTTTCTGTGCTCACATCATTATCAGTTTTATTCAACCCCCAAGTGACATTCAATCTTAGTACTTAGTACAACATCCTTTTCCAGTTATAACAGCTTTTAAACGTGAAGCATAGCTTGACACAAGTGTCTACGGGTATCTTCGCCCATTCTTCATGGGCAAAAGCCTCCAGTTCAGTCACATTCTTAGGCTTGCGCGCTGCAACTGCTTTCTTTAAGTCCCACCAGAGGTTCTCAATCGGATTTAAGTCTGGTGACCGCGATGGCCACTTCAAAATGTTCCAGCCTTTAATCTGCAACCATGCTCTAGTGGACTTGGAGGTATGCTTGGGATCATTGTCCTGTTGAAAGGTCCAACGTCTCCCAAGCCTCAGGTTTGTGACGGACTGCATCACATTTTCATCCAATATCTCCTGGTACTGAAGAGAATTCATGGTACCTTGCACACGCTGAAGCTTCCCTGTACCTGTAGAAGCAAAACAGCCCCAAAGCATGATTGACCCCCCGCCATGCTTCACAGTAGGCAAGGTGTTCTTTTCTCCATAGGCCTTGTTCTTCCTCCTCCAAACATAGCGTTGATCCATGGGCCCAAACAGTTCTCATTTTGTTTCATCAGTCCACAGAACACTTTTGTGGTTTGTCCACATGACTTTTGGCATACTGCAGTCGACTCTTCTTATTCTTTGGAGACAGCAAGGGGGTGCGCCTGGGAGTTCTGGCATGGAGGCCTTCATTACGCAGTGTGCGCCTTACTGTCTGAGCTGAAACTTCAGTACCCACATCTGACAAATCTTTCTTCAGTTCCTCAGCAGTCCCACGGGGACTTTTCTCCACTTTGCGCTTCAGGTAGCGCACAGCTTTTGAAGTCAGCATCTTCTTTCTGCCACGACCAGGTAGCGTTTCAACAGTGCCCTTTGCCTTGAATTTGCGAATGATGCTTCCTATGGTGTCTCTTGGTATGTTTAACATCTTTGCAATCTTCTTATAGCCATTGCCCTTCCTGTGAAGAGAAATCACCTCTTCTCTTGTCTTCCTGGACCATTCTCTTGACTTCACCATGTTTGTAAACACACCAGTAAATGTCTAGAAGGAGCTGGGTATCACAGTCCTTTTACATCTGCCTAATTGGTGCTTATTATGCTGGATTGCTGCTCCTTGACATCCACAGGTGTTTTCAATACCTGATCGAAAAGACTTGAATGAACCTCTGTTTTTAAGAGTGGTAGTCTTTAAGGGGTTGAATAATTATGTCAATGAAGAAATCACAAAAAAAACATTTAATACTGTATTACAAAAACAATTGATGTCATTTTAGTTGCATTTGGTTCTTTAACCACCTCCGGACCGCTGTACGCACAGACGCGTCCTGGAGGTGGTTGATTCATTCCGAGTGGACGCGCCGGCGCGTCCTCTCGCGATGGCCGAGATTTCCTGTGAACGCGCGCACACAGGAACGGAAGGTAAGAAAGTGGATCTCCAGCCTGCCAGCGGCGATCGTTCGCTGGCAGTCTGGAGATGTGATTTTTTTAACCCCTAACAGGTATATTAGACGCTGTTTTGATAACAGCGTCTAATATACCTGCTACCTGGTCCTCTGGTGGTCCCCTTTGTTTGGATCGACCACCAGAGGACACAGGTAGCTCAGTAATATGTTGCACCAAGCACCACTACACTACACTACACTACACCCCCCCGTCACTTATTAACCCCTTATTCACCCTTGATCACCCCATATAGACTCCCTGATCACCCCCCTGTCATTGATTACTCCCCTGTCATTGATCACACCTCTGTAAAGCTCCATTCAGACGTCCGCATGATTTTTACGGATCCACTGATAGATGGATCGGATCCGCAAAACGCACACGGACGTCTGAATGGAGCCTTACAGGGGCGTGATCAATGACTGTGGTGATCACCCCATATAGACTCCCTGATCACCCCCCTGTCATTGATTACCCCCCTGTCATTGATCACACCCCTGTAAAGCTCCATTCAGACGTCCGCATGATTTTTACGGATCCACTGATAGATGGATCGGATCCGCAAAACGCACACGGACGTCTGAATGGAGCCTTACAGGGGCATGATCAATGACTGTGGTGATCACCCCATATAGACTCCCTGATCACCCCCCTGTCATTGATTACCCCCCTGTTATTGATCACACCCCTGTAAAGCTCCATTCAGATGTCCGCATGATTTTTACGGATCCACTGATAGATGGATCGGATCCGCAAAACGCACACGGACGTCTGAATGGAGCCTTACAGGGGCATGATCAATGACTGTGGTGATCACCCCATATAGACTCCCTGATCACCCCCCTGTCATTGATTACCCCCCTGTCATTGATCACCCCCCTGTAAAGCTCCATTCAGATGTCCGCATGATTTTTACGGATCCACTGATAGATGGATCGGATCCGCAAAACGCACACGGACGTCTGAATGGAGCCTTACAGGGGCATGATCAATGACTGTGGTGATCACCCCATATAGACTCCCTGATCGCCCCCCTGTCATTGATTACCCCCCTGTCATTGATTACCCCCCTGTAAAGCTCCATTCAGACGTCCGCATGATTTTTACGGATGCACTGATAGATGGATCGGATCCGCAAAACGCATCCGGACGTCTGAATGAAGCCTTACAGGGGCATGATCAATGACTGTGGTGATCACCCCATATACACTCCCTGATCACCCCCCCTGTCATTGATCACCCCCCTGTAAGGCTCCATTCAGACATTTTTTTGGCCCAAGTTAGCGGAATTTATTTTTTTTTTCTTACAAAGTCTCATATTCCACTAACTTGTGTCAAAAAATAAAATCTCACATGAAGTCACCATACCCCTCACGGAATCCAAATGCGTAAAATTTTTTAGACATTTATATTCCAGACTTCTTCTCACGCTTTAGGGCCCCTAGAATGCCAGGGCAGTATAAATACCCCACATGTGACCCCATTTCGGAAAGAAGACACCCCCAGGTATTCCGTGAGGGGCATATTGAGTCCATGAAAGATTGAAATTTTTGTCCCAAGTTAGCGGAAAGGGAGACTTTGTGAGAAAAAAATAAATAAAATCAATTTCCGCTAACTTGTGCCAAAAAAAAAAAAATTCTATGAACTCGCCATGCCCCTCATTGAATACCTTGGGGTGTCTTCTTTCCAAAATGGGGTCACATGTGGGGTATTTATACTGCCCTGGCATTCTAGGGGCCCCAAAGCATGAGAAGAAGTCTGGTATCCAAATGTCTAAAAATGCCCTCATAAAAGGAATATGGGCCCCTTTGCGCATTTAGGCTGCAAAAAAGTGTCACACATGTGGTATCGCCGTACTCAGGAGAAGTTGGGGAATGTGTTTTGGGGTGTCATTTTACATATACCCATGCTGGGTGAGAGAAATATCTTGGCAAAAGACAACTTTTCCCATTTTTTTATACAAAGTTGGCATTTGACCAAGATATTTATCTCACCCAGCATGGGTATATGTAAAATGACACCCCAAAACACATTCCCCAACTTCTTCCGAGTACGGAGATACCACATGTGTGGCACTTTTTTGCAGCCTAGGTGGGCAAAGGGGCCCACATTCCAAAGAGCACCTTTCGGATTTCACAGGTCATTTACCTACTTACCACACATTAGGGCCCCTGGAAAATGCCAGGGCAGTATAACTACCCCACAAGTGACCCCATTTTGGAAAGAAGACACCCCAAGGTATTCCGTGAGGGGCATGGCGAGTTCCTAGAATTTTTTATTTTTTGTCACAAGTTAGTGGAAAATGATGATTTTTTTTTTTTTTTTATACAAAGTCTCATATTCCACTAACTTGTGACAAAAAATAAAAAGTTCCATGAACTCACTATGCCCATCAGCAAATACCTTGGGGTCTCTTCTTTCCAAAATGGGGTCACTTGTGGGGTAGTTATACTGCCCTGGCATTCTAGGGGCCCAAATGTGTGGTAAGGAGTTTGAAATCAAATTCTGTAAAAAATGACCTGTGAAATCCGAAAGGTGCTCTTTGGAATGTGGGCCCCTTTGCCCACCTAGGCTGCAAAAAAGTGTCACACATCTGGTATCTCTGTATTCAGTAGAAGTTGAGCAATGTGTTTTGGGGTGTCATTTTACATATACCCATGCTGGGTGAGATAAATATCTTGGTCAAATGCCAACTTTGTATAAAAAAATGGGAAAAGTTGTCTTTTGCCAAGATATTTCTCTCACCCAGCATGGGTATATGTAAAATGACACCCCAAAACACATTCCCCAACTTCTCCTGAGTACGGAGATACCAGATGTGTGACACTTTTTTGCAGCCTAGGTGGGCAAAGGGGCCCACATTCCAAAGAGCACCTTTCGGATTTCACAGGTCATTTTTTACAGAATTTGATTTCAAACTCCTTACCACACATTTGGGCCCCTAGAATGCCAGGGCAGTATAACTACCCCACAAGTGACCCCATTTTGGAAAGAAGAGACCCCAAGGTATTTGCTGATGGGCATAGTGAGTTCATAGAACTTTTTATTTTTTGTCACAAGTTAGTGGAATATGAGACTTTGTATGAAAAAAAAAAAAAAATCATCATTTTCCACTAACTTGTGACAAAAAATAAAAAATTCTAGGAACTCGCCATGCCCCTCACGGAATACCTTGGGGTGTCTTCTTTCCAAAATGGGGTCACTTGTGGGGTAGTTATACTGCCCTGGCATTTTCCAGGGGCCCTAATGTGTGGTAAGTAGGTAAATGACCTGTGAAATCCGAAAGGTGCTCTTTGGAATATGGGCCCCTTTGCCCACCTAGGCTGCAAAAAAGTGTCACACATCTGGTATCTCCGTACTCAGGAGACGTTGGGGAATGTGTTTTGGGGTGTCATTTTACATATACCCATGCTGGGTGAGAGAAATATCTTGGCAAAAGACAACTTTTCCCATTTTTTTATACAAAGTTGTCTTTTGCCAAGATATTTCTCTCACCCAGCATGGGTATATGTAAAAAGACACCCCAAAACACATTGCCCAACTTCTCCTGAGTACGGAGATACCAGATGTGTGACCCTTTTTTGCAGCCTAGGTGGGCAAAGGGGCCCATATTCCAAAGAGCATCTTTCGGATTTCACTGGTCATTTTTTACAGAATTTGATTTCAAACTCCTTACCACACATTTGGGCCCCTAGAATGCCAGGGCAGTATAACTACCCCACAAGTGACCCCATTTTGGAAAGAAGAGACCTCAAGGTATTTCGTGATGGGCATAGTGAGTTCATAGAACTTTTTATTTTTTGTCACAAGTTAGTGGAATATGTGACTTTGTAAGAAAAAAAAAAATAAATCATCATTTTCCGCTAACTTGTGACAAAAAATAAAAAGTTCTATGAACTCACTATGCCCATCAGCGAATACCTTAGGGTGTGTACTTTCCGAAATGGGGTCATTTGTGGGGTGTTTGTACTGTCTGGGCATTGTAGAACCTCAGGAAACATGACAGGTGCTCAGAAAGTCAGAGCTGCTTCAAAAAGCGGAAATTCACATTTTTGTACCATAGTTTGTAAACGCTATAACTTTTACCCAAACCATTTTTTTTTTACCCAAACATTTTTTTTTTATCAAAGACATGTAGAACAATAAATTTAGAGCAAAATTTATATATGGATCTCGTTTTTTTTGCAAAATTTTACAACTGAAAGTGAAAAATGTCATTTTTTTGCAAAAAAAATCGTTAAATTTCGATTAATAACAAAAAAAGTAAAAATGTCAGCAGCAATGAAATACCACCAAATGAAAGCTCTATTAGTGAGAAGAAAAGGAGGTAAAATTCATTTGGGTGGTAAGTTGCATGACCGAGCAATAAACGGTGAAAGTAGTGTAGGTCAGAAGTGTAAAAAGTGGCCTGGTCTTTCAGGGTGTTTAAGCTAGGGGAGCTGAGGTGGTTAAAAAGTCCTTGTAAGATTTCATTCTGAACACAATTACAAATGTACACTAAATTCCCTAAAACCCTTTACAGCATTGGGGGTTGAATAATTTTGAACACAACTGTATGTAACCGCGCACAGGATTTCACACGGAATGTTTAATCAAGATGGCAGCCGGCTCTTCGTGGAATTCACTCAACACTAACGCTCACCTGTAAGAGCTTTGTATCATGTCACAGTCTGTCTTTATGCAAATAGTTCACTTCTCTTTCCATTTCTAAGACTTTCAACCCAAAACTAAATCTTCACATAATAAAAGCGTAAAAATATCAGTGTGACTGGAGTTAGCCGCCATTTCTCACCAACCCCCAGCGTACGGGTAGTTGAGATCGGAGGAGCTGTTTGGTAAAGTCCTCACTTTGTAGGTCTACCGTCCCTGTGCTGTCTGTGACGTGTAAATAGCACCGGTCACCAAGCAAAATCAGCAGCTCCACGCGGTGCAAACATAAGAAGAAATCACTATTTTCTACTTTATTACGAAATGCAATATGTAGCCGTGTCCAATAGCTCCCCCCAGTGGTAACTGCAGGGATCTACATTACCATTTACCTTTATGAGGTTTACTGCTGTGTTTTTTGTTTTTAGTTTTTACTCCACGAACCACTCCAATGTCAAATCCACATGGTCCATGGAGCTGTCTTCACCCCAGGCTTCCTGCAGACCAATTTATCATTAAGTTCAGTGGGTTTAATCCCATTAACAACCAGTAGGTCGCCCCTACTCACAGGTCTGTGCCCAAAAATCTGATGCAGATACTTACTAGCGCAAATCTGCTGTACGTCCGCTGCAAATATGTGGCAGAAGTCTGATGATCAATACACATCTCCTGTTATGTAGAGGGACAGCAGGGTTAGGTGACCACACAGCGGTACAGAGCCACCCGGCTGCTACAACTCCCCTATAACCGAGGCACGTACTCCTCCATCAGCTGGACGTCACGAAGCCCATTTCTTCTTAAGTAGTGGGTGACGATTGCACCGCTTCCCGTCATTGTACCCCTCAGATGCCGCGTTCATAGTTAGAGATGAGCGAATCGAATCCAACTAAGTGGAATTCGATCCGAATTTCAGGATCAATTCGGCGCTATCGCGGATCCCTGTCATTGCACCCCCGCTACTTACAAAAACGAAACCTCATCGTCATATGTCACCATGCATAGGATTTCACGCGGGGTCTTCAATCCAGATAGTGGTGGCTGGCTCTTCGCACTTAAACAGATCAGGTAAGGCTACTTTCACGCTTGCGGCAGAGTGATCCGGCAAGCAGTAAGATTTTTTTTTTTTTACTTTTTCCGTAATTTCAGGAAAAATAGAAGCACGAGGGAATTTGTCTTCGCAGAGAATATAATTTTCCCTAAAATTCAGATCGATGTCCACTTCATTCAGTTCACTCAACACTATCTGTGACCGCAGCGTAGATTCAACTTTACTTACCTGACATTTCCATTTCCTGGAGTCCGTAGGCAGAACACAAGGGGCAGATTTACTAATCCTGTAGATGGCGTAAGCTTGGACCGGCGGTCTAGACCTGCACCCGGTTTATCACAGGGGCTCAGGCTGGATGATGGATCTGGCGCAGGGAGAGACAGAATTTTCCAGCAGAATTGTGATTTTTGGCATAAAATGTTGCATCTTTAACCACGCCCATTTCCCACTAAGCCCCACCCCCTTTCACACTACATTTTAGACATAGTCTACGTGCAGACACATTAGTAAATCTGGGCCAATGCGTCCATTTTGTTTTACCCCCTTCTCAGGATCGACATATCAAGAGTCTGCCGCTATGTACTGGTACCAAGCGATACAAGGACAGTATATTACAAGGAGGAAAGTTTGTGCGCAACATTCTCCAAGGAATGTCAGGTATGGTCTCATGCACATGAGTGTAAATGGCCGGTCCGCAATATACAGGCACTGGTCATATGCATATATCTGTGGAGTGGATGCAGACCCACGATCCGCAGCATACGACCTTTTGCAGAGCAGAGGCATGTATCGGAAAGAACATGTTCTGTCTTTGGCCGTATCGTGCGGATTGTGGACCCATTGAAGTCAATGGGTCTACATCTGCAAACGGAGTGCCCTTATATTGCGGACCACTATTTGCGGTCCGCAGCACGGGCACTGAGCGCTTATGCTTGTGTGCATAACCCTAGGGGTTGTCTGTCGGGTGATCTGATCATTTATGCAGCCCCCAAAAACTGTCAGCAGCACATTGAAAACTGGGATATGCTATCAACAATGATCGCAGCAACGATTGTTCATCTCTGTGGCAATGCTGGTTGTGCACAAGACCCCAGAAGTGGTCTTCACCTATAGTGGCTGCCTTAAACGGGTTAACCGACCCCTGAAATGCCCCCCTCCCTATAGGCCCGGGCCCCTCACACACAATGTACTTACCTTGCTGCCAGCACCCGCACCGCTTCTGACACCCGCACGGCCGCTGCTGCATCTCCCAGTCGCACTGCGTCAGCCAATAGCAGATGGTGACGTGGGGCTGAGCCTCCCTAGCATCGCGGGTGACGCTAGGTGCCAGGAAGCGACATGGGTGCCGAGGTAAGTACATTGTGTGTGAGGGGCCCAGACATATAGGGGGGGGGGGACATTTCAGGGGTCAGATAACCCCTTTAAGTCCTAACAGTGGCTCTTGATACTCAGATACCCCAGTACTTAGAGAAGGGCTGATATTGCATAAGACACTAAAATAAACTCAATGACAGATGACAAGAATAAAATGATGAAGGTTACAGGTGAAAGAGATGGAGCGGATGGAAGATGTATGACATGCAGGTAGGTACAGGTAGCAGATGAACTGTCACGGTGGGGAGTGGGGGAAACCCCCCACCGTGCGGTATCAAAGGGATAAAGGGTAGCTGCTAGGCCAGGATGCCGGGATCAGGGAGCAGGTCACCTCCTATTGCATCCCTAATCCTCTCCCTAGCTCCTAACCGTATGAGCCAACCCAGATGGTAGGAGGGCTCATACTCCGGAACCTAAGGGCCCTACTAACCCTCAAGAAATCCCTGGACTAGGAGCAGGGTAAAGACGACCTGTTCCTCCACAACACGGCCTAGCTGCAAGGAGAGGGGAACACATACAGCTATAAGGAGATGGCAGGTAAGTGAAACCAGTAACACACTTACCTGCCACAGACACACTGACTGGAACCTGTGCACAAGTGCTGGTGTCCACACCAACATTAAAAGGACACAGCACACACCACAAACCACACAGGAACCCAGGACACCCATAGCTGCAATAAACGTGAGACACCATAAGAACATCTATGACCACAAGGGTGGCCCTCACTGGACAGATGGAATATGAAGACCAGGAGGATAGCTCCAGCATACACCATGGCTGGAGTACCCCCCAGCTTCAGGCATCCAGCAGAGGCTAAATAGCCCAAGCAGCCGCACACCCACATAAAACCAGTGTTAACAAAACACTAGGAAGGGAGTTAACCCTTCCAACACCAGACAAGGGAAGGAAGCCACTGTAACGGATCCGCTTCCGTTAATGGACGCTTCCTAGCTTGCGCCGAGGACCACAAGCACCGCACTGGACACCACACCAACCGCAGACTCCACAACCGCCGTAGCTTAACTGGAGCCGCGCCGTCTTCCTTCCACCCTGAACGAACCTCCAGCATTCAGGACCGTGTGGGAAAGATCTCGCCTCCAGGGAATATGCAGAGCATAGCAATCCCCAGCGTGATACAGCAATTCCCTCCAATAACGAGACGAGGCTGCGTTTTGAAGGGTTAGAAAAACAGGAACTGAGCATGAACTCTTTATTGAGGGCTACCCGCCCATATTTATACAGGTCCCCACAATGCATCATGGTCTCCTCCTCTCTGCCCTAGAGACACCCGAAGTGCAATTCAATTATCTCCTAGGACAAAGGGAGATCACCAATACACACGTGGGAACAATAGGAGAGGAATTTCCACCCAAATACACAAAAACCTCCTTTCTGTCTGGGATATAATTATGGGTTAACATAACTATCACAGACAGTAAAAATACAGTTTTTAAACATACTCTATAACTTTAAAACTATACATTCCATCTCCATAAAAATTACATATTTAAACTCGGCATACATCAAACATAAACACTTCCAAAAATCACACAAATCCCTCCAGCGGATCAAAAGTTTAGTGGAAGTCCTTTATGACCGACCGCAAGCACAACTTCCTGCCCAAAACAGTTCCATAGATTTGGGCTGTGCGGTCGGTCAATTCCATGCAGAAAAATGACTAAGTCCCATCTTCGAACGGGACTTAGTCTCTGGAGCTGAAAGTTCAGTATGGCAGAAGGTAAGGGTCAGCGGCGTTCGTGTATCCGCGCATCCGATTCCAGCTCCACAGAATCCCCAGCATACACCGCTGACCGCGTTCGGTCCCACCAACAGTCCAGACATGCGGCACAGTTCTGTCACTGTTCCTGAAGGGCAACATGTCCCGGGGCCATAGTCGTAGGGCAGGAGGCTAGCCATAAGTCCTCTACAATGCCCAGTGGCAAATGGCAGTTTGTCACAGCCACTTAAAGGGGAAGTGCACACACAAGCATAGAAAGCTACACTTTGCCGCAGGCAACAACATGCGTGGCAACCATGTCACGACAATCACCCAGAAGGCCGAGACACTGCCACCGCATGCACACACAGCAACACGTTGCCGCGGGCAACCGCAAGTGTAGCAACAGAGAGTCACGACTTAACCAAGGGTCGTGACATGAACAGGTGAACGGAAATGAAGAAATGATGAACTGACCCTGATCTGAATACAACCCAGCATGCCACCCAGGACAAAACACCAACAAACACCACAACACAGCAAAGACAGACACGGGAACTACAGATCCCAGAATACTCACAAAACACACGAGACTAGAACAAGATACAAAATATCTGGAATTAAATGCACATAACAAATGCTAATCCAATCAACTAAAATAAATCCTGGACACATGAAGGCTCAGCAGTCAACAACTCCACCCTAATTAACTAGGCCAAGCTAGCCAAAAAACAAATCTTGACTTGCTGCATAGCAAGTGCCTAAACAAACTTAGTAATGAGGTAAACATGAAGTAACAGGGAAATGCCAGTTGGTTGTAACAATCAGCATACAGAAGCAATGACAGCTACATATAACTGCAGCTAAACAAGCAAGCAATTATCGAGAATGGTCCAGAACTCTTTTGCCAAAGGCTGATTCCTGAAGAGTTGATGTCCAGCATGAAATGCTTGATGAACATGGACACGAAGGACGATATGGCGGCTTCTCAGGTTTGTTCTAAAGGAATATAAGCTAACTCATCTCAAGACGCTCATATTGACCATGTTGAGACTGCCCTAAAGAATATAAGAGGTGCATGACCATCAAGATCGTAGCTCTTGCAACAACATCCTGGATCCATCTTAAAAGGGAGACTTTAGTTGCCTTTTATTTGTTTGAGAAAAAACTGATTTTCCACCTTTTCAAACAGTTAAGTTTTTTTTTAAAATAAAGCAGCAGCATTGTACTTAGATCTAGAAGGTAAAACTTCTCTGGTTCTTCAGTCCCTGGAGAAAAGACACAAGACATAGAAAGTTCCTGATTTGGAAGGAAGGAATCCCGATATTAGTCTTAAGATGACTGGACATGAATGTAACACCCCAGAGTTGTGTTACTACATGTCTCTACCCCGCTACTATCTCCTAAGAGCCTTTAAAACTGTCATCTGATATTAATTTGCATTATGTCTTCCACAAATGTGCATATAAACCTATGTTAAATGCAATTGTTCATGTAATTTACCTGGTTACCAGTAGGTGGCAGCAACACATTGGCAGGTACAAGTTACAGTTTAGTGTATCTGAGCTGGAATGGATTATTCCAGCTTAGCCCCCCTCTGTAGAGAGTGGGCTAGTCCCTCTTCCTGCAGCAAGGGAGGGAAAACCAGTTAGAACAAGATTTAGTGTACCCCTGCATAGGGAAGACAGCAAGGACCTAGTCTCGGCTGAGACTTGGCCATATTCATAGCTAGAGCACCTTCAGCTCTGCTGGATGAGGAAAGCAGAAACTACAGACAACCTCCAGAGTTCCAGGAAGAAAGCATCAACTGAGAATCCATCTGTGAGATAAGTCCAGAGACCTAGGAGAAGCTATTACCTACTCATCTAGTCTGTCCCCATACAGCAGAAGTTACAGATAAGTTCAGAAGCTAACCCTGCCACAATTACCGAGCTACCAAGCAGACGTTTTATCCTGCAAGCTCCACATTTGAAGGAGAAGTAGTCATTCCTGCCAATGATTGCCAAAACCTGCTGGGACCAAGAGACCAAAGCTGTATACCGCTTGGATGAAAGTTACCTCAAGTAAAGAAACGTTTGAACTTCATCTTAAGGTCTGGACATCATTTCTTCTGCAAAATTCAGAATCACTATCACTACACTCAAATTTATTGCAAGTGAGCCAGGAGTCCGGCCGTACCCAGGTAGGAGACACAGTTGACACAACTATTACAAAACTACAGAGACATTATAGGCCATTACACCACTCTGGCATTCCTAACCTGGGAAGTGCGTTATAACACCTTGGAAGGGCCCTGGGACAGAACCCTGCGCGCGCTGCAATTGGCGTCACGACAAATACAGGACATATTAACCACCTGACCCTGCCACTGCACTAAAAGTGGCGTCAGCGAACCCGTTCCTGGTCACTGCATGATCAGCTGGCATTAAACCATCGAGACAAGAAGTGGCTTTATATTGAAAGGAATCACAAACTGGCTGTATCCTCACGGCAGGTAGGACGGAATATGTCATATGTGGTATGATTGTGTGAATTGAATTCTCTTGATAGATGCAGTTCTTGTAGGATTCATTTCAATATAAAGTCACTTCTTGCGTTGAAGGTGTTTACTTCTGTGAATGTTGATTGAAGTTTGCTCAGATGGACCATCACAGGATGGTTCGAAGGAATGGCGCCATGTAAGGTGGGCCCCATTTTCAACTGTTAGAAAAACACAGTGCACCAAAGTATGACCGGTGATGATGGGCCTCAAGAATTTATCTTACCCGCTTTGTAGAAAATGAAGCCCGGAGACCAGGGAGTCAGGAGGTGCCTGTTCTGCTTTGAACCAAGAGACAAGTATCCTCCAAACTCTGGGTCTTCTGGCTGCAGTACGTGTACTTACCACTTCTTCTGGGAGACCTTCATTTGTAAGATTTTCCAGCGGAGCCTCCAGGCCATTAAAGGGTTATTCCCACCTCAGACATTGGTGACATATCACTAGGGCAGGCATGCTCAACCTGCTGCCCTCCAGCTGTTGCAAAACTACAACTTCCATAATTCCCGGACGGCCTACAGCTATCAGCCTACAGAAGGGCATGGTGGGAGTTGTAGTTTTACAACAGCTGGAGGGCCGCAGGTTGAGCATCCCTGCACTAGGGAAAGCATCAATGTCAGATCTCCAGTCTCTAGAACGGAGCCCCCAAAGTAAAGTCGCCCACCTTCCATTCACCGCTATGGGAGCTCCGAAAATTGCGCTGGCTCAGATACTTCAGGCGGGGTACACAAGGTAATCACGACTGGCCCTAAAATCTTGCGGTTGTGCAGTACAAGGCTGGAGATCACCGGGTAGATATGGAGCACAGATTCCATGTGCCTGGAAGGTGTGATTACATCTACACTGCCTGCTCCGTCAGTCAAACTGGGTGGGTGCAGGGGGGTGCCTACAGGTGCTGGAGAGACAGGAACTACAGGTACCAGCCAGTACTACACATCTCACAAATGATCTATACGTTACACAGATGGCGTGATTTGAACCCAGCCTTCGGGTGCTGCCCCATGTTGAGGTTTTTGGAGTGGATTCAAATAAACGGGTAAGATAGTCTCAGTTTTTAGGGGGCATTCACACTGGATTTTCAGTCCGGATCAGATCTGTGTTTTGCGGACTAGATGCGGACCCATTCATTTCAATGGGACCTCAAAAGATGCTGACAGCACACCGTGCGCTATCCACATCCGTATGTCTGTCCCGCGACCACGAAAAAAAGCTAGAACATGTCCTACTGTCTATTTTGCAGATAAGACTAAGCAATTCTAGCAGAGGGCAGGACATGCTGATCCGCAAAATGCAGAAGGCACACGGCCGATATACATGTTTTGCGGATCTGCAATCTGTCCACCGCAGAGGGGATACGGTCGTGTGAATGCCCCGTACACTTTCTGTCCTTTTATCATCCACATCTGGTTTTGGATTCAAAAACTGCCTGAAAAAACCTGAGAAAGTGGCAGCAGTCTAAGGCCTCCTGCACAAGAACGTATTCGTTCCGTTCCGTGCATTGGGTAGCGTAATTTGCGGTCCCCGATGCACGGGCAACCTCTGTGCGGGTGCCGGGACAGACCCAGACCCATTCAACTTGAATGGGTCGGCATCCGTCTGTTCCGCAAAAAGATAGAGCAAGTTCTATCTTTTTGCGGAACGGAAGTACGGAATGGAACCCCACGGAAGCACTCCGTAGTGCTTATGTAGTGTTCCGTTCCGTGCTTCCGTTCCGCATCTCCGGATTTGCGGACCCATTCAAGTCAATGGGTCCGCATCCGTGATGCGGAATGCACACGGAACGGTGCCGTGTATTGCGGATCCGCCTATGCGGTCCGCAATACGGCAACGGGACACCTACGGTCGTGTGCAGGAGGCCTAAGAATAAGTCACGTTGGGGCACACTTACTAATGGTAAAGATGCAAAAAGTGTCGCAAGTCTGTCCGTCCGTGCGACACATGCTGGGGCTGGGACTCCAACTAGGGTGGCCGCTGGCTTCACCCCAGAAAGCCGAACCTAACTGGCCACACCCCAAATTTCAAAATCACGCCCATCCTTTATTAAGCCACGCCCCGTTCCATTAAGCCATGCCCGTTCCATTAAGCCATGCCCGTTCCATTAAGCCATGCCCGTTCCATTAAGCCACGCCCCGTTCCATTAAGCCGTGCCCCATCACCAGCAAAAAAAAACACCCTAAGGCTTATTGCACACGACAGTATATTTTCACGGTCCGCAAAACGGGGTCCCGTTTTTCCGTGATCCGTGACCGTTTTTTCGTCCGTGGGTCTTCCTTGATTTTTGGAGGATCCTCGGACATGAAAAAAAAGTCGTTTTGGTGTCCGCCTGGCCGTGCGGAGCCAAACGGATCCGTCCTGAACTACAATGCAAGTCAATGGGGACGGATCCGTTTGACGTTGACACAATATGGTGCCATTTCAAACGGATCCGTCCCCATTGACTTTCAATGTAAAGTCTGGAGTCCCTTTTATACCATCGGATCGGAGTTTTCTCCAATCCGATGGTATATTTTAACTTGAAGCGTCCCCATCACCATGGGAACGCCTCTATGTTAGAATATACTGTCGGATATGAGTTAGATCGTGAAACCTCATTTCCGACAGTATATTCTAACACAGAGGCGTTCCCATGGTGATGGGGACTCTTCTAGTTAGAATATACTACAAACTGTGTACATGACTGCCCCCTGCTGCCTAGCAGCATCCGATCTCTTACAGGGGGCCGTGATCAGCACAATTAACCCCTCAGGTGCCGCACCTGAAGGGGTTAATTGTACTATCATATCCCCCTGTAAGAGATCAGGGCTGCCAGGCAGCAGGGGGCAGACCATCCCCTCCCCAGTTTGAATATCATTGGTGGCCAGTGCGGCCCCCCCCCTCCCCTTCCTCCCTCTATTGTAATAAATCGTTGGTGGCACAGTGTGCGCCCCCCCCCCTTCCTCCCTCTATTGTAATAAATCGTTGGTGGCACAGTGTGCGCCCCCCATCGGCCCCCCCTCCCTCTATAGCATTAACAACATTGGTGGCCAGTGTGCGGCCTCCCATCTCCCCCCCCCCGATCATTGGTGGCAGCGGGTTACTAGCAATAGTACAATAGTAAAAGATTCATACTTACCTGGGAGCTGCGATGTTCGTGTCCGGCCGGGAGCTCCTCCTACTAGTAAGTGACAGTTCATTTAGCAATGCGCCGCACAGACCCTGTCACTTACCAGTAGGTGGAGCTCCCGGCCGGACACGAACATCGCAGCAGCAGCCAGCAGCAGGTAAGTATGAATCTTCTACTATTGTACTATTGCTAAGTAACCATGGCAACAAGGACTGTAGTAGCGTCCTGGTTGCCATGGTTACCGATCGGAGCCCCAGCGATTAAACTGGGACTCCGATCGGAACTCCGCTGCCACCAATGATGGGGGAAGGGGGGGGGGGGGGAGATGGGAGGCCGCACACTGGCCACCAATGTTGTTAATGCTATAGAGGGAGGGGGGGCCGATGGGGGGCGCACACTGTGCCACCAACGAATAATTACAATAGAGGGAGGGGGGGGGCCGCACTGGCCACCAACCTATTATTACAATAGAGGGGGGGGGGGCCGCACTGGCCACCAATGATATTCAAACTGGGGAGGGGGGGGGGTCTGCCCCCTGCTGCCTGGCAGCCCTGATCTCTTACAGGGGGATATGATAGTACAATTAACCCATTCAGGTGCCGCACCTGAAGGGGTTAATTGTGCTGATCACGGCCCCCTGTAAGAGATCGGGTGCTGCCAGGCAGCAGGGGGCAGTCTTGTACACAGTTTGTAGTGTATTCTAACTAGAAGCGTCCCCATCACCATGGGAACGCTTCTGTGTTAGAATATACTGTCGGTTCTGAGTTTTCACGAAGTGAAAACTCAGCTATGAAAAAGCTTTTATGCAGACGGATCTTCGGATCCGTCTGTATAAAAAGTAACCTACGGCCACGGATCACGGACACGGATGCAATCTTGTGTGCATCCGTGTTCTTTCACGGACCCATTGACTTGAATGGGTCCGTGAACCGTTGGCCGTGAAAAAAATAGGACAGGTCATATTTTTTTCACGGCCAGGAAACACGGATCTCGGATGCGGCTGCAAAACGGTGCATTTTCCGTTTTTTCCACGGACCCATTGAAAGTCATGGGGTCCGCGAAAAAAAACGGAAAACGGCACAACGGCCACGGGTGCACACAACGGTCGTGTGAAAGAGGCCTAACTCCAACCCCTGCAAATTTACTTACATTTGCGCTTGGAAACAGGTGCAAATGTTAGATAAAAACTACGCCAGCTGGGGGTTGTAGTAGTTTTTACTCCAGATGCACGGACTGCCAAAGATGTGCCTAATTTATGGCGAGGCCCACGACTCCTCATTAGAAGTATCTAGCGGCAGCGCAGAGGGGGAACCTAAGACTGGCTTAGAGCTTAGACAGCTGGTCTTAGTAAATGTGCCCAAATTATTTTTTTGGGGGGAGGCTTTGAGGCAGATTGTTCAGCCATATCCATGGGTGAATTTGGAAGGAATTGGAAATATAAAGGAAAATCCACCTCAAAACCTGGGGGAGATTCATCAAACGGGTGTACTGGCTCAGTTACCCATAGCAACCAATCAGATTCCACCTTTCATTTTCCAAAGGAGCTGAGAGAAATGAAAGGTGGACTCTGATTGGTTGCTATGGGCGACTAAGACAGTTCTACTTTACACCAGGTTTGATAAATCTCCAGTGATTCAGAACCAAAACCAGGTGCCGATCTCTCCATTATAGCTCCATTTCTGGTTCTGACTACCAAACACTGACCAAACACTGGGACGCATTTACTAAGTGTTTGCGCCTGTTTTTAGTAAAAAGTACACTAGTACTTTTCTTTGTCTGTTTTCAGTGGTGAAGTGCGACTTTTCTCCGCACAGATGTGACTTTTTTCATGTGCAAATACAGTAAATTAGACCAGTCTGAGTGAATACGAACCTGTTTAAGGCTAGGTCTACACGACGACATTTGTCACGCAACAGATAGGGCACAACTACACTGCAACATTTGCCGCACCAATGTCGCGCAACAATTTTTATAATGGTAGTCTATGGTGTCGCACTGCAACATGCAGCATGCTGCGACAGTCGCAGAAAAATCCATCTCGGATGGATTATTTGCGACTGTTGCATCGCAATATGTCGCATGTTACAGTGCGACACCATAGACTACCATTATAAAAATTTTCGCGTGACATTGGTGCGACAAATGTCATTGTGTAGACCTAGCCTTAGGGCTCATGCACATGCCCGTTGGCTTTTTTGCGGTCTGAAAATGGCGTATCTGCAAGAAATGAATACCGCCCGTGTGCATTCCGTATTTTGCGAAACGGAAAGGGCTGCCCCTAATAGAACAGTCCGATCCTTTTCCGTAATGTGAACAGGAATAGGACATGTGCGACTTTTAATAAATACTTGGCAAAAGAATGACAGCCGAAGGAAATAAGCCGGTCTAATTTTACGGCCAGAAACAGGCGAGCGCGATAAATGTGCCCCTCGGACTGTGTGAAAGCAGACCGCGGGCATGGTCAGGTCAGGTTCTCTGATTCAGTTTTCGGAAGCCAAAATCAGGACTGGATCATAAAAGGAGAGAAATTATAAAGAACAGATACGACTTCTCCTCTTTTTTGAATTCACTCCTGGTTTTGGCTTCCTAAACTGCATCAGAAAACCTGACCGTGTGAACGTGTCCATACGGGAGAGACCCAGAGTAAGGCCTCCTGCACACGACCGTTGTGTGCATCCGTGGCCGTTGTTCCGTTTTCCGTGATTTTCTGCGGACCCATTGACTTTCAATGGGTCCGTTGAAAACTCGGAAAATGCACCGTTGTTCATCCGCGGCCGTGATCCGTGTTTCCTGTCCATCAAAAAAATATGACCTGTCCTATTTTTTTGACGGACAACGGTTCACGGACCCATTCAAGTCAATGAGTCCGTGAAAAAACACAGATGCACACAAGATTGGCATCCGCGTCCGTGATCCGTGGCCGTTGGCAACTTTCACACAGACGGATCGCAGATCCGTCTGCATAAAAGCTTTTTCAGATATGAGTTTTCACTTTGTGAAAACTCATATCCGACAGTATATTCTAACACAGAAGCGTTCCCATAGTGATGGGGACGCTTCAAGTTAGAATATACTGAGAACTGTGTACATGACTGCCCCCTGCTGCCTGGCAGCACCCGATCTTTTACAGGGGGCTGTGAGCCGCACAATTAACCCCTCAGGTGCCGCACCTAAAGGGTTAATTGTGCGTATTATAGCCCCCTGTAAGAGATCAGGTGCTGCCAGGCAGGAGGGGGCAGACCCCCTCCCTCCCCAATATTATATTCATTGGTGGCCAGTGCGGCCTCCCCTCTCCCCCCCCCCAGTTAAAATCACGTTCCAAATCCCCCATCATTGGTGGCCAGTGCGGCCTCACATCTCCCCCCCCCCAGTTAAAATCACGTTCCGAATCCCCCATCATTGGTGGCCAGTGCGGCCTCACATCTCCCCCCCCCCTTGTTAAAATCACGTTCCGAATCCCCCATCATTGGTGGCCAGTGCAGCCTCACATCTCCCCCCCCCCCTAGTTAAAATCACGTTCCGAATCCCCCATCATTGGTGGCCAGTGCGGCCTCACCTCTCCCCCCCCTTCCTAGTTAAAATCACGTTCCCCCATCATTGGTGGCAGTGGAGAGTTCCGATCGGAGTCCCAGTTTAATCGCTGGGGCTCTGATCGGTAACCATGGCAACCAGGACGCTACTGCAGTCCTGGTTGCCATGGTTACTTAGCAATTTTTAGAAGCATTATACTTACCTGCGAGCTGCGATGTCTGTGACCGGCCGGGCGCTCCTCCTACTGGTAAGTGACAGGTCTGTGCTATAGGCAATGCGCCGCACAGACCTTTCACTTACCAGTAGGAGGAGCGCCCGGCCGGTCACCGACATCGCAGCTCGCAGGTAAGTATAATGCTTCTAAAAATTGCTAAGTAACCATGGCAACCAGGACTGCAGTAGCGTCCTGGTTGCCATGGTTACCGATCGGAGCCCCAGCGATTAAAATGGGACTCCGATCAGAACTCTCCACTGCCACCAATGATGGGGGAACGTGATTTTAACTGGGGGGGGGGAGGGGAGATGCGAGGCCGCACTGGCTACCAATGATGGGGGATTTGGAGCGTGATTTTAACAAGGGGGGGGGAGATGTGAGGCTGCACTGGCCACCAATGATGGGGGATTCGGAATGTGATTTTAACTGGGGAAGGGGGGGGGAGAGGGGAGGCCGCACTGGCAAACAATGAATATAATATTGGGGAGGGAGGGGGTCTGCCCCCTCCTGCCTGGCAGCACCTGATCTCTTACAGGGGGCTATGATACGCACAATTAACCCTTTAGGTGCGGCACCTGAGGGGTTAATTGTGCGGATCACAGCCCTCTGTAAGAGATCGGGTGCTGCCAGGCATCAGGGGGCAGTCATGTACACTGTTCGTAGGATATTCTAACTTGAAGCGTCCCCATCACTATGGGAACGCCTCTGTGTTAGAATATACTGTCGGATCTGAGTTTCACGATCTAACTCATATCCGACGGTATAATCTAACATAGAGGCGTTCCCATGGTGATGGGGACGCTTCAAGTTAAAATATACCATCGGATTGGAGAAAACTCCGATCCTATGGTATATTAACTCCTGACTTTACATTGAAAGTCAATGGGGGACGGATCCGTTTGCAATTGCACCATATTGTGTCAACATTGACTTGCATTGTAAGTCAGGACGGATCCTTTGGCTCCGCACGGCCAGGCGGACACCAAAACAACTTTTTTTTCATGTCCGTGGATCCTCCAAAAATCAAGGAATACCCACGGACGAAAAAACGGTCACGGATCACGGACCTACGGAACCCCGTTTTTGCGGACCTTAAAAAAAACTGTCGTGTCCATGAGGCCTAAAGAGGTTGCTGTGAAGTGGCCTCATGTTCATTACTGGAAACCCTTGATTAGCAGCAGGAGATGACTCTCTTGTCTGCTTCTTATTATGCGCTTCATACCGGTCTGTCCCGTTTCAGGTGCCCCAGGTGTATATAATTATCAGGACACAGCTCAGAGGTTTTCGCTCCCATCGCTCCCAGTCTGTGCTGAGTCCATGGAGGTGAGTTTTCTCTGAGTTGCGTTGCTCCTTGTAGAGACTTGTACCCGGAGCTAAAACCATGGCGGCGGTGGAGGCAACGCTTGTGCAGAGATAGATTCGTCAGCCTGCTGGAGCTGGCGGTCACGCACCAAGCTTTTAAATTATTTAGCATGGGGTCATTTTTGATCAGGATGTTTTTCCGTTCCGTCAGCATTCTGTTTTGCGACTGAACGCAAAACTGCTGCAAGCTGCATAAAAACAGGGGATAAAAGGGATTCAGCACTGAAAACAATGTAAGACAATGGCGATGGATCCGTTTTTGTAGGAGCCTAAAAAACCAGATCTGTCACCAATTGACTTTCAATGTATTTAGTGACGAATCCGTTTTGACGTCACACAAACGCACCCTAACGGAACGGATGCATCCTGATGTGTAATCAAAACAGATCCGTTTAATTCCGATATTGAGATCCTCTGCTGGTTCTCTATACCAGAATTAACAGCGGCGCAAGTGTGAAAGTCGCCTCACAACAGCGTCTGCCGACGACTAGTGTTGAGCGAACTTGTGTTTTCAAGTTCGGCGTTCGGGTCGTCTAAGACTCCCGTTATGGATTGCACTACCACGGACCATAGCGGAATACTATGGCCAGCATAGACTTCTATTATGATGGGATGCAGTACGGAATTCCTCTTATAGGCTTCCGTGGTGCATGCCGTTATGGTCCGTGGTAGCCGAATTCATAACGGGATTCTTAGACAACCGGAATCTGCACGACAAACTTAAAAACACAAGTTTGCTCAACACTACTGACGACTAGTCCGATGGCCTGGGCTGGAGCTGTTGCTTTGGGTTATTTGGCTGAGGATGGAGCTGGGGGAACGCCCCTGCGGGGGGAACACCCCTACGGCACTCGCGTAGAGATTACATGAAGAAAACCCCTTTAAAGAGGTTGCCCTAATATTTTTTTTTCTTTATTTTCACTTGGCAGAAATCCATCACTGTAGTTTGTGGATGTGTGTGCTGCTTACACCGCCGTATGGGGGGTTCTTATTACACACAATGTAGTGGGCAGGTGTAAAAAACAAAAACAAAAAACCAAACTTCTAAATGGAGTGAAATTGCAAAAAAAAAACAATTCTGCCACAGTTTTACAGGTTTTGTTTTTTGTGGCGTTTAAGTTGCCCATAGCAACCAATCAGATTCCACCTTTCATTTCTCAAAGCTCCTATGGAAAATGAAAGGTGGAATCTGATTGGTTGCTAGGGACAACTAAGCCAGTTCTACTTTACACCAGTTTTGATAAACCTCCCCCAGTAACTTTTACGTCTATAAAGCGTTATCAGGGCTATTTTATTGCAAAAATGTTTTCATTACGCCGTCTAGTTATGGGATAAGTACTTATATGATTCATGCTACATTCAGATGACTGTAAGGCCCCTTTCACACGAGCGAGTATTCCGCGCGGGTGCAATGCGTGATGCGAACGCATTGCGCCCGCACAAAATCCGGACCCATTCATTTCAATGGGTCTGTGTACATGAGCGTTGGTTTTCACGCATCACTTGTGCGTTGCGTGAAAATCGCAGCATGTTCTATATTCTGCGATTTTTCACGCAACGCAGGCCTCATAGAAGTGAATGGGGCTGCATGAAAATTGCATCAGCAAGCAAGTGCGGATGCGATGCGTTTTTCACTGATGGTCAATAAGAGATGTTGTTTGTAAACATTCCGTTTTTTATCACGCGCGGGCAAAACGCATTAAATCGCATTGCGCCCGCGAGATAAAAACTAAACAACTGAACGCGATCGCTAACAAAACTTTTCACTGAACGCATCCGCAACGCATTAGGACCTAATCTGGACAAGCTCGTCTGCAAGGGGCCTAAGTGTTTTGCAGTACACAAATTGCGGATCCGCAAAACACGGATACTGTCCGTGTGCGTTTCGTATTTTGCAGAACACACACACACATCTTTTTTTTTTTTTTTTTTTTAAGGGGCCGTAGAACAGAACTACGGATGCGGACAGCACACAGTGTGCTGTCCACATCTTTTGCGAACCCATTGAAATGAATGGATCTGCACACGTTCCGCAAATTTGGGGAATAGATACAGGTCCAGAAATACGGTCGTCTCAATGCACCCTTAAAAGTTCAGGCATATTAAATATGGAAATACCGATTTTTTTAATTATTTTTTTTAAGTTTTTATGCTTATTTTCTTGTACATAGGAGCAGTATTATAGTAGTTATATTCTTGTACATAGGAGCAGTATTATAGTAGTTATATTCTTGTACATAGGAGCAGTATTATAGTAGTTATTTTCTTGTACATAGGAGGCAGTATTATAGTAGTTATATTCCTGTACATAGGAGCAGTATTATAGTAGTTATATTCTTGTACATAGGAGCAGTATTATAGTAGTTATATTCTTGTACATAGGAGCAGTATTATAGTAGTTATATTCTTGTACATAGGAGCAGTATTATAGTAGTTATATTCTTGTACATAGAAGGCAGTATTATAGTAGTTATATTCTTGTACATAGCAGCAGTATTATAGTAGTTATATTCTTGTACATAGGAGCAGTATTATAGTAGTTATGTTCTTGTACATAGGGAGCAGTATAATAGCAGGTATATTCTTGTACATAGGAGCAGTATTATAGTAGTTATATTCTTGTACATAGGAGGCAGTATTATAGTAGTTATATTCTTGTACATAGGGAGCAGTATTATAGCAGGTATATTCTTGTACATAGGAGGCAGTATTATAGTAGTTATATTCTTGTACATAGGAGGCAGTATTATAGTAGTTATATTCTTGTACATAGGAGCAGTATTATAGTAGTTATATTCTTGTACATAGGAGCAGTATTATAGTAGGTATATTCTTGTACATAGGAGGCAGTATTATAGTAGTTATATTCTTGTACATAGGAGGCAGTATTATAGTAGTTATATTCTTGTACATAGGAGCAGTATTATAGTAGTTATATTCTTGTACATAGGAGGCAGTATTATAGTAGTTATATTCTTGTACATAGGAGCAGTATTATAGTAGTTATATTCTTGTACATAGGAGCAGTATTATAGTAGGTATATTCTTGTACATAGGAGGCAGTATTATAGTAGTTATATTCTTGTACATAGGAGGCAGTATTATAGTAGTTATATTCTTGTACATAGGAGCAGTATTATAGTAGTTATATTCTTGTACATAGGAGGCAGTATTATAATAGTAGTTATATTCTTGTACATAGGAGCAGTATTATAGTAGTTATATTCTTGTACATAGGAGGCAGTATTATAGTAGTTATATTCTTGTACATAGGAGCAGTATTATAGTAGTTATATTCTTGTACATAGGGGCAGTATTATAGTAGTTATATTCTTGTACATAGGAGCAGTATTATAGTAGGTATATTCTTGTACATAGGAGGCAGTATTATAGTAGTTATATTCTTGTACATAGGAGGCAGTATTATAGTAGTTATATTCTTGTACATAGGAGCAGTATTATAGTAGTTATATTCTTGTACATAGGAGCAGTATTATAGTAGTTATATTCTTGTACATAGGAGGCAGTATTATAGTAGTTATATTCTTGTACATAGGAAGCAGTATTATAGTAGTTATATTCTTGTACATAGGAGGCAGTATTATAGTATTTATATTCTTGTACATAGGAGCAGTATTATAGTAGTTATATTCTTGTACATAGGAGCAGTATTATAGTAGTTATATTCTTGTACATAGGGGCAGTATTATAGTAGTTATATTCTTGTACATAGGAGCAGTATTATAGTAGGTATATTCTTGTACATAGGAGGCAGTATTATAGTAGTTATATTCTTATACATAGGAGGCAGTATTATAGTAGTTATATTCTTGTATATAGGAGCAGTATTATAGTAGTTATATTCTTGTACATAGGAGGCAGTATTATAGTAGTTATATTGTTGTACATAGGAGGCAGTATTATAGTAGTTATATTGTTGTACATAGGAGTAGTATTATAGTAGTTATATTCTTGTACATAGGAGCAGTATTATAGTAGTTATATTGTTGTACATAGGAGGCAGTATTATAGTAGTTATATTCTTCTACATAGGAGCAGTATTATAGTAGTTATATTCTTGTACATAGGAGGCAGTATTATAGTAGTTATATTCTTGTACATAGGAGCAGTATTATAGTAGTTATATTCTTGTACATAGGAGCAGTATTATAGTAGTTATATTCTTGTACATAGGAGCAGTATTATAGTAGTTATATTCTTGTACATAGGAGGCAGTATTATAATAGTAGTTATATTCTTGTACATAGGAGCAGTATTATAGTAGTTATATTCTTGTACATAGGAGGCAGTATTATAGTAGTTATATTCTTGTACATAGGAGGCAGTATTATAGTAGTTATATTCTTGTACATAGGAGCAGTATTATAGTAGTTATATATTCTTGTACATAGGGATCAGTATTATAGTAGTTATATTCCTGTACATAGGAGCAGTAGTATAGTAGTTATATTCTTGTACATAGGAGCAGTATTATAGTGGTTATATTCTTGTACATAGGAGCAGTATTATAGTGGTTATATTCTTGTACATAGGAGGCAGTATTATAGTAGTTATATTCTTGTACATAGGAGCAGTATTATAGTAGTTATATTCTTGTACATAGGAGCAGTATTATAGTAGTTATATTCTTGTACATAGGAGCAGTATTATAGTAGTTATATTCTTGTACATAGGAGCAGTATTATAGTAGTTATATTCTTGTACATAGGAGGCAGTATTATAGTAGTTATATTCTTGTACATAGGAAGCAGTATTATAGTAGTTATATTCTTGTACATAGGAGGCAGTATTATAGTATTTATATTCTTGTACATAGGAGGCAGTATTATAGTAGTTATATTCTTGTACATAGGAGCAGTATTATAGTAGTTATATTCTTGTACATAGGGGCAGTATTATAGTAGTTATATTCTTGTACATAGGAGGCAGTATTATAGTAGTTATATTCTTGTATATAGGAGCAGTATTATAGTAGTTATATTCTTGTACATAGGAGGAGTATTATAGTAGTTATATTCTTGTACATAGGAGGCAGTATTATAGTAGTTATATTCTTGTACATAGGAGGCAGTATTATAGTAGTTATATTGTTGTACATAGGAGTAGTATTATAGTAGTTATATTCTTGTACATAGGAGCAGTATTATAGTAGTTATATTGTTGTACATAGGAGGCAGTATTATAGTAGTTATATTCTTGTACATAGGAGCAGTATTATAGTAGTTATATTCTTGTACATAGGAGGCAGTATTATAGTAGTTATATTCTTGTACATAGGAGCAGTATTATAGTAGTTATATTCTTGTACATAGGAGCAGTATTATAGTAGTTATATTCTTGTACATAGGAGGCAGTATTATAATAGTAGTTATATTCTTGTACATAGGAGCAGTATTATAGTAGTTATATTCTTGTACATAGGAGGCAGTATTATAGTAGTTATATTCTTGTACATAGGAGCAGTATTATAGTAGTTATATATTCTTGTACATAGGAGCAGTATTATAGTAGTTATATTCTTGTACATAGGAGCAGTATTATAGTAGTTATATTCTTGTACATAGGAGCAGTATTATAGTAGTTATATTCTTGTACATAGGAGCAGTATTATAGTAGTTATATTCTTGTACATAGGAGGCAGTATTATAGTAGTTATATTCTTGTACATAGGAAGCAGTATTATAGTAGTTATATTCTTGTACATAGGAGGCAGTATTATAGTATTTATATTCTTGTACATAGGAGGCAGTATTATAGTAGTTATATTCTTGTACATAGGAGCAGTATTATAGTAGTTATATTCTTGTACATAGGGGCAGTATTATAGTAGTTATATTCTTGTACATAGGAGCAGTATTATAGTAGGTATATTCTTGTACATAGGAGGCAGTATTATAGTAGTTATATTCTTGTACATAGGAGGCAGTATTATAGTAGTTATATTCTTGTACATAGGAGCAGTATTATAGTAGTTATATTCTTGTACATAGGAGCAGTATTATAGTAGTTATATTCTTGTACATAGGAGGCAGTATTATAGTAGTTATATTCTTGTACATAGGAAGCAGTATTATAGTAGTTATATTCTTGTACATAGGAGGCAGTATTATAGTATTTATATTCTTGTACATAGGAGCAGTATTATAGTAGTTATATTCTTGTACATAGGGGCAGTATTATAGTAGTTATATTCTTGTACATAGGAGCAGTATTATAGTAGGTATATTCTTGTACATAGGAGGCAGTATTATAGTAGTTATATTCTTATACATAGGAGGCAGTATTATAGTAGTTATATTCTTGTATATAGGAGCAGTATTATAGTAGTTATATTCTTGTACATAGGAGCAGTATTATAGTAGTTATATTCTTGTACATAGGAGGCAGTATTATAGTAGTTATATTCTTGTACATAGAAGCAGTATTATAGTAGTTATATTCTTGTACATAGGAGCAGTATTATAGTAGTTAAAATCTTGTACATAGGAGCAGTATTATAGCAGTTATATTCTTGTACATAGGAGCAGTTATATAGTAGTTATATTCCTGTACATAGGAGCAGTATTATAGTAGTTATATCCCTGTACATAGGAGGCAGTATTATAGTAGTTATATTCTTGTACATAGGGAGCAGTATTATAGTAGTTATATCCCTGTACATAGGAGGCAGTATTATAGTAGTTATATTCTTGTACATAGGAGGCAGTATTATAGTAGTTATATTCTTGTACATAGGAGCAGTATTATAGCAGTTATATTCTTGTACATAGGAGCAGTATTATAGCAGTTATATTCTTGTACATAGGAGGCAGTATTATAGTAGTTATATTCTTGTACATAGGAGTAGAATTATAGTAGTTATATTCTTGTACATAGGAGCAGTATTATAGTAGTTATATTCTTGTACATAGGAGCAGTATTATAGTAGTTATATTCTTGTACATAGGAGGCAGTATTATAGCAGTTATATTCTTGTACATAGGAGGCAGTATTATAGTAGTTATATTCCTGTACATAGGAGCAGTATTATAGTAGTTATATTCTTGTACATAGGAGGCAGTATTATAGTAGTTATATTCTTGTACATAGGAGCAGTATTATAGTAGTTATATTCTTGTACATAGGAGGCAGTATTATAGCAGTTATATTCTTGTACATAGGAGGCAGTATTATAGTAGTTATATTCTTGTACATAGGAGGCAGTATTATAGTAGTTATATTCTTGTACATAGGAGGCAGTATTATAGTAGTTATATTCTTGTACATAGGAGCAGTATTATAGTAGTTATATTCTTGTACATAGGAGGCAGTATTATAGTAGTTATATTCCTGTACATAGGAGCAGTATTATAGTAGTTATATTCTTGTACATAGGAGGCAGTATTATAGTAGTTATATTCTTGTACATAGGGGGCAGTATTATAGTAGTTATATTCTTGTACATAGGAGGCAGTATAATAGTAGTTATATTCTTGTACATAGGAGCAGTATTATAGTAGTTATATTCTTGTACATAGGAGCAGTATTATAGTAGTTATATTCTTGTACATAGGAGCAGTATTATAGTAGTTATATTCTTAACCATATTTCTTTTTATTGAGGTAAGAAGATAAGGCCACACGCCCACACAGGACATCAGTACAATAACATTAAAAGTCACCATAGTTATTTGGCATACATGTCATGTGTAAACAGTACCAGCTGTCATCATCATCATCAGAAATATACATCACAAGAGACAAAAAAGAAAAGAAAAGGAGAGAAAAAGGGAGGAAAAGGGGGGACAAGAAGGGGAGGGTTCTGCTCTATCATGTGAAATTTCTATGTGATTTCCACAGGGACCATAACTTCAGAAAACAGTGGCGGGAGTTTGTCTCCCAGTGCGCCAGTTCCTCAAAGCGGTAAATTTGGTCTACTTTATCCGCCCACATACTAGGATTTGGGGGGGAATCTGTTTTCCACAGAAGGGGAACCAGTAATCTAGCTGCTGTGATCAGCATTGTAGGGAGGTTGTTTTTGGCGGGAGTTAGCGTGTCATTAGGGCACCATAGTAAGATAAGTTTAGCATCCAAAACGACTTTAGTTTTGCAGATACTGTTGATCATTGATTCTATCGATCTCCAGAACGGTTGGATCTTGTGACAAAGCCACCAGATGTGTGATAATGAGCCAGTTTCTATGCCACATCTCCAGCACACCTCAGGTACCTCAGGATTGAGTTTGTGCAAGAATTCAGGAGTTTTATACCATCTGCTTAGTAGCTTAAAAGAATTCTCCTGAATTCTTACGCAACGACTAAAGCCGTGAGAATGAGCCAACACAAAGGCTCTCTCTGGTTCCGTCAGGGTCATAGAAAGCTCTCGCTCCCAGGAAGTCAAGTATCCCAGCTCTGGTGGCAAGGAGGAAAGCATTTCCTTATACATCTGGGATAATGGCCTAAGAGGGGGCCTAGGAGTCAGGATTTTCTTCTCAAGCCAGGAGGGGGAGTTATTACTAGCAAAGGTTCCCACGCATAACTTAGTATCTCTCCTAAAATCTGCCAAGTGGAAGAATGGAGCAGTCTTAATTTCAGGGCGGTCCATAATTAAATCCCAATGCAAACTACCATCTGGAAGAAGGACATCCCGCATAGACAAGCCAGCGAGCCTAGACCAAATTCCAGAGGGGTTTGACACAGAAGGATGAATATAGCTCTGCAACAATTTAAGAGGCATACAAGGATTAGGAAAGCTAAACTGTTGGGACTTCACCGTCTTAGACCATTCTACTAGCATTCCTTTCCAAACAGGGGATGAGGCGTAATGGTTGGCTGAAAAGGGTCTAACACCCCATAGAGTGAGCAGATCCTGGTTGGTGAGTAGTATAGATTCAAGCCGTGTGCAAAGGGAATTAGATTTACGGGTCATGACAGCTATACACCTACATAACTGGATAGCAGTATAATATAACTTTACATCAGGCATCCCAAAGCCTCCAAATTTCCTATCTCTTGTGAGAATAGAATATGCAATGCGTGGTGACTTGCCATTCCAGAGGAAGCGTGTGAACACTCGGCGGACCTCTGAAAAGTAAGAGTTTGGCAGCCATATGGGGATGGCTTGTAGCAAGTAAAGAAATTTGGGGAGAATAAAAGTTTTCAGATAGTTTTTCCTCCCTATCCAAGAAACAAAAGGGAGTCTCAAATTCTGTAAGTGAGTGCGAACCTCTTGCAGGAGTGGAGCGAAGTTAAGGGAGGCTAGATCCTGAATATTGGCTGAAACATGTGTTCCCAAGAACGTAATGTCTCTGGAGGCCCAGGTAAATGGGGTGGAGCGTTTTAGATTATTAATTATAGTTTGAGGGCAAGATATGTTAAGTGCCATAGATTTCCCATAATTTATTTTGAAATTGGATACAAATCCAAAGTCCTCAAAAGTATTCAACAACTTGGGCAATGCCTCTGCAGGGTTGGAGGTCATAACTAAAAGGTCATCCGCGAATGCTGCAGTAACATGTGTTTGTTGGCCAATCTGGAGGCCTCTAATAATAGGGTCTAATCTAATCTTACACAAAAGGGTTTCCATGACCAGCACAAATAAAGCCGGGGAGAGGGGACACCCCTGTCTTGTTCCATTGGTGATGCGAAATGGTGGGGACAAAGCTCCATTGACCTTGACCATGGCAGAGGGGGCCGAGTAAAGGGTGTTGATAGCACTGATAAACTGGTCCGGGAGGCCAAACTTCGACAGGGTCCGCGACATAAAGAGCCAGCTGACCCTGTCGAAGGCTTTTTCCGCGTCCGTGCTCACCAGGACTAAAGGCTTAGAGGATCTCTTGGCCCAATTCACAAGATGTAGAAGTCGCACCGTGTTCTCCGACCCCTGTCTGCCATGGACAAAACCTACTTGTTCTTCATGCACAATGTCAGGGAGAACATCCTGAAGCCTGGTAGCCAGAATTTTCGCCCACCACTTCACATCATTATTAAGTAAAGATATTGGCCTATAGTTACTGCAGCATGTTGGATCCTTGTTTTCCTTATGGAGGACAGTGATGTGCGCCATTAAGGAATGAGGAGCAAGAGACCCCCCTGTCAGAAGGTAGTTGCACAAGTTCCTGAAACGTGGGATTAACACATCCTGAAAGGATTTATAATATGCAATGGAAAACCCATCAGGGCCGGGGCTTTTACCTGATGGAATAGACATAAGGACCTTGCGAACCTCTGAATCAGAAATAGGCTTAGTCAGAAGGGAGATTTTTGATGGGGATACAGAGGGAAGGTCTAGAGACTGCAAGAATTTATCAGTAGCTTCGCTTAGATCTCCCGGGGTAGTCCCATTAGGAGGTGGTAAATTATATAAAGCTTCATAGAAGGCGCAAAATGCTTTAGCGACATCTGGGGTTGACCTATGTATTTTGCCCTTGGAGTCTTTAATAGAGGAAACAAAGGAGTCAGAAAACTGCTTCTTGGCAATTGCCGACATCAGTCTGTTTCCTCTATCCCCATGAGCATAGGCCTTAAATCGGGCACGAAGTATCAACTTTGCTGAATATAGTAGTTATATTCTTGTACATAGGAGCAGTATTATAGCAGTTATATTCTTGTACATAGGAGCAGTATTATAGTAGTTATATTCTTGTACATAGGAGGCAGTATTATAGTAGTTATATTCTTGTACATAGGAGCAGTATTATAGTAGTTATATTCTTGTACATAGAAGGCAGTATTATAGTAGTTATATTCTTGTACATAGGAGGCAGTATTATAGTAGTTATATTCTTGTACATAGGAGCAGTATTATAGTAGTTATATTCTTGTACATAGGAGCAGTATTATAGTAGTTATATTCTTGTACATAGGAGCAGTATTATAGCAGTTATATTCTTGTACATAGGAGCAGTATTATAGCAGTTATATTCTTGTACATAGGAGCAGTATTATAGTAGTTATATTCTTGTACATAGGAGGCAGTATTATAGTAGTTATATTCTTGTACATAGGAGCAGTATTATAGTAGTTATATTCTTGTACATAGGAGCAGTATTATAGTAGTTATATTCCTGTACATAGGAGCAGTATTATAGTAGTTATATTCTTGTACATAGAAGGCAGTATTATAGTAGATATATTCTTGTACATAGGAGCAGTATTATAGTAGTTATATTCTTGTACATAGGATGTAGTATTATAGTAGTTATATTCTTGTACATAGAAGGCAGTATTATAGTAGTTATATTCTTGTACATAGGAGCAGTATTATAGTAGTTATATTCTTGTACATAGAAGGCAGTATTATAGTAGTTATATTCTTGTACATAGGAGGCAGTATTATAGTAGTTATATTCTTGTACATAGGAGCAGTATTATAGTAGTTATATTCTTGTACATAGGAGCAGTATTATAGTAGTTATATTCTTGTACATAGGAGCAGTATTATAGCAGTTATATTCTTGTACATAGGAGCAGTATTATAGTAGTTATATTCTTGTACATAGGAGGCAGTATTATAGTAGTTATATTCTTGTACATAGGAGCAGTATTATAGTAGTTATATTCTTGTACATAGAAGGCAGTATTATAGTAGTTATATTCTTGTACATAGGAGGCAGTATTATAGTAGTTATATTCTTGTACATAGGAGCAGTATTATAGTAGTTATATTCTTGTACATAGGAGCAGTATTATAGTAGTTATATTCTTGTACATAGGAGCAGTATTATAGCAGTTATATTCTTGTACATAGGAGCAGTATTATAGCAGTTATATTCTTGTACATAGGAGCAGTATTATAGTAGTTATATTCTTGTACATAGGAGGCAGTATTATAGTAGTTATATTCTTGTACATAGGAGCAGTATTATAGTAGTTATATTCTTGTACATAGAAGGCAGTATTATAGTAGTTATATTCTTGTACATAGGAGGCAGTATTATAGTAGTTATATTCTTGTACATAGGAGCAGTATTATAGTAGTTATATTCTTGTACATAGGAGCAGTATTATAGTAGTTATATTCTTGTACATAG
Organism: Bufo bufo; assembly: GCF_905171765.1. Taxonomy (NCBI): domain Eukaryota; kingdom Metazoa; phylum Chordata; class Amphibia; order Anura; family Bufonidae; genus Bufo; species Bufo bufo. The sequence continues at coordinate 13,676,042 of NC_053395.1, forward strand.
GAGCAGTATTATAGCAGTTATATTCTTGTACATAGGAGCAGTATTATAGCAGTTATATTCTTGTACATAGGAGCAGTATTATAGTAGTTATATTCTTGTACATAGGAGGCAGTATTATAGTAGTTATATTCTTGTACATAGGAGCAGTATTATAGTAGTTATATTCTTGTACATAGGAGCAGTATTATAGTAGTTATATTCCTGTACATAGGAGCAGTATTATAGTAGTTATATTCTTGTACATAGAAGGCAGTATTATAGTAGATATATTCTTGTACATAGGAGCAGTATTATAGTAGTTATATTCTTGTACATAGGATGTAGTATTATAGTAGTTATATTCTTGTACATAGGAGGCAGTATTATAGTAGTTATATTCTTGTACATAGGAGGCAGTATTATAGTAGTTATATTCTTGTACATAGGAGCAGTATTATAGTAGTTATATTCTTGTACATAGGAGCAGTATTATAGTAGTTATATTCTTGTACATAGGAGCAGTATTATAGTAATTATATTCTTGTACATAGGAGGCAGTATTATAGTAGTTATATTCTTGTACATAGGGGGCAGTATTATAGTAGTTATATTCTTGTACATAGGAGGCTGTATTATAGTAGTTATATTCTTGTACATAGGAGCAGTATTATAGTAGTTATATTCTTGTACATAGGAGGCAGTATTATAGTAGTTATAGTCTTGTATACAGGAGCAGTATTATAGTAGTTATATTCTTGTACATAGGAGCAGTATTATAGTAGTTATATTCCTGTACATAGGAGGCAGTATTATAGTAGTTATATTCTTGTACATAGGAGCAGTATTATAGTAGTTATATTCTTGTACATAGGAGGCAGTATTATAGTAGTTATAGTCTTGTACACAGGAGCAGTATTATAGTAGTTATATTCTTGTACATAGGAGCAGTATTATAGTAGTTATATTCTTGTACATAGGAGCAGTATTATAGCAGTTATATTCTTGTACATAGGAGGCAGTATTATAGTAGTTATATTCTTGTACATAGGAGGCAGTATTATAGTAGTTATATTCTTGTACATAGGAGGCAGTATTATAGTAGTTATAGTCTTGTACATAGGAGGCAGTATTATAGCAGTTATATTCTTGTACATAGGAGGCAGTATTATAGTAGTTATAGTCTTGTACACAGGAGCAGTATTATAGTAGTTATATTCTTGTACATAGGAGCAGTATTATAGTAGTTATATTCCTGTACATAGGAGGCAGTATTATAGTAGTTATATTCTTGTACATAGGAGCAGTATTATAGTAGTTATATTCTTGTACATAGGAGCAGTATTATAGTAGTTATATTCTTGTACATAGGAGGCAGTATTATAGTAGTTATATTCTTGTACATAGGAGGCGGTATTATAGTAGTTATATTCTTGTACATAGGAGCAGTATTATAGTAGTTATATTCTTGTACATAGTAGCAGTATTATAGTAGTTATATTCTTGTACATAGGAGCAGTATTATAGTAGTTATAATCTTGTACATACAGTTGTGTTCAAAATTATTCAACCCCCAATGCTGTAAAGGGTTTTAGGGAATTTAGTGTACATTTGTAATTGTGTTCAGAATGAAATCTTACAAGGACTTTTTAAAGAACCAAATGCAACTAAAATGACATCAATTGTTTTTGTAATACAGTATTAAATGGGTTTTTTGTTATTTCTTCATTGACACAATTATTCAACCCCTTAAAGACTACCACTCTTAAGAACAGAGGTTCATTCAAGTGTTTTCGATCAGGTATTGAAAACACCTGTGGATGTCAAGGAGCAGCAATCAAGCATAATAAGCACCAATTAGGCAGATGTAAAAGGACTGTGATAATCAGCTCCTTCTAGACATTTACTGGTGTGTTTACAAACATGGTGAAGTCAAGGGAATGGTCCAGGAAGACAAGAGAAGAGGTGATTTCTCTTCACAGGAAGGGCAATGGCTATAAGAAGATTGCAAAGATGTTAAACATACCAAGAGACACCATAGGAAGCATCATTCGCAAATTCAAGGCAAAGGGCACTGTTGAAACGCTACCTGGTCGTGGCAGAAAGAAGATGCTTACTTCGACTGCTGTGCGCTACCTGAAGCGCAAAGTGGAGAAAAGTCCCCGTGTGACTGCTGAGGAACTGAAAAAAGATCTGTCAGATGTGGGTACTGAAGTTTCAGCTCAGACAGTAAGGCGCACACTGCGTAATGAAGGCCTCCATGCCAGAACTCCCAGGCGCACCCCCTTGCTGTCTCCAAAGAATAAGAAGAGTCGACTGCAGTATGCCAAAAGTCATGTGGACAAACCACAAAAGTGTTCTGTGGACTGATGAAACAAAATTAGAACTGTTTGGGCCCATGGATCAACGCTATGTTTGGAGGAGGAAGAACAAGGCCTATGAAGAAAAGAACACCTTGCCAACTGTGAAGCATGGTGGGGGGTCAATCATGCTTTGGGGCTGTTTTGCTTCTACAGGTACAGGGAAGCTTCAGCGTGTGCAAGGTACCATGAATTCTCTTCAGTACCAGGAGATATTGGATGAAAATGTGATGCAGTCCGTCACAAACCTGAGGCTTGGGAGACGTTGGACCTTTCAACAGGACAATGATCCCAAGCATACCTCCAAGTCCACTAGAGCATGGCTGCAGATTAAAGGCTGGAACATTGTGAAGTGGCCATCGCAGTCACCAGACTTAAATCCGATTGAGAACCTCTGGTGGGACTTAAAGAAAGCAGTTGCAGCGCGCAAGCCTAAGAATGTGACTGAACTGGAGGCTTTTGCCCATGAAGAATGGGCGAAGATACCCGTAGATCACTGCAAGACACTTGTGTCAAGCTATGCTTCACGTTTAAAAGCTGTTATAACTGGAAAAGGATGTTGTACTAAGTACTAAGATTGAATGTCACTTGGGGGTTGAATAAAACTGATAATGATGTGAGCACAGAAAAGACATTTGTGGTTATTTCATTATAAATGTTATGTTATATTTGTCTGACTTACAAGTGCCTCTTTGATTTAATTGTAAACAAGACGACTGAAATGATCAAAATCAATGTCAAACTGGACAAAACACTCAATTTCAGTGGGGGTTGAATAATTTTGAACACAACTGTAGGAGCAGTATTATAGTAGTTATATTCTTGTACATAGAAGTATTATAGTAGTTATATTCTTGTACATAGGAGGCAGTATTATAGTAGTTATATTATTGTACATAGGAGAAGTATTATAGTAGTTATATTCTTGTACATAGGAGCAGTATTATAGTAGTTATATTCTTGTACATAGGAGCAGTATTATAGTAGTTATATTCTTGTACATAGGAGGCAGTATTATAGTAGTTATATTCTTGTACATAGTAGCAGTATTATAGTAGCTATATTCCTGTACACAGGAGGCAGTATTATAGTAGTTATATTCTTGTACATAGGAGCAGTATTATAGTAGTTATATTCTTGTACATAGGAGCAGTATTATAGTAGTTATATTCGTGTACATAGGAGCAGTATTATAGTAGTTATATTCCTGTACATAGGAGCAGTATTATAGTAGTTATATTCTTGTACATAGGAGGCAGTATTATAGTAGTTATATTCTTGTACATAGTAGCAGTATTATAGTAGTTATATTCCTGTACACAGGAGGCAGTATTATAGTAGTTATATTCTTGTACATAGGAGCAGTATTATAGTAGTTATATTCTTGTACATAGGAGCAGTATTATAGTAGTTATATTCTTGTACATAGGAGCAGTATTATAGTAGTTATATTCTTGTACATAGGAGGCAGTATTATAGTAGTTATATTCTTGTACATAGGAGGCAGTATTATAGTAATTATATTCTTGTACATAGGAGACAGTATTATAGTAGTTATATTCTTGTACATAGGAGCAGTATTATAGTAGTTATATTCTTGTACATAGGAGCAGTATTATAGTAGTTATATTCTTGTACATAGGAGCAGTATTATAGTAGTTATATTCTTGTACATAGGAGCAGTATTATAGTAGTTATATTCTTGTACATAGGAGGCAGTATTATAGTAGTTATATTCTTGTACATAGGAGCAGTATTATAGTAGATATATTCTTGTACATAGGAGCAGTATTATAGTAGTTATATTCTTGTACATAGGAGCAGTATTATAGTAGTTATATTCTTGTACATAGGAGACGGTATTATAGCAGTTATATTCTTGTACATAGGAGCAGTATTATAGTAGATATATTCTTGTACATAGGAGCAGTATTATACTAGTTATAGTCTTGTACATAGGAGCAGTATTATAGTAGTTATATTCTTGTACATAGGAGCAGTATTATAGTAGTTATATTCCTGTACATAGGAGCAGTATTATAGTAGTTATATTCTTGTACATAGGAGGCAGTATTATAGTAGTTATATTCTTGTACATAGTAGGCAGTATTATATTAGTTATAGTCTTGTACATAGGAGCAGTATTATAGTAGTTATATTCTTGTACAGAGGAGCAGTATTATAGTAGTTATATTCTTATCCATTCTTTCATGTAGGAATGTTTGACTGAAGGTAGCATTTACTGTGCTGGAAATTGTAATAAATCTTGGAATATATTGTCTTGCAGGTTACCTGGCAGACAATGGACGTGAAGGCCTACCTCCAGAGGGTGAATTTGACAGATACTGCACCTCCTTCCCTCTCTGCATTATGTGAATTACACCGTCACCATGTACACTCTGTGCCTGTGGAAGGTCTCAGCATACATAGCGGGGAAAAAATTATCTTGGATATTCCATGGATATATAATAAAATAGTTGTTAGGAGACGAGGTGGTTTCTGTTATGAGAACAATGGTCTTTTTTTATGGGTTCTGCAACAACTGGGCTACAAAACACAGGTGCTGTCATCCAGAGCGAGGAGCCCAATATTTGGCACTTTTGGTCCACCCTTTGACCATATGATATTGATGGTAGAAGTACAAGGAAGGAGATGGCTTTGTGATGTTGGTTATGGTGAAGGTATTGTTGAGCCATTTCCACTGGAGGATGGATGGGAAGAGGAGCAGGACAGCGGTGTGTATCGGTTACGGGTAGAAGGAGATGAGTGGTATATGGAGAAGAAGGATGGTGGCTGGAGAAGTCTCTTCAAGTTTACCCTCGAGGAGAGGACATTAGAGGATTTTCGGGATATGTGTGAATATCACCAGACGTCACAAAGGGCTTTATTTGTCCGAAAATCCCTGTGCACCCTACTGCTTCCTCGTGCAAGACTGACGTACATGGGGCATCGGCTGATTAGCACGGAATACACCAAGGGAGGGGGAAGTGTGAAGACCACCCAAGAACTCAATGAAGAGGAGATTCCAGCTGTACTCAGAGATAAATTTGGGATTGTCCTTAGTAGGAAACTTATACCAAAAGATGACTAACCACCATCATTTTATGCATATCGGGAATGCAATTTCAGATCAGAAAGCTGGCAGCCCCATCATTTATCAACTAAAACCACACCTGTCCCTGTCATCACAAACCTCTGTCCAGTAGGACTATCTTCAACTAGGTCAACTTCAACAACCTGAATACCCAAGGATTTAGAAACCTGCAGTTTCAGATTGTGCTGACATTTTCTGCTGCGAGAGGGGAGACAGAGCTGTTTGATTCATCTTTTTTAAACAAAGAAACTCTTACTGCCACGTAGGAAAATGTTAAACTTCACCAATATTTATGTACGAAAATAAAATGGATTGACATACAGTTTGTAAGTGCTATGACTCCTGTCAATCTTTCCAGAAATAGTTAATGCCTATTACAGTTCAGACAGGGCTAATGTGGGTGACTTTTATCCTCCGTATTACAGCCGTGATTCCAAGGCTGGCTGCAGGTTTCATCACCTGAACATACAGAATCTTAGAGATATATGATGCGTTAAAGTGAATCTGTCACCGGAAACCTCCCTATCAATGTAGAAAGGGAGGGGCTGGCCACAGAAAGGAGCGGAGCTTGGGTGCAACAAGAGCAATGGTGACGCCCTTGTTGCACCAAAAGCTAACTCAGGAACGGAGCCTCCAATCCACAAAAGAAAAGCAGTGTATCCGGTGAACCACAGCTAAGCGTCTTTGAAAATAGTTGGATGGGGAGGTCACTGGTAACAGATTTCTTTTAAATGCAGCTCATTAATATCTTAAAAGGGTTTTCCAGTAATAATTATATTTTATGTAAAGCCCACAGCCTGTCTCCGGAAAAGAAGATTCATACTTACCTGCTCCATGCTGCTCCTGTCCTTTGCTGTCTCCATATTCCTGTCCCTGCACTGTTTACACCCGGCTTGGCATGGTCAAAAGCACCGCTCCAGCGATGACATGTTGCTTGTGGCCACATCGCCATTGAAGGCAGTCATTGGCTGGGGTGGTGTATGTGACCATGCACCACCGGATGTATACAACACGGGGATCGGAAGATAGAGTCAGCGGAGGACAGGAGCAGCATGGAGCTCATAAGTATGAATCTTTAGGCTGGGGGCATTACAAATAATCTAATTATTACTGGAAAACCCCTTTAAGGACCAGGACTGTTTTTGTTTTCACATTTTAGTTTTGCCTCCTCACAGTTCCACAACTTTTTCCATATGAGGTCTTATGTTTTGCAGGGCCAGTTGCATTTTTTAATGGCACCGTTTAACTTGTAATAGCTTGTACTGGAAAACAGGGAAAATGAATTATTTGCCGAGTGCAGTTCAGAAAACAATTTCACCAAGGTTTTTGGGGTTTTGCTATTCTCGTGTTCACTATGCGTTAGACATGACGGCCTTATTCTGCTGATTAGTACAATTACGGTGTTTCCAAATTTGTTTAGTTTTTGTTTTACGATTACATTTTTTTCCTCCCTACCTTCCAAAAGCCACAACTTTTTAAATTTTTTGAACACATCGCCATAAGAGGGCTTATTTTTTTTGAGGGACAAGTTGTATTTTTAATGGCACCATTTCATTTACCATATCTTGTATTGGAAAATTGGTGAAATAGAAAACATTTTTTATTTTTTTTTGCTATTCCGGCGTTCACTATGCACTAAAAGTATGCCATATGCCGATCGGCACTACGCTAAGAGTAGTATGGCGGTGCACGTGTTCTAGGGCAGGCATCCCGTGTAGATAGCAGGAAAGGAGGACCGGCACTCGCTGTTAGTATATAGAATTGCTCTGTTTATTGCCGCAAATCAGTGACACGTTTCGGCACACGATGTGCCTTTCTCAAACTGTGAACATACACAATCTTTATCCCATTTAAATAGCCCGCCAAATGAGCTGGTGATGAAGCCATGTTACCATGACAACAAAAAAACAAGGAAAAAAGAGCACACATGATCACTCAAGTGTCTGTCACATGATATAAAGTCCATTGAAAATAATCCAACTCTATGATTCAGTTTCAATTCCGCTGTAGAAAAATAAAAAATATTATTATAATGACATGATTATGAACAATTATAAAAAATTGTTTAATGCATAATCACGATTAAGTCCTCTGGGCTCCAGTGTCTGGAGTCGATGAATCCAATAAGCCTCCCTCTTGAGCAAAAGTTTATTTTCCCCACGCCTCCACAACGGCACTTCCTGGAGGGTACCCACGTAGGAAAACAACGGAGACCAACGTATAAAAGCCCCCTCCCCTTTACCTTCGCCAGTTGTTTTCCTGTCCGTCAAAAGGCAGGTGGGGATCGATGGTGCGTAGAGCCTTTGGTAAGTTATCCCGGTTTTTCCGGAGGGCTCCTGCAGGGGGAAGGATCCCGGAGCATTGTTATGTTGCTCCTCCTTCCCCTATGGCGTTAGTCTGGTGTGTGCTCGCTGCCACAGGCTCCCCGCTATAGTAGAGGGCCATGTGTCGGGTATCGGCTCTCCTATAAAAAGTTTTTTTCCTTGGATATCCAAAATTCTGACTCTCCACCCTCATGTTTTTTTAGGGGAGGGAGAGCCTAAGATCATCTGGAGAACCGTCACAGAAGAAAAATCTGCCACAAAAAAATCTTTGCCCAAAATTTATAAATAGAGTGGTATCCGAGGAATCTCCGTCTATTGTGGATAGTCTGAGATCATTAATTAAGCAAGAGATTGGAGCAGCTATCGACGCAAGACTAGCGGTAGTCTCTCCTAAGCCATCCACCTCCAGAATGGTTCCTTCTGTGACTGAAGAACAGGGATCCGATCTGGATGAACAAGAGGCTTCCTCAGATACGGATTCTAGTGTATATAAGGGCTCCTCAGGTCACCCTGTGTGTTTCATTGAAGAGAATCAGAGCTTACTTAAGAACATCAGGGCAACAATAAATTTGGAAGAATCAAAAGAACCTTTGACCGTCCAGGATCAGATGTGCCTAGCACTAGGGGAGAAAAAGAAACTGGTCTTCCTGGTTCACTCCAACATTCAAAATTTAATCTTGAATGAATGGAAGGATCCAGAAAAAAGACAGGCAGCATCTAGAATGTTCAAAACGAAGTATCCCTTTGCTGAGGAGGATTCCAGCTCTTGGGATAAAGGTCCAAGAGTAGATGCGCCAGTTGCTAAAATTTCTAAAAAGTCTGCATTACATTTTGAAGATTTGGGAATCCTTAAGGATCCGATGGATAAAAAGTGCGAATCCCTGCTTAAGAAGTCTTGGGAATCTTCTATGGCTACATTACGTCTTGGAATCTCAGCTACTTATACTGCAAGAACTCTATCATTATGGCTGACTCAATTAGAAGAGCACATTCAGTCGGACACTCCAAGAGAGGACATTCTAGCTTCCATCCTGGTCCCAAAACAAGCTTCCAGCTTCCTGGCGGATGCTTCAGCAGATGTCGTGAAATTATCTGCAAAGACCGCAGTTTTATCAAATGCCTCCCATAGGGCAATTTGGTCAAGATCATGGAATGCAGATGCGGCATCAAAAAATAGACTTTGTGCCATTCCTTGTGAAGGGGATTGTTTATTTGGGAAGACCCTGGACGATATCCTAGAAAAAGCCTCCGATAGGAAAAAGGGCTTCCCTACCAAATCGAGATTCTTCCATCAGAGACGTAATTTTCGCCCCCAAAGATGTCCTGCATTTGATCAGAAAAAGAAGAATCAGGGATCCTCATGGCAATCATCGAGAAACAAGAATAGCGGATTCCTCTTCTCGGTTAAGTCCTCCCGTCCAAATACCACACAATGACGCCAGAAGTCCAGTCGAGGGAAGATTAAAAAAATTCAACCAGGCCTGGGTACAAATTCATGCATCACCTTGGGTGCTGTCTGTAATAACATCAGTATACAGGCTGGAGCTATCAAAGTTCCTCCAGACAGGTACCTGGAAAATTCAAGATTAAAAAAGGAGAAACAAGAAGCTCTAGAATCACAGATAGCACTTCTACTTCAGAAAAAGGCAATAGTCCAAGTTCCTGCAGAGGAAGAAAAAAGGGGCTCTTATTCTCCAATCTTTTTAGTAAAGAAACCAGACGAGCCATTCCGATTGATAATAAATCTAAAAAATGTAAAAAAAATCGTAAGATACAAGAAGTTCAAGATGGAAACAGTCAGGTCCACAATCAACCTAATATCCAAAGATTGGGTAATGGCAACAATAGATCTCTCTGATGCTTATTACCATGTTCCAATCCATCGACATTACCAGAAATATTTAAGAATGGCAGTCTGGATTTTGGGGGAGGATCAGTCATTTCCAATTCCAGGTACTTCCCTTCGGCCTATCCTCTGCTCCAAGGGTATTTACAAAGGTTATGGCAGAAATTTCAAGCTTCTTCCATCTGTCAGAGATAGTCCTGATTAAATACCTGGACGACTTGTTGGTCGCAGCCCTGACGGCAGAATCTGTTCTCTTGCAGATACAGACTGTAGTCCAGACATTGTCAAATTTAGGATGGATCATCAATATGAAAAAGTCAGACCTGATTCCCGATTATCGGAAAATATTCCTAGGTGTACTTCTAGATTCTCATCTAATGTCCTCCTTTCTTCCGGAAAGAAAACAGGAAATCCTAATCCAAAGAGTAGCAAGGTTTCAACGTTTATGCAAGACCTCTATAAGAGAGATCATGATGATTCTGGGTATCATGACTTCCACAATATCATCAGTGAAATGGGACCAGGCTCCCACAAGAATGCTACAGTCCTGGGACCGAAAACAAATATCCTTTAAACAAGAAATTGGAGAATCTTTTCCATGTAAAGCACTCTCTTTTCTGGTGGCTCAAAAAAGAGAACCTTTCCAGAGGCGTGGAATGGCGGCAGTCGGAACAACTAGTGGTCACAACAGATGCAAGCGGCCAGGGCTGGGGAACTCCCCTGAACGGCAAGACAGGTCAAGGTCTATGGCAGAAAAGCCCTATCCGGCCCTCTTCCAACATGCGAGAGCTTCAGGCAGTCTGGCAAGCACTAACATTTTTCACTCCATTCCTGGTCCAGAGTCATGTGAAAATACTTTCCGACAACTTGACCACGGTTGCTTACATGAACAAACAGGGGGGAACAAGAAGTCGTCTCCTCTCGGCAGTGGCAGAAAAGATATTTGTTTGGGCCGAAGCAAACCTAAGATCTCTGAAGGCGGTCCATATAAAGGGGAAAGAAAATCATCTAGCGGACTTCCTGATCAGAGAAAGCTCCAGGAGAATGGAGCTTGAACCAGACAGTATTCGACTAGATTTCGGCAAGATGGGGGATGCTGGAAATCGACTTGTTTACTTCACGAAAAAACAAGAAAGTCATCAGGTTTTATTCCCTCTCTTACAAAGACAGACCTCTGCAAGTGGATGCTTTAGCACACAGGTGGCCGAAGGGTCTCCTGTACGCCTTCCCACCCTAGATAAGTCCTAGATAATACTATACTAATAGCTCCGTATTGGGCCAGAAGGGTGTGGTTCCTGGTTCTCAAGTCCCTGGCAGGGGAGAATTATTGGATCCTTCCCCTTCTTCCGAATCTGCTACTCCAGGGTCCGGTCACCCATCCCAGCATCCCTCAGCTCCACCTGACAACCTGGAAACTGAGCGTAACATCTTGAGAAAGAAGGGATTCTCCGAAAAGGTAATAAATACTTAATGCACAGCAGGAAACCAGTTACTTCAAAAATATATCTAAGATCCTGGAAAGCCTTCCTGGCCTTCTCTAAGACTTCCTGGGATCCGTTCAGGCCCCCAGACCTGGGACTAGTTCTAGATTTTCTCCAATCAAGACTTGACCGAGGTCTTAGAATAAACACCTTAAAGATACAAGTGTCAGCGTTAAAGGGAATCTGTCACCTGGTTTGAGCATATTAAGGTGTTACTACTGCCATGTACAATAAAATACCTTATTTCTTGCTGTAGTCTTCATTTTTTTGTTTCATGGTTTTATTAGCGATAAAATCCACTTTTTATGTTATGCAAATGAGTGTCCAAGGTGCCCAGAGGGGCGTTATTATCCTTCTCTGGAGCCCAGGAACTCCCCCGTACAGTGCCCAGCCCGCCTTCTTTTAAAGCCCAAGCACGCCTCTTCCAGCATAAGTAACTGCCCACACCCAAAATCTTTGGCGCTGCCCCCCTCCGCTATGTGAAATCTTATGCAGGCGCAGTACCACGGACTGCCTGCGCGATGTAAAAGCTCCTGAGGGCAATAGCTTTAAATTTGTCACTGGGCTCGGCGCATGCCCAGTGACACATTTGAAGCTGTTGCTCCCGTTTACCTTACTGGCGAAGGTAAACGGGAGGGGGCTTTTATACGCTGGTCTCCGTTGTTTTCCTGTCCCTGAAGAGGTTTGTAGCCTTCAGGAAGTGCTGTTGTGGAGGCTAAGGGAAAATCGAATTACTGGTAAGAGTAATTTTCATCTTTCTATCTCCACCTCGGCGTGGATCATCCGTTTGTGGCATCGACTAATTCCATTCTCTCTCCACCAGCGATTCTCCTTGAGAAGGTACTGACACCGCTCACTGCACCTTCCTATTTGTAAGATACCTCCCCATTTTCTTGGCGAGATTAAATCATTACATATTGATGCAGACTGCATTCTTGTCACTTGTTTGCAGCCTTTATATATCTATCACGCATGACAAAGGGATCTATGCAGTCGAACAGCTATTAGCACAGAGTACATATAACAACATGGAAAGAGATCTTTTTCTTTCACTCCTATACATTTTACCAACAGCGATGTGGAACCGCGATGGGTTCGCACGTCGCACCACCGTACGCAAATTGCTATATGGCCCACTTCGAGTGTGAATTCATATACTCTAATGAATTGTATCAACGACATTGCATTTTTTTGCAACGTTTTATAGATGATATCTTTAGCGTACGTCCGAACCCTTCTGGAATTTACCTCTTACATTAATTCCATCTGGTCAGAACTCCAGTTCACTGTTCTCTATGACTTACAAAGTATTTCCTTTTTGGACACATGGGTAATAAAAGGGACAGATGGTCATCATGTCCAGACGGATCTATATGTGAAGGATACAGACAGGAACAGTCTACTCACATTTGCGAGCAACCATCCTATTTCAGAAAATAAATCCCTCCCTTACTCCCAATATCAGAGGGTAAAGCGAATAGTCAGTGATAAAGAGAGCTGTGAGGTCAGATTAGGAGAAATGACTAAAACATTTTTGGCTAGAGGTTATCCAAAACATTTATTGGAAGAACAGAAAAAGAAGATCGATGAGAAACAGGTGGAGAAGACCCCTAAAAAACAGGTATTGCCTTTATTGTGAAATACCATCCTTGAATAAACAAGATCAGGGCTGTCATTTAGAAGCATTGGAACGTTGCAGCCCGCTCTTATCTACAAGTGGAGGAATTTCAAAAAGCACCCATGATCTGTTACAAAAGAGCAAATAATATTAGGGATAAGATCATTAGAGATGATATTGGGAGTAATAGTGGGCTCTCCAGACAAAGCACGCTTTCGGCTCCAAGACGAGGAACTTTTCCTTGTCTAAGTTGCATACACTGCTCCAGTGCTATAAGAGGGACACATCTCACTCACCCACATACAGGGAGAAAGGATACCTATACGCGGTACATTTACATGCAATAGGTCAATTCATCATATACTTCCGTGTGGGGGAGACATCCACTAGAATGAAGGACAGGTTCTCCAAATACAAGTCCGCCATAAGAAAAGGAAATTTGATGTTGCCCGTTCCATATCACTTTCATCTGCAGAAACCTACAATTGCGCGATTACGCTTCCAGATCAGAGATAGTGATTCACAGCCACGCCGAGGTGGAGATAGAAATCAGCTTTTGCTCAAGAGGGAGGCTTATTGGATTCATCGACTCCAGACACTGGAGCCCAGAGGACTTAATCGTGATTATGCATTAAAAAATTTTTTTTTTTAATTGTTTATAATCATGTTATTATAATAATTTATATTTTTCTACAGCGGAATTAAAAACTGAATCATAGAGTTGGATTATTTTCAATAGACTTTATAATCATGTGACAGACACTTGAGTGATCATGTGTGCTCTTTTTTCTTTGTTTATTTTGTTGTCATGGTAACATGACGTCATCACCGGGTCCATTTGGCGGGCTATTTAACCACCTCCCGACCGCCTAACGCACAGATGCGTCCGGAAGGTGGTTGATTCATTCCTCCTGGACGCATCCGTGCGTCATCTCGCGAGATGCGAGATTTCCTGTGAACGCGCGCACACAGGCGCGCGCGCGCTCACAGGAACGGAAGGTAAGAGAGTGGATCTCCAGCCTGCCAGCGGCGATCGTTCACTGGCAGGCTGGAGATGTGTTTTTTTTAACCCCTAACAGGTATATTAGAATCTGCTATGATAACAGCGTCTAATATACCTGCTACCTGGTCCTCTGGTGGTCCCCTTTGTTTGGATCGACCACCAGAGGACACAGGTAGCTCAGTAATATGTTGCACCAAGCACCACTACACTACACTACACCCCCCCCCGTCACTTATTAACCCCTTATTCACCCCTGATCACCCCAGATCACCCCATATAGACTCCCTGATCACCCCCCTGTCATTGATCACCCCCCTGTCATTGATCACCCCCTGTAAGGCTCCATTCAGAGGTCCGTATGAATTTTACGGATCCACTGATAGATGGATCGGATCCGCAAAACACATACGGACGTCTGAATGGAGCCTTACAGAGGAGTGATCAATGACGGAGGTGATCACCCCATATAGACTCCCTGATCACCCCCCTGTCATTGATCACCCCCCTGTAAGGCTGCATTCAGATGTCCGTATGATTTTTACGGATCCACTGATACATGGATCGGATCCGCAAAACACATACGGACATCTGAATGGAGCCTTATAGGGGGGTGATCAATGACAGGGGGGTGATCAATGACAGGGGGGGGTGATCACCCCATATAGACTCCCTGATCACCCCCCTGTCATTGATCACCCCCTGTAAGGCTCCATTCAGACATTTTTTTGGCCCAAGTTAGCAGATTTTTTATTTTTTTTTCTTACAAAGTCTCATATTCCACTAACTTGTGTCAAAAAATAAAATCTCACATGAACTCACTATACCCCTCACGGAATCCAAATGCGTAAATTTTTTTAGACATTTATATTCCAGACTTCTTCTCACGCTTCAGGGCCCCTAGAATGCCAGGGCAGTATAACTACCCCACATGTGACCCCATTTTGGAAAGAAGACACCCCAAGGTATTCCGTGAGGGTCATGGCGAGTTCCTAGAATTTTTTATTTTTTGTCACAAGTTAGTGGAAAATGATGATTTTTTTTTTTTTTTTTCTTACAAAGTCTCATATTCCACTAACTTGTGACAAAAAATAAAAACTTCCATGAACTCACTATGCCCATCAGCGAATACCTTGGGGTGTCTTCTTTCCAAAATGGGGTCACTTGTGGGGTAGTTATACTGCCCTGGCATTCTAGGGGCCCAAATGTGTGGTAAGGAGTTTGAAATCAAATTCTGTAAAAAATGACCAGTGAAATCCGAAAGGTGCTCTTTGGAATATGGGCCCCTTTGCCCACCTAGGCTGCAAAAAAGTGTCACACATCTGGTATCTCCGTATTCAGGAGAAGTTGGGGAATGTGTTTTAGGGTGTCATTTTACATATACCCATGCTGGGTGAGAGAAATATCTTGGCAAAAGACAACTTTTACCATTTTTTTATACAAAGTTGTCTTTTGCCAAGATATTTCTCTCACCCAGCATGGGTATATGTAAAATGACACCCCAAAACACATTCCCCAACTTCTCCTGAATACGGAGATACCAGATGTGTGACACTTTTTTGCAGCCTAGGTGGGCAAAGGGGCCCACATTCCAAAGAGCACCTTTCGGGTTTTTACAGAATTTGATTTCAAACTCCTTACCACACATTTGGGCACCTAGAATGCCAGGGCAGTATAACTACCCCACAAGTGACCCCATTTTGGAAAGAAGACATTCCAAGGTATTTCGTGATGGGCATAGTGAGTTCATGGAAGTTTTTATTTTTTGTCACAAGTTAGTGGAATATGAGACTTTGTAAGGAAAAAAAAAAAAAATCATCATTTTCCGCTAACTTGTGACAAAAAATAAAAAGTTCTATGAACTCACTATGCCCATCAGCGAATATCTTAGGGTGTCTACTTTCCGAAATGGGGTCATTTGTGGGGTGTTTGTACTGTCTGGGCATTGTAGAACCTCAGGAAACATGACAGGTGCTCAGAAAGTCAGAGCTGCTTCAAAAAGCGGAAATTCACATTTTTGTACCATAGTTTGTAAACGCTATAACTTTTACCCAAACCATTTTTTTTTTTACCCAAACATTTTTTTTTTTATCAAAGACATGTAGAACAATAAGTTTAGAGCAAAATTTATATATGGATCTCGTTTTTTTTTGCAAAATTTTACAACTGAAAGTGAAAAATGTCATTTTTTTGCAAAAAAAACGTTAAATTTCGATTAATAACAAAAAAAGTAAAAATGTCAGCAGCAATGAAATACCACCAAATGAAAGCTCTATTAGTGAGAAGAAAAGGAGGTAAAATTCATTTGGGTGGTAAGTTGCATGACCGAGCAATAAACGGTGAAAGTAGTGTAGGTCAGAAGTGTAAAAAGTGGCCTGGTCTTTCAGGGTGTTTAAGCCATGGGGGCTGAGGTGGTTAAATGGGATAAAGTTTGTGTATGTTCACAGTTGGAGACAGGCACATCGTGTGCCGAAACGAGTCACTGATTTGTGGCAATAAACAGAGCAATTCTATAGACCAACAGCGAGTGCCGGTCCTCCTTTCCTGCTATGCGCTAAAAGTAACATGACGTCCTTATTCTGGAGGTCAGTTCAATTACCGCAATACCAAATTTATAGTTTTAATTTTGTTTTACTACTTTTTAAAATAAAAATCTTTGAAAAAACAAAAAATGTCTTTTGACGCCCATAATTTTTTCATGTTTTCATCTGCAGAGCTGTGTGAGGGCTTGCTGTTTGTGGCGCGAGCTGAAGATCTGTACGGAGGGCACAAGCACATGGGTAGGACCGCACAGTGGAGGTGGTGCCCTAAAGACAAGGCGCTGCTCACCTCCTGCCGCTATGCTGGGCGCACAACGGCCAATTCAGCTTTGAAAACTTAATGTAGATCCTGCTGCTGCGCGCTGCCACTCTGGCCGAGGTGCGCGCTGGAGCTGTCAGTGGGGAAACCTCGATGTAGGAGATGAAGACACGGCTGTATGCTGCGCTGCAAGGATGAGGAGTTCCAGGATGGGATGCAGAATACTTTATTTAGTGTAAAAACAACACGTTTCAGGGTTGTACTTACCCCTTCGTCAGGTAACACCATAATATTTTTTGGGGGGGAACAAGTTGACCAACAAATGGCAAATCATTCACCGCACAGATAACATTTTTATATTTTAACACTTTGGACATTTTCAGATGCAGTAATACCAATTAAGTTTTTTTTTGCTTGTTAATTTTTATATGTAAAATTGAGAAAGGGGGTAATTTGAATTTAACCCTTTCCAGCAAAAGCCAGTTTGGACCAAATTTTTAATGTCACTGTATCTTGTAATGATTAAGGTCTCATGCACATGAACAGTAACGGCTGTTTTTTGTACCGCATAATGGATGCGGATCTATTCACTTCAATGGGTCTGCAATCCGGAAGGTCCGGTGCGGAACGGAGGTACGGAAACACACTCTGCAGTTTCTGTCCGTGCCTCTGCGCCACAAAAAAGCAGTGCATGCACTGCTTTTTTGCAGAACGGACCGTGGGATGCGGATTGCGGACCACATTCAAGTGAATCCGTCTGCGTGCGCCAGCCCTACGGTCCGTGCCCGTGCATTGTGAACTGCAATTTGCGGTCCGCAACACGGGACCGACCGGCTCATGGTCAGCGATTCTAAGATTGTTTTCTCGTGACACATCGTACTTCATGTTAGTGGTGAATTTGAGTTGATATGTTTTACTGTTATATATAAAAAGAAAATCAGGAATTTACAGAAAATGTGGAAAAATTTGCAATTCTGTCAATTTGAATTTCTCTGCTTTTAAGACCAATAGGGAGTCCTCACAAAATAGTTATTAATTAACATTCCCCATATGTCGGCATCATTTTGTAAATGTCCTTTTAATTTTTTTTGGGATGTTAGAAGGCTTAGAATTTTGGGGGGAAAAATTGAAATCTTCAAGAAAATTTTCAATACAGTTTTTTTTTTTTTTTACAAATTCAGTTCTGAGGGGATTACATGATAAAAAAAAACACCATAAATGACCCCATTATAGAAACAGACCTGCATAGTGAGGAGAGGTGAACTCCTGGAACATGTTTGGTTGGTCTTCATATGTCTATTTGCCATCTGTAATCATTATTATTACTGATGTATTCGAGATTACATGTTCCATTGGTTTCTATGTCTATTTGCCTATTGTAATCATCTTACATATGGATGCGGTGTAATTTGGATCACATGCTTGGTTGGTGCTCCCGTGTCTATTTATGTACTGCACTCATTTTACACGCTGGATCTTATGCTCAGTTTCTATTACCATGTCCATTTCTCTATCTCCTTAACCTTGTTATTTTCATTCAGTTGTAGACTTGGCCTGAGGAAGGTTCAGGACAGAGCGAAACGTTGCCCATTAATCCAGAATTATTATGGAAGTTCTATTCTTCTCTTGTGTAGCTTCACGTCTACCTTTCCTAAGTTGTTGCTCTTCTTCGTGTTAAGATCTCCAGATCATCTAACACTACGAAATGACAAATCTTCATTAGAAAAGGCGCCTGAACAATCCGATGAAATTTCACCATCTAAATCAGGTCAACTCAACTGGTGGATCGCTGTTGTCAGCCGTCAGGACTCCTACATGTTCTTCTTTCAACTGTCTGTGTCTTCAGGACAATACAATGGTGAAGCAGGGAGTCATCCGCTCCCCTGCTGTCCATAGTAGGGACATCATTCAGCACCACAGACATGCTCTGCTTTGTTCATCAGGGGAACGTGAGGTAGGTAAGTATTCAAACTGGAGGCACTTACAAGGGAATAACTCTGTGAGGGGGAGGATATCTATGGTCCATAACTATGTGGAGGTCCATCTTAGGGTGCATAACCTTGTCGGGTGGCATCACTGTGTGGGGAGCTATCTAAGGTGGCATAACTATGAGGGGATAATCACTGCATGTCTTGGGCCATCTAAAGGAGCATAACCCTAAGGGGGGAATCACTGTCTGTGTGTGTGTGTGTGTGTGTGTGTGTGTGTGTGTGGTTGGCCACCTAAGAGGACATTACTCTATGAGAGGGACATCACTCAGGGGAACACTTTAGGGGGGCATCATTTTATGTATAACATCACACATATGATGCACCATCTGATGTGTTTCGGTTGAAAGCACACCCTTAGTCGTAGCAAAGAGCCATGTGAGGAGGCATGATACTGTATGGCATGTAGGGCATTACTCTGTGTGGCAGGCCACTTAAGGAAACTTCATACTGTGTGGGGACACTTAAGGGGGCATCACTCTGTGAAGGAGCATTTAAGGGACCATCCTACTGTGAGGGGGCACTTAGTGGCATCATACTGCGAGGGGGAACTAAGGAGGCATCACACTGTGTCAGGGGCTTTAAAGGAGCCTCACACTGTGTGAGGGCACCAAGGAATCACCCTGCTGTGAGGGGGAACCATACTCTGTGGGTGGGAGTCCTAAGAAAACATTCTTACTAGCACTAAGGAGACACTATTACTGTGTGTTTGGCAAAAAGGGAATTAGAGGTGTGGCATAAGGTTAAAAAAACATTGCTGCCATGCTAAGCGCCACCGGTGTCGTCCATCTTTACATTTTTTAGACCTTCGGTCCTTCATCCTACATTAGACCTAGCTACGTGGACCTTTACAAAAAGTATTGTACTCCTGATCTAAATGGTGACAAAACTTGCCCATCTTTACTAAAAGATTTTTCCACTTGTCGATTTTGAAAAGTGACAAATACAGTAGCTCAAAAGCTGCAAGTTTTAACGCAATCGTGGAGTACGGCAAAATCTGCAACTTTATTAGGCCACAAAACTGGCGCCATCAGCTTTACAAATTCCTCCAGTTACGCTAAGCAGCAATAGATCGCTTAGGAGACGTCCACTGCTGCTCAACGTAATTTTTTTATAAAAGTGAACATGAGGTTCTTATTGCACATTTTAATAAAACTTATAGGCCTACTTTCCCCTTCATTGCCACCTCTTAAGGTGGGTTACGTGGTCTGGTGGCCTGGGAGTGTCATGCGGATCTACGGTGCTCCTGGTTTAGATTGTTAGGCCTGCAATAGTCAGGGGGTTCGGGCCCATCATGGGGGCATGCCCATAATGCGGTCACATGGCTTTAGCCTTAACCCCATATCTCTGTCTTCTAAAGATTGTTCATTGGTGCCCCATGATGATATTGTGGGGTGCTTGTTACCTTACCATGGGCCATGGTGTTCCAATCGCAGGCACTAACGGATTGGTACGTAAATGATCAAATGACTACTGCTTCATGTGGGACAAAAAGTAAAAGAATAAGTTTGAAGGGGTTTTCCCAGGAATGGTCATCAATATCAGATCAGCGGGGGTCCGACTCCAAGCACCCCTCCGATCAGCACATCGCAGTCCATTTGCTTTGCTCGGTGTTGCAGCCCAGGCCCATTCACTTGAATAGGAATGAACTGCACTTAGGCCATGGGACCATGAAGATGATGTCCCATGACCTAGGAAGAGGCCGTGGTTCTTACCGCAGAGCCATGGTCTCTTCAGAGAGCTGATCTTCGGGGACGCCGGGAGTTGGACCTCCGCTGATCTTATACTGATGACTAGGGATGAGCGAACTTGTGTTTCAAGTTCAGCGTACAATGTTGGGGGTATTTAAGAATTCCGTTATGGATTCCGCTACCTACCATGGACCATAACTTATGTTCAGTTTTAGCGGAATCCATAACGGAGTTCTCAGATAACCCGAACCTTGTACGCCGAATTTGAAACACAAGTTCGCTTATCCCTAAAGTTGACCTACAGTATCCTGAGGCTAGACCATCAATATCTGTGGCCTGGAATCCCTGTTTAATGTGAACCAGCCATCTGAATATAGGGCAAAGTGTGCCAAGGGCAAGACCTATAAATATAGCTTTCATGTAGCCTCATGATCATTATTGAAAAACCTATAGATTGTTTGGTTATGTGTATCATCTTATTGCAATGTTTTTGTCACATGCCGGAGGCCCAAGGCAGACCTCTGGGATGTGATGCAAACAGGACACAGGCAAAACACCACATGACCGTAAGCATGTTAGGCAATAGCACTGTGTCAAATGGGGAGAAACAGAACTGGATCGCACATCCACACGCTGTGCTTTGAACCTCGCTTCTCAGCGCAATATTCAGTGTACCGCCCCCTATACTGCCTGCTAATACAAGAGGCATTAGTGTACATTTTGATCAAAAGGCATAAGCCCACTCACCGCGTCAAGGTTATCTCTTTGAGTGGGACCTACTCTAAACTTGGTGCAGCACTGCTGGGCGACCTTAAAATTTATGCCTTTTGATCAAAATGTACACTAATGACTCTTGTATTAGCATGCAGTACAGGGGGCAGTACACTGAATATTGCGCTGAGAAGCAAGTTGTAATGGACCTGCTAGCTCTCAGTTGGAGTTCCTGAAAGCTCTGTTCAGATGGCGCACTATAGCGTGGTGGCCTGTGTTTCAGGTGGGCTTTTACACCTGTTCACATGCTGCGTGGCGGCCATTGTTGCTGTGGTGCTGTGCTGGTGGGGCCCAGTGCCGGGATGGCATTGCCAGGCAGCAGGGGTGCTGCTTGGCTGCTGGGTCACGCCGCCTGTTGGTGCGGTGCTGTGGCGCCGTGCAGTGGGCCGTGCCAAGTTTAGAGTAGGTCCCACTTAAAGAGGCAACCTTGACGAGGTGAGTGGGCTTATGCCTTTTGATCAAAATGTACACTAAAGCCAGTGAGCCCCATTATTCATAGAGCCCCTGGTGGTGGGGATGCACTGGGCCGAGAGCTCACTGGTCGCACCTCCAGGAAGGTGCCAGTACACTTGGGGACCTGCAGAGAACCACCCAGGTGCAAGCACCAGCGGAACAGACAACAGAACTGGAACCCAAGCAACCACAGGACATGGAACAGACGACAAGACAAACGGGAACCAGCACAGAAGCAGATGCCTGGACCCCAAGCTGAAGGGAAGCATGGCGGTCTCAGGCAAAGCTGCACACAGACTAGAGATCCTCCCTCCGCAGAACCCAGGGACCCCCTCTCACAAAGGCAGGACAAACACGGGATAGGAACAGAAGCAGAAAGGAACTACAGCAGTAGGCACTGCCAGGCAGGACATAGGACAGGAAGGATCGGAAGCAGTTAAGCACTGCCAGGCTATCAGACGCAGTTAGAGCACTGCTAGGCTAGACATGGGACAGACAAGGATAACATAAAAATCATACAGAACAGGCTAGGACATAACAACATCACAGAACAGGTAACAACAACAATGCATTACCAGGTGACACCACAAACAAGGGTAGATCGCAAAACCCTTGGGTCAGCAGCAAGGGGCTATACCCAGCAAGGCTCAAGAGACTGACCCCAAGCCCCACAGCTCACAGATAAAGCTGCATAATGAGGGCACCTGATAAGCCACACCCAGGAACAGACCAGGGGACGTTAACCCCATCAGAACCAAACAGGGAGGGGAGCCTGCATGAACAGGGAAGTGAACACACAGGCTGCAGTACTGGACGTTGCCCCTGGCAACCAGCATACACGAAGTCCACTGCAGCCAGAGCACAAACAACCCGTGACACAACAGAAATGCATCCATACTAAGGCCATGTTCACACACAAGGCCGCAGCCAGCACGCATCGCAGAACCAGCATACATAGGAACACCCACAGCCAGTACACAAAGCGCATGCAGCCAGCCTGCACGGCACCAGAGACATGAGCCACAGAGATGCAGACACAGGAATCCACAAACACAGGCCACAGTTCACACACTACACCGCAGCCAGCATGCACTCCCAGGCAGCCAGTACGCGAGAGGGCAGGCAGCCAGCCTACACGGCCACAACTGTCACAGTAAACCGCACAGTGACAGTTTTTACACTGGTCTGCCCCTATCTAGTTTCTGGCTCGCTCCCAACGCTCCACCTATTGCCCCAGGTGTACACAATGATCACAAGACTATAAAAGGTTTCCACTACCATCACCCTCAGTCGACGAATGGAGACTGTCTATGGAGGTAAGTTTTCTTATCTTCAGAGCTGCGTGCCTGGTTGTGTAATGTTCACTGCTGCTTTGATTTGCTGCTTGTAGAGGGTTGAAAGTAGGGATGAGCGAATCGACTTCGGATGAAACATCCGAAGTCGATACGCGTAAAACTTCACTTTTAGGGTCCATTCACACGTCCGTAGTGTATTGCGGATCCGCAACACACCCGGCCGGCACCCCTATAGAACTGCCTATTCTTGTCCCGTAAGTTTGGGACCGCGCTCCGGAAATGCAGATGCGGACAGCACACTGTCTGCTGTCCGCATCCATTCCTGCCCCATAGAGAATTAATGGGTCCGGACACATTCTACGGCCGTGTGAATGGACCCTAATACTGTACGGAGAAGGAGCTCTGTACAGTATTAGAATGTATTGGCTCCGATGAGCCGAAGTTATTGCTCCGCAAGACTTCGCGCAATAACTTCATAAATTAATTTTTACTGTAAAAAAACATTTCCCGAACTTAGGTTTGGTACAAAGGTACCACTCATCGGAGCCAATACATTCTAATACTGTATGGAGCTCCTGCTCCGTACAGTATTAGAGCGAAGTTTTATGCAAATCGACTACGGATGTTTCATCCGAAGTCGATACCTAGAGATAAAACCAATGCAGCAGGGGGCGCTCTTGGGGCGATAGATTTCTTTACTGGCGCTTCTGATACAGTGGTGGTGATTGCTCCGGTGATCTGGGCTGGAAGTGCCCAGGGGTGCATCGAGCCTTTTTGCTGCCTGAGGTGAAAACAGAAACTGCACCCCCCCCCCCCCCCCCCCCCTTCCCTTCAGCCCATGGCCCTTCGGCTGCCCCCCTCTTGCCGCTACCTGAGGCGATTGCCTCACCTGGCCTCATTGCTGCTGCACTCCTGGAAGTGCCATAGGGATCTCTGGTGCTGCCGCTTTTTGTTGGAGCTGAAGGCTTCAGCCCCAGTTAGGGGTGGAGGGTGCGCCCATGTTGATTTTACATTAAAGTGGCAATCCTCTAAAAAAGCTGCCATGAATGTGGCCATGTTTTTTAAATTTCAGAAAAAGAAGAAAAAACAGTAGGTGGCCCTGTACAGATCCATTTTAGGCTACTTTCACACTAGCGTTCGGGTGTTCGCTTGTGAGCTCCGTTTGAAGGGTCTCACAAGCGGCCCCGAACGCATCCGTCCAGCTACCTAATGCATTCTGAGTGGACGCGGATCCGCTCAGAATGCATCAGTCTGGCAGCGTTCAGCCTCCGCTCCGCTCAGCAAGCGGACACCTGAACGCTGCTTGCAGCGTTCGGGTGTCCGCCTGGTCGTGCGGAGGCAAACGGATCCGTCCAGACTTACAATGTAAGTCAATGGGGACGGATCCGTTTGAAGTTGACACAATATGGCTCAATTTTCAAACGGATCCGTCCCCCATTGACTTTTAATGTAAAGTCTGGACGGATCCGTCTGAAGCTACTTTCACACTTAGAATTTTTTCTACAATATAATGCAGACGGATCCGTACTGAACGGTAGTGTGAAAGTAGCCTTACTGAATAGCTCTCTGGCTATACCAAGTTTGTAAATACATGCAATTATAAAAGTGTTCAGATCCAGGTGCTGGTTTGGAAAATGTAGAATATTTTTCGTGGGCCAACCTCTTTATCCGCCTCCGGACCGCCGAACGCAGGGACGCGTCCTGGAGGCGGTTGATTCATTCCTCCTGGACGCATATACGCGTCCTCTCGCGAGACTTCCTGTGAACGCGCACGTTCACAGGATCGGAAGGTAAGCGAGTGGATCTCCAACCTGCCAGCGGCGATCGTTCGCTGGCATGCTGGAGATGCAATTTTTTTAACCCCTAACAGGTATATTAGACACTGTTTTGATAACAGCGTCTAATATACCTGCTACCTGGTCCTCTGGTGGTCCCTTTTGCTTGGATCGACCACCAGAGGACACAGGCAGCTCAGTAATAAGTAGCACAAAACACCACTACACTACACCCCCCCCCTGTCACTTATTAACCCCTGATCACCCCATATAGACTCCCTGATCACCCCCCTGTCATTGATCACCCCCGTCAGGCTCCATTCAGACGTCCGTATGTTTTTTACGGATACATGGATCGGATCCGCAAAACACATACGGACGTCTGAATGGAGCCTTACAGGGGGGTGATCAATGACAGGGGTGATCAACCCATATAGACTCCCTGATCACCCCCCTGTCAGGCTCCATTCAGACATTTTTTTGGCACAAGTTAGCGGAAATTGTTTTGTTTTTTTTTCTTACAAAGTCTCATATTCCACTAACTTGTGTCAAAAAATAAAATCTCACATGAACTCACCATACCCCTCACGGAATCCAAATGCGTAATTTTTTTTAGACATTTATATTCCAGACTTCTTCTCACGCTTTAGGGCCCCTAAAGTGCCAGGGCAGTATAAATACCCCACATGTGAACCCATTTCGGAAAGAAGACACCCCCAGGTATTCCGTGAGGGGCATATTGAGTCCATGAAAGATTGAAATTTTTTTCCCAAGTTAGCGGAAAGGCAGACTTTGTGAGAAAAAACAAAAAAAAAAATCAATTTCCACTGACTTGTGCCAAATTTTTTTTTTCGATGAACTCACCATGCCCCTCATTGAATACCTTGGGGTGTCTTCTTTCCAAAATGGTGTCACATGTGGGGTATTTATACTGCCCTGGCCTTTTAGGGGCCCTAAAGCGTGAGAAGAAGTCTGGGATCCAAATGTCTAAAAATGCCCTCATAAAAGGAATGTGGGCCCCTTTGCGCATCTAGGCTGCAAAAAAGTGTCACACATCTGGTATCGCCGTACTCAGGAGAAGTTGGGGAATGTGTTTTGGGGTGTCATTTTACATATACCCATGCTGGGTGAGATAAATATCTCGGTCAAATGCCAACTTTGTATAAAAAAATGGGAAAAGTTGTCTTTTGCCGAGATATATCTCTCACCCAGCATGGGTATATGTAAAATGACACCCCAAAACACATTGCCCAACTTCTCCTGAGTACGGCAATTCCACATGTGTGACACTTTTTTGCAGCCTAGGTGGGCAAAGGGGCCCACATTCCAAAGAGCACCTTTCGGATTTCACCGGCCATTTTTTACAGATTTTGATTTCAAACTACTTCGCACGCATTAGGGCCCCTAAAATGCCAGGGCAGTATAACTACCCCACAAGCGACCCCATTTTGGAAAGAAGACACCCCAAGGTATTTCGTGATGGGCATAGTGAGTTCATGGAAGTTTTTATTTTTTGTCACAAGTTAGTGGAATATGAGACTTTGAACTCACTATGCCCATCAGCGAATACCTTTGGGTGTCTACTTTCCGAAATGGGGTCATTTGTGGGGTGTTTGTACTGTCTGGCCATTGTAGAACCTCAGGAAACATGACAGGTGCTCAGAAAGTCAGAGCTGCTTCAAAAAGCGGAAATTCACATTTTTGTACCATAGTTTGTAAACGCTATAACTTTGACCCAAACCATTTTTTTTTTTTACCCAAACATTTTTTTTTTATCAAAGACATGTAGAACAATAAATTTAGAGAAAAATTTATATATGGATGTCGTTTTTTTGCAAAATTTTACAACTGAAAGTGAAAAATGTCATTTTTTTGCAAAAATTTCGTTAAATTTCGATTAGTAACAAAAAAAGTAAAAATGTCAGCAGCAATGAAATACCACCAAATGAAAGCTCTATTAGTGAGAAGAAAAGGAGGTGAAATTCATTTGGGTGGTAAGTTGCATGACCGAGCAATAAACGGTGAAAGTAGTGTAGGTCAGAAGTGTAAAAAGTGGCCTGGTCATTCAGGGTGTTTAAGCTAGGGGAGCTGAAGTGGTTAATATTGCATACAATGTAGTGGGAGAGGAACTGGAAAAAAAAAACATTTTGTGGGTTTCGTGTTTATGTTGTTCCTTGTGCAGTAAAAGTGACTTGTTAATTTCAGTGCGCGGGTCAGAGTAATACTACGTTTTAATAGTTTTTCTTGTGTTTTGTTACATAAATAAAAAATACAAAATTTTTTTTTTCTTTGCATTACCATATTCTGGCCCCATTACTTGGTTTTAATATCTACAAAGATGTGAAAGGGCTCTTTTGCAGGGAAGCTGTATTTTTTTCATTGATACTACTTTGGGTAGTATATATATATATATATATATATATATATATTTATTTTTTTTAAATAAGTTTTTTTTCCACTTACTTCTAGTCCTCCAAAAGGGACTTTAACATGCAATTGTATGATCGCTTATTCCATAGAATGCCATTTACCGTTGCAGTTTGTGGGAGAATGACAATGTTCCTATCTTCAAAAAGCAAAGCTTCATGGGACCCTAGTATTATAGTAGTTATATTCTTGTACATAGGAGGCAGTATTATAGTAGTTATATTCTTGTACATAGGAGGCAGTATTATAGTAGTTATATTCTTGTACATAGGAGCAGTATTATAGTAGTTATATTCTTGTACATAGGAGCAGTATTATAGTAGTTATATTCTTGTACATAGGAGCAGTATTATAGTAGTTATATTCTTGTACATAGGAGGCAGTATTATAGTAGATATATTCTTGTACATAGGGGGCAGTATTATAGTAGTTATATTCTTGTACATAGGAGCAGTATTATAGTAGTTATATTCTTGTACATAGGAGGCAGTATTATAGTAGTTATATTCTTGTACATAGGAGCAGTATTATAGTAGTTATATTCTTGTACATAGGAGCAGTATTATAGTAGTTATATTCTTGTACATAGGAGGCAGTATTATAGTAGTTATATTCTTGTACATAGGGGCAGTATTTATAGTAGTTATACACTTGTACATAGGAGCAGTATTATAGCAGTTATATTCTTGTACATAGGAGCAGTATTATAGTAGTTATATTCTTGTACATAGGAACAGTATTATAGTAGTTATATTCTTGTATATAGGAGCAGTATTATAGTAGATATATTCTTGTACATAGGAGGCAGTATTATAGTACTTATATTCTTGTACATAGGAACAGTATTATAGTAGATATATTCTTGTACATAGGAGGCAGTATTATAGTAGGTATATTCATGTGCATAGGAGCAGTATTATAGTAGTTATATTCTTGTACATAGGAGCAGTATTATAGTAGTTATATTCTTGTACATAGGAGGCAGTATTATAGTAGTTATATTCTTGTACATAGGGGCAGTATTTATAGTAGTTATACACTTGTACATAGGAGCAGTATTATAGTAGTTATATTCTTGTACATAGGAGCAGTATTATAGTAGTTATATTCTTGTACATATGAGCAGTATTATAGTAGATATATTCTTGTACATAGGGGGCAGTATTATAGTAGTTATACTCTTGTACATAGGAGCAGTATTATAGTAGTTATATTCTTGTACATAGGAGGCAGTATTATAGTAGTTATATTCTTGTACATAGGAGGCAGTATTATAGTAGTTATATTCTTGTACATAGGAGGCAGTATTATAGTAGTTATATTCTTGTACATAGGAGCAGTATTATAGCAGTTATATTCTTGTACATAGGAGCAGTATTATAGTAGTTATATTCTTGTACATAGGAGCAGGATTATAGTAGTTATATTCTTGTACATAGGAGCAGTATTATAGTAGTTATATTCTTGTACATAGGAGCAGTATTATACCGTAGTAGTTATATTCTTGTCCATTCTTTCATGTAGGAATGTTTGACTGAAGGTAGCATTTACTGTGCTGGAAATTGTAATAAATCTTGGAATATATTGTCTTGCAGGTTACCTGGCAGACAATGGACATGAAGGCCTATCTCCAGAGGGTGAATTTGACAGATACTGCACCTCCTTCCCTCTCTGCATTACGTGAATTACACCGCCACCATGTATACTCTGTGCCTGTGGAAGGTCTCAGCATACATAGCGGGGAAAGAATTATCTTTGACATTTCGTGGATATATAATAAAATAGTTGTTAGGAGACGAGGCGGTTTCTGTTATGAGAATAATGGACTTTTCTTATGGGTGCTGCAACAACTGGGCTACAAAACACAGGTGCTGTCAGCCAGGGTGAGGAACCAAACATATGGGACTTATGGCCTTCCCTTCGACCATATGATATTGATGGTAGAAGTAGAAGGAAGGAGATGGCTTTGTGATGTTGGTTATGGTGAAGGGATCGTTGAGCCATTTCCGCTGGAGGTCGGATGGGAAGAGGAGCAGGACAGCGGTGTGTATCGGTTACGGGTGGAGGGAGAGGCGTGGTACATGGAGAGAAAGGAAGATGATGGCTGGAGGAGTCTCTTCAAGTTCACCCTCGTGGAGAGGACATTTGAGGATTTCCGAGAAATGTATGAATATCAGCAGACCTCACCTGATGCTTTCTTTGTTCGAAAATCCCTGTGCACCCTACAGCTCCCCCATGGACGGCTGACTTACATGGGACACCGGCTGATCAGCACAAAGTACATCAAAGGAGGCAGAAGTGTGAAGACCACCCAAGAACTCACTGAAGAAGAGATTCCAGGTGTGCTCAGAGATAAATTTGAGATTGTCCTGAGTGGGAAACTGATACCGAAAGATGACTAACCATTTAACAGTAACCTAAATCTATCGTTATGAAACTGGATTCCCTATATTTATATATTAGCTGGCAGCTGTTTGTTGCTATAAACTATTGGACGTCCCATCATTTATGAAGCAACATCACGACTGTCCAGTAGGTTTACTGTGGGCAATGATCCTAACCTAGGACGTTGGTGTAGGGACTTTGGGGTGAACTCTCACGTCGGTGGTTGATGCACAGTCAGTATCTGTGAAGAGGTCGGACATCCACTGCACATTGGGAGGAGAGGGGGGGGGGGCACAAGAGAGTGGCAGCAGTGGAACGGGAGTTTACAGACTGGTGCTCAGAGGGCCTGGCCAGCCCCTAGGTGCTCCAAAAATGCTAATTTGCATAAGTAAAAAAACAGAATGTGCAGCCATGATGTAATTTCTTTAATCAACCCTACTAGGCGATACTCCTGGACTATTAGGGTGACAGGTCCTCATTCACGAATAGTAAAAGTATCTTGCAGCAGGCTGAGGAATGCCTTCCAAATGTGCATAAGAATAAAGTATATTTTTCACAGCTCAGCAAAATTTGAAAGCACTATGGCTCCTGTCAGTCTTTTCTGACGTAAATAATGCCACATTTCTTTGATTAAGGGCTCAGTTAGAGCGGTGTAAAAGGCACCCGGCCAAGGACGAGGCTGTCAGAATTCACTGTATCTAGTATAGCCAAATACTGCCGTTCACCGCCAGAGGTTATCGACTATACTGGGACTAAGCTGGTTTATAGCACGAGGGTGAAGTATCAGCCAGAGCAAAAATGGTGCATGCACTCCTGCTGGAAACCAGCCTAACCTTAGCCTAGTCAATGGGATCCAGCCATGCATGGTCCTATCCAGCTATGGTAAAGCCCAGAAGGCTGCTTCTCTGCCAGGTACTTTTACTGCAGATGTGGAAGTAGCCCAAATGCAGTCCATGAAACCGCATAACACAGATGCTAAAATGCACCTTTACTGTATTGCACTCTAATTGTTTAAAATTAGAGCCCACGTCTTCTCCAGGAAAAACTAATGGGGTCACTTATCAAACTGCTGTACAGTAGAACTGGCATAGGTGCCCATAGAAACCAATCGGATTCCCACTGTCATTTTTGACAGCTCCTTTGGAAAATATAAGGTGGAACCTAATTGGTTGCTGTGGGCACCTAAGCCAGTTCTACTTTACACCAGTTTCATAAATGACCCCACAAGTGTTTACACAAAGTAGCAAAGAGCCATTTGGCCAATTTCCCAAGTCTTCAGGCCGGGAAAGTTGTTCCACGAGACACCAACCTTTTCCAGATGGAACACTGCTCCTCTGCCCAGAATTCACAGCATAAGGCAGGGATCCTCAAACGGCAGCCCTCCAGCTGTTGCAAAACTACAGCTCCCAGCATGCCTGAACAGCCTACAGCAGGGCATTGTGGGAGTTGTAGTTTTACAACAGCTGGAGGGCCGCAGTTTGAGGCCTCATGCAGACGGCTGTTCTGTGCATTGGGGACTGCAATTTGCAGTCCCCAATGTACGGGCAACATCCGTGTGGCGACCGGCTCAAGACCCATTCAACTTCAATGGGTCAGTGATCCGTCCGCACCACAACAAACAAAAATAGACCATGTTCTATTTTTTTTTGTGGTGCGGAGGCACGGATAGAAACACCACGAAAGCCCTCCATAGTGCTTCCATGCCTACGTTCCACACCGCAGCTCCGGATTGTGGACCCATTCAAGTGAACAGGTCCGCATCCATGATGCAGGGAGCACACGGCCAATGCCCGCATATTGTGGGCCGCAATACAACCACAGCCGGGCAACGGCTGAGTGCATGAGGCCTCATGGTGATTTATGATGGTGCCTGACGTAATTCAGTGTGTACAGTAGACGCATGGTGAGGCAGGAACTCACAGCATCATAAATCACCATTAGGGCTCATGCACACAAACAGTTTCATTGTTTTTTTGGGGGGCCATATGCGGAACATTTCATTTCAATGGGTCCGCAAAAAAAAAAAAAAAAAACTGAATTTACAGAAACGGAACGCACATGGAGTATGTCCACTCCACAAAAAAATAGAACATGTCCCTATTATTGTCCACATTACAGACAAGGACAGCCCTGTTCTATTAGGGGCCAGCTGTTCCGTTCTGCAAAATACAGAAGGCACACAGATGTCATCCGTGTTTTTTTGCGCACCGCAAAATACATACGGTCATGTGCATGAGCTTTGGTCAGAGGAGCAGAGTTCAGTCTTGGAAGAGTGTTACATAGAGGACGCTTCCCAAACTGAACCTTTGGTATAGTCCAACTCCTCACATAGTAGATACGCTTTAGCCACCCCCTCCCTCTGACATCCAGGGAAGACTGGGGGCCAGAGACTTAATTTCCACATGGTCTACCTATATACACTACCCCATACATGTAATGAGGACAGCTAAAGCAGCACCTCACTGTGCGCACCCTCCTATCTCCATTTGATAGACCCATATGAACTAGATCAGGCATGGCCAACCTGCGGCTCTCCAGCTGTTGTAAAACTACAACTCCCACAATGCCCTGCTGTAAGCTGATAGCTGCTGGCAGTCTGGGAGTTGTAGTTTTGCAACAGCTGGAGAGCCTCAGGTTGGCCATCCCTGATCTAGATCCTTAGAAATGACCCTTCACCAGTCCTGACATTACCATATAAATACCTGGCAGCGTAGGGCATATTGAGGAGATTTACATACAGGGTGGGAAACAAAAACAGGGGGGAGCAGCAGCCCATCGGAAAATAATAATAAATAAGTGATATCACGCCAGGTCCGTCTATGGCAACGCCAGGTCCGTCTATGGCAACGCCAGGTCCGTCTATGGCAACGCCAGGTCCGTCTATGGCAACGCCAGGTCCGTCTATGGCAACGCCAGGTCCGTCTATGGCAACGCCAGGTCCGTCTATGGCAACGCCAGGTCCGTCTATGGCAACGCCAGGTCCGTCTATGGCAACGCCAGGTCCGTCTATGGCAACGCCAGGTCCGTCTATGGCAACGCCAGGTCCGTCTATGGCAACGCCAGGTCCGTCTATGGCAACGCCAGGTCCGGTGAAAGGTCCTCTTTAATCAATGTCTGCAGCGACCAATAGGGGAGTTTACTTTGTGCGGTAAGGGGCCCCCCCAATCAGTGGCTGCAGAAACTTAAAGGGCCACAACCCACAGCCGCTCCTCCTAGAAGTCCTGAGGTCTGTAGCAGGTGCATGAGGACGTGACAGATACTCGCAGCCCCGCACCAACATTGACAGGCTCCACACGTGGCCTTTTATTAATTACCAAAAATTTTATGAAAACCTTGAAGTACATACAAGCCGAAGTAGCAAAAATAATTCTCTCCCCTTCTAAACGAAGCCCCAATGAATAGATTCTAAAAACAAAGTTAAATTAATTGGGGGTCCCTGGAGTCTCTGGGACACAGTTCACATTACCAGCCGCGGCTGAACCAGAGACCGGTGACAGCGCCGACATACAGCGACTTCTCAGGTTAGAAGATGCCTCTGTCCAGGCCCCACAGCAGCCATCTTGAATATACTGGTGACTTGTCACCTATATGGCCACAGTTCCCATTTTATGTGCAAGTATTGCAGAAATATGGCCGGCTTGTTCACGCCCACGCTTCTATGATGTCATCGCTTTCCAGGCCGAGGTCCGCAGGGGTGCTCCTGCCCTTTAGCTTCTGCCCTTCAAACATGAAGCAGACCTTTTTGGAGAGGCCCATGGCATCTTTGTACTGATCCATTAGGGACTGGAGTGGCTCATTCTGAAGAGAAAGAAGGGATGCAGATAATAGGAGTTGTACTCCAGCAGTTGGATAGCTGCACCATATGGGTTTTTTGTTGCAACCCATCAAAGATTCCCTTACCATCCCGATGGCGACGCTGAGGTGGGACTGCTTGTCCTTCCCCTGGACTTTCAGACAGATCTTCCCATTGGCTTGATCAGATCCCTCCTCCCTGGAGGCGGAGTGGACCACGCAATCTGGAAGGAGGGAAGGTCGGACAATGAGCTCCCTCTAGTGGTGGCATCAGGAAGTCAGCGTGTTAGACTGCACATCAGGTGGAACATACAGCCAACATCCTAGATCACAGCTAGCTCTGCGCCTAGCTGTTTAACCCCTCAAGTGCCAAGGTTATTGGCTACTGTGGAAGGTGGGTTAGAGGATTCCCATGTGACTCCAGCTATGTGATTGCCATGCCCCCACCAAAAACAATAAAAAGTTACTGATGCATTACAAGTTCCCAAAAACACTGCCAGTAAGGGTCCATTAACACGTCCGCAACGTGTTTTGCAGATCCGCAAAACATGGACAGCAGCAATGTGCGTTCCGCATTTTGCGGACCGCACATTGCCGGCACTAATAGAATATGCCTATTCTTGTCCGCAATTGCGGACAAGAATAGGACATGTTCTATTTTTTTTCGGGAACGGAATTGCGGACCCGGAAGTGCGGGTCCGCAATTCCGTGTCCGGGCAGCACATCGTGCTGCCCCATAGAAATGAACGGGTCCACAATTCCGTTCCGCAAAATGCGGAACGAAATTGCGGACGTGTGAATGGACCCTAAAGGAAAAACTTGTCATACAGCTACATCAGAGGGGGAAAAATATTTGAATTTCAACATGCAGGGAAAGTGTGAACACGGCTCAGTCGTTACACGGTTAATTCCATCTCAGCCTTTTATAGCGTCCTGCAGCCGATGGTGTGAGCTCACCTATGATGTCAGCCACAGTCAGGTTCAGCGATTGCGGCGTCTCCTTAATATCCAGTTCCTCATCCCCATGGAGCAGCAAGACCTGTGAAGAGGCGACCTCCAGCCGTGAGGCCACAGACTCCACCAATCTCTGCAGGGTGTCCGTCTGAAACAAAAAATAATTATATATATATATATATATATAGGTAAAGGGACCTTCTATACAATGTCCAATGGGGGACCCAGCCTCCCATACAGTTCCATGTCTGCATGCTTGGCATCCACAATGCTATTACCACAGTGAAGACTGACACCGGCACGGTGGATGTTGAGGGTTGTTGCATAGAAATTTACTACCCTAAATCCAAAACTGGCATTTACTCATGGCAGGCATCCATTTACTAGTAAGGGGACCCCCTACCCCCAGTAGGCACTAAGGATCCTTTTATATGTTTATCAGGAACTAATCAGACGCTTCCGATCACTGTCGGATCATTGGCGGAGATGAAGCTACGTTTACAGAGCAATCCCCTCCGCGGTCCGGGGACAGGCGACATATACAGCGATTACCTCTCCCCATAGAAAATCATCGTCTCAGCGCAGCAGATGGTTCTTTATACACCAGGATCGCCTGCGCAGGAGCCATGATTTTCCGGTCCGGCAGAACGGCGATCACCCGATGAATGAGCCGCCATCTTTCATGAAGGCAGATTATCAGGAAGGAGCATTTCTACAAACACGTATCCCGGATAAATCGCTCCCTGTAAAAAGGGACCTCAAGTCGGTCTCCTCTACTCACCGGTCGTATGTTAATCCTGAAGATTTTCCCCCTGCGGCGCACCTTTATGGTCAGCTCCGGCGGCGGACTACTCCCCAGTACAATCACGTCG
Organism: Bufo bufo; assembly: GCF_905171765.1. NCBI lineage: Eukaryota > Metazoa > Chordata > Amphibia > Anura > Bufonidae > Bufo > Bufo bufo. The sequence goes on from NC_053395.1 coordinate 13,710,943, forward strand.
TTGTCATCGTTGGCGGAGTTACGTAATGGAGACAGGACGGTGCCCAGATCCTGCAGGCGGGCTTCCATCTCCCTGGTAAGAGAAGCTATAGGTTACCGGCAGAGTCCCGCAGAGAGGCCCAGTCATACCCCCGTCCTACAGAGGACCATACCTTATCTTCCGGTTCATGCCTCTCCTCTTTTTCCTCACTGGAGTCTTTGGGGAGGGGGGTGGAGACGGAGAAGAGTCGCGTATTCTATAACAAAACGGATCTCGCTCAGCGTCAGGCCCAGAGGTGGGGGGTATTGAGGTTGAGGCGCTAGAGCTTTACCTTTCACATGGGACAGTCCTCTCGACATCAGAGTCAGACAGGTCATAAGACAGGATCGCTTGCGGTACAGGCGGAGGCGGCTCTACGGGGACTTCACTCTCCAGGTCTGAGGAGGCAGAGACATCATGAGAGATAGCAGGCGGGAACAGCAAAGTGACGAGCAGATGTCCCCCCCCAGGCTGGTCTCTTTACTGCCTGCGCTATCCTTGGGGGGTCCCCGGACTCACCCTCGCAGCCCTGCTTCTTCTGCAGCTCCTTCTCCATCTGGGCCAGGGCACTGAGATTATGTGGCATCAGCTTCAGAGAACTGTTCACCTGAGCGGCAGACGGGACAAAGTGTGAACCACACGTATATCGCATCCAAACAGAAAAATGGCAGCAAAATCGCCGCTTTAGGGGCGGAGCCTGTCCGTAAAGGGGGGGTCAATCACATTCTTACATTGAACGACTGGACCAACGAGTTCGGCGCCACAGTTGGGAAGCTGCGATCATGAAGGGCCCCTTTAACCCTGTGGGTGGTAAATGTTCACTGCTCATAAGTCATGGCATTGACTCACAAGCCGGGCACGCGCCATGACTTGTGGGCGACGGGTGTATTATACCGCAGCCATCCTGCCCTCACCGCCAAGAACCCCTCAGATGCTGCAGTCAAAAGCTCTGCCCCCCGATCGGCACCTCACAAATGCAGTCACAGGGTGAGGGGAAACCAGGGGCCCTCTGAAGGGCCCCAGCCCTACCATGTCCTGGACACCATTACATCCCGCGTGTAAAATACTAGATTGTGATCCCAGAATATTACAGCGCACCGTACAGGCTGCCAAGGTCACAAGTCCTTTAGGGAATAAAAAAAATTGGAATCAAGTTTAGAAATATATATAAAAAAAAAAAATATATATAAGAACGCCATTCTCCGCTTTACAAAAAATACATATAAAAAACACAATAGGAATCACTGCGTCCGACGACCCAATCCGTTGAAGTATCCCATTATTTTACGCGTACGGAGAAACCCCCAATCTCAGGACCGTCTGTCGCCTCCTCAAAAATAAAAAAAGGGTTCAATGTATCCCAAAAGGGTGTTAATAAAACTGTGGCTCCACGTGGCAGCTCCACAGTCACACTGACACGGAGAATAGCGCTGCCATGTGACATCTACCGCCACGGCAAAATGAAACCCTGACAAACGGCAGAATTGAGCGGTGACATCCTCTCCTCCACAAAATGTGTTTTTTTTTTAAGTTCTACAATATAGAAGTCCCCCAAAATGATGCCATAAAAAAATAAAAAATATAAAACTCATTGAAACAAGCCCCGATACGGCTGCGTCGACAAAAATATTCAGAATTACGGCTTTTCAAATACAGAGATAAGTGACTGGAGCCGCCAGGTCCGCACCGGGCTGCGCCCCTCAGGTAGGTCCTCGCGGTGCAGCCGGGTCACACCCACCGGTGACAGCCAGCGACCACTCACATTTTCCTAGCTGCCTCGGGTGGACGTAACTTGGCGGCACTGTTGGGCAGTTACCTGGGGGGAGGGGCCGGGGTCACATGCTCCACTTTTGGCTCCTCCCGGCCAGTAGTCCGTTAGCACGGCGCCTGGTGACATCATAGTAATTGATAATTAGCTCCGGCCGTTCTGCGGGGGTCGGACCTACCTTATTGGAATAGACCGAGGCGGTGATGGGGGCGGTGCCCTGGAGAATCCGGCGGCGTTTCGCCTTCTGCGGCACGACCACCGCCACGTCGCTGTCGCTGCTGCCATCGCTCTGCTGAATGAAGAGGACCGGTTACTCTGACACCGCCACGTCTGCCGCATCGCCGCCCCGTTCCCAGGGACGTCTCCACAGTGGGGGTTAGGAATTAGATTCCAGTAATACACTGACAGCAAGCAGAGGTACGGTGAATGGAGACCCACACCGAGGCTGACAATCCGTCACTGACGCACTGTAACGAGCACCGCTCCTCTGTGTACACAAGGCATTTCTATATTATCAGGACAGGCCAGAAGCCATCACAGAGACAGAACATGAAGTAGTCACAGCAGTGGCCCCTGGAGCTTAGGGCCACATTACAGAGCGCCCAGAGGCACTGCTCGGGGACAGTGGTGCTCGCCCTTCTCCATGAGGGGTCATTACCCGCCTTTCTCTCCACACACCAGCTTCGTATACTCACCCCGTCCGCACCAACATCCGCCATGTCTGCTTACTTCAGCTAGCGCTCTGCTGATTGGATGAAGAGACTGTCACTCAAGGAGAATCGATTACTACCGGTAGACTATTGGCTGCGAGCCGCTAGACACGCCCCTATATGCGGCTAAGCATGCCGGGATATGTAGTCCTGGAGCACAGGAAGCAGCATGGAGTGAAACCAGGTAGTCAGCGGGACCGGAGAAGAAGGGTTAATGAGGGGACGAGCAGACACCATTACCGAGCGATAGAAACGGGAAATCCCATAGAATGTGGACAGAATACGGGTGTGAGGTCTGCACAACTGAGGAAGTCCCCCGACAACACCCCAATATCTACACACCGGGAACAGCACATACTGTCCTGCCACAGACAGGTCTCCCCATTATATTCACTGCCTGTCCTGTACTGCACCAGCAGAATAGTGAGTGCAGCTCTGGAGTATAATACAGGATGTAACTCAGGATCAGTACAGGATAAGTAATGTATGTACACAGTGACTGCACCAGCAGAATAGTGAGTGCAGCTCTGGAGTATAATACAGGATGTAACTCAGGATCAGTACAGGATAAGTAATGTAATGTACACAGTGACTGCACCAGCAGAATAGTGAGTGCAGCTCTGGAGTATAATACAGGATGTAACTCAGGATCAGTACAGGATAAGTAATGCATGTACACAGTGACTGCACCAGCAGAATAGTGAGTGCAGCTCTTGAGTATAATACAGGATGTAACTCAGGATCAGTACAGGATAAGTAATGTATGTACACAGTGACTGCACCAGCAGAATAGTGAGTGCAGCTCTGGAGTATAATACAGGATGTAACTCAGGATCAGTACAGGATAAGTAATGTATGTACACAGTGACTGCACCAACAGAATAGTGAGTGCAGCTCTGGAGCATAATACAGGACGTAACTCAGGATCAGTACAGGATAAGTAATGTCTGTACACAGTGACTGCACCAGCAGAATAGTGAGTGCAGCTCTGGAGTATAATACAGGATGTAACTCAGGATCAGTACAGGATAAGTAATGTATGTACACAGTGACTGCACCAGCAGAATAGCGAGTGCAGCTCTGGGGTATAATACAGGATGTACTCAGGATCAGTACAGGATAAGTAATGTAATGTGTGTACACAGTGACTGCACCAGCAGAATAGTGAGTGCAGCTCTGGAGTATAATACAGGATGTAACTCAGGATCAGTACAGGATAAGTAATGTAATGTGTGTACACAGTGACTCCACCAGCAGAATAGTGAGTGCAGCTCTGGAGTATAATACAGGATGTAACTCAGGGTCAGTACAGGATAAGTAATGTATGTACACAGTGACTGCACCAGCAGAATAGCGAGTGCAGCTCTGGGGTATAATACAGGATGTACTCAGGATCAGTACAGGATAAGTAATGTAATGTGTGTACACAGTGACTCCACCAGCAGAATAGTGAGCGCAGCTCTGGAGTATAATACAGGATGTAACTCAGGATCAGTAATGTATGTACACAGTGACTGCACCAGCAGAATAGTGAGTGCAGCTCTGGAGTATAATACAGGATGTAACTCGGGATCAGTACAGGATAAGTAATGTATGTACATAGTGACTGCACCAGCAGAATAGTGAGTGCAGCTCTGGGGTATAATACAGGATGTAACTCGGGATCAGTACAGGATAAGTAATGTATGTACATAGTGACTGCACCAGCAGAATAGTGAGTGCAGCTCTGGGGTATAATACAGGATGTAACTCAGGGTCAGTACAGGATAAGTAATGTATGTACATAGTGACTGCACCAGCAGAATAGTGAGTGCAGCTCTGGGGTATAATACAGGATGTACTCAGGATCAGTACAGGATAAGTAATGTACACAGTGACTGCACCAGCAGAATAGTGAGTGCAGCTCTGGAGTATAATACAGGATGTAACTCGGGATCAGTACAGGATAAGTAATGTATGTACATAGTGACTGCACCAGCAGAATAGTGAGTGCAGCTCTGGGGTATAATACAGGATGTAACTCGGGATCAGTACAGGATAAGTAATGTATGTACATAGTGACTGCACCAGCAGAATAGTGAGTGCAGCTCTGGGGTATAATACAGGATGTAACTCAGGGTCAGTACAGGATAAGTAATGTATGTACATAGTGACTGCACCAGCAGAATAGTGAGTGCAGCTCTGGGGTATAATACAGGATGTACTCAGGATCAGTACAGGATAAGTAATGTATGTACACAGTGACTGCACCAGCAGAATAGTGAGTGCAGCTCTGGAGTATAATACAGGATGTAACTCAGGATCAGCACAGGATAAGTAATGTATATACATAGTGACTGCACCAGCAGAATAGTGAGTGCAGCTCTGGGGTATAATACAGGATGTAACTCAGGGTCAGTACAGGATAAGTAATGTATGTACATAGTGACTGCACCAGCAGAATAGTGAGTGCAGCTCTGGGGTATAATACAGGATGTACTCAGGATCAGTACAGGATAAGTAATGTACACAGTGACTGCACCAGCAGAATAGTGAGTGCAGCTCTGGAGTATAATACAGGATGTAACTCGGGATCAGTACAGGATAAGTAATGTATGTACATAGTGACTGCACCAGCAGAATAGTGAGTGCAGCTCTGGGGTATAATACAGGATGTAACTCGGGATCAGTACAGGATAAGTAATGTATGTACATAGTGACTGCACCAGCAGAATAGTGAGTGCAGCTCTGGGGTATAATACAGGATGTAACTCAGGGTCAGTACAGGATAAGTAATGTATGTACATAGTGACTGCACCAGCAGAATAGTGAGTGCAGCTCTGGGGTATAATACAGGATGTACTCAGGATCAGTACAGGATAAGTAATGTATGTACACAGTGACTGCACCAGCAGAATAGTGAGTGCAGCTCTGGAGTATAATACAGGATGTAACTCAGGATCAGCACAGGATAAGTAATGTATATACATAGTGACTGCACCAGCAGAATAGTGAGTGCAGCTCTGGAGGATAACTCAGGATGAGTACAGGATAAGTAATGTCCCTATACTTAGCCCTACACTGCAGGCACAGGAGGACTCTGCAGCGCCACTTGGTGGTCAATGAAGAGATAGGTGCTTTTTGGGATCTCACTTGACAGAATACACGTTGGGGGTTGTAGTCCAGTTGATCTCATAGTGTAAATCACCCCAGACATCCAGGTCACCTTCTGGGCAGGGTGTGCACACATCAGGGCAGCAGACATCGCGCTCCTGTCCTGGTAGTTTGTTGCAGTGTATCAGGGCAGGTCATGTATCCTGGGTGAGCAATCCTCTGACACAATTGTAGCAAAACCTCAGCTGCAAGAGATACTGGGTCATCACAGGTCTCCAGTCACTGGGTGTAAGTGGTTTCCATTCACCGTTCTCATTTTGGGTGGGCTTCACCTTTAACCCTTTCAGTTCTCCACCCTCCAGCGTGTGGTGTGACCTGGCTGGATGGGGTCGGCTCCTCGAGTAGCAGTAAGGATCCTCATTTACCTCGTACCTGTGAGGAGGTGCTGTCCGCTCCTGGTCGGGGTTCTCAGTCTTTGGGTCACCGCCGTCCCGCTCCTCAGAAGGGTCGGTCACGGCTTTCATAGATGTAACATTCTCATCACTGACCACCGGCAAATCATCCAAGATGGCCGCCTCCCGAGGCCGTCTCCTCTGGACCTGCACAAGACCACGGAGTCACCACTGCAGCTCATGGAAACTTAAAGGGCAACTCCACCACCGATACCCAAGTCTCTTCGTAGTGGAAGTGATGGAGACGCGCTGACAGCATTGGCCCCAGGGGTTACCATGCGAGCCGCTGAATGTGGGCGGGGCTATGGAGAGGTAGTCATCACATTTACATATGGGGGGGGGTACTAAACGCAAAAGATCAACCAAAGAGACACTGGGTCCACGCAAAGCCAACTATTAGGGCGCAGAGACCGCCACATACTCACTGCCCTCGTCCTCTTCACCATCTCACCGGCTGCTGAGCTTCCCTTCCCCCGGCTCTGACCCCTACATAGACGACTAATCCCCTCGTTAATTAGGATCGCTGCCTCTGATTGGCTGATTCCACAGAGCGGCGAGCGGAAGACCAGGAGCAGCTGGATCCGAGCGTCACACCACCACGACGATGTGTCACATAATGGGGCAGATTTACTAAAGTGGTTTTATCTAAAAAATGCAGTTTTAGACGGTCTTTTTATATATATATTTTTTTTTGTTGCATTTACCACAGAAATTTTGCCTGTTTGGGAGGTATTTGTGCCTCGTTCAACTGCTTAGATGTTTTTTGACTAATTCAGAAGTTTTCTGACTTATTTATGGAGATGGCCTGAATTCATTGTCTAATTTCCGCTCCGCCACAGCGCTGGCGTACTTTTCTTCGTCGGTTTTGAGTGGTGAGATGCGACTTTTTTTTTTTGCATTAAAGGTCGCACTTTCCGGGAGACATGCGACTTTTCTACACAAAGATGCGACTTTTTTTCAGCCGCAAATAAATGAGACCAGTCTAAGTGAATGTGAACCTGTCGTACTGACAAACGACCACCAGAGGGCAGACTAACACCCATACGCCGAGTCTAATTCATCAACCGTCTAATATTATGGCCAGAAACAGGCGAGCGCGATAAACGACCACCAGAGGGCGACAGTCACATAAAATCTGACTCTGCTGGACCTTGTGTTGTAAATCGTGTGTGATGTTTACTCCATTGACTTTAGTGTTAGGCTAGGGCTGCGCAACATTTTTATAATGGTAGTCTATGGTGTTGCGCTGCGACATGCGACATGCTGCGGCTGATGGATTTTTCTGCGACTGTCGCGTCACAGCATGTCGCAGTGCGACACCATAGACTACCATTATAAAAATATTTGCGCGACACATGTTGAACTGTAGTTGTGCCCTATGTGTCGTGCGACCTATTGTCGTCGTGTAGACCTTGCCTAAGTCGTGTGCAACACGGCTGTGGATTCACAACTGTAAGATAGTCGTGCGACAGCAAGTTGCAGGTATTTTTGTGTTGCGCGACTCTCCAGTCACCGTGCAGCCTCAGGTGGGACGGGGGCTGCACGTTGACTGGAGAGTCGCGCAACACAAAAATACCTGCAACTTGCTGTCGCACGACTATCAGGAGAAGCAGGAACTGAAATCCCTGGTGACGGAGCATCATCCCAGGCTTCAGGTTTTACGCTTTCTGTTCCTCTTAGGGTCCAGTATGTGACATTCGCCGCGCTCGGATAAGGTGGTGGGGGGAGGAGACAACTTTTACATCGCCTGTCCATGTTCGTGTTGGCTGCGCAGTGCGAACACAGCGCTCAGGTACATGCACAGGTTGAGACCCAGAACCGCCACTGTTTTGCGCTGCAGTTATCGACTGCAAATTTCTCACATGAACCATTTTTAGTAGCAGCGGGCGGAACTGCGTCAAAGACCGCATGCGGTTTTACGGAGTATTGCTGCAGTTTTAAGATGCTGTATAGCCACATGCGATTTTTGGTGCAGGTTTTGCCTCTTAGGCCAAAAGAAGAAAGTGTAAATGCATGATTGTGTCAGTGTTCACTGTAGTTCTGGCATTCTGTTCACAGAGCAGGGTATACATGCCTGTAGACTCCCGCCAGGCATGCCACCGTGCATGGAGGGGACCAAAGAGTCGGAAATTTGACAGAAGAAGATGACTCGAGGGTTTACACGAGATGCACCCTGATCATGGTGGCCCGGGGCGTACGCCCTCGTGAACGCGGCCATCCGTGAAGTTATTAATAAGATGCAGCAGGAAGCGGCTCTGGTGGTTCCTGATTGTACAGGCAGAACTGAGACTAAGGTGTCGTTTCTGGTTCTCGGCTCCAACGTGTGACTCCATTACTCTGGATCCGGTCATGAAATCCTCCGACATAAGGACGGTGATTCTGCTGCTCGCCGCGGTCATTCCGATGGCCGAAGGTAACAACGCTGGGAGGACTGCACGGAAAACGGGTCTTAAAGGGACCAAGATGTGCTTCTGAATGTACTCCCTGTTATCAGCCATTTCAGGGGAGAGGATGACTGTAGGACAGGAGAATACAGTCTATTGCCCCCTGTTATCAGCCATTTCAGGGGAGAGGATGACTGTAGGACAGGAGAATACAGTCTATTGCCCCCTGTTATCAGCCATTTCAGAGGAGAGGATGACTGTAGGACAGGAGAATACAGTCTATTGCCCCCTGTTATCAGCCATTTCAGAGGAGAGGATGACTGTAGGACAGGAGAATACAGTCTATTGCCCCCTGTTATCAGCCATTTCAGGGGAGAGGATGACTGTAGGACAGGAGAATACAGTCTATTGCCTCCTGTTATCAGCCATTTCAGGGGAGAGGATGACTGTAGGACAGGAGAATACAGTCTATTGCCCCCTGTTATCAGCCATTTCAGAGGAGAGGATGACTGTAGGACAGGGGAATACAGTCTATTGCCCCCTGTTATCAGCCATTTCAGAGGAGAGGATGACTGTAGGACAGGAGAATACAGTCTATTGCCCCCTGTTATCAGCCATTTCAGGGGAGAGGATGACTGTAGGACAGGAGAATACAATCTATTGCTCCCTGTTATCAGCCATTTCAGGGGAGTGGATGACTGTAGGACAGGAGAATACAGTCTATTGCCCCCTGTTATCAGACATTTCAGGGGAGAGGATGACTGTAGGACAGGAGAATACAGTCTATTGCCCCCTGTTATCAGCCATTTCAGGGGATAGGATGACTGTAGGACAGGAGAGTACAATCTATTGCCCCCTGTTATCAGCCATTTCAGGGGAGAGGATGACTGTAGGACAGGAGAATACAGTCTATTGCTCCCTGTTATCAGCCATTTCAGGGGAGAGGATGACTGTAGGACAGGAGAATACAGTCTATTGCCCCCTGTTATCAGCCATTTCAGGGAGAGGATGACTGTAGGACAGGAGAATACAGTCTATTGCTCCCTGTTATCAGACATTTCAGGGGAGAGGATGACTGTAGGACAGGAGAATACAGTCTATTGCCCCCTGTTATCAGCCATTTCAGGGAGAGGATGACTGTAGGACAGGAGAATACAGTCTATTGCTCCCTGTTATCAGACATTTCAGGGGAGAGGATGACTGTAGGACAGGAGAATACAGTCTATTGCCCCCTGTTATCAGCCATTTCAGGGGAGAGGATGACTGTAGGACAGGAGAATACAATCTATTGCTACCTGTTATCAGCCATTTCAGGGGAGAGGATGACTGTAGGACAGGAGAATACAATCTATTGCTCCCTGTTATCAGCCATTTCAGGGGAAAGGATGACTGTAGGACAGGAGAATACAGTCTATTGCTCCCTGTTATCAGCCATTTCAGGGGAGAGGATGACTGTAGGACAGGAGAATACAGTCTATTGCCTCCTGTTATCAGACATTTCAGGGGAGAGGATGACTGTAGGACAGGAGAATACAATCTATTGCCCCCTGTTATCAGCCATTTCAGGGGAGAGGATGACTGTAGGACAGGAGAATACAGTCTATTGCCCCCTGTTATCAGCCATTTCAGGGGAGAGGATGACTGTAGGACAGGAGAATACAGTCTATTGCCCCCTGTTATCAGCCATTTCAGAGGAGAGGATGACTGTAGGACAGGAGAATACAGTCTATTGCCCCCTGTTATCAGCCATTTCAGGGGAGAGGATGACTGTAGGACAGGAGAATACAGTCTATTGCCCCCTGTTATCAGCCATTTCAGAGGAGAGGATGACTGTAGGACAGGAGAATACAGTCTATTGCCTCCTGTTATCAGCCATTTCAGGGGAGAGGATGACTGTAGGACAGGAGAATACAGTCTATTGCCCCCTGTTATCAGCCATTTCAGAGGAGAGGACGACTGTAGGACAGGAGAATACAGTCTATTGCCCCCTGTTATCAGCCATTGCAGAGGAGAGGATGACTGTAGGACAGGAGAATACAGTCTATTGCCCCCTGTTATCAGCCATTTCAGGGGAGAGGATGACTGTAGGACAGGGGAATACAGTCTATTGCCCCCTGTTATCAGCCATTTCAGAGGAGAGGACGACTGTAGGACAGGAGAATACAATCTATTGCCTCCTGTTATCAGCCATTTCAGAGGAGAGGATGACTGTAGGACAGGAGAATACAGTCTATTGCCCCCTGTTATCAGCCATTTCAGGGGAGAGGATGACTGTAGGACAGGAGAATACAATCTATTGCTCCCTGTTATCAGCCATTTCAGGGGAGAGGATGACTGTAGGACAGGAGAATACAGTCTATTGCTCCCTGTTATCAGCCATTTCAGGGGGGAGGATGACTGTAGGACAGGAGAATACAGTCTATTGCTCCCTGTTATCAGCCATTTCAGGGGAGAGGATGACTGTAGGACAGGATAATACAGTCTATTGCCCCCTGTTATCAGCCATTACAGGGGAGAGGATGACTGTAGGACAGGAGAATACAGTCTATTGCTCCCTGTTATCAGCCATTTCAGAGGAGAGGATGACTGTAGGACAGGAGAATACAATCTATTGCCCCCTGTTATCAGCCATTTCAGGGGAGAGGATGACTGTAGGACAGGAGAATACAGTCTATTGCTCCCTGTTATCAGCCATTTCAGAGGAGAGGATGACTGTAGGACAGGAGAATACAGTCTATTGCCCCTGTTATCAGCCATTTCAGGGGAGAGGATGACTGTAGGACAGGAGAATACAGTCTATTGCCCCCTGTTATCAGCCATTTCAGGGGAGAGGATGACTGTAGGACAGGAGAATACAGTCTATTGCTCCCTGTTATCAGCCATTTCAGAGGAGAGGATGACTGTAGGACAGGAGAATACAATCTATTGCCCCCTGTTATCAGCCATTTCAGGGGAGAGGATGACTGTAGGACAGGAGAATACAGTCTATTGCTCCCTGTTATCAGCCATTTCAGGGGAGAGGATGACTGTAGGACAGGAGAATACAGTCTATTGCCCCCTGTTATCAGCCATTTCAGGGGAGAGGATGACTGTAGGACAGGAGAATACAGTCTATTGCCCTCTGTTATCAGCCATTTCAGGGGAGAGGATGACTGTAGGACAGGAGAATACAGTCTATTGCCCCCTGTTATCATCCATTTCAGGGGGGAGGATGACTGTAGGACAGGAGAATACAGTCTATTGCCCCCCTGTTATCAGCCATTGCAGGGGAGAGGATGACTGTAGGACAGGAGAATACAATCTATTGCCCCCTGTTATCAGCCATTTCAGGGGAGAGGATGACTGTAGGACAGGAGAATACAGTCTATTGCCCCCTGTTATCAGCCATTACAGGGGAGAGGATGACTGTAGGACAGGAGAATACAGTCTATTGCTCCCTGTTATCAGCCATTTCAGGGGAGAGGATGACTGTAGGACAGGAGAATACAATCTATTGCCCCCTGTTATCAGACATTTCAGGGGAGAGGATGACTGTAGGACAGGAGAATACAGTCTATTGCTCCCTGTTATCAGCCATTTCAGGGGAGAGGATGACTGTAGGACAGGAGAATACAGTCTATTGCCCCCCTGTTATCAGCCATTTCAGGGGAGAGGATGACTGTAGGACAGGAGATACAATCTATTGCCCCCTGTTATCAGCCATTTCAGGGGAGAGGATGACTGTAGGACAGGAGAATACAGTCTATTGCCCCCTGTTATCAGCCATTTCAGGGGAGAGGATGACTGTAGGACAGGAGAATACAGTCTATTGCTCCCTGTTATCAGCCATTTCAGGGGAGAGGATGACTGTAGGACAGGAGAATACAGTCTATTGCCCCCTGTTATCAGCCATTTCAGGGGAGAGGATGACTGTAGGACAGGAGAATACAGTCTATTGCCCCCTGTTATCAGCCATTTCAGGGGAGAGGATGACTGTAGGACAGGAGAATACAGTCTATTGCTCCCTGTTATCAGCCATTTCAGAGGAGAGGATGACTGTAGGACAGGAGAATACAATCTATTGCCCCCTGTTATCAGCCATTTCAGGGGAGAGGATGACTGTAGGACAGGAGAATACAGTCTATTGCTCCCTGTTATCAGCCATTTCAGGGGAGAGGATGACTGTAGGACAGGAGAATACAGTCTATTGCCCCCTGTTATCAGCCATTTCAGGGGAGAGGATGACTGTAGGACAGGAGAATACAGTCTATTGCCCCCTGTTATCAGCCATTTCAGAGGAGAGGATGACTGTAGGACAGGAGAATACAGTCTATTGCCCCCTGTTATCAGCCATTTCAGGGGAGAGGATGACTGTAGGACAGGAGAATACAGTCTATTGCCTCCTGTTATCAGCCATTTCAGGGGAGAGGATGACTGTAGGACAGGAGAATACAGTCTATTGCCCCCTGTTATCAGCCATTTCAGAGGAGAGGATGACTGTAGGACAGGGGAATACAGTCTATTGCCCCCTGTTATCAGCCATTTCAGAGGAGAGGATGACTGTAGGACAGGAGAATACAGTCTATTGTCCCCCGTTATCAGCCATTTCAGGGGAGAGGGTGACTGTAGGACAGGAGAATACAGTCTATTGCTCCCTGTTATCAGCCATTGCAGGGGAGAGGATGACTGTAGGACAGGAGAATACAATCTATTGCTCCCTGTTATCAGCCATTTCAGGGGGGAGGATGACTGTAGGACAGGAGAATACAGTCTATTGCTCCCTGTTATCAGCCATTTCAGGGGAGAGGATGACTGTAGGACAGGATAATACAGTCTATTGCCCCCTGTTATCAGCCATTACAGGGGAGAGGATGACTGTAGGACAGGAGAATACAGTCTATTGCTCCCTGTTATCAGCCATTTCAGGGGAGAGGATGACTGTAGGACAGGAGAATACAATCTATTGCCCCCTGTTATCAGCCATTTCAGGGGAGAGGATGACTGTAGGACAGGAGAATACAGTCTATTGCTCCCTGTTATCAGCCATTTCAGAGGAGAGGATGACTGTAGGACAGGAGAATACAGTCTATTGCCCCTGTTATCAGCCATTTCAGGGGAGAGGATGACTGTAGGACAGGAGAATACAGTCTATTGCCCCCTGTTATCAGCCATTTCAGGGGAGAGGATGACTGTAGGACAGGAGAATACAGTCTATTGCTCCCTGTTATCAGCCATTTCAGAGGAGAGGATGACTGTAGGACAGGAGAATACAATCTATTGCCCCCTGTTATCAGCCATTTCAGGGGAGAGGATGACTGTAGGACAGGAGAATACAGTCTATTGCTCCCTGTTATCAGCCATTTCAGAGGAGAGGATGACTGTAGGACAGGAGAATACAATCTATTGCCCCCTGTTATCAGCCATTTCAGGGGAGAGGATGACTGTAGGACAGGAGAATACAGTCTATTGCTCCCTGTTATCAGCCATTTCAGGGGAGAGGATGACTGTAGGACAGGAGAATACAGTCTATTGCCCCCTGTTATCAGCCATTTCAGGGGAGAGGATGACTGTAGGACAGGAGAATACAGTCTATTGCCCCCTGTTATCAGCCATTTCAGAGGAGAGGATGACTGTAGGACAGGAGAGTACAATCTATTGCCCCCTGTTATCAGCCATTTCAGGGGAGAGGATGACTGTAGGACAGGAGAATACAGTCTATTGCTCCCTGTTATCAGCCATTTCAGGGGAGAGGATGACTGTAGGACAGGAGAATACAGTCTATTGCCCCCTGTTATCAGCCATTTCAGGGAGAGGATGACTGTAGGACAGGAGAATACAGTCTATTGCTCCCTGTTATCAGACATTTCAGGGGAGAGGATGACTGTAGGACAGGAGAATACAGTCTATTGCCCCCTGTTATCAGCCATTTCAGGGGAGAGGATGACTGTAGGACAGGAGAATACAATCTATTGCTACCTGTTATCAGCCATTTCAGGGGAGAGGATGACTGTAGGACAGGAGAATACAATCTATTGCTCCCTGTTATCAGCCATTTCAGGGGAAAGGATGACTGTAGGACATGAGAATACAGTCTATTGCCCCCTGTTATCAGCCATTTCAGGGGAGAGGATGACTGTAGGACAGGAGAATACAGTCTATTGCCCCCTGTTATCAGCCATTTCAGGGGAGAGGATGACTGTAGGACAGGAGAATACAATCTATTGCTACCTGTTATCAGCCATTTCAGGGGAGAGGATGACTGTAGGACAGGAGAATACAATCTATTGCTCCCTGTTATCAGCCATTTCAGGGGAAAGGATGACTGTAGGACATGAGAATACAGTCTATTGCCCCCTGTTATCAGCCATTTCAGGGGAGAGGATGACTGTAGGACAGGAGAATACAGTCTATTGCCCCCTGTTATCAGCCATTTCAGGGGGGAGGATGACTGTAGGACAGGAGAATACAGTCTATTGCCTCCTGTTATCAGACATTTCAGGGGAGAGGATGACTGTAGGACAGGAGAATACAATCTATTGCCCCCTGTTATCAGCCATTTCAGGGGAGAGGATGACTGTAGGACAGGAGAATACAGTCTATTGCCCCCTGTTATCAGCCATTTCAGGGGAGAGGATGACTGTAGGACAGGAGAATACAGTCTATTGCCCCCTGTTATCAGCCATTTCAGAGGAGAGGATGACTGTAGGACAGGAGAATACAGTCTATTGCCCCCTGTTATCAGCCATTTCAGGGGAGAGGATGACTGTAGGACAGGAGAATACAGTCTATTGCCTCCTGTTATCAGCCATTTCAGGGGAGAGGATGACTGTAGGACAGGAGAATACAGTCTATTGCCCCTGTTATCAGCCATTTCAGAGGAGAGGATGACTGTAGGACAGGGGAATACAGTCTATTGCCCCCTGTTATCAGCCATTTCAGAGGAGAGGATGACTGTAGGACAGGAGAATACAGTCTATTGTCCCCCGTTATCAGCCATTTCAGGGGAGAGGGTGACTGTAGGACAGGAGAATACAGTCTATTGCTCCCTGTTATCAGCCATTGCAGGGGAGAGGATGACTGTAGGACAGGAGAATACAATCTATTGCTCCCTGTTATCAGCCATTTCAGGGGGGAGGATGACTGTAGGACAGGAGAATACAGTCTATTGCTCCCTGTTATCAGCCATTTCAGGGGAGAGGATGACTGTAGGACAGGATAATACAGTCTATTGCCCCCTGTTATCAGCCATTACAGGGGAGAGGATGACTGTAGGACAGGAGAATACAGTCTATTGCTCCCTGTTATCAGCCATTTCAGAGGAGAGGATGACTGTAGGACAGGAGAATACAATCTATTGCCCCCTGTTATCAGCCATTTCAGGGGAGAGGATGACTGTAGGACAGGAGAATACAGTCTATTGCTCCCTGTTATCAGCCATTTCAGAGGAGAGGATGACTGTAGGACAGGAGAATACAGTCTATTGCCCCTGTTATCAGCCATTTCAGGGGAGAGGATGACTGTAGGACAGGAGAATACAGTCTATTGCCCCCTGTTATCAGCCATTTCAGGGGAGAGGATGACTGTAGGACAGGAGAATACAGTCTATTGCTCCCTGTTATCAGCCATTTCAGAGGAGAGGATGACTGTAGGACAGGAGAATACAATCTATTGCCCCCTGTTATCAGCCATTTCAGGGGAGAGGATGACTGTAGGACAGGAGAATACAGTCTATTGCTCCCTGTTATCAGCCATTTCAGGGGAGAGGATGACTGTAGGACAGGAGAATACAGTCTATTGCCCCCTGTTATCAGCCATTTCAGGGGAGAGGATGACTGTAGGACAGGAGAATACAGTCTATTGCCCTCTGTTATCAGCCATTTCAGGGGAGAGGATGACTGTAGGACAGGAGAATACAGTCTATTGCCCCCTGTTATCATCCATTTCAGGGGGGAGGATGACTGTAGGACAGGAGAATACAGTCTATTGCCCCCTGTTATCAGCCATTTCAGGGGAGAGGATGACTGTAGGACAGGAGAATACAGTCTATTGCCCCCTGTTATCAGCCATTACAGGGGAGAGGATGACTGTAGGACAGGAGAATACAGTCTATTGCTCCCTGTTATCAGCCATTTCAGGGGAGAGGATGACTGTAGGACAGGAGAATACAATCTATTGCCCCCTGTTATCAGACATTTCAGGGGAGAGGATGACTGTAGGACAGGAGAATACAGTCTATTGCTCCCTGTTATCAGCCATTTCAGGGGAGAGGATGACTGTAGGACAGGAGAATACAGTCTATTGCCCCCCTGTTATCAGCCATTGCAGGGGAGAGGATGACTGTAGGACAGGAGAATACAATCTATTGCCCCCTGTTATCAGCCATTTCAGGGGAGAGGATGACTGTAGGACAGGAGAATACAGTCTATTGCCCCCTGTTATCAGCCATTTCAGGGGAGAGGATGACTGTAGGACAGGAGAATACAGTCTATTGCTCCCTGTTATCAGCCATTTCAGGGGAGAGGATGACTGTAGGACAGGAGAATACAGTCTATTGCCCCCTGTTATCAGCCATTTCAGGGGAGAGGATGACTGTAGGACAGGAGAATACAGTCTATTGCCCCCTGTTATCAGCCATTTCAGGGGAGAGGATGACTGTAGGACAGGAGAATACAGTCTATTGCTCCCTGTTATCAGCCATTTCAGAGGAGAGGATGACTGTAGGACAGGAGAATACAATCTATTGCCCCCTGTTATCAGCCATTTCAGGGGAGAGGATGACTGTAGGACAGGAGAATACAGTCTATTGCTCCCTGTTATCAGCCATTTCAGGGGAGAGGATGACTGTAGGACAGGAGAATACAGTCTATTGCCCCCTGTTATCAGCCATTTCAGGGGAGAGGATGACTGTAGGACAGGAGAATACAGTCTATTGCCCTCTGTTATCAGCCATTTCAGGGGAGAGGATGACGGTAGGACAGGAGAATACAGTCTATTGCCCCCTGTTATCATCCATTTCAGGGGGGAGGATGACTGTAGGACAGGAGAATACAGTCTATTGCCCCCTGTTATCAGCCATTTCAGGGGGGGGGGGAGGATGACTGTAGGACAGGAGAATACAATCTATTGCCCCCTGTTATCAGCCATTTCAGGGGAGAGTATGACTGTAGGACAGGAGAATACAGTCTATTGCCCCCTGTTATCAGCCATTTCAGGGGAGAGGATGACTGTAGGACAGGAGAATACAGTCTATTGCCCCCTGTTATCAGCCATTGCAGGGGAGAGGATGACTGTAGGACAGGAGAATACAATCTATTGCTCCCCTGTTATCAGCCATTTCAGGGGAGAGGATGACTGTAGGACAGGAGAATACAGTCTATTGCTCCCTGTTATCAGCCATTTCAGGGGAGAGGATGACTGTAGGACAGGAGAATACAGTCTATTGCTCCCTGTTATCAGCCATTTCAGGGGAGAGGATGACTGTAGGACAGGAGAATACAGTCTATTGCCCCCTGTTATCAGCCATTTCAGGGGAGAGGATGACTGTAGGACAGGAGAATACAGTCTATTGCCCCCTGTTATCAGCCATTACAGGGGAGAGGATGACTGTAGGACAGGAGAATACAGTCTATTGCTCCCTGTTATCAGCCATTTCAGGGGAGAGGATGACTGTAGGACAGGAGAATACAATCTATTGCCCCCTGTTATCAGACATTTCAGGGGAGAGGATGACTGTAGGACAGGAGAATACAGTCTATTGCTCCCTGTTATCAGCCATTTCAGGGGAGAGGATGACTGTAGGACAGGAGAATACAGTCTATTGCCCCCCTGTTATCAGCCATTGCAGGGGAGAGGATGACTGTAGGACAGGAGAATACAGTCTATTGCCCCCTGTTATCAGCCATTTCAGCGGAGAGGATGACTGTAGGACAGGAGAATACAATCTATTGCCCCCTGTTATCAGCCATTTCAGGGGAGAGGATGACTGTAGGACAGGAGAATACAGTCTATTGCCCCCTGTTATCAGCCATTTCAGGGGAGAGGATGACTGTAGGACAGGAGAATACAGTCTATTGCTCCCTGTTATCAGCCATTTCAGAGGAGAGGATGACTGTAGGACAGGAGAATACAATCTATTGCCCCCTGTTATCAGCCATTTCAGGGGAGAGGATGACTGTAGGACAGGAGAATACAGTCTATTGCCCCCTGTTATCAGCCATTTCAGGGGAGAGGATGACTGTAGGACAGGAGAATACAATCTATTGCCCCCTGTTATCAGCCATTTCAGGGGAGAGGATGACTGTAGGACAGGAGAATACAATCTATTGCTCCCCTGTTATCAGCCATTTCAGGGGAGAGGATGACTGTAGGACAGGAGAATACAGTCTATTGCTCCCTGTTATCAGCCATTTCAGGGGAGAGGATGACTGTAGGACAGGAGAATACAGTCTATTGCTCCCTGTTATCAGCCATTTCAGGGGAGAGGATGACTGTAGGACAGGAGAATACAGTCTATTGCCCCCTGTTATCAGCCATTTCAGGGGAGAGGATGACTGTAGGACAGGAGAATACAGTCTATTGCCCCCTGTTATCAGCCATTACAGGGGAGAGGATGACTGTAGGACAGGAGAATACAGTCTATTGCTCCCTGTTATCAGCCATTTCAGAGGAGAGGATGACTGTAGGACAGGAGAATACAGTCTATTGCCCCCTGTTATCAGCCATTTCAGCGGAGAGGATGACTGTAGGACAGGAGAATACAATCTATTGCCCCCTGTTATCAGCCATTTCAGGGGAGAGGATGACTGTAGGACAGGAGAATACAGTCTATTGCCCCCTGTTATCAGCCATTTCAGGGGAGAGGATGACTGTAGGACAGGAGAATACAGTCTATTGCTCCCTGTTATCAGCCATTTCAGAGGAGAGGATGACTGTAGGACAGGAGAATACAATCTATTGCCCCCTGTTATCAGCCATTTCAGGGGAGAGGATGACTGTAGGACAGGAGAATACAGTCTATTGCTCCCTGTTATCAGCCATTTCAGGGGAGAGGATGACTGTAGGACAGGATAATACAGTCTATTGCCCCCTGTTATCAGCCATTACAGGGGAGAGGATGACTGTAGGACAGGAGAATACAGTCTATTGCTCCCTGTTATCAGCCATTTCAGAGGAGAGGATGACTGTAGGACAGGAGAATACAATCTATTGCCCCCTGTTATCAGCCATTTCAGGGGAGAGGATGACTGTAGGACAGGAGAATACAGTCTATTGCTCCCTGTTATCAGCCATTTCAGAGGAGAGGATGACTGTAGGACAGGAGAATACAGTCTATTGCCCCTGTTATCAGCCATTTCAGGGGAGAGGATGACTGTAGGACAGGAGAATACAGTCTATTGCCCCCTGTTATCAGCCATTTCAGGGGAGAGGATGACTGTAGGACAGGAGAATACAGTCTATTGCTCCCTGTTATCAGCCATTTCAGAGGAGAGGATGACTGTAGGACAGGAGAATACAATCTATTGCCCCCTGTTATCAGCCATTTCAGGGGAGAGGATGACTGTAGGACAGGAGAATACAGTCTATTGCTCCCTGTTATCAGCCATTTCAGGGGAGAGGATGACTGTAGGACAGGAGAATACAGTCTATTGCCCCCTGTTATCAGCCATTTCAGGGGAGAGGATGACTGTAGGACAGGAGAATACAGTCTATTGCCCTCTGTTATCAGCCATTTCAGGGGAGAGGATGACTGTAGGACAGGAGAATACAGTCTATTGCCCCCTGTTATCATCCATTTCAGGGGGGAGGATGACTGTAGGACAGGAGAATACAGTCTATTGCCCCCTGTTATCAGCCATTTCAGGGGAGAGGATGACTGTAGGACAGGAGAATACAGTCTATTGCCCCCTGTTATCAGCCATTACAGGGGAGAGGATGACTGTAGGACAGGAGAATACAGTCTATTGCTCCCTGTTATCAGCCATTTCAGGGGAGAGGATGACTGTAGGACAGGAGAATACAATCTATTGCCCCCTGTTATCAGACATTTCAGGGGAGAGGATGACTGTAGGACAGGAGAATACAGTCTATTGCTCCCTGTTATCAGCCATTTCAGGGGAGAGGATGACTGTAGGACAGGAGAATACAGTCTATTGCCCCCCTGTTATCAGCCATTGCAGGGGAGAGGATGACTGTAGGACAGGAGAATACAATCTATTGCCCCCTGTTATCAGCCATTTCAGGGGAGAGGATGACTGTAGGACAGGAGAATACAGTCTATTGCCCCCTGTTATCAGCCATTTCAGGGGAGAGGATGACTGTAGGACAGGAGAATACAGTCTATTGCTCCCTGTTATCAGCCATTTCAGGGGAGAGGATGACTGTAGGACAGGAGAATACAGTCTATTGCCCCCTGTTATCAGCCATTTCAGGGGAGAGGATGACTGTAGGACAGGAGAATACAGTCTATTGCCCCCTGTTATCAGCCATTTCAGGGGAGAGGATGACTGTAGGACAGGAGAATACAGTCTATTGCTCCCTGTTATCAGCCATTTCAGAGGAGAGGATGACTGTAGGACAGGAGAATACAATCTATTGCCCCCTGTTATCAGCCATTTCAGGGGAGAGGATGACTGTAGGACAGGAGAATACAGTCTATTGCTCCCTGTTATCAGCCATTTCAGGGGAGAGGATGACTGTAGGACAGGAGAATACAGTCTATTGCCCCCTGTTATCAGCCATTTCAGGGGAGAGGATGACTGTAGGACAGGAGAATACAGTCTATTGCCCTCTGTTATCAGCCATTTCAGGGGAGAGGATGACGGTAGGACAGGAGAATACAGTCTATTGCCCCCTGTTATCATCCATTTCAGGGGGGAGGATGACTGTAGGACAGGAGAATACAGTCTATTGCCCCCTGTTATCAGCCATTTCAGGGGGGGGGGGAGGATGACTGTAGGACAGGAGAATACAATCTATTGCCCCCTGTTATCAGCCATTTCAGGGGAGAGTATGACTGTAGGACAGGAGAATACAGTCTATTGCCCCCTGTTATCAGCCATTTCAGGGGAGAGGATGACTGTAGGACAGGAGAATACAGTCTATTGCCCCCTGTTATCAGCCATTGCAGGGGAGAGGATGACTGTAGGACAGGAGAATACAATCTATTGCTCCCCTGTTATCAGCCATTTCAGGGGAGAGGATGACTGTAGGACAGGAGAATACAGTCTATTGCTCCCTGTTATCAGCCATTTCAGGGGAGAGGATGACTGTAGGACAGGAGAATACAGTCTATTGCTCCCTGTTATCAGCCATTTCAGGGGAGAGGATGACTGTAGGACAGGAGAATACAGTCTATTGCCCCCTGTTATCAGCCATTTCAGGGGAGAGGATGACTGTAGGACAGGAGAATACAGTCTATTGCCCCCTGTTATCAGCCATTACAGGGGAGAGGATGACTGTAGGACAGGAGAATACAGTCTATTGCTCCCTGTTATCAGCCATTTCAGGGGAGAGGATGACTGTAGGACAGGAGAATACAATCTATTGCCCCCTGTTATCAGACATTTCAGGGGAGAGGATGACTGTAGGACAGGAGAATACAGTCTATTGCTCCCTGTTATCAGCCATTTCAGGGGAGAGGATGACTGTAGGACAGGAGAATACAGTCTATTGCCCCCCTGTTATCAGCCATTGCAGGGGAGAGGATGACTGTAGGACAGGAGAATACAATCTATTGCCCCCTGTTATCAGCCATTTCAGGGGAGAGGATGACTGTAGGACAGGAGAATACAGTCTATTGCCCCCTGTTATCAGCCATTTCAGGGGAGAGGATGACTGTAGGACAGGAGAATACAGTCTATTGCTCCCTGTTATCAGCCATTTCAGAGGAGAGGATGACTGTAGGACAGGAGAATACAATCTATTGCCCCCTGTTATCAGCCATTTCAGGGGAGAGGATGACTGTAGGACAGGAGAATACAGTCTATTGCTCCCTGTTATCAGCCATTTCAGGGGAGAGGATGACTGTAGGACAGGAGAATACAGTCTATTGCCCCCTGTTATCAGCCATTTCAGGGGAGAGGATGACTGTAGGACAGGAGAATACAGTCTATTGCCCTCTGTTATCAGCCATTTCAGGGGAGAGGATGACTGTAGGACAGGAGAATACAGTCTATTGCCCCCTGTTATCATCCATTTCAGGGGGGAGGATGACTGTAGGACAGGAGAATACAGTCTATTGCCCCCTGTTATCAGCCATTTCAGGGGGGGGGAGGATGACTGTAGGACAGGAGAATACAATCTATTGCCCCCTGTTATCAGCCATTTCAGGGGAGAGGATGACTGTAGGACAGGAGAATACAGTCTATTGCCCCCTGTTATCAGCCATTTCAGGGGAGAGGATGACTGTAGGACAGGAGAATACAGTCTATTGCCCCCTGTTATCAGCCATTGCAGGGGAGAGGATGACTGTAGGACAGGAGAATACAATCTATTGCTCCCCTGTTATCAGCCATTTCAGGGGAGAGGATGACTGTAGGACAGGAGAATACAGTCTATTGCTCCCTGTTATCAGCCATTTCAGGGGAGAGGACGACTGTAGGACAGGAGAATACAGTCTATTGCTCCCTGTTATCAGCCATTTCAGGGGAGAGGATGACTGTAGGACAGGAGAATACAGTCTATTGCCCCCTGTTATCAGACATTTCAGGGGAGAGGATGACTGTAGTACAGGAGAATACAGTCTATTGCTCCCTGTTATCAGCCATTTCAGAGGAGAGGATGACTGTAGGACAGGAGAATACAGTCTATTGCTCCCTGTTATCAGCCATTTCAGGGGAGAGGATGACTGTAGGACAGGAGAATACAGTCTATTGCCCCCTGTTATCAGCCATTTCAGGGGAGAGGATGACTGTAGGACAGGAGAATACAGTCTATTGCTCCCTGTTATCAGACATTTCAGGCCGGGGAGAGGATGACTGTAGGACAGGAGAATACAATCTATTGCCCCCTGTTATCAGCCATTTCAGGGGAGAGGATGACTGTAGGACAGGAGAATACAATCTATTGCCCCTGTTATCAGCCATTTCAGGGGAGAGGATGACTGTAGGTCAGGAGAATACAGTCTATTTCTCCCTGTTATCAGCCATTTCAGAGGAGAGGACGACTGTAGGACAGGAGAATACAGTCTATTGCCCCCTGTTATCAGCCATTTCAGGGGAGAGGATGATTGTAGGACAGGAGAATACAGTCTATTGCCTCCTGTTATCAGCCATTTCAGGGGAGAGGATGACTGTAGGACAGGAGAATACAATCTATTGCTCCCTGTTATCAGCCATTTCAGGGGAGAGGATGACTGTAGGACAGCAGAATACAGTCTATTGCCCCCTGTTATCAGCCATTTCAGGGGAGAGGATGACTGTAGGACAGGAGAATACAGTCTATTGTCCCTGTTATCAGCCATTTCAGGGGGAGGATGACTGTAGGACAGGAGAATACAGTCTATTGTCCCTGTTATCTGCCATTTCAGGGGGAGGATGACTGTAGGACAGGAGAATACAGTCTATTGCTCCCTGTTATCAGCCATTTCAGGGGAGAGGATGACTGTAGGACAGGAGAATACAATCTATTGCCCCCTGTTATCAGCCATTTCAGGGGAGAGGACGACTGTAGGACAGGAGAATACAGTCTATTGCTCCCTGTTATCAGCCATTTCAGGGGAGAGGATGACTGTAGGACAGGAGAATACAATCTATTGCTCCCTGTTATCAGCCATTTCAGGGGAGAGGATGACTGTAGGACAGGAGAATACAGTCTATTGCCCCCTGTTATCAGCCATTTCAGGGGAGAGGATGACTATAGGACAGGAGAATACAGTCTATTGTCCTCAGTTATCACCCATTTCAGGGGAGAGGATGACTGTAGGACAGGAGAATACAGTCTATTGCTCCCTGTTATCAGCCATTTCAGGGGGGAGGATGACTGTAGGACAGGAGAATACAGTCTATTGCTCCCTGTTATCAGCCATTTCAGGGGAGAGGATGACTGTAGGACAGGAGAATACAATCTATTGCTCCCCTGTTATCAGCCATTTCAGGGGAGAGGATGACTGTAGGACAGGAGAATACAGTCTATTGCTCCCTGTTATCAGCCATTTCAGGGGAGAGGATGACTGTAGGACAGGAGAATACAGTCTATTGCTCCCTGTTATCAGCCATTTCAGGGGAGAGGATGACTGTAGGACAGGAGAATACAGTCTATTGCCCCCTGTTATCAGCCATGTCAGTGGAGAGGATGACTGTAGGACAGGAGAATACAGTCTATTGCCCCCTGTTATCAGCCATTTCAGGGGAGAGGATGACTGTAGGACAGGAGAATACAGTCTATTGCCCCCTGTTATCAGCCATTTCAGGGGAGAGGATGACTGTAGGACAGGAGAATACAGTCTATTGCCCCCTGTTATCAGCCATTTCAGGGGAGAGGATGACTGTAGGACAGGAGAATACAGTCTATTGCTCCCTGTTATCAGACATTTCAGGCCGGGGAGAGGATGACTGTAGGACAGGAGAATACAATCTATTGCTCCCTGTTATCAGCCATTTCAGGGGAGAGGATGACTGTAGGACAGGAGAATACAGTCTATTGCCCCCTGTTATCAGCCATTTCAGGGGAGAGGATGACTGTAGGACAGGAGAATACAGTCTATTGCTCCCTGTTATCAGACATTTCAGGCCGGGGAGAGGATGACTGTAGGACAGGAGAATACAATCTATTGCCCCCTGTTATCAGCCATTTCAGGGGAGAGGATGACTGTAGGACAGGAGAATACAATCTATTGCCCCTGTTATCAGCCATTTCAGGGGAGAGGATGACTGTAGGTCAGGAGAATACAGTCTATTTCTCCCTGTTATCAGCCATTTCAGAGGAGAGGACGACTGTAGGACAGGAGAATACAGTCTATTGCCCCCTGTTATCAGCCATATCAGGGGAGAGGATGATTGTAGGACAGGAGAATACAGTCTATTGCCTCCTGTTATCAGCCATTTCAGGGGAGAGGATGACTGTAGGACAGGAGAATACAATCTATTGCTCCCTGTTATCAGCCATTTCAGGGGAGAGGATGACTGTAGGACAGGAGAATACAGTCTATTGTCCCTGTTATCAGCCATTTCAGGGGGAGGATGACTGTAGGACAGGAGAATACAGTCTATTGCTCCCTGTTATCAGACATTTCAGGCCGGGGAGAGGATGACTGTAGGACAGGAGAATACAATCTATTGCCCCCTGTTATCAGCCATTTCAGGGGAGAGGATGACTGTAGGACAGGAGAATACAATCTATTGCCCCTGTTATCAGCCATTTCAGGGGAGAGGATGACTGTAGGTCAGGAGAATACAGTCTATTGCCCCCTGTTATCAGCCATTTCAGAGGAGAGGATGACTGTAGGACAGGAGAATACAGTCTATTGCCCCCTGTTATCAGCCATTTCAGGGGAGAGGATGACTGTAGGACAGAAGAATACAGTCTATTGCCCCCTGTTATCAGCCATTTCAGGGGAGAGGATGACTGTAGGACAGGAGAATACAGTCTATTGCTCCCTGTTATCAGCCATTTCAGGGGAGAGGATGACTGTAGGACAGGAGAATACAGTCTATGGCCCCCCTGTTATCAGCCATTTCAGGGGAGAGGATGACTGTAGGACAGGAGAATACAGTCTATTGCATCCTGTTATCTGCCATTTCAGGGGAGAGGATGACTGTAGGACAGGAGAATACAGTCTATTGCTCTCTGTTATCAGCCATTTCAGGGGAGAGGACGACTGTAGGACAGGAGAATACAGTCTATTGCCCCCTGTTATCAGCCATTTCAGGGGAGAGGATGACTGTAGGACAGGAGAATATAGTCTATTGCTCTCTGTTATCAGCCATTTCAGGGGAGAGGATGACTGTAGGACAGGAGAATACAGTCTATTGCTCCCTGTTATCAGCCATTTCAGAGGAGAGGATGACTGTAGGACAGGAGAATACAATCTATTGCCTCCTGTTATCAGCCATTTCAGAGGAGAGGATGACTGTAGGACAGGAGAATACAGTCTATTGCCTCCTGTTATCAGCCATTTCAGAGAAGAGGATGACTGTAGGACAGGAGAATACAATCTATTGCCTCCTGTTATCAGCCATTTCAGGGGAGAGGATGACTGTAGGACAGGAGAATACAGTCTATTGCCCCCTGTTATCAGACATTTCAGGGGAGAGGATGACTGTAGGACAGGAGAATACAATCTATTGCCCCCTGTTATCAGCCATTTCAGGGGAGAGGACGACTGTAGGACAGGAGAATACAGTCTATTGCCCCCTGTTATCAGCCATTTCAGGGGAGAGGATGACTGTAGGACAGGAGAATACAGTCTATTGCTCCCTGTTATTAGCCATTTCAGGGGAGAGGATGACTGTAGGACAGGAGAATACAGTCTATTGCTCCCTGTTATCAGCCATTTCAGGGGAGAGGATGACTGTAGGTCAGGAGAATACAGTCTATTGCCCCCTGTTATCAGACATTTCAGGGGAGAGGATGACTGTAGGACAGGAGAATACAGTCTATTGCCCCCTGTTATCAGCCATTTCAGAGGGAGGATGACTGTAGGACAGGAGAATACAGTCTATTGCCCCCTGTTATCAGCCATTTCAGGGGGGGAGAGGATGACTGTAGGACAGGAGAATACAGTCTATTGCTCCCTGTTATCAGCCATTTCAGGGGAGAGGATGACTGTAGGACAGGAGAATACAATCTATTGCCCCCTGTTATCAGCCATTTCAGGGGAGAGGATGACTGTAGGACAGGAGAATACAGTCTATTGCCCCCTGTTATCAGCCATTTCAGAGGAGAGGGTGACTGTAGGACAGGAGAATACAGTCTATTGCCCCCTGTTATCAGCCATTTCAGGGGAGATGATGACTGTAGGACAGGAGAATACAGTCTATTGCTCCCTGTTATCAGCCATTTCAGGGGAGAGGATGACTGTAGGACAGGAGAATACAGTCTATTGCCCCCTGTTATCAGCCATTTCAGGGGAGAGGATGACTGTAGGACAGGAGAATACAGTCTATTGCTCCCTGTTATCAGCCATTTCAGGGGAGAGGATGACTGTAGGACAGGAGAATACAGTCTATTGCTCCCTGTTATCAGCCATTTCAGGGGAGAGGATGACTGTAGGACAGGAGAATACAGTCTATTGCCCCCTGTTATCAGCCATTTCAGGGGAGAGGATGACTGTAGGACAGGAGAATACAGTCTATTGCTCCCTGTTATCAGCCATTTCAGGGTGGAGGATGACTGTAGGACAGGAGAATACAGTCTATTGCTCCCTGTTATCAGCCATTTCAGGGGAGAGGATGACTGTAGGACAGGAGAATACAATCTATTGCCCCCTGTTATCAGCCATTTCAGGGGAGAGGATGACTGTAGGACAGGAGAATACAGTCTATTGCCCCCTGTTATCAGCCATTTCAGGGGAGAGGATGACTATAGGACAGGAGAATACAGTCTATTGTCCTCAGTTATCACCCATTTCAGGGGAGAGGATGACTGTAGGACATGAGAATACAGTCTATTGCTCCCTGTTATCAGCCATTTCAGGGGGGAGGATGACTGTAGGACAGGAGAATACAGTCTATTGCTCCCTGTTATCAGCCATTTCAGGGGAGAGGATGACTGTAGGACAGGAGAATACAATCTATTGCCCCCTGTTATCAGCCATTTCAGGGGAGAGGACGACTGTAGGACAGGAGAATACAGTCTATTGCTCCCTGTTATCAGCCATTTCAGGGGAGAGGATGACTGTAGGACAGGAGAATACAATCTATTGCTCCCTGTTATCAGCCATTTCAGGGGAGAGGATGACTGTAGGACAGGAGAATACAATCTATTGCTCCCTGTTATCAGCCATTTCAGGGGAGAGGATGACTGTAGGACAGGAGAATACAGTCTATTGCCCCCTGTTATCAGCCATTTCAGGGGAGAGGATGACTATAGGACAGGAGAATACAGTCTATTGTCCTCAGTTATCACCCATTTCAGGGGAGAGGATGACTGTAGGACAGGAGAATACAGTCTATTGCTCCCTGTTATCAGCCATTTCAGGGGGGAGGATGACTGTAGGACAGGAGAATACAGTCTATTGCTCCCTGTTATCAGCCATTTCAGGGGAGAGGATGACTGTAGGACAGGAGAATACAGTCTATTGTCCTCAGTTATCACCCATTTCAGGGGAGAGGATGACTGTAGGACAGGAGAATACAATCTATTGCCCCCTGTTATCAGCCATTTCAGGGGAGAGGATGACTGTAGGACAGGAGAATACAATCTATTGTCCTCAGTTATCACCCATTTCAGGGGAGAGGATGACTGTAGGACAGGAGAATACAGTCTATTGCTCCCTGTTATCAGCCATTTCAGGGGGGAGGATGACTGTAGGACAGGAGAATACAGTCTATTGCTCCCTGTTATCAGCCATTTCAGGAGAGAGGATGACTGTAGGACAGGAGAATACAATCTATTGCCCCCTGTTATCAGCCATTTCAGGGGAGAGGACGACTGTAGGACAGGAGAATACAGTCTATTGCTCCCTGATATCAGCCATTTCAGGGGAGAGGATGACTGTAGGACAGGAGAATACAGTCTATTGCCTCCTGTTATCAGCCATTTCAGGGGAGAGGATGACTGTAGGACAGGAGAATACAGTCTATTCCTCCCTGTTATCAGCCATTTCAGGGGAGAGGATGACTGTAGGACAGGAGAATACAGTCTATTGCTCCCTGTTATCAGCCATTTCAGGGGAGAGGATGACTGTAGGACAGGAGAATACAATCTATTGCCCCCTGTTATCAGCCATTTCAGGGGAGAGGATGACTGTAGGACAGGAGAATACAGTCTATTGCCCCCTGTTATCACCCATTTCAGGGTAGAGGATGACTGTAGGACAGGAGAATACAGTCTATTGCTCCCTGTTATCAGCCATTTCAGGGGGGAGGATGACTGTAGGACAGGAGAATACAGTCTATTGCTCCCTGTTATCAGCCATTTCAGGGGGGGAGAGGACGACTGTAGGACAGGAGAATACAGTCTATTGCACCCTGTTATCAGCCCTTTTTAGAGGGGAAGAGAAGACGACTGTAGGACAGGAGAATACAGTCTATTGCCCCATGTTATCAGCCATTTCAGGGGAGAGAATGACTGTAGGACAGGAGAATACAGTCTATTGCCCCCTGTTATCAGCCATTTCAGGGGAGAGGATGACTGTAGGACAGGAGAATACAGTCTATTGCCCCCTGTTATCAGCCATTTCAGGGGAGAGGACGACTGTAGGACAGGAGAATACAGTCTATTGCCCCCTGTTATCAGCCATTTCAGGGGAGAGGATGACTGTATGACAGGAGAATACAGTCTATTGCCCCCTGTTATCAGCTATTTCAGGTGAGAGGATGACTGTAGGACAGGAGAATACAGTCTATTGCTCCCTGTTATCAGCCATTTCAGGGGAGAGAATGACTGTAGGACAGGAGAATACAGTCTATTGCTCCTGTTATCAGCCATTTCAGGGGGGAGGATGACTGTAGGACAGGAGAATACAATCTATTGCCCCCTGTTATCAGCCATTTCAGGGGAGAGTATGACTGTAGGACAGGAGAATACAGTCTATTGCCCCCTGTTATCAGCCATTACAGAGGAGAGGATGACTGTAGGACAGGAGAATACAGTCTATTGCCCCCTGTTATCAGCCATTTCAGGGGAGAGGATGACTGTAGGACAGGAGAATACAATCTATTGCCCCCTGTTATCAGCCATTTCAGGGGAGAGGATGACTGTAGGACAGGAGAATACAGTCTATTGCTCCCTGTTATCAGCCATTTCAGAGGAGAGGATGACTGTAGGACAGGAGAATACAGTCTATTGCCCCCTGTTATCAGCCATTTCAGGGGAGAGGATGACTGTAGGACAGGAGAATACAGTCTATTGCTCCCTGTTATCAGCCATTTCAGGGGAGGGGACGACTGTAGGACAGGAGAATACAGTCTATTGCTCCCTGTTATCAGCCATTTCAGGCCGGGGAGAGGATGACTGTAGGACAGGAGAATACAGTCTATTGCTCCCTGTTATCAGCCATTTCAGGGGAGGGGACGACTGTAGGACAGGAGAATACAGTCTATTGCCCCTGTTATCAGCCATTTCAGGGGAGGGGACGACTGTAGGACAGGAGAATACAGTCTATTGCTCCCTGTTATCAGCCATTTCAGGGGAGAGGATGACTGTAGGACAGGAGAATACAGTCTATTGCTCCCTGTTATCAGCCATTACAGGCCGGGGAGAGGATGACTGTAGGACAGGAGAATACAGTCTATTGCCCCCTGTTATCAGCCATTTCTGGGGAGAGGATGACTGTAGGACAGGAGAATACAGTCTATTGCTCCCTGTGATCAGCCATTTCAGGGGAGAGGATGACTGTAGGACAGGAGAATACAGTCTATTGCCCCGTGTTATTAGCCATTTCAGGGGAGAGGATGACTAGGACAGGAGAATACAGTCTATTGCCCCCTGTTATCAGCCATTTCAGGGGAGAGGATGACTGTAGGACAGGAGAATACAGTCTATTGTCCTCAGTTATCAGCCATTTCAGGGGAGAGGATGACTGTAGGACAGGCGAATACAGTCTATTGCCCCCTGTTATCAGCCATTTCAGGGGAGAGGATGACTGTAGGACAGGAGAATACAGTCTATTGCTCCCTGTTATCAGCCATTTCAGGGGAGGGGACGACTGTAGGACAGGAGAATACAGTCTATTGCTCCCTGTTATCAGCCATTTCATGGGAGAGGATGACTGTAGGACAGGAGAATACAGTCTATTGCTCCCTGTTATCAGCCATTTCATGGGAGAGGATGACTGTAGGACAGGAGAATACAGTCTATTGCTCCCTGTTATCAGCCATTTCAGGGGAGAGGATGACTAGGACAGGAGAATACAGTCTATTGCCCCCTGTTATCAGCCATTTCAGGGGAGAGGATGACTGTAGGACAGGAGAATACAGTCTATTGTCCTCAGTTATCAGCCATTTCAGGGGAGAGGATGACTGTAGGACATGCGAATACAGTCTATTGCCCCCTGTTATCAGCCATTTCAGGGGAGAGGATGACTGTAGGACAGGAGAATACAGTCTATTGCTCCCTGTTATCAGCCATTTCAGGGGAGGGGACGACTGTAGGACAGGAGAATACAGTCTATTGCTCCCTGTTATCAGCCATTTCATGGGAGAGGATGACTGTAGGACAGGAGAATACAGTCTATTGCTCCCTGTTATCAGCCATTTCAGGGGAGAGGATGACTGTAGGACAGGAGAATACAGTCTATTGCCCCCTGTTATCAGCCATTTCTGGGGAGAGGATGACTGTAGGACAGGAGAATACAGTCTATTGCTCCCTGTGATCAGCCATTTCAGGGGAGAGGATGACTGTAGGACAGGAGAATACAGTCTATTGCCCCGTGTTATTAGCCATTTCAGGGGAGAGGATGACTGTAGGACAGGAGAATACAGTCTATTGCCCCCTGTTATCAGCCATTTCTGGGGAGAGGATGACTGTAGGACAGGAGAATACAGTCTATTGTCCTCAGTTATCAGCCATTTCAGGGGAGAGGATGACTGTAGGACAGGAGAATACAGTCTATTGCTACCTGTTATCAGCCATTTCAGGGGAGAGGATGACTGTAGGACAGGAGAATACAGTCTATTGCTCCCTGTTATCAGCCATTTCAGGGGAGAGGATGACTGTAGGACAGTAGAATACAATCTATTGCTCCCTGTTATCAGCTATTTCAGGGAGAGGATGACTGTAGGACAGGAAAATACAATCTATTGCTCCCTGTTATCAGCCATTCAGGGGAGAGGACGACTGTAGGACAGGAGAATACAGTCTATTGCCCCCATTATCAGCCATTTCAGGGGAGAGGACGACTGTAGGACAGGAGAATACAGTCTATTGCTCCTGTTATCAGCCATTTCAGGGGAGAGGATGACTGTAGGACAGGAGAATACAGTCTATTGCCCCCTGTTATCAGCCATTTCAGGGGAGAGGATGACTGTAGGACAGGAGAATACAGTCTATTGCCCCCTGTTATCAGCCATTTCAGGGGAGAGGATGACTGTAGGACAGGAGAATACAGTCTATTGCCCCTGTTATCAGCCATTTCAGGGGAGAGGATGACTGTAGGACAGGAGAATACAGTCTATTGCCCCCTGTTATCAGCCATTTCAGGGGAGAGGATGACTGTAGGACAGGAGAATACAGTCTATTGCCCCCTGTTATCAGCCATTTCAGGGGAGAGGATGGCTGTAGGACAGGAGAATACAGTCTATTGCTCCCTGTTATCAGACATTTCAGGGGAGAGGATGACTGTAGGACAGGAGAATACAGTCTATTGCCCCCTGTTATCAGCCATTTCAGGGGAGAGGATGACTGTAGGACAGGAGAATACAGTCTATTGCTCCCTGTTATCAGCCATTTCAGGGGAGAGGATGACTGTAGGACAGGAGAATGCAGTCTATTGCCCCCTGTTATCAGCCATTTCAGGGGAGAGGACGACTGTAGGACGGGAGAATACAATCTATTGCCCCCTGTTATCAGCCATATCAGGGGAGAGGATGACTGTAGGACAGGAGAATACAGTCTATTGCCCCCTGTTATCAGCCATATCAGGGGAGAGGATGACTGTAGGACAGGAGAATACAGTCTATTGCTCCCTGTTATCAGCCATTTCAGGGGAGAGGATGACTGTAGGACAGGAGAATACAGTCTATTGCCCCCTGTTATCAGCCATTTCAGGGGAGAGGATGACTGTAGGACAGGAGAATACAGTCTATTGCCCCCTGTTATCACCCATTTTACTGTTGCATGTATCTTTATTATGCTGTATTGCGTTCTCCATGTTTGTAGCTCTCCCTCATCTGTGGTGTTTAGGTTGTCTCAAGCAGCAGGTGTGGCAGTCAGGTCCACAGACGGTGGATCGTGGGTCATCGCTGAAGCTGAACTGCTCCTTCTCTCTGAGTCTTCAACTGCAGAAGCCGTCACTGACCTGGATTAAAATAGATGAGAATGAGAGAGAGACCAGAATCTACCCAAGCGACAGATCCTCGGACTCGGCTCGATTTCTTGTGAACTCTGAGGGCTTCAGGATTTCCAGGGATGCAGGGATACTACTGAGTGACCTGAGAGGAAGGGACTCCGGGCTGTACGTGTGCTCAGTCACCGTCCACCAAACTGGCCAGGAATGTAGAGCAGGTGGCACACATCTCACAGTGCGAGGTAACCTGGAGGACACCACAATATGGAGTCCTGCTACACCCATCCAGTATATAGCCTCTTCTATCACCGGATTACATTATCTATATAGATAGGACCGTAGGAGTCAGCTCTGAACTCACTGGAAGGAAACTCCCATCATCCCCAGCGCTTACCTGTAACAATCAGAATATTCTTATACACGGGAGCAGTATTATAAAAGTTATATTCTTGTACATAGGGTGCAGTATTATAGTAGTTATATTCTTGTACATAGGAGCAGTATTATAGTAGTTATATTCTTATACATAGGAGGCAGTATTATAGTAGTTATATTCTTGTACATAGGAGCAGTATTATAGTAGTTATATTCTTGTACATAGGAGGCAGTATTATAGTAGTTATATTCTTGTACATAGAAGCAGTATTATAGTAGTTATATTCTTGTACATAGGAGGCAGTATTATAGTAGTTATATTCTTGTACATAGGAGGCAGTATTATAGTAGTTATATTCTTGTACATAGAAGCAGTATTATAGTAGTTATATTCTTGTACATAGGAGCAGTATTATAGTAGTTATATTCTTGTACATAGGAGCAGTATTATAGTAGTTATATTCTTATACATAGGAGGCAGTATTATAGTAGTTATATTCTTGTACATAGGAGCAGTATTATAGTAGTTATACTCTTGTACATAGGAGCAGTATTATAGTAGTTATATTCTTGTACATAGGAGCAGTATTATAGTAGTTATATTCTTGTACATAGGAGGCAGTATTATAGTAGTTATATTCTTGTACATAGGAGCAGTATTATAGTAGTTATATTCTTGTACATAGGAGGCAGTATTATAATAGTTATATTCTTGTACATAGGAACAGTATTATAGTAGTTATATTCTTGTATATAGGAGGCAGTATTATAGTAGTTATATTCTTGTACATAGGAGCAGTATTATAGTAGTTATATTCTTGTATATAGGAGGCAGTATTATAGTAGTTATATTCTTGTACATAGGAGCAGTATTATAGTAGTTATATTCTTGTACATAGGAGGCATTATTATAGTAGTTATATTCTTGTACATAGGAGCAGTATTATAGTAGGTATATTCTTGTACATAGGAGGCAGTATTATAGTAGTTATATTCTTGTACATAGGAGGCAGTATTATAGTAGTTATATTCTTGTACATAGGAGCAGTATTATAGTAGTTATATTCTTGTACATAGGAGCAGTATTATAGTAGTTATATTCTTGTATATAGGAGGCAGTATTATAGTAGTTATATTCTTGTACATAGGAGCAGTATTATAGTAGTTATATTCTTGTACATAGGAGGCATTATTATAGTAGTTATATTCTTGTACATAGGAGCAGTACTATAGTAGTTATATTCTTGTACATAGGAGTAGTATTATAGTAGTTATATTCTTGTACATAGGAGCAGTATTATAGTAGTTATATTCTTGTACATAGGAGCAGTATTATTGTAGTTATATTCTTGTACATAGGAGGCAGTATTATAGTAGGTATATTCTTGTACATAGGAGCAGTATTATAGTAGTTATATTCTTGTACATAGGAGGCAGTATTATAGTAGTTATATTCTTGTACATAGGAGTCAGTATTATAGTAATTATATTCTTGTACATAGGAGCAGTATTATAGTAGTTATATTCCTGTACATAGGAGCAGTATTATAGTAGTTATATTCTTGTACATAGGAGCAGTATTATAGTAGTTATATCCTTGTACATAGGAGGCAGTATTATAGTAGTTATATTCTTGTACATAGGAGCAGTATTATAGTAGTTATATTCTTGTACATAGGATCAGTATTATAGTAGTTATATTCTTGTACATAGGAGGCAGTATTATAGTAGTTATATTCTTGTACATAGGAGCAGTATTATAATAGTTATATTCTTGTACATAGGAGCAGTATTATAATAGTTATATTCTTGTACATAGGAGGCAGTATTATAGTAGTTATATTCTTGTACATAGGAGCAGTATTATAATAGTTATATTCTTGTACATAGGAGCAGTATTATAATAGTTATATTCTTGTACATAGGAGGCAGTATTATAGTAGTTATATTCTTGTACATAGGAGCAGTATTATAGTAGTTATATTCTTGTACATAGGAGGCAGTATTATAGTAGTTATATTATTGTACATAGGAGCAGTATTATAGTAGTTATATTCTTGTACATAGGAGCAGTATTATAGTAGTTATATTCTTGTACATAGGAACAGTATTATAGTAGTTATATTCTTGTACATAGGAGGCAGTATTATAGTAGTTATATTCTTGTACATAGGAGGCAGTATTATAGCAGTTATATTCTTGTACATAGGAACAGTATTATAGTAGTTATATTCTTGTACATAGGAGCAGTATTATATTAGTTATATTCTTGTACATAGGAGCAGTATTATAGTAGTTACATTCTTGTACATAGGAGCAGTATTATAGCAGTTATATTCTTGTACATAGGAGCAGTATTATAGTAGTTATATTCTTGTACATAGGAGCAGTATTATAGTAGTTATATTCTTGTACATAGGAGCAGTATTACAGTAGTTATATTCTTGTACATAGGAACAGTATTATAGTAGTTATATTCTTGTACATTGGAGCAGTATTATAGTAGTTATATTCTTGTACATAGGAGGCAGTATTATGGTAGTTATATTCTTGTACATAGGAGCAGTATTATAGCAGTTATATTCTTGTACAAAGGAACAGTATTATAGTAGTTATATTCTTGTACATAGAAACAGTATTATAGTAGTTATATTCTTGTACATAGGAGGCAGTATTATAGTAGTTATATTCTTGTACATAGGAGCAGTATTATAGTAGTTATATTCTTGTATATAGGAGGCAGTATTATAGTAGTTATATTCTTGTACATAGGAGCAGTATTATAGCAGTTATATTTTTGTACATAGAAGCAGTATTATAGTAGTTATATTCTTGTACATAGGAGGCAGTATTATAGTAGTTATATTCCTGTACATAGGAGGTAGTATTATAGTAGTTATATTCTTGTACATAGGAGCAGTATTATAGTAGTTATATTCTTGTACACAGGAGGCAGTATTATAGTAGTTATATCCGTGTACATAGGAGGCAGTATTATAGTAGTTATATTCTTGTACATAGGAGGCAGTATTATAGTAGTTATATTCTTGTACATAGGAGCAGTATTATAGTAGTTATATTCTTGTACATAGGAGCAGTATTATAGTAGTTATATTCTTGTACATAGGAGCAGTATTATAGTAGTTATATTCTTGTACATAGGAGCAGTATTATAGTAGTTATATTCTTGTACATAGGAGCAGTATTATAGCAGTTATATTCTTGTACATAGGAGGCAGTATTATACTAGTTATATTCTTGTACATAGGAGGCAGTATTTATAGTAGTTATATTCCTGTACATAGGAGCAGTATTATAGTAGTTATATTCTTGTACATAGGAGCGGTATTATAGTAGTTATATTCTTGTACATAGGAGCAGTATTATAGTAGTTATATTCTTGTACATAGGAGCAGTATTATAGTAGTTATATTCTTGTACATAGGAGCAGTATTATAGTAGTTATATTCTTGTACATAGGAGGCATTATTATAGTAGTTATATTCTTGTACATAAGAGGCAGTATTATAGTAGTTATATTCCTGTACATAGGAGGCAGTATTATAGTATTTATATTCTTGTATATAGGAGACAGTATAATAGTAGTTATATTCTTGTACATAGGAGCAGTATTATAGTAGTTATATTCTTGTACATAGGAGGCAGTATTATACTAGTTATATTCTTGTACATAGGCTCAGTGTTTCCTTTGTATTCAGTGATTGAGACGATAACTAAATAAAGTTTTTGTTTGTTTTCAGTCACACTATTTGACACACTGATTGCTTGCTGTCCTTTGGGGGTTCTCATTGCCGCCCTGCTGGTCTTGCATTGTATGGTATACAAGCAGTGGATGGAGTACAAGAAAGATCACAACCGAATTGGAAATGCATTCAACTGGAGGATGTGCAGCATCCATATCCCACGTGTCTCATTTGACTTTATAGAATTTTTCTCTATGCTGTAGTTTTATTGATTGACAACAACCACGGATGCCACATCAGGAAATATATGTATAGTTCATACTGCTTGGCCTTTTAGATGTATATTAGCTGCCCTGTAAATAAATATGTATCTATAAATGTGTTTTGTGTCTCACAGATCTTATCCCTGTGCTCATTGTTGCTCCCTGATGGGTTATTCACTATGTTTAAGCCGCTATGAGTGGTAGAAGAAGGATATGAATTGTTTTCAGTATTATAACTGTGTTACTCTACATACAAGACTATAAGTACCATAATACGACCCCTCCTAAATTAATACTCAGAGCATCAGATATTTATGTTCCCAGCCAGCAGCCATGAGGAAGGCTGAGGCGGCCACCTGTGCATCAGCCACCGGGAAGTTTCCCTGTATGGTCTATGGCCAGTTTGCCCCAGGGACTTACTGGAACTACTTTATATCTACAGATGGATATTTTTTTTCCCATGGAGCATTTCCAGTAAGTCTCCATACAGGACTGGTCTCTTTAAAGGGGAGATCCAGCACCCTGCCTAAGCTAAAAGTGCTGGAGAAATGAAGGACTGATCCACATTGATCTGCCCTTCCAAGAATTAGGTTGTTGTGCCCAGTTCTATGATAACAATGTTTTTCTATGGTAATAGCCTCATCGTTTACCCCATTGCGGTACCCTAAGACAAGGTTTATTTGAGAGCAGTAGGAACCAGGAAAGTGTGGAAATGGCAGGTTGTCCATATCATAGCGACACATTATCTGTACATTTATTCACTCTTTTTTTCCCTCTCCTGGTAGGAGCTTTCGACTTCTCTGGCCCAAAAACCTACCAGGTTCTGATAGAATCTGACGTCATCCTCATATGCTCCTTTAATGTGGACCAGCTTCCTGTAGACACAACATTTCTAGCCATACATGGTTTTTCATGCGTAAACAGTTTCTAACGTATGACAACGTGCTAAACGTTTCTCGGCCGGGACTGTCCATGGACCTCCAGGCTGCTCTGATAGGGGATACATCTCTGAGAATATCAAAAGTGGAGATTTCAGACAAAGGTGTATATAAGTGTCTGGTCGTATACAGCCCCCACTCCAAGATGAAGGAGATTACGCTGGACAAACAAGGTAAGGAGCTTGCACATTTACGTGAACAGTAGTCGTTGACATTTTATTAAGATTTGATACTCAACTTTTGGAAAGCTTAGTGATAACCTAAGAACTGAATTGAGGGTCATATTGGTTGTCATCCAGCTTAACAAAACCAGCTATAACCTAGAAATTGCTGAAATAGAAGTTTTGAGAACTTACAAGAGCTGATGACTTAAGGACTCATTTGGTGGTGGAGGAAGGGTCTCCTTAATGCAGGTGATCTTCAGAATATTAGGGAAATCAGTGGGGTTGAGCTGGATCTTTCCCAAAGTCAGCTTGGTGTAAGAGGGGCGGCTGAGTCATATGGCTCACACATGGATGTAGAAGTCTCTGGAGGCTCTCAGCACTGGAGATATGTAAAGCGATGGACAGGGAGGCTTTTACACTTCCTATCACTCATCCCATTGAAGGACACTACAGTCCCCAGCTTGAAGTGACAGATAACAGAGAACAATAGATTGCGTCCATCCGCAGTGTCCTGTAGAGATCGTCTTTGCCTCATGACTCAGAGATTGAACGTTGTCACCGTCCGTCCTGTACCTTACATAGAAAATGACTGATTTCCAGCAGCCGCTTTATACCCAGTAACCATTGCTCCTCACTGGTGACAGCAGAAAGTTCTAGACCTTACATCACCAGAGTCTATGACACAATATACTGCACCCCAAGAACTGACAGTCGTTCTTCTCTCAGAAGGGTCTCTGGACTGGTCTTGTGTCTCCATCCTAAGTCTACTCACTGAGGTCCCAAGCGCTGTCTTCCTGGTGGCCGCACTGGTGACATGCTGGATATGGAGGACGCCAGGTGAGGAGCTCAAGTCTGTCCTAAAGAAATCATGTCTTATATTCCTCTACTGAGTTTGTGTATCTAAGCCTATCCTGTGTGATACTATCTGCTGGGCTGTGTATCCCTGTAATATGTGATACTGTCTGCAGAGTTGTGTATCTAATCCTATCCTGTGTGATACTGTCTGCTGAGCTGTGTATCTAATGCTCTTATGTGTGATACTGTCTGCTGAGCTGTGTATCGAATCCTCTCCTGTGTGATACAGTCTGCTGAGCTGTGTATCTAATCCTCTCCTGTATGATACTGTCTGCTGAGCTGTGTATCTAATCCTATGGTGTGTGATACAGTCTGCTGAGCTGTGTATCTAATCCTGCGATACTGTCTGCTGAGCGGTGTATCTAACCTGGTGATATGTGATACTGTCTGCTGTCTCTAAAGCTATCATACATAATATTGTCTGCTGAGTCTATATATCAAACCTCTCTTGATACTTTCTGATGAGTTTGTGTATCTAAGCCTGTGATGTGTGATACAGCACTGACGTAGCTAATCCTATAGCAGGTGATACAATACATAGATCGGGCACTGTGCGGTAGACTTGCACCACAAGCTCATGATTACATAAGGATTTCTTTCGCTGATGTATTTTTCTGTGATCTTTGTGCTTACTTTACACAGTTTGTAGACCAGAGGACGATGATGATGATGAAGCACCCCGTCCTCCACAGAACAGACATTCACGATGCAGCCACATGTTTTGCCGATCTACAGAAGAAGAAATATCTGCGTCAACAGAGAAAAACGATTTAACAATGTCACAAGACGAAAGACCTTCACCTCCAGTGTCAGCGTCTTCAAGACCAGTGCCACCAGTATCAGCATCATCAAGACCAGTGCCTCCACTATCAGGATGTTCAAGACCTTCATCACCAGATCCAGGTTCTTCGTCACCTGCAGTAGAAGACGCATTGGCTCCATTGCTGAGATGTGGTGGAACAAGGTCTTCAGCAGAGCAGCTTTTTCTCTCGCTCACCAGGTTCTGTCCGATCTCTTGAGTTCACATTCTCCTTGATAAATGAGTCGGAGAACAATCCCGACCACCCTGTAAGTGGATCTCATTGGTCAGGCATGTTGGAGATAAGGTATGTTCTACAGGGGACTCTTTAAGTCAAGTACGCCTTGCTTTCGTCGCCCATTGAGACTCTGCGTTCCTGTAGGTTGGCACAAGTCTGCACATGTAGACAATGTGTCTCAGCATCAGGTCCATCTCCATGAGCTTAGATCTGTGGCCATTGCAGCAGACTAGGCCCTGATAGAAATCAGCTTTCTCACCCCCAATCCTCTGCATACATTACAACAATGGCCGCGATCCCTCTTATTACAGCACGGGGATTTGTAGGCTATTCCTGGACGGGATGTTCTGCTTGGACAATGCATGATTTCTTTTTTTTAGGACAATACTGGTTTGATGAGAAATGAGAACAGATGGCGGAGACATAGTGCTGGGAACCTAGAAGAGAATGACAACTTGGTCCGATGCTCCCCTTTGCCCTGCGCTGAATCGCAGAGGAAAAGGGCTTTTTCTGCAGATACGTACCGGGCTCTTTATGGGTAAGCTAGGCGGAGGCTTCCGCCTTGCAGTGAGCCAGGGGCGTAACTATAGGGGAAGCGGCTGCTTTGGGGCCCTGACCCCGAAGGGGCCCATCCAGGAGGAGGAGGACTAAAAGATTTTGTCAGGGTCCCCTCAACAATATTACACAATGAAATTATATACAGTGACGGTATAGACAGTATAGGAAACGGATGGGACAGCTGCCGGGCCTGGTCTGAAAGAGCGATCTTTACTAGTCACAGGAATGGGGGCGGCATGAAAGGAAGGCGTTGTGAAAAAATTACTGGGGGAGGGGGGCCCCATTCAAAAATATGCTGTGGGGCCCAGTCATTTCTAGCTACGCCACTGCAGTGAGCCCAGTGACGTCATCGACTCTGATGGGCGGGCCTTAGCTCTGCCCTAGCCTCTGCTTAGCAGTGTACTTTTTTTTTTTTAACAGCCCTTGCCCTGCTCATGTCAGAGGGTCTGAGAGGTAGAAGAAGGGGATATGTATGGGCTCAGCTCTGAACCCGGACAACCCCTTTAAATCCATAAATATAAATGCAAGATATTAAAACAATGAAAAAATGTCCAACCCTACCTGCTGCAGTACTGGAGATCCTGCACAAGACATTTTGTCAGCTCCTCAGGGATTAAAGGGGTTATCCAATAAATAGTTTATCCAGCACTGAAGGGTTAAAAGGTAGTGAGGGGTGTGTCTTTTCTGCTGTAGCTCTCTCCCCATCAAAGCTTGCGGGGTGGGGGGAGGGGGTCTTTTTCTGCTGCAGCTCTCTCCCTATCACAGCTCAGGGGTGTTTATTATCTGCTGCAGCTCTCTCCCTATCACAGCTCAGGGGGGGGTGTCTTTTCTGCTGCAGCTCTCTCCCTATCACAGCTCAGGGGGTGTGTCTTTTCTGCTGCAGCTCTCTCCCTATCACAGCTCAGGGGGGGTGTCTTTTCTGCTGCAGGTCTCTCCCTATCACAGCTCAGGGGATGTGTCTTTTCTGCTGCAGCTCTCTCCCTATCACAGCTCAGGGGGTGTGTCTTTTCTGCTGCAGCTCTCTCCCTATCACAGCTCAGGGGGGGTGTCTTTTCTGCTGCAGCTCTCTCCCTATCACAGCTCAGGGGGGAGGTGTCTTTTCTGCTGCAGGTCTCTCCCTATCACAGCTCAGGGGGTGTGTCTTTTCTGCTGCAGCTCTCTCCCTATCACAGCTCAGGGGGGGTGTCTTTTCTGCTGCAGCTCTCTCCCTATCACAGCTCAGGGGGGGTGTCTTTTCTGCTGCAGGTCTCTCCCTATCACAGCTCAGGGGATGTGTCTTTTCTGCTGCAGCTCTCTCCCTATCACAGCTCAGGGGGTGTGTCTTTTCTGCTGCAGCTCTCTCCCTATCACAGCTCAGGGGTGTTTATTATCTGCTGTAGCTCTCTCCCTATCACAGCTCAGGGGGTGTGTCTTTTCTGCTGCAGCTCTCTCCCTATCACAGCTCAGGGGGGGTGTCTTTTCTGCTGCAGCTCTCTCCCTATCACAGCTCAGGGGGTGTGTCTTTTCTGCTGCAGCTCCCTTCCTATCACAGCTCAGGGGTGTGTCTTTTCTGCTGCAGTTCTCTCCCTATCACAGCTCAGGGCATGTGTCTTTTCTGCTGCAGCTCTCTCCCTATCACAGCTCAGGGGATGTGTCTTTTCTGCTGCAGCTCTCTCCCTATCACAGCTCGGGGGGGGGGGGTCTTTTCTGCTGCAGCTCTCTCCCTATCACAGCTCAGGGGGTGTGTCTTTTCTGCTGCAGCTCTCTCCCTATCACAGCTCAGGGGGTGTGTCTTTTCTGCTGCAGCTCCCTTCCTATCACAGCTCAGAGGGGGTGTCTTTTCTGCTGCAGCTCTCTCCCTATCACAGCTCAGGGGGTGTGTCTTTTCTGCTGCAGTTCTCTCCCTATCACAGCTCAGGGGATGTGTCTTTTCTGCTGCAGCTTTCTCCCTATCACAGCTCAGGGGTGTTTATTATCTGCTGCAGCTCTCTCCCTATCACAGCTCAGGGGGTGTGTCTTTTCTGCTGCAGCTCCCTTCCTATCACAGCTCAGGGGGTGTCTTTTCTGCTGCAGCTCTCTCCCTATTACAGCTCAGGGGGTATGTCTTTTCTATAAATCACTAAAAAAGGTGCACCACAATAATAAGCAACTAACAATGCTGGCTAATACCTCAAGCTAATGTTAAAAGCTGAGACTTTTCCAGTCGGGAACACATCGGAGCCCTTTTGCACCAATGTCAAGGTATCTCAGTGTGGCAATGGTCCTACCACTAGACTGCCTATGGTGTGTGAACAAGGTCTGATAGGTGCTAAGATACAACTTACAGCCAAGCTCCCACATACCTCCATAGTGAAATCACTCAGGTAGTGGTAGAGATGATAAGGCTGTGAGCCACACCTATAACAGGCCATGTGACACAGGCTACAAGGTGCAACAGAATGCTATCAGCAAAACGCAATGGCACATTCAATACATATATAGAAAAAAAATCACTGAAATGAAGTGGCCTAAATGGGAGGAACTGCTCAAAAACCCCAAACACTGTAGCGTGTTTCTAACCGGGGGAGCAGTTCCTGTCGGCGCAGGCCACATGCAACCACACAAGATAGAATAATGTGTGGATGTAAATACAAAATTACATAAATCACTGAAAAGACCTTGTTCACACACCATAGGCAGTCTAGTGGTAGGACCCATTGCCACACTGAGATACCTTGACGTTGGTGCAAAAGGGCTCCGATGTGTTCCTGACTGGAATATGTTGTCTAAAGTCTAAGCTTTTAACATCCACTTGAGGGATTAGCCAGAATTGTTAGTTGCTTATCATTGTGGTGCACATTTGTCAGTGATTTATGTAATTTTGTATTTCCATCCACACATTATTCCGTCTTGTGTAGGATGCTTGTGTGGTGCATGTGGCCCGCTACCGACATCCTCCATTGTATGCATTTTGCTGGGGATTGCCGCTAGC
This sequence comes from Bufo bufo, assembly GCF_905171765.1. Lineage (NCBI taxonomy): Eukaryota > Metazoa > Chordata > Amphibia > Anura > Bufonidae > Bufo > Bufo bufo. The sequence continues at coordinate 13,755,296 of NC_053395.1, forward strand.
AGCGGACCACATGCGGAGGAACTGCTCCCCCGGTTAGAAACACGCTACAGTGTTTGGGGTTTTTGAGCAGTTCCTCCTATTTAGGCCACTTTATTTCGGTGTGTCTTTTCTGCTGCAGCTTTCTCCCTATCACAGCTCAGGGGGTGTGTCTTTTCTGCTGCAGTTCTCTCCCTATCACAGCTCAGGGGGTGTCTTTTCTGCTGCAGTTCTCTCCCTATAACAGCTCGGGGGAGTGTCTTTTCTGCTGCAGTTCTCTCCCTATCACAGCTCAGGGGATGTATCTTTTCTGCTGCAGTTCTCTCCCTATCACAGCTCAGGGGGGGGGTGTATTTTCTGCTGCAGCTCTCTCCCTATCACAGCTCAGGGGGGGGTGTATTTTCTGCTACAGCTCTCTCCCTATCACAGCTCAGGGGGGGTGTCTTTTCTGCTGCACCTCTCTCCCTATCACAGCTCAGGATACATGTTCTTTCTTCTGCAGGTCTCTCCCTATCACAGCTCAGGGTGTGTGTCTTTTCTGCTGCAGCTCTTTCCCTATCACAGCTCAGGGGGTGTGTCTTTTCTGCTGCAGCTCTTTCCCTTTCACAGCTCAGGGGGGGGTGTCTCTTCTGCTGCAGCTCTCTCCCTATCACAGCTCAGGGGGTGTGTCTTTTCTGCTGCAGCTCTTTTCCTTTCACAGCTCAGGGGGGGGGTGTCTTTTCTGCTGCAGCTCTTTCCCTATCACAGCTCAGGGGATGTGTCTTTTCTGCTGCAGCTCTTTCTTTTTCACAGCTCAGGGGGGGGGGGTGTCTCTTCTGCTGCAGCTCTCTCCCTATCACAGCTCAGGGGGTGTGTCTTTTCTGCTGCAGCTCTTTCCCTATCACAGCTCAGGGGGTGTGTCTTTTCTGCTGCAGCTCTCTTCCTATCATAGCTCAGGGGGGGGGTGTCTTTTCTGCTGCAGCTCTCTCCCTATCACGCTCAGGAGGTGTGTCTTTTCTGCTGCAGCTCTCTCCCTATCACAGCTCGGGGGGGGGGGGTCTTTTCTGCTGCAGCTCTTTCCCTATCACAGCTCAGGAGGGGTGTCTTTTCTGCTGCCGCTCTCTTCTTGTAACTGTAACAGCTGCTAACAGTATATACGGCTGGTTGCAGCTGAAGGATGGAACTGAGCATGTGCGGGCAGCTCAGTAGGAAGATGTACATATTACTATACAGACTAAACACCAGGGGGCACCACTATAATAAAGTAAACAGAATATCTCGCAACTGGAGCATTTCTGTGACAGAAAGTAAATTGCTAAAGTAACCAGTTTTTTTGTGCTGAATCATATTAATACAACATTTAATGATGTCACAACCCCTGTAATATGTTTCTGTCACACAGTAGGGACATTGCCCGAACATACCATAACTACTCCAAGTCACCAATTTTTTGTCTTTTCGCCCCAGCCCTGTATGACCATGGATTATATACAGAGGCTGCGTCTGTAGTGCCATCATACGATGCACAATGTACACATACATACGTACACATAAGGATTCATTCTTGGTGAAGATATTACTGCCAAACGCTGCAAGGCAAAGGACGGTATGAATCCGCCCCATTCATCATGTCCAGGTCCGTGCCTGTTATAATCCTAACCCATTATTAAAGGCCTTCTGTCACCCCACTAAAGTCACTTTTTTTTTTTGGGCAACTTAAATTCTTTATAATGCGATATATCAATATATAATGCTCTTACTCATTTTGGTTCAGCAGTTTCTTCAAAAAACGGACTTTTATAATATGTAAATGAGCTCTCTACCAGCAAGTAGGGCGGCTACTTGCTGGTAGCAGCCGCCTCCTCCTTTCATAAAGACGCCCCCTCCTCCTGTTGATTGACAGGGCCAGCGAACGCGATCATCCTCTGGCTGGCCCTGTCTGCGTTCAAAATCTGGCACCTGCGCCGTACCTGTCTTCATTCGGCGCAGGCGCACTGAGAGGAGGACGCGCGCTCTGCCGCTCCATCCTCAATGCTCCTGCGCCGATGACGTCACATCTACACCCGGCGCAGGTGCACTGAGGATGGAGCGGCCGAGCGAGCGTCCTCCTCTCAGTGCGCCTGCGCCGACTGAAGACAGCTACGGCGCAGGCGCCAGATTTTGAACGCAGACAGGGCCAGCCAGAGGACGATCGTATTCGCTGGCCCTGTCAATCAACAGGAGGAGGGGGCGTCTTTATGAAAGGAGGATGCGGCTGCTACCAGCAAGTAGCCGCCCTACTTGCTGGTAGAGAGCTAATTTACATATTATAAAAGTCCGTTTTTTTAAGAAACTGCTGAACCAAAATAAGTAAGAGCATTATATATTGATAAATCGCATTATAAGGAATTTAAGTTGCCAAAAAAATAAAAAATTACTTTAGTGGGGTGACAGAAGCCCTTTAACCCATTTTTGTTTGGTGGTAATAGACATATATATTTTTTCTTTTTATTACAATAGATTTCCTAGGCTCTGAGTGATGGCAGCTCTGGGGCCGTCTTTTAATCTGTGATCACAGCTATTTAAGCCTTAAATGCTACGGACAATAGCGATTGCAGCAGAGAAGGGGGCACCACCTATCCACTTCCCCCACGACATGAACATGCCGTGTTGACTGGTTGCTTTTGCAGCAAATGTTCTCCAGGTTGCTGGCTCTTCATTGCATGTTCCATTACCATGCTGTATATGTATGATGCCGTGCATTATGTTGTTTTTATTATTTCATATCTGACTATTGAAGTTTCGGGCAGGCAATAGGCTGACTTTTTTGATTTCTGCAGCTCATTTTTGAGTTTTGTTCTATAGACTCGGATAGGGACAGCAGAGTCATCGCTTTATCATTAGAGGACAGGGACAGCAGAGTCATCTCTTTATCATTAGAGGACAGGGACAGCAGAGTCATCGCTTTATCATTAGAGGACAGGGACAGCAGAGTCATCTCTTTATCATTAGAGGACAGGGACAGCAGAGTCATCTCTTTATCATTAGAGGACAGGGACAGCAGAGTCATCTCTTTATCATTAGAGGACAGGGACAGCAGAGTCATCTCTTTATCATTAGAGGACAGGGACAGCAGAGTCATCTCTATCATTAGAGGACATGGACAGCAGGGTCATCTCTTTATCTTTAGACGACAGGGACAGCAGAGTCATCTCTTTATCATTAGATGTACAGAGACAGCAGAGTCATCTCTTTATCATTAGTGGACAGGGATAGCAGAGTCATCTTTTTGTCATTAGAGGACATGGACAGCAGAGTCATCTCTATCATTAGAGGACATGAACAGCAGGGTCATCTCTTTGTCATTAGAGGACATGGACAGCAGGGCCATCTCTATCATTAGACGACAGGGACAGCAGGGTGATCTCTTTATCATTAGACGACAGGGACAGCAGAGTCATCTCTTTATCATTAGTGGACAGGGACAGCAGAGTCATCTCTTTATCATTAGATGACAGGGACAGCAAAGTCATCTCTTTATCATTAGTGGACACGGACAACAGAGTCATCTCTATCATTAGAGGACAGGGACAGCAGGGTCATCTCTTTATCATTGGACGACAGGGACAGCAGAGTCATCTCTTTATCATTAGATGACAGAGACAGCAGAGTCATCTCTTTATCATTAGTGGACAGGGACAGCAGAGTCATCTTTTTGTCATTAGAGGACATGGACAGCAGAGTCATCTCTATCATTAGAGGACATGGACAGCAGGGTCATCTCTTTGTCATTAAAGGACATGGACAGCAGGGCCATCTCTATCATTAGACGACAGGGACAGCAGGGTGATCTCTTTATCATTAGATGACAGGGACAGCAGAGTCATCTCTTTATCATTAGTGGACAGGGACAGCAGAGTCATCTCTTTATCATTAGATGACAGGGACAGCAAAGTCATCTCTTTATCATTAGTGGACACGGACAACAGAGTCATCTCTATCATTAGAGGACAGGGACAGCAGGGTCATCTCTTTATCATTGGACGACAGGGACAGCAGAGTCATCTCTTTATCATTAGATGACAGAGACAGCAGAGTCATCTCTTTATCATTAGTGGACAGGGACAGCAGAGTCATCTTTTTGTCATTAGAGGACATGGACAGCAGAGTCATCTCTATCATTAGAGGACATGGACAGCAGGGTCATCTCTTTGTCATTAGAGGACAGGGACAGCAGAGTCATCTCTTTATCATTAGACGACAGGGACAGCAGAGTCATCTCTTTATCATTAGATGACTGGGACAGCAGAGTCATCTCTTTATCATTAGAGGACAGGGACAGCAGAGTCATCTCTATCATTAGAGGACAGGGCCAGCAAAGTCATCTCTTTATCATTAGAGGACAGGGACAGCAGAGTCATCTCTTTATCATTAGATGACAGGGACAGCAGAGTCATCTCTTTATCATTAGATGATAGGGACAGCAGAGTCATCTCTTTATCATTAGAGGACAGGGACAGCAGAGTCATCTCTTTATCATTAGAGGACAGGGACAGCAGGGTCATCTCTTTATCATTAGAGGACAGGGACAGCAGGGTCATCTCTTCATCATTAGAGGACAGGGACAGCAGAGTAATCTCTATCATTAGTGGACAGGGACAGCAGAGTCATCTCTTCATCATTAGAGGACAGGGACAGCAGAGTCATCTCTTCATCATTAGAGGACAGGGACAGCAGAGTCATCTCTTCATCATTAGAGGACAGGGACAGCAGAGTCATCTCTTCATCATTAGAGGACAGGGACAGCAGAGTAATCTCTATCATTAGAGGACAGGGACAGCAGAGTAATCTCTATCATTAGTGGACAGGGACAGCAGGGTCATCTCTTCATCATTAGAGGACAGGGACAGCAGGGTCATCTCTTCATCATTAGAGGACAGGGACAGCAGGGTCATCTCTTCATCATTAGAGGACAGGGATAGATGGCAGCTCTATTATAACAGTAGAGGCCTAGACAAGACAAGAAAGTTAAAGGGGTTGTCTCACCTTAGATTTATATGGCCATCAATGTTAGATAGGTGCAGGTCCCACTTCTGGACCCCCGCACATGCACAGCCACCCTCCATTCATTTCAATGGCTATATTCAGCAGTCCCATAGAGGTGGCCGCGTTTGCAAGGCGCTTATTCCATCATTTCTATAGGACTTCCGATAATAGCAAAACGCGCTCTCCTTCTCTAGACACGTGCGGGTACTACCTCTGGAACCTGCTCCTATCTGACATTGGTGGCAGATATCCTAGCAATATGCCACCAATATCTCAGGTGACACAACCCCTTAAACACCACATAGATAAGGCTCCCCTGTTCTTTTAGGAGACTGCAATAGTTTTCTGGCCGTTTCTGAACATTACCTTTCATTGTTTCCAAACATTCCTTTCAGGCTACATGCACAAGACCGTATGTGTTTTGCGGTCCGCAAATTGAAGATCCGGAAAAAAATGGATGACATCCGTATGCCGTATATTTTTTGCGAGGCTACGGAACAGACATACTGATGCGGACAGCACACGGTTTGCTGTCCGCATTTTTTGCTGTCCCACTGAAATGAATGGGTCCGCATCCTATCCGCAAAAAAAACGGAACGGACACGGAAACAAACAACGTTCGTGTGCATGTAGCCTTAATAAGATGTATTGCATCATGAAGTCACCTTTCTGGTTGTCACACAGTATCGAGGTGGAGTCGATGGGAAGGAAAACATTCTACATATGTATAAAAAAAAAATTGCTCCAGTCCTTCCCGGGAGCCATGGGAAATCTAGGAACTCGAACTTTGTATTCCAGGAATGAAGCTGCTTTCTTTCACTTTCACTTTCCCGACCGTCGTGGCCTAAATCTGCAGAGAACAAGATGATTTCCCTTGAACAGAGATGGAGGAGAATAAATGAAGGCACTGCCATGGGGCGAGCGGGAGCCCTGCTGCTTCTCTTCCTCTGTCACACATGTGAGTGTTACTGTCACTTGTCTCAGGTCTGCCTTATATACGCCGTATAGCAGCTCCAACACCGCGGCAGCCACCGCCCCTCCTCTCTCCATTGTCTGTGTTGTTTGCCTAAAGCTTCTCGCTACATTATAGCTTGTGTCTGCTACAATTTAGATAGATGTAGCAGAGCCGGTTGGAGCAGAACACGTTGTAGGATCAGGGCTTGTGTTACTTTGTGCATTATTTCCAGAGCTGCACTCCCGTCTCTGTCTGCAATGTCTCTGACCGATTGTCTGTGAATCATAGTTTAATTACGTGCTCGGTAATCCTGTGGTTAGTTGCTCTTCCAAGACAGGCTATATTGGGGGTCATTTACCATGACCAGATTATTACACCGGTCTGTGTTTCCCCTTTGCGCTGGCGGAGGATGTGCTTAATTTATGACGAGGTATGCGCCCCTGGCAGTCTGGGCATGAGGCAAAAACAGAGGTGTAACTAGGCTTTCCTGCACCCGGGGCAAGGATTCAGATTTGTTTTTTTACACTAAGCCACTCCTCTAATTCCGCCCAATGCATAACTGTCCCACCTAATAAAATCTATCAGAGGGTACATGGGGGTACCAATACTCCTTGCGATAAATGAAAGACCCAACTGGTCCTACCTCATCCAGGGTGACGCTGGCATCGGCGTGATGTCCTCTGGATCAGGAACCTTTGTGCCTATCACACTAGTTATGCCCACCTTTGTGCCCCCTCACAGTATTTATGTCCTGATATTTGCCCCCTCACTGTAGTTATGGCCAGATATGTGCCCCCTCACTGTAGTTATGGTCAGATATGTGCCCCCTCACTGTAATTATGCCCAGATATGTGCCCCCTCACTGTAGTTATGCCCAGATATGTGCGCTCTCACTGTAGTTATGCCCAGATATGTGCCCCCTCACTGTTGTTATGGCCCGATATGTGCCCCCTCACTGTAGTTATGCCCAGATATGTGCCCCCTCACTGTAGTTATGCCCAGATATGTGCCCCCTCACTGTAGTTATGCCCAGATATGTGCCCTCTCACTGTAGTTATGCCCAGATATGTGCCCCCTCACTGTTGTTATGGCCAGATATGTGCCCCCTCACTGTAGTTATGCCCAGATATGTGCCCCCTCACTGTAGTTATGCCCAGATATGTGCCCCCTCACTGTTGTTATGGCCAGATATGTGCCCCTCACTGTAGTTATGGTCAGATATGTGCCCCTTCACAGTAGTTATGCCTAGATATGTGCCCCATCACAGTAGTTATGCCTAGATATGTGCCCCCTCACTGTTGTTATGGCCAGATATGTGCCCCTCACTGTAGTTATGGTCAGATATGTGCCCCTTCACAGTAGTTATGCCTAGATATGTGCCCCATCACTGTAGTTTTGCCTAGATATGTGCTCCCTCAGTGTAGTTATGCCCAGATATGTGCCCCCTCACTGTTGTTATGGCCAGATATGTGCCCCCTCAGTGTAGTTATGCCCAGATATGTGCCCCCTCACTGTTGTTATGGCCAGATATGTGCCCCCTCACTGTAGTTATGCCCAGATATGTGCCCCTTCACTGTAGTTATGCCCAGATATGTGCCCCCTCACTGTAGTTATGCCCAGATATGTGCCCCCTCACTGTTGTTATGGCCAGATATGTGCCCCCTCAGTGTAGTTATGGACAGATATGTGCCCCCCCACCGTAGTTATGCCCAGATATGTGCCCCCTCACAGTAGTTATGCCCAGATATGTGCCCCCTCACTTTAGTTATGCCCAGATATGTGCCCCTCACAGTAGTTATGCCCAGATATGTGCCCCCTCACAGTAGTTATTCCCAGATATGTGCCCCCTCACTGTTGTTATGGCCAGATATGTGCCCCCTCACTGTAGTTATGCCCAGATATGTGTTCCCTCACTTTAGTTATGCCCAGATATGTGCCCTCTCACAGAGTTATGTCCTCCTTTGGCCCCCAGTGCGCACTCCAGCTACATAAAAGAAAGAAAAAAAAACACAAATACTCACCTGCTTCCCTGATGACGCGCTCCCACACAAACATGGCGCTGCTGGCAGTGCAGGCGGCCGATTCCCGAGCTTTCAGAGCTCATCTGGCCGGGAGTTGTTTTTTGCCTGTTTTCTGGCAGAAATTTTTGTAAATTCTTTGGGGCCAATATCCCAAAAGAATAATTCTGCACAAAAACAACTGTGCAACAAAATATTGTTGCTTGAGCATTTAAAAAGTCACAAAAAAGGCATAGCACCGTTCATAAATGACCCCCATTTTTCAGAAAGGCAACAGTGGAAAAAACGTCCATTAAAAACTGACAGTGTCTCCGTGTTTAACGGACGTTTTTTCACTATTGTGCGAATGTAGATTTACGTTTCCTAGTTAATTGGATGGAGCTGTGATGTTACATTATTGCTACAAAGTATCAGGTACAAGGTATTATTTCATGATAATTTATTAGCTCATAGATTTTTCTAAATTCTTTCTGTATCAATTATTCACAATATTAGAGGGGTTTCCTTAGTGTTTAATACTGATGGACTATCCTCAGGATAGGTCATCAGTATCTGATCAGTGGGGGTCTGACACCCTCACCCCCACCCATCAGCTTTTTGAAGAGGCTGTGGTGCTCCGGTGAGTGTTGCAGCCTCCCTTACAGCTTACCAAGTGCAGCGCCATCCATTGGAAAGTGGCTGTGCTTGGTATTGCAGCTCAGCCCCATTCATTTGAATGTGACTGACCTACACATAGGCCATGGGACCGATGAACGTGACATCAGTGGCCTAGGAAGAGGCTGCAGGATTCGCCAAAGCGACACGGCCTCTTCATACAGCTGATCGGCGTGGTTACCGATGAGATACTGATAACCTATCCCATGGAATGGTCATCGATATTAAACATTCATAAAACCCATTTGAAGACCTCAACTGTATGATTCCAGGGAAGAGAAATCTGGCCTGTGAGTACGATGAACATACGTGTGCATGACTGTACAGCCGTGTGTTCATCCCATGACCGGGGTAGATGTTATACTCTACAAATAAAATAAGGATTCACATTCAATGACTGTAAGCAGAGATCTTAAAAGCCTGAAATGATTGATATAAAACGTATACTGAAAACTTTCATTATTCAGAAAAAAATGCAATATCTCTTTAAGGCCTCATGCACAGGGCCGTTGCCATTTTTGTGGTCCGCAAATGGCAGATCCACAAAACATGGATAACTGGCCGTGTGCGTTCCGCATTTTGCAGCACGGAACGTCCTGCCCTCTGTCCTCTCCTTGTCTGTAAAATGGACAAGAATAGAACATACGGACATACGGTTTCAGAAAGCACATGGTGTGCTGTCCGCATCTTTTGCAGCCCCTTTGAAGTGAATGGGTCCTCATCCGATCAGCATGAGCACCAAAACCATGTTCATGTACATGAGCCCTAAGGCTGAGTTCAGACTTCAGTTATTGGTCAGTTATTTTGTCCAGTTATTGTGAGCCAAAACCAGGTGCGGGTCAAAAACGCAGAACAGGCGTTGATCTTTGCCTTCTACCCGATCTCTCAGGTGCTCCACTATTGGCTTTGGCTCACGATCACTGATCGAAATACCTGACCAAATAACTGAAGTGTGAACTCAACCTAAGGGCTCATTCAGACGACCGTATTTATGTGTCCGCAACCGTTCTGCAAACCCATTCATTTCAATGGGGCCGCAAAAGATGCGCCATGTGGTGTCCACATCCGTGCTTCCATTCCGCTGCCCCGCAAAAAGATAGAGCATGTCCTATTCTTATTTCTATCATAGGGCTGGCGGTGTGCGTTCCGCAAAACACATACTCTGTCGTCTGAATGAGCCCTAAGCTGAAAAGTTTAGTACAATATGGAAGGGGGGAGGGGAGGAATGTATTTGAATGTGAACTACTGAGGAAAAAGATAAAAATTAAGACTGAGAAAAAGCTGCAGAATATAGAGTGCACACAGTATGTATGTATATATATATATATATCTCTTATATATATAAAAACTAGCAGAAGGACCCGGCTTCGCACGGGTATATTTCATCTATTTAATTTTATGTTTCCGTGTGTCGTAAAAAGATATCAACAGTTTCCCCCATAACAGTGTGCCCGCCCCTTTAACTGTGACTTTCACTGTGACCGCCCCTTTAACTGTGACCGCCCCTTTAACTGTGACTTTCACTGTCACCGCCCCTTTAACTGTGACTTTCACAGTGGCCGCCCCTTTAACAGTGACTTTCACAGTGACCGCCCCTTTAACAGTGACCGCCCCTTTAACAGTGACTTTAACAGTGACCGCCCCTTTAACAGTGACTTTCACAGTGACCGCCCCTTTAACAGTGACTTTCACAGTGGCCGCCCCTTTAACTATGACTTTCACAGTGACCGCCCCTTTAACTGTGACTTTCACAGTGACCGCCCCTTTAACTGTGACTTTCACAGTGACCGCCCATTTAACTGTGACTGTTACAGTGACCGCCCCTTTAACTGTGACTTTCACTGTGACCGCCCCTTTAACTGTGACTTTCACTGTGGCCGCCCCTTTAACTGTGACTTTCACTATGACCGCCCCTTTAACTGTGACTTTCACTGTGACCACCCCTTTAACTGTGACCGCCCCTTTAACTGTGACTTTCACTGTCGCCGCCCCTTTAACTGTGACTTTCACTGTCACCGCCCCTTTAACTGTGACTGATAGAGCATGTCCTATTCTTATTTCTATCATAGGGCTGGCGGTGTGCGTTCCGCAAAACACATACTCTGTCGTCTGAATGAGCCCTAAGCTGAAAAGTTTAGTACAATATGGAAGGGGGGAGGGGAGGAATGTATTTGAATGTGAACTACTGAGGAAAAAGATAAAAATTAAGACTGAGAAAAAGCTGCAGAATATAGAGTGCACACAGTATGTATATATATATATATATCTCTTATATATATAAAAACTAGCAGAAGGACCCAGCTTCGCACGGGTATATTTCATCTATTTAATTTTATGTTTCCGTGTGTCGTAAAAAGATATCAACAGTTTCCCCCATAACAGTGTGCCCGCCCCTTTAACTGTGACTTTCACTGTGACCGCCCCTTTAACTGTGACTTTCACAGTGGCCGCCCCTTTAACAGTGACTTTCACAGTGACCGCCCTTTTAACAGTGACCGCCCCTTTAACAGTGACTTTAACAGTGACCGCCCCTTTAACAGTGACTTTCACAGTGACCGCCCCTTTAACAGTGACTTTCACAGTGGCCGCCCCTTTAACTGTGACTTTCACAGTGACCGCCCCTTTAACTGTGACTTTCACAGTGACCGCCCATTTAACTGTGACTGTTACAGTGACCGCTCCTTTAACTGTGACTTTCACTGTGACCGCCCCTTTAACTGTGACTTTCACTGTGGCCGCCCCTTTAACTGTGACTTTCACTATGACCGCCCCTTTAACTGTGACCGCCCCTTTAACTGTGACTTTCACTGTCGCCGCCCCTTTAACTGTGACTTTCACTGTCACCGCCCCTTTAACTGTGACTTTCACTGTCACCGCCCCTTTAACTGTGACTTTCTGTCACGACGGACAGGATATCAGATACACAGATAAATGAACAAACAAGTTTCTAGGCGAGAAGCTGGGGATAAGGTCACCTCCTAGCAAATCCCTAACAGCTCTCCCTATTCTGCTATGCCCACATTCAGACTCTGACGGTGGGAATAATGTGTCCTCGTGCCTGGGCTGAAAATACCCTAGAATCCCTGATATGGTGAAAGGGGAATAGGGGTAGCCTGCTCCCTCAGAAACTGGAGGGGACAGACGTCACTCAAGCAGCCTAGACAGCAAACAACAAGAAATCAGAAACCAACTTATCTTATCAGAGCAGGAACAGCCAATCCTTCCTTCCTTGCTTTCAAAGCCTGACAGAAGCTATAACCCGCACGGAACACTGGGAGTGGAAGTAATTTAAACCAACGACCCCACCCAGTGCACCTGAAGGGAGGTGGATCTAGCACGACTCCAAAACACAACAAAAGACTAGACACGTGCTTCTAATCTGGCAGACCTCTGCACATAGTCTGAGCAGGGCATGACACTTTCACTGTGACCGCCCCTTTAACTGTGACTTTCAAAGTGACCACCCCTTTAACTGTGACTTTCACTGTGACCGCCCCTTTAACTGTGACTTTCACTGTGACCGCCCCTTTAAGCAGTAAAGAAATATGGCTGGGTTGTTATGGAAACCTGGAGTAAAACTGTGTTTATGGAAGTTGGGATTTGAAGAGAAAGAATTGCAGGCTTGTATTTGGGGGGGGGCTCATTTTTGGGGAATATCTCATGAACGGTATGTCCTAGAGAGCTGAGACCCGGTCTAAAACCTTCCCTGACACCTGATGTACATGTGTGCCAAATTTGATGAAAATCGGTCCAGTCGTTTGGTTGCGCATAAAGAACGTCTATAGACAGACAGACAGAAACTCATTTTTATGCGTTTGGACGTTCTTTATGCGTGACCAAACGACTGGACCGATCTTCACCAAATTTGGCACACAGGTACATCAGGTGTCAGGGAAGGTTTTAGACTCCCTAGGACGTGCCTTTCCTGAGATATTCCCAAAAAATGACCTGCATTAGCCAATACAAGCCTGCAAGTCTTTCACTAAAATCCGTACTGCCATTTACACATGTTCCTTATTAGCCAATCACAGGTTTTAGCAGTTCGCAGGTCCTGAAATATTCAGTCATATGACGTATGACGGCACAACTACACTGCTACATACATGGGGGGAAGGGGCCACTATTAAATGGATGGCCGCTGTGGAGTTCACTGTTAAAGGGGCGGGCACTGTAGAGGTCACTGTTAAAGAGGTGGTCAATGTTAAAGGGGCGGGCACTGTGGAGGTCACTGTTAAAGGGGCAGGTACTGTAGAGGTAACTGTTAAAAGGGGCGGTCACTATTAAAGGGACGGGCACTGTGGAGGTCTCTGTTAAAGGGGCGGGCACTGTGGAAGTCACTGTTAAAGGGGGGCAATGTGGATATCACTGTTAAAGGGGCGACCATTATGAAGGTCACTGTTAAAGAGGCGCTCAATGTTAAAGGGGCGGGCACTGTGGAGGTCATTGTTAAAGGGGCAGGCACTGTTAAAGGGGTGGGCACAGTGGAGGTCACTGTTAAAGGGGCAGGCACTGTTAAAGGGGCAGGCATTGTGGAGGTCACTTTTAAAGGGGAAGACACTGTGGAGGTCACTATAAAAGGGATGAGCACTGTGGAGGTCACTGTTAAACCCTTCAATACACAGCCTTATTTCACCTTAAGGACAAGGCCATTTTTTGCAAATCTGACCAGTGTCACTTTAAGTGGTGATAACTTTAAAACGCTTTTACTTATCCAGGCCATTCTGAGATTGTTTTTTCATCACATATTGTACTTCATGACACTGGTAAAATGGAGTAAAAAAAAATTGGCAAAAATTTGGAAAAATTAGCAAATTTCCAAGTTTCAATTTCTCTACTTCTATAATACATAGTAATACCTACAAAAATAGTTATTACTTTACATTCCCCATATGTCTACTTCATGTTAGGATCATTTTGGGAATGACATTTTATTTTTGGGGGACATTACAAGGCTTAGAAGTTTAGAAGTAAATCTTGAAATTTCTCAGAAATTTTCAAAAACCAACTTTTTAAGGACCAGTTCAGGTCTAAAGTCACTTTGTGAGGCTTACATAATAGAAACCAGCCCAAAATGACCCCATTCTAGAAACTACACCCCTCAAGGTATTCAAGACTTGTTAACCCTTTAGGTGTTCCACAAGAATTAATGGAAAATAGAGATACAATTTCAAATTTTCACTTTTTTGGCAAATTTTAATATTTTTTATATTTATTTTTCCAGTTACAAAGCAAGGGTTAACAGCCAAAAAAACTCAATAGTTATGGCCCTGATTCTGTAGTTTACAGAAACACCCCATATGTGGTCGTAAACTGCTGTACGGGCACACAGCAGGGCGCAGAAGGAAAGGAATGCCATACGGTTTTTGAAAGGCAGATTTTGCTGGACTGGTTTTTTGACACCATGTCCCATTTGAAGCCCCCCTGATGCACCCCTAGAGTAGAAACTCCAAAAAGTGACCCCATTTTAGAAACTACGGGATAGGGTGGCAGTATTGTTGGTACTAGTTTAGGGTACATATGATTTTTGGTTGCTCTATATTACACTTTTTGTGAGGCAAGGTAACAAGAAATAGCTGTTTTGGCACCGTTTTTTCCCCGTTATTTACAACATTCATCTGACAGGTTAGATCATGTGGTATTTTAATAGAGCAGGTTGTCACGGACGCGGCGATATCTAATATGTATACATTTTTTTATTTATGTAAGTTTTACACAATAATATCATTTTTGAAACAAAAAAAAAACATGTTTTAGTGTCTCCATATTCTGCGGGATGAGATGATGGTTTGATTGGAACTATTTTGGGCTGCATATGAATTTTTGATCGCTTGCTATTACACTTTTTGTGATGTAAGGTGACAAAAAATTGTTTATTTAGCACAGTTTTTATTTTTTATTTTTTACGGTGTTCATCTGAGGGGTTAGGTCATGTGATATTTTTATAGAGCCGGTCGATACGCACGCGGCGATACCTAATATGTCATTTTTTTTTTTTACTTTATTTGGGGAAAATGACGTTTTTGTTTATTTTTACTTGAAACTTTTAATTTGGGGCGGGGGGGACTTTATTTTTTCAACTTTTTTTTCACTTTTTTTTTTGTCCCACTTTGGGACTTCAACTTTTGGGGGTCTAATCCTTTACAATGCATTTCAATGCTTCTGTATTGGAATGCATTGGCTGTATGAGTTAGGCCTTATGCACACGACAGTATTTTTTCACGATCCGCAAAACGGGGTTCCGTTGGTCCGTGATCCGTGACCGTTTTTTCGTCCGTGGGTCTACCTTGATTTTTGGAGGATCCACGGACATGAAAAAAAAGTCGTTTTGGTGTCCACCTGGCCGTGCGGAGCCAAACGGATCCGTCCTGACTTACAATGCAAGTCAATGTGGACGATCCGTTTGACGTTGACACAATATGGTGCAATTGCAAACGGATCCGTCCCCCATTGACTTTCAATGTAAAGTCAGGAGTTAATATACCATAGGATCAGAGTTTTCTCCAATCCGATGGTATATTTTAATTTGAAGCGTCCCCATCACCATGGGGAGCTCCTCCTACTGGTAAGTGACAGGTCTGTGCGGCGCATTGCTTAATTATCTGTCACTTACCAGTAGGAGGAGCTCCCGGCCGGTCACAGACAGCGCAGCAGGTAAGTATGATGCTTCTAATATTGCTAAGTAACCATGGCAACCAGGACTGCAGGAGCGTCCTGTCCTGGTTGCCATGGTTACCGATCGGAGCCCCAGCGATTAAACTGGGACTCCGATCGGAACTCTCCACTGCCACCAATGATTGGGGGGGGGGGGGGGGCACACACTGGCCACCAATTATATTAATACAATAGAGGGGGGGGCCGGGGGAGGGATGGCGCACACTGGCCACCAATGATAATACAATAGAGGGAGGGAGGGGGGGCCGGGGGGGCCGCACACTGGCCACCAATTATAATACAATAAAGGGAGGGAGGGGGGCGGGGGGGCCGCACACTGGCCACCAATGATATTAATACAATAGAGGGGGGGCCGGGGGGGGGGGGCGCACACTGGCCACCAATGATAATACAATAGAAGGAGGGAGGGGGGCTGGGGGGGCCGCACACTGGCCACCAATGATAATACAATAGAGGGGGGGGGGGGGGGGGGGGGGGCCGCACACTGGCCACCAATGATATTAATACAATAGAGGGGGGGCCGGGGGGGCGCACACTGGCCACCAATGATAATACAATAGAGGGAGGGAGGGGGGCCGGGGGGGGGCGCAAACTGGCTACCAATGATAATAAGATAAAGGGAGGGGGGCCGCACTGGCCACCAATGAAATTAAAACTGGGGAGGGAGGGGGGTCTGCCCCCTGCTGCCTGGCAGCCCCTGATCTCTTACAGGGCGCTATGATACGCACAATTAACCCCTTCAGGTGCAGCACCTGAGGGGTTAATTGTGCGGATCACAGCCCCCTGTAAGAGATCGGATGCTGCCAGGCAGCAGGGGGCAGTCATGCACACAGTTCGTAGTATATTCTAACTAGAAGCGTCCCCATCACCATGGGAACGCCTCTGTGTTAGAATATACTGTCGGATTTGAGTTTTCACGAAGTGAAAACTCAGCTCTGAAAAAGCTTTTATGCAGACGGATCTTCGGATCCGTCTGTATGAAAGTAGCCTACGGACACGGATCACGGACACGGATGCCAATCTTGTGTGCATCCGTGTTTTTTCACGGACCCATTGACTTGAATGGGTCCGTGAACCGTTGTCCGTCAAAAAAATAGGACAGGTCTTATTTTTTTGACGGACAGGATACACGGATCACGGAGGTGGATGACAAACGGTGCATTTACGACCTGTGTCCTGAAGAGGTTAAAGGGGCAGGTACTGTGGAAGTCACTGTTAAAGGGGCGGGTACTGTGGAGGTCACTGTTAAAGGGGTGGCCACTATGAAGGTCACTGTTAACCACCTCAGCCCCCAGTGCTTAAACACCCTGAAAGACCAGGCCACTTTTTACACTTCTGACCTACACTACTTTCACCGTTTATTGCTCGGTCATGCAACTTACCACCCAAATGAATTTTACCTCCTTTTCTTCTCACTAATAGAGCTTTCATTTGGTGGTATTTCATTGCTGCTGACATTTTTACTTTTTTTGTTATTAATCGAAATTTAACGATTTTTTTGCAAAAAAATGACATTTTTCACTTTCAGTTGTAAAATTTTGCAAAAAAAAACGAGATCCATATATAAATTTTGCTCTAAATTTATAGTTCTACATGTCTTTGATAAAAAAAAAATGTTTGGGTAAAAAAAAAATGGTTTGGGTAAAAGTTATAGCGTTTACAAACTATGGTACAAAAATGTGAATTTCCGCTTTTTGAAGCAGCTCTGACTTTCTGAGCACCTGTCATGTTTCCTGAGGTTCTACAATGGCCAGACAGTACAAACACCCCACAAATGACCCCATTTCGGAAAGTACACACCCTAAGGTATTCGCTGATGGGCATAGTGAGTTCATAGAACTTTTTATTTTTTGTCACAAGTTAGCGGAAAATGATGATTTTTTTTTTTTTTTTTCTTACAAAGTCTCATATTCCACTAACTTGTGACAAAAAATAAAAAGTTCTATGAACTCGCCATGCCCATCAGCGAATACCTTGGGGTCTCTTCTTTCCAAAATGGGGTCACTTGTGGGGTAGTTATACTGCCCTGGCATTCTAGGGGCCCAAATGTGTGGTAAGGAGTTTGAAATCAAATTCAGTAAAAAATGACCTGTGAAATCCGAAAGGTGCTCTTTGGAATATGGGCCCCTTTGCCCACCTAGGCTGCAAAAAAGTGTCACACATCTGGTATCCCCGTACTCAGGAGAAGTTGAGGAATGTGTTTTGGGGTGTCTTTTTACATATACCCATGCTGGGTGAGATAAATATCTTGGTCAAATGACAACTTTGTATAAAAAAATGGGAAAAGTTGTCTTTTGCCAAGATATTTCTCTCACCCAGCATGGGTATATATAAAATGACACCCCAAAACACATTCCCCACCTTCTCCTGAGTACGGAGATACCAGATGTGTGACACTTTTTTGCAGCCTAGGTGGGCAAAGGGGCCCATATTCCAAAGAGCACCTTTCGGATTTCACTCGTCATTTTTTACTGAATTTGATTTCAAACTCCTTACCACACATTTAGGCCCCTAGAATGCCAGGGCAGTATAACTACCCCACAAGTGACCCCATTTTGGAAAGAAGACACCCCAAGGTATTCCGTGAGGGGCATGGCGAGTTCCTAGAATTTTTTATTTTTTGTCACAAGTTAGTGGAAAATGATGATTTTTTTATTTTTTTTTCATACAAAGTCTCATATTCCACTAACTTGTGACAAAAAATAAAAACTTCCATGAACTCACTATGCCCATCAGCGAATACCTTGGGGTCTCTTCTTTCCAAAATGGGGTCACTTGTGGGGTAGTTATACTGCCCTGGCATTCTAGGGGCCCAAATGTGTGGTAAGGAGTTTGAAATCAAATTCAGTGAAAAATGACCTGTGAAATCCGAAAGGTGCTCTTTGGAATATGGGCCCCTTTGCCCACCTAGGCTGCAAAAAAGTGTCACACATCTGGTATCCCCGTACTCAGGAGAAGTTGAGGAATGTGTTTTGGGGTGTCTTTTTACATATACCCATGCTGGGTGAGATAAATATCTTGGTCAAATGACAACTTTGTATAAAAAAATGGGAAAAGTTGTCTTTTGCCAAGATATTTCTCTCACCCAGCATGGGTATATATAAAATGACACCCCAAAACACATTCCCCACCTTCTCCTGAGTACGGAGATACCAGATGTGTGACACTTTTTTGCAGCCTAGGTGGGCAAAGGGGCCCATATTCCAAAGAGCACCTTTCGGATTTCACTCGTCATTTTTTACTGAATTTGATTTCAAACTCCTTACCACACATTTGGGCCCCTAGAATGCCAGGGCAGTATAACTACCCCACAAGTGACCCCATTTTGGAAAGAAGAGACCCCAAGGTATTCGCTGATGGGCATAGTGAGTTCATGGAAATTTTTTTTTTTTGTCACAAGTTAGTGGAATAGGAGACTTTGTATGAAAAAAAAAAAAAAAAAAAAAAATCATCATTTTCCACTAACTTGTGACAAAAAATAAAAAATTCTAGGAACTTGCCATGCCCCTCACAAAATACCTTTGGGTGTCTTCTTTCCAAAATGGGGTCACTTGTGGGGTAGTTATACTGCCCTGGCATTTTCCAGGGGCCCTAATGTCTGGTAAGTAGGTAAATGACCTGTGAAATCTGAAAGGTGCTCTTTGGAATGTGGGCCCCTTTGCCCACCTAGGCTGCAAAAAAGTGTCACACATCTGGTATCTCCGTACTCAGGAGAAGGTGGGGAATGTGTTTTGGGGTGTCATTTTACATATACCCATGCTGGGTGAGAGAAATATCTTGGCAAAAGACAACTTTTCCCATTTTTTTTATACAAAGTTGGCATTTGACCAAGATATTTATCTCACCCAGCATGGGTATATGTAAAATGACACCCCAAAACATATTCCCCAACTTCTGCTGAATACGGAGATACCACATGTGTGACACTTTTTTGCAGCCTAGGTGGGCAAAGGGGCCCAAATTCCTTTTAGGAGGGCATTTTTAGACATTTGGATACCAGACTTCTTCTCACGCTTTGGGGCCCCTAAAATGCCAGGGCAGTATAAATACCCCACATGTGACCCCATTTTGGAAAGAAGACACCCCAAGGTATTCAATGAGGGGCATGGCGAGTTCATTGAAAAAAAAAATTTTTGGCACAAGTTAGCGGAAATTGATTTTTGGGATTTTGTTCTCACAAAGTCTCCCTTTCCGCTAACTTGGGACAAAAATTTCAATCTTTCATGGACTCAATATGCCCCTCAGCGAATACCTTGGGGTGTCTTCTTTCCAAAATGGTGTTATTTGTGGGGTGTTTGTACTGCCCTGGCATTTGAGGGTCTCCGCAATCATTACATGTATGCCCAGCATTAGGAGTTTCTGCTATTCTCCTTATATTGAGCATACGGGTAATGAGATTTTTTTTTCCGTTCAGCCTCTGGGCTGAAAGAAAAAAATGAACGGCACAGATTTCTTCATTCGCATCAATCAATGTGGATGAAAAAATCTCTGCCAAAAAAAGAAAAAGGAGGGGAAAGGCGTCTGCCAGGACATAGGAGCTCCGCCCAACATCCATGCCCACTTAGCTCGTATGCCCTGGCAAACCCGATTTCTCCATTCACATCAATCGATGTGGATGAATAAATCATTGCCGGGATTTTTTTTTTTATATATACAAAGTGTTTGCCAAAGTATATGAACACCGCCACCTCCTCAGCTCATATGCCTCGGCAAACGTATCTTTTACTGCAGAGGAGAAATCTCGTCTTGCAGCGCCGCATACACCGACTTGCGTGTAATCTGACAGCAGCGCAATGCTTCTGTCCGAATGCACATCAGTGCTGCAGCTAGTCGATCGGTTGGTCCACCTGGAAGGTAAAAAAAAGAGAAAAAACCAGGCCGCAACACAATAATTTTATTAACTTTGGAAGAGAACATAGAAACTTTAACTTTTTGAACTGAACATTAACCTTTTTGCTTACTGGTGTTTTTTTTTTTTTGTTTTTTTTTTACCTTTATAGAACAAACCTCTCCTTCCCCATGGGTCAATGTGCAAAGCGCAAATCGCCCAAAGATGTGGCGAACTACGTTATGCACTTTGTCCCATGTGAAAGGAGACGTTTGCAGCAGCTGTGAGTGAATGGGCCCTAATAGCCCTGTGTGCCTGTCCTGGTGAGATGTGATCCCTATGCTAGGTGTACCTGTGTGTGGTACTTCCGGAAACACTCTCCTAAGCATAGGGCAGGGTGGTCAGGGCAGTCAGGACAGAAATAGCGGGTGTCACGCCTTATTCCACTCCTGCTACAGACACGACATCTTTTTCGGGGTGACGGTTGGATTGAGGTACCAGCAACGACATTGGGGAAATGTCGCTCGTGTAGACGGCTAACTACACTGGTGGATGGGGCCACGGAACCTTCTGGATACAGGAGGTTCTCGATGATCTCTTCCTGGAATTTGAGGAAGGATCGTGTTCTCCCAGCCTTACTGTAGAGAACAAAACTATTATACAGCGCCAATTGAATCAAATATACAGACACCTTCTTATACCAGCGTCTGGTTCTGCGGGAAACTAAATACGGAGACAACATCTGGTCATTGAAGTCCACCCCTCCCATGAGCAAATTATAGTCGTGGACTGAGAGGGGCTTTTCAATGACACGGGTTGCTCGCTCAATTTGGATTGTCGTGTCTGCGTGAATGGAGGAGAGCATGTAAACGTCACGCTTGTCTCTCCATTTCACCGCGAGCAGTTCTTCATTACACAAGGCAGCCCTCTCCCCCCTTGCAAGACGGGTGGTAACGAGCCGTTGGGGGAAGCCCCGGCGACTAGGTCGCACGGTGCCACAGGCGCAAATCCGTTCTAGAAACAAATGCCTAAAGAGGGCCACACTTGTGTAGAAATTGTCCACATAAAGATGGTACCCCTTGCCGAATAAGGGTGACACCAAGTCCCAGACTGTCTTCCCACTGCTCCCCAGGTAGTCAGGGCAACCGACCGGCTCCAGGGTCTGATCTTTTCCCTCATAGACACGAAATTTGTGGGTATAGCCTGTGGCCCTTTCACAGAGCTTATACAATTTGACCCCATACCGGGCACGCTTGCTTGGGATGTATTGTTTGAAGCCAAGGCGCCCGGTAAAATGTATTAGGGACTCGTCTATGCAGATGTTTTGCTCGGGGGTATACAAATCTGCAAATTTCTGGTTGAAATGGTCTATGAGGGGCCGAATTTTGTGGAGCCGGTCAAAAGCTGGGTGGCCTCTGGGACGGGAGGTGGTGTTGTCGCTAAAATGCAGAAAACGGAGGATGGTCTCAAATCGTGTCCTGGACATAGCAGCAGAGAACATGGGCATGTGATGAATTGGGTTCGTGGACCAATATGACCGCAATTCATGCTTTTTAGTTAGACCCATGTTGAGGAGAAGGCCCAGAAAAATTTTAATTTCGGAAACTTGGACTGGTTTCCACCGGAAAGGCTGGGCATAAAAGCTTCCCGGGTTTGCGGTTATAAATTGTGTGGCATACCGGTTTGTCTCTGCCACGACTAAGTCCAAGAGCTCCGCAGTCAAGAACAGCTCAAAAAATCCCAGGGCCGAACCGATTTGAGCCGTCTCAACCCGAACTCCAGACTGGGCGGTGAAAGGGGGAACTACAGGTGCGGCTGAAGTTGGTGACTGCCAATCAGGGTTTGCCAGCACCTCAGGGACTCTAGGGGCTCTACGGGCCTGTCTGTGCGGTGGCTGCGACGGGGTAACTACTGCACGTGCCACCGTACCAGCTTCAACTGCCCTTCTGGTGCTCGCTACTTCACCATGTTGTACGGCAGTGCTGGTACTAGGTCCAGGAAGGGCTGCGCTGCTGGTGTATGCCTCACCACGTGATCCGGCAGCGACAGCCCCACTCTGCTGCTCTTGAAGCGGATCCTGCGTAACCTGTGGTCTAGCGACACGGGGCCGGGTACGCCTGGTGCTATCAGGGACCTCCACCTCCTCGTCCGAACTTTGGGTCAGAGAGCCACTGCTTTCCACAGGTTCATATTCTGACCCGCTAGATTCGTCAGATGAGGGTTCCCACTCCTCATCCGACTGGGTCAGAATCCTGTAGGCCTCTTCAGAAGAATACCCCCTGTTTGACATTTTGGACTACTAAATTTAGGGGTATTCCCTGAGACTACCCAAGAAAAAAAGCAAACCTGTCTTACAAAGGGGAGGCTAGCGAAGTACCGGAGGCCGCTGCGGTTGATAAAAATATCAAAACTGATTTTTTTATCGCCGCAGTGCGTGTACAGTGAATGTGCAGTGATCAAAAAACAAAAAATTTTTTGTCACTGCGGCGGGGCGGGCGTGGGTGAACGCACGTGTGGGCGACCGATCAGGCCTGATCGGGCAAACACTGCGTTTTGGGTGGAGGGCGAGCTAAGGTGACACTAATACAATTATAGATCTGACAGTGATCAGTTTTGATCACTTACAGATACTATAAAAGTACAAATGCTGATTAGCGATACGCTAATCAGCGAATAAAAGTGACTGCGGTGCAGTGGGCTGGGCGCTAACTGACGCTAACTACCTAACCAAGGGACCTAAACTATCCCTAAAACCTAACAGCCAATACTAGTGGAAAAAAAAAAGTGACAGTTTACACTGATCACTTTTTTTCCTTTCACTAGTGATTGACAGGGGCGATCAAAGGGGTGATCAAAGGGTTAATTGGGGTGCAGGGGGGTGATCTGGGGCTACAGTGTAGTGTTTGGTGCTACTCACAGTTCAGTCTGCTCCTGTGCTGGATCCAACCGACGAAAAGGACCAGCAGAGGAGCAGACAAGCCATATAACAGATCATATTTACTAATATGATCTGTTATATGGCTTGTGATTGGATTTTTTGAAAATCGCCAGCCTGCCAGCCAATGATCGTTGCTGGCAGGCTGGTGACGAAATTGTTCTTTAACTTTTGCCGGCCCGCAATGCGCATGCGCGGGCCGGCAATGCCCGAAATCTCGCGTCTCGCGAGATGACGCACGGATGCGTCCAGGAGGAATGAATCAACCACCTTCCGGACGCATCCGTGCGTTAGGCGGTCGGGAGGTGGTTAAAGGGGTGGTCAATGTTAAAGGGGCGGGCACTGCGGAGGTCACTGTTAAAGGAGTGGGCACTGTGGAAGTCACTGTTAAAGGGGCGGGTACTGTGGAGGTCACTGTTAAAGGGGTGGCCACTATGAAGGTCACTGTTAAAGGGGTGGTCAATGTTAAAGGGGCGGGCACTGCGGAGGTCACTGTTAAAGGGGCGGGCACTGTGAAGGTCACTGTTAAAGGGGCAGCCACTATGAAGGTCACTGGTAAAGGGGTGGTCAATGTTAAAGGGGCGGGCACTGTGGGGGTCACTGTTAAAGGTGTCCGGGAAGGTTTTAGACTCTCTAGGACGTGCCTTTCCTGAGATATTCCCAATAAATGACCTGCATTAGCCAAATACAAGCCAGCAAGTCTTTCTCTTCAAATCCCAACTGCCATACACATGGTTAAATGTCCCTTATTAGTCTCCACATACACACAGTTTTACTCCAGGTTTCCATAACAACCCAGCCATTTTTCTTCACTGCTGTAGGTCAGCTTTGGGCTAGGGCTACACAACGACAATAAGTCGCATGACACATAGGGCACAACTACACTGCGACATTGATGTCGCACGACATGCTTCAACTGTGATGCAACTCGAATGGATTTTTTGCTAGTGTCGTGTCGCAGTTGCAGCATGTCGCATGTCGCAGTGCGACACCATAGCTTATCATTATAAAAATTGTTGTGCGACATTGGTGCGACAAAATGTGGTGGTGACACAATTTTTTACCGCACCGGGTGACACCCGCCCTAGCAACGCCACTGCCTTTTGCTAATATATATATATATATATATATATATATATATATATATATATATCATATATATTCTGCATGTGCTTTTATTGCTGAGGGGGTCGTAATGAAACATCTTCTGCGCCCTGTCATGTCGTCAGCCGTGAAAATGCAAGGAGTAGTCCCACAGCTGATGCCGCCCATTACACAAGTTCTGCCGCAGAGCGCCATGTAGCTGTTCAGAGCACGCTACCTCTCTAACCCCAATGTACAGTCGTGGCCAAAAGTTTTGAGAATGACACAAATATTCGTTTTCACAAAGTTTGCTGCTAAACTGCTTTTAGATCTTTGTTTCAGTTGTTTCTGTGATGTAGTGAAATATAATTACACGCACTTCATACGTTTCAAAGGCTTTTATCGACAATTACATGACATTTATGCAAAGAGTCAGTATTTGCAGTGTTGGCCCTTCTTTTTCAGGACCTCTGCAATCTGACTGGGCATGCTCTCAATCAACTTCTGGGCCAATTCCTGACTGATAGCAACCCATTCTTTCATAATCACTTCTTGGAGTTTGTCAGAATTAGTGGGTTTTTGTTTGTCCACCCGCCTCTTGAGGATTGACCACAAGTTCTCAATGGGATTAAGATCTGGGGAGTTTCCAGGCCATGGACCCAAAATGTCAACGTTTTGGTCCCCGAGCCACTTAGTTATCACTTTTGCCTTATGGCACGGTGCTCCATCGTGCTGGAAAATGCATTGTTCTTCACCAAACTGTTGTTGGATTGTTGGAAGAAGTTGCTGTTGGAGGGTGTTTTGGTACCATTCTTTATTCATGGCTGTGTTTTTGGGCAAAATTGTGAGCGAGCCCACTCCCTTGGATGAGAAGCAACCCCACACATGAATGGTCTCAGGATGCTTTACTGTTGGCATGACACAGGACTGATGGCAGCGCTCACCTTTTCTTCTCCGGACAAGCCTTTTTCCAGATGCCCCAAACAATCGGAAAGAGGCTTCATCGGAGAATATGACTTTGCCCCAGTCCTCAGCAGTCCATTCACCATACTTTCTGCAGAAGATCAATCTGTCCCTGATGTTTTTTTTGGAGAGAAGTGGCTTCTTTGCTGCCCTTCTTGACACCAGGCCATCTTCCAAAAGTCTTCGCCTCACTGTGCGTGCAGATGCGCTCACACCTGCCTGCTGCCATTCCTGAGCAAGCTCTGCACTGGTGGCACTCCGATCCCGCAGCTGAATCCTCTTTAGGAGACGATCCTGGCGCTTGCTGGACTTTCTTGGACGCCCTGAAGCCTTCTTAACAAGAATTGAACCTCTTTCCTTGAAGTTCTTGATGATCCTATAAATTGTTGCCTATGAAGCCATTTTTATGCAACGCAATGATGGCTGCACGCGTTTCTTTGCAGGTCACCATGGTTAACAATGGAAGAACAATGATTTCAAGCATCACCCTCCTTTTAACATGTCATGTCTGCTATTTTAACCCAATCAGCCGGACATAATGATCTCCAGCCTTGTGCTCGTCAACATTCTCACCTGAGTTAACAAGACGATTACTGAAATGATCTCAGCAGGTCCTTTAATGACAGCAATGAAATGCAGTGGAAAGGTTTTTTTGGGATTAAGTTAATTTTCATGGCAAAGAAGGACTATGCAATTCATCTGATCACTCTTCATAACATTCTGGAGTATATGCAAATTGCTATTATAAAAACTTAAGCAGCAACTTTTCCAATATTTATGTAATTCTCAAAACTTTTGGCCACGACTGTACAGCGAATATGTCCCTGCATTACATACATGTACAATAAGAAGATCATGCACTGTTCACACCACCCCTGGTTCTCCCTGTTTATGTCGTGAGAAAAACTCAGCTTACTTTAAAAAGTGAGACTTGGAGAAGTTATTATTTACAGATGAAATAAGCAAAGGTGACTGGAGGGTAGGAGATCATTGCCGAGACATAGAGAATTATAGATATTATTATAACCTGTGGAGGATTATAAATGCAGGTCACAGTCCCGATGTCTTGAACATTTACAATATAAGACTTCATTATAATGGACATCTCAGCTGCTGAACAGGAGAGGGGGAGCTTTAGGTCAGTCACTGAGTAACATAGCAAGAGAATTTACACTGGCACATCCATAAAGCTAACGTGCAGACAGCAAACAAACTATGGCAGCACACCGTTATACATGCAAACAATAGAAATAGGGATTAGAGATTATTCTGGATTACAATGTTACTGTACCTACTGTACATGAAAAATGCAAGCTCTTTGCTCATATTTTTTATCAAACATGTGTCGGGCCCATCTACCAACGTCATGGTGGCTTCTGCAGATGAGTACCTAACACTAACAGGGCTGCCTCTCCTGAGCCTCACTTAAGTCTACAATGTTCAGGACGGTGTAGGAACCAGCTATATTTATACTCTTAGTTATTGCTATGATCTTTATAGCAATAGTTTGTTGATCCCTATAGATGTGGCTAGGTAATCTCTATAGACATGGCTGGATGATCTCTTTAGATGTGGCTGGATGATCTCTGATCTCTATAGACGTGGCTGAATGATCTCTAAAGACGTGGCTGGATGATCTGTTTAGACGTGGCTGGATGATGTCTATAGACGAGGCTGGGTGATCTGTTTAGACGTGGCTAGATGATCCCTATAGACATGGCTGGGTGATCCCTATAGACATGGCTGGATGATCTCTTTGGATATGGCTGGATGATCTCTATAGATGTGGCTGGGTGATACCTATAGACATGGCTGGATGATCTCTTTAGATGTGGCTGGGTGATCTCTGATCTCTATAGACATGGCTAAATGATCTCTAAAGACGTGGCTGGATGATCTGTTTAGACGTGGCTGGATGATGTCTATAGACGTGTCTGGATGATCTGTTTAGACGTGGGTGGATGATCCCTATAGACATGGCTGGGTGATCCCTATAGACATGGCTGGATGATCTCTTTGGATATGGCTGGATGATCTCTATAGACATGGCTGGGTGATACCTATAAACATGGCTGGGTGATACCTATAAACATGGCTGGGTGATCTCTTTAGATGTGGCTGGGTGATACCTATAAACATGGCTGGGTGATCTCTTTAGATGTGGCTGGGTGATCTCTGATCTCTATAGACATGGCTGAATGATCCCTATAAACATGGCTGGATGATCTCTTTGGATATGTCTGGGTGACCCCTATAAACATGGTTGGGTTATCTGTGATCTCTATAGACATGGCTGAATGATCTCTATAGACGTGGCTGAATGATCTCTATAGACGTGGCTGAATGATCTCTATAGACGTGGCGGGGTTATCCCTATAAACATGGCTGGGTGATCCCTATAGACATGGCTGGATGATCCCTATAGACGTGGCTGGGTGATCTCTGATCTCTATAGACATGGCATCACAATGCAGCCAGGGACTCTGTCCAGATGCCAGCAGCGCCGGACCGGTCAATTCAGAAGAGAATAGACAGGAGTTTTCAAACCAGGTAAGTATTCTTTATTCTTCAAATAATATTTATTTTTTGCACAGATTGTTACGGCGGGTTCAAATCACGTTTTTCCCATCCGTGTAACATATACAAAAAAACTTCTACGTTAAACGGATGCCTCAAACTGATGCCATATAGTGGCATCCGTTCACCATAGAGTTCAATTGTTAAAAAAAAAAAAAGTATACTTTTTTTACCATTGAAAAAAATAATTATATATTTTTTACCAGACTGTGCAGGATACAAGAACGCAGTGTGCTGCGTTTTTGTATCCTTTTTCTTTTTTTGTAACGTATACGTCAAATGGAGGCATACAACGTGATGTGAACCCACCCTTCTTTGGCCCGTACTGGCCCCTTTTTCAGATGGTTATATGTTGTAACTGTCTGAAAAAGGTTCCGGTACAGCCCTGAAATGCATTGTTTTAACAACCTGTGTGAAAAATAAAGATTATTATTTGAAGAATAACAAATACTTACCTGGTTTGTGACATATGGAAGCTCCTGTCTGTTCTCTTCGCCAAAAGATGTCATGGTTGATTCATTGTCTAGTCTTTCTTTTACATCTTATACGTCATTCTCGAAAGCTAACATTATGGGTACTAGACAGTGGTAGCCACAGGAGAAACATTACAATGTTCTAGAGTTCAACTGGCAACTCTGGAACATCATGTAACCTGCATATGTGCGACTCCCAAGGGTACACGAATCCACATGGTGCAGCTGCCTGCCGGAGTATGGATCAGACAGGAGCTCCTGTACACTCTGCCCAAACCTAAAGATCAGAAGAGCTCCTCTGTTTTCTTCTCAGGTCACTGTAGAACCCTTCCCACGTCCAGTTGTTTTATGAATCAATTTATGCATATCTGTGTATGGGTGTGGTCACTGTTTATCACATATATACAGTGTTTAGCCAGAAGTAGGGGTGCATCACCAATGAGGCCAGGTGAGGCGATTGCCTCAGGCAGCATCAGGTAGGGGCAAGAGGGGAGCAGCAGAATGGCTATGGGCAATGAGTGCTTTCATTGTGGCAAAGGGGTTAGGTTAAGAAATTGGCATTGGGGGGGCGGAGGGGACGCAGTTTCAGTTTTTGCCTCCGGCAGCAGAAAAGCTAGGTGCACCCCTGGCCAGAAGCAGGAACAGATCTCAGAAGATCACCATGGTTCTGGTAGGTTTTGACACCACCATTCTGAAAAAAAGCCCTTTAACACTCTCTTCACTCCCACAGGTTCTGGATTTGAGATCACTGTTCCTCCTTCAAAAGTTGGGATAGTTCACACTGATGTTCTTATGCCCTGCACTTTCAAAGTAGAAAAATACCCAATAAACCCACAGTTCTTGGCCGTCTTCTGGCACTTTGGAGAAAAGGAGATTGCAAGATACGACAGTAAGACAAAGGAGTCTACTTCACGATTCACCATAGATGGGCAAACCGTCAAGCAGGGCAATGCCTCTCTGACCATCCACAATGTGGCAGTCTCTGATAAGGGCACATACAAGTGCACTGTGATTTACACCCCAAACAATCAAGAAAAGAACATTGAGTTAAATATTCTTGGTGAGTACATTATACGATGGGTCCATAATGAGGGCGGTTTTCTCAGTAGACGTTATGAGGGGAATTTATCAGGAGGAGATTAAAGTCAGTTTTGCTTGAGTCTGCGTTGTCGTTCTTTATGCCACATTTATCAACTGTCACATATTTTTTTAGAAATTTGTCTTATCTTTAAACTTAACACGTTTGTCTAGAAAAGATACTCCGCCCTCCTATTGCAGTGAGATTGTCACTTTTTCAAAAAATCTCACTGATAAATCTGGAGTGACACTCATTAACATGTTAACCACATCCACTTTCCCACCCATATTTCAAAACTGAAGTGGTGTAAAAATGCAAAAAGTAGCAACATTTTTGGGCAAGTGAGTAAGGGGGTCATTGATTAAGACTGGCGTTTTAGATGCGGGTCTTAATAACCTCTTTAGCTAACGTTGGATGCTCCGAAATTTTGTAGAGATATCAGCCTTCACAGAACTTTGGCGTATCCACCGCCTGTCTAAACGTACACCAGCTCCCTTGCTGGCATAGGTTTAGACCATTTTCTACGCCTAAAATAGGCGTAAAAAATGATAAATGAGACGGGTTTACTGGCCCGCCCCCTTCCCTACCACATCCCCTTTTTTAGACCTGGCATGAACGGGAAAAAGTCACATTGTGCCACAATCTGCCAAAGATATATGCCATAAAATGGCGTATATCTGTTTGTAAATGAACCCCAGGAATCCTTACCCTAGCAGACAGATTAAAAACTACTGTGAATAACGCTTTGTACACACAGAATTTTTATTGTTCATAGAAAAGTTATGAATAATGGGCATGTACACCCTCTGTACTACTGTATGGTGCTACCCAGGCTTGGACTGGCCCACCAGAGTACCATAGGATACGCTCTGATACTATAGTGGGCCCCAAAGATCCAGGAAAAAAATACATTTAGACGCCTTTAGAGCCCATCACTTTCCACTAGGGTCTACAGGGAGTGCAGAATTATTAGGCAAGTTGTATTTTTGAGGATTAATTTTATTATTGAACAACAACCATGTTCTCAATGAACCCCAAAAACTCATTAATATCAAAGCTGAATATTTTTGGAAGTAGTTTTTAGTTTGTTTTTAGTTTTAGCTATTTTAGGGGGATATCTGTGTGTGCAGGTGACTATTACTGTGCATAATTATTAGGCAACTTAACAAAAAACAAATATATACCCATTTCAATTATTTATTTTTACCAGTGAAACCAATATAACATCTCAACATTCACAAATATACATTTCTGACATTCAAAAACAAAACAAAAACAAATCAGTGACCAATATAGCCACCTTTCTTTGCAAGGACGCTTAAAAGCCTGCCATCCATGGATTCTGTCAGTGTTTTGATCTGTTCACCATCAACATTGCGTGCAGCAGCAACCACAGCCTCCCAGACACTGTTCAGAGAGGTGTACTGTTTTCCCTCCTTGTAAATCTCACATTTGATGATGGACCACAGGTTCTCAATGGGGTTCAGATCAGGTGAACAAGGAGGCCATGTCATTAGATTTTCTTCTTTTATACCCTTTCTTGACAGCCACGCTGTGGAGTACTTGGACGCGTGTGATGGAGCATTGTCCTGCATGAAAATCATGTTTTTCTTGAAGGATGCAGACTTCTTCCTGTACCACTGCTTGAAGAAGGTGTCTTCCAGAAACTGGCAGTAGGACTGGGAGTTGAACTTGACTCCATCCTCAACCCGAAAAGGCCCCACAAGCTCATCTTTGATGATACCAGCCCAAACCAGTACTCCACCTCCACCTTGCTGGCGTCTGAGTCGGACTGGAGCTCTCTGCCCTTTACCAATCCAGCCACGGGCCCATCCATCTGGCCCATCAAGACTCACTCTCATTTCATCAGTCCATAAAACCTTAGAAAAATCAGTCTTGAGATATTTCTTGGCCCAGTCTTGACGTTTCAGCTTGTGTGTCTTGTTCAGTGGTGGTCGTCTTTCAGCCTTTCTTACCTTGGCCATGTCTCTGAGTATTGCACACCTTGTGCTTTTGGGCACTCCAGTGATGTTGCAGCTCTGAAATATGGCCAAACTGGTGGAAAGTGGCATCTTGGCAGCTGCACGCTTGACTTTTCTCAGTTCATGGGCAGTTATTTTGCGCCTTGGTTTTTCCACACGCTTCTTGCGACCCTGTTGACTATTTTGAATGAAACGCTTGATTGTTCGATGATCACGCTTCAGAAGCTTTGCAATTTTAAGAGTGCTGCATCCCTCTGCAAGATATCTCACTATTTTTGACTTTTCTGAGCCTGTCAAGTCCTTCTTTTGACCCATTTTGCCAAAGGAAAGGAAGTTGCCTAATAATTATGCACACCTGATATAGGGTGTTGATGTCATTAGACCACACCCCTTCTCATTACAGAGATGCACATCACCTAATATGCTTAATTGGTAGTAGGCTTTCGAGCCTATACAGCTTGGAGTAAGACAACATGCATAAAGAGGATGATGTGGTCAAAATACTCATTTGCCTAATAATTCTGCACTCCCTGTATTTCTTTGATATAAAACTTATTAAACTTTATTGATGCTATAACGGCTGGGCCTCAAGAATAATTTTTTCTGCTAGGCCCAAGTAATCCAAGTTTGACTCTGGTGCTACCATCAAGGACCGTATTCTACGTCTATAATACACGATAAAGAACAGTACAATCTTCTTGCAAATGCTATTCTCAGCAAGCAGAGAGGCAGAGCCTGAGCATTTAGAGGAAGGCTAACCAATCAAAATCTCTCCCCTGAATGAACCAGACAAAGCAAGGTGATAATCTGACCCCGATTCAGGTGTAAGGCGGACAATGCTAGTACACAGGAGAAGAAGAGGCAGCAAGGAAATCCCTGTTGCTCATAAAAAGCAACAAGTCAGTTAATAATTTTCCTTTAGATTGTTTCTGACACATTCTAGAATAAATCAAATATTTAACTGAAAATATGAAAATTTCTAAAGAGTAAACCTCTAGACGGTTATTTATTATATGGGAGAAATAATACATTTTTCTGTATAAATTCTAATTCTGTATAGTTTTTCAGCTATACCAGTGGTCAAGATACATAAAAAGGCCATCCTGAGAGGTGGGATAAGTCTTCTCCAATGTTCTATCACAAACCTCTTCCCAAAAGATATGAAGGTGATTTGGCTAAAAAATGGTCAAACCATAAGTGGATTGGTGACACAGGATGATGAGACAAATCCGGATGAGACCTTAACAAGGAACAGCTCAGTAAATGTCACATTTCTTGAGGAGCAAGGTAATCCAAAAATCACGTGTCAGGTGGAACATGAGTATCTTCAAGATCCCATCAAGGATTTCTACATTGTACAATATGGAGGTGAGTTCACACAGACAGAAAAACTTACATATTGCCTATTCCATATTTTAAACCATAAGGAAAACAGCGGCTCACCCTCTTGTTACTCGGGATATGGTGCTCTTGTCATTGTGTTATAATAAATGTCTATATAGAGAGATACCCTCATTGGTCGGTTTCAAATGCAGAGTGTTTGCCCCAGCTATATATAGCCAATTGCCATATTGAAAGTGGTGAGTCGACTTGACAGAGCACCATTGTCAAACTGACACGGGGGTGAACTGTTGTTATATTTATTCAAGCATCTTATGTGTACTTTAACCATTTATATTTTAATTGTGTTTTTGAACTGGTTTTATTTATTATGAATGTAGTTGGGGAAATATTATTCATTCAGGATATATTCCCTCTGAATGGTTTCAGATGTAGAGTGCCTATTCCATATTTTGTCTTAAATTTTCACACAAATGTTTAAAGTCTTTAAATCATAGGATATGTTTACAGGATATACGTAGGATATTTGTTATCTTGCTTTAAAGCATAAGATATGAAACACGATAACAAATTATGGAAGACTGATAGCGGGAGTGGAGTGGTTATCCCCTCACTAAAACTGGCCGTACACATGAGACAGAAGTTGGTTGTTGGTTAAACATCAGTTGAACGTTCATTTCATAGACACGGCCATACACATGTTAGTCCATATTGTTACAGGTTTTCAAAGTGCCCATACCAGATCAATGGAACTGGAAGATGGACGAAATATCTTTCTGGGAACATTCTTTCAAAGAATGATCCTTCATCCAGAAACAATCGTTCTTTGAATTGAAGGTCTTTTGTCCAACTATCGGATGAAAATATTAAACACGACTGACTTCTTTTTAGATGAAAATGGTCTTTCATTGGTTAGCTAAAACAATTGTTCATTGTTACATTTCAACTGACAAACATTCTTTTAGTTGAAATCGTCCATTTTGACCAACTTTAGACTAACGTGCACGGCCATCTTTACACTAGAGATGCTTTCTTTACAATAGTCAATGTCTGTATGGTCAGGCACAGATTCATACTCTACAGACAAGTTTGTATTTTTTTTCAATCAGATAATTTTTATTAACATTTTTTTTCCAATGCACATAAAGAAAAAGAACAACCCATCCGAGGATAAAGGAATGGGTACATACAATCCCATTGGACATGTAAAAGATTATCAGGACATTTTCATAGCTCACATCCAACTTTCAATGCTAAAAGTACATGATATAGAGAAATACCCTTTCAACTGTAATACATATTAATATTACATAAACAACCCCTATCCCTCCCACCCACTCGCCCAACCAGCGATAAGACGGGCCAGGCCCATTAATATAGGTATAATGCATCAGAGCACCGAGAAAGATATTGCCAACACTCTACATGTGAGCTCCACACCTATTCTTTCCAAGATAAACTATTCGCTAAGCTCCTCCGCACTGGGTCACCCACCATAGTTCCCTATCCCAATTCCGGTCTCGCGTATGCATGTTCCAAAATCACACGTATCTCTGAGGCCACTCACCCCAACCCAGGTAAAAGATCTATAAGCCAAGCAATATCACCGTGGTCCTGTACGCTACTGTCACGGATGGTGTACAGGAAACAAGACAATACCATATAAACAATGTCTCTCTGGATCCACAACTAAGGAACAAAGGGAGACCCCTGCAATAGACCTGCCGCTCTCCCTCACTGCTCAGCCTATGCGAACACCCCAAAGGTGGATGGGCGCATATCCACGTTCCTCGGCTATCTATTACCTGAAGACCCTACAATAGTGAGGGGACACGACCACCGGCTCCCTACACTGACACGGAGGGAGTCAGGGTCACCTGGATCCAGAAAAGAGAAAATCATAAATACATAAACAGCACTTATCTTGCAGACGACTGACGACTGAGGACTGGGAACTGGGAACTGGGAACAGCATGCACACACACTCCAGGAAGTTGTATCAGCCGCACACTACTGCATTATGGGGAGAAACTTAAAGGGCAGCAATCAGTCCGACTGCATGACAGCTGAGATAGACTAACGAGATGAGAAACTAAACCAAAACAAAGAAATTCAAGGAGGAGGATCTGAAAAGCTCCTGTGAGCGCTTCTCAGCTGTCTGGCTGTGACATTACCCCTCCCTCTAGGAGTGGACTCCGGACACTCAGAGCCCACCTTCTCAGGATGGGACCTATGGAAAGCCCTGATGAGACGAGAGGCCTTAATGTCCGTCACTGGGACCCACATCCTCTCCTCAGGACCATAACCCTCCCAATGAACGAGGTACTGGAGGGAACCGCGGACAAGACGAGAATCCACAATCCTAGAGACCTGAAATTCAAGATTTCCATCAACCATAATCGGAGGAGGAGGCAAAGGCGAGGGTACAATAGGTTGAACATAAGGTTTCAATAAGGACTTATGAAAAACATTATGGATCTTCCAAGTCTGAGGAAGATCAAGACGGTAGGCAACAGGATTGATGACAGACAGGATCTTGTAAGGCCCAATAAACCTAGGACCCAACTTCCAGGAGGGAACCTTCAATTTGATATTCTTGGTAGACAACCACACCAGATCACCAACATTCAGGTCCGGACCAGGCACACGTCTCTTATCCGCCACACGCTTATATCTCTCACTCATGCTCTTTAGATTATCCTGAATCTTTTGCCAAATAGATGACAAAGACGAGGAGAATCTGTCCTCATCAGGCAAACCAGAAGAGCCCTCTCCCGAGAAAGTCCCAAACTGCGGATGAAACCCATATGCACCAAAAAATGGTGACTTATCAGAGGACTCCTGACGACGGTTATTTAAAGCAAACTCAGCAAGGGACAAAAAAGAACACCAATCCTCCTGATTCTCCGCCACAAAACAGCGCAGATATGTCTCCAGATTCTGATTGACGCGCTCTGTCTGGCCATTCGACTGCGGATGGAAAGCAGAAGAGAATGACAACCGAACCCCCAAGCGAGAACAGAAAGCCTTCCAGAATCTGGAAACAAACTGCGTGCCCCTATCAGAGACTATGTCTGAAGGAATCCCATGCAATTTGACAATGTGGTCAATAAATGCCTGCGCCAGCGTCTTAGCATTGGGCAAACCAGGAAAAGGGATAAAATGCACCATTTTGCTAAAACGGTCCACCACCACCAGAATCACAGACTTCCCCGAGGAACGAGGCAAGTTCGTTATAAAGTCCATGGACAGATGTGTCCAAGGACGGGAAGGAATGGGCAAAGGAAGGAGAGGACCTGATGGCCGTGAATGAGGGACCTTGGCACGAGCGCAAGTCTCGCAAGCTGCCACAAAACCCTCAACCGACTTACGAAGCGCAGGCCACCAGAATCTCCGAGCAATGAGATCCAGTGTGGCTCTTGCCCCCGGGTGCCCAGCAAGGACCGTATCGTGGTGTTCTTTAAAAATCTTGTGTCTCAAAGCGAGAGGCACAAACAACCTCCCAGGAGGACAAAGATCAGGAGCTTCTGACTGGGCTGCCTGCACCTCTGCCTCCAATTCAGGAAAAAGAGCAGAGACCACCACACCTTCAGCCAAAATGGGACCCGGGTCTTCAAAATTCCCACCTCCCGGAAAACAACGTGACAGGGCATCTGCCTTCACATTCTTAACCCCAGGGCGGAACGTAACAACAAAATTAAACCTTGAAAAGAACAAAGACCATCTGGCCTGTCTCGGGTTCAGACGCTTGGCTGACTCCAAGTAGGCCAGATTTTTATGGTCAGTAAACACGGTAATAGGGTGTCTGGCTCCCTCTAGCCAATGGCGCCATTCCTCAAAAGCCAACTTGATGGCCAACAATTCCCTATCTCCCACATCATAATTTCTCTCTGCGGAGGAGAGTTTCTTTGAGAAAAAGGCACACGGTTGCCATTTGGCAGTAGAGGAACCCTGAGACAAGACCGCACCCACCCCTACCTCAGAAGCATCAACCTCAACTATGAAGGGTAACGAAATATCAGGTTGTACTAGGATGGGAGCGGAAGCAAAACTCTCCTTGATATTAGAAAAGGCCTTACGCGCCTCTATCGACCAGGAAGAAAAATCTACCCCCTTTCTGGTCATATCAGTGAGTGGTTTAACAACAGAGGAATAATTCAAAATAAATTTCCTGTAATAATTAGCAAAGCCCAAAAAACACATCAGCGCCTTCTGATTCTCAGGAAGCTCCCACTCAAGCACAGCGCGGACCTTCTCGGGGTCCATGCGAAAACCAGAAGCGGAGACAAGAAACCCCAGAAATTGGATCTCTGGAACCGCAAACACACATTTTTCCAGTTTCGCGTATAATTTATTCTCCCGCAGGATGAGCAAGACCTGACGTAAGTGTTCCTTATGAGTCTTGAAATCAGGAGAAAAAATCAAAATGTCATCCAAATACACTAATACAATTTTTCCCATTAAATGATAAAAAATGCTGTTGACAAAATGCTGAAAAACGGCTGGGGCATTCATCAAACCAAAAGGCATAACCAAATTCTCAAAATGGCCCTCAGGGGTATTGAAAGCCGTCTTCCATTCGTCTCCCTCTCTGACCCTAACCAGGTTGTATGCCCCTCTTAGGTCTAATTTGGAAAAGACTTTAGCCCCAACAACCTGGTTAAACAGGTCCGGGATCAGAGGAAGCGGATAAGGATCACGAATAGTGATACTGTTCAGCTCCCTGAAATCCAGACAAGGTCTTAAAGAACCATCTTTTTTCATAACAAAGAAAAAACCAGCGGCAACAGGTGACTTCGAGGGTCGTATGTGTCCTTTTCTCAGACTCTCAGAGATATAAGCACGCATAGCGACCCTCTCAGGTTGGGAGAGATTGTATAAATGAGATTTAGGCAGCTTGGCGCCTGGGATGAGATTAATAGGGCAATCATACTCCCTGTGCGGAGGTAAACCCTGAACTCCACTCTCAGAGAAGACATCCAAAAATTCAGAGAGGAAAGGTGGTACAGTCTTAGTAGAAACCTCAGAAACAGATGTTATGAGGCAATTCTCTCTGCAAAAGTTACTCCAACCATTTATTTGCCTCGCTTGCCAATCAATGGTGGGGTTATGTTTAGTGAGCCAGGGTAGCCCCAACACTAGAGGAGTAGGCAAACCGCTAAGGATGAAACATGACACATCCTCAACATGAGCATCACTCACAATTAAACGGATATTGTGAACTATGCCCTTTAATGATTTCTGAGAAAGTGGAGCTGAATCAATAGCAAAAACAGG
This sequence comes from Bufo bufo, assembly GCF_905171765.1. Lineage (NCBI taxonomy): Eukaryota > Metazoa > Chordata > Amphibia > Anura > Bufonidae > Bufo > Bufo bufo. The sequence continues at coordinate 13,793,112 of NC_053395.1, forward strand.
AATATCCTTTCCCAAAGTGCATACCTGGAAACCATGAGTTATTGCAAATTGATTATCAATGAGGTTGACAGCTGCTCCACTATCCACAAAAATCTCACAAAAAATGCTCTTGCTCTCTAGCGCCACCCTAGCAGGCAGGACAAAACGGGAACTACAAGCAAACGGGAAACCTTCAATTTCCGCCTCAACCCTGCCAATAGTAGCAGACGGAACATTTTTAAAAGATTTTTTCCTTTTTGTCTCTTTATTACTCCCAGAAAACTGCCTGAATCTCCTAGAGGGACAAACATTTGCCAGATGATTTATACCTCCACAACAAAAACAAACCCTCCCCTGCGGGCTGAATCTTCTATTGTCAGAGGCAATCAACCCCAGCTGCATGGGCTCCTGCTCAGAAGGGGTTGACAGCGACTGAGACCCCTGTGCACAGAATGAGACCGCTGCACTGTCCCGGGACTGAGTATGACAGGAAGGAGAGATCTCTCCTCTCTCTCTAAGACGCCTGTCAATACGAACAGCCTGAGACATAGCAGAATCCAAGGAGGTAGGTCTTTCATGAAAGGCAAATGCATCTCTCAATCCCTCTGAAAGACCATAGCAAAATTGACTTCGGAGTGCAGCATCATTCCAACCCGTATCTGCTGCCCATCTCCGAAATTCTGAGCAGTATATCTCTGCGGATTGTTTACCCTGGCATAACAGACGTAGTCTAGACTCAGCCAGAGCAATACGATCCGGATCATCATATATCTGACCCAGGGCTAAAAATAATTCATCCACAGAACGGAGGGGCCGTGCCCCCTCCGGCAGCGAAAAGGCCCAGGACTGAGCGTTATCCCTGAGCAGCGATATAATGATCCCCACCCTCCGTTCTTCATCACCAGAAGAATGGGGAAGAAGGCGAAAATGGAGTTTGCAAGCCTCTCTAAAACGCACAAAATTCTCACTACCCCCGGAGAACGTATCCGGGAGCGAGATCTTAGGCTCAGCACAAACTCCATAAACGGAAGCTGAACCGGTCACTTGAAACTGAGAAAAAGTCTTACGGAGATCAGCTACCTCCAAAGCAAGACCCTGAAAGCGTTCAGCCAAAAGTGAAACCGGATCCATGCTTGAGACGGTTTTGGCGGCTGATAATGTCACTGATGGTGTACAGGAAACAAGACAATACCATATAAACAATGTCTCTCTGGATCCACAACTAAGGAACAAAGGGAGACCCCTGCAATAGACCTGCCGCTCTCCCTCACTGCTCAGCCTATGCGAACACCCCAAAGGTGGATGGGCGCATATCCACGTTCCTCGGCTATCTATTACCTGAATACCCTACAATAGTGAGGGGACAAGACCACCGGCTCCCTACACTGACACGGAGGGAGTCAGGGTCACCTGGATCCAGAAAAAAGAAAATCATAAATACATAAACAGCACTTATCTTGCAGACGACTGGGAACTGGGAACTGGGAACTGGGAACAGCATGCACACACACTCCAGGAAGTTGTATCAGCCGCACACTACTGCATTATGGGGAGGAACTTAAAGGGCAGCAATCAGTCCGACTGCATGACAGCTGAGATAGACTAACGAGATGAGAAACTAAACCAAAACAAAGAAATTCAAGGAGGAGGATCTGAAAAGCTCCTGTGAGCGCTTCTCAGCTGTCTGGCTGTGACAGCTACCCATTTGTCCTAGATTTTGGTATACTTAACCAAGCATTGTCTTTTAGTGTATACACTTTTTTCCAGGTGAAGGATCTCGGACATTCTGTTCAAACATTCAGCCCTAGATGGGGGCCAGGGTCTAAGCCAATATTTAGCAATTCATTTCCTGGCCTGGAAGATCAGACACTGCACTTCCAGGCATGAATTTTGTTTTTTAATGTCCAATATTCCCAGCACACACGCCCTCGGACCAGGCGGGACCGCAATTTGATATGCGTCTTTAATACAAGTTAGCACGCCTGTCCAAAAAGTCCTAAGCACCGTACACTTCCAGAACATGTGTATCATGGATGCAGGACTCTCCCCACATCTAGGGAAGGAGGCATTGTTCCTAACCCAATCTTGAACAGAAAGGATGGAGTCCGATATACCCGGTGAACGAGAAATACCGTATTTTTCACTTTATAAGATGCACTTTTTTTTCTCCCAAAAGGTGGAAAATGGCCCTGCATCTTATAAAGCGAATACTAATGAGCACTTCCATTGGAAGCGCTCATTAGTACCGGAGGACCAGGAAGCAGTGAAGGCTCTGTACTCACCGCTTCCTGGTCCTCGGCTGTCGGCTGTGCTGTGGCTGCGCACAGCGTGAGGGCACTCTGTGACCTCATGCTGTGCGCGTTGGGTCACAGCACAGCCACAGCAGAAAGAAGACAGAGCGCGCTATAGGTGAGGAGCTGCGTCCAGGAGCAGAAGTGTTTTATTTTTATTTTATTTGATCTGTGGCATGGGGGCTCATAAATGACAAGGGGGCTAATAAATTGCACTGGGGGCTCATAATGGGGGCTGATAAATGGAATGGGGGGTCATAATGGAGGCTCATAAATGGCACTGGGGCTCATAGATGGCATGGGGGCTCATAATGGGGCTCATAAATGGCATGGGGGCCATAATTGAGGCTCATAAATGGCATTGGGGCTCATAGATGGCATGGGGGCTGATAAATAACATGGGTGGCTTATAAATGGCATGGGGGGCTAATATATGGCATGGGGGTCTGATGTGAGGTCTGATTGAGGGTCTTATTAACATTGGGGATCTGATTTCTGGCCTGATCTGGGGTCTAATGAAAAATATTTTTTTCTTATTGTCCTCCTCTGAAACCTAGGTGCGTCTTATCATCGGGTGCGTCTTATAAAGCAAAAAATACAGTAACCGTGACATACGCTGGCCCTCGCACAGTGATAACTGAGGTGTCAGTGCCAATGCTGCTTTCCATTGTTCCTCTGAGATAGAACCAGCCTCCCCCTCCCATTTTTGTTTGACCACTAAGGAATCATGTTTCACAGATTTTACAAACAAGTTCCTATATATGGATGATATTAATCCACTCGAGGAGTCACTGGTGAGAATCTGTTGTAACAATGGGACTGTTGTGCATGTAAGCGACACAGACTTTGCCTGACCCTGGAATACGTGTTGTAACTGCAAAAATTGATAAAAGGCCGTATGGGGAGGGCAAACTCATTCTTGAATTGCTCAAATGATTTAAACCCACCATCTCTTTGCAGCTGACACAAAAACTTCACACCCTTCCGTTCCCAAGGGGAGAACCCTTCCAGGCGAAATATTTCAGATAGCTGAGGATTTCTCCACAGAGGAGTGACCTGAGTGAAGCCCCGTCTGGACAGCAAGTCACGACACTTATGGCAAACCTTATGTATCAAATTAAGTGTAGGAAGTCCGACCAACTTGTCAGCGAGACCGCCATGTTTCAATAGGGCTACAGGAGATTCATTTTCTATAATGTGTGCTATCAGCCGCGCAGATGCGTTATCCCCAGGAGTCCTCCCCTAACACCTCAGCTACTGAAATAAAATATAGCCATGGATTAGGAATAGAGAGACCCCCTGCATCTTTCCCTCTCTGTAAAGTATCCAACCGAATCCTAGCCCGTTTTCTGCGCCTTTGTATTCTAAAAAAGATTCGTTGTGGAATCCACACAGGGGAGTTATGTAGGACATTATTAAGTTTCAGCATAAGAACCATTTTAAGGAGATTACTCCGACCTATTTCAGACATTGGTAGTTTACACCATGCATTGATTTTTTCGGACATTTTGTTAAGGAGTGGATCTATATTATTTTTCACTTAATGCCCAATGTTTGAGGAAACCACGATTCCCAAATATTTGAAGTCATGGGCAACCTGCAGCTGGGTGGACGAGAGGGAGAGGCCAGCAGGGATCGGGTCTAACGGAAACAGAACGGACTTGTCCCAATTTATACGAAGACCAGACCTGTCTCCAAAGTCCTGTATAAGAGACATTATGAGGCCCATCGACATTTCCCACATAGATGAGCATGTCATCTGCATAAAGGGACACGCGTTCCTCTCTGGCTCCCATGGGGAATCCCACAATTCTATCTGAAGATCGGAGTAATTGCAATTGCGAATAGAAGAGGGGACAGCTGCATCGCTGACGTGTACCTCTTCCCAACTCAAAGACTTCTGATGTACCACCATTAGCTCTGATCCTAGCTTTGGGGTCGCAATATAATAGTTGGACCCATGATATAAAGGTGTTCCCAAATCCCATGACTCACAGCACCTCCCATAGATATCGCCATTTGACACTATCAAAAGCTTTGGCAGCATCCAGGGATAGTATGGCCCGACCTCCTGCCGATTCCTCCTCTAAATATTAAGAAATAGCCGTCTAAGGTTAATCGATGTAGATTTATCAGGCATAAAACCAGCTTGATCACTATGTATAATGGTCGAGATAAGGTAACTGCTTGTAACCTATTCGCTAGGACCTTCGCCAGTATCTTAACATCAGAAGTTAGTAAGGAGATTGGTCTATACGACTCGAGGAGAGTCAGGTCCTTCCCAGGCTTTGGCAATACAACTATTATTGCCTCTTTCATGGACGCAGGTAGTTCTCCTTTTTGAAGTGAGTCATCAAATACAGATAGCAACTGTGGTAATAATAGAGTGCTATATTTTTTAAAGAACTCCACCAGTAAACCATCCATCCCGGGAGCTTTTTCATTCGGGAATGATTTAAGCGCCACCTCTAGTTCGGTCAATGAAATAGGTTGATCTAAGTAGGCTGCGTAGGTAGTGATCCCAGCAAGGTAGTCTACAATATTTTGGGAGCCCACTGCTGACTTTGATATAAATTTTTGTAGTAGGCATGGAATACCACCAGAATATCCAAATCTGTCGTGACCAAAGATCTATCAGGTCCTTGGATGGACAAAATGTTCGATGGACCATCCTGTGCCCGAATGACCCTGGCCAGCAATCTGCCAGAACTCTCCCCAGCCTCAAAATATTTTTGCTTAAGGAATAAGCGTCTATCAGCGGAAAGAAGTAGATGTTCCTTTAAGTCTGTCTGCGCCGTCACCAACGTGAGGGATGTTCAACAGATCTGTTTTCTGTTTCCATGACAAGGTCCTGGAGCTGTTTTTATGTTTCCCTGGACCTTGTTTTATGACAACTAATCCAATGGATATATAATCCACGGATAAATGCCTTGCATGCATCCCACACTACTCCCATAGGTGCCGACCCTGTATTGTTACCAAAGAATTCCCGGATCTCCTCCGTGATACCCTCCCCCCCATCCACCAGCTGCAGACAGAAAGGGTTAAGCCTCCATGTACCCACCCCAAAAGGTCTCTTTACTCCCAACTGGAGGACTACCTGTATAGGGTAATGTTCAGATAGATCTCTTGGCAGGTAGGCAGCATCCACCACCAAAGACAGCATATCTGGGGATCCTATAGCCAGATCAGTCCTAGAGAGTGAATGGTGAGAACTAGAAAAACAGGAGAACCGGCGTATATTCGTATTCCTCACTCGCCAGATATCATGTAGACCTAACTCCCGTAGTACATTGGCAAAATTAGTGTCTCTATCCACACCCGACCCTCCCATCCTGTCCAACTTTGCAGATGGACAAGTATTAAAGTCACCTACTGTTAAAATGGGACATGGAGTGAGCTCCTCAACATAGGCCATTATCTCCTTCAACACTTCGCCAGTATAGGGGGAGGGATATATACAGCAACTAGGACAAAGGAAGAGTGGTAACAGGTACAATGCATGCACACATACCTACCCATAGTATATATATACGAGACGAGTGACATATAAATGGTAGAGATCTGTGCACAAGAACACTTACCCCCCCTGGAATGCGTGGAGAGTGTGGAGTGATAAGAGTAGCCCACCTATGTTTTGTGCAACAAGTGAGTAGAGGTGGGAATCAGGTGTGTCTCCGACAGACAGATCACAGCAGGCTGATAATGCTGCAGCGCCCAAAATACTGCAGCACGTTTTGCTGCCTCTCTCAATCCCCTAACATTCCATCCTACTATTTTAAGTTTATCAGCCATAGTTTGCATGGTAGTAAGTCATGTCAGGAGAAATATCTCTGGAACTCTGGTGCGCCGACCGCCCTCCCCCCGAAACAAAATTATTAATGTACCCATCTCACCACTGGTCCCACCCAATCCCCAACCCACCATAAACATCGTGAACATAGATTCATTTTTCAAAAATGCGTTCCATACAAAATGTAACGTAAAAAATACAAATGGGGCAAAAAACCTTCCTGTAGCCGGGCATCGGCATAGTAAAAAAGCTATCAAAAACATTTTGAATAAGCAATAAACAAAGTTGCTTCTCTAACCTGCCTCCTATACATTAGAGTCTGCAGCGTTCAATAGTTACGCAGATCTTGCACTATAAAGCTATGGCCTGAATGGACTAAGGCAAACATATGAACTGGTGAACCGGTAATAAGCATTGGTACAATAAATATTATATTGCAAAGATAAATGACAGGGATAAGACAAGAGAAAAAAGGGAAAAACAAAAGCAATATATTGCACTTATCAGGCACGACCCTCGACCCAGGCAGGATCCACCAGGAACTTGTAAGAGACATATTCATCCAGTGTTCGCTGAAGCTTTAACCCCTTAAGGACCTTAACATTTTTCACCTTAGAAACCAGGCCATTTTTTGCAAATCTGACATGCGTCACTTTATGTGGTGATAACTTTAAAACGCTTTTACTTATCCAAGACATTCTGAGATTGTTTTCTCATCACATATTGTACTTCATGACAGTGGTAAATTTATAAAATGTCTATTTCTCTGCTTTTAAAACAGATAGTGATGGTGGGGCGTTAGAAGGCTTAGAAGTTTAGAAGCAAATCTTAAAATGTTTCAGAAAATTTCCAAAACCCACTTTTTAAGGACCAGTTCAGGTCTGAAGTCACTTTGTGAGGCTTACATAATAGAAACCACCCATAAATGGCCCCATTTAGAAACTACACCCCTCAAGGTATTCAAAACTGATTTTACAAACTTTCTTAACCCTTTAGGTGTTCCACCAGAATTAAAGGAATATGTAGATGAAATTTCAGAATTTCACTTTTTTGGCAGATTTTTCATTTTAATCCATTTTTTCCAGTAACAAAGCAAGGGTTAATAGCCAAACAAAACTCAGTATTTATTACCCTGATTCTGTAGTTTACAGAAACTCCCCATATGTGGTCGTAAACTGCTGTACGGGCACACGGCAGGGCGCAGAAGGAAAGGAACACCATATGGTTTTTGGAAGGCAGATTTCACTAGGATAATTTTAAGTTGCCATATCACATTTAAAGCCCCCCTGATGCACCCCTAGAGTAGAAACTCCAAAAAAATACCCCATTTTGGAAACTACAGGATAAGGTCGCAGTTTTGTTGGTACTATTTTAGGGTACATATGATTTTTGGATGCTCTATATTACACTTTTTGTGAGGCAAGGTAACAAAAAAATAGCTGTTTTGGCACTGTTTTTATTTTTTGTTATTTACAATGTTCATCTGACAGGTTAGATCATGTGGTATTTTTATAGAGCAGGTTGTTACGGACGTGACAATTCCAAATATGAGTACTTTTTTGGTTGTTTGTTTCATTTTTACATAATAAGGCATTTTAAAAAAAAAGATTTTTTTTTTAGTGTCTATATTATGAAAGCCATATTTTTTTTTGTTTTTTTTTCGGCGACTGTCTTATGTAGGGGCTCATTTTTTTCGGTATTAGATGACGGTTTGATTGGTACTATTTTAGGGTGCATATGACTTTTTGATCGCTTGGTATTACACTTTTTGTGATGTATGGTGACAAAAAAAAGGCTTTTTTTACACCATTTTTTTTATGGTGTTGTGGTATTTTTATAGAGCAGGTTGTTACGTCAATACCTAATATGTATACTTTTTTGTTTATTTAAGTTTTTGAAACAAAAAAAAATCATGTTTTAGTTTCTCCATATTCTGAGAGCCATATTTATTTTATTTTTTTGGGCGATTGTCCTAGGTAGGGTCTCATTTTTTGTGGGATGAGATGACGGTTTGATTGGTATGATTTTGGGGTGCATAAGACTTTTTGATCGCTTGGTATTACACTTTTTTTGATGTAAGGTCACAAAAAAATTGCTTTTTTGACACCGTTCTTTTTTTTGTTTGTTTTTTACGGTGTTCACCTGAGCTGCTAGCTCATGTGATATTTTTATAGAGCAGGTCCTTGTCGACGTGGCGATACCTAATATGTATACTTTTTATTATTTATTTAAGTTTTACACAATGATATCATTTTTGAAACCAAAAAAATCATGTTTTTAGTGTCTCTATAGTCTAAGAGCTATAGTTTTTTCAGTTTTTGGACGATTGTCTTATGTAGGGTATCATTTGTGCGGGATGAGATGACGGTTTGATTGGCACTATTTCAGGGTGCATATGACTTTTTAATCGCTTGCTAGTACACTTTTTCTGATGTAAAGTGACAAAAAATAGCTTTTTTGACACTATTTTTATTTTATAACTTTTACGGTGTTCACCTGAGGGGTGGCATCGGGGCTGCCATGGAAACCATTCAGTCCCCGCCACCGTAGCGGGGGACCCGATGGCTAAGTAGAAAGAGCGCAAACCTCTCATATGCCGCGGTCAGCGCTGACCGCGACATATCAGGGGTTAATCCACCGGCATCTGCGTTATCACCGCTGCTGATCACGGCACCGCACATGGGGGGGGAGGAAGGATCGCAGGATGACAATGCTCATCCTGGGGCGCAAAGTACCGGCCGTTTAGAACGAGCATTCTCGTCCTGGGTCCTTAAGCTAAGAGAGCATTCGTTGGTTTCCACCCACTATTGAGTTATTAGCAACTGTGTCTCATCATCATCATCCACCTCGTGAAACATTAATTGCCGTAACCCACCGTCATCTTCTTGTGACTGTGGATGCTCAAGAGTTTGGGAATCAGGGCACAAGATCTCATGTCCCTATTCAAGCGGGCTTGTTGAGAGGCCCAAATAAAGGAATGACGCTGAAAAGAGCTCCTCGGAATATCTGAGTGTGGGATCACTTGTTTGGCAAGACTCTCCATGGTGGGAGGAAGGAGGATCAGGGTGAGGATTGTGTTGACCAAACTCTTGGCTACTGAGACTGGACTTGGTGGAAGACAGGGTGGTGCTTATCCGACTGGAAGCATTATCTGCTGCAATCCAACCGACCACCTGGTTGCACTGATCTGACTTTGAGAGTGTTGTCCTGCGCCTCCCTGCAAACTGGGACATGAAGCTAGGTATTGTCTATGATTGTTTTTCTTGTGCTCTGGCAGTAGGCACAGTTTCAACGTGCCCAGGGCCACGGCCTCTGCGTGCACCATCAGCATCACGACCCTTACTGCTCGATATCTTAATATTAAATGTTCTGTATGCTTTAAAGTATGTCACACGTACAGTAGCATAGGATTTGTAAGTGTATGCTCAAAAAAATAAAAAAAGGTATTTGGGATGCGCACACTTACACGGGAGATATACCGCAGATAATGTCGCTGATGTCGGCAGCGGCTAATAAAAAATTACTGGGAATGTCACAGGTATTTGGGATGTGGAAAGGTTACACAGGAGAAATACCGTAGATAATGTCGCTAATGTCACCAACGGCTAATAAAAAATTACAGGGAATGTCACAAGCATTTGGGATGTGGAAACGTTACACAGGAGACGTACCCCAGGTAATGTCACTGTCCGCAGCGGACAACGGCTACAGAAAAAGTACGCTGGATTTCACTGATATTTTTTGGATGTGCACATGTTACACAGGAGATGTAGCGCAGCTAATGTCACTGTCCACAGCGGATACCGTCTATGGAAAAGGTACACTAGATGTCACAGATATTTTAGGCTGCGCACATGTTACACAGGAGATGAAGCGCAGATGATGTCGCTATTTAGAGCAGGATGCACTAAAAATAGATATTGCTGCCACACATAATAGTTCTTAAAAGGACTTTTGGGTCTGTAAAGTTTTAGCAGTTTAGCGCAGGTTGCGCTAAAAATATATATTGCTGCTGCCACACACAACTATAGTCCTTAAAAGGACTTTTGGGTCTCTGACAAGTTTTTCAACTTAAAAAAATTATTTTCACTCCCTACACTATCTTTTCCTTCTTCAGCACAGCTCTCCCTGACTAACACTGAGCCGAACACGTGTCATCGGGTGCTATATGGCACCCGATGACGCTTTCTGGCCAGCCAATCACTGTAATGCCAGTAACCAACATGGCTACGGCATTACAGTGATGGCAGCACTTACCTGCACGTTTATTGGCTGCGTAGCAGCCAACAAACGTGCGGGGAGGAGACTCGAGCATTGCGCTCGAGCACATGCGGTATTCGGCCGAATACCGCCATGTGCCAAGCATCGAGATGCTCGAGCTGAACTGGTGTTCGGCCGAGCATGCTCTAACACTAGTGATAGAGAGTCCTTGCCAAATTTAAGGGTCAGCTAATCTTCAAAAACCACCACTGGATCAGGTCCCTCAGCCTTTTCAGGGACCCCAATCACCCTGAGATTATTTCTGCGCCACCTATTCTCTAGGTCGTCAGTTTTGAACATCAGTAAAGATACATTATGAATAATTCTGCCGAGATCTCTCTTCACTGGGGGTAGCTGATCCTCACAAGTGCTCACTCTGTCTTCCACCTCTTTGATCCTCTCATTCACCTGCCTGAGGTCTTCCCTGAAGAGAGAGACATTTTCCTGTAAACTGCCCATATTTGTATTAAGAATATGTAGTATTGTACCGCAATAAAGATATCCTTTATAGTGGGTTTATCTCAAGGAGTAAAAGAGTTCTCCAACTCCATGGGTGTAACTGTTGTCTCAGATGGTGGGGCGCCTTCCTGCATATCTTGCCCCCCTGTTACTTGTGGTGCCACCATTTTGGAGGCCATATTGGCCTGTCCAGAATGTCCAGTAGGGGCTGGTATGGGTTCCCCTAAGGGATGTATAGTAGTGTGGACTGTTGGGGTCAGAGGGGGCACAGAAGAAGAACGTGCATATCTATCCAGATTGGCTATCTTGCTTCGGAGTTGCTGGAGGCCCGACCTCTCTTTGCTCTCTCTTCTTCCTCCCTGTGTGTGTCATTTAGGCGTCGGAGGGAGCCGCACAGTATGGGAAAGTCACCCGGGGTCCGTACAGATAAGCAGTGACGCTGCAGATTTAGGATGCTGTAGGAAAGCAGGAAGGGAGCCTCTCAGCGCTGCGTCCGCTCACATACCCGACCAGGCCACGCTTCCTACAAGTTTGTATTTATTACCTGATGGTTTCTTTCCGACAACATTTGGCTTTGGAATACAGTTTTACACCCAATAATATTAACTATGCAATAATGACCTGAGGAAACCCTGAAAATTCACAAACCACTCAGTGGTTCAGAGAAGTGTAGAAGTTACAGCTACTACTCAGGTTATTAACAACTAGACTCAATGGGCCATTCTAGTTGATATCATTTACCCTAATTTGGTGCCTTCAGTAGCTTTTCACCTCCGGAACATCACCACCTTCTTTAGAATATCCAGTATTCGGTTTGGGACTTCAGGCTTCTCTAAAATGCATTCGTTATTTCTGCACGATTGCCTCCATTCATCTTTTTGCTAGTCTTCCTTTTCTCTTTTCACTTCGAATCTTCCACACATGATGGTCTTTGCTGATGATCTGGATCTTCTTGTAACATGTCCAGAATAAATTAAAGCTTCATTCTGGTCACTTGTGTGGTTTAAGCTGGAGGCTTATGGAGCTCATCTAAAATTCCATACATAATTATAGGTAAAATGACTTCTTATACAGTAACCAATAAAATGTATCTCCACAGCTGCCCCCATTGTCAGTATCACGGCTTCCAGGACTCCTGATGGCAATGATCAGATTTATATGTGTGAAGCCACAAACTACTCGCCGGAAGAAGTGACAATGCACTGGTTGTTGGACGGGAAGAGAATCAATTCTTATCGACAAAGTAGCAGTGGATATTTCAGTAAGGAGATTTATCACTGGATTCCGCTACAAGGGGACAAACGACCATCTCAGATCTCCTGTGAGGTCGAACACGAGACATTAAACAGTCCAATAAAGATGACAGAGGAAGTTAAAGTGGAGCGTAAGTCACTATAATGTCTGGTTTCTATGTGTTACATATATATATTGTTTCCACATATAATTTAGACGATTCTACAGCGGTCACCATATGACAGAAGTGACCTCGATGATGGACATAGGTCATAGGCACTTGAAAATTGACAATGTGCAGGTCAAAGCTTGGTATTTTTGGATATTGTACAATGGAATCATCTAAGAACATTTTGCCATTTTTAGCAGACATATGAACCACATACTGGCCAATATTTAGAGAACTGTGTCTACAAGATATAAAGACGTGAAGACATGACAGGCATAGCACAGTTATACAGCAGATGAGAGCGGTCCAGCTCCACTGAGCAAAGGGGCCTCAGGGGTGTGAGTTAGTGAGCCCACTTTGGGTAGCAGAATGAACATTGGGAGAGGTCCAGTGTGCAGGAGAAACAATATACACTGGATAATGAAATGCAAAGCTAAAAGACCAAGGAATCCAAGAGAGAGAAATCTAAAGGAACCCCATAACACTCATAAACATTCTATTTCCTGAGCCCAGGGCATACATACCATACAGGAAGGCCATGCTATGGGGCCACTTGGCTGTTACTTTATGCAATGAGAACCTCTGCATTACTCCCTTCTCCAGTGGAACTGCATGGTTAGGAAACATACACTTGGTAACTGAAAAGAGCTTAGAAAGGGAACCAGTCGCCATTCCCTTCTGTTCTGGGTGGCAAAACTCAGTATTAAAATACAGGGCTCAGTTTGATTTTCGCTTTGGTCCAGTCTTCCTGCCTTTCATGTACACCACTGTCCTGAGCTCACATCCAGCTGCTCCGACTCATGAAGGGTTTATGATTTTTGCAGCAGAGATGCATTTACTTTTCATTCCCTTTGTATTTGCAGGTGATTGTAAGAGATCGTGTCATTTTGGCCTCATCGGTGTCTTGGTAGGATTACTGGTGACTGCACTTCCAGCACTCTGGTATTTCATGAAGAGAGGTGAGAGGCTTGTATAGTACAACATTTATAGAAGACTTTGAGAACCTTTTCAGGAAATTAAAGCAAGCATATCTATCTATCTTATATGTGTCACAAACCCAGACCTCCCAAGTGTCCCTCTTTTTGACCTAAGTCCCTTTGTCCCTCTTTGCTCCTTAAATGTCCCTCTTTTTGATCTGAGGTATAGATTTGCATTATTACATTCACAAAATTGACACAGAAAGTTTTTTGTACATTTTTCCATTATTTGATGCAGTTGGGATTTTAGAAATTTCTATATTCAGATTATTTTTCGTAAAATAAAACTATTGAAATGGATAGATCTATGTATGGATCTTTCACACAATGAACCATAAGTGTCTCTCTTTAATTGTCCAAAAAGTTGGGAGGTATGCAAACCACTGGCAGAACATTGTCCGTTTATTTATGTGGAGATTTTAGTACAAGGTTTTGCTTTCATCACTTTTTGTGTTCTGTCAGGAAATTACATTTATTGTGCAGTGAAATTCCCTTGATGTGGGTTTGGATTATTGGACATTCACGGAAAAGTATATAAAGGGAAATGTCCAAATTGTTCTTCTCTGCTGATATCCCACTACCGATATGGATGAACTGAATTCCTCTTTCATTTCTGTAGATTCGCAGCGGTTTCAGGTCAGTCACATTCACAGGGTAGAGACTGCGGACAACAAAGTCACCATTTACTGTATGGCGTCCAACTGTCCAGAAGACGTGCAGGTGACCTGGAGGATCACAGAGAATGATGGAGGGAAGATCATAATCCCAGATATTAAGCAGGAAAATGATGAAGAAGCTGCCCTCGTGACCAGAAGTGATTATACTGTGGAGACAGACCGATCATATGAAGATAAACTCCACAACGTGGTCTCTTCTCTGAGCTTTACACCAGTTGTATCGAAGCACAAAGAGATGGCGTTCTCCTGCACCTTCCAGTGTAACGGGAGAAGTCAGGAGAAAAGTCAGAAGTTCAGCTTCAAATTCAGTAAGAGAATTCAGTGTCTTCTTCTTGTGATTTGTAGTGCTGCATTAATTACTGTATAATAGAAAAAGGCAGATCTACAGAGTAAACTTCAGCCTCAAGGCCAGGGCTACACGGCGACATGTGTTGTGAAAAGTCACGCAACGTTTTTCATAATGACTGTCAATGGTGTTGCACTGCATCATGCTGCGACAGGACAGTCGCAAAAATTCCGTCCAAGTTGGATTTTTGTGTGCTTGTCGCATCTCAGTCGCAGCATGTCGCATGTTGCAGTGCGACACTATTGACAGTCAAAAGCCAAAAGCAGGTGTATCATGAGGTAATGAAAGTCCTGTGAACAAAGTCCACTCTCTTTCCTCTGAGATCATGGGGTATGGTGACTGGCAATGTGGCAAAAAGATGACACTAGCTGACGCTTTTTCTATCTCTCTGGGTTCTTCTCCCTACGGCTTTACTCTGGCACCTATGACTGTAGATGTCCACTGAATGCTGCAGGCTTCTAGCTATACCTGTCCTGAGCTCTCGTGATGGTGTCTTAACATGTTTAAACAAACTAACAGAACAGAGTGGCCACAAAAGGCCGAAAAATGCTCAAAACCCCAAATGCTGTTGCGCATTTCTACCCGGGGGAGCAAATCCTGCCCATGTGATCCGCTGCTAACAGCAATCCCCAGCAAAAATGCATACAATGGAGGATGCCTGCAACGAATCACATGTACCACAAGGACATCCAAAACAGGATAGCCAAATGTGTGTATGAAAATAATTATATAAAACTGAAAATATCACTCTGATATTAAAAATGAGACTTTCGCCAATATATTCTTATATCAAGAACATACTAGAGCCCGCGCACCTCGTCAAGGTCTCTCATAGTGGCACGGGACCTAACGCTAACCTACCTCTGCCGTATGGGCAATTGCAGGGGCCGTATGGGCAATTGCAGGGGCATGAGGTCTGACACGGGCTCTGGTATGTTCTTGATATAAGAATATATTGGCGAAAGTCTCATTTTTAATATCAGAGTGAGGGTTTGGCCATATATTGTCAATTGCATTTACCAATGTAGTGCACCAATTTTTGTAATTTTCTGTGTTAACATGTTTCCCACCACTTTTGTAGCAGAGTCTTGATAGCTCTGATGGTGGATCACTCTGCTGACTTTACATATCTTCTGTGGCGTAGGACCCTACAGGCTCTCTGGAGTAATGGTCCTCACAGATGAGCTGCCTCTGGGATACTCATAGACCAGAGGAGCGGGAGATGGATATCATTCTCCTTCACTACTCACTCTCTATTCTTAGTGCGGGCAGAGGGAGAAGAGAATCACAAGGCGATGAGTAATGCCAATGGTGCTATATTCACAGCTGTTTTCTGTGTCCTTCCTGGCACCCCTTTCTCAGTGGGCCTGGAGTGTCCACCCCACCACTAGGTTCTTCTCTGGTGGTAGAATATGGCACAGTGACAGGATATAGTTGGGGGCAAGATACAGCTCGGTGGTAGGATATGGGACAATGATGGAATATAGTTAAAGGTAAGATATGGCTGGGGCATAGGGTTTATTTAGCTTTAAGATACCTCTGAGGGTCTTCATGATCACGATTATCAGAGTTTATCATTAATAGTGTTGAGCAAATCTAAATCAAACAAATTGACTTCCATTTGAATTTCAGGAAAAATGTTGTTTGCCGTGAAGACGTATTTACTCAATTTTCGTGGTAACGAATACATTTTTCCTGAAATGGTGGTAAAAACTAAAAAATACGGCAGCAAAGGCAGTGATTCCCAGACATTGGAAATCTTCTTCTCCCCCCTCGCCTGAGGAGTGGTTTGACGAAATTGCCTTGTATCAGAGGTTGGAAGATCTCATTTGTATTACGCCCTCAGACACCACACGCTATGTACAGACTTGGGGCCCCTGGGAAGTCTTTCGTTCCTCAGACACATTTCGTGATGCGCAAGTTTAACCGCTTTAGCAGAAATTATACCCTTTCCCCTCCTTTCCTCCCCCCTAATCCCTTGTCTAATGTCTTGTCTGTCTATATGTTACTGAAATCTTACATGTCCATTTAGATATGTCTCACTCATATTCTTCCATGAGCTAAGCTATGTGATAACGGGTGTATACCCAACACAATTCTGTGGACATTATGTTTAAATTGATAACATTTTTTGAATGTGCATTTGTCTCTATTTTGGTTGTACCGGAAAAATCTCAATAAAATTTAAATTTGAAAAAAAAAAAAAATATTAGCCAAACCCATTGAAATGCAAACAGCAACCAAAGATCTTGAAAATGTTGAGAATTTGAAACACAAAGTGAAAGTATAGTGGAAAGTTGCAGAATGTTACATAGTTACAATGCATTTTGAAAGTCTTCAGATTACTTCATTTTTTTTTGCATTTTGTTATGTTTGTGCTAAAATAAAAATAAAAATAATTTCCCATCAAAAAAAAAAAAAAAAAAAAAAAAAAAAAAAAAAAAAAAAAAAAAAAAAAACTAAAAAATACATACTCGCCTCTTCCATTGGTGCGCCATCTTGATAGAAGATATCACACGAAATCTCGTGAGATGTTACCACACCGGTGCACAAGATTTCGTACAATGTCTTCAATTAAGATGGCCATGACGGCCTCTATACGAGCAAATGGATTAGGTGAATATTTTTTATTTTTACCCTGATTAACCCCTGAAAGGCCTAAATGGTAGCCTCAGATGCCGCGATCAGCTATAAACGTGGCATCTGAGGCGTTCAATGACAGGTGGTGGCGCGATCACAGTTCCCCATCATTGCACCTGCTACATACAAAGAAATATGCTTCGTTACAAAGTAATTCGTCACAAATCAAATTTCTTTGTGAAATTCGGCGAAGCAGCGGAATAAAAATTTTCATAACTTCGCTCTCACAATTCATTAATATCGATGTCTTTTTACTTGCAGAAAAGCCAGAATCGTCAGACCCCGTGCAGATGTCTCTGGGTGACAATGGAGACGTCCTGTGTTCTGTCTCTCTGCAGAAATTTTATCCTAAAGATATCAAGATACAATGGAGCCACGGCCTGGGACATGATTTCCAGAATATAGATACAACTGAAGAGAAGTTTACAAAGAATGAGGACTTTACATTCAATGTGAGAAGTGAATGTAGGATTCCCGGTCATGTCTTCAAGGATCAAGGATATAGAGTACGAGCCATATGGAGCCACAAAGCTGAGTCTGAGCAAAAGGAGGTGTCAATAACAGGTAAGCAGCATCTTCATTCATACTAGGTTACACTCTTCCCTGTTGTCTGGGAGAGCAGTGATTTCACCTTCCTTCCTCCTCACGCTTCTGGCTGTAAGACAAGTTGCTGTAGGAAGCACCCCCCCCCCCCCCCCCCCACTTTGTCCTGTCTGCAGTAGGACAATGAAATTGCTAAAGTGGTTCTGGGGTTCTCCTTCTCAATGACAGTTGAGGTTCCCTTGGTGTTGAAGGTTTCAAGGTTCAAGTCAGGGCCCCGGTTCTTTGCAGTGTATTAGTGCAAGAAGCAACGATGAAGCAGTAGTGCGGCAGAACAGTTCTTAACTGAAGAATTCAAATGCAACCAGATCAGGACAGTTCTTGGCGTGCGATGGTCTGGAAGTTGTTACACAAAATGCATTTTCCACACATGTTACAGGTGTCATGGCTGCACAGGTTGATAGGCCATACTGACCTGACCTGCACTGACTGATTAGACTAGAGAAACTAAAATGTTTTTTACCCTCTATATAAACTGGGTGACACCGGCCCCATTTAGTGGTCTCTGTGGATATGGCCTATTAATACTTTGTGCAGAACAGGCAATGTACAGATAGTAGCTGTAAGGCAAAATGGACTCTTTGCCTAATGTGTCCCTGACTCAAGATTTCGGTGATCAGCTTGAATTAAGTCTTATCCGGTACCAGGAGAATGAATAAGAGAACACTGAACACGTGTCTAGTTCTAATCCATTCTGGTTTATTCACAGCTGGCAAACAGTTATAATAGAGGGGGTTGAGCTTCCTTGACATCCAATCATATGTTAGCATTAGTTTCAACCTATAGTATGAACACACATGAGCTCTGCATTAACATAATAGCTGACTCATAGTAACAGCATTTGACCAATCAGGTATAGACCCATAGGCCAGTATGCATTTGAGCCAAGATGACCCTATAAGGTAAGACTGTTCAAACTACAAACTAAGGAATGTATGGGTATCTTGAAACCGCACAGGAAGTTTCTCACATTCCAAAGGAGGGGAAGGGAGATTTTGGAAGTGCACTGGCCAAATGTAATCATAATACACGTTGCTGAAAGGACAAAATGGAGTTACTTATACCCCATCAATCCCCTCTTTAGAACTTTATATATATATATATATATATATATATATACCTTATACTATATGGTTCTTTCTCTGCTCTTCCTTTGTTTGCTTGTAAGCCTTTAGGTATTCCATATACCCTTCAGGAGTATAATCCTCAGGCTTTGTTGGGGTTGTGTTTACCTCTTCTACCTCTACCGGAGTATAGAGGAATGTTGAGTGTACCCCTCTTTCGGCCACATTGTTACATACGGCCAGAAGGGAGGGCACACACTGTAGACAACAGCAGAGACACACTATTGCAGCGACCACGGCGAGTGCCACTCCTAAAACATATCTTATTTGACCAAAGTCAGGTATCCAGCCAAAAAGCCAGTCCCCCCAACCTTGGTCAACATCTTGTTTTATATGTGTTATCATCTTTCTAATTGGCCTATTTTATCTTTTATTCCACGGGAGTGATCTGATAAATTGAAACAACACATCCCTGCGAACGCTGAGCATCCTATACCTTGTTGGAGCAATAAATAGTCAATAGTTGCCCTATTCTGCAAGATAGCCTTTTCATACGATTGTATATCCAGCAGCATATCTTGCAGAACTGCACTAGTGACATTTATCTGTTTTACCATAAAACAGGCAAGTTTTGATATTGTCCTGTGGTTATATATGGCCAACCCTGGTACTCCTATCAAAGATACCCCTAAACTCATATATTCTGATCTAGAGAGGAGATTCACATTATAATCACAATTTTCTGGTAACTGTAGGGAAGTGTCTCTCGTGTGTCGTATCTGCATTGCTGGGTATCATTGCTAATGTCAACCTAGCTATTGTACAGGGTCCCTCTGTAATATTGGCCGGTATGTATGTGTAACTAGTATTTCCACAGGCCAATACCCATCCTGCTGGTAGAGGTACATGTTTGTCTAGGGATGGTACTGTTTTTGTAATATTACATTGCATATTTTTTTCCTGATACAATCTTTTTACAACTACCTAAATCTCTATCACAAATATTTGGCTTAGTCTTGTTCTGCATTTTTGCTTGTATGCAGGGAGGCAATAGTGTCTCATCGCAGGAGAACTTGTAACATATTTCTGTGGCTGTAACAAGACCTGTAATTATTTCTATCATATTACTTTGCAGAGTCTCATATGTAGGATAGTCATAACAAGCATGATAAGGATTTATATATCCATATTTAACATCATGATCCTCAAAATCTGTGTCATTCCATTGGGAACGTAGGAGCCCCGTCCATACATCTACTGGGGTGGGGACTGCTACCAGACATGTCTCCAAAATGTTAGATGCAGATAAAGTGGTTCGGAGACAAAAGTCAGTTAAGTTCAGAGTTTTGGCCAGGTACAGCCATAAGTTCTCCTTTGTCTTCCACAGATTGTCTTCCCCTCTGCATTGTGTTTTCAGGTATGTCTGTCTGTTCCACAGCCGTGGGACAGTAAGTATGAGACACAAAATTGCAATTATCAAGGCACTGCATCTCAGCCATCTCGAGGAATTTCCCGACTGCGTCATCTCGTTGGGGGTCAAGGCTGTCTGCCTCCGTTAGTACCCCTTCTGTATCTTCTTCGAGGTCAAGGCTGTCTGCCCCCGTTAGTACCTCTGGGCCTCGTTGGAGGTCAGGGCTGTCTGCCCCTGTTAGTACCTCCTGTCCTTCTTCAAGGCCAAGGCTGTCTGCCTCCGTTCCTGCCTCCTCTCTTTCTCTCACAAGCTTCACTCGGGTGGCGTGGATCCAAATTGGAGATTGTTCAGTCAGCACAGCTGTTCTGGTTACTACAACCACGGTAGTAGGTGGGCCATATATACGAAATCACCTTGAGCTCTTCCTTTCTTCAGTGTTTCGACCACCACCTCATCCCCCACCCTGTATGGGTGGGTGGGTTCCTGTGGAAGAGAGGGAGACTTACAAGCAACTTTTCTTTTTCTTTTTTCAGTTTTGTTAAGTAGCTGTATCAATTTGGTGACATAGTCTTCCCTCATTAAATCAAGGTCTCCTTCCTACACTATCATTGGGCCCAGGGGGTGGGGAAAGACCTCCCCATGAGTATCTCAATGCTGTTTATGTCCTACTCCGTGGAAATGTGCTATTAAGATGGAAGCACTGTGTTGGGAAATGCATGTATTCCCCTCTTCGCAGACTAATCCTATCTTAGGATTTTTCTGCAATACTGGATAATACCAGTCTTACTGTTCCTGTTCAGTGGCATACCACTGAAGATCAGTAAGCATTTGCAACATCTCAGGAGTTGGAGGTGCCAGACATGGCATCTCCCAATGGTTACACAAACCTGTGAGGTTGCATTTGGCCACCTTATCTGCCAGCGCATTGCCCTGTGAGACATGATCCTTACCATCTGCTGCCGTGAATCCTCTCCTCTGCCAGATCATACCATGGTCCCACACTGCTCCATGTGTGTACCTACTCTCAATATAGATGGTGACCGGTCTGTCAGTATGCAGAATAAATGCACTAGTGAGTGCAATGAGCTCAGCTGCCTGCTGTGTTGACTGTGGATGCCCTTGAGTAGGCCTACAACATCATGAGTGGTGTGCAAAATGGTGTAATGTCACATTGTGAAAGAAGTTGCCAACTCTACCATCATAGCACAGGCTGCAAGAGAACGCAGACATGCCGGCATCCCCTGGACAGAGGTGGGCATTACCTTTGAGAAAAATACACAAGGACGCAACTTGCCTCAGTTTTCTTGTGTCAGTACACCCGCCATGGTTTTACAATTTTGGCGTGCAAACATGTGGAAGGGCATATTATAGTCAGAGAGGCCCAGCCCTGGACTCGACATGAGTGAACATTTCAGATAATCAAATGCATTGTACATTTTCAGAAGACCATTTAATCAAATCTGGATTTTCTTCCAGAGTGGCTTGCCTCGAAACATTGTCATAATAGGAGCAATCAGGAATCCATTGTCTACAGTAGTTTATCATACCAAGGAAAGATAACATTTCTTTCTTGGTGTGCGGGGCGACCAAACCCGCAATAGACTGGACTCTTTCTGCGCTGATTCTCCTTTCACCTTTTGTGAGGACAAAGCCCAAGTATTCAACCTGCATTTTACACCATTGCATTTTCTTAAATGTAACTTTGTGACCACATCATGTTAACAGTGATAAACCATCCTGAATGCTGGCCTCCGCTGACATGCTACACAGTAACAAATCATCAACATATTGCAGCAGCACAGAACCTTGGGGGGGGGGGGGGGTACCATGGTTTTAACGTGGCTTGGAGGACTATGCTGTACACTACAGGTGAATCAGCATATCCCTGGGGCATTTCTGCACCAGGTCAGTTGACGTCTGTCAAAGGAAAAAGCAAAAAGTAGTCTGGTTATCTTATCAACTGGGATAGAAAAGAATGCATTCTTCAAATCTATCACACTGAACCAAACAGCATCTGCTGGAATGGCAGATAATAATTAAGTGACATCAGGTACAACAGGGGCTATAGGCACAATGATGTTGTTGATAGCCCTTAAATCCTGTACAAAGCGGGTAGTACCATCCGCCTTTGTCACTGGATTCACGGGCGTGCTGTAGGGTGAAATCACCTCTTCCAGGATTCCCTTTTGTAGGAATTCTTCTATCATTGGCCTAAGTCCATCAAGTTTCTCTTTTGACAATGGGTATTGTTTCTGGAACACTGAGATGACACCTGGTTTCACAGTAGCTTTGTAAAGTATGCAATCTATGAATCCTGTGTCATAGATTGAAGACCATAATGCAGGGTTAATGTTGTTAAGTTCTGGGTGATCCTGTATGTTTGCAAGAATCAGCTCTGCATTAACATGAGCTCTGCATTAACATGAGCTCTGCATTAACATAATAGATGACTCATAGTAGCAGCATTTGACCAATCAGGTATAGACCCATAGGCCAGTATGCATTTGAGCCAAGATGACCCTATAAGGTAAGACTGTTCAAACTACAAACTAAGGAATGTATGGGTATCTTGAAACCGCACAGGAAGTTTCTCACATTCCAAAGGGGGGAAGGGAGATTTTGGAAGTGCACTGGCCAAATGTAATCGTAATACACGTTGCTGAAAGGACAAAATGGAGTTACTTATACCCCATCAGTAGCAAAAATACATTATTAAAGGAGTTGTGTCACTTCAGCAGTAGCATTTATTATGTAGAGAAAGTTAATACAAGGCACTTACTAATGTATTGTGATATTCCATATTGCCTCCTTTCCTGGCTGGATTGATTTTTCCATCACATTATACATGGCTCGTTTCCATGTTTACGACCACCCTGCAAACCATCAGTGGTGGTTGTGCTTTCACACTATAGGAAAAAGCATCAGCCTCTCTGGTGGCCGGGACCGTGGGAGCACACATAGGCTGGTGCTTTTTCCTATATTGTGCAAGCACGGCCACTAGTGATGGATTGCAGGGTGGTCTGTAACCATTGTAGGAAAGCACAAGGGGCCGTCATTGACGGAAGATATGTGTCACCGAAGTTCCTGGCATCGGTGAGGTAAGAGCTGGTAATTTTAAGTGCCAGCGGCAGCTAGTGCTGACTGAAACTATTGGTTATTTAGTGTGGCTGTAAAGCCGATTCGGGCCGACTGTTACTGGGAGCAGCAAAAGTGCAGGGTGGGTGGCTGTTCCCCAGGTTCCAGGCCGGGTTTTGGTTAGGGATATAAAACCCAGCCAGCAGTCTCAGGTGGGTGTGGATTATCCTCTATTTCACAGTGAAGCTGTGGAGACGCTGTGGTTTTGGATCTGCATATTGTGTGCCGTACTAAAGGGCTGAGAGCCGTATTGCTGGGAAGCAGGCCCTAAAGCCTGTTGGGGACGGCTACTGCCAAAACCGGTGACAAGGTGAATGCTTTTTGTTCTGTGGACTTGCCATGGTGTGAATGAACACCAAGACGACGAACTGTCATTTTTGTTTGTGTGAATAATCACTGCACTGTTTAAGTCAAAGACTTTGTTTTTGCCTCTGTACTGCGTCCGCTAATCTGCCTAGCAGAGCGAATCCCCACACCATGGAAACCAGTAGTGTATAATGTGATGGAAAAATGAATCCAGCCAGCAAAGGAAGCAATATGGAGACTTACAATACATTAGTAAGTGCCTTGTATTCACTTTCTCTACATGATAAATGCCTCTTGCTGAAGTGACACAACCTCTTTAAAGGAGTTGTCTCATTTCAGTAAGTGGCATTTATCATGTAAAGAAAGTTAATACAAGGCACTTACTAATGTATTGTGATTCTCCATATTGCTTCCGTTGCTGGCTGGATTCATTTTTCCATCACATTATACACTGCTTGTTTCCATGGTTACAGACCATGTAATCCATCAGTGGTGGTCGTGCTTGCACACTATAGGGAAAAAGCATCAGCCTCTCTGGTGGCCGGGACCGTGGGAACACACATAGGCTGGTGCTTTTTCCTATAGTGTGCAAGCACGACCACCACTGATGGATTGCAGGGTGGACTGTAACCATGGAAACAAGTAGTGTATGATGTGATGGAAAAATGAATCCAGACAGCAACGGAAGCGATATGGAGAATGACAATACATTAGTAAGTGGCTTGTATTAACTTTCTCTACATGATAAATGCCACTTAATAAAGTGAGACAACCTCTTTAAGGAGTTGACCATTCATGTGGAGATTTGAATACAACAAGAAAGTAGTGATACCTCTCTAAGCACTAAGGGGGCCTGCACATTCCCAGGTATGGTTGGCTGAGGTGAAGCTCGGGGCGGTGAGTGTGACACGTGTTTTGTGATATATTTGATATGCACGCGGCTCGTTAACTGTCAATTTTTTCTGTGTCCGGCCAAGTTCGAGACTCCTGGTCTTAATGTTAGACAATATTGGAAATCTTGTTTTAATTCCTATCCATATATCAAAAGGCTGAAGACCTGTTCTGATCATCTCAAACTGACAATGGTGAAGGCTCGTCACAGTGTATCAGCGCTGTCTCTCCAAACTAGCCCTCTGCCCGTGTAAGTAGTTCACTGATAATGGAGAAAGGAGCAAAAGTGTGAAATCATTACCAGCACTAGTGTACCCGTGTCACTGACCATAGGGGACTCCGCTGTATAGATGTGTACGTTCCTTTATGTGATCACTTCTTCTCATTGTGTTACAGACTTAGCATGGCGTCCGGTGATGGGAGAGATTGAGAAACCTACATTCACCGATGGTAAAGAGGCAAAACTGCTTTGCCGCGTCTCTGGGTATTTTCCTGATGCCCTGGACGTGGAGTGGTTAAGAAGAGATGCAGCCGGTCAGGAAATCTATGTTTTATCTGCCAGTGACAAATACAAGATCCCAGTAATGGAGGTCAAACAACAAGAAGATAAGACCTTCACCTACACAGCATGCCTGATCCTCTCTGTGTCAGCGGCAACAGATCACGGCTCAGAGTTTATCTGTCGGGTGAGACACCCCAGTGTGACGGGGCCCCTGGAGAAGAGGACGGGAGAAATCAGGGTGATCGGTGAGAATCAACAATTACACACATTATTAATAACTTTATGCTCTTTATGTAAAATATATCAAAGGTGAGACATCAGAAAACATATAAGATGTCTTATAGAAAAAGTTCCCAAGATCTATTATACATTCTCTTTAGACAATAAAATCTATTGATGCTTAATAAAAAATTAAAAAATAACTACAATGTCTTGCAAAAGTATTCGCATCATGTAATTTACAGCACATGCCGACAACTTTGAAGATGTTTTTTTTATTTATTGTGAAGCAAACAACAAATAGGACAAAATAACAGAAAAGGTCAATGTGCAGAACTATTCACCCCCTAAAGTCAATACTTTGTAGAGCCCCTTTTGCAGCAATCACAGCTCCGAGTCGCTTTGGATAAGTCTCTATGAGCAGTCGCCACATCTGACCACTGGGATTGTTGCCCATTCCTCCTTGCAGAACTGCTCCAGCTCCTTCAGGTCGGATGTTTGCGCTTGTGAACAGCAATCTTTACGTCTGACCACAGATGTTCTATTGGATTGAGATCTGGGCTGTGACTCGGCCATTCCAACACATTTACATGTTTTTCCTTAAACCACCCAAGTGTTGCTTTAGCCGTGTGTTTGGGGTCATTGTCCGGCTGGAAGGTGAACCTCCGTCCTGGCCTCAGATCACGCACAGAGTGGGACAGGTTCTGCTTAATAATATCCCTGTATCCCCTCAGCTCTGACCAGTTTCCCAGTCCCATCCCCCCAGCATGATGCTGCCACCACCAGGTCTCACTGCGGGGATGGTGTTCTTTGGGTGATGTGATGTGTTGGGTTTGCGCCAGACACAGCTCTTTCTTTGATGGCCGAAAAGTTCTATTTTAGCCTCCTCAGACCAGAGCATCTTCCTCCATACATTTTGGGAGTCTCCCACTTGCCTTTTCGCAAACTCACAACGTGCCTTTTTGTTTTTAGCTGACAGTAATGGCTTCTTCTGGCCGCTCTGCCATAAAGCCCAACTCTATGGCGCGTACGGCTTATTGTCGTCCTATGTACAGATCCTCCAGTCTCTGCTGTGGAACTCTGCAGCTCCTCCAGGGTTACCTTAGGTCTCTGTGCTGTCTCTCTGATTAGTACCCTCCTCGCCCGGTCCGTGAGTTTTGGTGCCATGTTGTTTCCATTTGGTTATGATAGATTTGATGGCGCTCCTGGGGATCATCCAAAGATTTGGATATTTTTTTATAACCTAACCCTGACTTGTACTTCTCAACAACATTGTCCCTTACTTGTTTGGAGAGTTCCTTGGTCTTCATGGCAGTGTTTGGTTAGTGATGCCTCTTGATTAGGTGTTGCAGCCTCTGGTGTGTATATGTGATGACAGATGATGTGACACTTAGATTGCACACAGGTGACATCATGTCACTAATTATGTGACTTCTGAAGGCAATTGGTTGCACCAGAGCTTTTTATGGGCTTCCTAACAAAGGGTGTGAATACATACGCACAGGACAATTTTCTGTTTTCTATTTCTAAACAATAGTTTAATTTATATATTTTTCTCATTTCACTTCACCAACTTAGACTATTGAGTTCTGATCCGTCACATAAAATTCAGATTAACATAACATTGAACTTAAGGCTGTAATGCAGGCATCCTCAAACTGCAGCCCTCCAGCTGTTGCAAAACTACAACTCCCAGCATGTCTGAACAGCCTACAGGTATCAGCCTACAGCAGGGCATTGTGGGAGTTGTAGTTTTACAACAGCTGGAGGGCCGCAGTTTGAGGATGCCTGCTGTAATGTAACAAAATACGAAAAAAGTCAAGGGGGTTAATACTTTTGCAAGGCACTGTATTCAGCAAGTGTTACAGATTATATACTGTAGAGATAGAAAGTTAAATCAAAAGTGTAGTCATTGAGCTGAAATCACTATTCTGCTGGTGCAGTCACTGTGTACATACATTACATTACTTATCCTGTACTGATCCTGAGTTACATCCTGTATTATGCTCCAGAGCTGCACTCGCTTTTCTGCTGGTGCAGTCACTGTGTACATACATTACATTACTTATCCTGTACTGATCCTGAGTTACATCCTGTATTATACTCCAGAGCTGCACTAACTATTCTGCATAGTGCAGTCACTGTGTACATACATTACTTATCCTGTACTGATCCCGAGTTACATCCTATATTATACTCAAGAGCTGCACTCACTATTCTGCTGGTGCATTCACTGTGTACATACATTACTTATCCTGTACTGATCCCGAGTTACATCCTATATTTTACTCCAGAGCTGCACTCACTATTCTACTGGTGCAGTCACTGTGTACATGCATTACTTATCCTGTACTGATCCTGAGTTACATCCTGCATTATACTCCAGAGCTGCACTCACTATTCTGCTGGTGCAGTCACTGTGTACATACATTACTTATCCTGTACTGATCCTGAGTTACATCCTGTATTATACTCCAGAGCTGCACTCACTATTCTGCTGGTGCAGTCACTGTGTACATACATTACTTACCCTGTACTGATCCTGAGTTACATCCTATATTATACTCCAGAGCTGCACTCACTATTCTGCTGGTGCAGTCACTGTGTACATACATTACTTATCCTGTACTGATCCTGAGTTACATCCTGTATTATACTCCAGAGCTGCACTCACTATTCTGCTGGTGCAGTCACTGTGTACATACATTACTTATCCTGTACTGATCCTGAGTTACATCCTGTATTATACTCCAGAGCTGCACTCACTATTCTGCTGATGTAACTATCACACTAACCTAAGGGTATGTCCATATTTTTTTCATAGTAGAATTGCACTCAGAAAATTGGCAGTATTTATAGAAGTCACACTTTGGATAACATTTTATCACTTCTTATCCACCTGCTGTGAAAATATTTGACCACAATATCTTCACATAACTTGACCTGTAGTTTGGATTTTGAATCCTCAGCCTGTCATTTTATGCCGTTCATTTTCAGCTGATGCAATCCAGAGTGTGAAATCAGTGGGGAACTCCGCAGCATTTCTGTGATATTTGCCGCAGTAAAATCTGCCGCCTGTGATGTGGATTTTGCTGCTGCTTAGAAATTCTGCAGACGACTCACTACAAACCGATGCAAATATACATTGGTTTGGGAAACCTGAACCCTTCCCTGCTGATTATACATTCATAAGGCCAAGTTCACAGTTCAGGTCAGAAAAACAGAACAGAAGCAGATCTTCCTCTTAGGCTAGGTCTACACGACGACATTTGTCGCGCGACATTTTGTCGCACCAATGTCGCGCGACAATTTTTATAATGATAGTCTATGGTGTCGCACTTTGAGATGTTGCAGTGTAGTTGTGCCCTATGTCGTTGTGTAGACCTAGCCTTACACCTTATCTTTGTGGAGGCTTCACCACTGGTTTTGGCTCTCAATAACTGATGGAAATCACTGACCAAATAACTGAAGTGTGAACTTGGCCTTAAACACACAGCATCATCAAGGCCTGAAGAAACCAAGTGATCCTGTCTAGAGTTATTTTTCATTACTGCCACTGATCTGTCACTTTCCACATATGATCCCAAAAGTGCGCCCATAGCAGAAAGCTGAGAGAAGTCTGGTCTAGAACGTACTGTCCCTGAGGTCTAATGCTGGGGTTTACTGTCCGTACTGCCCCTGAGGTCTAATGCTGGGGTTTACTGTCCATACTGCCCCTGAGGTCTAATGCTGGGGTTTACTGTCCGTACTGCCCCTGAGGTCTAATGCTGGGGTTTACTGTCCGTACTGCCCCTGAGGTCTAATGCTGGGGTTTACTGTCCGTACTGCCCCTGAGGTCTAATGCTGGGGTTTACTGTCCGTACTGCCCCTGAGGTCTAATGCTGTGGTTTACTGTCCGTACTGCCCCTGAGGTCTAATGCTGGGGTTTACTGTCCGTACTGCCCCTGAGGTCTAATGCTGGGGTTTACTGTCCGTACTGCCCCTGAGGTCTAATGCTGGGGTTTACTGTCCGTACTGCCCCTGAGGTCTAATGCTGGGGTTTACTGTCCGTACTGCCCCTGAGGTCTAATGCTGGGGTTTACTGTCCGTACTGCCCCTGAGGTCTAATGCTGGGGTTTACTGTCCGTACTGCCCCTGAGGTCTAATGCTGGGGTTTACTGTCCGTACTGCCCCTGAGGTCTAATGCTGGGGTTTATTGTCCGTACTGCTCCTGAGGTCTAATGCTGGGGTTTACTGTCCGTACTGCCCCTGAGGTCTAATGCTGGGGTTTACTGTCCGTACTGCCCCTGAGGTCTAATGCTGGGGTTTACTGTCCGTACTGCCCCTGAGGTCTAATGCTGGGGTTTACTGTCCGTACTGCCCCTGAGGTCTAATGCTGGGGTTTACTGTCCGTACTGCCCCTGAGGTCTAATGCTGGGGTTTACTGTCCGTACTGCCCCTGAGGTCTAATGCTGGGGTTTACTGTCCGTACTGCCCCTGAGGTCTAATGCTGGGGTTTACTGTCCGTACTGCCCCTGAGGTCTAATGCTGGGGTTTACTGTCCGTACTGCCCCTGAGGTCTAATGCTGGGGTTTACTGTCCGTACTGCCCCTGAGGTCTAATGCTGGGGTTTATTGTCCGTACTGCTCCTGAGGTCTAATGCTGGGGTTTACTGTCCGTACTGCCCCTGAGGTCTAATGCTGGGGTTTACTGTCCGTACTGCCCCTGAGGTCTAATGCTGGGGTTTACTGTCCGTACTGCCCCTGAGGTCTAATGCTGGGGTTTACTGTCCGGTACATCCCACGATTTATTACTAATATTTTATTCTGCAGGAATCCGAGCAGTGAATGTGACACTTCTGAACAAAGAGAAAATAAGAGCAGAAGTTGTACATTTCACCCCGAATGACATTAAAATCACATGGAGCCGACGTAAGGAAAAAAATAAAAGCTACGAAGTCTATAAAAAAATCGAAAAACCTATGAAAAGAGAAAACAGTGATGGCTCCTGCACAAGTGTCAGTGAGATGACATTCAAGTCTCATTCAGGAAGTACTCAGAAGGATAACAAATATTATAAAGTGGTTGTGGAAGACAACACATCGAATGCTGTAGTGGAGAAGATCGTCCTACGAGAGAACCGTAAGGAGGAAGGATACTTATAAGTGCTGTATGGTTCAGTATTAGGACATTTGGGGGGTCATTTATTACACTGAAATACTCCCATATTAGGCATATTTTGGGCGCAGATTGCAGCACAACAGCTAATTGTCTAAATGTAAGTCAGCTACAGGAAGGTGGCTTACACTTAGAACTGGCAGAGGATCTGCCCAGGTAAGGAAAAGACCGGGGCCTCTTCATAACTTTGGTGGAAACACCTCCAGCTATGGGGCTTTATTAAGACTGGAGTCTAATACGCGGGTCTTAATAAATGTGCCCTTTGGTGCAGGCCGTGGGGCAGATTTATGAATCCTGTCCGATTTTCAGACTGTGTAAACTGCAGCAGATTTCTCACCGCGGCTGATGCTGGATGATAAATCTGTTGCACCTTTACACTGTCTGGTGTAAGGGGGAATATATAAATAGTGATGAGCGGCAGGTCCCATATTCGAATTCACAATATTTCGCGAATATTCGCTAGAATTTTCGTTTCATATTCGCGAATATTCATATTCGAGATTATTTTCGTGATTGCAATTAATCTAAATTGTAAAAATCGCATAATGCAAAGTTGGGGCGGCTTGTAGTTACACTGCTGTCCGCTGTGATGGCGAGCAGGTAAACAGAGAAGGGAAGGCAGCGCTCACACAGAGCACGGCCTTCTGTTCAACCAGCCGATCGGCAGGAGTGTCGGGTGTCGGAATCCTGCTGATCTGATATCGATGACCGATCCTGAGGATAGGTCATCGATATTGAAGTCTCGGAAAATCCCTTTAATAAATGTAGAGCCCGGCATATATGCTAGAAATCTGCCCCAACCTGAGTAGTAAATCTGCCCAGTGTGACTACAGAATGATCCGTCATTCATGATTCCAGCAAAGGCAACATGGTCAGCACTGGGGTCCTGGGTGTAAATCTGACCAAGGGCAACATCGCATGGAGCTTGTATGTTCTTCCAATGTTTGCGTGAGATAAACTGGTTTCCTATGAAAGTGATCCTAGTGAGTACTGGGGATGAGCTCTGATATGGCGGCCGCTGGCTCACCTGCTCCACAGCCTTCCCTGCTCTTTGAGTCCCTTGTGTTGTCTGTCTTCATCGCAGTCTTTTCCACATTAAGGTGCCGGATGTTTAGGGCGCCCGCACCCATGGTAAAAATTCACAGGTGCGGATTTGAAGTTGTGAATTTTTTGGTGTTAAATATGATGTGGATTTTGTTCCAAATGGCCAGTGGTAGGCGCTGCAAAAGTAGACTCAGTTTCATACCGACTTTAAAACCAGCCTCCAGGGCAGACTAACTGGTCAGGTGTGCATGACTGCATGGAGATCGCCACGCCTCCAATATATACTACAAAGAAAAAATGTGGGGGGTTCAGTCAGCACAACCCTGTATGCAGGTGCACATCGCTATGGCGAAATACACATACAATTTGAACAAAGTTGTGAATTTTTGGGTGTGAAATATGATGTGGATTTTGTCCCAGATTTCCTGTGTGACGATCTCTCCTTTCGTTTTAATAGGATATTGATTCTGCAGTGAAAAAACGCTGTGGAAAATGAAAAATTCCACACAGATTTAGTTAATTTTTTTCTGTAACGTTTTCCTCAGCAGAATCCATTTCCTAATGAAACAAATGGAGAGATCGTCACACAGGAAATCTGTATTTATGCTGTGGAGTGAAAATTCTGCGGCAGGGATAGACAACGCAGGGATAGACAATTTTCAGTCCCATAGAACAACATAGGGAAAATTTGGGATTTTCTGGTGAAATTTTCTGTCATGTGTGAGGATGCCATTGCTAAGCTAAATGCTTAAAGGCGTTATCCAATGACTAATGTAAAAAATTTAAATCAGACATGATATAGTACATAGCAACATCTTTCCAACAAAGCTGGAACCAGCCCTGTACCTCACATGGGTCCAGAGATCTCCACATTCATTGCTCTGCTAGATTTATATCAAGTTGAAAGCTCAAGGGGAGTGTCCTTACTGCTGCAGCTAAGGGGGCGTGTCTGTGACGGGATCATCTGTGTCACCGTCTAGTATTCCCTTCTTCCCATGTAATAGCACAGCCAAATAATCCACAGAGCCATAAATCGCTATTATCGCTGGTATCGCCGGTATCGCTGGTATCGCCAGTATCGCCCTATAAGTTTATACATGAGCCAAAGCTGAATGCTGGAAAACGTTTACTGGAAGCACACTGGCACTCAAACATACAATTTCTTTTATCCCCTGCTCCCATGCAAGGGAGACACCCACAAATAACATACATTAACCCATAACACAAAGGTTACAACCCACATAACGTCCTCCCCTCTGCCTGTGATATAATTATGGTACACAATGGTTAACATAATTATCCCAGGCAGGACAATACACAATGTCCTCCGTCCGGGAGACAACCGAGGTGTAATTCCATTATCTCTCAGGACAAAGGGAAATCGCCAATACACACGGGGAGACAATAGGACAGACATCACTTACTCAAATACACAATGTCCCACTCTTTACAATACACATAGACAACATTTAACACATCCCAAAATGGCACGAATTAGACCAGGAATTCAAAAGTTAGTAAAAGTCTCTTTGGCCTGGCTGTACTCATGGGTTTTCAGTCCAAAACCGGTTCTACACAGTCTTTTGTCCTGGAGACAATTGAGAAGTGATCCACTTATCTCCCAAGGACAGGGGCAAGACTCCATTAGCCACATGGTAGCAAAAGACAGCAAAACACATGAACTTATATAACTATGCAGCTATTGCATAAAACCGGTGCATTCAACATGGGACCGTAATCACATGGTAAGAGGCTGGTAAGTAGTCCTCTCCAAGTACTCGCGGAAAACTCAAAAGAGGGGAGTTTGTCACATATCTTCCCTTTGGGGTTAAGACTAAACAGGTATCTGACCTCCCGTCGGTCAGTACCTAGATTAGTCGGGAAGCCCACCCACAAAGAAACATTAGCAGAGTTGCCCACCCACGGTAAATAGTTAACAGGGTAGCTCACCCACAAGGGACAGCACTGGTCTGTAGGTCCCAGGTTGTGGTGAAACAGTTCAGCATCCTCAGTCTCCCTGGTGCGGCTAGGCAAACCGCTGGGGCTACATGGGGGACAGCGGCGTTCTGCACTGATGCCAGCACTTCTGTTGGGGCGAGGGGGGTGCAAGCCAGTCCTGTAACAAGGGGGTCGGTGGAGCAGAGGCTAGCGGCGCTCTGCCCTGATGTCAGCTCTTCTACTGGGGTGAGGGGGGTGCAAGCCAGCCCAGTAACAAGGGGGTCGGTGGAGCAGAGGCTAGTGGCGCTCTGCCCTGATGTCAGCTCTTCTGCTGGGTTGAGCGGGGTGCAAGCCAGCCCTGTAACAAGGGGGTCGGTGGAGCAGAGGCTAGAGGCGCTCTGCCCGGATGCCAGCTCTTCCGCTGGGAAGGGATCAGTGGGTATCGCAGGCTCATCCCTGCCCCCAGAACTCAGTTGGGAAGTAGCTGGGAAGGGGAGGGCTCGCTTACCTCCTCCTCCTGGTATCCCTGCGGAGATGGCTGGGGATCTGGACCGACCTGTAGGACTGGCACAGAGCCCGCGGTCTCATCTGCGCTCGTGTAGTGGGGTTTGTGTTCCCCTTTTCCCGGTATCTCCGGCTGCTGTTGGAAGGTGAGGCCGGTTGCCTCTCCTCCCCAGGACTCTGGTTGCTGTAGGGCAGAGGGACCCAGCATCTCCTCCCCCTGGAACTCAGGTTGCCACTGGGGAGAGAGACCGGTTGTCTCCTCTCCCTGTAATATGCACTGCCGCTGGAGATCTGGGCAGGCGGCCCAGCATCCCTGCAGGGCCGGTAGAGAGACCTCAGTCCCATCTCCACCTACCATCTGTGGGTCCACCCAGGACAAGTCTATGAGGTTGCTCACCTCTGAGGTTGGTTGGGCAAAAGAGGGTATAATTTCCAGGCAATCCTCTGGGCTGAGGTATGGTGGTTGAGCTAGGTTGAACAGTTGACGGTAGCTCTGCTCCAGCTCCCACTCCATGGTGACTAGATGAATCAGGTCTGGTCCAAGGTCGTTTGTTCGGGGAAGGTCCAGCATGGTTTCCCTGATGTCGTGGATGTCCCAGAACCGACATTCTGTGGGGCATTCAAAGTCATCGCCCTCCTCAAAGGCTTCCCACAGTAAGCCCGGACCATCATAATCCTCTCCCTCCGGCAGATAGTGGTTAGTCATCCATGGGTTGCGCTGGGTGGTATACCACTTTAGTGCCCGATACGCTTTGTCCAGCCACAACTCCTTCCAAACCAGGTTCCACAGTTCCATCACCCACTCTGCCAAGGGTTGCTTTCCTAGGAAGGGTGACTGCAGGGCCACGAGTACCTGGAACCTCTGTTCCTCACCGGGAAGGCTCTCTCTCCGCCACCGCTGTACCTCCTCTAAGATGTCATACCACAGCCCCTTTCGAGTGGCATCTCTCAAGTCCATTATGCCCTCCTCTGATACAGGCGCATCCTGTTGGGCCAAGTGCTGCTGCAACCTCCAGCGAAACTCCTCTTCCATGTTGCTGTGGATAGGAACGCTGCCTGGTAGCTAGCTCTGTCCCTTGAGCTCCTTCAAAGCCAGGGTCGCTGCACGAGTGCCAGCGTTGCCCTCCATACACCATACACTATTGCCTTCCTTGAAAGAACGGAAAATCCCGCTGCTTGCCACCAGTTGTGACGGGATCATCTGTGTCACTGTCTAGTATTCCCTTCTTCCCATGTAATAGCACAGCCAAACAATCCACAGAGCCATAAATCGCTATTATCGCTGGTATCGCCAGTATCGCCCTAGAAGTCCATCCATGAGCCAAAGCTGAATGCTGAAAAACGTTTACCGGAAGCACACTGGCACTCAAACATACAATTTCTTTTATCCCCTGCTCCCATGCAAGGGAGACACCCACAAATAACATACATTAACCCATAACACAAAGGTTACAACCCACATAACATCCTCCCCTCTGCCTGTGATATAATTATGGTACACAATGGTTAACATAATTATCCCAGGCAGGACAATACACAATGTCCTCTGTCCGGGAGACAACCGAGGTGTAATTCCATTATCTCTCAGGACAAAGGGAAATCGCCAATACACACGGGGAGACAATAGGACAGACATTACTTACTCAAATACACAATGTCCCACCCTTTACAATACACATAGACATTTAACACATCCCAAAATGGCATGAATTAGACCAGAAATTCAAAAGTTTGTAAAAGTCTCTTTGGCCTGGCTGTACTCATGGGTTTTCAGTCCAAAACCGGTTCTACACAGTCTTTTGTCCTGGAGACAATTGAGAAGTGATCCACTTATCTCCCAAGGACAGAGGCAAGACTCCATTAGCCACATGGTAGCAAAAGACAGCAAAATACATGAACTTATATAACTATGCCGCTATTGTATAAATCCGGTGCATTCAACATGGGACTGTAATCACATGGTAAGAGGCTGGTAAGTAGTCCTCGCGGCAAACTCAAAAGAGGGGAGTTTGTCACAGTGTCCATGCTTTCCCCATCACAGCTCAGGAGGCAGTTGAAGGATGAAACTGAGCATGCGCGGCCCTCTCAGTGAGCAGGTCAAGGAAAGAAGGAAAAAAAAAAAACAGCAGGTGGCGCTGTACAGATACATTTTATTGAATAGCTCAGTGGCTATACTAAATTTTTTATTACATGCAATTACAAAAGTGTTCAGATCCAGGTGCTGGTTTGAAAGCTGTAGAATATTTTTTGTGGGAGAACCCCTTTAACCACCTCCGGACCGCCTAACGCAGATTCGCGTTCCGGAGGTGGCAGCCCTGCGCTCAGCGACGCATATACGCGTCATCTCGCGTGAGCCGGGATTTCCTGTGAACGCGCGCACACAGGCGCGCGCGCTCACAGGAACGGAAGGTAAGAGAGTTGATCTCCAGCCTGCCAGCGGCGATCGTTCGCTGGCAGGCTGGAGATGTGTTTTTTTTAACCCCTAACAGGTATATTAGACGCTGTTTTGATAACAGCATCTAATATACCTGCTACCTGGTCCTCTGGTGGTCCCCTTTGTTTGGATCGACCACCAGAGGACACAGGTAGCTCAGTAAAGTCCCACCAAGCACCACTACACTACACTACACCCCCCCCCGTCACTTATTAACCCCTTATTAGCCCCTGATCACCCCTGATCACCCCATATAGACTCCCTGATCACCCCATATAGACTCCCTGATCACCCCCCTGTCATTGATTACCCCCCTGTCATTGATCAACCCCCTGTAAAGCTCCATTCAGATGTCCGCATGATTTTTACGGATCCACTGATAGATGGATCGGATCCGCAAAACGCATCCGGACGTCTGAATGAAGCCTTACAGGGGCGTGATCAATGACTGTGGTGATCACCCCATATAGACTCCCTGATCACCCCCCTGTAAAGCTCCATTCAGATGTCCGCATGATTTTTACGGATGCACTGATAGATGGATCCGATCCGCAAAACGCATCCGGACGTCTGAATGAAGCCTTACAGGGGCATGATCAATGACTGTGGTGATCACCCCATATAGACTCCCTGATCACCCCCCTGTAAAGCTCCATTCAGATGTCCGCATGATTTTTACGGATGCACTGATAGATGGATCCGATCCGCAAAACGCATCCGGACGTCTGAATGAAGCCTTACAGGGGCGTGATCAATGACTGTGGTGATCACCCCATATAGACTCCCTGATCACCCCCCTGTAAAGCTCCATTCAGATGTCCGCATGATTTTTACGGATGCACTGATAGATGGATCCGATCCGCAAAACGCATCCGGACGTCTGAATGAAGCCTTACAGGGGCATGATCAATGACTGTGGTGATCACCCCATATAGACTCCCTGATCACCCCCCTGTAAAGCTCCATTCAGATGTCCGCATGATTTTTACGGATGCACTGATAGATGGATCCGATCCGCAAAACGCATCCGGACGTCTGAATGAAGCCTTACAGGGGCATGATCAATGACTGTTGTGATCACCCCCCTGTCATTGATTACCCCCCTGTAAAGCTCCATTCAGATGTCCGCATGATTTTTACGGATGCACTGATAGATGGATCCGATCCGCAAAACGCATCCGGACGTCTGAATGAAGCCTTACAGGGGCATGATCAATGACTGTGGTGATCACCCCCCTGTCATTGATTACCCCCCTGTAAAGCTCCATTCAGATGTCCGCATGATTTTTACGGATGCACTGATAGATGGATCGGATCCGCAAAACGCATACAGACGTCTGAATGAAGCCTTACAGGGGCGTGATCAATGACTGTGGTGATCACCCCATATAGACTCCCTGATCACCCCCCTGTCATTGATCAACCCCTGTAAAGCTCCATTCAGATGTCCGCATGATTTTTACGGATGCACTGATAGATGGATCGGATCCGCAAAACGCATACGGACGTCTGAATGAAGCCTTACACGGGCGTGATCAATGACTGTGGTGATCACCCCATATAGACTCCCTGATCACCCCCCTGTCATTGATCAACCCCCTGTCATTGATCACCCCCCCTGTCATTGATCACCCCCCCCGTCATTGATCACCCCTCTGTAAGGCTCCATTCAGACATTTTTTTGGCCCAAGTTAGCGGAATTTTTATTTTTTTTTCTTACAAAGTCTCATATTCCACTAACTTGTGTCAAAAAATAAAATCTCACATGAACTCACCATACCCCTCACGGAATCCAAATGCGTAAAATTTTTTAGACATTTATATTCCAGACTTCTTCTCACGCTTTAGGGCCCCTAGAATGCCAGGGCAGTATAAATACCCCACATGTGACCCCATTTCGGAAAGAAGACACCCCCAGGTATTCCGTGAGGGGCATATTGAGTCCATGAAAGATTGAAATTTTTGTCCCAAGTTAGCGGAACGGGAGACTTTGTGAGAAAAAAATAAAAAATATCA
This sequence comes from Bufo bufo, assembly GCF_905171765.1. Classification (NCBI taxonomy): domain Eukaryota; kingdom Metazoa; phylum Chordata; class Amphibia; order Anura; family Bufonidae; genus Bufo; species Bufo bufo. The sequence continues at coordinate 13,831,156 of NC_053395.1, forward strand.
ATTTCCGCTAACTTGTGCCAAAATTTTTTTTTTTCTATGAACTCGCCATGCCCCTCATTGAATACCTTGGGGTGTCTTCTTTCCAAAATGGGGTCACATGTGGGGTATTTATACTGCCCTGGCATTCTAGGGGCCCCAAAGCGTGAGAAGAAGTCTGGTATCCAAATGTCTAAAAATGCCCTCCTAAAAGGAATTTGGGCACCTTTGCGCATCTAGGCTGCAAAAAAGTGTCACACATCTGGTATCGCCGTACTCAGGAGAAGTTGGGGAATGTGTTTTGGGGTGTCATTTTACATATACCCATGCTGGGTGAGAGAAATATCTTGGTCAAATGCCAACTTTGTATAAAAAAATGGGAAAAGTTGTCTTTTGCCAAGATATTTCTCTCACCCAGCAAGGGTACATGTAAAATGACACCCCAAAACACATTCCCCAACTTCTCCTGAATACGGCGATACCACATGTGTGACACTTTTTTGCAGCCTAGGTGGGCAAAGGGGTCCATATTCCAAAGAGCACCTTTAGGATTTCACAGGTCATTTACCTACTTACCACACATTAGGGCCCCTGGAAAATGCCAGGGCAGTATAACTACCCCACAAGTGACCCCATTTTGGAAAGAAGACACCCCAAGGTATTCCGTGAGGGGCATGGCGAGTTCCTAGAATTTTTTATTTTTTGTCACAAGTTAGTGGAAAATGCTGATTTTTTTTTTTTTTTTTTTTCATACAAAGTCTCATATTCCACTAACTTGTGACAAAAAATAAAAACTTCCATGAACTCATTATGCCCATCAGCGAATACCTTGGGGTCTCTTCTTTCCAAAATGGGGTCACTTGTGGGGTAGTTATACTGCCCTGGCATTCTAGGGGCCCAAATGTGTGGTAAGGAGTTTGAAATCAAATTCTGTAAAAAATGACGAGTGAAATCCGAAAGGTGCTCTTTGGAATATGGGCCCCTTTGCCCACCTAGGCTGCAAAAAAGTGTCACACATCTGGTATCTCCGTACTCAGGAGAACGTGGGGAATGTGTTTTGGGGTGTCATTTTACATATACCCATGCTGGGTGAGAGAAATATCTTGGCAAAAGACAACTTTTCCCATTTTTTTATACAAAGTTGGCATTTGACCAAGATATTTCTCTCACCCAGCATGGGTATATGTAAAATGACACCCCAAAACACATTCCCCACCTTCTCCTGAGTACGGCAATACCAGATGTGTGACACTTTTTTGCAGCCTAGGTGGGCAAAGGGGCCCATATTCCAAAGAGCACCTTTCGGATTTCACAGGTCATTTTTTACAGAATTTGATTTCAAACTCCTTACCACACATTTGGGCCCCTAGAATGCCAGGGCAGTATAACTACCCCACAAGTGACCCCATTTTGGAAAGAAGAGACCCCAAGGTATTCGCTGATGGGCATAGTGAGTTCATGGAAGTTTTTATTTTTTGTCACAAGTTAGTGGAATATGAGACTTTGTATGAAAAAAAAAAAAAAAAAAAAAATCATCATTTTCCACTAACTTGTGACAAAAAATAAAAAATTCTAGGAACTTGCCATGCCCCTCACGAAATACCTTGGGGTGTCTTCTTTCCAAAATTTTTTTATACAAAGTTGGCATTTGACCAAGATATTTATCTCACCCAGCATGGGTATATGTAAAAAGACACCCCAAAACACATTCCTCAACTTCTCCTGAGTACGGAGATACCAGATGTGTGACACTTTTTTGCAGCCTAGGTGGGCAAAGGGGCCCATATTCCAAAGAGCACCTTTCGGATTTCACTCGTCATTTTTTACAGAATTTGATTTCAAACTCCTTACCACACATTTGGGCCCCTAGAATGCCAGGGCAGTATAACTACCCCACAAGTGACCCCATTTTGGAAAGAAGAGACCCCAAGGTATTTCGTGATGGGCATAGTGAGTTCATAGAACTTTTTATTTTTTGTCACAAGTTAGTGGAATATGAGACTTTGTAAGAAAAAAATAAAATAAAAAAAAAATCATCATTTTCCGCTAACTTGTGACAAAAAATAAAAAGTTCTATGAACTCACTATGCCCATCAGCGAATACCTTAGGGTGTCTACTTTCCGAAATGGGGTCATTTGTGGGGTGTTTGTACTGTCTGGGCATTGTAGAACCTCAGGAAACATGACAGGTGCTCAGAAAGTCAGAGCTGCTTCAAAAAGCGGAAATTCACATTTTTGTACCATAGTTTGTAAACGCTATAACTTTTACCCAAACATTTTTTTTTTATCAAAGACATGTAGAACTATAAATTTAGAGCAAAATTTATATATGGATCTCGTTTTTTTTGCAAAATTTTACAACTGAAAGTGAAAAATGTCATTTTTTTGCAAAAAAATCGTTAAATTTCGATTAATAACAAAAAAAGTAAAAATGTCAGCAGCAATGAAATACCACCAAATGAAAGCTCTATTAGTGAGAAGAAAAGGAGGTAAAATTCATTTGGGTGGTAAGTTGCATGACCGAGCAATAAACGGTGAAAGTAGTGTAGGTCAGAAGTGTAAAAAGTGGTCTGGTCTTTCAGGGTGTTTAAGCACTGGGGGCTGAGGTGGTTAAGAATTCTGCCTCCATATGAGCAAAAAAAACAACTTTCATATATGCCTTGCACCACATTTTATTATGTGTTTACATACTTTTTTTTCTCCTCAGTTAGGGGGTGTGGCTTGATAGGAAGGGGTGTGGCTTAATGTGATAACTGCTCGAAGGTAAGCCACCCAATGGGTGGTATAAAGTTAGACAGGAGGACTTACAGTCCTGGGACCACATTTAATGAATCACACTTCTGCAGGTTTTTATAAATCAGCTCTAATCTGGAGTGTGGGCAGGACCTACATCGTAGCAGCTCTGTTTCCAATAATAACCTTTAAAATCAATTGCTAGACTTTAGCAATTGATTCTAAAGGTTATTATTGGAAACGGAGCTGCTACGATGTAGGTCCTGCCCACACTCCAGATTAGAGCTGATTTATAAAAACCTGCAGAAGTGTGATTCATTAAATGTGGTCCCAGGACTGTAAGTGAAGGTGTTGGTCTTCTGCTACAGGACGTGAGTGTGGGCGCACTGTATGATAGGGCTGCAGATGAGGAGTCGGTATTATTGAATATGAATATTTAATATTGTTTCTGTGCAGGTGAATATTATTTAACTGACAATGAGAACAGGAAGACTCCTTTGGCTGAAATATCTGAGCAACAAGGCACGAATGTCAATGAAGAAAATGAGGAGCCTGCGGCAGGTAAGAGATTTCAGGATGGTAACTCCCAATCCCCGTCCATGTTCCCTATTAGTGCATGCTGATGTCATAAGAGATGGGGGTCTCCAGCTCTGGACTCCCCTCTATGAGTGAGAGCAGAAAGACGATCCCACTCTGCATTGTATTCATAGTGATGAGATCCCGGCTGCCGGCATTGATGGGGAGAAGCTGCTCGGCGGCTGGCATGCCATTCCCCGTCTCATCCTGAAGATGAATCAGATATTTCCATATATAAATGTAAATAGCTGCTGGGAAATATATGTAATGAGGTGTATATGTTCTTACTGCAGAGACACAGAGGAAAGAAGAAGAAACGTCTCACAGCAAGGAAAAAAAGAGCAAAAACAAAAGTAAAAAAAAAAAAAAAAAAATTAAAACATGAATTTTTTAAGCTGCAAGACCCCCCTCCCCCCCCATATAATGAAGGAGTCATTCTGCTTTTCGGTCTATGGATAAATCTTTTGTAATGTGCTGATAGTGAGCCAGCAGCATGATTCCATATCGTAGCTAACACCGTATCTCATATTGTGTAGAAACAAAGAAAACAGAAGCTTGTTATACGGGACAGATGAAGAAATGATGGCGGTATGCATGCCCAGAGGTGTATGTAGCTAGGCTGTCCAGCTCCCAGGGCAAGGATTTAGCATTTAGCTCTAACTCCGCCCCATGCATAACTACACTCACCCACCTACATACCTGCTAAAATCTATCAGAGGGTACACGGCGGTACCAATACACCTTACGATAGATGAAAGACCCAACTGGTCCTACTTCATCCAGGGTGTCGCTGGCATCGGCGTCATGTCCTCTGGATCCGGAACAAGGTCCCTGTGGTGATAGAGAAAAAAATAATAATTACATAAGGAAGGGATGGTGACTGCCCTTGTGAAATCCCCAGCAGGGGGCGCTGTGCTGTCCTGTAAGATCAAGCCATCCCCATCTATAACAGGGTAATCTAGGGCATTGCTTTCCCCTTAGTGCTACCACACAGTACTAATGCCTACATTGTGGCCCCTCACAGTAGTTATGTCCTCCTTATGCCCTCTCACAGTAGTTATGTCCTCCTTATGCCCTCTCACAGTAGTTATGTCCTCCTTATGCCCTCTCACAGTAGTTATGTCCTCCTTATGCCTGCTGCCTGACTCTGGTTTCTACAGTTAATTCCTTTCCATTTCAGTGTTACCCAGTTTTTTTTACCATTTAGTATGTACGGGTGACTTGCATTATTCCTTCCCATGTGCATAATCTTACATTTGTCAGTGTTAAACCTCATCTGCCACTTCTCTGCCCAAGCCTCCAATCTATCCAGATCCATCTGTAGTAGTATACTGTCCTCTGTAGTGTATATACAGTATACTGTCCTCTGTAGTGTATATACAGTATACTGTCCTCTCTAATATATATACAGTATACTGTCCTCTGTAGTATATATACAGTATACTGTCCTCTCTAATATATATACAGTATACTGTTCCCTTCCTTCTTAATTATTTGACTCAGTTTAGTGTCATCTGCAAAAATCGATATTTTACTATGCAAGCCTTCTACAAGATCATTAATAAATATATTGAAGAGAATAGGGCCCAATACTGACCCCTGAGGTACTCCACTACTGACAGTGACCCCTCCAGTACTGACCCCTGAGGTACCCCACTAGTGACAGTGACCCAATCTGAGTGTGTACCATTAATAACCACCCTCTGTTTTCTATAACTCAGCCAGTTACTTACCCACATACAGACGTTTTCTCCCAGTCCGAGCATTCTCATTTTATATATTCACCTTTTATGTGGTACAGTGTCAAACGCTTTGGAGAAGTCCAGATATACGACATCCATTGATTCGCCGCTGTCTAGAACTTACCTCCTCATAGAAACTGATTAAATTAGTTTGACATGACTGATCATAAAGCCATGCTGATACGGCGTTATACACTTATTTTCATTGAGGTACTCCAAGATAGCATCTCTTAGAAAACCTTCAAACAGTTTACCCACAACAGATGTTGAACTTATCGGCCTATAGTTTCTGGGCTCTGTTTTTGACCCCCTTTTTGAATATTGGCATCACATTTGCTAAACGCCAATCCTGTGGAAAGCTCCCTGTCAATATAGACTCCTTAAATATCAGAAATAAGGGTCTGGCTATGACATTAGTTAATTCTGTTAGGATACGGGGGTGTATGCCATCTGGTCCCGATGATTTGTCTATTTTAATCTTTTTAAGACGCCGCTGTACTTCTTCCTGGGTCAGACAGGGCACTTTTAATGGGGAATTTATTTTTACATTCTGCATTTCATCTGACAGTTTATTTTCCTTTTCTTGTTCCTTACCCTTTTATTCCCTTAAGTTATGTACTTTTCACAATTAGAGTTTAGGATGCTTTTTAAAAGTTAGTTAGGCCTATGGCCTCTCTTAGCTGGTCAAATTGTGCTGTTTTGAAGTTTGGTATTTTTGTTTCTCCCTGAAGAAACACTCTTTGACAATTGGAAGATTATTACTTTATTGTCACTATTTCCCAGGTGTCCCCCAACCTGCACATCTGTTGTTCTGTCAGGCCTATTGGTTAATACTAAGTCCAGTATGGCCGTCCCTCTAGTCAGGTCCTGAACCAGTTGGGAAAGGTAATTGTTTTGGTTATTGCTAAGAACCTGTTTCCTTTATGAGGGGTACAGCTTTAAGTTTCCAAGTCTCTATATCTTGGTTGTTGAAGTCCCCCATAATAATGACCTCATTAGGATTTGCAGCCTCATCTATTTCCCTTAGGCCTCATGCACACGACTGTTGTTTTGGTCCGCATCTGAGCCGCAGTTTTTGCGGCTTGGATGCAGACCAATTCACTTCAATGGGTCCGCAAAAGAGTGGATCCTGGGATGCGGAGCAAGACTGATCCGTCATGACTCACAATGTAAGTCAATGGTGACTGATCCGTTTTCTCTGACACAAAAGAAAAAATCCGCCGCCCTTTGACTTACAATGGTTTTAGAGCCGGATCCATCATAGCTATTTCAGAAAAAATACAACCGGATCCGTTCATAACAGATGCAGATGGTTGTATTATCAGAACCGAAGTGTTTTTGCTGATCCATGATGGATCCAGCAAAAACGCTGGTGTGAAAGTAGCCTAAGGGTACTTTCCCACTTGCAGCAGAGGATTCCGGCAGGCATTTCCGTCGCCGGAACTGCCTGCCAGATCAGGCAATCCGGACGCAAACGGATGGCATTTGTCAGACGGAGCCAGATCCGTCTGACAAATGCATTGTCCGTCTCTCTCATGTCATTTGGAAAAACGGATCCGGTATTATTTTTCTTTGCAGAATTAATAGTCTGCGCATGCGCGGACCGAAAGAACGGATCCCTCAATGCTGCAATTTTAAAGCCGGATCCGGCATTAATACATTTCAATGGAAATTAATGCTGAATCCGGCAAGTGTTCAGGATTTTTGGCCGGAGAGAAAACTGCAGCATGCTGCGGTATTTTCTCCAGCCAAAAAACGTAAGAGGGACTGAACTGATGCATCCTGAATGGATTGCTCTCCATTCAGAATGCATTAGGATAAAACTGATCAGTTTTTTTCCGGTATTGAGCCCCTAGGACGGAACTCAATACCGGAAAACAAAAACCCTGGTGTGACAGTACCCTTAGTAGTAGATTTTCTGTGGACTCTGGTATATTAGGTGGTTTATAATAAACTCCTATTAGTAATTTATTGTTGTTTTTAGCGCCATGTATCTCTACCCACAGAGACTCCACATGTTAATGTCCCTCACTTATATCTTCCCGGAGTGTGGGCGTTAGACAGGACTTTACATAAAGGAGAACCCCTCCCCCTCTCCATCTTGTCTGATAAAGGCCTCATGCACATGACCGTATTTTGTTTCCTTGTCCGTTCCGTTTTTTTTTTGCGGATAGGATGCGGACCCATTCATTTCAATGGGTCCGCAAAAAATGCAGACAGCACACCATGTGCTGTCTGCATCAGTATGTCTGTTCTACCAAAAAAATTGTGCATGTCCTATTTTTTTCTAGTTTGCAGACGATAGGCATTATTACAATGGATCCGCAAAAATAACGGATGCCATGCGGACGTCATTCTTTTTTTTTGCGGATCCGCAATTTGCGGACCACAAAACACATACGGTCGTGTGCATGAGGCCAAAGCTTCATCAGCAGACACTTCTCCCATATATTGTTGCAGAGAGCAGCGTGCAAGCACAACCGCCTCTAGTGCATCAAGCCCTGCTCTCCAGGTAGGTGAGGGTCTCAGAGGTGGGTACCGCTCCGAACGCTCCTGAAGAACTATTGTACCAACGTCGGTAGAACAATTCACGGCTCTCTGTTCACAACTAAACCCTACATCTCAGCTCATTATGTAATGATTTCAGATATATTCTAGCTCTCATCTATGATATGTGTAACTGTGAATGTTTTCATGAAATATTAACTTCATATAATTTTAAACTTTTTATTTTATTACAAATGTTATTAACACTTTGTACGACATAATCATCTGAATGAAATAAAGCAGTGTTATACTAGAAGTGGTCTGATCTCTTTCTAATACTATGTGCTCTTATTACTATTGTATGCGGATAATCTTTCACCCCCAGCCCCGGCAGAGTCGTCCACATACGATCACTGCTTGCAGTACGGCGGTGTTCTTCTCACAGGGTACAGCCACACACAGGGCGCGTGGATTTTGCTGGGATTTCAACTCTACACAACGTGTGAAATCAGTGGTGAAAATCCACAGTAGATTTCACAGTAAATCACATGTGACAGATTTCTTTGCAGAAATGTCTGCAGCTGAAAATCAGTTCCATTCATCTGAATGGGGCGTGCAGAAATCCATGTGCTTCCTGCCAAAACAACCCCATTCAGATGAATACGACTGATTTTCAGTCACAGAAAATTCTGCAACAATATCTGCCTCCTGTGAAGGCGCCCTAAACTTGCTTTTAAAATCAACACCACAAGTTAAAGGGGTATTTTGGTTTCGTGATATTGATGACCAATCCTCAGGATCACTATCAGATCTGTGAGGGTCTGACCCCCAGCTGATCAGCTGCACGAAGAAGCCACAAACCTCATGCGGGCGCTGTGTCCTTTTTCTTTAGCTGCACGCCGTCTCCCTTGTAGCAGTGCTGCTGCAGTGTAATTACAGCATGGGGTGTACAGCGGTAATTACACTGCCCCACCACTACAACATAGAGGCCGTGCAGGTAAACACTGGAGAGGGCACAGCTCTCGCACTACAGCCCCTTCAAGTAGCTGACTGACGGGGGTGCCTGAGGATAGCTCATCCATTTCATGAAACTAGAAAACCCCAATAATTTATGCTGCAGATTTTTGCTAGTACTGTAAACTGCTGTGATTTTGCCACATTTCGCAGCATATCTGTCCCATGGGGATGTCCTCTAACGTCGGCCAGTCACATTTATCTTTATTTAAGACAGTTTTCTGGCATCAGTGAAGAGAGAAAGCTTGGAGCTGCCACAGAATTCAATTTAGGTGTCAGAGCACCCGCCTAATATCTGACGAAACGTGCCCCTCAGCACATCCTCCAGCAGCAGGAAATATCAAGACCGCCATCAAAAAGTCTTAATAAATCGATCTCCTCCCATGCGTCTAACATTAAGGCTAGGTTCACATCACCGCTTCGTTTTCTGTTCTTCTGATCTGTCAAAAATGGATCCTGTATTTTAAGCATCCGTTATGCTCAGTTGTGCACATTTTGCATCCGTTTTAGCCATTTCCGTCTTCGATCCGTTATATTAGATGTCCACGCACACTTTTTGGAGTCTTTTGCTGTCAGTATCCGCCCCTGGGGTGACTGTATCCCCTCACAGCCAACCATTTTTCTAGAAGAATGTTTGGGACATTCCGTTTAACCATAATCCAACATAATTTATATTTTACGCTGTCTAGGCTAACCGTGTGGGTCTTCCTTGCTCCCGCTATGTATATTCTATTATTCATCAACATAGGAATATCTGGGACCGGTCTATTGATCAAGGCTTCCCAAAAATGGGATTTGTGGAGAGAAATGGAGACGAGTGAAGTATTTAAAAATTTGATTCGGCTGCTTCTGCAAATTTAACAAAAAATAATAATAATCTCATGACGGCGGCCCATCGCGAGCAAATGGAGCAGGTATTATTTTTTTGTTTCGTTTTTTTACACAATTTTAGGTTAAATTGACTCGCTACCGAGAAGCACAAGGAAATTCGGCTTTGCGGCAAATCGAGTTTATCCTGAAATTCGGATCAACATCCACTTTGTGGACTTCGATTCGCTCATCCCTAGAGAGAAACATCAGTTACAGAATTTAAGAAATAGAAAAAACATATCCAGAAATGACACAGTCACTGAAACCTCGAGGACAGTTACAGGAGGACAGGAGACGCTGGTCTTAATGACCCCTACAGCTGGCGCTGGATCCACCGAGGTTATGAAGAGGCGCCGGCCTCTACACAACTTTGGCGCATCCAGCACCAGTCTAAATCTATGCCAGCTTCCTTGCTGTCTTATATTTAGACTATTTTCTACGCCTAAAACAAGTGTAGAAAATGATGAATGAGACGGTCTGCCGCCTGTCACCTTCCTCGCCCATGCCACACCAGCTTTTTAAGACCTGGCGTGAGCAAGGAGAAGTTGCAGATTGTGGCCCGAATAGCCTTTGGGCGTATTTCTGGATAGTAAATGACCCCCATTGTGTATATAAATTTGCAGGGGTGCCATAATACACGTTTGCCCTAAGAGCCATTTACAAGAGACAGTCCTGAAAACAATTGGCCAGGTCCATGTCAGTCTCCACGGTGCTACGAGGATCAGCAATCACTTTTAGGCCTCTTTCACACGACCGTTTTTTTTTTCCATTTTGCGGGCCGTTTTTTGCGTTCCGTATACGGTCTGTATACGGAACCATTCATTTCAATGGTTCCGCAAAAAAAACCGGAATGTACTCCGTATGCATTCCGTTTCCGTATTTCCGTTTTTCCGTTCCGTTGAAAGATAGAACATGTCCTATATTTGGCCGCAAATCACGTTCCGTGGCTCCATTAAAGTCTATGGGTCCGCAAAAAAACGGAATGCATACGGAAATGCATCCGTATGTCTTCCGTATCCGTTCCGTTTTTTGCAGAACCATCTATTGAAAATGTTATGCCCAGCCCAATTTTTTCTATGAAATTACTGTATACTGTATATGCCATACGGAAAAACGGAACGGAAAAACGGAACGGAAACGGAAACACAACGAAAGAAAAAAACGGAACAACGGATCCGTTTAAAACGGACCGCAAAACACTGAAAAAAGTCATACTGTCGTGTGAAAGAGGCCTTAGGCTTATTGCACACGAACGTGCGCGCTCCGTGGCAGTATTGCGGATTCGCAATACACGAGCACCATTCCGTGTGCATATCGAAGTTCATTTTCTGGGGGATTGAAACACCGCAAAAGTTTAAAAAAAAAGTACGATTCACATGATATGTGTGTGCACCGCAGTGCAGATGGGAAATGAGGCGATGGACTCCCTGTAAACCAGTCAATTCACAAGCAGCAAGTGACTATTTTGTACTGTGATGGAAAAATGAGCGATGAATGGTCCTTTGAGGTCCATTGTCCCGATGATAAAACAGATCTGTTAGTTCTCCACGCTTGATGTACCAATGAAAAAAAAAATGGCGTAGTCCGGAGTTCACATAAATGGGAATTTGACAGAAAAGAAAAAAAAAAACATTTCTCATTTCTAAACTTTCAGTCTGAAAAAATATGAAAATTTTGAAATAAAACAAAAATGCCAGATACAGACATATAAAGAGGCTTTATTAAAAATCCATTAGATACATTAACGTCTCACAGTTACATATACATTGTAGTGGGTGATCGTGGTACCATCAATGCAGAGAGGGGGAACCGCAAAGGTTCATGTCTAACAAATGTGCTGCAGACATTTATGCAACTATTCCATGCGCCTGAATAGTGCAGACCTTTCAGATGTACAGAATCCAAATCTACTGTGTGTGAACACAGTCCAAAGGTGATCGGGCAGAATCAATGTTGGAATCAGAGAGTATCACTCAGTACTGCATTATCCAGTTAGTACGTTGCTGATAGAACTACAGCTCTGGAGGATTTCATTGTCACTTAGTGTAACTTTATACACATTCTACAGAAGTTAGATCTGTCTCATCATAGATGTGCTTTAAAACATACAGTATGTAAAATCATAAGAAAGCCAGACAAAGTCACATTACACTACACATACATAGCTGGTGAGGCAGAGATCGCTCCCAGTGTAGCTGCTGGTCAGGGCTCCTCAGCACTGGTATCACTGGTCATGTACAACCGGTACATTGTTGCTGTGAAGTTGGGGGAGCGTGTCCTGTCTGTTATGTATAAGGTTATAGGTCAGTACAGCTGCAGGTATGTTATATAAGGGCGCGGGTCTCCATTCTGGATAATACTGAGTGAGGACTTCATGTTACATACATGTTACATACTCACAGATCACGCAGACATTACATTATAATACTAGCTGCATGCTGAGGACTTCATGTTACATACATGTTACATACTCACAGAACACGCAGACATTACATTATAATACTAGCTGCATGCTGAGGACTTCATGTTACATACATGTTACATACTGACAGAACACGCAGATATTACATTATAATGCTAGCTGCATGCTGAGGACTTCATGTTACATACATGTTACATACTCACAGAACACGCAGACATTACATTATAATACTGTTCTGCTGGTGAATTTCATGAACGTCTTTGTCACCGAAATCTGAATAATTTAAAGAAATAACTTTATTTTGGACTATGTTAAAGAAGACACCATTTACACTGTATATTCTCCATATCTGACTCTTATTCTACAGGATGAAAAGGTAGCCGCCTCCAGCAGTAGTACAAGATGAACGAGCCACTTCTCCACAAGTCACAGAAGATGCTGGAAGTGGTCCCCGTTCAGGTCTCTGCATCTCTGGACAGGTCGGATTCTGTCGGCTGATACGGCTTGTGATGCTGCGGATGGTGTTTGTGAATGTGCACAAGTCTGGGGACCATAACCCCTCGCTCACAGTTTGGTCGTCCATAAACCGTTCAGGAACCCGTCCAGTGAGGTCTGTGAGGGGCGGCATGTTGCTCCATCTTGTTGGAGAAAGCAGGACATATTTTCTTCTGCAGCCTCACTGCTGAAGAGCTGCCATCAGTATCAGCCAAGATAATCCGACCGGCCCAAAGATGCCGAGACCTGGACAGGGACCACTTCCAGCATCTTTTTTGACTTGTGGGTAATTTTAAAAAAAACGATCCGCTTACTCGTTCAACTTGTCATAGCTGCTCGTCAGTGGAGGTGCAGAGATGCATTTACAAGCAGAGATCACCTCCACTGTGAGGCCCCTTTCACACGGGCGAGAATTCCGCGTGTGTGCAATGCGTGAGGTGAAACCGGACCCATTCACTTCAATGGCGCTGTGCACATGAGCGGTGATTTTCACTCATTACTTTAGCGTTGCGTGAAAATCGCAGCATGTTCTATATCGTGCGTTTTTCACGCAACGCAAGCAAGCAAGTGCGGATGCGGTGCAATTTTCACGCATGGTTGCTAGGTGACAATTGGGATGGGGACCCGATCTTTAACATGGTTATAAGGGAAAATAATAGCATTCTTAATACAGAATGCATAGTAAAATAGGGATGGAGGGGTTAAAAAAAAATACAAAAATTGAACTTACCTCATCCACTTGTTCGCGTAGCCCGTCTCGTCTTCTTTCTTCTTCTTTGAGGACCTGGGAGGAAAATTTGGTGACGTCACTGCGCTCATCATATGGTCCATCACCATGCGCAAAGGTCCTTTTCCTCCCAGGTCCTGAAAGAAGAAAAAAAAAGACAAGCAGGGCTGCACGAACAAGTGGATGAGGGGAGTTTTATTATTTATTTATTTTTTAACCCCTCCATCCCTAATTTACTTTTATTTACTATTATTTTCCCTTATAACCATGTTTTAGGGCACTTTCACACTAGCGTTTTTCTTTTCCGGCGCTGAGTTCCGTCCTAGGGGCTCTATACCGGAAAAGAACTGATCAGTTTCATCCCCATGCATTCTTAATGCAGAGTAATCTGTTCAGGATGCATCAGGATGTCTTCAGTTCAGTCATTTTGACTGATCAGGCAATAGATAAAACCGCAGCATGCTACAGTTTTATCTCCGGTGAAAAAAACTGAAGACTTGCCTGAATGCCGGATCCGGCATTTTTCCCCATAGGAATGAATTAGTGCCGGATCCGGCATTCAAAATACCGGAATGCCGGATCCGTCCTTCCGGTCTGCGCATGTGCAGACCGGTAAAAATGTAAAAAAAGATACAAGACGGATCCGTCTGTCCGCATGACAAGCGGAGAGACGGATCCGTTCTTGCAATGCATTTGTGAGATGGATCCGCATCCGGATGCGTCTCACAAATGCTTTCAGTCACATCCAGATTCAAAATACCGGAATGCCGGATCCGTCCTTCCGGTCTGCGCATGTGCAGACCGGTAAAAATGTAAAAAAAGATACAAGACGGATCCGTCTGTCCGCATGACAAGCGGAGAGACGGATCCGTTCTTGCAATGCATTTGTGAGATGGATCCGCATCCGGATGCGTCTCACAAATGCTTTCAGTCACATCCAGATCGGATGTGAAAATAGCCTTATAAGGGAAAAAAATAAAATTTACACAACACCTAACCCAAACCTGAACTTCTGTGAAGAAGTCCGGGTTCGGGTCTGGGTACCAAACATGCCAATTTTTCTCATGCGCGTGCAAAACGCATTAAAACGCTTTGCACTCGCGCGGAAAAATCACACATTTTCCCGCACCGTACCCGCATCTTTTCCGCCCCTCAAACGCGACGCCCATGTGAAAGAGGCCTAAGGGGCCAAGCGATGTCTAGTGCAATCACTCGTCCAAACACCGCACAATCTGCTGCCCTGAAACAGTGATTGCGGCGTCTGCACCAAAGATAATTTCACACAATGAAGGAGCGCTACGCTTTTTCTTTGGGTGATCTGCGGCACCTTTACAGGCTCGTACCTGATAATCTGCCCGACAACCGGGCAGTGTAAGTGAGCCATTAGTCACATGTTGGTGTTCTGCATTAGGGATTGTTATCTAAAATCTGGAGCAAAATTAACCTCTTAAGGGCTCATGCACACGACCATGCCGTTTTTTGTGGTCCGTAAATTGCTAATCCAGAATAGGAGGCCCATTATAGAAATGCCTATTCTTGTCCACAAAATGGATGCCTCTTGCCTCATAATTTTTGCGGGGCCACGGAACTGAGCAACGGATGCGGACCTATTGAAATTAATGGTTCCGTATACAGACCGTATACAGAATCAAAATATGGCCCGTATACGGAACGCAAAAAACGTTTGTGTGCATGAGCCCTAACAGTCACTTTAAAATTGGAAAACCCTCCCAAAAATGGCACTTTTTTTTATTGTATATTTTTTAATGTGTGTCTGCAGTAAATCTTGTTGGCACACAACTCAGGGGACACTATTGCATTTTTAACCCCTTTGTGACTTCATTAATTTTAGCCTTAAGGACCAATAATATTTTCCCCCTTTGTGTTCTAGCAGTCACAACTTTTCAATTTTTTCTTCTAAATGTTTTTATTTATTTTGCGTGATTAGTTGTAGGTTTTTTAGGAACCATTTTGGGGTACATATAATGTATTAAATAACTTTTATTATTTTATTTTTAGCGGGAAAGATAAAAAAACAGCAATTTTTACATTATTTTGTGCAATTTTTTTTTACGGAGTTTACTGTGTGGTAAAAATTATATAATTTTATTATGTGGGTCCGTACAATGATGATAATGTCACATTTCTATATATTTTTGCCGTTTTTTTCTCTCCTCCTGCAGCGGTCAGCTCTGCTGCTGCTCCCTCATTCTCCTCCACACTGAAGGGGATGGGGGGGAAGCTGCTTTTATCTCCGGTTTGGTACCAGCTAGAAATATTGTTTGGAAGCTGACATTCCACGCATTTAGACAAAACCAGAATGACAGCAATCTGTTCAGTACAGGGGAAGATATCACTGATAGAAATCGCGATGCAGTGAATGCAGATGAAAATGAAAGTAAAAGCAGGTTTTACCCCAGATTATTCCAGACTCAATTTCTAACAGTAATATCTCTTCTGTTGCTTAGACTTTAGCTGTCATGTTTCCATCATACCTTATCCTGGTGGAAGATCCACTCCTAATTTTGCATCATTATCATTCACTTATGCAAAACACTGACATGTGAATAAGGCCTAGGGGGTGTAGCTACTTAGGCCATACAAAGTAGACTCTGCAAATAAACGGCAAAATCTGCAACGATTCAGCAACAGAATTCCTGTGCATGCTGTGAATTTTGCACAGATTTTTAATGCTATATGTGGATGGGGTATCGAAAAACCCTTCCTCATATACCGGACTGTGAACTGTTGTAATATATTTGTAACATGTGAACTCACTCCAACAGATGACTGAGATGCCAGAGATTACCAATACTCTGCAGAGGATACTACTACAACTGAGAAGTGATGATGGATATTCAATGTATTTAAAGGGAATCTGTCACCACCTAGATCGCTTCTAACTGTTCATACTGCACTGTAGATCTGCCATAGCCTTTTTCATATACACCTTAATGCCCAGAACAATATTCACTATCCCCCCAAAACACGTTTTTATAAATATGCTAAATGGGTTTAAAGGAGCCCAACGGCTGTACTTAACCGTCTATGGTGGTTACAGATTCCCTTTAAGACTGAAATATGCAGGTTAATTCTGATTTTTATTTGATATCTATGGATAACGCAGCGTCTGATACTCACCAGCTATCTGCAGCGCTCCCGTACTCTTTTGCATGGGCTGCTCAAGGCTCGGATGTTCCACCTGGAAAATGAATTCTGCGCCCTGATCCGATTCCGCAGTGGGAGTGAAGATCAGACATGACTTATAGCAGTATGTATTACTGGGCTGTCGGCCTAACTCCTGGTTGCAGATCCTGTACGCCCCTTCTCCAGCTATAGGATGAGTCTCTCCGGATAGTCTGTCCTTCTTCAGCCACATCCCATTCAATACACCTGGAAAGCAGTTGGAGATTGTACATTCCAGGGAGGCCTCAGTGTTATTATAAAGAGGGGGCACCTGTATCTTCACTTCAGGATGATATGGGAAATCTACAGGAAATCAATGAATTCTGCGTGATTCACATGATCCGATAAAAATTACAGCAGTAACAAAACATAAAAAAAAAACTGATGACAATTAAACTACAATATAATTACAATGGTGCTTGAAAGTTTGTCCAGTTTCCGTTATGCAGTAGACTCCTCTCCTGCATAACGGAAACCGGACAGATCCGTTATGCTGGCCATAAGCTTCTAGTTCCTCTAATCATGGCACTCCGTTATGCAATTCCGTCATTGAATTGCGTTTTTGTCCATAGTAACGGAATCCATAACATAATTCAGCAAATAGCCAAACCTCAAAACTTAAAGTTCGCTCATCCTTATTTGTGAACTCTTTAGAAGTTTCTATATTTCTGCATAAATTGACCAAAAACTACATAACGCTATGAATATTTTAGAATGGCCAAGTCAAAGTCCTGACCATAATCCAATTGAAATGTGATGGAAGGACCTGAAGCGAGCAGTTCATGGGAGAAAAACCACCATAATAACAGAGCTGAAGATATTGTGTATGGAAGAATAAGCTAAAATTCCGATGTGCAGGAATAATCAGCAATTACTGAAAAGTTTAGTTGCATTTATTGCTGCACAAAGAGGTCACACCAGATACAGAAAGCAAAGGTTCACATAATTTTGCCACTCACAAACATGATGTTAAAGGGGTTTTCCGAGAATTTTATACTGATGACTTATCCTCAGGATAGGTCAACAGTATCTGATTGGTGGGGGTCCGACACACAGGATCCCCTCCGATCAGCTGTTTGAGAAGGCAGCGGCGCTCCTGTGAGTGCCATGGCCTTCTTGCTGTGCTTCCTGGGCCAGGGACATCACGTTCATCGTTCACGTGGCCTAGGAGCAGCTCAGTCCCATTCAAACAGCTGATCGGCGGTGGTCCCGGGTGTCGGTCCAACACCGATCAGATACTGATGAGCTATCCTGAGGATAAAATCTAATATTTTGACTTATTAGTTCGATTTGGTTATCTTGATCCACTTTTAGGACTTATGCAGTCAAGTTTATGCAGAAATATTTAAAATTCGGAAGGGTTTACAAACTTTTAATCACTGTATAATGTTCACAAATAGATGACAATTATCACTAGAGTAAATTCTACATTGCACCCCAGGAAGGTATGTACTTACTGCACAGCCACTTACCGCCACTCACATACAGTCACATTACATTATATTTCTGGCTTCATTGAGTCCTGAGCTATAAGTACTTGGCTAGATTAGATAGATATATCCTAATATTTATACAAATTATATATACCATATATATATATATATATATAAAAATATACACACACACACTGGGATAAATATTAGGTGTCACGTGCCGGAGGTCCCGGGGGCACCTCTGAGATGCATTGCGAGCCGGGCGTGGACAAGGCATCGCTTGGAACAGGAATTCCACCTCCGGGGAATTCATGGAGCCCCCTTTTGGAGGCGGACCTGGTACCGTCTGGAGCCGTGTAGGAGCGCAGCCATGATGTCATGAACAAGAAACGCAACCAACATGACATCAACCGAAACTGACTAGGAACGCAACCATCATGGAACCTGGAGCCGAATGGAACCGCCTAGGAGCGCAGCCATGATGTCATGAACAAGGAAGGCAACCCTCATGAAATGAACATAGAATGGAAACATAAACAGGCATAGTGAGGTACAAGACACGGAATGGAACAGAAGACAACAATGCAGAACCAGGCGGCCCATACCGAGACGTAGGTGGCCGGACAAAGGCAAAACCTGGCAAAGCAAGACATAGACAGACATGACAAAGCCAAAAGGGCATGACACCCATCAGGCATGGACATGAACAGACATGAACAAAGACATAGCAGGGTACAGACACCCTCAAGGTATCGCATGGCATGGCGTGGCATGGATAGCAGAAACAGAAACATAGCAGGGTACTGGGCAGCCTGAATTAACAGAACTGGCCCCCAGAATGCACACAAGAACAGGAACAGCCTGAATTAACAGAACTGACCACAAGTTATGTAGACTGAGCCCTGAACCTCCAAGCTCAAAGATAGAAGTAGCAGCCTAACGAGCGCACCTGAAAGGACACACCCAGCAGGGAGGTACCTAATCAGGTCAGGGGTAAACATGAAACCACAGCAGAGAAGCTGCGATACAGGACGTTGCCCCTAGCAACCAGCAACCACGGAACACCGCAGCCAGAACGCAAGGGCGCAACAGACATTAATACCCACTGGGAGACGATACCACCTGAGAGCGGGCACAAACCACAACGTGACATTAGGTTAGCTAATCAATGGGAATTTGAGGAACCAAGTCTAAAGCAAACAGATAAATAGATGAAGACAACTTAAGGCTATGTTCACATGTTTAGGATTGGAAGAGTATTAAAGGCTGTGTACACCTTTGCATTGTACTCATTTTGAGCTAAAAATCATTTTTTCAATTGGTCTTTATTAATTATATGGAGCCCTTTTCTCTGTACAGAGCTGAGATGCTCTAGTAGCAGCCTTTGGATTTTCTCTCCTTTATGTCAGACCAGGAGCTGATGGCTCCTTATCTCTGCTCTCTGACATTATACACACTCATTATAGCTCAGTTCTTACCTTACTGATAAGAATGTGGCTTAAATAAGTGTTTATCACCTTTTAGTAATTTACAGATAAGGATTATTAGATGACCGGCACAAAGTGAAAGTACCAGTCAGTTAGAAAAACAGTTAAACCTTTGTGACAGAACAGCTCAATATTTTAATAAAGGCCAATCGAAACTATGATTTTAGCCAAAAATGAGTAAAATGCAATCATAACAAATTGCCTCCGAAGGTGTAGATAGCCTTTAAGGTGCAGATTCTGTTTCAAAATTCTTAGTGAAACCGTTGACATTTCATATCCAGAGCAAGTGAATGGAATATTTCATATCCCATTTACATGCAAGAAAAAGTAACTGTGGAATATGTAGCCGGAGATTACACAATCTAGATTATTAAATGGGGTTTATCCTTGAGCGGATTCGCAGCACAAATCCGAGGTCCAGTTTTGGTTTTCTGCCTCGGATGTACAACACACGTCAAATTTAAGCTTGACTGCAGTCCCTAAAATAGTTCACATATTTACAAGGGCCACCTACCACCATTATCATCTTATTCTGCATCAGGTAAAATAGATAATACATTCATAATAGTTTCCCCTAACTTATTATCATCTGTATTATATTATTATGGACTTGCACAATTCCTCCCCCCATCCCCCGCCAAATAATGGTGACCACGTACAGTGGAACAGGAAGTGACATAAGGGAGTGTGTCTTGAGCCGTGAGCTGCACCATATTTAATGGATGGTACATAAAATCTTCATCTCTTTGGAGCAATGTTCTCCAGCCTCAGTGTCTTGCTCTCCATTTGTAAAGTCTCATTGGTATAATTCTAATTATACCTGTTCCCCTCTGTTCGTCTCTCACCTTTATCTCTTATAGACACCTCTCTGCTCCTGGGGTCATCCATGGACTGATGGCTCCACGTCACACAGGTTTTGAAGTTGGGGTTCTTCATCATCTCCTCAGACACTGTACATTCACTGGTAACAGAATATGTTTTATCCATGTTATTTGGATATCTTTCTGTTGATGGGCAGGTCTGTGTCTCTTGGTCCGATCCACAAGTCCACTTTATCTGGATATCTTTGGGATAGAATCTCTCTAGAATAAGAGAATATTTCACCTCTTCTCTGCCCAGCGTTATTTTGACTGGTTTTCTATTCTTTGGCTGACCTAGAAAATAATGAAAAGATTCAAGGAGACTGAGTTTAGTGTATTTTTGGGGAAGAAGGCATGCAAAAACTCTGCAGCCAGATCTGAATTGAAAGTATATGCTGAAATCTGAAAAAGTCAATAAACAAGTCAACAAACATGCGATTATACCCTAGAGAGGATGTCCACTCCAGATCCAAGTCCCTGCGTGGTGTCATGCACTTACCTGCCTATGCTCCACTGCCAATTCTCCTCTCAGACACCAGAGCAAACAGTAATGGCAGGCAGCGCATGCATAGAGCATGAGTCTCTCCTGCCAATCAAAGTCCTAGGCGGACTATTTAAAGTTGTTCAATACCGGTGTGCTTTGATACTTGAACCGCTGCGATCCAGCTTCCCCTACTACGGTTTCAAATTCTTACTCTACCACATCCTAATCCAGTTTGACCTCCATTACCTGACTCCATGGCACTGCATTATTGTTGTGCCCGACTTACATATCCATTCTTGCAGATTGCACAGCTCAGAAGAGAAGATCTGTGGGTTGATTCTATCCCTGGTATAGCAGGAATCAGATAAATGTGCATGGACATAGCACTGAATGATTCTAGATGTTTGAATGGACAATAAATAATAACACAGTATGCAATAAGCTCCTGCGCTCCCCCTAGTGGTGGCTACAGGAAGACACATTTTAATCATGAAAATCTATCTGAATGCAAAGGATTTGGAGCTATGTATCAGAAGAAAAGTTTAAATCCATATAAAGATATATTAAGACACTAATGAGCAGAAATTTGATCTAAAATTATGTTAATGGTTGGATGCTTTAAACTTCTTGTAAAATGGACATGCCCGATGCACTCACCCTGCACACGTAAGGGTCCGCTGCTGCTCTCTAGTGGTCTCTCCAGGCTGGGATGCTCCACTCTGCAGATGATTTCTGATTCCTGGTCTTTCAGAGTCGGGGTGAACAGCAGACTGGCTGTACAGGAGTATGTGGAGTCCGGCTGTCTCTGGGACTCAGTGACTGATGTCTTATACTTATCATTGCCGTGTAATGGAGCAGATTCCAGAGCGTCCTTCTCCTTCTTATACCAGCTCACAGTCACAGCATCAGGGAAATAGCTGGAGATGTTGTACTGGAGAGTGTTTAATTGATTCATCAGGACATGAGGTACGGGAACCTCCTGGATTACAGGATGCCACGGAAAACCTTGAGATATTGAAAGAAAGTGAGAGCGTCTGGCACATTTGTCTTCACTTTACACCTATACCACATAGAAACATGGATGTGCATGTTATAGTACAGGGTGGGTAGATGTATCACACACTGAATTATCTATAAACTGTTACTGATGAGTGTTGTCTTCATGAAACAGATTTGCCCCAGTTCTCACCTGTCTTAACTAGACATTAAAGGGGTTTTCCGGGACTTTAATACTGATGGCCTATCCTCAGGATGGGCCATCAATGTCTGATTGGCAGGAGCCCATCACCCAGCTCCCTCGCCAATCAGCTGATCTGCAGTGGCTTCAGAGCCAGAAACCTGTAGTGTGGTGGACGGAGCTGGTAACTGCAGTGCTGCTCCCATTAAAGTGAAGTGAATTAAACCTTTAAAGGGGTTATCCCATGACTTATGTTGAAAATGAAAACGAGATATCATATAGGACATGACAACCTCTTTCTAACAAAGCTAGAACCAGCCCTGCACCTCACATGGATCCAGAGATCTCCACATTCATTGCTCTGCTAGATTTATATCAAGCTGACAGCTCAAGGGGAGTGTCCTTACTGCTGCAGCTCAGGGGGCGTGTCCATGCTCTCCCTATCACAGCTCAGGAGGCAGTTAGAGGATGAAACTGAGCATGTGCGGCCATCTCACTGAGTAGGACAAAGAAATAAGAAAAAGAACTAAGGGTCCATTCACACGTCCGTTTTGGTGTTCCGCATCCGTTCCGATTAAAAACGGAACGTTATGCGGATCCATTCATTTTCAATGGAATCCGCAAATAATCGGAGAGCACTCATGGTGCTCTCCGATTCCGTGATTCCGTTCCGTTCCGTGGGTTCCGTTATTCGGATCCTGGAAAAAAAATATACACTGTCCTACTATATGTCCGATTTTGCGTTCTGTCATCCCATTCTAGTCAATGGATCCGTCAAAAAATCGGATGACATGCTAAAAGCATCCTCATGTCATTCAGATTTTCGGATCCGCAAAAAACAGAAACGTTTATCTGGAAAGGTAAAAATACTGACGTGTGAATGCATCCTTACAGCAGGTGGTGCTATGCAGATACATTTTATGGAATAACTCAGTGGCTATGCTAAATTTGTAATTACATGCAACTACAAAATAATTCAGATTTAGGTGCTGGTTTGAAAACTGTAGAATATTTTTTGTGGGACAACCCCTTTAAACGTGTTTTCCTAGAATTTACATTTATCATCTATACATAGGATAGGGAATGTTTCTGACCCCTGGGGACCCCACCACTGGGACCCCCACTGATCACAAAAACCAGGGTCCAGTGTCCCCCGTTCCTCTTCACTGCATCCCCTGCACTAAGGAGAAGCTTAAATTAAGTGGCAGTCCAGCATACATGCTGCTACTCCATTCCAAGTCTGCAGGACTGGTTGGGACACTCAACTACAGCACTTTGCTAACTTTGTCAGTGCCACAGACATTGAATGAAGCTGCACAGCATCTGCTCGACTGCCACATTCAAACTCCCCCTTACTGCTATGTGCAGTGAAGAGGAATGGGGGACATTGGCCAATGCCAGGACACTGATGAGGTACAAATCTTTCCACTAGAGATTTTCTATAAGTCGGCTTACAAATACTGATACGAAACATTGACCATAAGTGTGAAGAGGCCAGAGGACCACATTGATTGTTTAGTTTATGCCTGATTTTGGAAGTTGCATTTACAATTGTGCCAAATCTACACATTAATTGATGCCATTTGCCTTATTACACCAAAAAAAGAAAATTGACAAGAAAAGTTGGCATTGTCAAGATGTACATTTTTTGTAAGGCCTCATGCACTCTGCCGTTGTGCGGCCGTTCCATGCATTGAGGTTCCTAATGCACGGGCAACATCCGTGTGGCGGCCGGGACGGATCGAGACCCATTCAACTTGAATGGGTCCGTGATCCGTCCGCAGTGTAAAAAAATAGAACATGTTCTATTTTTTTGCAGTGCGGAGGCACGGGCAGAAACACCATGGAAACACTCCGTAGTGCTTCCGTTCCGCACCGCATCTCCCGGATTGCGGACCCATTCAAGTGAATAGGTCCGCATCCGTGATGTGGGGTGCACACGGCCGGTGCCCGTGTATTGCGGACCCGCTGTACGCGGGCCGGCCAACGGCCGTGTGCATGAGGCCTAGCGGTTACAAACCAGCAAGTCACTGGTGAAAATGTAAATTAACTTAAAGCTGGTGCAAAAAATTAAATAAAAAAATACATAAAAAGGTCATACAGTTCCAAATGCTCCACACTTAGGAGTGTGTCTTCTTAACAACTGCTCAATTTTTTTTGTGCAAAATTTCATTATTAATAAATGTGGACCAAGGTGGAAGAAATGGCCACCAGCCTTGTAAACATATGAGAGGTATAGAGTCTTTCGTATCTTTCTTACTGTTAGCTAGGTCTCTCCAGGACAGGACTCTTCTCTTCTCCTTCATGGTTTTGTGACTCCAGGTCACGCTCAGTTTAAAGTTCGGATCTTTAAAGAGACTTCCTTGGACAGTGCACAGGCTGCAGACATTATATGTGTGATCAGCATTTTCCTGGAAATCTTCTTTGGATGTCAGTGGATTTTGTTCTGTTGCCCATTTGACAATTATATGTTTTGGATAAAAGTTCTGCAGAGTCAGAGCACAAATCACCTCCCCGGACTCCGTAAGAGCTGCTTTTACAGGATCTAACACTTGGGGCTTAGCTAGAAGATAATATATAACATATCAGATACAGTATATAAATGTCTGCATTGTCATTGGCTAAAGAAAAAACAGATTATACATATGTGTACAGGATCAGTCAGCAGGAATGACTTCATCAAGTCGTATACTCCATCACATCCAGAGCTGACTTCAAAGTTCTGCTTCTTTACTATTAGTATTTCTGCTGCACTTCTGGTGCTTTAAAGGCTATGGACACCTCTACAGCTTCACTTTCAGTCCATTTGTGGACTTGCAGGCTCTCTGTTTCACAGTGAATCCATCAAGTTGCCGCTATAATGGCTCGATCTGTAGCCCTTATCTCTGAACGCCTGACATCATAAACATTCACTAAAGTTGATAAGAATATGGCATAAATGAGTGTTTATTAGCTTCAGGAGTTCAGAGATAAGGGCTACCCAAAAACTCTCTACGGATGGCTGACTTTGCTATATTGCATTGTCAAATCTTAAGGCTTGTTGGGAAGTTGGATTTGACTCATAGGGAGCCAGTTCCAGGAAGCGGTGCTAGCAAGTTGGTTCTCTTCCTTTGGAGATACCTCTTTGAATATTGAGAGACTCAATTTTTAGGGGTACAGATAGGGCGATCAGTCACAAAGACCGGGATCATCGAACGGTGTGTTGTTTTCCTGGCGCTCAAGTTCGACACATCGCGGATCGTGTTGACAGATTACTGGGAGGGGCTGGAGAAGATCCAGCAGTCATGGTCCATATCGGAACCAATGACAAAGTTAGAGGTAGGTGGAGCGTCCTTAAAAATGATTTTAGGGTTTTAGGTCAAAAACTTAGGGCAAGGACATCAAAGGTAGTATTTTCCGAAATACTGCCTGTACCACGAGCCACACAAGAAAGGCAGTGGGAGATTAGGGAGGGGAACAAGTGGCTCAAGAACTGGTGTAGGAAGGAGGGGTTTGTGTTCCTGGAGAACTGGGCCGACTTCTCGATCGGCTACAGGCTCTATCATAGGGACGGGCTGCACCTCAATGGGGAAGGGGCAGCTGTGCTGGGGAGAAAGATGGACAGAAGGTTGGAGGAGTGTTTAAACTAGGGACTGGGGGGGAGGGAAATTACATTATAGGAGGGGAAGATAGTGCAGATAGAGACCGGTAATGGGACTAGGGGACTAGGGGAGGAATGGAAGGAGGGACTAGAACAGCTCAGAAGGAAAAGTGTAGGGTAAAAAATATACATAAACCTCTCAAATGTATGTATACTAATGCCAGAAGCCTGACTAATAAAACTGGGGAACTGGAATTAGTGATGTGTGAGGAGAACTATGACATGTGGGAATAACTGAGACATGGCTGGATGATAGCTATGACAGTGGGAATAACTGAGACACGGCTGGATGATAGCTATGACAGTGGGAATAACTGAGACATGGCTGGATGATAGCTATGACAGTGGGAATAACTGAGACACAGCTGGATGATAGCTATGACAGTGGGAATAACTGAGACACAGCTGGATGATAGCTATGACAGTGGGAATAACTGAGACACGGCTGGATGATAGCTATGACAGTGGGAATAACTGAGACACGGCTGGATGATAGCTATGACAGTGGGAATAACTGAGACACGGCTGGATGATAGCTATGACAGTGGGAATAACTGAGACATGGCTGGATGATAGCTATGACAGTGGGAATACCTGAGACATGGCTGGATGATAGCTATGACAGTGGGAATAACTGAGACATGGCTGGATGATAGTTATGACAGTGGGAATAACTGAGACACGGCTGGATGATAGTTATGACAGTGGGAATAACTGAGACACGGCTGGATGATAGCTATGACAGTGGGAATAACTGAGACACGGCTGGATGATAGCTATGACAGTGGGAATAACTGAGACATGGCTGGATGATAGCTATGACAGTGGGAATAACTGAGACATGGCTGGATGATAGCTATGACAGTGGGAATAACCGAGACATGGCTGGATGATAGCTATGACAGTAGGAATAACTGAGACACGGCTGGATGATAGCTATGACAGTGGGGATAACTGAGACATGGCTGGATGATAGCTATGACAGTGGGAATAACTGAGACATGGCTGGATGATAGCTATGACAGTGGGAATAACTGAGACATGGATGGATGATAGCTATGACAGTAGGAATAACTGAGACATGGCTGGATGATAGCTATGACTGGGCAGTTAATGTACAAGGTTACAGTCTGTTTAGAAAGTATCGCCAAAACCGGAGAGGGGGAGGGGTTCTCCTTTATGTAAAGTCCTGTCTAAAGCCCACATTCCGGGAAGATATAAGTGAGGGACATGAACATGTGGAGTCTCTGTGGGTAGAGATACATGGAGGCAAAAACAACAATAAATTACTAATAGGAGTTTACTATAAACCACCTAATATACCAGAGTCCACAGGAAATCTACTACTAGACGAGATAGACGAGGCAGCAAATCATAATGAGGTGGTTATTATGGGGGACTTCAACTACCCAGATATAGACTGGAAAACTGAAACCTGTACATCTCATAAAGGAAACAGGTTCTTGGCAATAACCAAAGACAATTACCTTTCCCAACTGGTTCAGGACCCGACTAGAGGGACGGCCATACTGGACTTAGTATTAACCAATAGACCTGACAGAACAACAGACGTGCAGGTCGGGGGACACCTGGGAAATAGTGACCAGAAAGTAATAACCTTCCAATTATCATTCAGAAGAGCGTTTCTTCAGGGAGGAACAAAAATTCCAAACTTCAAAAAAGCAAAATTTAGCCAAGTAAGAGAGGCCATAGGCCTAACTAACTGAGACAAAGTCCTCAAAAATAAAAATACAGCCACAAAATGGGATATTTTTAAAAGCATCCTAAAATCTAATTGTGAGAGATACATACCTTATGAGAATAAAGGGTTAAGGAACAAGAAGAAACCAATGTGGATAAATAGAACTGTAAAGGAAGTAATAAATGACATAAAGAAAGCATTTAAATCACTAAAACAGGAGGTTAGCGAGGAAGCACTGAAAAACTATAAAGGAAAAAATTGAATATGTAAAAAAAAAAAATGCCAAACTAGAGACCAAGTGACTAATTGCCAAAGAGAGCAAAACTAACCCTAAAATGTTCTTCAATTATATAAATGGTAAAAAGTATAACTCTGAAGGTGTCGGCCCTCTACAGAGTAATGAGGGGGGAGTGGCAGAGAGCGACGAGGAGAAAGCAAAGCTGTTAAATATTTTTTTCTCCACTGTATTCACTGAAGAAAATAAACTGTCAGATGAAATGCAGAATGTAAAAGTAAATTCCCCATTAAAAGTGTCCTGTCTGACCCAGGAAGAAGTACAGCGGCGTCTTAAAAAGATCAAAATAGACAAATCGCCAGGACCAGATGGCATACACCCCCGTATCCTAAGAGAATTAAGTAGTGTCATAGTTAGACCCTTATTTCTGATATTTAAGGACTCTATACTGACAGGGAGTGTTCCACAGGATTGTCGCATAGCAAATGTGGTGCCAATCAAAAAGGGTAGGGTACAAAAACAGAGCCCGGAAACTATAGGCCGGTAAGTTTAACACCTGTCATGGGTAAACTGTTTGAAGGTTTTCTAAGAGATGCTATTTTGGAGTACCTCAATGAAAATAAGCAAATAACGCCATATCAGCATGGCATCATAAGGGATCGGTCATGTCAAACTAATTTAATCAGTTTCTATGAGGAGGTAAGTTCGAGACTTGACCGCGGCGAATCAATGGATGTCGTATATCTGGACTTCTCCAAAGCATTTCACACTGTACCGCATAAAAGGTTAGTATATAAAATGAGAATGCTCGGACTGGGAGAAAACGTCTGTAAGTGGGTAAGTAACTGGCTGAGGGATAGAAAACAGAGGGTGGTTATTAACGGTACACACTCAGATTGGGTCACTGTCACTAGTGGAGTATCTCAGGGGTCAGTATTGGGCCCTATTATCTTCAATATATTTATTAATGATCTTGTAGAAGGCTTGCACAGTAAAATATCAATTTTTGCAGATGACACTAAACTGTGTAAAGTAATTAACACTGAAGAGGACAGTATACTACTACAGAGGGATCTGGATAGATTGGAGGCTTGGGCAGAGAAGTGGCAGATGAGGTTTAACACTGACAAATGTAAAGTTATGCACATGGGAAGGAATAATGCAAGTCACCCGTACATACTAAATGGTAAATCACTGGGTAGCACTGACATGGAAAAGGACCTAGGAATTTTAGTGAACAGCAAACTTAGGGCTCTTTCACACTTGCGTTGTTCTTTTCCGGCATAGAGTTCCGTCGTCGGGGCTCTATGCCGGAAAAATCCAGGATTATCCCAATGCATTCTGAATGGAGAGAAATCCGTTCAGGATGCATCTGGATGTCTTCAATTCCGGAACGGAATGTTTTTTGGCCGGAGCAAATACTGCAGCATGCTGCGCTTTTTGCTCCGGCCAAAAATCCTGAACACTTGCCGCAAGGCCGGATCCGGAATTAATGCCCATTGAAAGGCATTAATCCGGATCCGGCCTTAAGCTAAACGTCGTTTCGGCGCATTACCGGATCCGACGTTCAGCTTTTTCTGAATGGTTACCATGGCTGCCAGGACGCTAAAGTCCTGTCTGCCATGGTAAAGTGTAGTGGGGAGCGGGGGAGCAGCACACCCACCGTCCGCGCGGCGCCCGGGGCGCCCCAGAGTGACGCCAGGGCGCCCCAAGCGCATGGACCACGCGATCGCATGGATCACGCGATCCATGCGCATGGGGCGCCCCGACGCCACCCCGGAGCGCCCCGGGAGCCGCACGGGCGGCAAGCACACTGCTCCCCCGCTCCCCACCACTACCATGGCAACCAGGACTTTAATAGCGTCCTGGCTGCCATAGTAACACTAAATGCATTTTGAAGACGGATCAGTCTTCAAATGCTTTCAGTTATCTTGCGGTGTTACGAATCCGGAGGGCACCTCCGGCAACGGAAGTGCACGCCGGATCCCAACAACGCAAGTGTGAAAGAGCCCTAAGCAGTAAAAAACTGTGTCAGGCAGCTGCTGCCCAGGCCAATAAGATAATGGGTTGCATCAAAAGGGCATAGATGCCCATGATGAGAACATAGTCCTACCACTTTACAAATCACTGGTCAGACCACACATGGAGGACTGTGTACAGTTCTGGGCTCCTGTGAACAAGGCAGACATAGCAGAGCTGGAGGGGGTTCAGAGGAGGGCAACTAAAGTAATAACTGGAATGGGTGAACTACAGTACCCTGAAAGATTATCAAAATTAGGGTTATTCACTTTAGAAAAAAGTATAAATGTATGTATAAATATATCAGGGGTCAGTACAGAGATCACTCCCATCATCTATTTATCCCCAGGACTGTGACTGTGACGAGGGGACATCCTCTGCGTCTGGAGGAAAGAAGGTTTGTACAGAAACATAGAAGAGGATTCTTTACTGTAAGAGCAGTGAGACTATGGAGCTCTCTACCTGAGGAGGTGGTGATGGTGAGTACAATAAAGGAATTCAAGAGGGGCCTGGATGTATTTCTGGAGTGTAATAATATTACAGGCTATAGCTACTAGAGAGGGGTCGGTGATCCAGGGAGTTATTCTGATTGCCTGAATGGAGTCAGGAAGAATTTTTTTCCCCTTAAGTGGGGAGAATTCGCTTTTACCTCACAGTTTTTTTTTTGCCTTTCTCTGGATCAACTTGCAGGATAACAGGCCGAACTGGATGGACAAATGTCTTTTTTCGGCCTTATATACTATGTTACTATGTTATATTGGTTTCCCATGGATAATTACCAATAATTCTCCATACAGGACTGGTCTTTGTGAGGAGATTCAGCACCCTGTCTGAGCCACATTCAGTGCTTAAAATTACATATAGCGATGATCATTCTAGGAACCCATCTAACACAAGGTTAATACAGGAGATTCATTCACATGCAGATAGTTTTACCATTAACTGATTTCGGCTGAAGATTCTTGGTCTTGGTTTCACCATCAGAGGTAACTGTGCAGGTGATAAGAGATCCATAATGTTTCCTCACTGTTGGTATAAATGTCATTATACTGGTGATATGAAACAGTCCTTGTACATCAGACTCATCGGTTTCCTTTACAAGGAAATAACCAGAAGTCTTCAGAGCCTCCCTCCTCCCGAGCGGCTGTGCCGCAGAGCTGGATAATTCCTGGACGTTGCCGTCCCCCTCAGTCACCGTCCACACGACTGTAACATCCTCAGGACAATAAGACACTGGACACTGAAGAGACAGCTTTTTCTTATGCGTCCACTGATCACTTCCTCTGATGTCCCCAACAATAAGTCGCTGGTAATCTGACAGAACAAGAGATAAATGACAAACTAAGGTCAAATGGTCAAAAGGTTAAGGCCTCATGCACACGAACGTTTTTTTTCACGGTCCGAAAAAACAGGGTCCGTAGGTCCGTGATCCGTGACCGTTTTTTCGTCCGTGGGTCTTCCTTGATTTTTGGAGGATCCACGGACATGAAAAAAAAGTCGTTTTGGTGTCCGCCTGGCCGTGCGGAGCCAAACGGATCCGTCCTGAATTACAATGCAAGTCAATGGGGACGGATCCGTTTGACGTTGACACAATATGGTGCCATTTCAAACGGATCCGTCCCCATTGACTTTCAATGTAAAGTCAGGAGTTAATATACCATAGGATGGGAGTTTTCTCCAATCCGATGGTATATTTTAACTTGAAGCGTCCCCATCACCATGGGAACGCCTCTATGTTAGAATATACTGTCGGATATGAGTTAGATCGTGAAACCTCATTTCCGACAGTATATTCTAACACAGAGGCGTTCCCATGGTGATGGGGACGCTTCTAGTTAGAATATACTACAAACTGTGTACATGACTGCCCCCTGCTGCCTAGCAGCATCCGATCTCTTACAGGGGGCCGTGATCAGCACAATTAACCCCTCAAGTGCCGCACCTGAAGGGGTTAATTGTACTATCATATCCCCCTGTAAGAGATCAGGGCTGCCTGGCAGCAGGGGGCAGACCCCCCCATCCCCAGTTTGAATATCATTGGTGGCCAGTGCGGCCCCCCCCCCTTCCTCCCTCTATTGTAATAAATCGTTGGTGGCACAGTGTGCGCCCCCCCGCCCTTCCTCCCTCTATTGTAATAAATCGTTGGTGGCACAGTGTGCGCCCCCCCGCCCCCCCCCCCCTTCCTCCCTCTATTGTAATAAATCGTTGGTGGCACAGTGTGCGCCCCCCCGCCCTTCCTCCCTCTATTGTAATAAATCGTTGGTGGCACAGTGTGCGCCCCCCCGCCCCCCCCCCCTTCCTCCCTCTATTGTAATAAATCGTTGGTGGCACAGTGTGCGCCCCCCCGCCCTTCCTCCCTCTATTGTAATAAATCGTTGGTGGCACAGTGTGCGCCCCCCCGCCCCCCCCCCCTTCCTCCCTCTATTGTAATAAATCGTTGGTGGCACAGTGTGCGCCCCCCATCGGCCCCCCCTCCCTCTATAGCATTAACAACATTGGTGGCCAGTGTGCGGCCCCCCCTCCCTCTATAGCATTAACAACATTGGTGGCCAGTGTGCGGCCTCCCATCTCCCCCCCCCCCCCCCCCCCCCCCCCGATCATTGGTGGCAGCGGGTTACTAGCAATAGTACAATAGTTAAAGATTCATACTTACCTGTGAGCTCGATGTTCGTGTCCGGCCGGGAGCTCCTCCTACTGGTAAGTGACAGTTCATTTAGCAATGCGCCGCACAGACCCTGTCACTTACCAGTAGGTGGAGCTCCCGGCCGGACACGAACATCGCAGCAGCAGCCAGCAGCAGGTAAGTATGAATCTTCTACTATTGTACTATTGCTAAGTAACCATGGCAACCAGGACTGTAGTAGCGTCCCGGTTGCCATGGTTACCGATCGGAGCCCCAGCGATTAAACTGGGACTCCGATCGGAACTCCGCTGCCACCAATGATGGGGGGGGGGGGGAGATGGGAGGCCGCACACTGGCCACCAATGTTGCTAATGCTATAGAGGGAGGGGGGGCCGATGGGGGGCGCACACTGTGCCACCAACGAATTATTACAATAGAGGGAGGGGGGGGGGCCGCACTAGCCACCAACGAATTATTACAATAGAGGGGGGGGGGGGGGGGAGGCCGCACTGGCCATCAATGATATTCAAACTGGGGAGGGGGGGAGGTCTGCCCCCTGCTGCCTGGCAGCCCTGATCTTTTACAGGGGGATATGATAGTACAATTAACCCTTTCAGGTGCCGCACCTGAAGGGGTTAATTGTGCTGATCACGGCCCCCTGTAAGAGATCGGGTGCTGCCAGGCAGCAGGGGGCAGTCTTTTACACAGTTTGTAGTGTATTCTAACTAGAAGCGTCCCCATCACCATGGGAACGCTTCTGTGTTAGAATATACTGTCGGTTCTGAGTTTTCACGAAGTGAAAACTCAGCTTTGAAAAAGCTTTTATGCAGACGGATCTTCGGATCCGTCTGTATAAAAACTAACCTACGGCCACGGATCACGGACACGGATGCCAATCTTGTGTGCATCCGTGTTCTTTCACGGACCCATTGACTTGAATGGGTCCGTGAACCGTTGGCCGTGAAAAAAATAGGACAGGTCATATTTTTTTCACGGCCAGGAAACACGGCTCACGGATGCGGCTGCCAAACGGTGCATTTTCCGATTTTTCCACGGACCCATTGAAAGTCAATGGGTCCGCGAAAAAAAACGGAAAACGGCACAACGGCCACGGGTGCACACAACGGTCGTGTGCATGAGGCCTAATGGTGACTACACATTTACAGCCATTTCTCCACTAGGAATGGGGACTGGACCCGCAGGCTTATGTTTGGTGGTGGTCACAACAGTCCGATCCCCTATAATGAGAGGTGATATAATTACTGGATATACCGTAGACATCTTTTATCGGAAAACCTTATTAAGTGCACAATCCAATTTGGGGGAATTTATCATTCCGCTTGAGCCAGAAAAATGTTATCAAAGAGTGGCAAATTTTGGTGCATGTTTTTCTAAATTTACATTATATTCACCACTTTTTGAAATAGTGTGCAGGTCTTAGCGTGACCTGATAGACTTACTATAATTTATAGAAGAAACTGGCGTAGGCTATGGTGCAGTGTTTTTTTGTTTCAAATCTACTCAGCTTAGATGTCACAGGGGCACATATTTATTATAATATTTATATGCCTGTACCTTTTACTTCTTATTCTGCACTTTGGACTAAGGCTGGCATATGAAAAACCAGTCTTACTAAATTTCATGAATAATAGAAGCTCAGTTCTCTTTCCAAAACTAATAATCAGCCAGCGAGTGCGATAAAGCCAGCCGTAGACACCTCACCAACACTGGCCGGCTATCAGAGAGATATTTGCTTACCCTCTAAACCCCGACCACGCGGTGCTTCTATCCACACCAAGGTCTGATTTTACCTACAGTATATGAAAAAAGCAGAAGTGGCCGATTGTCTCTACAGTGAGGCTTCTGATTTGGCTCGGCAGAAAAAGAAAAACAGGGCACGTGTGGCAATACAGCAGTAAGGGCGGGTTCGCATTGGTACACAGAATTCCGTTATAGCTTCTGTTATAACGGAATATAAAGGAATTTAGGACATAATGCAAACGGAAGCCTTTAAGAGGCATTTTCCATCATGTATAATAGATACAAACTGAACCATTACGCTTCCCCATAGACATGTATTAGGACGGAGCAAAACGGAATGCCTCTTAAAGGCTTGCTATTTTGCATTCCGTCCTTAAATTCCGTTATAACTCTGTTATAACGAAACCTATAACGGAATTCCATAACGCCAATCCGAACCCGTCCTAACACTTCTTAAAATCAGAGTTGCTTTTGCTGCATCTAGACCCAGCAGTTCTACCACAAGACTGAAACCTCAGGAAATTCAGTCATTCTGGTTCTACAGAAATCCTGTGATAACCACAAAGAGGAAGCAGTAATACCACAGCCCGTTCCTGTGCCCATGGAAAGCAGTGTATAAAATGATGACCATATAACAATCTCCTCTCGCTAGACTCGAGCGCAGCTCAATTACAACCTCAGAAAAAGGCAGGTAGAGGGCACTCATTACAAATTTAGGCTCCTAAAAACGTGACTTTACTGGTTTAGAAAGAGTTTATAGATGGTGTCCCCTGTTCAGGGCAATCATCAGAAAACAGCCACAGAGGACCTCTCTCTATATATATATCTATATAATATGGAGCCAGGGGGCGGATTGGTCATAGACCTTACAGGGAAATTTCCCGGTGGGCCAATGCCCAAGAGGCCACCTGAGCCCTTCTCACGGCTGGTCAGTGGAAGATTTTGGGGATGTATTTTGTGATGGACTGTGGTATTTGGTTCTGTGGGGGTGGTATAATGTGCCACAATATAATATTGCTAGGCCTGCCTACTTGTGTTGGCCCTGCCTTCCATCAATTTGGATTCAACTACAAAATGGGGCCACTTTTAGTATTTTTTCCAGGGCCACTTTAAGTTCCCAGTCCGTCCCTGTATGGAGCACACAACAAGTTGATTTCAATAGCAATTTAAAGGGGTATTCCAATTATTAAAAGTTATCTTATATCCACAGGGTAGAAGATAATTGTTAGAAATAGATTGCCCAAAAACTC
The DNA here is from genome assembly GCF_905171765.1 of Bufo bufo. Classification (NCBI taxonomy): domain Eukaryota; kingdom Metazoa; phylum Chordata; class Amphibia; order Anura; family Bufonidae; genus Bufo; species Bufo bufo. The sequence goes on from NC_053395.1 coordinate 13,866,055, forward strand.
ACTTTTCTGTGGTATTATGGATGCCAAGTCCTGCACCCTATCATCAGGAGAAGAATCTGTTTGACTTTCTTCCAGAGGAGCAGAATCTGTTTGACTTTTATCCTGAGGTGGAGCTGAGCTCTTGACATCTGGAAAACACATCACACGTCCATCTTATGGCACTCCAGACATCCAGACTGCCTCCATTATGCACCGGCCACAGATCCCTTGAAAAAGGTCAGTTTTGACCGAAACGTTGGGACTTTCTATATGGCCAATAATCTACCTATTCATTCTTTATATCCTGATGACAATTGATTATGTAAAGATATAGCAGATGTATTAAAACTACACTGTGCAAGACAAATCTCCGGTGTGCCATAGATTATTCTGAGACATCTTATGGCACTGACCTCAATATGTTTCATGTTGCAGAGTTTACTGTCGAAACACCGTATGATGAAGGTGTCCAGGACAAGTCTCTCATCACCTTCAATAAGTGTTCTTTCCACTCAGTGTCACACAGTAAACCACCAATGTGGAGCGAGGCAGACATTTATTACAGAGAGGTGATAGGTCCTGGGAGAGGCAGCTGTCCGCTGGTTCCCACACTTTCTACTCTTCGTTTTGGGATGCCGGCAGCTGCACCAGCAGGAAGGAGTTGGATGTGAGTGTTGTTCAGTCTGACTATGGTATATGAATTAATCTGGTAGGCATTGTGGACGGCAGCTTTGGCTGGCATTGGGGGGGGGGGGGGGGGGCGAATACCATCATGAGGTATTGTAGTTGAATACACACAATGAATGCTTATGATTGACATGAAGCACCATAAAAAAAGAGGTGGCCCAGTTTGTTTAATTCGGGGATAATCTCTTCGACCATGGTATAATTCTTAGAATGTATACAAGGGGGTACATTATCACTTATGTATTTCACTATGTTAAAGGGTTTGTCCAGACCTCAGCATATTTTATAAAAAGTTTATAATACTCCTTACTAATACTTCTGTAACCGATCCCCCTAGGCCTTCATTGATGATGCTTTTGACATGGAAGTGCGACCGCCAAGCACTGATCCATGTCTGAACGTCCTTGCTGGAAGCCGTACTATACAAAATGAGATTTTTGTGAAAGTCACCTGTAAAATCTCTTTCTCGCGTAGTTCATTGGGGGACACAGGACCGTGGGTATAGCTTACTGCTGCCACTAGGAGGCGACACTAGGCTGAAAAAAGACTTAGCTCCTCCCCTGCAGGCTATACCCCCTCCAGCCTGGAGAGAGCATGTCAGTTTGTGCTCAAGCAGTAGGAGCAGTAGAAAACATATGCCAAGTAAAGGAGAATGCAACAAACACCGGCGGAAGCGAACCCGCTAAACACCCGACCGGCAACCAGACATCCCTATCAACAACAATAAATACTGGGTGGGTGCTGTGTCCCCCAATGAACTACGCGAGAAAGAGATTTTACAGGCGAGTTTCACAAAAATCTAATTTTCTCGCTGGTATCATTGGGGGACACAGGACCATGGGACGTCCTAAAGCAGTCCACGGGAGGGAAAAAAGTCCACGCCCATAGAGTAACATCTTCGAGAATGCTTAATGCACTACTGCCTGCGAGACCCGGCGGGCCCGAGCAGCACTGGCGATGCCTAGGAAGCACCTGGCAAAAAACTTGGTGAACGCGCTACAGGAAGACCAAGGCACTGCCTTATACAACCGCGAAGCTGATACAGGGTGAAACATGTATCTCACAAAGAGTTGACCACTGGTCAGATGTCCCAAACTCCACCGGGCAGTGCCTTGCCCCGGGAGCGGAATTCCTAAGCAGCCGCCAAAGGATCCACCTGGAACACCCTTTGGAGACCATCGAGCCCTTCCAAGGACCTCCCGGAATGACCAGGTAAAAATCCGCAAGGCGGAAAGAGCTAGTCATAGACAAGCAAACCTCTGAGCTCGAATACATCCTGACGGAGAGCACACTCTCTCGAGTGCGGGGGAAAGGGAAAAACAATGTCCTGTCGACATGGAAGGCAGCGACTACAGTCAGCAAAAAAGAAAGTAATGGGCGGAGCACTGCCTTATGCAAGTACCTGACAAGAAAAAAATGTACGTACAAGAAAAGGCACTCCCAACTCCCAAATTCGTGGGATGGAAAAAACTTGCTCCCAGGAATGCCACCTTCCCAGAAATAAAAAGAGGGGAAGAAGATTTACAGAGAAAGGTCATATTCCTCACTGAAAGGCCACCAAATGACCCATCGGCCACCTGGACGAAACCAGGTAGCTGGCCCTAACTCTAGATGCAGAACCAAAAACCCAGGCCACGGGATACACCCCAGAGCCGAAGAGGCTTGCGGGGAGACTGAAAAGCTGGTTGATAACCCACAGAGAAAAAACGCCTGAATCAGACACGGCCCACCGCGGGCCAAGGAATCAATAGATGTGAGATAGGTAGAGTAAAACTGGTGCGAGAACCACCGACGGCGAGGAGCTCCGTCAGTGACCATATATTGACAGCGTGGCAACGCCGCTCGACGAATATTTTGACTAGACCAAGATAAGAGAAATACCCCTGCTAGATAGAGTGCGATGACGACATCCAACGCCCCACCCGTATCATGGAACACCGGTCAGATAGGAAAAAAATGATGAGGGGAGTCCAGAGCAGCGCCACGCATGGCTACTGGTCAGGTAGATAAAAGGGAGACAAGCAACCAACGGTTCGAGGAGGAAGAAAAAATAGAAAAGGAGTTCCACTCCCAGAACGAAACGTATGATCACCATCGGACTGATCTGACAGACAATACTCATGTCGTAAAAGAGATAATTGTAGATACCGGTAGCACACCCAGGATCGATAGGAAGAATTCACCTGTAGAAGGAGGGTGTGAAGGCGTCACAGTCCACCAGCCGGGACCGGAAACAATACCCCGTGCAAATGCAGATGAGGGAAAGTAGTAACGTAGGAGCCACCAAGGCTTGCGGGGTGGCCGTGAACCTGGAGCCAGAGAAGGAGAGAAGCTCATTTCCCATCTGGGACTGGCACTATACAGAAGAAGCCACGGGATGATAGTGGCGGTGCCATACTCCGCCTAAGAAGGACTCTATACAAGGGGAACCACAAGACTATGGCTAGCATCATATTCCAGCTGAGGAGGGGGCCACACGGCAGAAGCCACCGAATGCGGCGTTAGAAAAAACCGCCACCAAATGAAGGAGCTGTGGAGGAAGAACCCCAGTATGTCGAGACCACGCAAAGACCCTCTCATATCATTGTAGTCACAGTATATCCTGTCAATGCCGAGGGGAAGGTCTGAGGACTTGCAGTATAAGTCATGGAACCCTACTGCCCCAGGTAAGCAGAGCTAGCCTAAAACACCCAGACAAGGGCGCCGAACAGGAGCAATCGCCAAGCTAGCGCCAGGGAAGAACCCCTACCTGAGGGGGGACGCCCACTGCAACGGTTACGACCCTTAGCACCAGCGTAAAAGGTGCCATGCGGAGAACACTGTAAACCTTAAACCAGAGTGTCAGCATAACCACTTTCCCAGATAAGGAGGAGTGGGACTAGAGAATACAGAGTCAGTACGACCCTCGACTCGTCGGAGCGGAATCACCATGTTATGTGCAAAGGCGTACGCCCTTTACATTGTAGAGGACAAATACCATGACCAAATGAGATGTGGTCTCTAGGACACTAACGTGTTGCCGGGTAACACCCTGAGAGGACAGAGGGTGATATATTCAAGCCCAAACAAGTAGCGGCAAGAAAAAAAAAGGCCACAACAGGAAAATAGCCACGGTATCCAATGTAGGTATCCATAGTTACCAGATGAAGAATCCAGGGCACCAAAAGAAGCTAGAGCATCTAGAGCCCTGGCACCGTGGAGGTGCCGCATCTCAAGATGCTTAGTCATCCATCCGTTAGCGATCATTAACGAAAGGGAAAATAACAGTAAGCATGGAGATGTCAATGTGACTAAAGAAACAACCTCCAGCGGAAGTGTAGCATTCCGCTCAAGGAAGGGGGTAGCGCACCGTCAGAACCGTATCCAACGGTACTGTAAGTACCCCATCAATGGAGTTTGACAATGCCTACGTCGAGCACTGCCTCAGTGGTAGTGCAACAATTCCGCCCAAAAGGGGGAACAACGCATACTGCAAGAACTGTATCTCGAGGAAGTGTAAGCACCCCTCCTAAGGAAAGGGGTGATGCATACTGCAGGAACTGAAACCAGTGGCAGAGAGAATATGCCACTTAAGGAAAAGGGTATGCATATCGCGAGTCTAGTACCCGGTGAAAGTGCAATTACTCCACCTAGAGAGGGGTAATGCATACGGGAAACACTGTGCCCTAACGGCACCTATGGAAGAGGCTAATGCATACGGTAAGTATGGTACCCTGCAATTCCGCCACCTACAGAAGGGGGAACGCCTACTGCCGGATGGTAATGTCTAAGGCAAGTACCATATCCAGAAATAGTGCAAATACTCCGCCTAAGGAAGGGAGTAATGCATACGACAAATACTGCTGCCTACCGTGAAGGCAAACTGGGAAGATTGCGCTGGGTAATGACAGAGTCCGAATCAGTGATCCCCCCACCCCCTCGGACAGAACCTTCCCAGGGAGGAAGGGTGCGTCTGAGCGTGACCCTGGGGAGGAAGGTTGGGGTGCGGGAGTGACTGAGGAGGAATACATCCTGCTCTGGTCCGCTTGTGTGCAATCTTGACTCTCAGAGTCTTGTCCATGGCAGCCGCAGACTGTCCTGGTGGGATTTATCGACCAAACTACCCGGGGGGTGGAATGGGAACTACCAGAGGATCACTTACCGGACTGCGTAGGCGATGTCTTATCAACCAAACGACCCCGCAGGGTGGATTGGGAAGGTACGGCGATCCTCCATTGGACTGAGCAGGCGGTGCTTAATCAACCAAACGACCCCGGAAGGTGAGTGGGAAGGTCCGGAGATGCTCCACTGGAGTGCGCAAGCAGTGCTTATGAACCAAGCAATCCCGGAGGGTGATTGGGAAGGACCGGAGGTCCTCCATTGGATTGCGCAGGCAGAGCTATCAACCAAGCGACCCCGGGGGGTGATTGGGAAGGTTCAGTAGTCCTCCATCAGATTGTGCAGGCAGTGCTTATCAACCAAGCGACCCCAGAGGGTGATTGGGAGGGTCCGGAGGTCCTCTATTGGATTGCGCAGGCAGAGCTATCAACTAAATGACCCTGGAGGGTGATTGGGAAGGTCTGGGGGTCCACCATTGGATTGCGCAGGCAGAGCTATCAACCAAGCGACCCAGGAGGGTGATTGGGAATGACTGGAGATGGTCCACTGGAGTGCATAGACGGAGGTTATCAACCACACGACCTCGGAGGGCGAGTGGGAAGGTCCTGCGCGGTTGGTGCTCATCAATCAAACAACTCATGATGGTGGATTGGGAAGACACAGAGGTCCTCCTCTATCCGGGATGCACTTTAGTTTTCATTATATTTATTTATGCATTTTAAAATTGATGCCCAGCCTCAAGCGGTCAAGAGGCAGGGAGGGGATAAAATGCCCATTAATAAAATCCCTTGCCCTGCAGATAGCATAATCATGTGCCAGCCTCAATGCAGTGGCTAGTCATGAAGGGTTAACCTCCTGGAGGACCGGGGGCGGGGCTCAGCGAGGTACTGGGGAAGGGGGGGGGGCAGGCGGGAAGGATTCGCGCCAGACCGCGCCCCCCCCCACTCCTCACATAACCATACGAAGGCTGCGGTCTAGTAGGCCGTGAAGCCGGGGGCTAAAGTTGTGGAGTGCGGCCGACCGGGATGCCACTGCCGGCCGGCCGCGATTCGGAGCCGCTGGGACCGGAAACAGAAGGGAGGTAGGGCAAGTGAAGCCAGGATCCGAAGCGGCGCGTGCGGTGCCTGCTGCCTAGATGGGTGGATACTGGTGCTGGGGAGCCGGGAACCTCCTCCGCTCCCCTCCCTGCATAACGCTGGCCATAAGGTCTGGGCCTCAGCAGCGCGGACGGACGGCCGCCTGCCCGCTGTGTCCGGCAGTGTGGGACATGGCCATTAACCCCCTATGCGCCGAGAGGGGTAGTGGAGGGATGCCCTCTGAAATCCTGGGCACAAAAGATGGAGCCCGGCGTTTGCCAAAGAAACGGTGGGAGTGGGGGTGAAGAGAGAGAAGAGGGAGCTCGGTACTTGACCAAAGAGGGAGGGAGGCAGGGAGAGGGTTAACCTACTTACCTAGTCCCGTGTACTCACCCCATTTTCCTCCTCTTCTCTTCACCCTCCCTAGTGGACCGGCAGGTCAGCTTTTCCAGCAGGGTCACCTCCTCAGCTGCTGGCACCGGAGTGGCAGTAGTCTGGCATGGCGGGAGGGTCCTCTTCTTTGGTGGACCTAGGTGACGCCTTGGCTGGCGGGAGCAGGGGAGCGAGGCTGCCCTGGTCCTCCTTTTTCTTCTGTGGGGAGGTAAGCGGTGAAATTTTTTCACCGGTTTTGCTCCCTGGGATAACGGAGAGGCTGTGCCATTCTGTTTCCCAACCTAAAAGAAAAACATAAAATAAAATAAAAAATAAGAAAGCCGCCCTGCATAAAGCAGGGAGGTCTGCCTCCTACGACACTAAGCTAAAAACTGACATGCTCTCTCCAGGCTGGAGGGGGTATAGCCTGCAGGGGAGAAGCTAAGTCTTTTTTCAGTCTAGTGTCGCCTCCTAGTGGCAGCAGCAAGCTATACCCACGGTCTTGTGTCCCCCAATGATACCAGCGAGAAATAGGCAGAGGGCCCAGACAGCAGCAGCACAAGAGTGGCGGGGGACTGGAAAGGGGAGTACAGTGGTCCTTCAAGTTACAATATTCATTGGTTCCAGGACGACCATTGAATTAGTGAAACCATTGTAAGTTGAGTCCATAACTCTATGAAAAACTAGTAATTGGTTGCAAAGCCCAAAAATGTCATCCCAGAATAAGAAAAAGTAAAGTTTTAAGAAAAACAGGCAGATAACCAAAGACATATAAAGCAAGTCCTTAAGTAAAACAGACAGGAATAGATGCTGGAAGTTGTAAATGGCTTTCTACATTGAGGGCAGGAGCTTCTTCAGGATCTTGCATAGTACATACATCTACCAGAAAAATAAAATTGAGTTGCTGCTCAGCTGGTATCCAAAAGAGCAGCTCATCCTGGCACAGACGGGGGGCAGAACAGAACGTTCAGTACCGCAGAGGAGCTACTAGACAACCAGAAATGTTGAGTCTAGTTTCAACTTACGATGTCCCAGAAAAGACCATTGTATGTTGAAAATATTGTATCCTGAGGCCCTTGTATCTTGAGGGAGCACTGTATTAGTTTGTTATTTTACACCTTTGTAAGACACACAACCCCTTTGAGCTGTGAAACTTTTGGCTTCTCATAAATTAGGTGTTTATAATAAATATACATTTCTATAAAGGCGATATGGAAATGACAATAGAATACATTCACATGGTCTTTCAGAATCACCTTGTATAGAGAGGGGTCCGGTGCGCTTTTCTGCTGGTTTCTCTAAACTGGGATGCTCCACTCTGCAGATGAACTCTGTTCCATGGTCCGCGATGATGGATGGAGTAAACTTTAAGCATGCTTTATATGTGAGTGTGTTATCCGTCTGCCGCTCTGGTGTAATGTCTGAAATGCTATATTTGTCAATGAGAACCAGCGGGAATAATTCTTGACTGTCCTTCTCCCTCTTCAGCCACTTCACATTCATTACATCAGGGAATACGTTAGACACCTCACATTTCAGTATAGCTGTGATACCACCAAGAAGGTTGGGAATGGAAATCTCTTGTAATTTTGGCTTCCATGGAAAATCTACAAGATGACAAAGAAATATACAATGAACACATCAACAACAAAATGCATTGTACAAAGTTTTATAGCTAAACATGGGACACAGAGAAACATCTCCCACTAAGGCCTCATTCACACGACCGTTGTTTTGTTCCGCATCTGAGACGCTTTTTTTCGCGGCTTGGATGCGGACCCATTCACTTCAATGGGTCTGCAAAAGAGGAGGACAGCGCTCCATGTGCTGTCCGCATCCGTTGCTCTGTTCCTGCAAAAAAACACAAATAGAACATGTCCTATTCTTTTCCGCTTTACAAACAAGTATAGTAATTTCTATCATAGGGCGGGATGTTCCGTTCCGCAAAATACGGAATGCACACGGCTGGTATTCGTGGCAATTTGCGGACCGCAAAACACAGTATGGTCGTGTGCATGAATACAGTGTAATTCCTGCTACATATGCCGATTCCTGTATCTGCTTACAAGGTTTATATCTAGAAACAGCGTCCACTTGTAGTAAATTCATGTAATGTGAACTGAAGCGATTATCCGGCCCCACTGATCAGCAGACGCTACACTTGTACCTTTATCCACAGCAGACATCTGCCTCCAGTCCCAGCCATCCATGGACTCATGTTTCCAGGAAACTTTCACAGTGAATTGTGGGTCTTTGAAGAAGCTTCCGGGAAGTTTACATTCGCTTTGTACGTTGTAAGTGCCACCTGCATTCTTAACTGTTTTATCTGGACTCGGATTTTCTTGATGGTTCCATTTTATCTGGATATCAGAAGGATAAAATTCCTCTATGTCCAATGCACACAGAACATCAGCTGAATCGGTCAGGGACAATTTTATAGGATTTAACACTTTGGGCTTTGCTGTAAAATAAAAAATAAAAAGTATTAAAAATTCAAACATCTACTTTAGTATACAGTTGCAAGAAAAAGTATGTGAACCCTTTGGAATGATATGGATTTTTGCACAAATTGGTCATAAAATGTGATCTGATCTTCGGGGGCGTGGCTTGGCCGTCTGGCAAGATGGCCGCGTGAGAGAGGAGCTCCGCTGCCCAGCTAACATATAGGAGCTATTACAGCACGGTGCCCGGGTTCCATGGGGAAATCCTTACCATCTAGAAGAGTGAGAGGTAACCCGGTACCCCTCTTGAGGAACCAAGACATCGCGGTCTTCCTGGATCGCCGCACCATCGGTCCGCCTGCTACAGGAAGCCTGAGGCGCGAACCTACGGCGGGAACCACTGCTGGAGGTGAAGGGAAGGAAGCTCTTCTGGCGCAGCGCTCTGCCCGCAGCGGCTCCCTGACAGTAAGTGGCTCTCCCCTGTCCCCACTTGCGGAGGAATTTAGATACAGGCCGAGAGGGCAGAGGGAAAACTGTACCCAAGTGGTCCGTGACAACACGAGGCATTTGGATGACTTGGATAATAGGGGCCGTAGGCATAATATTAGGGTGTGAGGCCTGCCGGAATCGGACGCAGACGAAAACCTATACGAGATCCTGAATGGGTTATTCAACTCCATCTTAGAAGCTCCGGCGACCCATATTATCAAAATGGACCGTGCCCACAGAGCCTTGCGACCTAAAAATTTGTCTGCGCAACCACGGGATGTTATTTGCCGTGTTACGGACTTTCAGGTGAAAGAAGCCATAATGGCTAAAGCTCGTGCGCTACGGGCCATAGATTTCCAGGGGACACCAGTACAACTGTACCAAGATCTATCATGGCTCACTCTACAAAAAAGACGCCAACTCCAGCCTCTCCTACTATCCATGAGGCAGAAGAAAATTCCCTATCGCTGGGGATACCCGTTTGCACTTATTGCCAACAAAAATGGAAGAGCCATATCAATGCGGGCTCATGCAGATCTGTCCACTTTTTGTGGCAGAACCTCCTATTGATGATTGGGAAGTCCCTGATCCGCGGCCTGCGCCCTTTCCGATTTGGAGTCAAGTGAAGAACAAAAATCGCAGGTCCCCTCCAAGAGAAGAGTCCAGGGGACTTACTATGAGAAATGAACTGACCTGACTTGCGGTAGCATGAATCGTATATTGATGCTCGCCTCCAGCAGTTAACGTTGCTTTAATGGGCGCTTGATGCTCCTCATTTGTTTCTAATACCTAATTGTTCAAGAACACTATATTGTTGGGCTTTCAGGGAGCCCAGTTGTTTCAGCATATTGTTCATTTAATGTTTGGCTATTATTGTCTGGTTAGCCCAACCACGTTACCACAGGGGGGGTTGATAATATTAGTCCTCTTCCTTTTCTCAGCTCTCTATAGAGTAGGAGAGAAGAGAATGGGCTGTACTACATGTTTCATGCCTTCTTTGACTGCCCCCATCTGGACGTCAAGGTCCAATGTCTGGATATCTCCTGTATGTATTTCTTGTTTGTACTTGTCTGTTGTGTCCCCTCACTCCCTTTTGTATCGTATGTTTTTTTATGTGCTAACTGTGTCTAACAATATTAATGGCGCTTTTTTTCAGATTCTTTATAAGAAGCATTGGGATGGGCCCTCCTGGGGGTATGACAACTACAGCTTCAATAGCAAGTATATGGCGCAGCCAGTTCTTCCACTATGATCAAGTGTATGTCCTTAAACGTTAAAGGCCTGAACTCCAATGTAAAACGGAGACTGGCCTTGACGGAATGTCGTGCCCAGAGAGCGGATGTAGTCTTCCTACAGGAGACACACTATGACAACACTGGAACATTTAAATTTGCTATAGGAATGTTCCCAAGGGCTTATTCAGCCTCTAGCGGGCAGAAAAAAGCGGGAGTAGCGATCCTTTTATCTGCTAACTGTCCGCTTCAAGTGACCAACCAGATCTCAGACCCGCACGGTCGTTTTGTGATTTTACAGGCCACCCTATATGGATCTCCTATGGTACTGTGCAATCTTTACGCCCCAAATACCAAGCAGATACCCTTTATCTCCAAAGTGTTTACTAAACTGTCGGGGTTATTACCAGCGGCACTCATTGTGGGGGGTGATTTTAACGTCTCCTTCTCTGAAATGTTGGATAGACAGGCGTTGTCAGGGAAACCCCCTTCCAGAGAGCAAGCCAGACTTTCACGCCTTTTTAGACGCCAGGTGAGACGATTTGGGTTGTTTGACCTGTGGAGAGTGAATTACCCTACATCTAAAACATACACGTTTTACTCCCACCCTCACAGTATACACTCTCGCATTGATTATTTCTTAGGTAATGTTCCCACACTACGTTTAATGGTGGATGCGGATATAGGATCTATCTCATGGTCGGACCATGCGCCTATTTTTTTGAAATTGAGTACTAAGCATCCGATCACTAAGATTTGTCACTGGCGTTTGAATGAAAATCTACTTTCTAACCCGATATCCAAACAGGAGCTGGGAGAGGGTTTGTCCGAATATTTTAGTCTTAATCAACAATCAGTCTCCGATGTATCCACTCTATGGGAAGCGCACAAGGCTGTATTTAGGGGTAACTGCATAGCTATTGGCTCTAAACTGAAAAGGGATAGGAACATGCAATATAGCTCTGTGAAAAAAGACTTGGAAAACCTAGAAGGGCAATTGGGATCCCGTAGTTCTCGTCACCTTTTAAGACGCATAGTTCTCTTGAGAGCTAAGTTAAGAGACCTGGCATTGGTAAAGACGGATAAGTTGCTCTTATACTCCAGACAACGTTATTATGCCTGGGGGAATAAGTCGCATACACTTTTGGCGAAACAACTGCGGGATTCTAATTTAGTAAACACTCCGACAGCTATGAGACAGGCTGATGGCACTATCACCTATGACCCCAATAAAATTATGTCCCTTTTCCAGAAATACTATGAGAATTTATACTCTCTCCCTCAGCAGGTAGCGAGAGATCCTACACAGCAACGTGACCACTTCTCTGCTTTTTTAAAGAAATGTAGGCTACCTAAATTATCTAATGACCTAGCTGCTACCCTTAATACACAAATTGCAGGGGAAGAAATAGCTGAAGTGATTAAGAGTATGCCAAATCGTAAGTCCCCGGGGCCGGATGGTCTGACTTATCTTTATTATAAAACGTATGTAGATATTCTACTCCCGCATATGATTAAGGTCTTTAATTCCTTTCTGGAGGGCTCCCCAATACCTGACACGATGCTGCAGTCTTTTATCACACTCATACCTAAACCAGACAAAGACCACATGGAATGTGCGAATTACCGTCCTATAGCCCTCCTTAATTCGGACCTAAAGATATTTACAAAGCTATTAGCGAATAGACTTGTTAGTTTGCTTCCGTGCCTAATACACAAGGACCAGGTGGGCTTTGTTCCACATCGCCAAGGTGGGGACAATACAAGAAGGACTATAGATCTAATAGATGCTCTTAATAAGAAGAAGCAGCAAGCATTAGTATTGGGCCTGGATGCAGAAAAGGCTTTTGATCGCCTGAGTTGGCCGTTTATGTTTTCGGCGCTGCAGAGTTTTGGTATAGGGGAGTCCTTCCTGAATGCTATAAGAGCCCTTTATACCCATCCCACGGCCTTTGTAAAAATGACACATGCTCAGTCAAAGAAGATTTCCATCCACAATGGCACGAGACAGGGGTGCCCGTTATCCCCGTTGCTCTTCATATTATGCATAGAGCCGCTAGCGGCTCTAATACGGGCCCATCCTGACATTCATGGGATAGAGGTAAATAGGGTAGCCTTTAAACTATCACTCTTCGCAGATGACATTTTACTAACACTAACTGATTTACATATCTCATTGCCAAACTTATTCCAGGTCATAGGGGAGTATGGGAAACTATCTGGGTATAAGATAAACAGGTAAAAAACAGAGGCATTACCTATTAATCTCCAACCGGAAACCTTAAGTAGTTTACAAAGCAATTATCATTTCAGGTGGAATGATACTACCATTAAATATTTAGGAGTGAAACTGACAAAAACATATGGTACCCTGTACACTCACAATTTTGTTCCACTTTTTCAAGAACTTGCTGCACTTATGGCTAAGTGGATGCCCTTGCCTATCTCTTTGTTAGGACGCATCGCAGCGGTCAAAATGACCATATTACCCAAATTACTATACATGATGGAGACTGTCCCAGTCCGGATACCCAATAAGGACTTAAGAGCATTACAATCCTCCATCCTGCGGTTTGTTTGGAATGGTAGGAGACATAGAATCCCATGCAGTACCCTAACTGCGCTCAAAACGCAAGGTGGTCTAGGACTCCCTGATGTTACGAAATATTACTGGGCGACGCATCTGCGTCGGATCCCGGCGTGGTCGTCTCTCCAGGCATTCTCTAGATGGATGGAGATTGAAAAGCTCTGGCTAGCCCCCATTCACCCCAATGCTCTCCTATGGTCTCCTCTACCAACTGATTGTTCTATCCAATTATTGGGCCCTATGTCACATACGTATGATATTTGGAAATGTTGTAAGAGAAAATTTCCACTGGTTTCGGACAGACCTTCTTTAACCTCTTTTTTATTCAATCCGGTGTTCAGGGTGGGGATGCAGGGAACGCTCTTTAAACCATGGTTCTCTAATAAGCTATTTAGATTTGCTGATATAATAGATTATAGAACTTTGGAAATTATGTCATTTGACTTGCTTAGGGAGAGATATAATCTTCCTGAGTCCTCTAGATGGCAGCATTTACAAATAAAACATCTGCTTAGCTCTATGTTCAAAGACACGAAGGTGTCCACTCCGACACAGTTTGAAAGATTATGCAAACTCTCGACCTCTACTAAAGGTCTTATATCGGATATTTATATTCTACTTTCAACCCCGGAGGCGCCTCAGGTCCTACGTCATGCATACATGTCTAAATGGGAAGGATACCTAGGGCGAGACGTTTCGTCAACTGAATGGCAGATTATTTGGAGAAGGGCTACAATGTCATCCACATGTGTGACCTTCAGAGAGAATTCATATAAAATACTAATGTTTTGGTATCATACCCCCCAGATGCTTAGACATTTGAATCCTGCGGTTTCTAGCGCTTGTTGGAGGTGTGACACGGGCCAAGGGTCTCTATTTCACATCTTTTCGGATTGTCCAGTTATTGTTCCATTATGGAAAGAAGTCCAGCACCTTTTACTGCAACTTTTTAATATTACATTCTCCTTGGATCCCTATATGTTTCTACTGAACATGCCTCCAACGGTGCTAAAGAAACCAGTGCTTTGTTTGACACTTCATGTTCTGTCGGCGACGAAACGCCTTATTGCTCAGTTTTGGAAGAGGCGGGACATACCTACTAAATTAGACCTGTTCACTAGTATAACGGAAATTAGACGAATAGAGTACCTAACGGCAGTTATTAATAACACGGTGGATAAATTTAACAAGGTTTGGCAACCCTGGGATGCTTTCTCTGATAAGAGCGACTGATTCCTTTCGTATGTCTATCCTCTTGTGTCTAGTCTTGTTTCTTATTTGTTCCCTTGTAGTATAAAATATTACAATAGAGTGCGAGATTCCTTTTCCCGATTATCGGGATTTACTGTGACACGATGTCATTTGATTGGAACTCATATATTTCACAATCTAACATTGTATTAGCACTGTTATTCATGCTATCTTTTCCACTTATTCAGTTGAATTGTCAAATGATTGCAAGAACAATTGTAATTGTATACTTTTATCGATAAATATACTTTTTCTCAATAAAAAGACAATTATACAAAAAAAATGTGATCTGATCTTCATCTAAGTCACAACAATAGACCATCAAAGTCTGCTTAAACTAATAACACACAAAGAATTAAATGTTACCATGTTTTTATTGAACACACCATGTAAACATTAACAGTGCAGGTGGAAAAAGTATGTGAACCCCTAGACTAATGACATCTCCAAGAGCTAATTGGAGTGAGGTGTCAGCCAACTGGAGTCCAATCAATGAGATGAGATTGGAGGTGTTGGTTACAGCTGCCCTGCCCTATATAAAACACACACCAGTTCTGGGTTTGCTTTTCACAAGAAGCATTGCCTGATGTGAATGATGCCTCGCACAAAAGAGCTCTCAGAAGACCTATGATTAAGAATTGTTGACTTGCATAAAGCTGGAAAGGGTTATAAAAGTATCTCCAAAAGCCTTGCTGTTCATCAGTCCACGGTAAGACAAATTGTCTATAAATGGAGAAAGTTCAGCACTGCTGCTACTCCCTAGGAGTGGCCGTCCTGTAAAGATGACTGCAAGAGCACAGCGCAGACTGCTCAATGAGGTGAAGAAGAATCCTAGAGTGTCAGCTAAAGACTTACAAAAGTCTCTGGCATATGCTAACATCCCTGTTAGCGAATCTACGATACGTAAAACACTAAACAAGAATGGATTTCATGGGAGGATACCACAGAGGAAGCCACTGCTGTCCAAAAAAACCATTGCTGCACGTTTACAGTTTGCACAAGAGCACCTGGATGTTCCACAGCAGTACTGGCAAAATATTCTGTGGACAGATGAAACCAAAGTTGAGTTGTTTGGAAGAAACACACAACACTATGTGTGGAGAAAAAGAGGCACAGCACACCAACATCAAAACCTCATCCCAAATGTGAAGTATGGTGGTGGGGGCATCATGGTTTGGGGCTGCTTTGATGGGTCAGGGCCTGGACGGATTGCTATCATCGAAGGAAAAATTAATTTCCAAGTTTATCAAGACATTTTGCAGGAGAACTTAAGGCCATCTCTCCACCAGCTGAAGCTCAACAGAAGATGGGTGTTGCAACAGGACAATGACCCAAAGCATAGAAGTAAATCAACAACAGAATGGCTTAAACAGAAGAAAATACGCCTTCTGGAGTGGCCCAGTCAGAGTCCTGACCTCAACCCGATTGAGATGCTGTGGCATGACCTCAAGAAAGCGATTCACACCAGACATCCCAAGAATATTGCTGAACTGAAACAGTTCTGTAAAGAGGAATGGTGAAGAATTACTCCTGACCGTTGTGCACGTCTGATCTGCAACTACAGGAAACGTTTGGTTTAAGTTATTGCTGCCAAAGGAGGTTCAACCAGTTATTAAATCCAAGGGTTCACATACTTTTTCCACCTGCACTGTGAATGTTTACATGGTGTGTTCAATAAAAACATGGTAACATTTAATTATTTGTGTGTTATTAGTTTAAAGTGCTTCTGTCACCCCCCAAAAGTCATTTTTCATTTTTGGGCTAATTAAAATCCTTATAGTGCGATTTATCAATATATAGTGCTCTTACCCTTTTCCGTTGTCTAGTTTCTTTAAAAAACGCCTGCGCCGTACCGGTCTTCAGTCGGCGCAGGCGCACTGAGAGGAGGACGCTCGCTCGGCCGCTCCTCCCTCAGTGCGCCTGCGCCAATGACGTCACATCTACACCCGGCGCAGGTGCACTGAGGAAGGAGCGGCCGAGCGAGCGTCCTCCTCTCAGTGCGCCTGCTCCGACTGAAGACCGGTATGGTGCAGGCGCGAGATTTAGAACGCAGACAGGGACAGCCAGAGGAGGAGAGCGCTCGCTGGCCCTGTCAATCAACAGGAAGAGGGGCGTTTTTTTGAAAGGAGGATGCGGCGGCTACCAGCAAGTAACCGCCCTACTTGCTGGTAGAGAGGTAATTTACATATTATAAAAGTGCGTTTTTTAAAGAAACTAGACAACGGAAAAGGGTAAGAGCATTATATATTGATAAATCGCACTATAAGGATTTTTATTAGCCCAAAAATGAAAAATGACTTTTGGGGGGTGACAGAAGCCCTTTAAGCAGACTGTGATTGTCTATTGTTGTGACTTAGATGAAGATCAGATCACATTTTATGACTAATTTGTGCAGAAATCCATATCATTCCAAAGGGTTCACATACTTTCTCTTGCAACTGTAATTGTATTAATATTATAAAATATCTATATTCAGACAACAGACATGACTATAGGATTATATTCACGAACATCAACATAAGGAAGATTTATTAATACATGGAGTACAGGCAGCTGGAGAAGCCAAATACAGTAAGGCCCCATGCATATGACCGTCTCTGTTTTGCGGTCCATAAATTACAACTCCGCAAAATTTAGATGTGGCCCGTGTTGCATCCGCATTTTTGGAGTGAATAGGTCCCATGGTCCACATTTTGCGGACAAGTAATAAGATCATCTGTGTGCTTTTCGCATCCGTATGTCTGTTCTACCAAAATATAGACTATATCCGCAAAATGTGGACCACAGACTCATTGAAAGCAATGAGTCCGCAAATAAAATGCAGACAGCACATGGAGCACATCTGTATTTTGCTGCTCTGTGATCTGTGGACCACAAAATGGATATGGTTATGTGCATGGGGCCTAATCCTGATTCTCTGGGCGACAGACATGCAGGCAGCAGAAACCCCTCCATCCTTCTCCTCCAGTGATCTGTGCATAATTTCCAAACCTTCTGACTCTCCAGTCAAGTCAAGAGCTTCGGTAGAGTCATCATCTCACACAGCACTGGCGGAAGCTCCACCATGAATATGCAGTGATTTAGCAGGAACTACCTTGCCAGGTTGACATTTTCACCTATTCTGCTCCCTGAAAGCAGCATTGTGTCCTTCCTTTTCTCTTAACAATCACTAACATGACTGAAATATCCAAAATCTTAAAATGAAAAATAAAATATTGTGAAGTCCATATTCAGGGATTATACACAACAGATTACTGATCCAAGACCCCTTACGTAACATGTTCCAATGTACGCGTTCAGTTCAAATATCTTCCTGAAAGAGGATTCCAGACAAAATTTGTTTTAGAAAATTCTATCTGAATGCTTAGAAAAGTTAAGGAGAATCTGCACCGCCAATATTGATCCCGTTCCTCTGACAGACTATGCCATTAACCACCTAACTGTTTTCCCAGGGTCCAGCTCCGGCAGTGGGAAAAGTAGCTAACTGTTCTTCTGGAGCTGGACTCCGGCAGAAAATGGAGGGGGGCGAGCTGCTTTAGATACTGCTATCTCCTAAATGGTAGCAGCTAGAAACATGCAACTGGTATTGTTTAAAAGCTGACACAAGCTTTCATACAAGACCAAAATGACAGCATTAGCCCAAGCAACAGAGGAGAAGTCACTGTTAGAAATCGAGTCAGGAATAATCACAGGTAAAACCTGCTTTTGCTTTTACTTTCAACTGCATTCACAGCATCTCGATTTCTATCAGTGATATCCTCCCCTGTACTGAATGAATTGCTGTCTTTCTGGTATTGTCTGGAAGCTTGGAATGTCAGCTTTCAAACAATACAAAGCAAACCAGAGATATGAGCGGTTAAAGCAGCTCCCCCCCCCCCTCTCAGTCTGGAGGAGAATAAGGGAGCAGCTAGAAATGGGGTATTATCATCAATGTACAGACCCACATAATAAAATTGCATTATTTTTACCACACAGTGAACACCGTAAAAAAAATTCTGCAAAATGTAAAAATTGCTGTTTTTTTATCTTTCCCCCTAAAAATAAAATAATAAAAGTTATTTAATACACTATATACCCCAAAATGGTTCCTAAAAAACCTACAACTAATCCCGCAAAATTAAAAAAACATTTAGAAGAAAAAATTTAAAAGTTATGACTGCTAGAACACAAAGGGGGAAAATATTATCGGTCCTTAAGCCTAAAATTTATTATGTCACTAACGGGTTAAAAATGCAACAGTGATCCCTGAGTTGTGCGCCAACAAGATTTACTGCAGACACACATTAAAAATCTACAATAAAAAAAATATAACATTTTCCAATTTTAACGTGACTGTTAGGAGGTTAATATTCAGTTGATAAGTTAGCGTTTTAAAGTCCTGTGTAAAACAAGTCACATCATCCTGCTCCACTCACCTTGGGGCTACAGTCCTTCTCTCTCCTGCCCACCCATACTGAAGTGCCTCCATCAGCCAGCGCTTGCCAATACATCCGCTTCCCAACCACTGTTCTGTTGGCACTGATTCTTTAAGGACCTGACCTATGGGTGAGCACCTTTGTGCCAGAACGCTGTCTGCCACCAACCTTTGCCTGACAAGTATTTACTACTTCCCGGTGTCATCTCTTGGTAATGTGGCTACTTCGGGGATTATCAATCCAGATCCGGCACAGGATTTAAAGGCTTAACACAGGGGAATCTCCTACACTTTGCATCTTTGTTTAGCCAAATCCGTTGCAACTATTGGACCCACATCATTTCCAGCAAGGAGTGTCACACCCATTCACAAATTAAAGCAGAGTCGAAACCTATAGTCCGTATACTAAATCTTCATGTAACAATTATTTTCTGGTATTAGTAAATGTTTCTCACCAAAAAGCTGTTTCCGCTGGAAAGTCTTCTGCTTGCTTCTCCCGTCACAGGTAATTTTGCAGCTTATTGTGATATCTTTGTGTTTAGAAACATAAGGTGTGAAGCTGAGACAACTGGTGACATCCAGGAGACCTGGTATATCAGATATGTCCGTCCTCTCTCTATGAGCCACGTAGCCTGGACACTGACCGCCATCTTTCCTCACACCTCCAGAATCCTCACATATTTCATGTTCTGCCCCATCTTTTCCCGTCACAATCCATATCACCTGGGTGTTCTCGGTACAATATGAAGCTGCACAGTACAAGATCACCTTCTCCCCTCCATACCACTTCTGGGGTCCCTGGATGTTGTTAACAAAAAACGCCTGGACCCCTGTGGAATAAGAAAATGAATGGAAACCAATTGTTTTTATATTTGGTTAGGTTAGATTTACTCCAGGAAAAGTGGAGAATTTCTGAAAAAAAAAGGCTAAATTTACTATAAAGAATTTTATGGAAGATGTTATAACCTCAGTGACTATAAAAACTTCTTAAATAATGTTATCCTTGATGAAGTTGTTATAACCAGAGAAATAAAATCTGTGCATTAAATGGGGAAAAACGTACTTCCACTTGCTAGATGTACATTGTATTTTAATTAGCATTTAACTAACTGGAGGCATTTAAGCCATAGAGAAGATTTACCGGTGTCTCTGGGCTGCACTGATGCAGTCTTGGCCTCGATTGGTTTTTCCAAGCTGGGGTGATCCACTCTGCAGACTAGACCCACGTCTTTATCTGTCACTAGTGATTTCTTCACAGACAGACGAGACATTGCAGTGAAAGTTTTCTTGTCTGTTCTGTTTGATATCATTTTTGGAATTGTATATTTCTCAGATTCTGTAACTTCTATTAAATCTGGACAATCTTTCTCCTTCTCAAACCACTTCACAGTCAATGCATCAGGAAAATAATTTGATACACAACACTTGAAAATAATCGTATCATCCTGGCTAACACTTTCTATATAGTCTCCAATCTGGGGACGCCAGGGAAAATCTGCAATAAAAAAAAGAAATTAATTATTGTAAACCTGCAAAAAAATTTGAGACCAGTATGATATCTGGTGTGCTGGAAAGTCGCAAATTAAAAATTCAGCACAAGGTTAGAATGTCACCAATAAATGTATGAAATGGATGCCTCTGGGAAAAAAGTAAGAGAATATATGTCACTTATCTATATCATCCTTTTAAGGGCCTATTCAAAGTTGAATTAAAAACCACAATATGACAGTAAAAGGCCAACAAGTGAGTTCTAAGTATGTCCCCAAGTCAGCCATGGTACCCCAGGACAAGGTATTTGCAAACTGTTATTAATTGATCTGTTTATGCATTATTATTATTATTTATTATTAAAGAGCCTTTCATTACATTGCGCTATACATATGAAGAGGGGTATACATACATAATACAAAACAATTGCAATAATCACGAACAAGACAAGTTACAAACTGGTACAGAAGGAGGGAGGACCCTGCCCAGGAGGGCTTACAATCTAAGTCCTCCAGGGCGTGTGGTATAAAAACTACCCTCCCACTGCTGAAAAGCAGGAATGCTTCAGACTAAGGCAACTTTCTCATGGTCAGTATTTCTCATCAGCATTTGTAAGTCAAAACCAGAAATGGATCCTATGTAAAAAAATCTATAAAGCAAAGATTTGTATATCTTCTGTGTTTCGGACCCGTTCCCGTTTTTCACTTACAAATACTGACCGTGTGAAGATGGCCTAAGGGCCCATTTACAAGGGTCAACAAATGAGGCAAAGAGAATGATATTTCAAAGCTCAACACATATCCAAGTTTTTACCTTTTGCAGAGAGCTCCTTGGTTTGAGAGTTATCCATGGATTCATGTTTCCAAGTAACGGTGACTTTATATGTCGGATCTTTGAAAAGTTCTCCAGAAACTGTACATTTACTTGTGAGGTTACACGTGGCATCAGGATTCTTCATGACTTCCTCTTCTGATGGAATTTTCTCATGAGCCTGACCTTTCTTAGATGCCCAGGTAATCTGCAATGGTTGGGGATAAAATTTGTCTAAACTGGCTGCCAGCTGGACATCTCCTTGACTGGTAATGGTGAATTGTACCGGCTCCCTGAACTGAGGTTTAGCTGCAGAAAACAAAAAGAATATATTGAACTCGCCTTCAGCACTCGTACTAACCAAAACTGTTACCATGACTGGATGTTTTCTGTAGTAATACGGATCCTCTTATGGGTCAAGTTAATCTAAAGTAGGACTCTAAAGCAGACTGAAGTCAACTCAAGAAGTAGGAAGCAATGAGGTAGTTTAAAAAATAAAATAAATATCTCTCACCACAAATGTCTTTGAGCTCATGGGTTTTCTCTTCAGACTTCTTGTCAGTAATAAACCTGCAGGTCACAGTTGACCCCAGATGTCTGGATACTGAAGAAATAAAGGTCAGTTTGGTAGTAATGTCATGAAGAGATGTCCTCTTTTGGCTGGCCACCTTCTCTGTTGAAGTCTTATACTCCATGGACATTAGCGGCTGCTCTTCCTCGTTATTTCCCAGTTCGTTCTCAGTGATCTCACAGGTTGCGCCGTCTTTGTTTTTGATGATCCATTTTACCCGGGTCTCTTGGGAACAGTTACAAGCAGTACAATACAGGGTGGTGCTCTCACCGTCGATCATTTTGGTGCCATGAATTTTAGATACTAGAACGTCTGAGGGTCCTGTTTAGAACAGAAATTTTTATTGTACTGGATGTTTGAAGGCGAGCATTGACTTATACAGTATTAAACCCATGAAGTGTCCCTGTAGTTTAAACATACTTACTATGTCATAGCAACATATCAAAATTTGATCAGTGGGAGTCCACTGGTGGGAGTCCACTGGTGAGAACTCCACTGGAACTAGGAGAGAGAAGCGCTCACACATAGCACTCTCTCTCTCATGGCTGCAGGAGATAGATTTGAGAAAGGCTCATAGACTTCCTATTTAGCCTGTCTCCTGCAGAGAGGAGATAGAGCTCTCTGTGTGAGTGCTTCTCTCTCTTCATTATAGCAACTGGCGGTGGTCTCAGCACTCGGACCCCACCAGTCAAAACCTTTGACATGTCAACATGTCACCATGATATATCAAAAAGTGTAATTACACTTACTGATAATTGGATATCCTAGAAATCTCCACAACAGCACACCTGAGATTGCTACTCCCCTGTTAGGGACAGGAAAAACACATCCAGAGAAGTTAAATCCCCTCCCCTTCCTGTCTATTTTCAATGCTTTACCAAGAAGCAACAGCAGCTTATACTTATACCACAATCTTTAATTAACCAGGTTTATACCTCAAACCAACTTGGAAACAACAAGAGAACAAAAATAAAAGAAGATAGAAAGGGAAAGAAATTCAGGGTGCTGTTGTGGAGACTTCCAGGAAACCCAATTACCGGTAAGTATAATTACACTTTTTCCCCAGTCGTCTCCACAACAGCACTGTGAGAACCAACAAAGATATATTATAGAGAGACAGCAGCCTGTGAAGGCTGTATTACACAGCACAATGTGGCAGACAATTGTCGGGAGGGAAGCGTTGCTTCCCAGCAATATCCTGCTCGCTAGCGGAGGAGACCGCTGCTATTACATGCAGTGATCTCCTCTGCAGCATGGGGAGGAGCGATCACTATGCCATCATATTGGTTTGCCAGTGTTATTAGACACCACGATCTGCCGCCTGCAAATGATAATTTTTTTAACATGTGAAAAGATTTGGATTGCCCGATGATCGAGAATTTGCTCATTTATCGGGCAATCGGTGGCAGTATTACACTGCCAGATGATTGCTAATGAGAGTTCATGCAAACGCTTGTTAGCAATTATTTGCCAAAAAATCGGGCAGTGTAATACAGGCTTTAGACTTTGTGACCAAAGGCACAGTCCTGATCAGACAATACATCTAGTCTGTAATGCAAATCTGTTCAACTGAAGCTTTTCCTGACGTTGCTCTTATAGAGCAGGTCTTTATCCGAGTAGGAGCTTCTTTTCCTCTAGCCTTGTATGCCTCTGTAATAAGATGTCTTATGCATTTGGAGATGGAACTCCTTGCAGCTTTCCTACCTCTAATTGGACCTGCAAATCGTAACAGATTTCTATTGTTTCTCCAGAACTTAGTAATCGGAATATAATGCAGAACGGTTCTTCAAACGTCCAGGTTATGGAAGTGTCTTTCCCTTTGATTCCTCGGTCTGTTGCAAAAGGAAGGTATAGCTATATCTTGTGACAGTGGAAAGATGTTGATACTTTAGGTAAGGATTCTGGTTCTAGCTTGAATACTAATTTGTTCTCAAAAACATGAAAATATGTAACGGTAGTAGACAATGCCTGTATCTCACTAACAACTCTCCTTGGTGAAGAAATGGCCACAAAAAAATTTGTTTTTGATAGTAAGTAATTTAATCGATGACTCCTCTATATGCCTGAAAGGAGGAGACATCAAAGCCGTCAAAACTAAGATTCCAGAAGGTATCAAATTTCTAATGGTAGGATTTATTCTGTCAGCTGCTTTAAAGAGGCGATTTGGTTCAACTAGGCGGGGACTTGAATTTGTTCTGGGCATGGTTATCTTCTCCCTGGCTGCGAGCGCATCCAATTAGATCACCCCGCTCTTAGCCAGGAGGAAGGAGCTCAAGTTCTCGCCGGAGAAGGAGCTGCGATTCTCGCGAGAACTTGAGCTCCTTCTCCCTGGCTAAGAGCGGGGTGCTATGATTGGATGCGCTAGCAGCCAGAGAGAAGATAACCGCACCCAGGACAAATTCAAGTCTCCGCCTAGTTGAACCACAGCGGATGAAAGGGGGGGGGGGGTCTGTAAAAAAAAAAGGTAATATAACATAGAAACATAGAAACATAGAATGTGTCGGCAGATAAGAACCATTTGGCCCATCTAGTCTGCCCAATATACTAAATACTATGGATAGCCCCTGGCCCTATCTTATATAAAGGATGGCCTTATGCCTATCCCATGCATGCTTAAACTCCTCCACTGTATTTGCAGCTACCACTTCTGCAGGAAGGCTATTCCATGCATCCACTACTCTCTCAGTAAAGTAATACTTCCTGATATTACTTTTAAACCTTTGCCCCTCTAATTTAAAACTATGTCCTCTTGTAGCAGTTTTTCTTCTTTTAAATATTCTCTCCTCTTTTACCTTGTTGCTTCCCTTTATGTATTTCAAAGTTTCTATCATATCCCCTCTGTCTCGTCTTTCTTCCAAGCTATACATGTTAAGGTCCTTTAATCTTTCCTGGTAAGTTTTATCCTGCAATCCATGTACCAGTTTAGTAGCTCTTCTCTGAACTCTCTCCAAAGTATCAGTATCCTTTGGGAGATATGGTCTCCAGTACTGAGCATAATACTCCAAATGAGGTCTCACTAGTGCTCTGTAGAGCGGCATGAGCACCTCCCTCTTTCTACTGGTAATGCCTCTCCCTATGCACCCAAGCATTCTGCTAGCATTTCCTGCTGCTCTATGACATTGTCTGCCTACCTTTAAGTCTTCTGAAATAATGACCCCTAAATCCCTTTCCTCAGATACTGAGGTTAGGACTGTATCACTGATTTTATATTCTGCTCTTGGGTTTTTACGTCCCAGGTGCATTATCTTGCACTTATCAACATTAAATTTTAGTTGCCATATTTTTGACCATTCCTCTAGTTTTCCTAAGTCCTTTTCCATTTGGTGTATCCCTCCAGGAACATCAACCCTGTTACAAATCTTTGTGTCATCAGCAAAAAGACACACCTTACCATCGAGGCCTTCTGCAATTTCGCTGATAAAGATATTAAACAATATGGGTCCCAGAACAGATCCCTGAGGTACCCCACTGGTAACAAGACCTTGGTCTGAATATACTCCATTGACTACAACCCTCTGTTGCCTGTCCCTCAGCCACTGCCTAGACCATTCAACAATATGGGAGTCCAAGCCCAAAGACTGCACTTTATTGATAAGCCTTCTATGTGGGACAGTATCAAAAGCCTTACTAAAGTCTAGATAAGCGATGTCTACTGCACCTCCTCCATCTATTATTTTAGTCACCCAATCGAAAAAATCAATAAGATTAGTTTGACATGATCTCCCTGAAGTAAACCCATGTTGTTTTTCATCTTTCAATCCATAGGATTTTAGATGTTCCACAATCCTCTCCTTAAGTATGGTTTCCATTAATTTCCCCACTATTGATGTCAGGCTTACTGGCCTATAGTTGCCCGATTCCTCCCTACTACCTTTCTTGTGAATGGGCACAACATTTGCTAATTTCCAATCTTCTGGGACGACTCCTGTTGCCAGCGATTGGTTAAATAAATCTGTTAATGGTTTTGCTAGTTCAACGCTGAGCTCTTTTAATAGCTTTGGGTGTATCCCATCAGGCCCCTGTGACTTATTTGTATTAATTTTAGACAGCTGACTTAGAACCTCTTCCTCTGTAAAGACACATGCATCAAAAGATTCATTAGTCTTCTTTCCTAACTGAGGTCCTTCTCCTTCATTTTCCTTTGTAAAAACTGAACAGAAATATTCATTGAGGCAGTCAGCTAGTTCTTTATCTTCTTCTATATACCTTCCTTCCTTTGTTTTTAATTTGGTAATTCCTTGTTTTAGTTTCCTTTTTTCATTTATGTATCTGAAGAATGCCTTCTGGCCTTTTTTCCCTGACTGAGCTCATTTCTCTTCTGCCTGTGCTTTGGAAGCTCTTATAACTTGTTTGGCCTCTCTCTGCCTAATCATATAAATTTGTCTGTCATCCTCGTTTTTTTTTTTTTTATAATTCCTAAATGCTATCTTTTTGTTTTTAATGATTTTGGCCACTTCTGCTGAGTACCACAGTTGTCTCTTCCTTTTTTTGCTTTTACTGACAAGCCTAATGCAATTTTCTGTTGCCTTCAATAGTGCCACTTTTAAGTAGTCCCATTTCTCCTGGACTCCAATGAAACTGTTCCAGTCTGATAGGGACTTGTATACCACTAATCTAATTTTATAAAAGTCTGTTTTTCTAAAATCTAAAACTTTTGTTTTTGTGTGGTGTGACTCAGTCACTGTACTTATAGTAAACCACACTGACTGGTGATCACTAGATCCCAAGCTTTCCCCTACAGTAATATCAGATACCAAATTCCCATTTGTGAATACTAAATCTAAAATGGCCTCCTACCGGGTTGGCTCCTCCACTACTTGCTGTAGAGATAATCCCAGTAGGGAATTTAGAATATCTGTACTCCTGGCAGAACTAGCTATTTTGGTTTTCCAGTTTACATCTGGAAGATTGAAGTCTCCCATAATGATAACTTCCCCCTTCAATGTCATTTTAGCTATTTCCTCAACTAGTAGATCATCTAATTCTTTGACTTGGCTAGGTGGTCTATATATCACACCTACACGAGTTACCTTATGATTATCAAGCTGCACGGTAACCCAAACTGACTCTAAATTGTTCTCGCTAACTTGCATCAAATTAGATTTTATGTTATCTTTCACATACAGGGCCACCCCTCCCCCCTTCTTGCCTTCTCTGTCTTTCCTGTATAGAGAGAACCCTGGTATTGATATATCCCAGTCATTACTCCCCTTGAACCACGTCTCAGTAACAGCCACTACATCTATATTCTCAGATGCCATTATAGCCTCAAGTTCATTGATCTTATTCCCTAGACTGCGAGCATTTGTAGACAAGACTCTGAGCTTGTCATTTCTTAACCTTTGTGCTACTGGCCTCTTCTGGCATTGTTCCGGGGGGCAGTTGGAATGCTGGATTATCACTCTTTTGCCCCCCTTTCCTAGTTTAAATGCTTCTTAGCAAATACCTGGAACTGTTCACCGAGGACATTCGTTCCTTTGAAAGAAAGATGCAAACCATCTTTCTTGTACAGTTCTTTTCCATTCCAACAAGAGCTAACATGAGACACAAAGCCAAACCCTTGGTTCAGACACCATTCACCAAGCCATACATTGAATTCCTTAATGCGCATCTTCCTGTCATGCTGAAGGTTATGCACAGGCAAAACTGCAGAGAATGAAACAGTTGATGCAACCTCCCGTATATCCTTTCCAAGTGTGTGAAAAGCTTCTTTCACCTTTGAAACCTCATTGCAAGCCAGATCGTTTGTCCCAAGATGGAGAATAACATCTTCCCTTTCCTGCTTTGCTTGCCTAACAATATTAAGGATCCGTCGTCTATCCCTGCTAGCGGTAGCACCAGGGAGACATCTCCCAACACCATTCTCCTCAAACTTCACACCTCTTGTGATGGAATCGCCCACCAACAGCTGCTTACTATCAATCCTCACCTTCTCCTTTTTGTCTTTGGCTGCAGTCTTACATACTTTAGGCATGGGAGATGATTGTTTCTCACCCACTGTGCTTGAGCCATCCTCCATGTTGCTCTTGCACTCTGAAAGTGCTGCAAATGAATTATGGAGAGCCACAGACTGTGGGACATGCCTTCTATCCACAACTCTCAGTCTACCAGAACCTACAGTAACCCATCTCCCTATTCTAGGGGACCTCTGTGGCAGTGGCATTGCAATGTTCTCAGCCTGAGTTTGTTTAGTGGTTAATTTACAAATCTCATATTTCAAAAAGGTAATTTCCTGCTGCATTATGGAGAGCTGTCTACAGATCAGACAGTATCCAAACCTCTGAAGAGTGGAACCTGAAATAAAAGCACAACAATTCCTGCACAGAACCAGGTCTGCCATTGTAAAGAGGGGAACGATTTTAAACAAACAAATCTTACTTGTTTAGATTGTATCCACCTCCAGATTACCTCCTGAGTATCTCCTGAATATCTCAATGCTCTTGTAAATCAGCTCT
Source organism: Bufo bufo (assembly GCF_905171765.1). Classification (NCBI taxonomy): domain Eukaryota; kingdom Metazoa; phylum Chordata; class Amphibia; order Anura; family Bufonidae; genus Bufo; species Bufo bufo. The sequence goes on from NC_053395.1 coordinate 13,894,005, forward strand.
TGGTAAGCAGTCTTGGAAAAGCAGCAAGCTATAATTAGCAAGCTAATACTGGGTTAGCAAGCTAATACTATTTCAATACATGTATCCTGGTGAAAAGGTCCTCTTTAAAGAACCTTTCCACCATATATCATCGGGCAATCCAAAACACTAAGCGCTGCAACCTGAACTCTTAACGTATTTGGTCTTAACTCCCTGACTAAACCCTCCTGAAGAAAATCTAAGAGGATGGGAATCTTGATCTCCTTAATGGACAAAACGATTACCACTGTAAGAAGCACATTTCCTCCAGACTTTACTGTAGATAAATCTGGTAGCGGGTTTATGGTTCAGGACTAAAGTGTCAACTACCTTGTTGAAGAGGCCTTTCGCCTTCAGTAGCTCCCTTTCAGCATCCTGGCCGAGAGACACAGGGGTTTCAAACCCAAATGTAAAACCGGGCCCTGTGTCAACAGAACCTTTTTATGTTGGTAATATCATCAGAGATTGAACACACATGGATTCTAACATCGTGAACCTTTTTGGCCAGTAGGGTACCACTAGAATCACTGAAGCCTGATCCTCTCTTATTTTCCTGAGGATCTTTGGGTTTATTGGAATTGGTGGGAAAGCATACAGTATGTCAGCTGGAACCTCCATGTTATTGACATTGCATGTACCGCCAGAGGCCTGTCCTGAGGATTTAGGGAGTAGAATAGAATTCGGTTGTTCCTGTTTGCGAACAAGTCCAGCTCTGGAACTGGAGATAAGGTCCATTCTCCTGGCAGGAGTGCCTTCCTACTTAGATAACCTGCCACTGTATTCTCCGAGCCCTTGAGAAGTACTGCAGAAAGTGAAGGAACATGAGTCTCTGCCCATCTGAATATCATTTGATCTAGAAGAAAAGGATTTCTTGTGCCACCTTGATGATTGATAAAGGCTACAGCTGTTATATTGTCTGACTGTCTTGACACATTTCAGAGTCTCCCAACCTGCTCTGAGTTCTCCATAATTGGACAATCTTTTGCTTATAATCTGGGTCCATATTCCCTGTACTAACATCTGGTTCGCATGCACTCCCCATCCCCAAGCACTGGCATCTGTTGTTATCTTTACCAACGGTACCTGCTTCTAAGATATTTCTTTTGTTAGATTCTCCTTTTTCTTCCACCATGGGAGAGACATCTTTACCTTTGTTGACAAGATCATTGGCCTGTCTAGGGATGAGAGTGATCCATTCCAATTTTGTAGCATCAGGGCTTGCAGTGGTCTTGTATGTAGCTGCACCCACTGTACTGCTGGGATACAAGATGTCATGGGGCCTAATATCCTCATAACCTGTCTTATTTTCATTCTCCCTATTACCGATAATTCTCTGTCTTTCCGGCTCAATTTGAATGCTTTTTCTTCTGGTAGAAAGGATCTCTGGGATAAGGAGTCGAGTTCTATCCCCAGAAACCTCTTCCTTGTAGATGGGTTTAACAAGGACTTTGAAAATTGATGATCCATCCTCTTTCCTGTAAAGTCTCTATTATAAACTGTAACTGTCTCTGAACATTTTATTTGACATTCTGTATTAACTTCTCAGAATGTGTTTTTCCTGTCCCTAACAGGGGAGGCGCAATCTCAGGTGTGCTGTTGTGGAGGCGACTGGGGGAGAGTTTGTTTAAAAGACAGGGCCACTTTAAGTGTATATCTATTGCAGCACTAAAGAAATTCACACTCACTTCTATCACAAGTCTACACGATAGAGGCAGAGACATGTGAACGGTTCCTTTCTGCTCTAGAGGCTCATTCACACTGTGTATCTAGAACAGCTGGTGTAGAACACATATACAGCCTAAGGGCTCATTCACACGACCGTGGTTTGGTTCCGCATCCGAGGCGCATTTTTTGCGGCTCGGATGCGGACCCATTCACTTCAATTGGGCCACAAAAGATGCGGACAGCACTCCATGTGCTGTCCGCATCCATTGCTCCGTTCTGTGGCCCCGCAAAAATTATAAGTCATGTCCTATTCTTGTCCGTTTTGCGGACAAGAATAGGCATTTCTATAATGGCCCGTCCCTTCCGTTCCACAAATTGTGGAAGGAACACGGGACGCATCCGTGCTTTGCGGATCCGCAATTTGCGGACCGGAAAACACAGCACAGTCGTGTGAATGAGCCCTTATACAGTACAGTTCTGCACAATTGGTGCATATTCTTCTGCTGCAGAATTCCGGCACGTTCTCTGAGGTCCCGTGCTGGCTGCATCATTGCCTTCTTCAGTGCAAGATCTGGAAACTATGGGGGAGATTTATCATTCCCTTTACGCCTGAAAGTGGCATTGAAAAGTCGTAGGCGAGACTTATTAACTGCAACTTTAAAAAAAAATGGCCTCACCTCCCCTTTTTCGCCGTCCTCGCCACTTTTCTAAAAGAGGGTGTGGCAACAGTGGTGAAGGGGGTGTGGCCAGACACAGTGACAAATGTATCTTCATTTACGCTAGTTTATTGGCGTAAATGAAGATAGAAATCTACGGATGTCGTCGATTTCTGGTTAGGGTACTTTCACACTTGCTTTGCTGGATTCCGGCAGGCAGTTCCATCGCCGAAACTGCCTGCCGGATCCGGCAATCTGTATGCAAACAGATTACATTTGTAGACGGATCCGGATCTGGAGCCGTTTGACAAAGGCATTGAAATACTGGATCCGTCTCTCCGGTGTCATCTGGAAAAACGGATCCGGTATTTATTATTTTCACATCTTTAAAAGGTCTGCGCATGCGCAGACTGGAAGAAAGGATCCGTCAATACGGAAATTTTAATGCCGGATCCGGCACTAATACATTTCCGGCAAGTGTTACGGAATTTTGGACGGAGAGAAAAATACTGCATGCTGCGGTTTTTTTCTCCATCCAAATACCGTGAAAGTACTGAACTGAAGACATCCTGATGCGTACTCAACGGATTGCTTTCCATTCAGAATGCATTGGGATAAAACTGATCAGTTTTTTCCAGTATTGAGCCCCGAGAACGGAACTCAATACCGGAAAACTTTGATGCAAGTGTGAAAGTATCCTTAGGCACACGGACTGCAGTAGGATACACATCGTCCTACGCATTGTCATAGGTTAGGCGCAAAGGGATATCAAGACAGGCACAGAAAGCGCCAGTCCAGATAAATCTCCCCCTATGAATTTATGGAGGTAGGACTTGGGGTGCTAAATTACTTGAGAAGGGTAATCATTAGCTCCTCACCCAATCCATACTCCCTTTATCATAAAACTACTAAACCTACCATCCCCTAGTAAATTATTTACAGACTGACTTCTGCTGGAGATATAGAAGAGCAGCAGCCAGGTCATAGGTTGTTTACCAGCAGTTTGTACAATATCTCCCATTGTAAAGTAATAGATGTAATAAAACCGATCTGATAAACGTATCACGTATTCACAAAGAGTTTGTAGTTACAGAAATGATCACATCTACAGTAACCAGGCCGGCAGGTTCAAGACACTCCCCATACACTTTACATTCACCATGACATCGCTGTAACATACCTGATTTCTTCTTGTATAAAACGGCGCCAATGATCAATAGCACGATCAATATGACTGCTCCAGAGATCGCACCCACCCCCAGGCCAGTGTTTCCACCTCCATTTTCTGCAGGGAGATAGGAAATAAACTTTACTTAATGTAATATAATATAATCTGAAGCATTCTGTGTCAGCAGTCAAGTCATAGTAACTGCAGGCACAAAGAGGCAGGATACAGCAAGAGTATGGATTGTGGTGATGCTCATCTTGGATGGAGGCATAACTAGCTACAGTCAGGTCCATAAATATTGGGACGTCAACACAATTCTAAAATTTTTGGCTCTATACACCACCACAATGGATTTGAAATGAAACGAACAAGATGTGCTTTACCTGCAGACTGTCAGCTTTAATTTGAGGGTATTTACATCCAAATCAGGTGAACGGTGCAGGAATTACAGCAGTTTGCATATGTGCCTCCCACTTGTTAAGGTCCCAAAAGTAATGGGACAATTGGCTTCTCAGCTGTTCCATGGCCCGGTGTGTGTTATTCCCTCATTATCCCAATTACAATGAGCAGATAAAAGGTCCAGAGGTCATTTCCAGTCTGCTATTTGCATTTGGAATCTGTTGCTGCCAACTCTCAAGATGAGATCCAAAGATCTGTCACTATCAGTGAAGCCATCATTAGGCTGAAAAAAAAAAAAAAAAAAACATCAGAGAGATAGCAAAAACATTAGGCTTGGCCAAAACAACTGTTTGGAACATTCTTAAAAAGAAGGAACGCACCGGTGAGCTCAGCAACACCAAAAGACCCGGAAGACCACGGAAAACAACTGTGGTGGATGACCAAAGAAATCTTTCCCTGGTGAAGAAAACACCCTTCACAACAGTTGGCCAGATCAAGAACACTCTCCAGGAGGTAGGTGTATGTGTGTCAGAGTCAACAATCAGGAGAAGACTTCACCAGAGTGAATACAGAGGGTTCACCACAAGATGTAAACCATTGGTGAGCCTCAAAAACAGGAAGGCCAGATTAGAGTTTGCCAAACGACATCTAAAAAAGCCTTCACAGTTCTGGAATAACATCCTATGGACAGATGAGACCAAGATCAACTTGTCCCAGAGTGATGGGAAGAGAAGAGTATGGAGAAGGAAAGGAACTGCTCATGATCCTAAGCATACCACCTCATCAGTGAAGCATGGTGGTGGTAGTGTCATGGCGTGGGCATGTATGGCTGCCAATGGAACTGCTTCTCTTGTATTTATTGATGATGTGACTGCTGACAAAAGCAGCAGGATGAATTCTGAAGTGTTTCGGGCAATATTATCTGCTCATATTCAGCCAAATGCTTCAGAACTCATTGGACGGCGCTTCACAGTGCAGATGGACTATGACCCAAAGCATACTGCAAAAGCAACCAAAGAGTTTTTTAAGGGAAAGAAGTGGCATGTTCTGCAATGGCCAAGTCAATCACCGGACCTGAGTCCGATTGAGCATGCATTTCACTTGCTGAAGACAAAACTGAAGGGAAAATGCCCCAAGAACAAGCAGGAACTGAAGACAGTTGCAGTAGAGGCCTGGCAGAGCATCACCAGGGATGAAACCCAGTGTCTGGTGATGTCTATGCTTTCCAGACTTCAGGCTGTAATTGATTGCAAAGGATTTGCAACCTAGTATTAAAAAGTGAACGTTTGATTTATGATTATTATTCTGTCCCATTACTTTTGGTCCCTTAACAAGTGGGAGGCAGATATGCAAACTGTTGTAATTCCTACACCGTTCACCTGATTTGGATGTAAATACCCTCAAATGAAAGCTGACAGTCTGTAGTTAAAGCACATCTTGTTCGTTTCATTTCAAATCCATTGTGGTGGTGTATAGAGCCAAAAATATTAGAATTGTGTCAATGTCCCAATATTTATGGACCTGACTGTATACTACGCTGATTCCATTGTTCATATGCACTGCAATTGGAGCTACTGAAACACCGGTTAGAAGGCCTGCTTAACTTGGTCGGGGCCTTAGTAACAATAGGATGAGATGAGACAACCACTTTAAGACTAATTTCAGGACCCTGATGCTACAAAAGGGAAGATGCACCTAAAGTAAAGGCCTTTTACATGGGCTGATGACTGGGAACGAACCAGGTCATCGACCCAAGTAAACATGTTGCAGATCACCCAACATTCTCTTGTCTGCCAGGGAACCACATCTTGTATGCACCATTAAAAAATGTAGTTTTTAAGTGGTACATCACCCTGTGTAAACAAAGGATGTGCAGCCAACAAATGACAACTGTATATGGACAGAGGATCGTACTGCCGGTCATTCATCCTGATATTAATGCTGCATATGTTTGCAGGTCACAAGTGGCGATCGACATGCTGTCATCGTAGTGGTGTTTGTTACTGGGCAGAATATCGGTTACATAGGTACATATGATCGGCAGGATTATTCTCCTCCATGTTTTTTTACAAAGTTCACTTTAGTACAGCGTCTACAGCAACAGGGAAAATAATTCAATTATCCCTAGACAAGCAGATAATTGTTACGATTGCAACACTAGCGATAGAAGATGAACGCTTATCATTTCATGTAAATGTTTCTAGCGATTGAGCATTCTGACCAAAAAGCTCGCTCAACGTCTGTGAAATTGTTACTGGGAGCAAGTACAATCATCAGTTGTCGTTAATGAAATGCACGATAATCGTTTCATTTAACTGCTAGTTGTCTGCTAGTTGGTCGTTTAGTCGCTGGTGCCTGTGATCACTTTACAACGTGGGAGGTAGAGGTGCAGCCCAGCAAATAGTATTCACCTACATGAATGGCCACTCAGTGTATGGAACCTGAAGGGTACGGCCGCATGTGTGCCTTTTTTTTAATGCAATTTTGGAGGCCAATACCATGAGTGGATTGTCTCCTTAAAGGGAATCGGCCACCCAGATTTTGGACAATTTTCTATAGCTATACAGGAGTAGTCCTGCAGATAAGGAGTCCAGATCGTTTTTTTTTTCTTACTGCCCCCCTTTCCCCGCCATCAGCGCTCAGAACTGCTTTAAAATACAATCAGGACTGGCATGCGCATCTGAATCCTTTCCATTATGTTGCCACAGCACAGTGCCTGCGCCTCTACATAACTTCGGCGATCCATCGACAGCGCAGGCGATTTATTAAGACCGGCGTCTAAAACGCCAGTCTATATAACTGACCCCCCTAGTGGTTATTTCTTGTAAGACAGATTCACTAAACTGGTCTAAATAGTATGATGATCAATCTAAAACTTAACTTTTAATTGATATACAGTTAGAAAAATAGGTCCCAATATATGGATACTAAGATAAATTATCTTAGTATCCATATATTGGGACCAGTTTTTCTAACTGTATATCAATTAAAAGTTAAGTTTTAGATTGATCATCTTCCAATTTGCTACATGATTCAGGTGGTCTTAATTTGTTATCTAGTTAATAATTTGATTTTGTACATCTAAATAGTATGAACATGAAAATGTGGCTCAAGTGAGCTGAATTTTGGAGCATGTTTCCATGAAAGTTGACAAATTGTGGTGCAACTCACCACTCATAACAGAGACAGAAAAGTTTGCCAGCCCTGGAGTGGAGTAGAAATTAGACTGTTTTTACAACAAAATCTGGCACAAACTGAGGAGCACCTATATAAATAGGACGGAAATTAGACACAAAAGTTTGAAAACGTTTGAAATTGTCTTAAAACTCAAAATAGGTGCAAATGCCTCCAAAACAAGTGCAAAAACAGTTAGTAAGTGAGACTCAAAAAATAAGACAGTGGCAAACTGGCTTTTTACACAACAGGTGGTGACACTTTTGTAAATGTGCCCCAAGATGTCTATTTTCAAAACAGATATGACTATGGGGGTATAATGTGATTTCATAATTCAGGTATTGTGTATTTCAAGTGTGAATATTGCCCTGGCCACAAAAGTAAAATAATATTAATTGAATGAAAAAAAAAGTCTTAGTGTAAGAATCTCACCGTTATACACGAGCCGGATGTCTTGTTGCATATCTGCCTTGAGAGAATAGTGTTGGACTTTACATGAGAGGGATTTTGGTTTCTCTGTGGATGGTAATATCACTGAGCTATTGATGGAGAAAGTATTATCATTATTCTTGTGAAGAGAGGATACAACAGAGCCGCTCATGACTGTCCCGTCCTTTATCAACTGCACAGTGATCCGTTCAGGGTAAAACCCAGTCACCAAGCACAAGATCTTCTCCTGCTCATCACCCACATTAATCTTCTCAAGGGCTGAGATGGACGGACGAGCTGTGAGAAAAGAATAAAAATGTGAAATCATTGTGATGTTGTGCACTACCTGTGTGTTGGTGTAGTAATCACCTATATACTGGTTTTAATAAATGCAACAACTCAAAAAAAAATTGGAACCATGTGGAGACAGAAATAGATTGAGGCCTGATGCTTAATATCATGTTATCAATCAGACATATTCTAATGTATCTCATCAGTGCAGATGACATCATGGAAGGGGTTGAAACACTTCCAGTATGTGGTCAGCTGCTTCCATAGCTCAGCTGTAGTCGATGGTGTATCCCTCTGGGATGGGGACAATGTTTTATGCAGTTTTTAGGGATTATCAGTCACTGCTGTAAACTTACCATAAACTAGCAGATCAATGTCCTTGTGAATGATATCATGGCTGTAGATTATGGTGCACCTATAGATCCCAATGTCACTGACAGAGATATTATGGATGTATAAATCAGCTGCTCCTTCTGCAATGTTCTTTTCATCAAAATGCATCCTTGGCTGAATGTGAAGCCCCTTGTTGTCGTACTTTACAATTTCAGTTCCCTGAAATTTCCACAAAACAGCAAGATACTGACGGTTTATTGTACTGCTGTGCACCTTGAACGTACAAGGTATCATGACATTAGTTCCCAGCTCTGCTTTTCGGGAAGAGGGAGCAAAGACGTCCAAGGCGGATCCAGCAGAAGTTAACACTGAAAAACAGACAGCATTATGTAGGCTTTTTAGGGTACTAGTAGCAGGCCAATCACAATAAAATACATGAGCATTCGGGAAAAAGGTCGGTGTGATGTCCACATTTCTAGGACTGACCCCTGCTTGTATAACCTAAGCTGTGAGCTTCTACCCCATGGCGGGTCTACTCTACCCATGACTCTGTGGACAGAAATTTCTTTGTTGAGACTTTTCCACATCAGTGATGAGATAATGAAAACTTATTGCCAGACGTTCAATAACAGAAATCCATATTTTCTCACTGCTAATTGTGTTTATTAGTAAGTCAGATGGGTTTGTCCTTTTGCATTTAACTAAGTGTTAAAGGGGTTCTCCCATGATTAATGTAAAAACTGAAAAATCAGACATCATATAGTACATGACAATACTTTTCTATGGCTACTTTCACATCTGCATTTTGGCATTCTCGTTTTGAGATCCGGCAGAGGATCGGTTCTGTTTTTGTCCCCATGCATTCTGAAAGGAGTATGCTTCGTTCAGTATGCATCAGGATACCTTCCATTCCTTTGTGTCCGGTCATCGAAACAGAACAAACGGATCCGTCACTAAAAACAGTGTAAGTCAATGGTGTCAGATCCGTTTTGTTTAGTTTTGAATTCACACAACTGCATCCTAACGGAACGGATGCATACTGATGTGTAATCAAATCGGATCCGTTTTGGTCAGGTTTTGAGATCCTCTGCTGGATCTCAAAACCTGAGACCAAAACACAGATGTAAAAAGTAGCCTAAGAAAGCTAGAACCAGCCCTCTACCTCACAGGGATCCAGAGATCTCCACGTTCAATACTCTGCTAGATATATATCAAGCTGACAGCTCAAGGGGAGTGTCCTTACTGCTGCAGTTCAGGGGGCGTGTCTTTTCTGCTACAGTTCTATACCTATTTGTCGTAAAATAAGAAAATGGTGCAGGTGACGCAAAACACAACAAAACAGGTGCAACAATGTTAATAAATTGTGCGGATACAAAAGAAAACTACATGGGTATCAAGGAGAGAATACAACAAAAAAGTGGCGCAGACACTTTAGTAAATGTGCCCCAGTAGGTGCTGTCTGCTTTAAATATGGACAGCACCTGTGAATTAAACGCACACATCTGCATGAGACCTATGAAGAGAGTTGCCAAATACACTGCCCGTCAAAAACTAAAGTCGCCACCAAAAATATTTCGTTGGACCGCCTTTAGCTTTGATTACGGCACGCATTCGCTGTGGCATTGTTTCGATAAGTTTCTGCAATGTCACAAGATTTATTTCCATCTAGTGTGGCATTAATTTTTCACCAAGATCTTGCATTGATGATGGCAGAGTCTGACCGCTGCGCAAAGCCTTCTCCAGCACATCCCAAAGATTCTCAATGGGGTTAAAGGTCTGGACTCTGTGGTGGCCAATCCATGTGTGACAATGATGTCTCCTGCTCCCTGAACCACTCTTTCCCAATTTGAGCCGGATGAATCCTGGCATTGTCATCTTGGAATATGCCCGTGCCATCAGGGAAGAACAAATCCATTGATGGAATATCCTGGTCATCAGTATGTTCAGGTAGTCGCTGACCTCATTCTTGGAGCACATACTGTTGCTTGCTGAACCTAGACCTGACCAACTGCAGGACCCCAGATCATAGCACTGCCCCCACAGGCTGGTACAGGAGGCACGAGGCATGATGGGGGCATCACTTCATCTGCCTCTCTTCTAACCCTGATGCGCCCATCACTCTGGAACAGGGTAAATCTGGACTCAGACCACATCACCTTCTTCCATTGCTCCAGAGTCCAATCTTTATGCTCCCTAGCAAATTGAAGCCTCACTGATTATTGGTTTTCTTACGGCTACACAGCTGTTCAGTCCCAATCTCTTGAGTTTCCTTCGCATTGTGCGTGTGGAAATGCTCTTACTTTTACTATTAAAGGGCTTCTGTAACCCCCCAAAACTCATTTTTAATTTTTAGGCATATTAAAATCCTTATTGGACGACTATTCCCTACATAGGGCTCTTACCTTGTTCTGTGGCTTCGTTTAATTAAAAATCGATCTTTTAAAATATGCAAATGACTTCACTACCAGCAAGTAGGGCGTCTACTTGCTGGTAGCCGCCGCATCCTCCTTTTAGAAAAACGCCCCCTCCTCCAGTTGATTGACAGGGCCAGCGAGCGCGCTCCTCCTCCGGCTGGCCCTCCAGCATTTCAAATCCCACGCCTGCACCTTACGTGTCTTCATACGGCGCAGGCGCTCTGAGAGAAGGACGCTCGCTTCCTCAGCACTCCCTCAGTGCGCCTGCACCGATGACGTCACCTCTAAACCCGAAAGAGAAGACGTCATCGGTGCAGGCGCACTGAGGAAGTGCTGAGGAAGCGAGCATCCTTCTCTCAGAGCGCCTGCGCCGAATGAAGACACGTGCAGTAATTATTCAATAGGAGGCTCAGAACTATCTGCTTAGTTAAATCCAGAAGGCAACTTTTTTTTTTGGGGACAGGCAGTGTATATCTTGCAAAGGTTACATTTCTGGGACTAGGCAATGCTGGCGTTGCAGCTATGGAGGCAAAAACTGCAAGCTCCTGCTATACACGAGGAGACATCAATAGAAGCAAAAGTAAGTGTCAGGACCCTGCTCCAGCTATCCGTATGGACAGTGCATCTGCTATACTTACATGTACGGCACAGTGAGAGCAGGAACAAGGCTCTGAGCTCCGCCATTCCACAATCCACGGATGAAATTAGCCCCGTAATGTCTGATTTCTATTTTCACTTTTATTTTTACTTTAGGAGGTTGGAAGCTGCAGAAGACTCTGCCGTGTAGTCACACCTCTTGTCACCAGCCATAGACGCAAGCCAAAAGCCTGATGTACTCCTGTACAACCGCAGCAAGCATCATCAGATAAAGGGGGTCATTTATCACACTCGTCTGTTTTTTTTGAGTGCGTAAGTGGATTAGCTGCCAGTACTTTGCATAGTTTTATGCCTCATTCACACATCAGTGATTGTGAGCCAAAACCAGGACTGGAGCCTCCACAAAGATAGGGGAATAAGAGAAAGATCTGCACCTGTTCAGTGTTTAGAGCTTAATATCACTGACCAAACACTGGGGGTCATTTATCAAGCGCGCCTGTTTTTGGCCATAAAATTAGACAGGCATACTGTATTTCATTCGTGTGTCTTTCTTTTGCCGAATATTTATTAAAAGTGGCACAGCGGTTAATGGATTACTCTGTGTATTGGTATTAGGGCTCATGCACATAAACGTATTTTCTTTCCGTGTCCATTCCGCTTTTTTTTGCGGAACCATTTTATAGGGAACCATTCATATCAATGGGTCCGCAAAAAAAACGGAAGTTACTCCGTGTGCATCCATTTCCGTATGTCCATTTAGCAAAAGAATGGAACATGTCCTAATTGTCCACACAACAGACAAGGATAGGACTGTTCTATTAGCGGCCAGCTGTTCCGTTCTGCAAAATACAAAATGCACGCTGACCGCACAATACATATAGTCGTGTGCATGAGCCCTTAGTCTGCTCTCTCTGAGTTGTTTTTCAGTTAGACAGGTCCATATTCACTTAGACTGGCCAAATTTATTTGAGCATGAAAAAAGTCACAATTTTGTGAAAAAAGTCGCATGTCTCCCGGAAACTATGACTTAATTAATGCAAAAAAAGTACACCAGTCTTGGGGTGGCGTACAAATTAGACTGCTTTTGCAACAAATGTTCTTTAGGCCTCATGCACATGACCGTTGTTTGGGACCACATCCAAGCCGCACTTTTTGCGGGTCAGATGCGGACCCATTCACTTCAATAAGGCCACAAAAGATTCGGACAGCTCATATGTGTGCTGTCTGCATCCGTATGTCCGCTCCACGTCCCCGCAAAAAAAAAAAAAATAGAGTATGTCCTATTCTTGTACGTAACACGGACAACACGGACAAGCATAGGACTGGTCTATTGACGGTCAGACCTTCCGTTCCGGACTGCAAAACATTCATTAAGACAGACGTTTTAAATGCAGATCTTAATAAAGTCCTGCACTGGTGGTGGATTCGCCGCAGTTAGGTGGAGGTGCCGGCCTCTACATAACTTCCGCAGATCCACAGCCCTTCTAAATGTAACATCCCACACCACGCCCCACTTTTCACACTGACTTGCGAAAATTTTGCGAGTTTTCGCATTTTTACACCACTCACTCCAGTTTTGTAATATGGGTGGGGAAAGTGGGTGTGGTTAGTTATGTTAACGCCTCCTAAGAAATAAATGTCCTCCCACATCCTTGCCGAACTGTGCCTCCCCCTCCACTACGTCATTTAATTTATTCACTGCACCTTCCTTCCTTCCTTCTCTCTTGGCCTTCGAAATCCCGCGCAGGCGCAGTATTGCTGAGTGCCTGCGCCTGTACGATACTCCTGCTTCAGAGGGCAACAGCCTCAATAGTGTCACTGGGCATGCGCCGAGCCCAGTGATGTAATCAGAGCGCTGTTGCCCTCTGGAGCAGGAGTATCGTACAGGCGCAGGCACTCAGCGATATTGCGCCTACGCGGGATTTCGGAGGCCAAGATAGGAGGAAGCAAGGACGGTGCAGTGAATAAATTACATGACGTAGTGGAGGGGACAGCGCCGTTCGGCAAGGATGTGGGAGTACATTTATTTCCTAGGAGGCGTGCTGTGCTTGGAAGAAAGGCGGGCTGGGCACTGCAGGGGGGCGTTACTGGGCACTAGAGCAGAGTAATAACGCCCCTCTGGGCACCATTGATACTTAATTTGCCTATCAGAAAAATCACTTTTTCATCTGAATGAAAAGTTGAATAAAAGAAAGAAGACACATGCAGGAATGAAGGTACTTTATTGCACATTGCTATGTTAACAGTTTTATAGGCTCAAAATAGGTGACAGATTCCCTTTAAGGACAAGCCAAATTTATCGAAAAACCTGTGAAAATTAATAAATGTGGCACAAAGTACTCCAGCACCGACTGAAGCAAAACTGACTTCAAATATTCCCCTGCAATCCACAAGATACAGGCAAAGATGGGACATGTCCTATATTTGCCCATATCTTGCAGATCGCTGACTCATTTAAGTCACTGGGTCCACATCCACACTACAGAGGGCACACAGCTGGTGCACATAGAATTTCCCATTCTACATCCATAGGCATTAATATGGAGAAGGTCTCCCCTCTGCTCATCTTCGAAGCCCCCCCTTTGCTCTTCTGGGAAGGCGTTCTACAAGTTTTTGGAGTGCGTCTGTGGGAATTTTTGCATTTGTGAGGTCAGACCCTGACGTATGAAAGGTCCGGGCTCGCAATCCCTGTTCTAGTTTATCAGACGTTGGACGGGGTTGAGGTCCGGCTCTGTGGAACCAGTCAACTTCTTCCTCTTTAATTTGTTGAGATAAAATTCCTAAATCACTGATCACGGGGGCTCGTGCCGGGAATCACTCCAATCTGTAGAATAAGCTCCATTGCAGTGGGAGGGGCTAAACTGGAGCGGAGGTCCACATGTGCCTGCCGCTCCTATCACGGCCCATGGGGTTGAAGAAACGGTCAAATCCAGCGCTGTACTGATCCGTGATCCAGAACCAGCAATCATCCGCGGGCTCGTACAGCGCCTCCTTTCACACGTTTTCTGATGGACTCTCGTAGACCTGTGTTCACACAACCAATGTTTCTGCTGGAAAAGCCCCATTCAACAATACGGGTTCTGACAGTAAACAATGGGACGTGGATTCCATGCAAAATACAATCCAAAAACTACTGGAAATTTCTGCTGTGTGAACATAGCTTAACCCCTTACTGACCAACCGTTTTTCTTCCTTTTTTAGTCGTCTCCTTCCAAGATCTATAACTTTTTTATTTTTCCGTCTATATAGCTGTATGATGGCTTGTTTTTTGAGGGACAAGTTGTAGTTTTTATTGGTGTCATTTTGGGGTACACATGACTTTTTGATTAACTTTTATTAAAGGGAACCTGTCACCAGGATTTTGTGTATAGAGCTGAGGACATGGGCTGCTAGATGGCCGCTAGCACACCCGCAATACCCAGTCCCCACAGCTCTCTGCGCTTTTATTGCGTTAAAAAACCTTTTTGATCAATATGCAAATGACCTGATATGAGTCCTGTGTCCGGAGATGAGTCAAGCGGAAAGGATCCCAGCACCGCCCCGCGTCCTCCGAATCTCCTCCTTGCTGGCTGACGTCACAGAGCTGGAGCGCCGAAATCTCGCGATGCGCGAGCTAGCGCATGCACAGTGTCGGCATCATGTTCATTCCCTGTGCTGGCATCAGCACAGGGAACGAACTACGCATGCGCTAGCTCGCGCATCGCGAGATTTCGGCGCTCCAGCTCTGTGACGTCAGCCAGCAAGGAGGAGATTCGGAGGACGCGGGGCGGTGCTGGGATCCTTTCCGCTTGATTCATCTCCGGACACAGGACTCATATCAGGTCATTTGCATATTGATCAAAAAGGTTTTTTAACGCAATAAAAGCGCAGAGAGCTGTGGGGACGGGGTATAGCGGATGTGCTAGCGGCCATCTAGCAGCCCATGTCCCCAGCTCTGTGCACAAAATCCTGGTGACAGGTTCCCTTTAACTGTTTCTGGGAGGGAAATGGGAAAAAACAGCAATACTGCCACTGTTTTTACATTATAAATTTTACAGCGTTCATTTTTCGGTATAAATATCTAAATTTTATTCTCTGGGTCAGTACGATTACAGTGATACCAAATACATATTGTTTTTTTTTTTTACTACTTTTTTGCAATAAAACCCATAACTTTTTTTATTTTTCTTTCTATGGTGCGAGTGCTTGATTTTTGCGGGACAACCTGTAGTTTTCATTGGTATCATTTTGAGGTAAATAATTTTTTTGGTGACTAAGAATAAATGAGCAATTCTGCAATTTTTTTTTGTTTACGTTCTTCACTGTAGGGGATAATTTACATGATATTTGTGTAATGAGGGTTGTTACAGACGTGGCAATACCAAACGTGAGAGAGAGGGTTTTTTGCAATTTTTTTTCATTAAAAAGAATATTTTTTCCATGGAAAAAAAAGTTTTTTATTGGATTTTTTTTTTTTTTTACCTCTTAATAGTCCCACAAGGGGACTATAACAGGCAATATTTAGATTACTTTTAACCCCTTGAGGATGCAGCCATTTTTCACCTTTAGGACCAGGCCATTTTTGCAAATCTGACATGTGTCACTTTATGTGGTAATCATTTTGGAACACTTTTACGTATCTAACCGATTCTGCGATTGTTTTCTCGTGACACATTGTACTTCATGACATTGGTAAATTTGTTCATTAAAAATCAATAAACCTATATCTAGCTGTAATGCAGCACATAATATTTGTTTATTGGTATCAGCTTTGCACTCAGAAATGCTCTTCTATGATTTTTACTCCCTGTTCTCATCTCCTCTCAGTGTGGGTGTTCCTTTTGCTCTGGCCGCATGGCCTCTCCCCTGTCTGTTGATGTCACATGCACCAGCACAGCTCTGCCCTGCCTTCTCTGAGATACAGGAGCTCTGGCCCCACATCCTGTTACACAGCACAGTCTCCAGTATCTCCTTGAACAGCCAATTACATACAGACTACAGGAACCAAACACCAGAGTCTGCTCCTCCTATATTATAGCGAGCAGATACAATCGGTTATAGTAGATCTCCTACATATAGTAACATATTATATACTACTGTACATGCAGGATATCTACTATCGATACATACTATATGACAGGATATATACTCCATTTATTTATTTATTTTACGCAATTATATAGCGCTGATATATTCCGCAGCGCTTTACAGACATTAGCAATTAGAAACAAGAGAACCCGGGAGGAAACATACAAACTCCATGCAGAGGTCGTCCTTGGTCGGATGTCAACCTAGGACCCCAGCGCTGCAAGGCACCAGTACTGCCCTTCATTTAGTGCATATATAGTATTATGTGTGCAGGATATCTACTATATGTACACTGTGGGGGAGATTTATCGAACTGGTGTAAAGTAGAAGTGGCTTAGTTGCCCATAGCAACCAATCAGATTTCACCTTTCATTTTCCAAAGGAGCTGATTGATTGCTATGGGTAACTAAGCCAGTTCTACTCTACATCAGTCTGATAAATCTCCCCCATAGTGTATATATAGTAGATATCCTGCACATATACTACTATATATGCACTAAATGAAGATCTACTATACATATAGTATACATTACAGATATATACACTATATGCAGGATATCTACTATAATCAGGAAATCTACTATATATATACACTATATGCAGGATATTTACCTTATCTGTACTAAATATATAGTAGATCTCCTGCATACAGTGTATATAAAGTAGATCTCCAGCACATATACTACTATATATGCCCTATATGCAGGAGATCTACTATACAGTATATACAGTCAGGTCCATAAATATTGGGACATCAACACAATTCTAACATTTTTGGCTCTATACACCACCACAATGGATTTGAAATGAAATGAACAAGATGTGCTTTACCTGCAGACTGTCAGCTGTAATTTGAGGGTATTTACATCCAAATCAGGTGAACGGTGCAGGAATTACAACAGTTTGCATATCTGCCTCCTACTTGTTAAGGAACCAAAAGTAATGGGACAATTGGCTTCTCAGCTGTCCCATGGCCAGGTGTGTGTTATTCCCTCATTATCCCAATTACAATGAGCAGATAAAAGGTCCAGAGGTCATTTCCAGTCTGCTATTTGCATTTGGAATCTTTTGCTGTCAACTCCCAAGATGAGATCCAAAGAGCTGTCACTATCAGTGAAGCCATCATTAGGCTGAAAAAACACAACAAACCCATCAGAGAGATCGCAAAAACATTAGGCGCAGCCAAAACAACTGTTTGGAACATTCTTAAAAAGAAGGAATGCATCGGTGAGCTCAGCAACACCAGAAGACCCGGAAGACCACGGAAAACAACTGTGGTGGATGACCGAAGAATTGTTTACCTGGTGAAGAAAACACCCTTCACAACAGTTGGCCAGATCAAGAACACTCTCCAGGAGGTAGATGTATGTGTGTTAAAGTCAACAATCAGGAGAAGACTTCACCAGAGTGAATACAGAGGGTTCACCACAAGATGTAAACCATTGGAGAGCCTCAAAAACAGGAAGGCCAGATTAGAGTTTGCCAAACGACATCTAAAAAAGCCTTCACAGTTCTGGAACAACATCCTATGGACAGATGAGACCAAGATCAACTTGTACCAGAGTGATGGGAAGAGAAGAGTATGGAGAAGGAAAGGAACTGCTCATGATCCTAAGCATACCACCTCATCAGTGAAGCATGGTGGTGGTAGTGTCATGGCGTGGGCATGTATGGCTGCCAATGGATCTGGTTCTCTTGTATTTATTGATGATGTGACTGCTGACAAAAGCAGCAGGATGAATTCTGAAGTGTTTCGGGCAATATTATATGCTCATATTCAGCCAAATGCTTCAGAACTCAATTGGACGGCGCTTCACAGTGCAGATGGACAATGACCCAAAGCATACTGCAAAAGCAACCAAAGAGTTTTTTAAGGGAAAGAAGTGGAATGTTCTGAAATGGCCAAGTCAATCACCTGACCTGAATCCGATTGAGCATTTCACTTGCTGAAGACAAAACTGAAGGGAAAATGCCCCAAGAACAAGCAGGAACTGAAGACAGTTGCAGTAGAGGCCTGGCAGAGCATCACCAGGGATGAGACCCAGCGTCTGGTGATGTCTATGCGTTCCAGACTTCAGGCTGTAATTGACTGCAAAGGATTTGCAACAAAGTATTAAAAAGTGAAAGTTTGATTTATGATTATTATTCTGTCCCATTACTTCTGGTCCCTTAACAAGTGGGAGGCACATATGCAAACTGTTGTCATTTCTACACCGTTTACCTGATTTGGATGTAAATACCCTCAAAATAAAGCTGACAGTCTGCAGGTAAAGCACATCTTGTTCGTTTCATTTCAAATCCATTGTGGTGGTGTATAGAGCCAAAAATGTTAGAATTGTGTTGATGTCCCAATATTTATGGACCTGACTGTATGCAGTAGTAGATCTCCTGCATAAAAGACAACATGGAGATCCCTACCTGATCCTGGATCGGGCTGCGGCACTCACAGGAGTGCAGATGTGATCAGGCAGGTGGACAACAAAAGGCAGTCAATCAGGTACATGGTCGGATGGCCAGGCGCACCAGAAATGTGGACAGACATTAAGGTGGACTGGAGGACAGGTGGGCAGCCAAGTTTCCCAAGACTGCTTAGTCGCTTCTTTCTTGCCGTGTGCAGGACAATCTTCTTGTCTATAAGTGGATTGTGGTGGAGCGGCAGTGAGTGAGATAGACAAATATACACTGCCTTACTACCCCTTGTAATATATATGTACACACACTACTCACAAAAAGTTAGGCATATTTGGCTTTTGGGTGAAATTTATGGAATACGTAAAATGTTCAGGCTCCAGTGATATTATATCATGAAAGCAGGGCATTTAAGTAGAAGCAGCAACAGTGATTTCCTCCTCTCAAACAATTTACTTATCACGACCGGCGTGCCGATCACATACGTGACGCAAAGGGAGGGAAAAGGAAGGCCCTGTCCAAGGGAGAGGGAAAGATGGTGACCCCTAACTCACCTTGAGGCTGGCACCTGACTGCCCTGACGTCCCTATACGGGTTTCTCCCCCGTATGCCGATCACGTGCCTAAACCCTGGCTTTCCCTAAGATGAGCCCTACGTAGTGAATAGGGCGGTGGGATCACTAGTCCGCACCACTAACACTAAAGGGAAACACTAGGGGGAGGACAGACAATACTGACAAAACATATAATCCCAGATGAGCGACAACAAACAACCAACAGGGATCCGGAGGGTAATGCTCTGGTACGACAACCAGGGATAACAGCAACTCAGCTCCAGAAGGTCAGAATAGAAGTCCAGGCAGGAAGCTCTATATCTGGCAACCAGAGAAGTGGGAGAGGGGAATATAAGGAGGTTGGGATTGCTGGACAAGAAACAGCTGAGGAGGAGAAGCTACGGATCCCTGAGTGAGACAAAAAGGATTGCAAGGCAAACCCAGAAAGCTACCATTGAGTAACAGCGCTATCTTTAGACATACAGCGCGCAGCCACCCGCTGCGACTTCCTGACCCCGGGTATAACGGAGTCAGACGTGGCTCTTGACACCCTCGTGACATTACTAAAACAAAAGCCAACACTAGAGATGGCCTTGCGGTTCACCCGTCGGTCGTTTTGCGGTGAACTTTGCTCGTTCACGATTCGCTGAACATGCGAACATATGGCGATGTTCGCATGCACCATATTCTTTTGCATTGCGCCGAACTTTGACACATGACACATCCATCAGGTGGGACAGGACAGCCAATTGAGACGTTTCAGCACATGGACACCCCTCCACCCTATAAGAGAACCCGATCTGGCAGCCATTTTACATTCTGTGTTTTGCTAGTGTAGGGAGAGGTTGCTGTGTGGAGCAGGGACAGACTGTTAGGGACACCAAACACTAGCTAATAGGGCCACAAAAGTCCTTTTAAGGACTGGAATAGGTGTGCTATCGATAGGTGTGACTTACTGAGGGGTGTAATATACTTATAATATACTTTCTAACATAGAAAGTATATTATAGTGCATTTGTATAATGCAGCAGTTGTGTGCGGTTCTGCTGCGATACCGCAGGTATATAGAGGGACAAGCGCTATTGGAACAACTATTTGTAACGTGTGATATGGTGTGATATACCAAAACTGATTGAGGGGTGCAATATACCTGCTTCCACAAAATATTGATTGAGGGGTGCGATAATGATCATTACACTTACCGGTAATAGGATTTTCCAGACCCCACGACAGCACCACAGAGAGAGGGATCCACCTCCAGGGACAGGAAACTTACAGAATAAAAAGGTGGAGCCTCTCTACCCCTTCAGTGGATTTCAGAGCAAGAGAGGGACTCCTACACAATTAATCATTCTGAACCAGCATATAAACACTTTTTTTTTTGCTACTCCATGTGAACACACAGAACCCATCACCAAGGGAGGGAATTAGGAAGGGTGCTGTCATGGGGTCTGGAAAATCTGATTACCGGTAAGTGTAATCATCATTTTTCCCCTCCTCCACGACAGCACCACAGAGAGAATTACAGAGGAATAGAACCCTTCCTAGGGAGGGACCACCGCTTGTAAAACTTTTCTACCGAAAGATAGATCAGAGGAAGAGTGCAGATCCAAACGGTAGGGACGGAAAAAGGTACAAGGCGAAGACCACGTGGCCGCCTTACAAATTTGCTCAATTGAAGCCCCCGACCTTTCAGCCCAAGAAGTGGAAACAGAGCGAGTAGACTGAGCCTTCACCGAGACTGGAGGAGACAGACCCTCCTCCATGTAGGATTGTATAATACCCAGTCTAATCCATCTAGACAAGGTACTCTTGGTAGCCTTCTTCCCTTTATTCAATCCTGAAAAGAGAATGAAGAAAGCAGGAGACTTTCTCCAGCCTTCCGTAACTTTGAGATATTGTAACAAGCATCTCCGGACATCCAGAGTATGAAATGCCATTTCCCCAGAAGTTTTAGGATGGTCACAAAAGGAAGGAAGAATTATTTCTTGGGACCTATGAAATTTAGAGGACACTTTGGGTAAAAAGGCCGGATCAGGTTGAATAATGACTCTGTCATCCAGAACCCTAGTGAAGAGAGGATTAATGGAAATAGCCTGCAACTCGCTTATTCTTCTAGCAGTGGTAAAGGGGTACCAATAAAACTATTTTGTAAGTAAGATGTTTTATGCTAGAAGAATCCAGGGGTACAAAGGGTGCCTTGGTTAAGGAATTAAGCACAAGATTAAGATCACACGGGGGGACCCTGGGGGATAAGACTGGCATCATCCTATCAACTGCTTTAAAAAATCTAATGATCCATGGATTTGAGGCAAAGTTTTGTTCAAATAGTACCGACAGGGCAGAGACCTGTACTTTAAGAGTACTCTTTGCCAGACCTAATGAAAGACCGTTCTATAAAAATTCCAGGACCTGGGAAAAAGGGACAGATAAGGGTAAATTTTTTGGGTTAAGTTTACCAAAGTCTATAAACTTCTTCCAGGTTCTAGCATAGATTGAAATAGTCACAGGCTTTCTGCTTTTAAGCAAAGTCGCAATGAGTTCCTGAGAGAACCCCTTCCTGATTAATAGGTTCCGCTCAAATTCCAAGCAGTCAGATGGAGACCACTGACTGCTGGATGAAAAACCGGACCCTGGGACAGCAGATCCGGGATGTCTGGTAGAATCCAGGGGTCTGATACCAACATGGTCCGGAGAAGAGCAAACAATGCCATCTTGGGCCAGAAGTGGGCAATGAGGATAACTCCCTGGGATTTAGCGAGCAAAAAAGGTCTACTTTCTTGTTCTGGCTTGAACCAAATAGATCTATTACCAGCATGCCCCAAGACTTTGTGATCATGGTAAATATTGAATTGTTCAGGGACCACTCCCCTTGCTTCAAGGGGTACCTGCTTAGGAAGTCTGCATGAACATTCTCCTTCCCTTTTATATGGAGAGCTGATACATGACTGACTTGTTTTTCTAATGTTCCTAGCAATCTTCTCGCTTCCCACCCTAGGGTTATCGATCTTGTTCCCCCCTGGTGATTCACATATGCCACGGTCACCTGATCGTCTGAGAGAATCCTCACGTGACCCGTGCCAAGAAGGGACTGAGAAGCTTTCACGGCCAGTCTTACCGCCACTAATTCTTTCCGATTGGAAGAGAACAATCTCTGACTTGGGGACGATAGACCCTGAAAACTGTACCCTTCAATATGGGCTCCCCACCCCCAAGGGCTTGCATCCGTGGTCAGGCCAATAGGATCTTGATAGGACCAAGGGACTCCCTGTACTAGATTGTCCCTGTCCAGCCACCAGGATAGACTCTTTACTGTCGTGTTTGAAATTTTTATTCTGACATCCAATGCCCCCTTGTATTTTTTAAAGGCTGTTAAAATCTCTGACTGTAACTGGCGGGAGTGAAGTTGTGCCCACTCCACCGCAGGGATGCAGGAAACTAGAGACCCCAGAACCGACATTGCCTTCCGAAGAGTCAGAGAGGTGGAGGAAAGTGACCTGATTTGTTTCCAAATTTTAGAAACTTTTTCCTCTGGAAGATATACCTTCTGTGTTTCTGAATTCAAAACCAGGCCAAGAAACCTCTGTATTTTTACCGGTTTTAATCTGGATTTTTTGCAGTTTATTATATACCCCAGTTCTTGAAAAGTCTGCACAACCATCTGAATGTTCTTCTTGCAATTAAGCCGGGAATCCGCTATGATTAAAAAATCATCCAGATATGGAACACATTCCTGATCCTTATGAATGAAACCATCTCTGCTACTACCTTTGTGAATATCCTTGGGGCAATGGACAGGCCAAAGGGCAATGCCTGGAACGGATATTGTTGAATGTGACCCTCCATCGGAATCGCCACCCTGAGGTATTTCTGAAATTCCTGGTGCATAGGAATATGAAAATAGGCGTCTTTTAAATCTATCACTGCCATGAAACAATGAGGAAAAAGAAGCTGGACCGTATTCCTCGTTGTCTCCATTTTGAACTTTTTGTACACCAGAAATTTGTTCAAATCCCTCAGATTGATGATAGTCCTGTGAGAACTGTCTGGCTTTGGAACTAGAAAAAGATGGGAGAAATGGCCTTCGGATTGCTCTTCTAGGGGAACAGGAATCAGGACATCTTTCTTTATAAGGTCTAATACTTCCTTTATTATGGGAAAACAGCCTTTTACACAAATGCTTTTTGTAATAACGAACCTTTGCGGAGGCAAGGAAAGGAATTCTGGTTTTAGACCTGAACGAATGACCTCCAAGACCCAGGGACCCGCAATCTTTTCCCAGGCTGACTGGAAGAATTTTAGCCTTCCTCCCATTCTTGACCTGGCGTCATTGTTGAGGCTGTTTCTTATTTGTAGAGGAAGAGTTTCCAAATAGGAATCCTCTCCCCCCCAAATTCTTGGATCTAAATCTCTGTTCTTTATCTCTGACTTGTCTTCTAGCCGCGTTATTCTTATAGGGACGAAAGGACTGCCTATTCCTAGAACCAAATACCCCGGAAGGGTTAGGGACCGGAAACCTTCTTTTCCTATCGGCTGCTTTCTCTAAAAGGTCGTCTAGCTCAGGACCGAACAAAAATTCTCCCTGGCAGGGGATGCCACATAACCTTTGTTTAGAGGCTATATCCCCCCACTCCAACTCTTAAGCCAAAGGGCCCTCCGAGCGGAATTGGTAAGGGATGCCGACTGAGCACTGAGCTTGATAGAATCGACTGAAGCATCTGTTAAGAAGTCATCCGCTTTCTGTAGTGTGGGCAAGGAAGATAAAACTGTTCCCTAGGGGATCTTTCTTTTAATTGCACTTCCAGTTGCTGCAACCAAAGAGCCAGTGTTCTAGCCGTAACAGTAGCGGCTATAGCAGGGCAAAAGGATAACGTGGAGGCCTCCCAAGCTCCCCTAAGGAAAGACTCATCTTTTTTGTCTAAGGGTTCTTTAACCCCTTCCCGACCGCAATCTGTATATATACGCGATAGCTGCACATACCCCGTGCAGCTACCATGTGTATAGACGTCATGGCAGTTCTTTAATCCAAGCGCTGCAAAGCGCTTGGATTAAAGCTTCTTCCCCTGCCCTGCTGCTGTCAGGGACAGCATACAGTCTAGTAATGCCGGCAAGGGACCAATCAGAGTGGCCCCTTGCCGGCAATCGATTCATTTGGTTAGTCTGTGCAGACTAACCAATCGGATCGTGGCAGTGTTAAAATGCCGGTTTCAGGCTCTGATCTGCGCTCTGCAGATCAGAGCCTGAAATCAGGTAATGTGTAATGAAGCCTCCCATCTGTGCCCCCGATCTTTGCCCCCTTCCTGTGCACCTCCAACCTCCCCACCCCTCCTGTGAGCCTGGCCTCCGATGCGATCCCCGCCCCCCCATACATTTTTTGTACCCCTGATGCGGTCCGCCTCCCCCCCCATACATTCATCAGACCCCCAAATATGCCCCCTCCGGCTGGCCATGCCCCCCCTTTAAAGCGCTGCCCCCTATCTGTGCCTCCTGCCCCGATGTGGTCCCCCTGCTTTATTTGATGTCGGCGGCTCCATTCCTGAGCAGCCGACATCAGCAGCAAGTGTCAGCTGTATGCTGACACTCTGCTGTAACCCCTTAGATTCCGCGGTAGCGGCATCCATGGGGTTAATAGAGGGAGGGGCTGCCTCTCTCAACTATCGGGGCTGCCGCGCTGTGATTGCAGCGTCCCGATGGTTGCCATGGCAACCGGACGCTTTGCAAAAGCGCCCGGTGTTGCCATCTACAGGACATTTGATAGTATTGTACTTTGCAATGCAAAAGCATTGCAAAGTATAGTACAGGCATCAGCCCCACTGGATCTTCAAGATCCAAGTGGGACTTGATAAAAAAAAAGTGAAAATAATAAAAGTAAAAAAAAAAAAATGTAATTAAAAAAAATAAATTGCCTTTTCCTATAAAAAATGAAAAAGAAAAAAAAAACTAGACATATTAAGTATCACCGCGTTCGTAACGACAGTCTTTATAAATATATCACATGATCGACCGCGTACGATAAACACCATAAAAAATAAAAGCTGTAAAAAAAGCCATTTTTGTCACCTTACACCACAAAAAGTGCAACACAGAGCAATCAAAAAGGCGTATGTCCCACAAAATGGTACCAATAAACCGCAAAAAATGAGACCATACATAAAGTCTCTCAAAAAATAAAAAAAACTATAGCTCTCAGAACACTGAGACACTAAAACATCATTTTTTTTTCTTCAAATATGCCATTATTGTGTTAAAGTGAAATAAAAAAATAAAAAAGTGTACATATTAGGTATTGGCGCGTCCGTAACAACATGCT
The DNA here is from genome assembly GCF_905171765.1 of Bufo bufo. Classification (NCBI taxonomy): domain Eukaryota; kingdom Metazoa; phylum Chordata; class Amphibia; order Anura; family Bufonidae; genus Bufo; species Bufo bufo. The sequence goes on from NC_053395.1 coordinate 13,919,488, forward strand.
CGATAAAAATATCACATGACCTAACCCCGCAGGTGAACACCGTAAAAAATAAAAATAAAAACAGTGCCAAAAAGCTATTTTTTTCACCTTACATCACAAAAAGTACAACACCAAGCTATCAAAAAGGCATATGCCCCCAAAAATAGTAACAATAAATCTGGCACCTTATCCCCCAGTTTCCAAAATAGGGTCACTTTTTGGGAGTTTCTACTGGATGGGTGCATCAGGGGGGCTTTAAATGGGACATGGCATCTAAAAACCAGTCCAGCAAAATCTGCCTTCCAAAAACCATGTGGAGTTCCTTTCCTTCTGCGCCCTGCCGCAGTGGCGTCTCTAGCTTTCAAATTTTGGGGGGGCACACTGGGGGCCAGGACAAAAGTAGGGGGGGCAGCTATAACAACGATACATTTACACAAGTACGCTTAGAAATGCTACAATACTTTACCCAATACCTAAAACCGCAACAGGGAAGAAAAGTCCAGCTGTCTGTGGATGACACTTTTATAGAGAGGGGGATCTGTGGATGACACTTTTATAGAGAGGGGGATCTGTGGATGACACTGCTATGGGGGGGATCTGTGGATGCCACATACCGTATATAGCATCTTATGCTATATGTGTCATCCACAGATCCACCCCATGACAGTGTCATCCCCATTTCCCCCTCCATAACAGTGTCATCCACAGATCTCCCTCCCCGCCTCTCACAGGAGTGTACATATATAAAATAAACATATTTCACATGAAAACGTACAGTTACTTGGCTTGGCCCTTGGGGATCTCGGACACCACTTCAACACTTGGCCGGGGGCTCGGCGGAGCTGATGTTGTGTTTTATCCTAATGAGAAAGATTTCATAATAAGGATTTGGAGAAGGGGCAGAGGGATAGCAGAGCAGAGAGAGGCTGGTGCTGCTACTAGGGGGTCATACCATGGGGGAGTAATAAAACCCACCATAATGCCCCCCAGTAGAAATAATTCTCCTTATAATGTGCAAAACATACCCCCTTATGCCCCCAGTTGAGCTAATTTCCCCCATAATGTGCCAGTATAAAATACCCCTATATAGTGCACCAGTAAATGCCTCCATAGTGCTCCTCTCCCCCCTTCCTGCTAGTGCCCCCCATAATGTACCAGTATAAAATGTCCCATATATCGTGCCCCAGTAGATGCCCTCAGTGTCCCCCATAATTTGCAAGTATAAAATACCCCTTCGTAGTGCCCCCCGTAGATGACTCCATAGTACTCCTCTCTCCCCTTCTCCATAGTACCCACCATAATGTGTCCCAGTATAAAATGCTACTGTACAGAGCCCCCCATGTAAAACACCCCTTCTTTGTGGCCTCAGTAGATGCCCCTATAGTGCCCACCAATAATGTGCCAGTAATAAGTGCCCTCAATAACGTGCCAGTAACAAGAGACCCCCAATGTGCCAGTAATAAGCCCCCATCACGTGCCAGTAACAAGAGCCCCCATCACGTGCCAGTAATAAGCCCCTATCACATGCCAGTAATAAGCCCCCATCACGTGCCAGTAATAAGCCCCCCATCACGTGCCAGTAATGAGCCCCCCATCACGTGCCAGTAATAAGCCCCCCATCACGTGCCAGTAATAAGCCCCCCATCACGTGCCAGTAATAAGCCCCCCCATGTTCCAGTATTAAGTCCCCCCATCATCATGTGCGAGTATTAAGTCCCCCCATCATCATGTGCCAGTATTAAGTCCCCCATCATCATGTGCCAGTATTAAGTCCCCCCATCATCATGTGCCAGTATTAAGTCCCCCCATCATCATGTGCCAGTATTAAGTCCCCCCCCATCATCATGTGCCAGTATTAAGTCTCCCCCCATCATCATGTGCCAGTATTAAGTCCCCTCCATCATCATGTGCCAGTATTAAGTCCCCCCATCATGTGCCAGTATTAAGTCCCCCCATCATCATGTGCCAGTATTAAGTCCCCCCCATCATCATGTGCCAGTATTAAGTCCCCCCCATCATCATGTGCCAGTATTAAGTCCCCCCATCATCATGTGCCAGTATTAAGTCCCTCCCATCATCATGTGCCAGTATTAAGTCCCCCCCATCATCATGTGCCAGTATTAAGTCCCCCCATCATCATGTGCCAGTATAAAGTCCCCCCCATCATCATGTGCCAGTATAAAGTCCCCCCCATCATCATGTGCCAGTATAAAGTTCCCCCTCATCATCATGTGCCAGTATAAAGTCCCCCCCCATCATCATGTGCCAGTTTTGTAATAAGCCCCCCCCCCAATGTGCCAGTAACACTATTGTAAAAAACAAAACAAAAAAAAATCACTTATACTTACCTAAGTGTCAGCGATGCGATGCAGCCTCTTCCTGTGTCCCACGCTGTAATGTAAGGCTCAGGCGACGCGATGACGTCATCGCGCTGCTTGCGCCGGCCTCTGATAGGCTGCCGGCCTAGTGCCTGCAGCCAGGGGCGTACATAAAAATCACTGGGCCCCATAGCAGGAATCTAAATTGGGCCCCCATTCCCCTTTTATAGCCCCTCCCTTTGTTCCATGAACTATTCTTGCTGCTGCGTTTTATAATTTATGCCATCAGGGCCGGATTGGGATTACAAAACAGCCCTGGCACACAAAAGAGGTATAATAGATGCAGATGTATATTATATACAGCAGTGTACAGTTATGTGAGGTACGCGGTATAATATATGCAGTGTGTACAGGTATATAGTATATACAGCAGTGTACTTATATGTGAGGTACGGGGTATAATATATGCAGTGTATACAGTATATACAGTAGTGTAATATGTGAGGTACGAGGTATAATAGATGCAGTGTGTACAGATATATAGTAAATACAGCAGTGTACTGACACCTCGTACCTCAGATATCAGTACACCGCTGTATATACTATATATCTGTACACACTGCATCTATTATACCTCGTACCTCACATATATAGTATATACAGAAGTGTACTGATATCTGTACACACAGCATCTATTATACCTTGTACCTCACATATCAGTGCACTGCGGTATATACTATATATCTGTACATATTGCATGTATAATACTGTGTAATATATGCAGTGTGTGTGCATGTATGTGTGTGTATCTATATATATATATATATATATATATATATATATATATATATACACACACAGAGCAGTGTATTGATGTGACACATAGAAGGTATAATACTGTAGATGCAGTGTTTACAGAAATATGTGGTCAGTTATGCATTATAGTCACTGTGAGGTACATGAGGTAGTGGTAACTGTCTAAAGTAGTATACATGAGTGAGCAATGAGTAAAAACAGGGCATGGAGGGGGGGGGGGGTAAATGATGAAAAGTGGAGGACCTCCTCTTACCTCTCCATTCCAGTCTGTATGGATCAATGCAGAGCTGCTTGTGAACTTTTAATACTTGCTGTTAGGGGTTGAAGGACCTGTGATGATGTCATCACAGGTCCTGGCAGATGTACCTTTGAAACCTAGGAACTACACCATTTTTGGTGCAATTCCTTTGCTAGATTCTGCAGGACCTGTGATGTTGAAGATGATGTCATCACAGGTCCTGGCAGATGCACTGTTCTAACCTGGGAACTACACTTTACACTGTGCAGTTCCCTTACAGGACCTGTGATGACATCATCAAAGGTCCTTTAGCTTTAGAAAGGTAAACAGGAGTAATTAGGGGGCGGGGCCTCTCCTCCACTTCGGTGCCTGCCTGCAGCCTATCAGAGGAAAGGGAAGGGACACGCCTCTCCCTCCCCTGCACCTCAGTAGGCACAGGCAGTTTACAATGGAGATGAGCGCAATGGAAGCGCTCATCTCCCTGTGCCCGGCGGCGGCGGCTGCTCACTTGGGGGGGGGGGGTGTCATTTTAGTTGGGGGGGCACATGGGGGGGCACAGCATGATGTAGGGGGGGCCGTGGCCCCCTCTGGCCCCCCCCTGGCGACGCCACTGCCCTGCCGTGTGCCCTTACATCAGTTTACGACCACATGTGGGGTGTTTCTGTAAACCGCAGAATCAGGGTAATAAATATTGAGTTTTGTTTGGCTGTTAACCCTTGATTTGTTAAATAAAAAAATGTAATAAAATGGAAAATCTGCAAAAAAAGTGAAATTTTGAAATGTATTCTCCATTTTCCTTTAATTCTTGTGGAACACCTAAAGGGTTAACAAAGTTTGTAAAATCAGTTTTGAGTAACTTGAGGGGTGTAGTTTCTACAATGGGGTCGTTTATGGGGGTATCAACTATGTAAACCCCACAAAGTGACTTCAGACCTGAACTGGTCCTTAAAAAGTGGGTTTTAGAAATTTTCTTAAAAATTTTAAGATTTGCTTCTAAACTTCTAAGCCTTCTAACGTCCTAAAAAAATAAAATGACATTTCCAAAATGATGCCAACATAAAGTAGACATATGGGAAATGTTAAGTAATAAATGTTTTATGAGGAATCACTTTCTGTTTTAAAAGCAGAGAAATTGAAATTTTGAAAATAGCTAATTTTTCCAACTTTTTGGTAAATTTGGGATTTTTTCATAAATAAAGGTGAAATATATTGACTCAAATTTATGACTATCATGAAGTACAATGTGTCCCGAGAAAACAATCTCACAATGGCTTGGATAAATAAAAGTGTTCCAAAGTTATTACCACATAAAGTGACGCATGTCAGTTTTATAAAATTTGACCTGGACACTGGGGCATCAATGACCCTTGGTCATGAAAGGGTTAAGCACACCAGTATCCTCAAAGGGAAGTGAAGATTTCTTCTAAACCTTAGAAATGGCGACGTAAATTTTTGGGGCTTTCCCCCAGGAGGAGGAATTAACTTCCTCAAAAGGATACTTGCGCTTAAAGGACCTAGTGGCAAAGACTTTCCTGCCTGGCTTTCTCCACTCCCTCTGAATTAAGGACATGATACTATTATGTACAGGAAAACAACGACCTTTCCTTTCCTGTAACCCTTCAAACAAAGAGTCCGCTACTGATTTATCTTCTTTAACGTCCTCAATGTTCATGGTAGATCTTATGACCTTTAGTAACTTATCCGTGTCTTCCGGAGGAAAAAAGGAATTAGCCATAATCTTCTGAAGAAGAACCAGAAGACGACTCCTGTGGAGAGTCACTGTCGTCAGATGAGTAATTCTGAGATAGGCTAAATTTAGAACTTTTCTCCTTCACTGATGTTCTAGCCCTCTTGCTTGGCTTCAAGGAATTTTTAACTTCCGTTTTAATGAGGGATCTTATATTTTCTAACAATGAAGGTGACTCGTCTGATATGGTCTTGTCGATCCAAGCTTGGCATAATTTCTTCCCATAAGAAGAAGATAGCGATGTCCTACACAGCGCACACTCTTAGTTTTTTTCTTTTTGCCAGCATCTTCTTAGGTTTAGGCTGGAAAAAAGAAAATACAAAGGGCCAAAAATGAGATGGAGTATCATAAATGAGCCACTTACCCCAAGGAAGATTGATCAACTAACAGGATGGGATTCACCATTTCTCCCTCTGCAGATTCTTGTCTTCTTTCTTCCTCCATGGCAGAAAAGAGGAAGTAGAGAGCCTATTCACTAAGAAAAAAATGAATAGTTAACCCCTAATCTGCATTACTAATGGTGAGGGAATCGTTTAGAGGAAAGCATACATTCAGTAAAGCGCAGACTGTCCTGTAATAGCTGAGGGACTGGTCTGGCTTGTTCTCTTACATACCGCACAAGTGGTGTCCCCCACAGGAAGCGTGTCATCACCTCAAGGATGCCCGCATGTCGCGTCCGCTCCCGGATGGAGCTTTCATGGGGCAGAGTTCTCCCTGAGAGGTAACCCACATGCCTGCCGCAAGATACAGAGGGCCCCCGGAGCACCTCCATATCCTAGGGTCCTGTCAGCCTGCCCAGCAGCGCGATGGACCCCGGCAGCTACCGTCAGGCCCTGTATGGCCCCCTAGGAAACATAGACCGACGGTAAGAAACCTAAAAGGAAAAAACTGTAGGTCTCCCACTCCAGGGACAGGAAACCACTGAAGGGGTAGTGAGGCTCCACCTTTTTATTCTGTAGGTTTCCTGTCCCTGGGGGTGGATCCCTCTCTCTGTGGTGCTGTCGTGGGGGAGGGGAAAATACCTGCTTCCACAAAATACTGATTAAGGGGTTTGATATACCTGCTTCCACAAAATGCTGATTAAGAAGTGCGATATACCTGCTTCCTCCAAATATTGATCAGGTGTTCTATATACCTGAAACAAAGTGGAACTGGGCACTCAAGGTATCCAGACCATAAGGAGTTTATTAACACATAAAATAAATGAATAAAAAGTATCAATATGTGCAACCCATGATATACAATGACATCCTGATAAAACAATGCAATTCCCAGCAGGACGCCGCTACCTCTGTCTGCATATATTGTTTCTACTGTGGCATTCAGGACCTTCTTTTGTGGTATCATACCAGGATTACTCATTGGCTTTATCCCAGGACATTTTTACTAGTATATTTATACTTGGGGCTATTCACTATTGGAGCCCATACGTCATTCATCTCATTGTTATTATATCTATTATATCTACTGGACCTTGATATTGCTTTTATATACTGTATTTTCACATACTATTTATTCTCATATATTATCAATTGCTGATTAGTTTTGTTTTATCAGGATGTCATTGTATATGATGGGTTGTGCATATTGATACTTTTTATTCATTTTTTTTTATGTGTTAATAAATTCCTTATGGTCCGGATACCTTGAGAGTGCCCAGTTCCACTTTGTTTCACGTTTTCCATTTACAAGGGGACAGGGTGAGTCCTTTTTTATTGAGTGCACCTCTGTTGGTCCTAGTTATTCCTGTGCGCCACATTCACTATTTTGTTCTACAGTTGTGTTCAAAATTATTCACCCCCCAATGCTGTAAAGGGTTTTAGGGAATTTAGTGTACATTTGTAATTGTGTTCAGAATGAAATCTTACAAGGACTTTTTAAAGAACCAAATGCAACTAAAATGACATCAATTGTTTTTGTAATACAGTATTAAATGGTTTTTTGGTGATTTCTTCATTGACACAATTATTCAACCCCTTAAAGACTACCACTCTTAAGAACAGAGGTTCATTCAAGTGTTTTCGATCAGGTATTGAAAACACCTGTGGATGTCAAGGAGCAGCAATCAAGCATAATAAGCACCAATTAGGCAGATGTAAAAGGACTGTGATACTCAGCTCCTTCTAGACATTTACTGGTGTGTTTACAAACATGATGAAGTCAAGAGAATGGTCCAGGAAGACAAGAGAAGAGGTGATTTCTCTTCACAGGAAGGGCAATGGCTATAAGAAGATTGCAAAGATGTTAAACATACCAAGAGACACCATAGGAAGCATCATTCGCAAATTCAAGGCAAAGGGCACTGTTGAAACGCTACCTGGTCGTGGCAGAAAGAAGATGCTGACTTCGATTGCTGTGCGCTACCTGAAGCGCAAAGTGGAGAAAAGTCCCCGTGTGACTGCTGAGGAACTGAAAAAAGATTTGTCAGATGTGGGTACTGAAGTTTCAGCTCAGACAATAAGGCGCACACTGCGTAATGAAGGCCTCCATGCCAGAACTCCCAGGCGCACCCCCTGGCTGTCTCCAAAGAATAAGAAGAGTCGACTGCAGTATGCCAAACGTCATGTGGACAAACCACAAAAGTTTTGGGATAGTGTTCTGTGGACTGATGAAACAAAATTAGAACTGTTTGGGCCCATGGATCAACGCTATGTTTGGAGGAGGAAGAACAAGCCCTATGAAGAAAAGAACACCTTGCCTACTGTGAAGCATGGCGGGGGGTCAATCATGCTTTGGGGCTGTTTTGCTTCTACAGGTACAGGGAAGCTTCAGCGTGTGCAAGGTACCATGAATTCTCTTCAGTACCAGGAGATATTGGATGAAAATGTGATGCAGTCCGTCACAAACCTGAGGCTTGGGAGACGTTGGACCTTTCAACAGGACAATGATCCCAAGCATACCTCCAAGTCCACTAGAGCATGGTTGCAGATTAAAGGCTGGAACATTTTGAAGTGGCCATTGCAGTCACCAGACTTAAATCCAATTGAGAACCTCTGGTGGGACTTAAAGAAAGCAGTTGCAGCACGCAAGCCTAAGAATGTGACTGAACTGGAGGCTTTTGCCCATGAAGAATGGGCGAAGATACCCGTAGATCGCTGCAAGACACTTGTGTCAAGCTATGCTTCACGTTTAAAAGCTGTTATAACTGGAAAAGGATGTTGTACTAAGTACTAAGATTGAATGTCACTTGGGGGTTGAATAAAACTGATAATGATGTGAGCACAGAAAAGACATTTGTGGTTATTTCATTATAAATGTTATGTTCTATTTGTCTGACTTACAAGGGCCTCTTTGATTTAATTGTAAACAAGATGACTGAAATGATCAAAATCAATGTCAAACTGGGGCCAAAACACTCAATTTCAGTGGGGGTTGAATATACGATATACGGTATATGCGATATACCTCAGGGCTCCAGACTAAAAAAAAATATCAAGGAGCCATTGGCTCCTAACCTGAAAAATTTAGGAGCCAAATTAAAATTTTCAGTCGCAAAATTTAATAATAAATAATAATAATACATATAATTACGGTATAATAAAAAAAAAAGACATGTCTTACCTAGGGTTGTCACGATACCAAAATTTTGACTATATTTCGATACTATAAAAAAGTATTGCGATACTCGCTACCACGTGAAAAAAATAAAACACCAAAAAAGCCGCACTGCGCCACCAATGATTATAATAGTTATAATACTGGGGGGGGTGCACTGTGCCACCAATGATTATACTTTATAATACTGGGGTTTGGGGGGAAGGTGCGGTGCACTGTGCCACCAATGAATATAGTTGATGCCTGAATACAAACGCAGGCTGCGGGTGCCGGCCATATCCCATACCCGGCACCCAGCCTCTATGACTGCGCGCTGTGATCTGCCGCTATAAACCCCTCAGGTGCGGCCCTCCTCCTCCTCGCTTCTATCAGCCCATTGGTGGCAGCAGCGGCACAAGGGGAGGGACTGCCTCCTTCTCCCCTGTGCTGTTGAGAAGAACATGGGACGCGCAGCGCGTCCCATGTCAGTTCAACTCCTGTGTGACAGGCAGAGCAGCAGAGGGTCTAGGAGCAAATGGCGACAAGACTACAAATTGCCATTTTGCAATTCTAAGTCGCATTGGCGACCATTTTAGTCGCCATCTGGAGCCCTGTACCTGCTTCCACAAAATACAGATTGAGGGGTGTGATATACCTGCTTCCACAAAATACATAATCACTTGTTCTTTTCTGTCAGGTGAATGCCTAATGTTTGGGGCCTGTACTCCACTGGCCTGCAGTAAAATTGTTATCCATTGACTGTCTAATATACCTCCAGCCACATACTCACTTGTTCTTTTCTGTCAGGTGAATGCCTAATTTTTGGGGCCCGTACTGCCGTGGCCTAGAATAAAATTTTTATAGTCTCCAGCAGGGCACATTTTTGAGAGTTTCCCTTTAAGATGCATAAAAATTGCCCCTGATTAACCCCTTAAGGACTCAGCCCTATTTAAGGACTTAGCCATTTTTTGCAACTCTGACCAGTGTCACTTTAAGTGCTGATAACTTTAAAACGCTTTGACTTACCCAGACCATTCTGAGATTGTTTTTTCGTCACATATTGTACTTCGTGACACTGCTAAAATTGGGTCAAAAAAATTAATTTTTTTTCCATAAAAAAATACCAAATTTACAAAAAAATTGAAAAATTAGCAAATTTCAAAGTTTCAGTTTCTCTACTTCTGTAATACATAGTAATACCCCCAAAAATTGTGATGACTTTACATTCCCCATATGTCTACTTCATGTTTGTATCATTTTGGGATTGATATTTTATTTTTTGGGGGTGTTACATAGCTTAGAAGTTTAGAAGCAAATTTCGAAATTTCTCAGAAATTCTCCAAATCCCACTTTTTATGGACCAGTTCAGGTCTGAAGTCACTTTGTGAGGCTTACGTAATAGAAACCATCCAAAAATGACCCCATTCTAGAAACTACACCCCTCAAGGTATTCAAAACTGATTTTACAAACTTTGTTAACGCTTTAGGTCTTCCACAAGACTTCATGGCAAATGGACATCAAATTTAAGAATTTCGATTTTTTGGAAAATTTTCCAATATAATACATTTTTTCCAGTAAAAAAGCAAGGGTTAACTGCCCAAAAAAACTCAATATGGGTTGCCCTGATTCTTTAGTTTGCAAAAACACCCCATATGTGGTCCTAAACTACTGTTTGGCCAAACGGGAGGACATAGAAGGAGGGGAACGCCATATGGTTTTTGGAAGGCAGATTTTGCAGGACTGGTTTTGTTTATACCATGTCCCATTTCAAGCCCCCCGTTGCACCCCTAGAATAGAAATTCCAAAAAAGTGACTCCATCTAAGAAAGTACACCCCTCAAGGTATTCAAAATTGGGTTTACAAACCTTGTTAACCCTTTAGGTGTTAGTGGGTTTTTGTTTGTCCACCCGCCTCTTGAGGATTGACCACAAGTTCTCAATGGGATTAAGATCTGGGGAGTTTCCAGGCCATGGACCCAAAATGTCAACATTTTGGTCCTCGAGCCACTTAGTTATCACTTTTGCCTTATGGCACGGTGCTCCATCGTGCTGGAAAATGCATTGTTCTTCACCAAACTGTTGTTGGATTGTTGGAAGAAGTTGCTGTTGGAGGGTGTTTTGGTACCATTCTTTATTCATGGCTGTGTTTTTGGGCAAAATTGTGAGTGAGCCCACTCCCTTGGATGAGAAGCAACCCCACACATGAATGGTCTCAGGATGCTTTACTGTTGGCATGACACAGGACTGATGGTAGTGCTCACCTTTTCTTCTCCGGACAAGCCTTTTTCCAGATGCCCCAAACAATCGGAAAGAGGCTTTATTGGAGAATATGACTTTGCCCCAGTCCTCAGCAGTCCATTCACCATACTTTCTGCAGAAGATCAATCTGTCCCTGATGGTTTTTTTTGGAGAGAATTGCCTTCTTTGCTGCCCCTCTTGACACCAGGCCATCTTCCAAAAGTCTTCGCCTCACTGTGCGTGCAGATGCGCTCACACCTGCCTGCTGCCATTCCTGAGCAAGCTCTGCACTGGTGGCACTCCGATCCCGCAGCTGAATCCTCTTTAGGAGACGATCCTGGCGCTTGCTGGACTTTCTTGGACGCCCTGAAGCCTTCTTAACAAGAATTGAACCTCTTTCCTTGAAGTTCTTGATGATCCTATAAATTGTTGATTGAGGTGCAATCTTAGTAGCCACAATATCCTTGCCTGTGAAGCCATTTTTATGCAACGCAATGATGGCTGCACGCGTTTCTTTGCAGGTCACCATGGTTAACAATGGAAGAACAATGATTTCAAGCATCACCCTCCTTTTATCATGTCAAGTCTGCCATTTTAACCCAATCAGCCTGACATAATGATCTCCAGCCTTGTGCTCGTCAACATTCTCACCTGAGTTAACAAAACGATTACTGAAATGATCTCAGCAGGTCCTTTAATGACAGCAATGAAATGCAGTGGAAAGGTTTTTTTGGGATTAAGTTAATTTTCATGGCAAAGAAGGACTATGCAATTCATCTGATCACTCTTCATAACATTCTGGAGTATATGCAAATTGCTATTATAAAAACTCAAGCAGTAACTTTTCCAATTTCCAATATTTGTCATTCTCAAAACTTATGGCCACGACTGTAGTTAGCCGGCTACATGACAGACACTTCCCGAGTGTCTATCCTGGTACCCCAACTCAGCGTTCCCCAAGGAAAAGATGTAGTGTCTGTAGCAGGGGTGGAATAAGGCGTGACACCACCTTTTTTTTTGTCCTGACTGCACTGACCACCCTGCCCTATGCATAGGGCAGTGTTTCCGCAAGTACCACACACAGGTACACTATTAGTGTAGGGATCGCGTGACACAGGACAGGCCCACAGGGGTCTTAGGGCCCTTTCACACAGAGCTGCCACAAACCTCTCCTTTCACCTGGGACAAAGTGCATAATGTACTTCGCCACATCTCTGGGCGCTTTGCGCTTTGCACATTGTCCCATGGGGAAGGAGAGGTTTGTCCTCTAAAGGTAAAAAAAAAAAAATCACAGGTAAGCAAAAAAATTTAATGTTCTGTTTTAAATGTTATATAAAGTTTCTAAAAGTTGATGTTAATATTGTTAATAAAGTTGATGTTTTATTATTGTTAATAAATTTATTGCGTTGCTGCCCGTTTTTTTTTTTTTTAGCTTCTAGGTGGACCAAGCGATGAACCAGCTGCAGCACTGATGTGCATTCTGACAGAAGCATTGCGCTGCTGTCAGATTACACAAAGTCAGTGTATGCGAGATTTCTCCTCTGCAGTAAAAAAGATACGTTTGCCGAGGCTTATGAGCTGAGGGGCGGCGTTCATATGCTTTGGCAAACATTTTTTATATAAAAAAAATAAAAAATTACGGCAATGATTTATTCATCCACATCGATTGATGTGAATGGAGAAATCGGGCATACGAGCTGAAGTGGGTTAGGATGTTGGGCGGAGTTCCTATGTCCTGGCAGACGCCTTTCCCCTCTTTTTTTTTTTTTTGCACATTTTTTGGCAGAGATTTTTTCATCCACATTGATTGATGCGAATGAAGAAATCTGTGCCGTTCATTTTTTCTTTCATCCCAGAGGCTGAACGGAAAAAGAAATCTCATTACCCGTATGCTCAATATAAGGAGAATAGCAGAAACTCCTAATGCTGGGCATACATGTAATGATTGTGGAGACCCTCAAATGCCAGGGCAGTACAAACACCCCACAAATAACACCATTTTGGAAAGAAGACACCCCAAGGTATTCGCTGAGCGGCATATTGAGTCCATGAAAGATTGAACTTTTTGTCACAAGTTAGCGGAAAGGGAGACTTTGTGTGAAAAAAAAATCAATTTCCGCAATTTCCGTGAGAAGAAGTCTGGAATCCAAATGTCTAAAAATGCCCTCCTAAAAGGTACTCATTGGAATTTGGGCCCCTTTGCGTACCTAGGCTGCAAAAAAGTGTCACACATGTGGTATCGCCGTACTCAGATGAAGTAGGGCAATGTGTTTTGGGGTGTATTTTTACATATACCCATACTGTGTTGAGATATTTCTCCCACCCAGCATGGGTATATGTAAAAATGCACCGCAAAACACATTGCCCTACTTCTTCTGAGTACTGCGATACCACATGTGTGACACTTTTTTGCAGCCAAGGTGCGCAAAGAGGCCCAAATTCCAATGAGTACCTTTAGGATTTCACAGGGCATTTTTTACGCATTTGAATTCCAAACTACTTCTCACGCTTTAGGGCCCCTAAAATGCCAGGGCAGTATAAATACCCCACAAGTAACCCCATTTTGGAAAGCAGACACCCCAAGGTATTCCGTGAGGTGCATGGCGAGTTCATAGAAGATTTTTTCTTTTTGCACAAGTTAGCGGAAAATGTTTTTTTTTCTTTTTTTTCTTACAAAGTCTCATATTCCACTAACTTTTTATTCCATTCTCACTCATGTTGCAGTGTAGTTGTGCCTTATGTCGTCGTGTAGACCTAGCCTTACACTTTATCTTTGTGGAGGCTTCACCACTGGTTTTGGCTCTCAATAACTGATGGAAATCACTGACCAAATAACTGAAGTGTGAACTTGGCCTTAAACCCCCAGCATCATCAAGGCCTGAAGAAACCAAGTGATCCCGTCTAGAGTTATTTTTCATTACTGCCACTGATCTGTCACTTTCCACATATGATCCCAAAAGTGCGCCCATAGCAGAAAGCTGAGAGAAGTCTGGTCTAGAACGTACTGCCCCTGAGGTCTAATGCTGGGGTTTACTGTCCGTACAGCCCCTGAGGTCTAATGCTGGGGTTTACTGTCAGGTACGTCACAAGATTTATTCCTAATATTTTATTCTGCAGGAATCCGAGCAGTAATTGTGAGCAGAAGTTGTACATTGCATCCAGAATGAGATTAAAATCACATGGAGCCGACGTATGGAAAAAGATAAAAGCTACAAAGTCTATAAAAAAAACAAAAAATCTACGAAAAGAGAAAACAGTGATGGCTCCTGCACAAGTGTCAGTGAGATGACATTCAAGTCTCATTCAGTAATTACTCAGAAGGATAACAAATATTATAAAGTGGCTGTGGAAGACAAAGCATCGAATGCTGTAGTGGAGAAGATCATCCTACGAGAGAACCGTAAGGAGCAAGGATACTTATAAGTGCTGTATGGTTCAGTATTAGGACATTTGGGGGGTCATTTATTACACTGAAATATTCCTATATTAGGCATATTTTAGGCACAGATTGCAGCACAACAGCTAGTTGTCTATGGCCTCTTTCAGACGGGCGAGATTTCCGAGCGGGTACGATGCGTGAGGTGAACGCATTGCACCCGCACTGAATACCGACCCATTCATTTCTATGGGGCTGTGCACATGAGTGGTGATTTTCATGCATCACTTGGGCGTTGTGTGAAAATTGCAGCATGCTCTATTTTGTGCGTTTTCCACGCAACGCAGGCCCCATAGAAGTGAATGGGGCTGCGTGAAAATCGCAAGCATCCGCAAGCAAGTGCAGATGCGGTGCGATTTTCACGCACGGTTGCTAGGAGACGATCGGGATGGGGACCCGATCATTATTATTTTCCCTTATAACATGGTTATAAGGGAAAATAATAGCATTCTTACTACAGAATGCTTAGTACAATAGGGCTGGAGGGGTTAAAAAAATAATCATAATTTAACTCACCTTAATCCACTTGTTCACGCAGCCCGGCTTCTCTTCTGTCTCCTTCTTTGCTGTGCAGTTGGAAAAGGACCTGTGGTGACGTCACTGCGCTCATCACATGGTCCGTCACATGATTCATCACCATGGTGATGGATCATGTAATGGACCATGTGAAGAGCGTAGTGACATCATCAAAGGTCTTTACCCAGCTCCTGAAGAAATAGGACAGAAGAGAAGCCGGGCTGCGCGAACAAGTGGATTAAGGTAAGTTAAATTATTTTTTTTTATTTTTTTTTAACCCCCTCCAGCCCTAATTTACTAAGCATTCTGTATTAGGAATGCTATTATTTTCCCTTATAACCATGTTATAAGGGAAAATAATACAATCTACACAACACCGATCCCAAACCCGAACTTATGTGAAGAAGTTCGGGTTTGAGTATCAAACATGCCGATTTTTCTCACGTGCGTGCAAAACGCATTAAAATGTTTTGCACTCGCGCGGAAAAATCTTGCTTTTTCCAGCGACGCACCCGCATCTTATCCGGCCCAAAAACATGATGACTGTGTGAAAGAGGCCTAAATGTAAGTCAGCTACAGGAAGGTGGCTTACACTTAGAACTGGCAGAGGATCTGCCCAGGTAAGGAAGAGGCCGGGGCCTCTTCATAACTTTGGTGGAAACACCTCCAGCTATGGGGCTTTATTAAGACTGGGGTCTAATACGCCGGTCTTAATAAATGTGCCCTTTGGTGCAGATTTATGAATCCTGTCCGATTTTCAGACTGTGTAAACTGCAGCAGATTTCTCACCGCGGCTGATGCTGGATGATAAATCTGTTGCACTTTTATACTGTCTGGTCTAAGGGGGAATATATAAATAGTGATGAGCAGCAGGTCCCATATTCAAATTCGCAATATTTCTCGAATAATCACTAGAATATTAGTTTCATATTCGCGAATATTCGTATTCGAGATTATTTTCGCGATTGCGATTAATCTAAATTGTAAAAATAGCGTAATGCGAAGTTGGGGCGGCTTGTAGTTACACTGCTCTCCGCTGTGATGGCGAGCAGGTAAACAGAGAAGGGAAGGCAGCGCTCACACGGAGCACGGCCTTCTGTTCAACCAGCCGATCTGCAGGAGTGTCGGGTGTCGGAATCCTGCTGATCTGATATCGATGACCGATCCTGAGGATAGGTCATCGATATTGAAGTCTCAGAAAATCCCTTTAATAAATGTAGAGCCCGGCATATATGCTAGAAATCTGCCCCAACCTGAGTAGTAAATCTGCCCAGAGTGACTACAGAATGATCGGTCATTCATGATTCCAGCAAAGGCAACATGGTCAGCACTGGGGTCCTGGGTGTAAATCTGACCAAGGGCAACATCGCATGGAGCTTGTATGTTCTTCCAATGTTTGCGTGAGATAAACTGGTTTCCTATGAAAGTGATCCTAGTAAGTACTGGGGATGAGCTCTGATATGGCGGCCGCTGGCTCACCTGCCCCACAGCCTTCCCTGCTCTTTGAGTCCCTTGTGTTGTCTGTCTTCATCGCAGTCTTTTCCACACTAAGGTGCCGGAGGTTTAGGACGCCCGCACCCATGGTAAAAATTCACAGGTGCGGATTTGAAGTTGTGAATTTTTTGGTGTGAAATATGATGTGGATTTTGTCCCAGATTTCCTGTGTGACGATCTCTCCATTCGTTTTAATAGGAAATTGATTCTGCAGTGGAAAACGCTGTGGAAAATGAAAAATTCCACGCAGATTTTGTTTAATTTTTCCGTAACGTTTTCCTCAGCAGAATTTATTTCCTAATGAAACGAATGGAGAGATCGTCACACAGGAAATCTGGAGCACAACATTATTTATGCTGTGGAATGTAAATTCTGCGGCAGAACGCAACGCAGGGATAGACAATTTTCAGTTCCTTAGAACAACATGGGGAAAGTTTTGATGTTGTGGATTTTCTGGTGAAATTTTCCGTCATGTGTGAGGATGCCATTGCTAAGCTAAATGCTTAAAGGCGTTATCCAATGACTAATGTAAAAAAATTAAATCAGACATCATATAGTACATAGCAACATCTTTCCAACAAAGCTGGAACCAGCCCTGTACCTCACATGGGTCCAGAGATCTCCCCATTCATTGCTCTGCGAGATTTATATCAAGCTGACAGCTCAAGGGGAGTGTCTTTTCTGCTGCAGCTAAGGGGGCGTGTCCATGCTCTCCCTATCACAGCTCAGGGGGCGTGTCCATGCTCTCCCTATCACAGCTCAGGAGGCAGTTGAAGGATGAAACTGAGCATGTGCGGCCATCTCAGTGAGCAGGTCAAGGAAATAAGAAAAAAACAAACAGCAGGTGGCGCTGTACAGATACATTTTATTGAATAGCTCAGTGGCTATATTAAATTTTTAATTACATGCAATTACAAAAGTGTTCAGATCCAGGTGCTGGTTTGTGGGAGAACCCCTTTAAGAATTCTGCCTCCATATGAGCAAAAATAAAACCTTTCATATATGCCTCGCACCACATTTTATTATGTGTTTACATGCTTTTTCCCCCTCCTCAGTTAGGGGGTGTGGCTTGATGGGAAGGGGTGTGGCTTAATCTGATAACTGACCCAAGGTTAGCCACCCAATGGGTGGTATAAAGTTAGACAAGAGTCTCTAACAAGTCTAGCAATTGATTCTAAAGGTTATTATTGGAAACGGAGCATCACTCACGGAGCTGCTACGATGTAGCTCCTGCCCACACTCCAGATTAGAGCAGATTTCACAAAACCTGCAGAATTGTGATTCATTAAATGTGGTCCCAGGACTGTAAGTGAAGGTGTTGGTCTTCTGCTACAGGACGTGAGTGTGGGCGCACTGTATGATAGGGCTGCAGATGACGAGTCGGTATTATTGAATATGAATATTTAATATTGTTTCTGTGCAGATGAATGTTATTTAATTGACAATGAGAACAAGAAGACTCCTTTGGCTGAAACACCTGAGCAACAAGGCACGAATGTCAATGAAGAAAATGAGGAGCCTGCGGCAGGTAAGAGAATTCAGGATGGTAACTCGTACGACGCAGATCATGTCCAGATGTGGCAATCCCCGTCCATGTTCCCTATTAGTGCATGCTGATGTCATAAGAGATGGGGGTCTCCAGCTCTGGACTCCCCTCTATGAGTGAGAGCAGAAAGACGATCCCACTCTGCATTGTATTCATAGTGCTGAGATCCCGGCTGCCGGCATTGATGGGGAGAAGCTGCTCGGCGGCTGGCATGCCATTCCCCGTCTCATCCTGAAGATGAATCAGATTTTTTCTATATAAATGTAAATCCTCTGTAAATGGCTGCTGGGAAATATATGTAATGAGGTGTATATGTTCTTACTGCAGAGACACAGAGGAAAGAAGAAGAAACGTCTCATAGCAAGGAAAAAAAGAGCAAAAAACCTTTGAATATTTTACCCAAAATAAAAAAAATTAAAAAAAAAAAACATGAACTTTTAAAGCTGCAAGACCGCCCCCCCCCCCCCTCCCCACCCCATAATGAAGAAGGAATCATTCTGCTTTTCGGTCTATGGATAAATCTTTTGTAATGTGCTGACAGTGAGCCAGCAGCATGATTCCATATCGTAGCTAACACCGTATCTCATATTGGGTATAAAAACAAAGAAAACAGAAGCTTGCCATACGGTAGCTGATGAAGAAATGATGGCGGTATGCATGCCCAGAGGTGTATGTAGCTAGGCTGTCCAGCTCCCAGGGCAAGGATTTAGCATTTAGCTCTAACTCCGCCCCATGCATAAATGTACTCACCCAGTCCCACCTAATAAACTCTATCATAGGGTACACGGCGGTACCAATACACCTTACGATAAATGAAAGACCCAACTGGTCCTACTTCATCCAGGGTGTCGCTGGCATCGGCGTGATGTCCTCTGGATCAGGAACAAGGTCCCTGTGGTGATAGAGAAAAAATAATAATTACATAAGGAAGGGATGGTGACTGCCCCAGTGAAATCCCCAGCAGGGGGCGCTGTGCTGCCCTGTAAGATCGAGCCATCCCCATGTATAACAGGGTAATCTAGGGCATTGCTTTCCCCTTAGTGCTACCACACAGTACTAATGCCTACATTGTGCCCCTCACAGTAGTTATGTCCTCCCTATGCCCTCTCACAGTAGTTATGTCCTCCCTATGCCCTCTCACAGTAGTTATGTCCTCCTTATGCCCTCTCACAGTAGTTATGTCCTCCCTATGCCCTCTCACAGTAGTTATGTCCTCCTTATGCCTGCTGCCTGACTCTGGTTTCTACAGTTAATTCCTTTCCATGTCAGTGTTACCGAGTGTTTTACCATTTAGTATGTACGGGTGACTTGCATTATTCCTTCCCATGTGCGTAACCTTACATTTGTCAGTGTTAAACCTCATCTGCCACTTCTCTGCCCAAGCCTCCAATCTATCCAGATCCATCTGTAGCAGTATACTGTCCTCTGTAGTATATATACAGTATACTGTCCTCTGTAGTATATATACAGTATACTGTCCTCTGTAGTATATATACAGTATACTGTCCTCTGTAGTATATATACAGTATACTGTCCTCTGTAGTATATATACAGTATACTGACCTCTGTAGTATATATACAGTATACTGTCCTCTCTAATATATATACAGTATATTGTTCCCTTCCTTGTTAATTATTTTACTCAGTTTAGTGTCATCTGCAAAAATCAATATTTTACTGTGGAAGCCTTCTACAAGATCATTAATAAATATACTGAAGAGAATGGGGCCCAATACTGACCCCTTCGGTACCCTACTAGTGACAGTGACCCCTCCAATACTGACCCCTGAGGCACCCCACTAGTGACAGTGACCCCTCCAATACTGACCCCTGAGGTACCCCACTAGTGACAGTGACCCCTCCAGTACTGACCCCTGAGGTACCCCACTAGTGACAGTGACCCAATCTAAGTGTGTACCATTAATATCCACCCTCTGTTTTTTATCATTGAGCCAGTTACTTACCCACATAGACATTTTCTCCCAGTCCGAGCATTCTCATTTTATATACTAACCTTTTATGTGGTACAGTGTCAAATGCTTTGCAGAAGTCCAGATATACGACATCCATTGATTCACCGCTGTCAAGTCTAGAACTTACCTCCTCATAGAAACTGATTAAATTAGTTTGACATGACCGATCCCTCATGAAGCCATGCTGATATGGTGTTATACGCTTATTTTTATTGAGGTACTCCAAGATAGCATCTCTTAGAAAACCTTCAAACAGTTTACCCACAACAGATGTTGAACTTATCAGCCTATAGTTTCCAAGCTCTGTTTTTGACCCCCTTTTTGAATATTGGCAAACATTTGCTAAACGCCAATCCTGTGGAAAGCTCCCTGTCAATATAGACTCCTTAAATATCAGAAATAAGGGTCTGGCTATGACATTAGTTAATTCTCTTAGGATACGGGCGTGTATGCCATCTGGTTCCGATGATTTGTCTATTTTAATCTTTTTAAGACGCCGCTGTACTTCTTCCTGGGTCAGACAGGGCACTTTTAATGGGGAATTTACTTTTACATTCAGCATTTCATCTGACAGTTTATTTTCCTTTTCTTGTTCCTTATTCTTTTATTCCCATAAGGTATGTACGTATCACAATTAGAGTTTAGGATGTTTTTTTTACAATATCCCATTTTGTGACAGCATTTTTATTTTTGAGGACTATGTCCCAGTTAGTTAGGCCTATGGCCTCTCTTAGCTGGTCAAATTTTGCTGTTTTGAAGTTTTGGTATTTTTGTTCCTCCCTGAAGAAACACTCTTTTGAATGACAATTGGAAGGTTATTACTTTATGGTCACTATTTCCCAGGTGTCCCCCGACCTGCACATCTGTTGTTCTGTAAGGTCTATTGGTTAGTACTAAGTCCAGTATGGCCGTCCCTCTAATCGGGTCCTGAACCAGTTGAGAAAGGTAATTGTTTTGGTTATTGCCAAGAACCGGTTTCCTTTATGAGGTGTACCGCTTTAAGTTTCCGAGTCTCTATATCTGGGTTGTTGAAGTCCCCCATAATAATGACCTCATTAGGATTTGTAGCCTCATCTATTTCCCTTAGGCCTCATGCACACGACCGTTGTTTTGGTCTGCATCCGAGCCGCAGTTTTTGCATTTTGGATGCAGACCCATTCACTTCAATGGGGCTGCAAAAGATGCGGGCAGCACTCTGTGTGCTGTCCGCATCCGATGCTCCGTTCCGTGGTCCGCAAAAAAAATATAACCTGTCCTATTCTTGTCCGTTTTGCGGATAAGAATAGGCAGTTATATCAATGTCTGTCCGTGCCGTTCCGCAAATTGCAGAACGCACACGGACGCCATCCGTGTTTTGCGGATCTGCAATTTGTGGACTGCAAAACACACAAAGGTCGAGTGCATGTAGCCTTAGGCTACTTTCACACCAGCATTTTCCCTTTCCTACATTAAGATCTGTCATAGGATCTCAATAGCGGAGGAAAACGCTTCAGTTTTGTCCCTATTCATTGTCAATGGGGACAAAACTGAACTGAAGGGAACGGTGTGCACCAGAATGCATTCTGTTCTGTTTCATTGAGTTCCCATGACAACACAAAAGTGGAGCAAGCAGTGTTTTTGAGTGGATCCTGGGATGCGGAGCAAGACTGATCCGTCATGACTCACAATGTAAGTCAATGGTGACTGATCCGTTTTCTCTGACACAAAAGAAAAAATCCGCCCCCTATTGACTTACAATGGTTTTAGAGCCGGATCCATCATAGCTATTTCAGAAATAATACAACCGGATCCGTTCATAACAGATGCAGATGGTTGTATTATCAGAACGGAAGTGTTTTTGCTGATCCATGATGAATCCAGAAAAAACGCTGGTGTGAAAGTAGCCTAAGGGTACTTTCCCACTTGCAGCAGACGATTCCGGCAGGCATTTCCGTCGCCGGAACTGCCTGCCGGATCAGGCAATCCGCACGCAAACACATCCGGATCCGTCTGAGAAATGCATTGAAATACCGGATCCGTCTTTTCCGGTGTCATCCGGAAAAAACAGATCCGGTATTTATTTTTTTCACAGAATTAATAGTCTGCGCATGCGCGGACCGGAAGAACGGATCCATCAATGCGGCAATTTTAATGCCGGCACTAATACATTTCAATGGAAATGAATGCTGAATCCGGCAAGTGTTCAGGATTTTTGTCCGGAGAGAAAAATGCAGCATGCTGCGGTATTTTCTCCGGCCATAAAATGTAAGAGGGACTGAACTGATGCATCCTGAACGGATCGCTCTCCATTCAGAATGCATTAGGATAAAACTGATCAGTTTTTTTCCGGTATTGAGCCCCTGTGACGGAACTCTAGGCCGGAAAAGAAAAACCCTGATGTGGGAGTACCCTTAGTAGCAGATTTTCTGTGGACTCCGGTATATTAGGTGGTTTATAATAAACTCCTATTAGTAATTTATTATTATTTTTGCCTCCATGTATTTCTACCCACAGAGACTCCACATGTTCATGTCCCTCACTTATATCCTCCTGGAGTGTGGGCTTTAGACAGGACTCTACATAAAGGAGAACCCCTCCCCCTCTCCGTCTTGTCTGATAAAGGCCTCATGCACATGTTTGCGGACGATAGGCATTATTACAATGGATCCGCAAAAATAACGGATGCCATGCGGACGTCATCCTTTTTTTATGCGGATCTGCAATTTGCGGACCACAAAACACATACAGTCGTGTGCATGAGGCCAAAGCTTCATCAGCAGACACTTCTCCCATATATTGTTGCAGAGAGCAGCATGCAAGCACAACCGCCTCTAGTGCATCAAGCCCTGCTCTCCAGGTAGGTGAGGGTCTCAGAGGTGGGTACCGCTCCGAACGCTCCTGAAGAACTATTGTACCAACGTCTGTAGAACAATTCACGGCTCTCTGTTCACAACTAAACCCTACATCTCAGCTCATTATGTAAGGATTTCAGAGATATTGTAGCTCTCATCTATGATATGTGTAACTGTGAATGTTTTCCTGAAATATTAACTTCATATAATTTTTAACTTTTTATATTATCACGAATGTTATTAACACATTGTACGACATAATCATCTGAATGAAATAAAGCAGTGTTATACTAGAAGTGGTCTGATCTCTTTCTAATACTATGTGCTCTTATTACTATTGTATGCGGATAATCTTTCACCCCCAGCCCTGGCAGAGTCGTCCACATACGATCACTGCTTGCAGTACGGCAGTGTTCTTCTCACAGGGTACAGCCACACACAGGGCGGGTGGATTTTGCTGGGATTTCAACTCTACACAACGTGTGAAATCAGTGGTGAAAATCCACAGTAGATTTCACAGTAAATCACATGTGACAGATTTCTTTGCAGGAATGTCTGCAGCTGAAAATCAGTTCCATTCATCTGAATGGGGCTTGGGGAAATCCATGTGCTTCCTGCCAAAACAACCCCATTCAGATGAATAGGACTGATTTTCAGTCACAGAAAATTCTGCAACAATATCTGCCTCCTGTGAAGGCGCCCTAAACTTGCTTTTAAAATCAACACCACAAGTTAAAGGGGTATTTCGGTTTCGTGATATTGATGACCAATCCTCAGGATCACTATCAGATCTGTGAGGGTCTGACCCCCAGCTGATCAGCTGCACGAAGAGGCCACAAACCTCATGCGGGCGCTGTGTCCTTTTCCTTTAGCTGCACGCCGTCTCCCTTGTAGCAGTGCTGCTGCAGTGTAATTACAGCATGGGGTGTACAGCGGTAATTACACTGCCCCACCACTACAACATAGAGGCCGTGCAGGCAAACACTGGAGAGGGCACAGCTCTCGCACTACAGCCCCTTCAAGTAGCTGACTGACGGGGGTGCCTGAGGATAGCTCATCCATTTCATGAAACTAGAAAACCCCAATAATTTATGCTGCAGATTTTTGCTGGTACTGTAAACTGCTGTGATTTTGCCACATTTCGCAGCATATCTGTCCCATGGGGATGTCCTCTAACGTCGGCCAGTCACATTTATCTTTATTTAAGCCAGTTTTCTGGCATCAGTGAAGAGAGAAAGCTTGGAGCTGCCACAGAATTCAATTTAGGTGTCAGAGCACCCGCCTAATATCTGACGAAACCTGCACCTCAGCACATCCTCCAGCAGCAGGAAATAGCAAGACCGCCATCAAAAAGTCTTAATAAATCGATCTCCTCCCATGCGTCTAACATTAAGGCTAGGTTCACATCACCGCTTCGTTTTCTGTTCTTCTCAACTCTCAAAAATGGATCCTGTATTTTAAGCATCCGTTATGCACATTTTGCATCTGTTTTAGCCATTTCCGTCTTCGATCCATGTGCACGCACACTTTTTGGAGTCTTTTGCTGTCAGTATACACCCCTGGGGTGACTGTATCCCCTCACAACCGGTTAACCATAATCCAACATAATTTATATTTCACGCTGTCTAGGCTAACCGTGTGGGTCTTCCTTGCTCCCGCTATGTATATTCTATTATTCATCAACATAAGCTTAATGAGTTTAGGAATATCTGGGACCGGTCTATTGATCAAGGCTTCCCAAAAATGGGATTTGTGGAGAGAAATGGAGACGAGTGAAGTATTTAAAAATTTGATTCGGCTGCTTAGGCAAATTTAACAAAAAATAATAATAATCTGGTGACGGCGGCCCATCGCAAGCAAATGGAGCAGGTAAGTATTATTTTTTTGTTTCGTTTTTTTACACAATTTCAGGTTAAATTGACTCACTACCGAGAAGCACAAGGAAATTCGGCTTTGCGGCAAATCGAGTTTATCCGGAAATTCGGATCAACATCCACTTTGTGGACTTCGATTCGCTCATCCCTAGAGAGAAACATCAGTTACAGATTTTAAGAAATAGAAAAAACATATCCAGAAATGACAGTCACTGAAACCTCGAAAGTTACAGGAGGACAGGAGACGCTGGTCTTAATGACCCCTATAGCTGGCGCTGGATCCACCGAGGTTATGAAGAGGCGCCGGCCTCTACATAACTTTGGCGCATCCAGCACCAGTCTAAATCTATGCCAGCTTCCTTGCTGTCTTATATTTAGACTATTTTCTACGCCTAAAACAAGTGTACAAAATGATGAATGAGACGGTCTGCCGGCCTGTCACCTTCCTCGCCCAAGCCATACCAGCTTTATAAGACCTGGCGTGAGCAAGGAAAAGTTGCAGATTGTGGCCCGAATAGCCTTTCTGCTGCAATCTGCACCAGAAATACAAATAATATAGGCGTATTTCTGGATAGTAAATGACCCCCATTGTGTATATAAATTTGTAGGGGTGCCCTAAGAGCCATTTACAAGAGACAGTCCTGAAAACAATTGGCCAGGTCCATGTCAGTCTCCACGGTGCTACGAGGATCAGCAATCACTTTTAGGCTTATTGCACACAAACGTGCGCGCTCCGTGGCAGTATTGCGGATTCGCAATACACGAGCACCATTCCGTGTGCATATCAAAGTTCATTTTCTGGGGGATTGAAACACCGCAAAAGTAAAAAAAAAAGTACGATTCACATGATATGTGTGTGCACCGCAGTGCAGATGGGAAATGAGGCGATGGACTCCCTGTAAACCAGTCAATTCACAAGCAGCAAGTGACTTTTTTGGACTGTGATGGAAAAATGAGCGATGAATGGTCCTTTGAGGTCCATTGTCCCGATGATAAAACGAGATTTTTGAATAACTTACCAGTAAAATCTCTTTCTCGCTCTTTCCTTGGGGGACACAGAAGACCTTGGGGTATAGCTCATCTCCATAGGAGGCGTGACACTAAGTGAAGACTGTTAAGCCCCTCCTCCACAGCTATACCCTCAGCCTGGAGAGAGAGACTGCCAGTTGTGTGTCCAAGTAGTGAGAAAAGGCAAAGTCCAAAAAGTGGAACCAACAAGCCAACTACCCAAAGGGTAAACAAACTCGGAAACCGTCAGAGAAGAACAAAGAATGGGTGGGTGCTGTGTCCCCCAAGGAAAGAGCGAGAAAGAGATTTTACTGGTAAGTTATACAAAAATCTCGTTTTCTCGCCCAGTTTCCTTGGGAGACACAGAAGACCTTGGGACGTTCAAAAGCAGTCCAAAAGGGGAGGGACCACAGCACCAAGGCGAAGCACCCGAAGGCATCAAAAAACCGCCGCCTGCAGAGCAGGCGGCCCAAGGCAGCATACGCCGAAACCCGAGTATGCACCCTGTAGAACTCGGTAAGGTGTGCAAGGAAGACCAGTGACCGCCTTGCACAAATGCATGGCCAAAGCCTAATGCCTCCGGCCCAGGAAAAACCGACAGCTCTGGCAAAATGAATGGTGACACCAAAAGCAGAACCCTGCCCTTGGTGCGGCAACCACAGCAAGAGCCACTCTGAGAAAGCGGAGGAAAGCCACCCTGGAGGCCGTCAACCTTTTGCGCGGACCTCCTGGAAACACAAGAGACCGAACGTCGACAAGAGTCGGAGATCTCCAAGCAAAAACTGCAAGGCCCAAACAACGTCCAAATCGGTGAAATGTCCGTTCCCGGGGGTGGGAAGGGGAGGACGACTGCCTCAATGAAATGAAGGACAAACACCACCT
The DNA here is from genome assembly GCF_905171765.1 of Bufo bufo. Taxonomy (NCBI): domain Eukaryota; kingdom Metazoa; phylum Chordata; class Amphibia; order Anura; family Bufonidae; genus Bufo; species Bufo bufo. The sequence goes on from NC_053395.1 coordinate 13,945,918, forward strand.
TCCGAAGGAAGGAAGAGACGGAATGGAGAACAGCGCTGTCCTGGGGGAAGACAGAAGGCTCAGAACAAGAAGGGCCGCCACTCAGGCACCTGTCAGAGACACGATGGCTACAGAAACACAACCGTACAGGACAGAAGGAGTAGAGAGAACTTCTGTAACGGCTCCAAAGAAAAATTGGAGCGCCAAGAGCCCAGTATGTAGTTCCCAGGACGGTACCGGAGGGCAGTACAAAGGAACCCAAGAGCCGCTCCATGGAAGAAGGTCCTGACAGGCCCAGAGGGTCGGGGAACGCTGAAAGAGGAAGGACAGGAACGACACTTGATACTTCAAGCAACAGAGTCCCAGCCCCAGGTCCAGGCTGGACTGGAGAAAGACAGAACCATGGAGAGAGAAAGGCAGAGTGGGGGAACGCCCAGCTTCCCACAGAACCCCAGGTAAAGCCCTAAGTCCTACCACAGATCCTGGACGAAAACTCGGCTAGAAGCGAACACTAGCGAGACCACTAGAGTCGCCTGGGCAAGCGGGTGAAAACCCAATGATCAGTAACACAGGCAGAACGGTCGGTAGATCTGGTCCCGTCGGCCCCGAGCAAAGTTGTCCCGTATCCACCCGGAGTGGGGGAGCAGACGGACAGGAACCGAAGGGTCCGCCCAGCAACCGCCCGATGCCAGGACAAGACAGGCTAAAGCCCAAGCCGATGTAGCCACCACAGGAAGACGGACTAAATGGTAGTCCTCCCAAGTTACCGAGAAGGTAAATCCATAGCAGAAACATTGCCTAGAATGGAAAAAACGCAATCTGCACCCAGCGGGAGGACAGAACGCGGTAGACCCGGTAAATAGGCACACAGCTAGTACAGTCAGTGTGGACAAGGGGGACAGTACGAGGCCAAAAGGAACACCAGAACCATCCACATGAACAACCATGCTCTCCCCAGAGGGGAGGGCAGAGAAGGAACAGCCTCTGAAGCGTGGCCGGAACAGAAGCCACATCGGAGAGATCCGTACCGAGTGGGAGCCAAACAGAACCGGCGAGAAAAGGCAGTCGAGACAGAGGCCGGCATAACACCCTCCAAAAGAAAGGAGGAGTGGGCAACAGAGAAGCCATAGGACAGCTCAAAAGCAGAACCCCGCTACACTGAGACGCCCGGTTCACCGCCTCGCAGAAGGCGAATACCCTGAAGAACCCAAGGTGGAGGTCCTCCGGACCTGGGTAAGCGAGCACCCAAGAGAAGTTGGGTGACCTTCCCAAGAAGAGCGGCCCGAACCTGGTAGGAGGAAATAGTAGTAGGCGAGGGGACCGTAGTCCCGCCAGAGCCAACATAGAATGCGAAGGGCACTGCAGACAGCACTCTCGACCATGTGACCGCTAGCGCAGGGAAACAATGCTGCGGGAAGACGAATGGGTACGTATCTAGGAACCACGAACACTCCCCGGCGGAAGGGCCAACGAAATGAATGAGCACCGCCCAGCTCGGTGCAGTAGTGAGCAGGTAGAGCCCGTCTACTTATATATAAGGCATTCATTTGTTGTTTGTAGGACAACACCTTAGGCTTACACAGGTGGACAGAATGATCTCTTTAGAGAATAGTGCAAGGCTTGCTGCAAACACCGTCTCCCAAGAGAAAAAATATGTCGCAGGAGGAAAGGAGGCATACGTACGAGTAGCCCCGTAAGCAGTGAGAAGGCCAACCCACCTACGGGATGAGAAGGTATACACGGCCCAAACAACGCACAAGAACGTCCGCTCACTGCAAAAATATCACTCAGCGGAGAGGGCCAGCCACAGAGTGCCACAGTATCTACGGAAGTGCAAGTGCAAACTGAAAGGGAGTTATGCACAAGACTAGTATGGTATGCGATGGAACGCAAAACTGACCGCCCCGAAAGGGGGGAAATGTACCTGGCAAACTGCAGCCGGCAAGGGTGCCAAGGCCCGCCCCAAAAAAGGGGGGAATGCCCAAGGCCGTACCTACGTCAGAGAAGTAGGGCATACCATACTTCGCCCCGAAGGGCGCCATGCACATGGCCACACAGTATCCAGCAGGAATGCAGGAGGTCCACCTAGTGAAAGGGGGATATGCACAGGGCTATCCTAGCATTAAGTGAGTGTGCAACAATTCACCCAACACCGAAATTTCGTGAGAGTGTAACTACTCCGCCAATGAAGGGGAACATGTGCAAGTCCAATACGGCACATACAAGGACAGCCTTGAATCTCGTGAGCGTGCAAAATTCCGCCCATGGAATGAGGGGTGGTCACGCACAAGGCCAGCACCGTATCCAATGGGAGCGCAAGCGTTCCACCCATGTTAGAGGGCCATGCTCAAGGCCAACGTATCCGGTGAGAGTGTAGTATGCCACCCAGAAAAAGGGGGGGGGGGGGGTCATGCACATGGCCAGCATCGCATCCAGGGAGAGTGCGATCAGTCGGTGAGAATGTGTGTATGTCACCTGAAGGAGGCATGCCCATGGCTGGCAGCGAATCCAGTGAGAGTGCGTACACCGCCCACGGAAGAGGGGTCATGCATATGGCTGGCAGCGGATCCAGTGAGAGTGCAAGCACCCCGCCATGTATGGGGTTCATGCACATGGCCAACAACGTACCGGCGAGAGAACATCACCGACCGAGGGAGTGTATGTATGCCGCCACAGGGAAGGAGGCATGCCCAAGGCCGGCAGCGAATCCAATGAGAGTGCATCATACCACCTATGGAAAGTGGTCATGCACATGGCTGGCAGTGAATCCAGTGAGAGTGCCGAATGCCGTCCACGGAAGGGAGTCATGCCTATGGGCGTCAGCGAATCCAGAGAGTGCAGCGTTCCGCCTATGGAAGGGGGTCACGCACATGATCGGCAACGAATCCAGTGAGAGTGCAGCGTTCCACCTATGGAAGGGGGTCGTGCACATGGCCAGCACCGTATCCGTAGCCATACAGGCCCATCTGAAGCCGGCCTGTACCCAAAGGGTTAACAGGGATCCGGCCTGGAGGGCGGCGCTGCGATCCCCTGGGGGCAGCCATACAGGCCCATCTGAAGCCGGCCTGTACCCAAAGGGTTAACAGGGATCCGGCCTAGAGGGCGGCTCTGCGATCCCCTGGGGGCGGGGGAACCTCCCGGCGGGAAGAATTCACGCCTGGAGAAGTTCCAGCCCCCTCTAACAGAGGCCGGAATCATGCGGCCTAGTAGGCCGTGAAGCCGGGGCCTAAATTTTTAGCGGCGCCCGGCTGACCGGGGCCGCACAGTATTCAAGTACCGGCCGGCGCATGCACATGCCGGCCGTGGGTGCCCACCCCGCGGGCCGGAAGAGCCGGGGACCCGGATAGACGGTCGGCCGGGGGCTGTTGAAGCATAGCGCTCATATTGCAGGCCGCGGGTGCCCAACCCGCTGCCCGGAAGCGAGGACCCTGCGCTCGGCAGCCAATTCACCCATGGAGCGGGCCCTGGCTTGTAACAGCGCACCATGTGGCCGACAGCCACAACCACCTTGCCCTTGGGCCGGTGCCCGTGAGGGCAGAGGAGGGTCAGGGGAAGCAAGGCTCTGGCCCTGAAGCAGTAGCCGGTAAGAGGGAGGGGGACCCTGAGACCGGGTGCCTGTTAGGGTGGGACGCCTGCATAACCCCTCTGTCAGGGGCAGCTAGGTGCGGACCTCTGCAGCTCCCCAGGCATTCTTCTTGTAGGGAGAAGGGTGCCAATGACCTATGGAGGCCAGGAGAGAGGGAGCAGAATGTCGCCCTGCGGCAGCCCAGGGGCCAGCCTAGGTCTAGCAGGGACAGAAGGGTCCATAGGCCCAGTATAGGGTCAGGCACGCAGGAGACCGGGGGGGACGGGGACGTAGGGCTGGAGAAGCCAATCTCTCACCATAGCCGTCTTCACCCTCGGTCCGTTCCAGCAGGGTCGCCCCTTCAGCTACTGGCACCGTAGTGGCAGGACGCTGGAAGAGGGACTTGGCGTGCGGGCGACCCTTGCGCTGGCGGGATGCAGGGGAGCTGGGCTGCCCTGATCCACCTTGTCTTCTGTGGGGGAGGAGGCAGTGCGGGTGACCGGCACTGGCGCAGCTCAACCCCGGGAGAAGCAGAGAGGTCTAGTGCGTCTCTGTTGTCCCTGATGATCTGGAACAAAAAGAAAAGAAAAAAGTAAAAATCTAAAATTTAAACAAGGAGAAAACAGCCCTGCAGAGCAGGGAGTGTCTTGCCTCCTTGGACACTAAGCAAAAACTGGCAGTCTCTCTCTCCAGGCTGAGGGTATAGCTGTGGAGGAGGGGCTTAACAGTCTTCACTTAGTGTCACGCCTCCTATGGAGATGAGCTATACCCCAAGGTCTTCTGTGTCCCCCAAGGAAACTGGGCGAGAAAACAGATCTGTTAGTTCTCCACGCTTGATGTACCAATGAAAAAAAAAATGGTGTAGTCCGGAGTTCACATAAAAGGGAATTTGACAGAAAAGAAAAAAAAAAACATTTCTCATTTCTAAACTTTCAGTCTGAAAAAATATGAAAATTTTGAAATAAAACAAAAATGCCAGATACAGACATATAAAGAGGCTTTATTAAAAATCCATTAGATACATTAACGTCTCACAGTTACATATACATTGTAGTGGGTGATCGTGGTACCATCAATGCAGAGAGGGGGAACCGCAAAGGTTCATGTCTAACAAATGTGCTGCAGACATTTATGCAACTATTCCATGCGCCTGAATAGTGCAGACCTTTCAGATGTACAGAATCCAAATCTACTGTGTGTGAACACAGTCCAAAGGTGATCGGGCAGAATCAATGTTGGAATCAGAGAGTATCACTCAGTACTGCATTATCCAGTTAGTACGTTGCTGATAGAACTACAGCTCTGGAGGATTTAATTTTCACTTAGTGTAACTTTATACACATTCTACAGAAGTTAGATCTGTCTCATCATAGATGTGCTTTAAAATATATGTAAAATCATAAGAAAGCCAGACATAGTCACATTACACTACACATACATAGCTGGTGAGGCAGAGATCGCTCCCAGTGTAGCTGCTGGCCAGGGCCCCTCAGCACTGGTATCACTGGTCATGTACAACCGGTACATTGTTGCTGTGAAGTTGGGGGAGCGTGTCCTGTCTGTTATGTATAAGGTTATAGGTCAGTACAGCTGCAGGTATGTTATATAAGGGCGGGGGTCTCCATTCTGGATAATACTGAGTGAGGACTTCATGTTACATACATGTTACATACTGACAGAACACGCAGACATTACATTATAATACTAGCTGCATGCTGAGGACTTCATGTTACATACATGTTACATACTCACAGATCACGCAGATATTACATTATAATACTGTTCTGCTGGTGAAGCTCATGAACGTCTTTGTCACCGAAATCTGAATAATTAAAAGAAATAACTTTATTTTGGACTATGTTAAACAAGACTCCATTTACACTGTATATTCTCCATATCTGACTCTTATTCTACAGGATGAAAAGGTAGCCGCCTCCAGCAGTAGTACAAGATGAACGAGCCACTTCTCCACAAGTCACAGAAGATGCTGGAAGTGGTCCCCGTTCAGGTCGGATTCTGTCGGATTCTGATACGGCTTGTGATGCTGCGGATGGTGTTTGTGAAGTTCTCCTTGAGTTCCTCCAGGGGATGTGGATGGTTAGAGGACACTTTCTGTTTCAAATTTCCCCACAGATAAAAATCGCATGTGCACAAGTCTGGGGACCATAACCCCTCGCTTACAGTTTGGTCGTCCATAAACCGTTCAGGAACCCGTCCAGTGAGGTCTGTGAGGGGCGGCATGTTGCTCCATCTTGTTAGAAAAAGCAGGACATTTTTTCTTCTGCAGCCTCACTGCTGAAGAGCTGCGAGCAGTATCAGCCAAGATAATCCGACCGGAGACCTGGACGGGGACCACTTCCAGCATCTTTTTTGACTTGTGGGTAATTAAAAAAAAAAAAACGATCCGCTTACTCGTTCAACTTGTCATAGCTGCTCGTCAGTGGAGGTGCAGAGATGCATTTACAAGCAGAGATCACCTCCACTGTGAGGCCCCTTTCACACGGGCGAGAATTCCACGCAGATGCGATGAGTGAGGTGAATCCGGACCCATTCACTTCAATGGGGCTGTGCACATGAGCGGTGATTTTCTGCGTGAAAATCGCAGCATGTTCTATATTGTGCGTTTTTCATGCAACGCAGGCCCCATAGAAGTGAATGGGGCTGTGTGAAAATCGCAAGCATCCGCAAGCAAGTGCGGATGCGGTGCGATTTTCACGCATGGTTGCTAGGTGACAATTAGGATGGGGACCTGATCTTTATTATTTTCCCTTATAAAAATAATAGCATTCTGAATACAGAATGCTAAGTAAATTATTAAACTCACCTCATCCACTTGTTCGCGTAGCCCGGCTCGTCTTCTTTCAGGACCTGGGAGGAAAATCTGGTGACGTCACTGCGCTCATCACATGGTCCATCACCATGCGCAGTGACGTCAAAAGTCCTTTTCCTCCCAGGTCCTGAAAGAAGAAAATGAAGACAAGCAGGGCTGCACGAACAAGTGGATGAGGTGAGTTTTATTATTTATTTATTTTTTAACCCCTCCATCCCTAATTTACTTAGCATTCTGTATTAAGAATGCTATTATTTTCCCTTATAACCAGGTTAGGGTACTTTCACACTAGCGTTTTTCATTTCCGGCATAGAGTTCCGTCCTAGGGGCTCTATACCGGAAAATAACTGATCAGGCATATCCCCATGCATTCTGAGTGCAGAGTAATCCGATCAGGATGCACCAGGATATCTTCAGTTCAGTGATTTTGACTGATCAGGCAAAAGATAAAACCGCAGCATGCTACGGTTTTATCTCTGGCGAAAAAAACTAAAGTCTTGCCTGAATGCCGGATCCGGCATTTTTCCCCATAGGAATGTATTAGTGCTGGATCCGTCCTTCCGGTCTGTGCATGCGGTAAAAATGTAAAAAAAAGATACAAGACGGATCCGTCTGTCCGCATGACAAGCGGAGAGACGGATCCGTTCTTGCAATGCATTTGTGAGATGGATCTGCATCCGGATGCGCCTCACAAATGCTTTCAGTCACATCCAGATCGGCAGATCCGGCGGGCAGTTCCGATGACAGAACTGCCCGCCGGATCACACTGCCGCAAGTGTAAAAATAGCCTTATAAGGGAAAAAATAAATATTTACACAACACCTAACCCAAACCCGAACTTCTGTGAAGAAGTCCGGGTTCGGGTACCAAACATGCCGATTTTTCTCATGGGCGTGCAAAACGCATTAAAACGCATTTTCCCGCAACGCACCCGCATCTTGTCCGGCCCTCACACCGACGCCCATGTGAAAGAGGCCTAAGGGGCCAAGCGATGTCTAGTGCAATCACTCGTCCAAACACAGCACAATCTGCTGCCCTGAAACAGTGATTGCGGCGTCAGCACCAAAGATAATTTCACACAATGAAGGAGCGCTACGCTTTTTCTTTGGGTGATCTGCGGCACCTTTACAGGCTCGTTCCTATTAATCTGCCCGACAACCGTAAGTGAGCAATTAGTCACATGTTGGTGTTCTGCATTAGGCATTGTTATCTAAAATCTGGAGCAAAATTAACCTCTTAAGGGCTCATGCACATGACCGTGCCTTTTTTGCGGTCCGCAAATTGCGAATCCGCAAAAACCGGATGCTGCCCGTGTGCCTTCCGCAATTTGCGGAACGGAATAGGAGGCCCATTATAGAAATGCCTATTCTTGTCCACAAAACGGACAAGAATAGGACATGCCTCATAATTTTTGCGGGGCCACGGAACAGAGCAACGGATGCGGACCTATTGAAATGAATGGTTCCGTATACAGACCGTATGCAGAATCAAAATATGGCCCGTATACGGAACGCAAAAAAAAGTCACTTTAAAATTGGAAAACCCTCCCAAAAATGTCACTTTTTTTTATTGTATATTTTTTTGTGTGTGTCCGCAGTAAATCTTGTTGGCACACAACTCAGGGGACACTATTGCATTTTTAACCCCTTCGTGACTTCATTAATTTTAGCCTTAAGGACCAACAATATTTTCCCCCTTTGTGTTCTAGCAGTCACAACTTTTCAATTTTTTCTTCTAAATGTTTTTTTTTATTTATTTATTTATTTATTTAGCGGGATTAGTTGTAGGTTTTTTAGGAACCATTTTGGGGTACATATAGTGTATTAAGAAACTTTTATTATTTTATTTTTAGTGTGAAAGATAAAAAAACAGCAATTTTTACATTATTTTGTGTATTTTTTTTTTACGGAGTTCACTGTGTGGTAAAAATAATATAATTTTATTATGTGGGTCCGTACAATGATGATAATGTCATATTTCTATATATTTTTGCTGTTTTTTTCTCTCCTCCTGCAGCGGTCAGCTCTGCTGCTGCTCCCTCATTCTCCTCCACACTGAAGGGGATGGGGGGGAAGCTGCTTTTTATCTCCGGTTTGGTACCAGCTAGAAATATTGTTTGGAAGCTGACATTCCACGCATTTAGACAATACCAGAATGACAGCAATCTGTTCAGTACAGGGGAAGATATCACTGATAGAAATCGCGATGTAGTGAATGCAGGTGAAAGTGAAAGTAAAAGCAGGTTTTACCCCAGATTATTCCAGACTCAATTTCTAACAGTGATATAGAAACATAGAATGTGTCGGCAGATAAGAACCATTTGGCCCATCTAGTCTGCCCCATATACTGAGTACTATGGATAGCCCCTGGCCCTATCTTATATGAAGGATGGCCTTATGCCTATCCCATGCATGCTTAAACCCCTTCACTGTATTTGCAGCTACCACTTCTGCAGGAAGGCTATTCCATGCATCCACTACTCTCAGTAAAGTAATACTTCCTGATATTACTTTTAAACCTTTGCCCCTCTAATTTAAAACGATGTCCTCTTGTAGCAGTTTTTCTTCTTGTAAATATTCTCTCCTCTTTTACCTTGTTGATTCCCTTTATGTATTTAGCAGTTTCTCTCATCTCCCCTCTGTCTCGTCTTTCTTCCAAGCTATACATGTTAAGGTCCTTTAATCTTTCCTGGTAAGTTTTATCCTGCAATCCATGTACTAGTTTAGTAGCTCTTCTCTGAACTCTCTCCAAAGTATCAATATCCTTCTGGAGATATGGTCTCCAGTACTGAGCACAATACTCCAGATGAGGTCTCACTAGTGCTCTGTAGAGCGGCATGAGCGCCTCCCTCTGTCTACTGGTAATGCCTCTCCCTATACAACCAAGCATTCTGCTAGCATCTCCTGCTGCTCTATGACATTGTCTGCCTACCTTTAAGTCTTCTGAAATAATGACCCCTAAATCCCTTTCCTCAGATACTGAGCTTAGACTTTAGCTGTCATGTTTCCATCATACCTTATCCTGGTGGAAGATCCACTCCTAATTTTGCATCACTTATCAATCACTTATGCAAAACACTGACATGTGAATAAGGCCTAGGGGGTGTAGCTACTTAGGCCATACAAAGTAGACTCTGCAAATACACAGCAAAATTTGCAACGATTCAGCAACAGAATTCCTGTGCATGCTGTGAATTTTGCACAGATTTTTAATGCTATATGTGGATGGGGTATCGAAAACCGTATCCTCATATACCGGACTGTGAACTGTTGTAATATATTTGTAACATGTAAACTCACTCCAACAGTTGCCTGAGATGCTAGTTACCAGAGATTACCAATACTCTGCAGAGGACACTACTACAACTGAGAAGTGATGATGGATATTCAATGTATTTAAAGGGAATCTGTCACCACCTAGATCGCTTCTAACTCTTCATATGGCACTGTAGCTCTGCCATAGCCTTTTTCATATAAACCTTAATGTCTAGAACAATATTCACTATCCCCCCAACACACGTTTTTATAAATATGCTAATTGGGTTTAAAGGAGCCCAACGGCTGTACTTAACCATCTATGTTACAGATTCCCTTTAACACTGAGATATGCAAGTTAATTCTGATTTTTATTTGATATCTACTAATAACGCAGCGTCTGATACTCACCAGCTATCTGCAGCGCTCCCGTACTCTTTTGCATGGGCTGCTCAAGGCTCGGATGTTCCACCTGGAAAATGAATTCTGCGCCCTGATCCGATTCCACAGTGGGAGTGAAGATCAGACATGACTTATAGCAGTATGTATTACTGGGCTGTCGGCCTAACTCCTGGTTGCAGATCCTGTACGCCCCTTCTCCAGCTATGGGATGAGTCTCTCCGGATAGTCTGTCCTTCTTCAGCCACATCCCATTCAATACACCTGGAAAGCAGTTGGAGATTGTACATTCCAGGGAGGCCTCAGTGTTATTATAAAGAGGGGGCACCTGTATCTTCACTTCAGGATGATATGGGAAATCTACAGGAAATCAATGAATTCTGCGTGATTCACATGATCCGATAAAAATTACAGCAGTAACAAAACATTACAAAAAAACTTTGATAACAATTAAACTACAATATAATTACAGTGGTGCTTGAAAGTTTGTCCAGTTTCTGTTATGCAGTAGACTCCTCTCCTGCATAACAGAAACCGGACAGATCCGTTATGCTGGCCATAAGCTTCTAGTTCCTCTAATGGCACTCCGTTATGCAATTCCGTCATTGAATTGCTTGTTAGTCCGTGGTAACGGAATCCATAACATAATTCAGCAAATAGCCAAACCTCAAAACTTGAAGTTCGCTCATCCTTATTTGTGAACCCTTCAGAAGTTTCTATAGTTCTACATAAATTTGACCAAAAACTACATAAAGCTATGAATATTTTAGAATGGCCAAGTCAAAGTCCGGACCATAATCCAATAGAAATGTGATGGAAGGACCTGAAGCGAGCAGTTCATGGGAGAAAAACCACCATAATAACAGAGCTGAAGATATTGTGTATGGAAGAATAGGCTAAAATTCCGATGTGCAGGAATAATCAACAATTACTGAAAAGTTTAGTTGCATTTATTGCTGCACAAAAAGGTCGCACCACATACAGAAAGCAAAGGTTCACATAATTTTGCCACTCACAAACATGATATTAAAGGGGTTTTCCGAGAATTTTATACTGATGACTTATCCTCAGGATAGGTCAACAGTATCTGATTGGTGGGGGTCGGACACACGGGATCCCCTCCGATCAGCTGTTTGAGAAGTCAGCAGCGCTCCTGTGAGTGCCATGGCCTTCTCGCTGCTCTTCCTAGGCCAGGGACGTCACGTTCATCGTTCACGTGGCCTAGGAGCAGCTCAGTCCCATTCAAACAGCTGAACGGCGGGGGTCCTGGGTGTCGGTCCATCACCGATCAGATACTGATGCGCTATCCTGAGGATAGGTCATCAGTATAAAATGTTGGAAAACCCTTTCATTTAACCTAAAAAAATAAAATGGCCAAATCAAATATTTTGACTTATTAGTTCGATTTGGTTATCTTGATCAACTTTTAGGACTTGTGAAAATCTTATGTAGCTGTAGGTCAAGTTTATGCAGAAATATAGAAAATTCGGAAGGGTTTACAAACTTTCAGTCACTGTATAATGTTCACAAATAGATGACAATTATCACTAGAGTAAATTGTACATTGCACCCCAGGAAGGTATGTACTTACTGCACAGCCACTTACCGCCACTCACATACAGTCACATTACATTATATTTCTGGCTTCATTGAGTCCTGAGCTATAAGTACTTGGCTAGATTAGATAGACATAACAACTAGGGATGTCCCGATACCATTTTTTTAAGACTGAGTACGAGTACCGATACTTTTATTTAAGTACTCACCGATACCAATTACCGTTACTAATTTTAACAATAAAATACACACACATGTATTTTCTGACCACTGACCAACCAAAAGGCCCAAAAACAGAACTATAACATTCCAAGGAGACGTTATACTGTATGGGGGCAGCCACAAAGAGACGTTATACTGTATGGGGGCAGCCACAAAGAGACGTTATACTGTATGGGGGGGCCACAAGGAGACGTTATACTCTATGGGGCGGCCACAAGGAGACGTTATACTGTATGGGGGGGCCACAAGGAGACCTTACACTGTATGGGGGCAGCCACAAGGAGATATTATACTGTATGGGGGCAGCCACAAAGAGACGTTATACTGTATGGGGGCAGCCACAAGGAGACGTTATACTGTATGGGGGCAGCCACAAGGAGACGTTATACTGTATGGGGGGGCCACAAGGAGACGTTATACTGTATGGGGGGGCAGCCACAAGGAGACGTTATACTGTATGGGGGCAGCCACAAGGAGACGTTATACTGTATGGGGGGGCCACAAGGAGACGTTATACTGTATGGGGGGGCAGCCACAAGGAGACGTTATACTGTATGGGGCGGCCACAAGGAGACGTTACACTGTATGGGGGCAGCCACAAGGAGATGTTATACTGTATGGGGGCAGCCACAAGGAGACGTTATACTGTATGGGGGCAGCCACAAGGAGACGTTATACTGTATGGGGCAGCCACAAGGAGACGTTATACTGTATGGGGGCAGCCACAAGGAGACGTTATACTGTATGGGGGGCAGCCACAAGGAGACGTTACACTGTATGGGGGCAGCCACAAGGAGACGTTATACTGTATGGGGGCAGCCACAAGGAGACGTTATACTGTATGGGGGGGCCACAAGGAGACCTTACACTGTATGGGGGCAGCCACAAGGAGATATTATACTGTATGGGGGCAGCCACAAGGAGACGTTATACTGTATGGGGGCAGCCACAAGGAGACGTTATACTGTATGGGGGCAGCCACAAGGAGACGTTATACTGTATGGGGGCAGCCACAAGGAGACGTTATACTGTATGGGGGGGCAGCCACAAGGAGACGTTATACTGTATGGGGCGGCCACAAGGAGACGTTACACTGTATGGGGGGGCAGCCACAAGGAGATGTTATACTGTATGGGGGCAGCCACAAGGAGACGTTATACTGTATGGGGCAGCCACAAGGAGACGTTATATACTGTATGGGGCAGCCACAAGGAGACGTTATACTGTATGGGGCAGCCACAAGGAGACGTTATACTGTATGGGGGCAGCCACAAGGAGACGTTATACTGTATGGGGGCAGCCACAAGGAGACGTTATACTGTATGGGGGGCAGCCACAAGGAGACGTTACACTGTATGGGGGCAGCCACAAGGAGACGTTATACTGTATGGGGGCAGCCACAAGGAGACGTTATACTGTATGGGGCAGCCACAAAGAGACGTTACACTGTATGGGGGCAGCCACAAGGAGACGTTATACTGTATGGGGCGGCCACAAGGAGACGTTATACTGTATGGGGGGCAGCCACAAGGAGACGTTATACTGTATGGGGGCAGCCACAAGGAGACGTTATATACTGTATGGGGGCAGCCACAAGGAGACGTTATACTGTATGGGGCAGCCACAAAGAGACGTTATACTGTATGGGGCGGCCACAAGGAGACGTTATACTGTATGGGGCGGCCACAAGGAGACGTTATACTGTATGGGGGCAGCCACAAGGAGACGTTATATACTGTATGGGGGCAGCCACAAGGAGACGTTATACTGTATGGGGCAGCCACAAGGAGACGTTATATACTGTATGGGGGCAGCCACAAAGAGACGTTATACTGTATGGGGCGGCCACAAGGAGACGTTATACTGTATGGGGCGGCCACAAGGAGACGTTATACTGTATGGGGGCAGCCACAAGGAGACGTTATACTGTATGGGGGCAGCCACAAGGAGACGTTATACTGTATGGGGCGGCCACAAGGAGACGTTATACTGTATGGGGCGGCCACAAGGAGACGTTACACTGTATGGGGCGGCCACAAGGAGACGTTATACTGTATGGGGGCCACAAAGAGACGTTATACTGTATGGGGCGGCCACAAGGAGACGTTATACTGTATGGGGGGCAGCCACAAGGAGACGTTATACTGTATGGGGGCCACAAAGAGACGTTATACTGTATGGGGCGGCCACAAGGAGACGTTATACTGTATGGGGGGCAGCCACAAGGAGACGTTATACTGTATGGGGCGGCCACAAGGAGACGTTATACTGTATGGGGCGGCCACAAGGAGACGTTATACTGTATGGGGCGGCCACAAGGAGACGTTATACTGTATGGGGGCCACAAGGAGACGTTATACTGTATGGGGCGGCCACAAGGAGACGTTATACTGTATGGGGCGGCCACAAGGAGACGTTACACTGTATGGGGCGGCCACAAGGAGACGTTACACTGTATGGGGCGGCCACAAGGAGACGTTACACTGTATGGGGCGGCCACAAGGAGACGTTATACTGTATGGGGCGGCCACAAGGAGCCGTTATACTGTATGGGGGCAGCCACAAGGAGACGTTACACTGTATGGGGGCAGCCACAAGGAGACGTTATACTGTATGGGGCAGCCACAAGGAGACGTTATACTGTATGGGGCAGCCACAAGGAGACGTTATACTGTATGGGGCAGCCACAAGGAGACGTTATACTGTATGGGGGCCACAAGGAGACATTATACTGTATGGGGGCAGCCACAAGGAGACGTTATACTGTATGGGAGCAGCCACAAGGAGACGTTACACTGTATGGGGGCCACAAGGAGACATTATACTGTATGGGGGGCCACAAGGAGACGTTATACTGTATGGGGGCAGCCACAAGGAGACGTTATACTGTATGGGGGCAGCCACAAGGAGACGTTATACTGTATGGGGGCAGCCACAAGGAGATGTTATACTGTATGGGGGGCAGCCACAAGGAGACGTTACACTGTATGGGGGGCCACAAGGAGACGTTATACTGTATGGGGGCAGCCACAAGGAGACGTTATACTGTATGGGAACAGCCACAAGGAGACGTTATACTGTATGGGGGCAGCCACAAGGAGACGTTATACTGTATGGGGCAGCCACAAGGAGACATTATACTGTATGGGGGGCCACAAGGAGACGTTATACTGTATGGGGGCAGCCACAAGGAGACATTATACTGTATGGGGGGCCACAAGGAGATGTTATACTGTATGGGGTCAGCCACAAGGAGACGTTATACTGTATGGGGCGGCCACAAGGAGACGTTATACTGTATGGGGGCCACAAGGAGACGTTATACTGTATGGGGGCAGCCACAAGGAGACATTATACTGTATGGGGGGCCACAAGGAGATGTTATACTGTATGGGGGGCCACAAGGAGATGTTATACTGTATGGGGTCAGCCACAAGGAGACGTTATACTGTATGGGGCGGCCACAAGGAGACGTTATACTGTATGGGGGCCACAAGGAGACGTTATACTGTATGGGGGCAGCCACACTGAGACATTATACTGTATGGGGCGGCCACAAGGAGACGTTATACTGTATGGGGGCAGCCACAAGGAGACATTATACTGTATGCGGGGCCACAAGGAGACGTTATACTGTATGGGGGCAGCCACAAGGAGATGTTATACTGTATGGGGGCAGCCACAAGGAGACGCTATACTGTATGGGGGCAGCCACAAGGAGACATTATACTGTATGGGGGCAGCCACAAGGAGACGTTACACTGTATGGGGGCAGCCACAAGGAGACGTTACACTGTATGGGGGCCACAAGGAGACGTTATACTGTATGGGGGGCAGCCACAAGGAGACGTTACACTGTATGGGGGCAGCCACAAGGAGACGTTACACTGTATGGGGGCCACAAGGAGACGTTATACTGTATGGGGGCCACAAGGAGACGTTATACTGTATAGGGGCAGCCACAAGGAGACGTTATACTGTATGGGGGCAGCCACAAGGAGATGTTATACTGTATGGGGTCAGCCACAAGGAGACGTTATACTGTATGGGGGCAGCCACACTGAGACATTATACTGTATGGGGCGGCCACAAGGAGACGTTATACTGTATGGGGGCAGCCACAAGGAGACATTATACTGTATGCGGGGCCACAAGGAGACGTTATACTGTATAGGGGCAGCCACAAGGAGATGTTATACTGTATGGGGGCAGCCACAAGGAGACGCTATACTGTATGGGGGCAGCCACAAGGAGACATTATACTGTATGGGGGCAGCCACAAGGAGACGTTACACTGTATGGGGGCAGCCACAAGGAGACGTTACACTGTATGGGGGCCACAAGGAGACGTTATACTGTATGGGGGCAGCCACAAGGAGACATTATACTGTATGCGGGGCCACAAGGAGACGTTATACTGTATAGGGGCAGCCACAAGGAGATGTTATACTGTATGGGGGCAGCCACAAGGAGACGCTATACTGTATGGGGGCAGCCACAAGGAGACATTATACTGTATGGGGGCAGCCACAAGGAGACGTTACACTGTATGGGGGCAGCCACAAGGAGACGTTACACTGTATGGGGGCCACAAGGAGACGTTATACTGTATGGGGGGCAGCCACAAGGAGACGTTACACTGTATGGGGGCAGCCACAAGGAGACGTTACACTGTATGGGGGCATCCACAAGGAGACGTTATACTGTATGGGGGGGCCACAAGGAGATGTTATACTGTATGGGGGCAGCCACAAGGAGACGTTATACTGTATGGGGGCAGCCACAAGGAGACGTTATACTGTATGGGGGCAGCCACAAGGAGATGTTATACTGTATGGGGGCAGCTACAAGGAGACGTTATACTGTATGGGGGCAGCCACAAGGAGACGTTATACTGTATGGGGGCAGCCACAAGGAGACGTTATACTGTATGGGGGCAGCCACAAGGAGACGTTATACTGTATGGGGGCCACAAGGAGACGTTATACTGTATGGGGGCAGCCACAAGGAGACGTTATACTGTATGGGGGCAGCCACAAGGAGACGTTATACTGTATGGGGGCAGCCACAAGGAGATGTTATACTGTATGGGATCAGCCACAAGGAGACGTTATACTGTATGGGGTCAGCCACAAGGAGACATTATACCGTATGGGGCAGCCACAAGGAGACGTTACACTGTATGGGGCAGCCACAAGGAGACGTTACACTGTATGGGGGGCAGCCACAAGGAGACGCTACTGTAAGGAGTCAGGACAACAATTTTTAAAGCCCCCCCTCCTCAGTATAATAGTCTTGTGGCCATCATACAGTAATGTATATTTCTTCTTGCCCTAATGCCTGCTTTTAGAGATCAATGTGCAGCTTGTAGGCAGGAAGGGAAGGACCAGGGCCATAGAAGACAGACACTATCACTTTTAGAGGGACTCGCTCCTGGCAAACACAGCTCTGCTGCAGTGAATGCAGTGGAGCAGACTGTGATGTAATTACAATGTATAGTTATTGCAGGGACTCAGAGAATCGTCTGAGAGTTTATTAGTTAAAAGAATCTAATGAGTCAGAGACTGTGTCTCCGAGTCCCTGCCGGGCCTCCTGCTCTGCTACATGCCCCCTGTACACACACAGCTCCACTACATGCTATGTTAATAATGCCCCCCCTTCCCCCGGACGGACTTACAGGGAGCCGCAGAGCAGGAGGCCTGGCAGGGACTCGGTGACACCGTCTGTGACTCATTGGATTCTTTTAACTAATAAACTGTCAGACGATTCTCTGAGTCCCTGCACTACGCTCCCTGTGCTGTGAGTCTCTGATTGGTTGGAGGGCGGGGCGGGCGGGGCTAGCTTCCACTGTCTGCTCCTATTACACTGCCTGCTGCTGCCTCTGAAGCTGTTAGCTGTGCGAGACGCAGGGGCCGCGGACGACACATAGAAGCGGCGCACAGGTATCGGCAGTGGTATCGGGGACATTTGCACGAGTACATGTACTCGTGCAAATGCCCGGTATCGGTCCCGATACCGATACTGGTATCGGGACATCCCTAATATGGAGCCGAAAGTGCCAGATGGTAAATGATATAAATATAGACTTTTATTATAATATATCAAGACACAATTAAAATTGCAATTACATGCATATGATGCCAGAGGACAGGGAACAAAAAAGGAACAGGGAAGGAAAAAACGGAGCCACCCTGGGAGGGACACACTGGTCAAAAATACGTAAATACATAGGATCAATAGGGATGTATATGGTATAATAACCTACCCTAGGATCACATACATGTACATAATGAATGGTGAGTCACTAATCAACTGCAGAGAGCCAATAGCAAACAAAAAATAATAAAGTAGGTGAAACAAACACCCCCTGACGAAGGCACGCCGAAACGCGCGTTGGGGTAGCGCCATCCTGGTTGTCACACTTCTGGTCTACTTTAGGTGAGTCCCTTCTGCATGTTTACCCTCTTGATTTCTCTTACCTGGATGTTTACTGACATCTTAGGTTCACATCCAGTGTGGCTATCATCTACAGCTGTTTGTTTCACCTACTTTATTATTTTTTGTTTGCTATTGGCTCTCTGCAGTTGATTAGTGACTCACCATTCATTATGTACATGTATGTGATCCTAGGGTAGGTTATTATACCATATACATCCCTATTTATCCTATGTATTTACGTATTTTTGACCAGTGTGTCCCTCCCAGGGTGGCTCCGTTTTTTCCTTCCCTGTTCCTTTTTTGTTCCCTGTCCTCTGGCATCATATGCATGTAATTGTTATATTATAATAAAAGTCTACATTTATACCATTTACCATCTGGCACTTTCGGCTCCATTTTCTTTTGTTGTTCTGCCATTGTACTCGGGAGCTTGTGCCGAGTTATTTCTCGGGGGTGTCATTTGTGGATATATTAGGTGGGCACTGTCCCCCCTTTTCACTCTCCAAACCCCCTGGGGTCTTTTTCCCTTTTCTGATTAGATAGACATAACCTAATATTTATACTAATTATTAGGGATGTCCCGATACCGATACCAGTATCGGGACCGATACCGGGCATTTGCACGAGTACATGTACTCGTGCAAATGTCCCCGATACCACTGCCGATACCTGTGCGCCGCTTCTATGTGTCGTCCGCGGCCCCTGCGTCTCGCACAGCTAACAGCTTCAGAGGCAGCAGCAGGCAGTGTAATAGGAGCAGACAGTGGAAGCTAGCCCCGCCCCTCCCCGCCCTCCAACCAATCAGAGACTCACAGCACAGGGAGCGTAGTGCAGGGACTCAGAGAATCGTCTGACAGTTTATTAGTTAAAAGAATCCAATGAGTCACAGACTGTGTCACCGAGTCCGTGCCGGGCCTCCTGCTCTGCGGCTCCCTGTAAGTCCGTCCGGGGGAAGGGGGGGGGGGTGCATTATTAACATAGCATGTAGTGGAGCTGTGTGTGTACAGGGTGCATGTAGCAGAGCAGGAGGCCCGGCAGGGACTCGGTGACACAGTCTCTGACTCATTAGATTCTTTTAACTAATAAACTCTCAGACGATTCTCTGAGTCCCTGCAATAACTATACATTGTAATTACATCAGTCTGCTCCACTGCATTCACTGCAGCAGAGCTGTGTTTGCCAGGAGCGAGTCCCTCTAAAGGTGTAGTGTCTTCTATGGCCCTGGTCCTTCCCTTCCTGCAAGCTGCACATTGATCTCTAAAAGCAGGCATTAGGGCAAGAAGAAATATACATTACTGTATGATGGCCACAAGACTATTATACTGAGGAGGGGCTTCAAAAATTGTTGTCCTGACTCCTTACAGTAGCGTCTCCTTGTGGCTGCCCCCATACAGTATAACGTCTCCTTGTGGCTGCCCCCATACAGTATAACGTCTCCTTGTGGCTGCCCCCATACAGTATAACGTCTCCTTGTGGCTGCCCCCATACAGTATAACGTCTCCTTGTGGCCCCCATACAGTATAACGTCTCCTTGTGGCTGCCCCCATACAGTATAACGTCTCCTTGTGGCCGCCCCATACAGTATAACATCTCCTTGTGGCTGCCCCCATACAGTGTAACGTCTCCTTGTGGCCGCCCCATACAGTATAATATCTCCTTGTGGCCCCCATACAGTGTAACGTCTCCTTGTGGCTGCCCCATACAGTATAACGTCTCCTTGTAGCTGCCCCCATACAGTATAACGTCTCCTTGTGGCTGCCCCCATACAGTGTAACGTCTCCTTGTGGCTGCCCCCATACAGTATAACGTCTCCTTGTGGCCCCCATACAGTGTAACGTCTCCTTGTGGCTGCCCCCATACAGTGTAACGTCTCCTTGTGGCTGCCCCCATACAGTATAATGTCTCCTTGTGGCTGCCCCCATACAGTATAGCGTCTCCTTGTGGCTGCCCCCATACAGTATAACATCTCCTTGTGGCTGCCCCCATACAGTATAACGTCTCCTTGTGGCCCCCCATACAGTATAATGTCTCCTTGTGGCTGCCCCCATACAGTATAACGTCTCCTTGTGGCCCCCATACAGTATAACGTCTCCTTGTGGCCGCCCCATACAGTATAACGTCTCCTTGTGGCTGACCCCATACAGTATAACATCTCCTTGTGGCCCCCCATACAGTATAATGTCTCCTTGTGGCTGCCCCCATACAGTATAACGTCTCCTTGTGGCCCCCCATACAGTATAACGTCTCCTTGTGGCCGCCCCATACAGTATAACGTCTCCTTGTGGCTGACCCCATACAGTATAACATCTCCTTGTGGCCCCCCATACAGTATAATGTCTCCTTGTGGCTGCCCCCATACAGTATAACGTCTCCTTGTGGCCCCCCATACAGTATAACGTCTCCTTGTGGCCGCCCCATACAGTATAACGTCTCCTTGTGGCCCCCATACAGTGTAACGTCTCCTTGTGGCCGCCCCATACAGTATAACGTCTCCTTGTGGCCGCCCCATACAGTATAACGTCTCCTTGTGGCCCCCATACAGTGTAACGTCTCCTTGTGGCCGCCCCATACAGTGCAACGTCTCCTTGTGGCCGCCCCATACAGTGTAACGTCTCCTTGTGGCCGCCCCATACAGTATAACGTCTCCTTGTGGCCGCCCCATACAGTGTAACGTCTCCTTGTGGCTGCCCCCATACAGTGTAATGTCTCCTTGTGGCTGCCCCCATACAGTGTAACGTCTCCTTGTGGCCCCCATACAGTGTAACGTCTCCTTGTGGCTGCCCCCCATACAGTGTAACGTCTCCTTGTGGCTGCCCCCCATACAGTGTAACGTCTCCTTGTGGCTGCCCCCATACAGTATAACGTCTCCTTGTGGCCGCCCCATACAGTATAACGTCTCTTTGTGGCTGCCCCTATACAGTATAACGTCTCCTTGTGGCTGCCCCATACAGTATAACATCTCCTTGTGGCTGCCCCCATACAGTATAACATCTCCTTGTGGCTGCACCCCATACAGTATAACATCTCCTTGTGGCCGCCCCATACAGTATAACATCTCCTTGTGGCTGCCCCCATACAGTATAACGTCTCCTTGTGGCCGCCCCATACAGTATAACGTCTCTTTGTGGCTGCCCCTATACAGTATAACGTCTCCTTGTGGCTGCCCCATACAGTATAACATCTCCTTGTGGCTGCCCCCATACAGTATAACATCTCCTTGTGGCTGCCCCCCATACAGTATAACATCTCCTTGTGGCTGCCCCATACAGTATAACATCTCCTTGTGGCTGCCCCCATACAGTATAACGTCTCTTTGTGGCCCCCATACAGTATAAGGTCTCCTTGTGGCCGCCCCATACAGTATAACATCTCCTTGTGGCTGCCCCCATACAGTATAACGTCTCCTTGTGGCTGCCCCATACAGTATAATGTCTCCTTTTGGCTGCCCCCATACAGTATAACGTCTCCTTGTGGCTGCCCCCATACAGTATAACGTCTCTTTGTGGCCCCCATACAGTATAACGTCTCCTTGTGGCTGCCCCCATACAGTATAACGTCTCCTTGTGGCCCCCATACAGTATAATGTCTCCTTGTGGCTGCCCCCATACAGTATAACGTCTCTTTGTGGCCCCCATACAGTATAATGTCTCCTTTTGGCTGCCCCCATACAGTATAGCGCCTCCTTTTGGCTGCCCCCATACAGTATAACGTCTCCTTGTGGCCCCCATACAGTATAATGTCTCCTTGGAATGTTATAGTTCTGTTTTTGGGCCTTTTGGTTGGTCAGTGGTCAGAAAATACATGTGTGTGTATTTTATTGTTAAAATTAGTATCGGTAATTGGTATCGGTGAGTACTTAAATAAAAGTATCGGTACTCGTACTCAGTCTTAAAAAAATGGTATCGGGACATCCCTACTAATTATATATACCATATATATATATATATATATATATAATAATGAAAGTTCAGGGCAGCACACCTAGTAGCAAGTGTTGGGTGCCAGCGGTGTCGACACTCGATCAAAAGTATCAAACAGCCAGAAGAATAAACACACCGCAGCACATCCGTATGGTGAAAAATGGTGGGATCCTTTATTCACCCAAGCAGCGACGTTTCGGTCCGCTTGCTGGGACCATTTTCAAGCCTATATATATATACACACACACACACACACACTGGGAGTAACATTAGGTTAGCCAATCAATGGGAATTTGAAGAACCAAGTCTAAAGCAAACAGATAAACAGATGAAGACAACTTAAGGCTATGTTCACATGTTTAGGATTGGAAGACTATTAAAGGCTGTGTACACCTTTGGGGCAATTTTTTTTTATTATTGCATTGTACTCATTTTGAGCTAAAAATCATTTTTTTAATCGGTCTTTATTAATTATATGGAGCCCTTTTCTCTGTACAGAGCTGAGATGCTCTAGTAGCAGCCTTTGGATTTTCTCTCCTTTATGTCAGACCAGGAGCTGATGGCTCTTTATCTCTGCTCTCTGACATTATACACACTCATTATAGCTCAGTTATTATCTTACTGATAAGAATGTGGCTTAAATAAGTTTATCACCTTTTAGTAATTTACAGATAAGGATTATTAGATGACCGGCACAAAGTGAAAGTACCAGTCAGTTAGAAAAACAGTTAAACCTTTGTGACAGAACAGCTCAATATTTTAACCCTTTCCCAACTGCAATCTGTATATATACGTGATAGCTGCACATGCCCCGTGCAGCTATCACGTCTATAAACGTCAAGACAGTTCTTTAATCCAAGCGCTGCAAAGCGCTTGGATTAAAGCTTCTGCCCCCGCACTGCTGCTGTCACGGACAGCATACAGTTCAGTAATGCCGGCAAGGGACCAATCAGAGTGGCCCCTTGCCGACAATCGATCCGATTGGTTAGTTTGTGCAGACTAACCAATCGGATCGCGGCAGTGGAAAAAATGCCGGTTTCAGGCTCTGATCTGCGCTCTGCAGATCACAGCCTGAAATCAGGTAGTGTCTCTGTGGCCCCCAATCTGTGCCCCCTTCCTGTGCCCCCCGATCTGTGCTCCTCCAACACCCCCCTGTGCGCGCCTGCCCCTGATGAAGTAGTTTCCCCGCCCGATCCATATTTATGTAGTCCCTCCCTGATGCGGTCCGCCCCATGCTGTCTCCCCGCCCCTCCTGCCCCAGCCTCCCTCACCCTCAAGGTTAGCCGTACCCCAATACAACCCCCCCCCCCCATTCCAGCGCTGCCCCCGATCCTGTGCCCCCGATCCTGTGCCCCCGCTGTGTGTGATGGCGGCGGCTCCATTCCTGAGCCGCCGCCATCAGCAGCGAGTGTCAGCTCTATGCTGACACTCTGCTGTAACCCCATAGATGCTGCGGTTGCAGCATCCATGGGGTTAATAGAGGGAGGGAGCTCCCTCTCTGAACCATCGGGGCTGCAGCGCTGATAGCAGCGCCCGATGGTTGCCATGGCAACCGGACGCTTTGCAAAGGCGTCCGGTTGCCATGGCAAAGGCATCTGGTGCTGCCACCTACAGGGCATCTAATAGTATTATACTTTGCAATGCAAGAGCATTGCAAAGTATAGTACAGCCATCAGCCCCATTGGATCTTCATGATCCAAGAGGGACTTGATAAAAAAGGAAAGTGAAAATAATAAAAATGAAAAATAAATAAAAATGTAAATTAAAAAAAGAAATTGCCTTTTCCTATAAAAAAAATAAAAAAATAAAATACACATATTAGGTGTCACCGCGTCCGTAACGACCGTCTCTATAAATATATCACATGATAGACCCAGTCCGATAAACACTATTAAAAAAAAATAAAAAAAACTGTGCCAAAAAAAGCTATTTTTGTCACCTTACATCACAAATAGTGCAACAGCAAGCGATAAAAAAGGCTTATGACCCCCAAAATAGTACCAATTAAACCGTCACCTCATCCCGCAAAACATGATACCCTATTTAAGACAATCGCCCAAAAAATATAAAAGCTATGGCTCTCAAACTATGGAGACACTAAAACATAATTTTTTTGGTTTCAGAAATGCTATTATTGTGTAAAACTTAAATAAATAAGAAAAAGTATACATATTAGGTATTGCCACGTCCGTAACGATCTTCTCTATAAAACTATCACATGACCTAACTCCTCAGATGAACGCTGTAAAAATAAATAAATGAAAACTGTTCCAAAACAGCCAATTTTTTGGTCACCTTGCCATATAAAGTGTAATAATGAATGATCAAAAAATCCTATGTACCCAAAAATGGTACCAATTAAAACCTCAACACTTTCTGCAAAAAACGAGCCCTTGCACAAGACGATCGGCAGAAAAATAAAAAACATATGGCGTTCAGAAAACCAATCCAGCAAAATCTGCCTTCCAAAAACCGTATGGCATTCCTTTCCTTCTGCGCCCTGCCGTGTGCCCGTACAGCAGTTTACGACCACATGTGGGGTGTTTCTGTAAACCGCGGAATCAGGGTAATAAATATTGAGTTTTGTTTGGCTGTTAACCCTCAATGTGTTAAATAAAAAAATGCAATAAAATGGAAAATCTGCCAAAAATGTGAAATTTAGAAATTTCATCTCCATTTTCCTTTAATTCTTGTGGAACACCTAAAGGGTTAAAAAAGTTTGTAAAATCAGTTTTGAGTAACTTGAGGGGTGTAGTTTTTGCAATGGGGTCATTTATGGGGGTATCCACTATGTAGGCCCCACAAAGTGACTTCAGACCTGAACTGGTCCTTATAAAGTGGGTTTTGGAAATTTTCTTAAAAATTTGAAGAATTGCTTCTAAACTTCTAAGCCTTCTAACGTCCTAAAAAAATAAAATGACATTTCCAAAATGATGCCAACATAAAGTAGACATATGGGAAATGTTAAGTAATAAATATTTTATTAGATATGACTTTCTGTTTTAGAAGCAGAGAAATTGAAATTTGTAAAATTGTGAATTTTTCAAAATTTTGGGTACATTTTGGATTTTTTCATAAATAAAGGTGAAATATATTGACTCAAATATATGACTATCATGAAGTACAATATGTCACGAGAAAACAATCTCAGAATGGTTTGGATAAGTAAAAGTGTTCCAAAGCTATTACCACATAAAGTGACGCATGTCAGATTTGTAAATTTTGACCTGGACATTAGGGCATCAATGACCCTTGGTCACGAAAGGGTTAATCAAAGCGAATCGAAACTATGATTTTATCCAAAAATGAGTAAAATGCGATCATAAAAAATTGCCCCCGAAGGTGTACATAGCCTTTAAAGGTGCAGATTCTGTTTATAAATTCGTAGTGAAACCGTTGACATTTCATGTCCAGAGCAAGTGAATGGAACATTTCATATCTCATTTACATGCAAGAAAAAGTAACTGTGGAATATGTAACCAGAGATTACACAATCTAGATTAGTCAATGGGGTTTATCCTTGTGCGGATTCGCAGCACAAATCTGAGGTCCAGTTTTGGTTTTCTGCCTCGGATGTACAACACACGTCAAATTTAAGCTCGACTGCAGTCCCAAAAATAGTTCACATATTTACAAGGGCCACCTACCACCATTATCATCTTATTCTGCATCAGGTAAAATAGATAATACATTCATAATAGTTTCCCCTAACTTATTATCATCTGTATTATATTATTATGGAGTTGCACAATTATACCTGTTCCCCTCTCCTCGTCTCTCACCTTTATCTCTTATAGACACCTCTCTGCTCCTGGGGTCATCCATGGACTCATGGCTCCACGTCACACAGGTTTTGAAGTTGGGGTTCTTCATCACCTCCTCAGATACTGTACATTCACTGGTAACAGAATATAATTTATCCACGTTATTTGGATATCTTTCTGTTGATGGGCAGGTCTGTGTCTCTTGGTCCGATCCACAAGTCCACTTTATCTGGATATCTTTGGGATAGAATCTCTCTAGAACCAGAGAATATTTCACCTCTTCTTTGCCCAGAGTTACTCTGACTGGTTTTCTATTCTTTGGCTGACCTAGAAAATAATGAAAAGATTCAAGGAGACTGAGTTTAGTGTATTTTGGGGGAGAAGGCATGCAAAAACTCTGCAGCCAGATCTGAATGGAAAGTATATGCTGAAATCTGAAAAAGTCAATAAACAAGTCAATAAACATGCGATTATACCCTAGAGAGGATGTCCACTCCAGATCCAAGGCCCTGCGTGGTGTCATGCACTTACCTGCCTATGCTCCACTTCCAATTCTCCTCCCAGACACCAGAGCAAACAGTAATGGCAGGCAGCGCATGCGCAGAGCATGAGTCTCTCCTGCCAATTTTAAGTTGTTCAATACCGGTGTGCTTTGATACTTGAACCGCTGCGATCCAGCTTCCCCTACTACGGTTTCAAATTCTTACTCTACCACATCCTAATCTAGTTTGACCTCCGTTACCTGACTCCCTGGCACTGCATTATTGTTGTGCCCGACTTACATATCCGTCCTTGCAGATTGCACAGCTCAGAGGAGAAGATCTGTGGGTTGATTCTATCCCTGGTATAGCAGGAATCAGATAAATGCACATGGACATAGCACTAAATAATTCTAGCTGCTTGAATGGACAATAAATAATAACACAGTATGCAATAAGCTCCTGCACTCCCCCTAGTGGTGGCTACAGGAAGACAAATTTTAATCATTAAATTCTATCTGAATGCAAAGGATTTGGAGCTATGTATCAGAAGAAAAGTTTCAATCCATATAAAGATATATTAAGACACTAATGAGCAGAAATTTGATCTAAAATTATGTTAATGGTTGGATGCTTTAAACTAGGGCTGCACGATATGGGAATTTTGTGCGATTGCGATTAGGGCCCTAAAAATTGCGATAACGATGTGCGATGTGATATTTTAAGGGAATTGTGCTAGAGGTCTATTTGCTTGGATTTTCCCATATGAGCCGCTGACGCGGCTGGGTATGACATAGTTATGGGGGATCTGTGGATGACGCTGTTATGCGGGAGATCTGTGGAGGACGCTGTTATGCGGGAGATCTGTGGAGGACGCTGTTATGCGGGAGATCTGTGGAGGACGCTGTTATGTGGGAGATCTGTGGATGACGCTGTTATGTGGGGGATCTGTGGAGGACGCTGTTATGTGGGGGGTCTGTGGATGACGCTGTTATGTGGGAGATCTGTGGAGGACGCTGTTATGCGGGAGATCTGTGGATGGCGCTGTTATGTGGGAGATCTGTGGATGACGCTGTTATGTGGGGGATCTGTGGAGGACGCTGTTATGTGGGGGGTCTGTGGAGGTGTAGATCTGTGGATGACGCTGTTATGGGGGATCTGCGCAGGACTCTGTTATGGGGGATCTGCGGAGGACACTGTTATGGGGGATCTGCGGAGGACACTTATGGGGGATCTGCGGAGGACACTGTTATGGGGGATCTGCGGAGGACACTGTTATGGGGGACCTGCGGAGGACACTGTTATGGGGGACCTGCGGAGGACACTGTTATGGGGGACCTGCGGAGGACACTGTTATGGGGGACCTGCGGAGGACACTGTTATGGGGGACCTGCGGAGGACACTGTTATGGGGGACCTGCGGCGGACACTGTTATGGGGGACCTGCGGAGGACACTGTTATGGGGGACCTGCGGAGGACACTGTTATGGGGGACGTGCGGAGGGCACTGTTATGGGGGACCTGCGGAGGGCACTGTTATGGGGGACCTGCGGAGGGCACTGTTATGGGGGACCTGCGGAGGGCACTGTTATGGGGGACCTGCGGAGGGCACTGTTATGGGGGACCTGCGGAGGGCACTGTTATGGGGGACCTGCGGAGGGCACTGTTATGGGGGACCTGCGGAGGGCACTGTTATGGGGGACCTGCGGAGGGCACTGTTATGGGGGACCTGCGGAGGGCACTGTTATGGGGGACCTGCGGAGGGCACTGTTATGGGGGACCTGCGGAGGGCACTGTTATGGGGGACCTGCGGAGGGCACTGTTATGGGGGACCTGCGGAGGGCACTGTTATTGGGGACCTGCGGAGGGCACTGTTATGGGGGACCTGCGGAGGGCACTGTTATGGGGGACCTGCGGAGGGCACTGTTATGGGGGACCTGCGGAGGGCACTGTTATGGGGGACCTGCGGAGGGCACTGTTATGGGGGACCTGCGGAGGGCACTGTTATTGGGGACCTGCGGAGGGCACTGTTATGGGGGACCTGCGGAGGGCACTGTTATGGGGGACCTGCGGAGGGCACTGTTATGGGGGACTTGCGGAGGGCACTGTTATGGGGGACCTGCGGAGGGCACTGTTTTGGGGGACCTGCGGAGGGCACTGTTATAGGGGACCTGTGGAGGACACTGTTAGGGGGGGATCTGCGGAGGACACTTATGGGGGACCTGTGGATGGCACTGTTATAGGGGATGTGTGCTATGACACATGGGGCCATGAGGGGGGCCAGCATAAGACACACATAGCATCTTATGCTGGTCCCCCTCATGGCCCTATGTGTCCCTTCATGTGTCCTAAACGCACATAACTCTCTTATTCATAAAATGGCCAGCCTCTGTACTTTCACTATGAATGCACTGCAGTGCAGAGAGCGGCAGAGAGCGAGCCGGCCGGCGCGTGACTGACGTCACTGTCACGCTCCTCCCACTTAATTCAGGAAGAAGGAGCGTGACTAAGTGACGTCAGTCACGCGCCGGCCGGCTGCCTCGCTCGCTCCCGCTCGTCGCTGCAGTGCATTCATCGTGAAAGTAAGTACAGAGGTTGGACCTGTTATCAATAGGACAGAGGACTTTTTATCAATAGGGGCCCCTTCATATATAATCGCGGCATTTTCGGGTCGGCCGAATCGCCAAATCGCATTTGCCAATTATCGCGATTCGATTACTTTAGCGATATATCGTGCATCCCTACTTTAAACCTCTTGTAAAATGGACATGCCCAATGCACTCACCCTGCACACGTAAGGGTCCGCTGCTTCTCTCTAGTGGTCTCTCCAGGCTGGGATGCTCCACTCTGCAGATGATTTCTGATTCCTGGTCTTTCAGAGTCGGGGTGAACAGCAGACTGGCTGTACAGGAGTATGTGGAGTCCGGCTGTCTCTGGGACTCAGTGACTGATGTCTTATACTTATCATTGCCGTGTAATAGAGCATATTCCAGAGCGTCCTTCTCCTTCTTATACCAGCTCACAGTCACAGCATCAGGGAAATAGCTGGAGATGTTGTACTGGAGAGTGTTTGATTGACCCATCAGGACATGAGGTACGGGAACCTCCTGGATTACAGGATGCCACGGAAAACCTTGAGATATTGAAAGAAAGTGAGTGCGTCTGGCAAATTTGTCTTCACTTTACACCTATACCACATAGAAACATGGATGTGCATGTTATAGTACAGGGTGGGTAGATGTATCACACACTGAATTATCTATGAACTGTTACTGATGAGTGTTGTCTTCATGAAACAGATTTGCTCCAGTTCTCACCTGTCTTAACTAGACATTAAAGGGGTTTTCCGGGACTTTAATACTGATGGCCTATCCTCAGGATAGGCCATCAATATCTGATTGGAGGGAGCCCATCACCCAGCTCCCTCGCCAATCAGCTGATCTGCAGTGGCTTCAGAGCCAGAAACCTGTAGTGTGGTGGACGGAGCTGGTAACTGCAGTGCTGCTCCCATTAAAGTGAAGTGAATTAAAGCTTTAAAGGGGTTATCCCATGACTTATGTTGAAAATGAAAACGAGATATGATCTAGTACATGACAACCTCTTTCTAACAAAGCTAGAACCAGCCCTGTACCTCACATGGATCCAGAGATCTCCACATTCATTGCTCTGCTAGATTTATATCAAGCTGACAGCTCAAGGGGAGTGTCCTTACTGCTGCAGCTCAGGGGGCGTGTCCATGCTCTCCTATCACAGCTCAGGAGATAGTTGAAGGATTAAACTGAGCATGTGCGGCCATCTCAGTGAGCAGGTCAAAGAAATAAGAAAAAGAACTAACAGCAGGTGGTGCTATGCAGATAAATGGAATAACTCAGTGGCTATGCTAAATTTGTAATTACATGCAACTACAAAAGAATTCAGATTTAGGTGCTGGTTTGAAAACTGTAGAATATTTTTTATGGGACAACCCCTTTAAACGTGTTTTCCTAGAATTTACATTTATCATCTATACATAGGATAGAGAATGTGTCTGACCCCTGGGGACCCCACCACTGGGACCCCCACTGATCACAAAAACCGGGGTCCAGTGTGCCCCGTTCCTCTTCACTGCATCCCCTGCACTAAGGAGAAGCTTAAATTAGGTGGCAGTTGAGCATACATGCTGCTACTCCATTCCAAGTCTGCAGGACTGGTTGAGACACTCAACTACAGCACTTTGCTAACTTTGTAAGTGCCACAGACATTAAATGAATCTGCACAGCATCTGCTCGACTGCCACATTCAAACTCCCCCTTTAATGCTATGTGCAGTGAAGAGGAATGGGGGACATTGGCCAATGCCAGGACACTGATGAGGTACAAATCTTTCCACTAGAAATTCTCTATAAGTCAGCTTACAAATACTGATACAAAACATTGACCATAAGTGTGAAGAGGCCAGAAATATTAGGTGTCACGTGCCGGAGGTCCCGGGGGCACCTCCGAGACGCATTGCGAGCCAGGCGTGGAAAAGGTATCGCTTGGAACGGGAATTCCCCCTCCGGGAAATTCATGGAGCCCGCTTTCGGAGGCGGTCCTGCTACCGACTGGAGCCTTCTAGGAGCGCAGCCATGATGTCATGAACAAGGAACGCAACCAACATGACATCAACCGAAACCGACTAAGAACGCAACCATCATGGAACCTGGAGCCGACTGGAACGTCTAGGAGTGCAGCCAGCATGTCATGAACAAGGAACGCAACCATCATGACATGAACATAGAATGGAAACATGAACAGGCATAGCGAGGTACAAGACACGGAACGGAACAGAAGACAACAATGCAGAACCAGGCGGCCCATACCGAGATGTAGGTGGCCGGACAAAGGCAAAACCTGGCAAAGCAAGACATAGACAGACATGACAAAGCCAAAAGGGCATGACACCCATCGGGCATGGACATGAACAGACATGAACAAAGACATAGCAGGGTACAGACACCCTCAAGGTATCGCATGGCATGGTGTGGCATGGATAGCAGAAACAGAAACATAGCAGGGTACTGGACAGCCTGAATTAACAGAACTGGCCCCCAGAATGCACACAAGAACAGGAACTGACTGAATTAACAGAACTGACCACAAGCTATGTAGACTGAGCCCTGAACCTCCACGCTCAAAGACAGAAGTAGCAGCCTACCCAGCGCACCTAAAAGGACACGCCCAGCAGGGAGGTACCTAATCAGGTCAGGGGTAAACATGAAACCACAGAAGAGAAGCTGCGATACAGGACGTTTCCCCTAGCAACCACGGAAAGCCGTAGCCAGAACGCAAGGGCGCAACAGGCCTGAATACCCACTGGGAGACGATACTGCCTGAGAGCAGTCACAAACCACGACGTGACATTAGGTTAGCTAATCAATGGGAATTTGAGGAACCAAGTCTAAAGCAAACAGATAAACAGATGAAGACAACTTAAGGCTATGTTCACATGTTAAGAGTATTAAAGGCTGTGTACACCTTTGGAGGCAATTATTTTTTTATTATTGCATTGTACTCATTTTGAGCTAAAAATCATTTTTTTTAATTGGTCTTTATTAAACATATGGAGCCCTTTTCTCTGTACAGAGCCGAGATGCTCTAGTAGCAGCCTTTGGATTTTCTCTCCTTTATGTCAGACCAGGAGCTGATGGCTCCTTATCTCTGCTCTCCGACATTATACACACTCATTATAGCTCAGTTATTATCTTACTGATAAGATTGTGGCCTAAATAAGTTTTTTATCACCTTTTAGTAATTTACAGATAAGGATTATTAGATGACCGGCACAAAGTGAAAGTACCAGTCAGTTAGAAAAACAGTTAAACCTTTGTGACAGAACAGCTCAATATTTTAATAAAGGTCAATTAAAAATAAGATTTTTTGCCAAAAATGAGTAAAATGCAATCATAACAAATTGCCCCCGAAGGTGTACATAGGCTTTAAGGTGCAGATTCTGTTTCTAAATTCTTAGTGAAACCATTGACATTTCATGTCCAGAGCAAGTGAATGGAACATTTCATATCTCATTTACATGCAAGAAAAAGTAACTGTGGAATATGTAGCCGGAGATTACACAATCTAGATTATTAAATGGGGTTTATCCTTGAGCGGATTGGCAGCACAAATCCGAGGTCCAGTCTTGGTTTTCTGCCTCGGATGTACAACACGCGTCAAATTTAAGCTTGACTGCAGTCCTTAAAATAGTTCACATATTTACAAGGGCCACCTACCACCATTATCATCTTATTCTGCATCAGGTAAAATAGATAATACATTCATAATAGTTTCCCCTAATTTATTATCATCTGTATTATATTATTATGGACTTGCACAATTCCCCCCCCCACCGCAAAATACTGGTGACCACGTACAGTGGACATGAAGTGACATAAGGGAGTGTGTCTTGAGCCGTGAGCTCCACCATATTTAATGGATGGTACATAAAATCTTCATCTCTTTGGAGCAATGTTCTCCAGCCTCAGTGTCTTGCTCTCCATTTGTAAAGTCTCATTGGTATAATTCTAATTATACCTGTTCCCCTCTCTTCGTCTCTCACCTTTATCTCTTATAGACACCTCTCTGCTCCTGGGGTCATCCATGGACTCATGGCTCCACGTCACACAGGTTTTGAAGTTGGGGTTCTTCATCACCTCCTCAGATACTGTACATTCACTGGTAACAGAATATAATTTATCCACGTTATTTGGATATCTTTCTGTTGATGGGCAGGTCTGTGTCTCTTGGTCCGATCCACAAGTCCACTTTATCTGGATATCTTTGGGATAGAATCTCTCTAGAACCAGAGAATATTTCACCTCTTCTGTGCCCAGAGTTACTCTGACTGGTTTTCTATTCTTTGGCTGACCTAGAAAATAATGAAAAAATTCAAGGAGACCGAGTTTTAGTGTATTTTTGTTGTAGAAGGCATGCAAAAACTCTGCAGCCAGATCTGAATGGAAAGTATATGCTGAAATCTGAAAAAGTCAATAAACAAGTCAACAAACATGCGATTATACCCTAGAGAGGATGTCCACTCCAGATCCAAGTCCCTGCGTGGTGTCATGCACTTACCTGCCTATGCTCCACTGCCAATTCTCCTCCCAGACACCAGAGCAAACAGTAATGGCAGGCAGCGCATGCGCAGAGCATGAGTCTCTCCTGCCAATCAAAGTCCTAGGCGGACTATTTAAAGTTGTTCAATACCGGTGTGCTTTGATACTAGAACTGTTGTGATCCAGCTTCCCTACTACGGTTTAAAATTCTCTACTCTACCACATCCTAATCCAGTTTGACCTCCGTTACCTGACTCCATGGCACTGCATTATTGTTGTGCCCGATTTACATATCTGTTCTTGCAGGTTGCACAGCTCAGAGGAGAAGATCTGTGGGTTGATTCTATCCCTGGTATAGCAGGAATCAGATAAATGCGCATGGACATAGCACTAAATGATTCTAGATGTTTGAATGGACAATAAATAATAACACAGTATGCAATAAGCTCCTGCACTCCCCCTAGTGGTGGCTACAGGAAGACACATTTTAATCATGAAAATCTATCTGAATGCAAGGGATTTGGAGCTATGTATCAGAAGAAAAGTTTCAATCCATATAAAGATATATTAAGACACTAATGAGCAGAAGTTTGATCTAAAATTATGTTAATGGTTGGATGCTTTAAACCTCTTGTAAAATGGACATGCCCAATGCACTCACCCTGCACACGTAAGGGTCCGCTGCTTCCCTCTAGTGGTCTCTCCAGGCTGGGATGCTCCACTCTGCAGATGATTTCTGATTTCTGGTCTTTCAGAGTCGGGGTGAACAGCAGACTGGCTGTACAGGAGTATGTGGAGTCCGGCTGTCTCTGGGCCTCAGTGACTGATGTCTTATACTTATCATTGCCGTGTAATGGAGCATATTCCAGAGCGTCCTTCTCCTTCTTATACCAGCTCACAGTCACAGCATCAGGGAAATAGCTGGAGATGTTGTACTGAAGAGTGTTTGATTGATTCATCAGGACATGAGGTACGGGAACCTCCTGGATTACAGGATGCCACGGAAAACCTTGAGATATTGAAAGAAAGTGAGTGCGTCTGGCACATTTTTCTTCACTTTACACCTATACCACATAGAAACATGGATGTGCATGTTATAGTACAGGGTGGGTAGATGTATCACACACTGAATTATCTATGAACTGTTACTGATGAGTGTTGTCTTCATGAAACAGATTTGCTCCAGTTCTCACCTGTCTTAACTAGACATTAAAGGGGTTTTCCGGGACTTTAATACTGATGGCCTATCCTCAGGATGGGCCATCAATATCTGATTGGAGGGAGCCCATCACCCAGCTCCCTCACCAATCAGATGATCTGCAGTGGCTTCAGAGCCAGAAACCTGTAGTGTGGTGGACGGAGCTGGTAACTGCAGTGCTGCTCCCATTAAAGTGAAGTGAATTAAAGCTTTAAAGGGGTTATCCCATGACTTATGTTGAAAATGAAAACAAGATATCATATAGGACATGACAACCTCTTTCTAACAAAGCTAGAACCAGCCCTGCACCTCACATGGATCCAGAGATCTCCACATTCATTGCTCTGCTAGATTTATATCAAGCTGACAGCTCAAGGGGAGTGTCCTTACTGCTGCAGCTCAGGGGGCATGTCCATGCTCTTCCTATCACAGCTCAGGGGGCATGTCCATGCTCTCCCTATCACAGCTCAGGAGGCAGTTAGAGGATGAAACTGAGCATGTGCGCCCATCTCACTGAGTAGGACAAAGAAATAAGAAAAAGAACTAAGGGTCCATTCACACGTCCGTTTTGGTGTTCCGCATCCGTTCCGATTAAAAACGGAACGTTATGCGGATCCATTCATTTTCAATGGAATCCGCAAATAATCGGAGAGCACTCATGGTGCTCTCCGATTCCGTGATTCCGTTCCGTTCCGTGGGTTCCGTTATTCGGATCCTGGAAAAAAAATATACGCTGTCCTACTATATGTCCGATTTTGCGTTCTGTCATCCCATTCTAGTCAATGGATCCGTCAAAAAATCGGATGACATGCTAAAAGCATCCTCATGTCATTCAGATTTTCGGATCCGCAAAAAACAGAAACGTTTATCTGGAAAGGTAAAAATACTGACGTGTGAATGCATCCTTACAGCAGGTGGTGCTATGCAGATACATTTTATGGAATAACTCAGTGGCTATGCTAAATTTGTAATTACATCCAACTACAAAATAATTCAGAATTAGGTGCTGGTTTGAAAACTGTAGAATATTTTTTGTGGGACAACCCCTTTAAACGTGTTTTCCTAGAATTTACATTTATCATCTATACATAGGATAGGGAATGTTTCTGACCCCTGGGGACCCCACCACTGGGACCCCCACTGATCACAAAAACCAGGGTCCAGTGTCCCCGATCCTCTTCACTGCATCCCCTGCACTAAGGAGAAGCTTAAATTAAGTGGCAGACCAGCATACATGCTGCTACTCCATTCCAAGTCTGCAGGACTGGTTGAGACACTCAACTACAGCACTTTGCTAACTTTGTCAGTGCCACAGACATTGAATGAAGCTGCACAGCATATGCATGACTGCCACATTCAAACTCCCCCCTTACTGCTATGTGCAGTGAAGAGGAATGGGGGACATTGGCCAATGCCAGGACACTGATGAGGTACAAATCTTTCCACTAGAGATTTTCTATAAGTCGGCTTACAAATACTGATACGAAACATTGACCATAAGTGTGAAGAGGCCATTGGACCACATTGATTGTTTAGTTTATGCCTGATTTTGGAAGTTGCATTTACAATTGTGCCAAATCTACACATTAATTGATGCCATTTGCCTTATTACACCAAAAAAAGAAAATTGACAAGAAAAGTTGGCATTGTCAAGATGTACATTTTTTGTAAGGCCTCATGCACTCTGCCGTTGTGCGGCCGTTCCATGCATTGAGGTTCCTAATGCACGGGCAACATCCGTGTGGCGGCCGGGACGGATCGAGACCCATTCAACTTGAATGGGTCCGTGATCCGTCCGCAGTGTAAAAAAATAGAACATGTTCTATTTTTTTGCAGTGCGGAGGCACGGGCAGAAACACCATGGAAACACTCCGTAGTGCTTCCGTTCCGCACCGCATCTCCCGGATTGTGGACCTATTCAAGTGAATAGGTCCGCATCCGTGATGTGGGGTGCACACGGCCGGTGCCCGTGTATTGCGGACCCGCTGTACGCGGGCCGGCCAACGGCCGTGTGCATGAGGCCTAGCGGTTACAAACCAGCAAGTCAGTGGTGCAAATGTAAATTAACTTAAAGCTGGTGCAAAAAATTAAATAAAAAAATACATAAAAAGGTCATACAGTTCCAAATGCACCACACTTAGGAGTGTGCCTTCTTAACAACTGCTCAATTTTTTTTGTGCAAAATTTCCTTATTAATAAATGTGGACCAAGGTGGAAGAAATGGCCACCAGCCTTGTAAACATATGAGAGGTATAGAGTCTTTCGTATCTTTCTTACTGTTAGCTAGGTCTCTCCAGGACAGGACGCTTGTTCTCTTTTCCTTCATGGTTTTGTGACTCCAGGTCACGCTCAGTTTAAAGTTCGGATCTTTAAAGAGACTTCCTTGGACAGTGCACTGGCTGCAGACATTATATGTGTGATCAGCATTTTCCTGGAAATCTTCTTTGGATGTCAGTGGATTTTGTTCTGTTGCCCATTTGACAGTTATATGTTTTGGATAAAAGTTCTGCAGAGTCAGAGCACAAATCACCTCCCCGGACTCCGTAAGAGCTGCTTTTACAGGATCTAACAATTGGGGCTTAGCTAGAAGATAATATATAACATATCAGATACAGTATATAAATGTCTGCATTGTCATTGGCTAAAGAAAAAACAGATTATACATATGTGTACAGGATCAGTCAGCAGGAATTACTTCATCAAGTCGTATACTCCATCACATCCAGAGCGGACTTCAAAGTTCTGCTTCTTTACTATTAGTATTTCTGCTGCACTTCTGGTGCTTTAAAGGCTATGGACACCTCTACAGCTTCACTTTCAGTCCATTTGTGGACTAGCAGGCTCTCTGTTTCACAGTGAATCCATCAAGTTGCCGCTATAATGGCTCGATCTGTAGCCCTTATCTCTGAACGCCTGACATCATAAACATTCACTATAGCGAAACTCTTATCAAGTTGATAAGAATATGGCATAAATGAGTGTTTATTAGCTTCAGGAGTTCAGAGATAAGGGCTACCCAAAAACTCTCTACGGATGGCTGACTTTGCTATATTGCCCTGTCAAATCTTAAGGCTTGTTGGGAAGTTGGATTTGACTCATAGGGAGCCAGTTCCAGGAAGCGGTGCTAGCAAGTTGGTTCTCTTCCTTTGGAGATACCTCTTTGAATATTGAGAGACTCAATTTTTAGGGGTACAGATAGGGCGATCAGTCACAAAGACCGGGATCATCGAACGGTGTGTTGTTTTCCTGGCGCTCAAGTTCGACACATCGTGGATCGTGTTGACAGATTACTGGGAGGGGCTGGAGAAGATCTAGTGGTCATGGTCCATATCAGAACCAATGACAAAGTTAGAGGTAGGTGGAGCGTCCTTAAAAATGATTTTAGGGTTTTAGGTCAAAAACTTAGGGCAAGGACATCAAAGGTAGTATTTTCCGAAATACTGCCTGTACCACGAGCCACACAAGAAAGGCAGTGGGAGATTAGGGAGGGGAACAAGTGGCTCAAGAACTGGTGTAGGAAAGAGGGGTTTGTGTTCCTGGAGAACTGGGCCGACTTCTCGATCGGCTACAGGCTCTATCATAGGGACGGGCTGCACCTCAATGGGGAAGGGGCAGCTGTGCTGGGGAGAAAGATGGACAGAAGGTTGGAGGAGTGTTTAAACTAGGGACTGGGGGGGAGGGAAATTACATTATAGGAGGGGAAGATAGTGCAGATAGAGACCGGTAATGGGACTAGGGGACTAGGGGAGGAATGGAAGGAGGGACTAGAACAGCTCAGAAGGAAAAGTGTAGGGTAAAAAATATACATAAACCTCTTAAATGTATGTATACTAATGCCAGAAGCCTGACTAATAAAACTGGTGAACTGGAATTAGTGATGTGTGAGGAGAACTATGACAGTGGGAATAACTGAGACATGGCTGGATGATCGCTATGACAGTGGGAATAACTGAGACATGGCTAGATGATAGCTATGACAGTGGGAATAACTGAGACATGGCTGGATGATAGCTATGACAGTGGGAATAACTGAGACATGGCTGGATGATAGCTATGACAGTGGGAATAACTGAGACACGGCTGGATGATAGCTATGACAGTGGGAATAACTGAGACATGGCTGGATGATAGCTATGACAGTAGGAATAACTGAGACACGGCTGGATGATAGCTATGACAGTGGGAATAACTGAGACATGGCTGGATGATAGCTATGACAGTGGGAATAACTGAGACACGGCTGGATGATAGCTATGACAGTGGGAATAACTGAGACATGGCTGGATGATAGCTATGACAGTGGGAATAACTGAGACACGGCTGGATGATAGCTATGACAGTGGGAATAACTGAGACACGGCTGGATGATAGCTATGACAGTGGGAATAACTGAGACACGGCTGGATGATAGCTATGACAGTGGGAATAACTGAGACACGGCTGGATGATAGCTATGACAGTGGGAATAACTGAGACATGGCTGGATGATAGCTATGACAGTGGGAATAACTGAGACATGGCTGGATGATAGCTATGACAGTGGGAATAACTGAGACATGGCTGGATGATAGTTATGACAGTGGAAATAACTGAGACAAGGCTGGATGATAGTTATGACAGTGGGAATAACTGAGACATGGCTGGATGATAGCTATGACAGTGGGAATAACTGAGACATGGCTGGATGATAGCTATGACAGTGGGAATAACCGAGACATGGCTGGATGATAGCTATGACAGTGGGAATAACTGAGACATGGCTGGATGATAGCTATGACAGTGGGAATAACTGAGACACGGCTGGATGATAGCTATGACAGTGGGAATAACTGAGACATGGCTGGATGATAGTTATGACAGTGGGAATAACTGAGACATGGCTGGAGGATAGCTATGACAGTAGGAATAACTGAGACACGGCTGGATGATAGCTATGACAGTAGGAATAACTGAGACACGGCTGGATGATAGCTATGACAGTGGGAATAACTGAGACACGGCTGGATGATAACTATGACAGTAGGAATAACTGAGACACGGCTGGATGATAGCTATGACAGTGGGAATAACTGAGACACGGCTGGATGATAGCTATGACAGTGGGGATAACTGAAACATGGCTGGATGATAGCTATGACAGTGGGAATAACTGAGACATGGCTGGATGATAGCTATGACAGTGGGAATAACTGAGACATGGCTGGATGATAGCTATGACAGTGGGAATAACTGAGACATGGCTGGATGATAGCTATGACAGTGGGAATAACTGAGACATGGATGGATGATAGCTATGACAGTAGGAATAACTGAGACGTGGCTGGATGATAGTTATGACTGGGCAGTTAATGTACAGGGTTACAGTCTGTTTATAAAGTATCGCCAAAACCGGAGAGGGGGAGGGGTTCTCCTTTATGTAAAGTCCTGTCTAAAGCCCACATTCCAGGAAGATATAAGTGAGGGACATGAACATGTGGAGTCACTGTGGGGAGAGATACATGGAGGCAAAAACAACAATAAATTACTAATAGGAGTTTACTATAAACCACCTAATATACCGGAGTCCACAGGAAATCTACTACTAAACGAGATAGACGAGGCGGCAAATCATAATGAGGTGGTTATTATGGGGGACTTCAACTACCCAGATATAGACTGGAAAACTGAAACCTGTACATCTCATAAAGGAAACAGGTTCTTGGCAATAACCAAAGACAATTACCTTTCCCAACTGGTTCAGGACCCGACTAGAGGGACGGCCATACTGGACTTAGTATTAACCAATAGACCTGACAGAACAACAAACGTGCAGGTCGGGGGACACCTGGGAAATAGTGACCAGAAAGTAATAACCTTCCAATTATCATTCAGAAGAGCGTTTCTTCAGGGAGGAACAAAAATTCCAAACTTCAAAAAAGCAAAATTTAGCCAAGTAAGAGAGGCCATAGGCCTAACTAACTGAGACAAAGTCCTCAAAAATAAAAATACAGCCACAAAATGGAATATTTTTAAAAGCATCCTAAAATCTAATTGTGAGAGATACATACCTTATGAGAATAAAGGGTTAAGGAACAAGAAGAAACCAATGTGGATAAATAGAACTGTAAAGGAAGTAATAAATGACATAAAGAAAGCATTTAAATCACTAAAACAGGAGGTTAGCGAGGAAGCACTGAAAAACTATAAAGGAAAAAATTGAATATGTAAAAAAAAAAAAATGCCAAACTAGAGACCAAGTGACTAATTGCCAAAGAGAGCAAAACTAACCCTAAAATGTTCTTCAATTATATAAATGGTAAAAAGTATAACTCTGAAGGTGTCGGCCCTCTACAGAGTAATGAGGGGGGAGTGGCAGAGAGCGACGAGGAGAAAGCAAAGCTATTAAATATTTTTTTCTCCACTGTATTCACTGAAGAAAATAAACTGTCAGATGAAATGCAGAATGTAAAAGTAAATTCCCCATTAAAAGTGTCCTGTCTGACCCAGGAAGAAGTACAGCGGCGTCTTAAAAAGATCAAAATAGACAAATCGCCAGGACCAGATGGCATACACCCCCGTATCCTAAGAGAATTAAGTAGTGTCATAGTTAGACCCTTATTTCTGATATTTAAGGACTCTATACTGACAGGGAGTGTTCCACAGGATTGTCGCATAGCAAATGTGGTGCCAATCAAAAAGGGTAGGGTACAAAAACAGAGCCCGGAAACTATAGGCCGGTAAGTTTAACACCTGTCATGGGTAAACTGTTTGAAGGTTTTCTAAGAGATGCTATTTTGGAGTACCTCAATGAAAATAAGCAAATAACGCCATATCAGCATGGCTTCATAAGGGATCGGTCATGTCAAACTAATTTAATCAGTTTCTATGAGGAGGTAAGTTCGAGACTTGACCGCGGCGAATCAATGGATGTCGTATATCTGGACTTCTCCAAAGCATTTCACACTGTACCGCATAAAAGGTTAGTATATAAAATGAGAATGCTCGGACTGGGAGAAAACGTCTGTATGTGGGTAAGTAACTGGCTGAGGGATAGAAAACAGAGGGTGGTTATTAACGGTACACACTCAGATTGGGTCACTGTCACTAGTGGAGTATCTCAGGGGTCAGTATTGGGCCCTATTATCTTCAATATATTTATTAATGATCTTGTAGAAGGCTTGCACAGTAAAATATCAATTTTTGCAGATGACACTAAACTGTGTAAAGTAATTAACACTGAAGAGGACTGTATACAGCTACAGAGGGATCTGGATAGATTGGAGGCTTGAGCAGAGAAGTGAAGTGGCAGATGAGGTTTAACACTGACAAATGTAAAGTTATGCACATGGGAAGGAATAATGCAAGTCACCCGTACATACTAAATGGTAAATCACTGGGTAGCACTGACATGGAAAAGGACCTAGGAATTTTAGTGAACAGCAAACTTAGGGCTCTTTCACACTTGCGTTGTTCTTTTCCGGCATAGAGTTCCGTCGTCGGGGCTCTATGCCGGAAAAATCCAGGATTATCCCAATGCATTCTGAATGGAGAGAAATCCGTTCAGGATGCATCAGGATGTCTTCAATTCCGGAACGGAATGTTTTTTGGCCGGAGCAAATACTGCAGCATGCTGCGCTTTTTGCTCCGGCCAAAAATCCTGAACACTTGCCGCAAGGCCGGATCCGGAATTAATGCCCATTGAAAGGCATTAATCCGGATCCGGCCTTAAGCTAAACGTCGTTTCGGCGCATTACCGGATCCGACGTTCAGCTTTTTCTGAATGGTTACCATGGCTGCCAGGACGCTAAAGTCCTGTCTGCCATGGTAAAGTGTAGTGGGGAGCGGGGGAGCAGCACACCCACCGTCCGCGCGGCGCCCGGGGCGCCCCAGAGTGACGCCAGGGCGCCCCACGCGCATGGACCACGCGATCGCATGGATCACGCGATCCATGCGCATGGGGCGCCCCGACGCCACCCCGGAGCGCCCCGGGAGCCGCACGGGCGGCAAGCACACTGCTCCCCCGCTCCCCACCACTACCATGGCAACCAGGACTTTAATAGCGTCCTGGCTGCCATAGTAACACTAAATGCATTTTGAAGACGGATCAGTCTTCAAATGCTTTCAGTTATCTTGCGGTGTTACGAATCCGGAGGGCACCTCCGGCAACGGAAGTGCACGCCGGATCCCAACAACGCAAGTGTGAAAGAGCCCTAAGCAGTAAAAAACTGTGTCAGGCAGCTGCTGCCAAGGCCAATAAGATAATGGGTTGCATCAAAAGGGCATAGATGCCCGTGATGAGAACATAGTCCGACCACTTTACAAATCACTGGTCAGACCACACATGGAGGACTGTGTACAGTTCTGGGCTCCTGTGAACAAGGCAGACATAGCAGAGCTGGAGGGGG
Source organism: Bufo bufo (assembly GCF_905171765.1). Lineage (NCBI taxonomy): Eukaryota > Metazoa > Chordata > Amphibia > Anura > Bufonidae > Bufo > Bufo bufo. The sequence continues at coordinate 13,988,975 of NC_053395.1, forward strand.
TTCAGAGGAGGGCAACTAAAGTAATAACTGGAATGGGTGAACTACAGTACCCTGAAAGATTATCAAAATTAGGGTTATTCACTTTAGAAAAAAGTATAAATGTATGTATAAATATATCAGGGGTCAGTACAGAGATCACTCCCATCATCTATTTATCCCCAGGACTGTGACTGTGACGAGGGGACATCCTCTGCGTCTGGAGGAAAGAAGGTTTGTACAGAAACATAGAAGAGGATTCTTTACGGTAAGAGCAGTGAGACTATGGAACTCTCTGCCTGAGGAGGTGGTGATGGTGAGTACAATAAAGGAATTCAAGAGGGGCCTGGATGTATTTCTGGAGCGTAATAATATTACAGGCTATAGCTACTAGAGAGGGGTCGGTGATCCAGGGAGTTATTCTGATGCCTGAATGGAGTCAGGAAGAATTTTTTTCCCCTTAAGTGGGGAGAATTCGCTTTTACCTCATAGTTTTTTTTTTGCCTTCCTCTGGATCAACTTGCAGGATAACAGGCCGAACTGGATGGACAAATGTCTTTTTTCGGCCTTATATACTATGTTACTATGTTATATTGGTTTCCCATGGATAATTACCAATAATTCTCCATACAGGACTGGTCTTTGTGAGGAGATTCAGCACCCTGTCTGAGCCACATTCAGTGCTTAAAATTACATATATCGATGATCATTCTAGGAACCCATCTAACACAAGGTTAATACAGGAGATTCATTCACATGCAGATAGTTTTACCATTAACTGATTTCGGCTGAAGATTCTTGGTCTTGGTTTCACCATCAGAGGTAACTGTGCAGGTGATAAGAGATCCATAATGTTTCCTCACTGTTGGTATAAATGTCATTATACTGGTGATATGAAACAGTCCTTCTACATCAGACTCATCGGTTTCCTTTACAAGGAAATAACCAGAAGTCTTCAGAGCTTCCCTCTTCCCGAGCGGCTGTGCCGCAGAGCTGGATAATTCCTGGACGTTGCCGTCCCCCTCAGTCACCGTCCACACGACTGTAACGTCCTCAGGACAATAAGACACTGGACACTGAAGAGACAGCTTTTTCTCATGCGTCCACTGATCACTTCCTCTGATGTCCCCAACAATAAGTCGCTGGTAATCTGACAGAACAAGAGATAAATGACAAACTAAGGTCAAAGGGTCAAAAGGTTAATGGTGACTACACATTTACAGCCATTTTTCCACTAGGAATGGGGACTGGACCCGCAGGCTTATGTTTGGTGGTGGCCACAACAGTCCGATCCCCTATAATGAGAGGTGATATAATTACTGGATATACCGTAGACATCTTTGATAGGAAAACCTTATTAAGTGCACAATCCAATTTGGGGGAATTTATCATTCCGCTTGAGCCAGAAATTTTTTATCAAAGAGTGGCAAATTTTGGTGCATGTTTTTCTAAATTTACATTATATTCACCACTTTTTGAAATAGTGTGCAGGTCTTAGCGTGACCTGATAGACTTACTATAATTTATAGAAGAAACTGGCGTAGGCTATGGTGCAGTGTTTTTTTGTTTCAAATCTACTCAGCTTAGATGTCACAGGGGCACATATTTATTATAATATTTATATGCCTGTACCTTTTACTTCTTATTCTGCACTTTGGACTAAGGCTGGCATATGAAAAACCAGTCTTACTAAATTTCATGAATAATAGAAGCTCAGTTCTCTTTCCAAAACTAATAATCAGCCAGCGAGTGCGATAAAGCCAGCCGTAGACACCTCACCAACACTGGCCGGCTATCAGAGAGATATTTGCTTACCCTCTAACCCCCGACCACGCGGTGCTTCTATCCACACCAAGGTCTGATTTTACCTACAGTATATGAAAAAAGCAGAAGTGGCCGATTGTCTCTACAGTGAGGCTTCTGATTTGGCTCGGCAGAAAAAGAAAAACAGGGCATGTGTGGCGATACAGCAGTAAGGGCGGGTTCGCATTGGTACACAGAATTCCGTTATAGCTTCTGTTATAACGGAATATAAAGGAATTTAGGACGTAATGCAAACGGAAGCCTTTAAGAGGCATTTTCCGTCATGTATAATAGATACAAACTGAACCATTACACTTCCCCATAGACATGTATTAGGACGGAGCAAAACGGAATGCCTCTTAAAGGCTTGCTATTTTGCATTCCGTCCTTAAATTCCATTATAACTCTGTTATAACGAAACCTATAACGGAATTCCATAACGCCAATCCGAACCCGCCCTAACACTTAAAATCAGAGTTGCTTTTGCTGCATCTAGACCCAGCAGTTCTACCACAAGACTGAAACCTCAGGAAATTCAGTCATTGTGGTTCTACAGAAATCCTGTGATAACCACAAAGAGGAAGCAGTAATACCACAGCCTGATCCTGTGCCCATGGAAAGCGGTGTATAAAATTATTTATACATGACCATATAACAATCTCCTCTCGCTAGACTCGAGCGCAGCTCCATTACAGCATCAGAAAAAGGCACTGCAAGGAGCTAAACCCCTCGGTAGAGGGCACTCATTACAAATTTAGGCTCCTAAAAACGTGACTTTACTGGTTTAGAAAGAGTTTATAGATGGTGTCCCCTGTTCAGGGCAATCATCAGAAAACAGCCACAGAGGACCTCTCTTTCTCTCTCTCTCTATATATATATCTATATAATATGGAGCCAGGGGGCGGATTGGCCATAGACCTTACTGGGAAATTTCCCGGTGGGCCAATGCCCAAGGGGCCACCTGAGCCCTTCTCACGGCTGGTCAGTGGAAGATTTTGGAGTTGTATTTTGTGATGGACTGTGGTATTTGGTTCTGTTGGGGTGGTATAATGTGCCGCAATATAATATTGCTAGGCCTGCCTACTTGTGTTGGCCCTGCCTTCCATCAATTTGGATTCGACTACAAAATGGGGCCACTTTTAGTATTTTTTCCAGGGCCACTTTAAGTTCCCAGTCTGTCCCTGTATGGAGCACACAACAAGTTGATTTCAATAGTAATTTAAAAGGGTATTCCGATTATTAAAAGTTATCTTATATCCACAGGGTAGAAGATAATTGTTAGAAATAGATTGCCCAAAAACTCACTTTTCTGTGGTATTATGGATGCCAAGTCCTGCACCCCATCATGAGGAGCAGAAACTGCTTGCAGTGTTTTAGGAGCAGAATCTGTTTGACTTTCTTCCAGAGGAGCAGAATCTGTTTGACTTTCTTCCAGAGGAGCAGAATCTGTTTGACTTTCTTCCAGAGGAGCAGAATCTGTTTGACTTTCTTCCAGAGGAGCAGAATCTGTTTGACTTTCTTCCAGAGGAGCAGAATCTGTTTGACTTTCTTCCAGAGGAGCAGAATCTGTTTGACTTTCTTCCAGAGGAGCAGAATCTGTTTGACTTTTATCCTGAGGTGGAGCTGAGCTCTTGACATCTGGAAAACACATCACACGTCCATCTTATGGCACTCCAGACATCCAGACTGCCTCCTTTATGCACCGGCCACAGATCCCTTGAAAAAGGTCAGTTTTGACCGAAACGTTGGGACTTTTCTATATGGCCAATAATCTACCTATTCATTCTTTATATCTGGATGGCAATTGATTATGTAAAGATATACAAGATGTATTAAAACTACACTTTGCAAGACAAATCTCCAGTGTGCCATAGATTATTCTGAGACATCTTATGGCACTGACCTCAATATGTTTCATGTTGCAGAGTTTACTGTCAAAACACCGTATGATGAAGGTGTCCAGGACAAGTCTCTCATGACCTTCAATAAGTGTTCTTTCCACTCAGTGTCACACAGTAAACCACCAATGTGGAGCGAGGCAGACATTTATTACAGAGAGGTGACAGGCCATGGGAGAGGCAGTTGTCCGCTGGTTCCCACACTTTCTACTCTTCATTTTGGGATGCCGGCAGCTGCACCAGCAGGAAGGAGTTGGATGTGAGTGTTGTTCAGTCTGACTATAGGATCTGAATTAATCTGGTAGGCATTGTGGACGGCAGCTTTGGCTGGCATGGGGGAGTGCGAATACCATGAGGTATTGTAGCTGAATACACACAATGAATGCTTATGATTGACATGAAGCACCATCAAAAAAGAGGTAGCCCAGTTTGTTTAATTCGGTCATAATCTCTTCGACCATGGTATAATTCTTAGAATGTATACAAGGGGGTACATTATCACTTATGTATTCCACTATGTAAAAGGGTTTGTCCAGACTTCAGCATATTTTATAAAAAGTTTATAATACTCCTTACTAATACTCCTGTAACCGATCCCCCACAGGCCTTCATTGATGATGCTTTTGACATGGAAGTGCGACCGCCAATCACTGATCCATGTCTGAACGTCCTTGCTGGAAGCCGTACTATACAAATAGGCAGAGGGTCCGCTCAGCAGCAGCACAAGAGTGGCGGGGGACTGGAAAGGGGAGTACAGTGGTCCTTCAAGTTACAATATTCATTGGTTCCAGGACGACCATTGAATTAGTGAAACCATTGTAAGTTGAGTCCATAACTCTATGAAAAACTAGTAATTGGTTCCAAAGCCCAAAAATGTCATCCCAGAATAAGAAAAAGTAAAGTTCTAAGAAAAACAGGCAGATAACCAAAGACATATAAAGCAAGTCCTTAAGTAAAACAGACAGGAATAGATGCTGGAAGTTGTAAATGGCTTTCTACATTGAGGGCAGGAGCTTCTTCAGGATCTTGCATAGTACATACATCTACCAGAAAAATAAAATTGAGTTGCTGCTCAGCTGGTATCTAAAAGAGCAGCTCATCCTGGCACAGACGGGGGGCAGAACAGAACGTTCAGTACCGCAGAGGAGCTACTAGACAACCAAAAAGGTTGAGTCTAGTTTCAACTTACGATGGCCCAGAAAAGACCATTGTATGTTGGAAATATTGTATCCTGAGGCCCTTGTATCATGAGGGAGCACTGTATTAGTTTGTTATTTTACACCTTTGTAAGACACACAACCCCTTTGAGCTGTGAAACTTTTGGCTTCTCATAAATTAGGTATTTATAATAAATATACATTTCTATAAAGGCCGTATGGAAATGACAATAGAATACATTCACATGGTCTTTCAGCATCACCTTGTATAGAGAGGGGTCCGGTGCGCTTTTCTGCTGGTTTTTCTAAACTGGGATGCTCCACTCTGCAGATGAACTCTGTTCCATGGTCCGCGATGATGGATGGAGTAAACTTTAAGCATGCTTTATATGTGAGTGTGTTATCCGTCTGCCGCTCGGGTGTAATGTCTGAAATGCTATATTTGTCACTGAGAACCAGCGGGAATAATTCTTGACTGTCCTTCTCCCTCTTCAGCCACTTCACATTCATTACATCAGGGAATACGTTAGACACCTCACATTTCAGTATAGCTGTGATACCACCAAGAAGGTTGGGAATGGAAATCTCTTGTAATTCTGGCTTCCATGGAAAATCTACAAGATGACAAAGAAATATACAATGAACACATCAACAACAAAATGCATTGTACAAAGTTTTATAGCAAAACATGGGACACAGAGAAACATCTCCCACTAAGGCCTCATTCACACGACCGTTGTTTTGCTCCGCATCTGAGACGCTTTTTTTTGCGGCTTGGATGCGGACCCATTCACTTCAATGGGTCTGCAAAAGATGAGGACAGCGCTCCATGTGCTGTCCGCATCCGTTGTTCTGTTCCGCAGCCCTGCAAAAAAACACAAATAGAACATGTCCTATTCTTTTCCGCTTTACAAACAAGTATAGTAATTTCTATCATAGGGCGGGATGTTCCGTTCCGCAAAATGCGGAATGCACACGGCTGGTATTCGGGGCAATTTGCGGACCGCAAAACACAGTACGGTCGTGTGCATGAATACAGTGTAATTCATGCTACATAGGCCGATTCCTGTATCTGCTTACAAGGTTTATATCTAGAAATCATGTAATGTAAACTGAAGCGATTATCCGGCCCCACTGATCAGCAGACGCTACACTTGTACCTTTATCCACAGCAGACATCTGCCTCCAGTCCCAGCCATCCATGGACTCATGTTTCCAGGAAACTTTCACAGTGAATTGTGGGTCTTTGAAGAAGCTTCTGGGAAGTTTACATTCGCTTTGTACGTTGTAAGTGCCACCTGCATTCTTAACGGTTTTATCTGAACTCAGATTTTCTTGATGGTTCCATTTTATCTGGATATCAGAAGGATAAAATTCCTCTATGTCCAATGCACACAGAACATCAGCTGAATCGGTCAGGGACAATTTTATAGGATTTAACACTTTGGGCTTTGCTGTAAAATAAAAAGTATTAAAAATTCAAACATCTACTTTAATATACAGTTGCAAGAAAAAGTATGTGAACCCTTTGGAATGATATGGATTTTTGCACAAATTGGTCATAAAATGTGATCTGATCTTCATCTAAGTCACAACAATAGACAATCACAGTCTGCTTAAGCTAATAACACACAAAGAATTAAATGTTACCATGTTTTTATTGAACACACCATGTAAACATTCACAGTGCAGGTGGAAAAAGTATGTGAACCCCTAGACTAATGACATCTCCAAGAGCTAATTGGAGTGAGGTGTCAGCCAACTGGAGTCCAATCAATGAGATGAGATTGGAGGTGTTGGTTACAGCTGCCCTGCCCTATATAAAACACACACCAGTTCTGCGTTTGCTTTTCACAAGAAGCATTGCCTGATGTGAATGATGCCTCGCACAAAAGAGCTCTCAGAAGACCTACAATTAAGAATTGTTGACTTGCATAAAGCTGGAAAGGCTTATAAAAGTATCTCCAAAAGCCTTGCTGTTCATCAGTCCACGGTAAGACAAATTGTCTATAGATGGAGAAAGTTCAGCACTGCTGCTACTCTCCCTAGGAGTGGCTGTCCTATAAAGATGACTGCAAGAGGACAGCGCAGACTGCTCAATGAGGTGAAGAAGAATCCTAGAGTGTCAGCTAAAGACTTACAAAAGTTTCTGGCATATACTAACATCCCTGTTAGAGAATCTACGATACGTAAAACACTAAACAAGAATGGATTTCATGGGAGGATACCACAGAGGAAGCCACTGCTGTCCCAAAAAACATTGCTGCACGTTTACAGTTTGCACAAGAACACCTGGATGTTCCACAGCAGTACTGGCAAAATATTCTGTGGACAGATGAAACCAAAGTTGAGTTGTTTGGAAGAAACACACAACACTATGTGTGGAGAAAAAGAGGCACAGCACACCAACATCAAAACCTCACCCCAACTGTGAAGTATGGTGGTGGGGGCATCATGGTTTGGGGCTGCTTTGATGGGTCAGGGCCTGGACGGATTGCTATCATCGAAGGAAAAATGAATTTCCAAGTTTATCAAGACATTTTGCAGGAGAACTTAAGGCCATCTCTCCACCAGCTGAAGCTCAACAGAAGATGGGTGTTGCAACAGGAGAACGACCCAAAGCATAGAAGTAAATCAACAACAGAATGGCTTAAACAGAAGAAAATACGCCTTCTGGAGTGGCCCAGTCAGAGTCCTGACCTCAACCCGATTGAGATGCTGTGGCATGACCTCAAGAAAGCGATTCACACCAGACATCCCAAGAATATTGCTGAACTGAAACAGTTCTGTAAAGAGGAATGGTCAAGAATTACTCCTGACCGTTGTGCACGTCTGATCTGCAACTACAGGAAACGTATGGTTGAAGTTATTGCTGCCAAAAGAGGTTCAACCAGTTATTAAATCCAAGGGTTCACATACTTTTTCCACCTGCATTGTGAATGTTTACATGGTGTGTTCAATAAAAACATGGTAACATTTAAAGGGCTTCTGTCACCCCACTAAACCGTTTTTTTTTTTTTGGGTTACTAATAATCCCTACACTGCGATGTCTGCATACATAAGCAAAAACGAGATTTTTGTATAACTTACCAGTAAAATCTCTTTCTCGCTCTTTCCTTGGGGGACACAGAAGACCTTGGGTATAGCTCATCTCCATAGGAGGCGTGACACTAAGTGAAGACTGTTAAGCCCCTCCTCCACAGCTATACCCTCAGCCTGGAGAGAGAGACTGCCAGTTGCGTGTCCAAGTAGTGAGAAAAGGCAAAGTCCAACAAGGAACCAACAAGCCAATTACCCAACGGGTAACAAAAAACTCGGAAACCGTGCAGAGAAAAACAATGAATGGGTGGGTGCTGTGTCCCCCAAGGAAAGAGCGAGAAAGAGATTTTACTGGTAAGTTATACAAAAATCTCGTTTTCTCGCCCAGTTTCCTTGGGGGACACAGAAGACCTTGGGACGTTCAAAAGCAGTCCAAAAGGGGGAGGGACCACAGCACCAAGGTGAAGCACCCGAAAGGCATCAATGAACCGCCGCCTGCAGACCCAGGCGGGCCAAGGCAGCATCTGCCAAAGCCAGAGTATGCACCCTGTAGAACTCGGTAAGGCGTGCAAGGAAGACCCGTGGCCGCCTTGCCCAAATGCATGGCCGAAGCCCAATGCCTCCGGCCCAGGAGGCACCGACCGCTCTGGTGAAATGAACGGTGACACCAAAGGCAGAATCCTGCCCTTGGTGCGGTAACCTCAGCAATAGTCAATCTGATAAAGCGGAGGAAAAACCACCCTGGAGTCCGTCAACCCTATGCACGGACCTCCTGGAAACCCAAGAGGCCGAACGTCGACAAGAGTCGGAGATCTCCAAGTAAAAACGGCAAGGCCCAAACAACGTCCAAATCGGTGAAGTGTTGAAGCGAAAGGCAAACACCACCTTCAGAAGGAAGGAAGAAACGGGATGTAGAACAGCCCTGTCCTGGGAAAAGACAGAAGGCTCGGAACAAAAAGGGGCCATTCAGGCACCCATCAGAGACACGACTGATACGGAAACACAACCGTACAGGACAGAAGGGGTAGAGAGAACTTCTGTAACGGCTCCAAGGACAAAGATTGGAGCGCCGAGAGCTCAGTATGTAGTCCCCAGGGCGGTACCGAAGGACAGTACAGAGGAACCAAAGAGCCACTCCGAGGAAGAAGGACTTGACAGGCCCAGAGGGCCGGGGAACGCTGGAAGAGGAAGAACAGCGCAGACACTTGACACCTCAAGTAAAGGAGTCCCAGGTCCAGGCCGGACTGGAAAAAAGACAGAACCATGGGGAGAGAAATTAGAGTGGGGAATGCACAGCTTCCCACAGAACCCCAGACAAAAAAACCCTAAGCCTTACGACAGATCCTGGACCAAACACAGCCAGGAGCGGACAGTAGCAAACCCGCTGGAGTCGCCTGGCAAGCAGGCGAAAACCCAATGTGATCAGGCGCAGACCAGTAACACGGGCAGAAGGGTCGACAAAAAAACTGGTCCCGTCGGCCCTCGAGCAACGTTGTCCCGTATCCACCCGAGTGGGGGAGCAGAAGGACAGACGGAAAGGACCCAAAGGATCCGCCAGATGCCAGGACAAGACAAGGCTAAAGTCCATGCTGATGTAGCCACGTTGTACAGTCCCGGTGAGGGAGATCAAAGGACAATCTGGACCGAAAGGTAGTCCCCCCAAGTTACCGAGAAGGTAAGTCTACCGCAGGACCATTGTCTTAGAATGGACCACGCAATCTGCACTCAGCGGGAGGACAGAACGCGGTAGACTCGGTAAATAGGCACACAGCTAATACAGCCAATGTGAACAAGGGAGACAGTACCAGGCCAAAAGGAACACCGGAACCATCCACATGAACAACCATGCTCTCCCAGAAGGGAGGACAGTGAAAGAACAGCCTCTGAAGTCTGGCGGGGCAGAAGCCACATCAGAGTGATCTGTACCAAGCGGGAGCCAAACAGAGCCGGCGATAAGGTAGTCGAGACAGAGGCCGGCATAACACCCTCCAACCGAAAGGAGGAGGAGTGGCAACAGGGAAGCCATAGGACAGCCCAAAAACAGAACTCCGATACACTGTGAGACGCCCGGAACACCGCCTCGCAGAAGGCGAATACCCTGAAGAACTCAAGGCGGAGGTCCTCCGGAGCTGGGTAATCGAGCACCCAAGAGAAGTTGGGTGACCTTCCCGAGAAACGCGGCCCGAACCTGGTAGCAGATCAGACTGAAGCGTAGAGGCGCCAAGAGGAAGGACTCATACCACACTGCATCTGAAGAGGAGGAAATTGCAGCAGGCAAGGGAACCGCAGTCCTGCCAGAGCCAATGAAGAATTCGAGGGGCGCAGCAGGCAACAGCACTCTCAACCATGTGACCACTAGCGCAAGGAAGCAATGCCGCGGAAGGACGAATGGGCACGCATCTAGGACCCACGAACACTCCCTGGGATGAAAGGCCAACTAAATGAATGAGTACCACCCAGCTCGGTGCAGCAGAGAGCAATAGAGCCTGTCCGGGTCAGGTGGACAGAATGAACTCCTTAGAGACGAGTGTAAGGCTTGCGGCAAGCATCGTATCCCAAGAAAACAAAAGAATGCCGCAGGAAGCAGGTGAGGCATACGTATGAGCAGCCACGTAAGCAGTGAGAAAGCCAACCCACCTACAGGAGGAGAAGGCATACACGGCCCAAACAACGCCAAGAACGTCCGCTCACTGCAAAAAGGTTACTCAGCGAAAAAAGGTGGGGCTCGCCACAGAGTGCCACAGCATGTACGGAATTGCAAAGTGCAACCTGAAAGGGGGTTATGCACAAGCCTAGTATAGCATGCGATGGAACGCAATCAGTCCGCCCCGAAAGGGGGGAAATTGTACCTGGCAAACTGCAGTCGGCAAGAGTGCAAAGGCCCGTCCCAAAAGGGAGTGATGCCCAAGGCCGTACCTACTTCAGAGAAGCAGGACATACCCTATAATCCAGCATGAACGCAGGAGGTCCACCTAGTGAAAGGGGAACATGCACAGGGTTATCCTAGCATTAAGTGAGTGTGCAATAATACACCCAACACTGAACTCAGCGAGAGTGCAACTACTCTGCCAATAAAGGGGGACATGTACAAGTCCAGCACAGCCATACAAGAACAGCCGTGAATCTCATGAGCGTGCCAAATTCTGCCCATGAAATGAAGGGTGGTCACGCACAAGGCCAGCACTGTCCAAGGAAGTGCAAGCGTTCCACCCATGTTAGAGGGCCATTCTCATGGCCAGCAATGTATCCGGTGAGAGTGTAGCATGCCGCCCAGAAAAAGGGGGGGTAATGCACATGGCCAGCATCTCATCCAGGGAGAGTGCGAGCACCCCGCCATGTATGGGAGTCATACACATGGCCAGCAACGTACCGGCGAGAGACAACACAGTCAGTGAGAATGTGTGTATGTCGCCTGAGGAAGGAAGGCATGCCCCTGGCTGGCAGCGAATCCAGCGAGAGTGCGTACACCGCCCACGGAAGCGGGGTCATGCCTATGGATCCAGTGACAGTGCAAGTACCCTGCCATGTATGGGGTACATGCACATGGCCAGCAACGTACCTGCGAGAAAACATGTATGTATGCTGCCTGAGGGAAGGAGGCATACCCAAGGCCGGCAGCGAATCCAATGAGAGTGCAGCATACCGCCTATGAAAGGGGGTCATGCCTATGGCCGGCAGCGAAACCAGTGAGAGTGCAGCATAGTAACATAGCACATAACATAGTACATAAGTACATCATAGCACATCAGTGAGAGTGCAGCATTCCGCCTATGGAAGGGGGTCGTGCACATAGCCAGTACCGTATCCGGTGAGAGTGTAGTATTCCGCCTAAAAAGGTGGTCATGCACATGATCGGCAACAGATCCAGTGAGAGTGCTGCGTTCCGCCCATGGAAGGGGGTCACGCACATGGCCGGCAGCGAAACCAGTGAGTGCTGTGTTCCACCCATGGAAGGGGGTCACGCACATGGCCGGCAGCAAAATCCAGAGAGTGCAGCGTTCCGCCTATGGAAGGGGGTCGTGCACATGGCCAGCACCGTATCCGGTGAAGGTGCAGTATTCCGCCTAAGAAGGGGGTCATGAACAGCCGGCAGCCAGGGAGAGTGCAGTATCCCGCCTAGGAGGGGGGGGGAATGCACATGGCAGGCACCATAACTGGAGAGATGATGAATGCTGCCTACGGAAGGGCCGCATGCACTTGGCCAGCGCCGTATCCTGGAAGAGGGCAAGAAAAACCGCCTAAAAAGGGAAAATGCCCTAGCAGCGACGCAGGCTGGGAGCGCAACACCATGCCGCCTGTGGAAAGAGGTCATGCAGACATGCCGCACTACTGATGAGGCTGCAGCGTCCTGCGCAGTCCAATAGAAATTAGTTATCTATTATTCATTATTATTTATTTTATTATTATTATTTCTTTTTTTTTTTTTTTTTTTTAAACACAGCCTCTCTGAGGCTAAAAGGGGGGCCACCATATAGGGGCACAGATCGTCTGAGAGACAGAAAAAAAGGGGGGCCAACCATACAGGCCCATTGGGAGTCGGCCTGTACCCAAAGGGTTAACAGGGATCCGGCCTGGAGGGCGGCGCTGCGATCCCCTGGGGGCGGAGGAACCCCCAGGCGGGAAGAATTCGCGCCTGGAGAAGTTCCCGCCCCCTCCACCAGAGGCCGGAATTTTGCGGCCTAGTAGGCCGCGAAGCTGGGGTCTAAATTTGCGGCGCCCGGCCGGGACCTGAGGTGGAGTGGCGCTTCAAACCGGCCGCGGGTGCCCACCCCGCGGGCCGGTCGGAATTGCGGCCCAGCAGGCCGAAGCCTGGGACAAAATTCGCGGAGCCCCGCCGACCGGCATAGACGGTCGGACGGGGCCTGCTGGGGCATAGTCAAGCCCAGTGCCGGCCGCGGGAGCCCACACCGCCGCCGGAAGAGACAGGGGCCCGGAATGGTGGCTTGCCGGCCGCGGGAGCCCACCCCGCCGGCCGGAATAGTCAAGGGCCCGGAATGGCGGCTCGCCGGCCGCGGGAGCCCACCCCGCCGCCGGAAGAGACAGGGGCCCGGAATGGTGGCTTGCCGGCCGCGGGAGCCCACCCCGCCGGCCGGAATAGTCAGGGGGCCCGGAATGGCGGCCTAGCAGGCCGCGGAGCCTGAAATTTTTGCGGCGCCCGGCCCACCGGAATATTAATGCTGGCCGGAGGCGAGGCCTTACGCAACACTGCGGTAAGGAGATGGGGGGACCCAGAGACGGGGTGCCCGTGAGGAGAAGGCAGGCGACAGCAGCACTATGTCGCAGCTTCTGCAGCTAGCTGTGGGGAGACAGCCACTAGCTAGTTCATATCCTATGAGGGCCAGGAAAAGGGGAGGGAGGCAGAGAGCAGATTGTCGCTCTGCGGCACCCCAGGGGCCAGCCAAGGTCCAGCAGGGGAAGAGTCCAGAGGCCCAGTATGGGGGTCAGGCACGCAGGAGACCAGGGGGGGGACGTAGGGCTGGAGAAGCCTCTCTCTTACCACAGCCGTCTTCACCCTCGGTCCATTCCAGCAGGGTCGCCCCTTCAGCTACTGGCACCGTAGTGGCAGGACGCTGGAAGAGGGACTTGGCGTGCGGGCGACCCTTGTGCTGGCGGGATGTAGGGGAGCGAGGCTGCCCTGATCCACCTTGCCTTCTGTAGGGGAGGCAGCAGTGCGGTTGACCGGCACTGGCGCAGCTCAACCCCGGGAGAACAGAGAGGTCTAGTGCGTCTCTGTTGCCCCTGATGATCTGGAACAAAAAGAAAAGAAAAAAGTAAAAATTTAAAATTTAAACAAGGAGAAAACAGCCCTGCAGAGCAGGGAGTGTCTTGCCTCCTTGGACACTATGCAAAAACTGGCAGTCTCTCTCTCCAGGCTGAGGGTATAGCTGTGGAGCAGGGGCTTAACAGTCTTCACTTAGTGTCACGCCTCCTATGGAGATGAGCTATACCCAAGGTCTTCTGTGTCCCCCAAGGAAACTGGGCGAGAAATAATGATTTTCGTTCAGTAGAATTTGCTAAAAATCGATTTTTAAAATATGCAAATTACCTTGCTACCAGCAAGTAGGGCGGCTACTTGCTGGTAGCAGCCGCATCCTCCGATCGTAATGACGCCCCCTCTGCATTGTGATTGTCAGGGCCAGGGAACGGAATCATTCTCTGCTGGCCCTGTTAGAATTTCAAATCTCGCGCCTGCGCCGTACATGTCTTCAATCGGCGCAGGCGCATTGAGGATGGAGCGGTCGAGCCAGCGGCCGCCTCTCAATGCGCCTGCGCCGATTGAAGACATGTACGGCGCAGGCGCGAGATTTGAAATTCGATTTTTAGCAAATTCTACTGAATGAAAATCATTATTTTGCTTATGTATGCAGACATCGCAGTGTAGGGATTATTAGTAACCAAAAAAAAAAAAAAAACGGTTTAGTGGGGTGACAGAAGCCCTTTAATTCTTTGTGTGTTATTAGTTTAAAGGGCTTCTGTCACCCGCCAAAAGTAATTTTTCATTTTTGGGCTAATTAAAATCCTTATAGTGCGATTTATCAATATATAGTGCTCTTACCCTTTTCCGTTGTCTAGTTTCTTTAAAAAACGCCTTACCGGTCTTCAGTCAGCGCAGGCGCACTGAGAGGAGGACGCTCACTCGGCCGCTCCTCCCTCAGTGCACCTGCGCCGATGACATCACATCTACACCCGGCGCAGGCGCACTGAGGAAGGAGCGGCCGAGCGAGCATCCTCCTCTCAGTGCGCCTGCTCCGACTGAAGACCGGTACGGCGCAGGCGCGAGATTTAGAACGCAGACAGGGCCAGCCAGAGGAGGAGAGCGCTCGCTGGCCCTGTCAATCAACAGGAGGAGGGGCGTTTTTTTGAAAGGAGGATGCGGCGGCTACCAGCAAGTAAACGCCCTACTTGCTGGTAGAGAGGTAATTTACATATTATAAAAGTGCGTTTTTTAAAGAAACTAGACAACGGAAAAGGGTAAGAGCATTATATATTGATAAATTGCACTATAAGGATTTTAATTAGCCCAAAAATGAAAAATGACTTTTGGGGGGTGACAGAAGCCCTTTAAAGGGATTCTGTCACCTCCCCTAACCCAAAATCGGATTTTAAAGCAGTCATGCAGCACAGCTTACCTTGAATCGGCTGTGCTCTTCTATCTTGTAATCCGTCCAGTAGTTTATGAGAAAAACGACTTTTATGATTATGCAAATTAGCCCTGAAGGTGCCCAGAGGGGCGTTTTGTTCCCCTTAGTGTGCCCAGTAACGCCCCTCTTACAGTGCCCAAAACGCCTTCCTTCCGACTGCCTAACCGCCCACAGCCTCTCATCCCTCTCCTCCCCCTCCCTCACGGCCGAACGAACTCTCGCGCAGGCGCAGTACCCACTGAGGGCTGCGCCAGTGCGATCTGCAGGAGACTGAGGGCAGGAGCTTCATCCTCGTCACTGGGCATGCGCCGAGCCCAGTGACGTCCGATGCTCGCTCTTCCCTCAGTGGGTACTGCGCCTGCGCGAGAGTTCGTTCGGCTGTGAAGGAGGGGAGGAGAGGGATGAGAGGCTGTGGGCGGTTAGGCAGTCGGAAGGAAGGCGTTTTGGGCACTGTAAGAGGGGCGTTACTGGGCACACTAAGGGGAACAAAACGCCCCTCTGGGCACCTTCAGGACTAATTTGCATAATCATAAAAGTCGTTTTTCTCATAAACTACTGGACAGATTACAAGATAGAAGAGCACAGCCGATTCAAGGTAAGCTGTGCTGCATGACTGCTTTAAAATCCGATTTTGGGTTAGGGGAGGTGACAGAATCCCTTTAAGTAGACTGTGATTGTCTATTGTTGTGACTTAGATGAAGATCAGATCACATTTTATGACCAATTTGTGCAGAAATCCATATCATTCCAAAGGGTTCACATACTTTTTCTTGCAACTGTAATTGTATTAATATTATAAAATATCTATATTCAGACAACAGACATAACTATAGGATTATATTCACGAACATCAACATAAGGAAGATTTATCAATACATGGAGTACAGGCAGCTGCAGAAGCCAAATACAGTAAGGCTCCATGCATATGACCGTATCTGTTTTGCGGTCCATAAGCTGCTTTAGATACTGCTATCTCCTAAATGGTAGCAGCTAGAAACATGCAACTGGTATTGTTTAAAAGCTGACACAGGCTTTCATACAAGACCAAAATGACAGCATTAGCCCAAGCAACAGAGGAGAAATCACTGTTAGAAATCGAGTCAGGAATAATCACGGGTAAAATCTGCTTTTGCTTTTACTTTCAGCTGCATTCACAGCATCCCGATTTCTATCAGTGATATCCTCCCCTGTACTGAATGAATTACTGTCTTTCTGGTATTGTCTGGAAGCTTGGAATGTCAGCTTTCAAACAATACAAAGCAAACCAGAGATATGAGCGGTTAAAGCAGCTCCTTCCCCCCCTCTTCAGTCTGGAGGAGAATAAGGGAACAGCTAGAAATGGGGTATTATCATCAATGTACGGACCCACATAATAAAATTGCGTTATTTTTACCACACAGTGAACACCGTAAAAAAATTCCGCAAAATGTAAAAATTGCTGTTTTTTTATCTTACCCCTAAAAATAAAATAATAAAAGTTATTTAATACACTATATACCCCAAAATGGTTCCTAAAAAACCTACAACTAATCCCGCAAAATTAAAAAAACATTTAGAAGAAAAAATTTAAAAGTTATGACTGCTAGAACACAAAGGGGGAAAATATTATCGGTCCTTAAGCCTAAAATTTATTATGTCACTAACGGGTTAAAAATGCCATAGTGATCCCTGAGTTGTGCGCCAACAAGATTTACTGCAGACACACATTAAAAATCTACAATAAAAAAAATATAACATTTTCCAATTTTAACGTGACTGTTAGGAGGTTAATATTCAGTTGATAAGTTAGCGTTTTAAAGTCCTGTGTAAAACAAGTCACATCATCCTGCTCCACTCACCTTGGGGCTACAGTCCTTCTCTCTCCTGCCCACCCATACTGAAGTGCCTCCATCAGCCAGCGCTTGCCAATACATCTGCTTCCCAACCACTGTTCTGTTGGCACTGATTCTTTAAGGACCTGACCTATGGGTGACCACCTTTGTGCCAGAACGCTGTCTGCCACCAACCTTTGCCTGACAAGTATTTACTACTTCCCGGTGTCATCTGTTGGTAATGTGGCTACTTCTGGGATTATCAATCTGGCATTTAACTGCAGTGAAGTCCAGATCCGGCACAGGGTTTAAAGGCTTAACACAGGGGAATCTCCTACACTTTGCATCTTGGTTTAGCCAAATCCGTTGCAACTATTGGACCCACATCATTTCCAGCAAGGAGTGTCACACCCATTCACAAATTAAAGCAGAGTCGAAACCTATAGTCTGTATACTAAATCTTCATGTAACAATTATTTTCTGTTATTAGTAAATGTTTCTCACCAAAAAGCTGTTTCCGCTGGAAAGTCTTCGGCTTGCTTCTCCCGTCACAGGTGATTTTGCAGCTTATTGTGATATCTTTGTGTTTAGAAACATAAGGTGTGAAGCTGAGACAACTGGTGACATCCAGGAGACCTGGGATATCAGATATGTCCGTCCTCTCTCTATGAGCCACGTAGCCTGGACACTGACCGCCATCTTTCCTCACACCTCCAGAATCCTCACATATTTCATGTTCTGCCCCATCTTTTCCCGTCACAATCCATATCACCTGGGTGTTCTCGGTACAATATGAAGCTGCACAGTACAAGATCACCTTCTCCCCTCCATACCACTTCTGGGGTCCCTGGATGTTGTTAACAAAAAATGCCTGGACCCCTGTGGAATAAGAAAATGAATGGAAACCAATTGTTTTTATATTTGGTTAGGGTAGATTTACTCAAGGAAAAGTGGAGAATTTCTGAAAAAATAAAAAACAAAAGATCTTTAAAGGCAAAATTTACTATAAAGAATTTTATGGAAGATGTTAAAACCTCAGTGACTATAAAAACTTCTTAAATAATGTTATCCTTAATGAAGTTGTTATAACCTGAGAAATAAAATCTGTGCATTAAATGGGGAAAAACGTACTTCCACTTGCTGGATGATTGTACATTGTATTTTAATTAGCATTTAACTAACTGGAGGCCTTTAAGCCATAGAGAAGATTTACCGGTGTCTCTGGGCTGCACTGACGCAGTCTTGGCCTCGATTGGTTTTTCCAAGCTGGGGTGATCCACTCTGCAGACTAGACCCACGTCTTTATCTGTCACTAGTGATTTCTTCACAGACAGACGAGACATTGTAGTGAAAGTTTTCTTGTCTGTTCTGTTTGATATCATTTTTGGAATTGTATATTTCTCAGATTCTGTAACTTCTATTAAATCTGGACAATCTTTCTCCTTCTCAAACCACTTCACAGTCAATGCATCAGGAAAATAATTTGATACAGAACACTTGAAAATAATCGTATCATCCTGGCTAACACTTTCTATATAGTCTCCAATCTGGGGACGCCAAGGAAAATCTGCAATAAAAAAAGAAATAAATTATTGTAAACCTGCAAAAGAATTTGAGACCAGTATGATATCTGGTGTGCTGGAAAGTCGCAAATTAAAAATTCAGCACAAGGTTAGAATGTCACCAATAAATGTATGAAATGGATGCCTCTGGGAGAAAAGTAAGAGAATATATGTCACTTATCTATATCATCCTTTTAAGGGCCTATTTAAAGTTGAATTAAAAAACACAATATGACAGTAAAAGGCCAACAAGTGAGTTCTAAGTATGTCCACAAGTCAGCCATGGTACCCCAGGACAAGGTATTTGCAAACTGTTATTAATTGATCTGTTTATGCATTATTATTATTTATTATTAAAGAGCCTTTCATTACATTGCGCTATACATATGAAGAGGGGTATACATACATAATACAAAACAATTGCAATAATCACGAACAAGACAAGTTACAAACTGCTACAGAAGACGGGAGGACCCTGCCCAGGAGGGCTTACAATCTAAGTTCTCCAGGGCTTGTGGTATAAAAACTACCCTCCCACTGCTGAAAAGCAGGAATGCTTCAGACTAAGGCAACTTTCTCATGGTCAGTATTTCTCATCAGCATTTGTAAGTCAAAACCAGAAATGGATCCTATGTATAAAATATATAAAGCAAAGATTTGTATATCTTCTGTGTTTCGGACCCATTCCCGTTTTTCACTTACAAATACTGACCGTGTGAAGATGGCCTAAGGGCCCATTTACAAGGGTCAACAAATCAGGTAAAGAGAATGATATTTCAAAACTCAACACATATCCAAGTTTTTACCTTTTGCAGAGAGCTCCTTGCTTAGAGAGTTATCCATGGATTCATGTTTCCAAGTAACTGTGACTTTATATGTCGGATCTTTGAAAAGTTCTCCAGAAACTGTACATTTACTTGTGAGGTTACACGTGGCATCAGGATTCTTCATGACTTCCTCTTCTGATGGAATTTTCTCATGAGCCTGACCTTTCTTAGATGCCCAGGTAATCTGCAATGGTTGGGGATAAAATTTGTCTAAACTGGCTGCCAGCTGGACATCTCCTTGACTGGTAATGGTGAATTGTACCGGCTCCCTGAACTGAGGTTTAGCTGCAGAAAACAAAAAGAATATATTGAACTCGCCTTCAGTAGTCGTACTAACCAAAACTGTTACCATGACTGGGTGTTTTCTGTAGTAATACGGATCCTCTTATGGGTCAAGTTAATCTAAAGTAGGACTCTAAAGCAGACTGAAGTCAACTCAAGAAGTAGGAAGCAATGAGGTAGTTTAAAAAATAAAATAAATATCTCTCACCACAAATGTCTTTGAGCTCATGGGTTTTCTCTTCAGACTTCTTGTCTGTAATAAACCTGCAGGTCACAGTTGACCCCAGATGTCTGGATACTGAAGAAATAAAGGTCAGTTTGGTAGTAATGTCATGAAGAGATGTCCTCTTTTGGCTGGCCACCTTCTCTGTTGAAGCCTTATACTCCATGGACATTAGCGGCTGCTCTTCCTCGTTATTTACCAGTTCGTTCTCAGTGATCTCACAGGTTGCGCCGTCTTTGTTTTTGATGATCCATTTTACCCGGGTCTCTTGGGAACAGTTACAAGCAGTACAATACAGGGTGGTGCTCTCACCGTCGATCATTTTGGTGCCATGAATTTTATAGACTAGAACGTCTGAGGGTCCTGTTTAGAACAGAAATATTAATTGTACTGGATGTTTGAAGGCGAGCATTGACTTATACAGTATTAAACCCATGAAGTGTCCCTGTAGTTTAAACATACATACTATGTCATAGCAACATATCAAAAAAA
This sequence comes from Bufo bufo, assembly GCF_905171765.1. Taxonomy (NCBI): domain Eukaryota; kingdom Metazoa; phylum Chordata; class Amphibia; order Anura; family Bufonidae; genus Bufo; species Bufo bufo. The sequence continues at coordinate 14,009,187 of NC_053395.1, forward strand.
TTTGATCAGTGGGAGTCCACTGGTGAGAACTCCACTGGAACTAGGAGAGAGAAGCGCTCACACATAGCACTCTCTCTCTCATGGCTGCAGGAGATAGATTTGAGAAAGGATCATAGACTTCCTATTTAGCCTGTCTCCTGCAGAGAGGAGATAGAGCTCTCTGTGTGAGTGCTTCTCTCTCTTCATTATAGCAACTGGCGGTGGTCTCAGCACTCGGACCCCACCAGTCAAAACCTTTGACATGTCAACATGTCACCATGATATATCAAAAAGTATAATTACACTTACTGGTAATTGGATATCCTAGAAATCTCCACAACAGCACACCTGAGATTGCTACTCCCCTGTTAGGGACAGGAAAAACACATCCAGAGAAGTTAAATCCCCTCCCCTTCCTGTCTATTCTCAGTATTTTACCAAGAAGCAACAGCAGCTTATGCTTATACCACAATCTTTAATTAACCAGTTTTATACCTCAAACCAACTTGGAAACAACAAGAGAACAAAAATAAAAGAAGATAGAAAGGGAGAGAAATTCAGGGTGCTGTTGTGGAGACTTCCAGGAAACCCAATTACCGGTAAGTATAATTACACTTTTCCCCCAGTCGTCTCCACAACAGCATTGTGAGAAATAACAAAGATCTATTATAGAGGGACAGCAACCTGTGAAGGCTGTATTACACAGCACAATGTGGCAGACAATTGTCGGGAGGGAAGCGTTGCTTCCGAGCAATATCCTGCTCGCTAGCGGAGGAGACCGCTGCTATTACATGCAGTGATCTCCTCTGCAGCATGGGGAGGAGCGATCACTATGCCAGTGTTATTAGACACCACAATCTGCCGTCTGCAAATTATAATTTTTTTTACATGTCAAAAGATTTTGATTGCCCGATGATCGAGCATTTGCTCATTTATCGGGTAATCGGCGGCAGTATTACACTGCCAGATGATTTCTAATAAGAGTTCATGCAAAAGCTTGTTAGCAATTATTTGCCCAAAAATCGGGCAGTGTAATACAGGCTTTAGACTTTGTGACCAAAGGCACAGTCCTGATCAGACAATACATCTAGTCTGTAATGCAAATCTGTTCAACTGAAGCTTTTTCTGCCGTTGCTCTTTATCTGAGTAGGAGCTTCTTTTCCTCTAGCCTTGTATGCCTCTGTAATAAGATGTCTTATGCATCTGGAGATGGGACTCCTTGCAGCTTTCCTACCTCTAATTGGACCTGCAAATCGTAACAGATTTCTATTGTTTCTCCAGAACTTCGTAGCCGGAATGTAATGCAGAACAGTTCTTCTAATGTCCAGGTTATGGAAGTGTCTTTCCCTTTCATTCCTCGGTCTGTTGCAAAAGGAAGGTATAGCTATATCTTGTGACAGTGGAAAGATGTTGATACTTTAGGTAAGAACTCTGGTTCTAGCTTGAATACTAATTTGTTCTCAAAAACATGAAAATATGGAAAGGTAGTAGACAATGCCTGTATCTCAGTAACAACTCTCCTTGGTGAGGAAATGGCCACTAAAAAAATTGTTTTTGATAGTAAGTAATTTAATCGATGACTATTCTATAGGCCTGAAAGGAGGAGACATCAAAGCCGTCGGAACTAAGATTCCAGAAGGTATCAAATTTCTAATGGTAGGATTTATTCTGTCAGCTGCTTTAAAGAGGCGATTTGGTTCAACTAGCCGGGGACTTGAATTTGTTCTGGGCATGGTTATCTTCTCCCTGGCTGCGAGCGCATCCAATCAGAGCACCCCGCTCTTAGCCAGGGAGAAGTTGCTCAAGTTCTCGCGGGAGAAGGAGCTGCGATTCTCACGAGAACTTGAGCTCCTTCTCCCTGGCTAAGAGCGGGGTGCTATGATTGGATGCGCTAGCAACCAGGGAGAAGATAACCGCGCCCAGGACAAATTCAAGTCCCCGCCTAGTTGAACCGAATTGCCTCATTAGCATATGAGGCACCAAAACAAACGGGGACCACAGCGGATGAAAGGGGGGTCTTTTAAAAAAATAAAAGGCAGAAAGACATCACTGGGGGCCGCACTGTAAGGTAATATAACTATTTCAATACATGTATCCTGGTGAAAAGGTCCTCTTTAAAGAACCTTTCCACCATATATCATCGGACAATCCAAAACACTAAGCGCTGCAACCTGAACTCTTAACGTATTTGGTCTTAACCCCTTGACTAAACCCTCCTGAAGAAAATCTAAGAGGATGGGAATCTTGATCTCCTTAATGGAAAAAATGATTACCACTGTAAGAAGCAAATTTCCTCCAAACTTTACTGTAGATAAATCTGGTAGCGGGTTTATGGTTCAGGACTAAAGTGTCAACTACCTTGTTGAAGAGGCCTTTCGCATTCAGGAGCTCCCTTTCAGCATCCTGGCCGAGAGACACAGGGGTTTCAAACCCAAATGTAAAACCGGGCCCTGTGTCAACAGATCCTTTTATGTTGGTAATATCATCAGAGAGTGAACACACATGGATTCCAACATCGTGAACCTTTTTGGCCAGTAGGGTAGCACTAGAATCACTGAAGCCTGATCCTCTCTTATTTTCCTGAGGATCTTTGGGTTCATTGGAATTAGTGGGAAAGCATATGTCAGCTGGAACCTCCATGTTATTGACATTGCATGTACCGCTAGAGGCCTGTCCTGAGGATTTAGGGAGCAGAATAGAATTCTGTTGTTCCTGTTTGCGAACAAGTCCACCTCTGGAACTCCCCATTTCTCAGTCAGAGATAGATAAACTCGCTGAGATAAGGTCCATTCTCCTGGCAGGAGTGCCTTCCTACTTAGATAACCTGCCACTGTATTCTCCGAGCCCTTGAGATGTACTGCAGAAAGTGAAGGAACATGAGTCTCTGCCCATCTGAATATCTTCATTGTTTGATCTAGAAGAAAAGGATTTCTTGTGCCACCTTGATGACTGATAAAGGCTACAGCTGTTATATTGTCTGACTGTCTTGACACATTTCAGAGTCTCCCAACCTGCTCTGAGTTCTCCATAATTGGACAATCTTTTGCTTATAATCTGGGTCCATATTCCCTGTACTAACATCTGGTTCGCATGCACTCCCCATCCCCAAGCACTGGCATCTGTTGTTATCTTTACCAACGGTACCTTCTTCTAAGATATTTCTTTTGTCAGATTCTCCTTTTTCTTCCACCATGGGAGAGACATCTTTACTTTTGTTGACAAGATCATTGGCCTGTCTAGGGATGAGAGTGATCCATTCCAATTTTGTAGCATCAGGGCGTGCAGTGGTCTTGTATGTACCTGCACCCACTGTACTGCTGGGATACAAGATGTCATGGGGCCTAATATCCTCATAACCTGTCTTATTTTCGTTCTCCCTATTACCGATAATTCTCTGGATTTCCGGCTCAATTTGAATGCTTTTTCTTCTGGTAGAAAGGATCTCTGGGATAAGGAGTCGAGTTCTATCCCCAGAAACCTCTTCCTTGTAGATGGGTTTAACGAGGACTTTGAAAATTGATGATCCATCCTCTTTCCTGTAAAGTCTCTATTATAAACTGTAAAGTCTCTGAACATTTTATTTGACATTCTGTATGATGAGGAGGTCATCCAAATACGTTATTATCATCGCCTGATTTAGCCTTAAAGGGGTTGTCTCATCATGGACAATGGGGGCATATCGCTAGGATATGCCCCCATTGTCTTATAGGTGCGGGTCCCACCGCTGGGACTCACACCTATATAGAGAACGGAGCCCCGCAAGGTGGTGGCTTGAGGACTCTGGTCCGGCCACCACCAAGCCGGCTCCCCATAGAAGTAAATGGGACCATGCGGTTGCGCATGCGCAGTGCACCCTCCTTCATTTGCAACGTTCTCCGTTCTCGATATAGGTGGGACCCGCACCTATAAGACAATGGGGCATATCATTGTCCATGATGAGACAACCCCTTTCAGTATGCAACTACTTCTGAAATTACCTTTGTGAAAAGCCTCGGGGCAGCTAAGATTCCAAAGTGCAGCCATCTGAACTGATAATGAAATATCCTCCCTTTGTTCTTGATTGCAAACGTTAGAGACCTCTGGTGGGCTTGGTGAATTGGAATATGCAAAGAGGCATCTTTTAAATCCAACTTAACCATTACAGCATCCTTGTGTATCAAAGGTATAGCTGATTTTATTGTTTCCATCTTTAACTTCCTGTACCTGATTAGCCTGATTTTCAGATTCATTATTACTCTGTAGCTGCCATTTGGCTTTTTTATTTTTTTACTAGGAAGAGCTTTGAGTAAAACCTCTGTTCCTGTTCTTCCCTGGGAAGAGGACAGATTGCTCGAACACATAAGAAGTCCTCCACTCCAGTCCATACCTCTTTCTGAAGATGATCCTTAAATCTGAATCTTTTTTTCCTGGGCCTATCTTTCTGACTAGAATCTTCTTCTTCCTCAGGAAATCCTCTTTTTTTTTTTGCCTGAGGCCTTTTCAAGAATTTTGTCTAAGTCAGGAACATATAAAAATTCTCCGTGAAAGGTACAGAAACTAGTTACTCTTAGATGCTAAATCACCCTGCCAGGATTTTAGCCAGAAGACTCTCCTACATGAATTAGAGACCCTATCTGCCATCTTTACTGCCTCCTCCGAGGCATCAGCCAGAAATCCTGCTGCCATTTTCAATAACAGCATAGAATCCAGAATCTGCTCTCTGGGAGTGCGGTTCTTTATATAAAGTTCAAACTGTGTAAGCCATAAGTGGAGACTTCTGGCCACACAAGTACAGGCAACATTCGGTCTTAATAATGCCATGACTGCTTCTCAGTTTTTCTTAAAGAAACCCCTCAGCCTTACTGTCCGTACTGTGTAGCATCCTCAAAAAGGTAAAGATCTTTTCTTGGCAATCTTTGCCACAGAAACATCTACCTTTGGAATAGAATCCGAATTTACAGTATTTTCTTTGTTAAATGGTTATCGTGTCTTTAGACCCTTGGGTAAAATGAAGCTCCTCTCCGGTCTTGAACATTCATTTAACACTTAATTTTTACATTATCATGCATCGGGAATACTCTTTTGTTTAACCCCCAGACCACCAAACATTTCAGTACTTCTTACGGCTTTAGTTCCTTTCTGCTCTAGAGGCTCACCGTGTATCTAGAATAGCTGGTGTAGAACACATATACAGCCTAAGGGCTCATTCACACGACCGTGGTTTGGTTCCCCATTCAGTTCAATGGGGCCACAAAAGATGCGGACAGCACTCCATGTGCTGTCCGCATCCATTTCTCCGTTCTGTGGCCCCGCAAAAATTGTAAGTCATATCCTATTCTTGTCCGTTTTGTGGACAAGAAAAGGCATTTCTATAATGGCCCGTCCCTTCCGTTCCGCAAATTGCGGAAGGAACACGGGAGGCATCCGTGCTTTGCGGATCTGCAATTTGCGGACCGGAAAACACGGCACAGTCGTGTGAATGAGCCCTTATACAGTACAGTTCTGCACAATTGGTGCATATTCTTCTGCTGCAGAATTCCGGCACGTTCTCTGAGGTCCCGTGCTGGCTGCATCATTGCCTTCTTCAGTGCAAGATCTGGAAACTATGGGGGAGATTTATCATTCCCTTTACGCCTGAAAGTGGCATTAAAAAGTCGTAGGCGAGACTTTTTAACTGCAACTTTTAAAAAAATTGCTGCATCTCCCCTTTTTCGCCGTCCTCGCCACTTTTCTAAAAGAGGGTGTGGCCAGACACAGTGGTGAAGGGGGTGTGGCCACACACAGTGACTAATTTATCTTCATTTACGCTAGTTTTTTGCCGTAAATGAAGATAGAAATCTACGACAGCTCTGGGATGTGGTCGATTTCTGGTTAGGGTACTTTCACACTTGCGTTGCTGGATTCCGGCAGGCAGTTCCATCGCCGAAACTGCCTGACGGATCCGGCAATCTGTATGCAAACGGATCCCATTTGTAGACGGATCCGGATCTGGATCCGTCTGACAAATGCATTGAAATACTGGATCCGTCTCTCCGGTGTCATCCGGAAAAACGGATCTGGTATTTATTATTTTCACATCTTTAAAGGTCTGCGCATGCGCGGACCGGAAGAACGGATCCGTCAATGCGGAAATTTTAATGCCGGATCTTGCACTAATACATTTCAATGGAAATTAATGCCGGATCCGGCATTCCGGAAAGTGTTCCGGAATTTTGGACGGAGAGAAAAATACAGCATGCTGCGTTTTTTCTCGGTCAAAATACTGTGAAAGGACTGAACTGAAGACATTCTGATGCGTACTGAACGGATTGCTTTCCATTCAGAATGCATTAGGATAAAACTGATCAGTTTTTTTCCAGTATTGAGCCCCGAGAACGGAACTCAATACTGAAAAATTTTGACGCAAGTGTGAAAGTATCCTTAGGCACACAGACTGCAGTAGGATACACATCGTCCTATGCATAGGTTAGGCACGAAGGGATATCAAGACAGGCACAGAAAGCGCCAGTCCGGATAAATCTCCCCCTATGAATTTATGGAGGTAGGATTTGGGGTGCTAAATTACTTGAGAAGGGTAATCATTAGCTCCTCACCCTATCCATACTCCCTTTATCATAAAACTACTAAACCTACCATCCCCTAGTAAATTATTTACAGACTGACTTCTCCTGGAGATATAGAAGAGCAGCAGCCAGGTCATAGGTTGTTTACCAGCAGTTTGTACAATATCTCCCATTGTAAAGTAATAGATGTAATAAAACCGATCTGATAAACGTATCACGTATTCACAAAGAGTTTGTAGTTACAGAAATGATCACATCTACAGTAACCAGGCCGGCAGGTTCAAGACACTCCCCATACACTTTACATTCACCATGACATCGCTGTAACGTACCTGATTTCTTCTTGTATAAAACGGCGCCAATGATCAATAACACGATCAATACGACTGCTCCAGAGATCGCACCCACCACCAGGCCAGTGTTACCACCGCTATTTTCTGCAGGGAGATAGGAAATAAACTTTACTTAATGTAATATAATATAATCTGAAGCATTCTGTGTCAGCAGTCAAGTCATAGTAACTGCAGGCACAAAGAGGCAGGATACAGCAGGAGTATGGATTGTGGTGATGCTCATCTTGGATGGAGGCATAACTAGCTATACTACGCTGATTCCATTGTTCATATGCACTGCAATTGGAGCTACTGAAACACCGGTGAGACGGCCTGCTTAACTTGTTCGGGGCCTTAGTAACAATAGGATGAGATGAGACAACCACTTTAAGACTAATTTCAGGACCCTGATGCTACAAAAGGGAAGATGCACCTAAAGTAAAGGCATTTTACATGCGCTGATGACTGGGAACGAACCAGGTCATCGACCCAAGTAAACATGTTGCAGATCACCCAGCATCCCCTTGTCTGCCAGGGAACCACATCTTGTATGCACCATTAAAAAATGTAGTTTTTAAGTGGTACATCACCCTGTGTAAACAAAGGATGTGCAGCCAACAAATGACAACTGTATAGGGACAGAGGATCGTACTGCCGGTCATTCATCCTGATATTAATGCTGCATATGTTTGCAGGTCACAAGTGGCGATCGACAAGCTGTTATTGTAGTGGTGTTTGTTACTGGGCAGAATATCGGTTACATAGGTACATATGATCGGCAGGATTATTCTCCTCCATGTGTTTTAAAAAGTTCACTTTAGTACAGCGCCTACAGCAACAGGGAAAATAATTCAATTATCCCTAGACAAGCAGATAATTGTTACGATTGCAACACTAGCGATAGAAGATGAACGCTTATCATTTCATGTAAATGTTTCTAGCGATTGAGCGTTCTGACCAAAAAGCTCGCTCAACGTCTGTGAAATTGTTACTGGGAACAAGTACAATCATCAGTTGTCGTTAATGAAATGCACGATAATCGTTTAATTTAACTGCTAGTTGTCTGCTACAACGTTTGGTCGTTTAGTCGCTGGTGCCTGTGATCACTTTACAACGTGGGAGGTAGAGGTGCAGCCCAGCAAATAGTATTCACCTACATGAATGGCCACTCAGTGTATGGAACCTGAAGGGTACGGCCGCATGTGTGCCTTTTTTTAATGCAATTTTGGAGGCCAATACCATGAGTGGATTGTCTCCTTAAAGGGAATCGGCCACCCAGATTTTGGACAATTTTCTAAAGCTATACAGGAGTAGTCCTGCAGATAAGGAGTCCAGATCTTTTTTTTTTTCCTACTGCCCCCCTTTCCCCGCTGTCAGCACTCAGAACTGCGTTAAAATACAATCAGGACTGGCATGCGCATCTGAATCCTTTCCATTATGTTGCCACAGCACAGTGCCTGCGCCTCTACATAACTTCGGCGATCCATCGACAGCGCAGGCGATTTATTAAGACCGGCGTCTAAAACGCCAGTCTATATAACTGACCCCCCTAGTGGTTATATCTTGTAAGACAGATTCACTAAACTGGTCTAAATAGTATGATGATCAATCTAAAACTTAACTTTTAATTGATATACAGTTAGAAAAATAGGTCCCAATATATGGATACTAAGATAAATTATCTTAGTATCCATATATTGGGACCAATTTTTCTAACTGTATATCAATTAAAAGTTAAGTTTTAGATTGATCGTCTTCCAATTTGCTACATGATTCAGGTGGTCTTAATTTGTTATCTAGTTAATAATTTGATTTTGTACATCTAAATAGTATGAACATGAAAATGTGGCTCAAGTGAGCTGAATTTTGGAGCATGTTTCCATGAAAGTTGACAAATTGTGGTGCAACTCACCACTCATAACAGAAACAGAAAAGTTTGCCAGCCCTGGAGTGGAGTAGAAATTTGACTGTTTTTACAACAAAATCTGGCACAAACTGAGTTTGAAAACTTTTGAAATTGTCTTAAAACTCAAAATAGGTGCAAATGCCTCCTGGCCTTTTACACAACAGGTGGTGACACTTTTGTAAATGTGCCCCAAGATGTCTATTTTCAAAACAGATATGACTATGGGGGTATAATGTGATTTCATAATTCAGGTATTGTGTATTTCAAGTGTGAATATTGCCCTGGCCACAAAAGTAAAATAATATTAATTGAATGGAAAAAAAAGTGTAAGAATCTCACCGTTATACACGAGCCGGATGTCTTGTTGCAGATCTGCCGTGAGAGAATCGTGTTGGACTTTACATGAGAGGGATTTCGGTTTCTCTGTGGATGGTAATATCACTGAGCTATTGATGGAGAAAGTATTATCATTATTCTTGTGAAGAGAGGATACAACAGAGCCGCTCATGACTGTCCCGTCCTTTATCAACTGCACAGTGATCCGTTCAGGGTAAAACCCAGTCACCAAGCACAAGATCTTCTCCTGCTCATCACCCACATTAATCTTCTCAAGGGCTGAGATGGACGGACGAGCTGTGAGAAAAGAATAAAAATGTGTAATCATTGTGATGTTGTGCACTACCCTGTGTGTTGGTGTAGTAATCACCTATATACTGGTTTTAATAAATGCAACAACCCAAAAAAAAAATTGGAACCATGTGGAGACAGAAATAAATGGAAATAGATTGAGGCCTGATGCTTAATATCATGTTATCAATCAGACATATTCTAATGTGTCATCAGTGCAGATGACATCATGGAAGGGGTTAAAACACTTCCAGTATGTGGTCAGCTGCTTCCATAGCTTAGCTGTAGTCGATGGTGTATCCCTCTGGGATGGGGACAATGTTTTATGCAGTTTTTAGGGATTATCAGTCACTGCTGTAAACTTACCATAAACTAGCAGATCAATGTCCTTGTGAATGATATCAGGGCTGTAGATTATGGTGCACCTATAGATCCCAATGTCACTGACAGAGATATTATTGATGTATAAATCAGCTGCTCCTTCTGCAATGTTCTTTTCCTCAAACTGCATCCTTGGCTGAATGTGAAGCCCCTTGTTGTCGTACTTTACAATTCCAGTTCCCTGAAATTCCCACAAAACAGCAAGATACTGACGGTTTATTGTACTGCGCACCTTGAACGTACAAGGTATCATGACATTAGTTCCCAGCTCTGCTTTTCGGGAAGAGGGAGCAAAGACGTCCAAGGCGGATCCAGCAGAAGTTAACACTGAAAAACAGACAGCATTATGTAGGCTTTTTAGGGTACTAGTAGCAGGCCAATCACAATAAAATACATGAGCAATCGGGAAAAAGGTCGGTGTGATGTCCACATTTCTAGGACTGACCCCTGCTTGTATAACCTAAGCTGTGAGCTTCTACCCCATGGCGGGTCTACTCTACCCATGACTCTGTGGACAGAAATTTCTTTGTTGAGACTTTTCCACATCAGTGATGAGATAATGAAAACTTATTGCCAGACGTTCAATAACAGAAATCCATATTTTCTCACTGCTAATTGTGTTTATTAGTAAGTCAGATGGGTTTGTCCTTTTGCATTTAACTAAGTGTTAAATAGGTTCTCCCATGATTAATGTAAAAACTGAAAAATCAGACATCATATAGTACATGACAATACTTTTCTATGGCTACTTTCACATCTGCATTTTGGCATTCTCGTTTTGAGATCCGGCAGAGGATCGGTTCTGTTTTTGTCCCCATGCATTCTGAAAGGAGTATGCTTCGTTCAGTATGCATCAGGATACCTTCCATTCCTTTGTGTCCGGTCATCGAAACAGAACAAACGGATCCGTCACTAAAAACAGTGTAAGTCAATGGTGTCAGATCCGGTTTGTTTAGTTTTGAATTCACACAACTGCATCCTAACGGAACGGATGCATACTGATGTGTAATCAAATCGGATCCGTTTTGGTCAGGTTTTGAGATCCTCTGCTGGATCTCAAAACCTGAAACCAAAACACAGATGTAAAAAGTAGCCTAAGAAAGCTAGAACCAGCCCTGGACCTCACATGGATCCAGAGATCTCCACGTTCAATACTCTGCTAGATTTATATCAAGCTGACAGCTCAAGGGGAGTGTCCTTACTGCTGCAGTTCAGGGGACGTGTCTTTTCTGCTGCAGTTCTATACCTATTTGTTGTAAAATAAGAAAATGGTGCAAGTGTCGCAAAACACAACAAAACAGGCGCAACAATGTTAATAAATTGTGCGGATACAAAAGAAAACTACATGGGTATCAAGGAGAGAATACAACAAAAAAGTGGCGCAGACACTTTAGTAAATGTGCCCCAGTAGGTGCTGTCTGCTTTAAATATGGACAGCACCTGTGAATTAAACGCACACATCTGCATGAGACCTATGAAGAGAGTTGCCAAATACACTGCCCGTCAAAAAAAAAAGTCGCCACCAAAAATATTTCTTTAGCTTTAATTACGGCACGCATTCGCTGTGGCATTGTTTCGATAAGCTTCTGCAATGTCACAAGATTTATTTCCATCTAGTGTGGCATTAATTTTTCACCAAGATCTTGCATTGATGATGGTAGAGTCTGACCGCTGCGCAAAGCCTTCTCCAGCACATCCCAAAGATTCTCAATGGGGTTAAGGTCTGGACTCTGTGGTGGCCAATCCATGTGTGACAATGATGTCTCGTGCTCCCTGAACCACTCTTTCCCAATTTGAGCCCGATGAATCCTGGCATTGTCATCTTGGAATATGCCCGTGCCATCAGGGAAGAAAAAATCCATTGATGGAATAACCTGGTCCTTCAGTATGTTCAGGTAGTCGGCTGACCTCATTCTTGAAGCACATACTGTTGCTGAACCTAGACCTGACCAACTGCAGCAACCCCAGATCATAGCACTGCCCCCACAGGCTGGTACAGTAGGCACGAGGCATGATGGGGGCATCACTTCATCTGCCTCTCTTCTTACCCTGAGGCACCCATCACTCTGGAACAGGGTAAATCTGGACTCAGACCACACGACCTTCTTCCATTGCTCCAGAGTCCAATCTTTATGCTCCCTAGCAAATTGAAGCCTCACTGATTAGTGGTTTTCTTACGGCTGCACAGCTGTTCAGTCCCAATCCCTTGAGTTCCCTTCGCATTGTGCGTGTGGAAATGCTCTTACTTTCACTATTAGACATAGCCCTGAGTTCTACTGTTGTTTTTCTTCAATTTGATTTCACCAAACGTTTAAGTGATCACCGATCACGATCATTCAGGATTTTTTCCCACCACATTTCTTCCTCGAATACGATGGGTCCCCACTATCCTTCCAGTTTTTAATAATGCGTTGGACAGTTCTTAAAGGGAACCTGTCACCTGCAAAACGCATATTAAACCGACCACAGTACCTTACAGTATCCCCCAGTGTGTTGCTAATCATGTTTTTTTTTTCCTCTTTGTGTTTCTTCATACTTAAAAACGCTGTTTTAATGTCGGTTGGCGCTGTCTCCGAGTCAGGCTTGAAGTCAAGGGGGGCAGCGGCCTCCTTGCTTCAAGTAAAGCTAAGCCCGCCCCTTACCCCTCCTCTCTACAATTAGATGGACATGCTGCCGTGGAGCCGGGATCGCGCTCTTCTAGCGCATGCGCGGTACGCTGCCGGTTACAGCGAGATCCTCACTCACCTGCATTTTGCTGACTGCGGATGTGCCGGACAGCTCGATCGCGCACGCGCCCGGCCGTCACGCTGTAACCGGCAGCGTACCGCGCATGCGCTAGAACAGCGTGATAACGGCAGCATGTCCATCTAATTGTAGAGAGGAGAGGTACAGGGCGGGCTTAGCTTTACTTGAAGCAAGGAGGCCGCTGCCCCCTTGACTTCAAGCCTGACTTGGAGACAGCGCCAACCGACATTAAAACACAAAGAGGAAAGAAAAACATGATTAGCAACACACTGGGGGATACTGTAAGGTACTGTGGTCGGTTTAATATGCGTTTTGCAGGTGACAGGTTTCCTTTAACCCAAATTTAGTAGTTTCTGCAATCTCCTTAGATGTTTTCTCTGCTTGATACATGCCAATGATTTGACCCTTCTCAAACAGACTAAGGCCTCTTTCACACTTGCGTTGTCCGGATCCGTCTTCAAAATGCGTTCAGTGTTACTATGGCACCCAGGACGCTATTAAAGTCCTGGTTGCCATAGTAGTAGTGGGGAGCGGGGGAGCAGTGTACTTACAGTCCGTGTGGCTCCCGGGGCGCTCCAGAATGACGTCAGAGCGCCCCATGTGTCATCCATGCGCGTGGGGCGCCCTGACGTCATTCTGGAGCGCCCCGGGAGCCGCACGGACGGTAAGTATACTGCTCCCCACTACTACTATGGCAGCCAGGACTTTAATAGCGTCCTGGGTGCCATAGTAACCATTCAGAAAAAGCTAAACGTTGGATCCGGCATAAATTCCGGATCCGGCCTTGCGGCAAGTGTTCCGGATTTTTGACCAGAGCAAAAAGCGCAGCGTGCTGCGGTATTTTCTCCGGCCAAAAAACGTTCCGTTCCGGAACTGAAGACATCCTGATGCATCCTGAACGGATTTCTCTCCATTCAGAATGCATGGGGATAATCCTGATCAGGATTCTTCCGGCATAGAGCCCTGGCGACGGAACTCTATGCCAGAAGAAAAGAACGCAAGTGTGAAAGAGCCCTTAGGCTACTTTCACACTAGCGTTTTTCTTTTCCGGCATAGATTTCCGTCCTAGGGGCTCTATACCGGAAAAGAACTGATCAGGCATATCCCCATGCATTCTGAATGGAGAGTAATCCGTTCAGGATGCATCAGGATGTCTTCAGTTCAGTCATTTTGACTGATCAGGCAATAGGAATGTATTAGGAATGTATTAGTGCCGGACGCGGCATTCAAAATACCGGAATGCCGGATCCGTCCTTCCGGTCTGCGCATGCGCAGACCTTTAAAAATGAGAAAAAAAATAAATACCGGATCCGTTTTGCCTGATGACACCGGAAAAACGGATCCGGTATTGCAATGCATTTTTCTGACTGATCAGGCATTTTTCAGACTAATCAGGATCCTGATCAGGCAGGCAGTTCAGGCAACGAAACTGCCTGCCGGAATCAAACAACGCAGGTGTGAAAGTACCCTAACATCTTTTCCATGACCGCGAGATGTGTCTTTCGACATGGTTGTTTAAGAAATGAGAAGCAACTCATTGCACCAGTCGGGGTCAAATAACTTGTTGCCAGCTGAAATAAAAATCGCCCCCATGCAGTAATTATCCAATAGGAGGCTCAGAACTATTTGCTTAGTTAAATCCAGATGGCAACTTTTTTTTTGGACAGGCAGTGTATATCTTGCAAAGGTTACATTTCTGGGACTAGGGAATGCTGGCGTTGCAGCTATGGAGGCAAAAACGGCAAGCTCCTGCTATACACGAGGAGACCCTGCTCCAGCTATCCGTATGGACAGTGCATCTGCTATACTTACATGTACGGCACAGTGAGAGCAGGAACAAGGCTCTGAGCTCCGCCATTTCACAATCCAAGGATGAATTTAGCTCCGCAATGTCTGATTTCTATTTTCACTTTCATTTTCTCTGTAGGAGGGAGGTTGGAAGCTGCAGAAGACTCTGCCGTGTAGTCACACCTCTTGTCACCAGCCATAGACGCAAGCCAAAAGCCTGATGTACTCCTGTACAACCGCAGCAAGCATCATCAGATAAAGGGCGTCATTTATCACACTCGTCTGTTTTTTTAGAGTGCGTAGTGGATTAGCTGCCAGTACTTTGCATAGTTTTATGCCTTATTCACACATCAGTGATTGTGAGCCAAAACCAGGACTGGAGCCTCCACAAAGATAGGGGAATAAGGGAAAGATCTGCAACTGTTCAGTGTTTAGAGCTTAATATCACTGACCAAACACTGGGGGTCATTTATCAAGCGCGCCGGTTTTTGGCCATTAAATTAGACAGGCATACTGTATTTCATTCGTGTGTCTTCCTTTTGCCGAATATTTATTAAAAGTGGCACAGCGGTTAATGGATTACACTCTGTGTATTGGTATTAGGGCTCATGCACATAAACGTATTTTCTTTCCGTGTCCATTCCGCTTTTTTTTGCGGACCATATAGGGAATCATTCATATCAATGGGTCCGCAAAAAAAACGGAAGTTACTCCGTGTGCATCCATTTCCGTATGTCCATTTAGCAAAAGAATGGAACATGTCCCAATTGTCCACACAACAGACAAGGATAGGACTGTTCTATTAGCGGCCAGCTGTTCCGTTCTGCAAAATACAAAATGCACGCGGACATCATCTGTATTTTTTCGGATCCGTGTTTTGCTGACCGCACAATACATATAGTCGTGTGCATGAGCCCTTATGGTCCATTCACACGTCCGTGGTGTGTTGCGGACCCGCAAATTGCGGATCCGCAACACACCCGCCCGGCACCCCTATAGAAATGCCTATTCTTGTCTGCAAGCTGCGGACAAGAATAGGACATGTTCTATCTTTTGCGGAGCTGCGGACCCGAAGATCAGGGCCGCGCTCCGCAAATGCGGACAGCACACTGTGTGCTGTCCGCATCCATTCCATCCCCATAGAAAATGAATGGGTCCGCACCCGTTCCGCAAAATTGCAGAACGGATGCGGACCCATTTGCGGACGTGTGAATGGAGCCTTAGTCTGCTCTCTCGGGGTTGTTTTTCAGTTAGACAGGTCCATATTCACTTAGACTGGTCAAATTTATTTGCGCATGAAAAAAGTCGCAACTTTGTGAGAAAAGTCGCATGTCTCCCGGAAACTATGACTTAATTAATGCAAAAAAAGTACACCAGTCTTGGGGTGGCGTACAAATTAGACTGCTTTTGCAACAAATTCAGGCCCAAAAAAAAGCGCTCCTACATAAATAGAAAAGTCGCAAAACTTCTAAATTAGTCAAAAAAAATCAAAATAGTCTAACAGGGCAAAACTGTCTAAAAAACAAGTGCAATTTCAGTAGCAAATGCAACAAAAAAATTTCACACAGCATTTTTAAGACTAAAAACAGGCACCAGCACTTTAGTAAATGTGCCGCAATGCAACGTTTTTTTGGTCTAATAAATGTTGTTTTAGGCCTCATGCACATGACCGTTGTTTGGGACCACATCCAAGCCGCACTTTTTGCGGGTCAGATGCGGACCCACTCACTTCAATGAGGCCACGAAAGATTCGGACAGCTCATATGTGTGCTGTCAGCATCCGTATGTCCGTTCCACGTCCCCGCAAAAAAAAATAAAAAAATAGAGTATGTCCTATTCTTGTACGTAACACGGATAAGGATAGGACTGGTCTATTGACGGTCAGACCTTCCGTTCCGGACCGCAAAACATGGGGGCACATTTATTAAGACAGACGTTTTAAATGCAGATCTTAATAAAGTCCTGCACTGGTGGTGGATTCGCCGCAGTTAGGTGGAGGTGCCGGCCTCTACATAACTTCCGCAGATCCACAGCCCTTCTAAATGTAACATCCCACACCACGCCCACTTTTCACACTGACTTGCGGAAATTTTGTGAGTTTTCGCATTTTTACACCACTCACTCCAGTTTTGTAATATGGGTGGGGAAGTGGGTGTGGTTAGTTATGTTAATGAGTTTCACTCCAGATTTATCCTTGTGACTTTTAAAAAAAGTTGCAATCTCACTCCAGGAGGAGGCCAGAGTAGGGAAACTGGAGGAGCTTCTCTAGACAGAAGTGTTAGGTTTAGGCCTCATGCACACGACCGTTGTTTTATTCCGTGTCCGTTGTGCCGTTTTTCGTGATTTTCTGCGGACCCATTGACTTTCAATGGGTCCCTTGAAAACTCAGCTAATGCACCGTTTGTCATCCGCGTCCGTGATCCGTGGTTCCAGTCCGGCAAAAAAATTTAACCTGTCCTATTATTTTCGCGGAAAACGGTTCGCGGACCCATTCAAGTCAATGGGACCGCTAAAAAACACGGAGGCACACAAGATTGTCGTCCGCGTCCGTTTCTTTTCTATGATTTGCATGGCAAACCTGTCTTAGATTTTTTTTACTTTCCTTTATGTCTGGTGATCCTCCAAAAATAAAGGAAGACACACGGAAACAAAAACCGAAACGGATCACGGAACAACTGAACCCCATTTTGCGGAACGGAACGCAACAACGGTCATGTGCATGAGGCCTTAAAGGGAATCTGTCACCTATTTTGAGCCTATAAAACTGTTAACATAGCAATGTGCAATAAACTACCTTCATTCCTGCATGTGTCTTCTTTCTTTTATTCAACTTTTCATTCAGATGAAAAAGCGATTTTTCTGATATGCAAATTAACCACCTCAGCCCCCCTAGCTTAAACCCCCTTAATGACCAGGCCACTTTTTACACTTCTGCACTACACTACTTTCACTGTTTATTGCTCGGTCATGCAACTTACCACCCAAATGAATTTTACCTCCTTTTCTTCTCACTAATAGAGCTTTCATTTGGTGGTATTTCATTGCTGCTGACATTTTAACTTTTTTTGTTATTAATCGAAATTTAACGAAATTTTTGCAAAAAAATGTCATTTTTCACTTTCAGTTGTAAAATTTTTCAAAAAAAACAACATCCATATATACATTTTTCTGTAAATTTATTGTTCTACATGTCTTTGATAAAAGAAAATGTTTGGGTAAAAAAAAAATGGTTTGGGTAAAAGTTATAGCGTTTACAAACTATGGTACAAAAATGTGAATTTCCGCTTTTTGAAGCAGCTCTGACTTTCTGAGCACCTGTCATGTTTCCTGAGGTTCTACAATGCCCAGACAGTACAAACACCCCACAAATGACCCCATTTCGGAAAGTAGACACCCTAAGGTATTCGCTGATGGGCATAGTGAGTTCATAGAACTTTTTATTTTTTGTCACAAGTTAGCGGAAAATGATGATTTTTTTTTTTTTCATACAAAGTCTCATATTCCACTAACTTGTGACAAAAAATAAAAACTTTCATGAACTCACTATGCCCATCACGAAATACCTTGGGGTGTCTTCTTTCCAAAATGGGGTCACTTGTGGAGTAGTTATACTGCCCTGGCATTTTAAGGGCCCTAATGTGTGGGAAGTAGTTTGAAATCAAAATGTGTAAAAAATGCCCTGTGAAATCCGAAAGGTGCTCTTTGGAATTTGGGCCTATTTGCCCACCTAGGCTGCAAAAAAGTGTCACACATCTGGTATCGCCGTACTCAGGAGAAGTTGGGCAATGTGTTTTAGGGTGTCATTTTACATATACCCATGCTGGGTGAGATAAATATCTCGGTCAAATGCCAACTTTGTATAAAAAATGGGAAAAGTTGTCTTTTGCCGAGATATTTCTCTCACCCAGCATGGGTATATGTAAAAAGACACCCCAAAACACATTGCCCTACTTCTTCTGAGTACGGCGATACCAGATGTGTGACACTTTTTTGCAGCCTAGGTGGGCAAATGGGCCCACATTCCAAAGAGCACCTTTCGGATTTCACAGGTCATTTTTTACACATTTTGATTTCAAACTACTTCGCACGCATTTGGGCCCCTAAAATGCCAGGGCAGTATAACTACCCCACAAGTGACCCCATTTTGGAAAGAAGACACCCCAAGGTATTTCGTGATGGGCATAGTGAGTTCATGGAAGTTTTTATTTTTTGTCACAAGTTAGTGGAATATGAGACTTTGTATGAAAAAATAATAAAAATAAAAAATCATCATTTTCCGCTAACTTGTGACAAAAAATAAAAAATTCTAGGAACTCGCCATGCCCCTCACGGAATACCTTGGGGTGTCTTCTTTCCAAAATGGGGTCACTTGTGGGGTAGTTATACTGCCCTGGCATTTTAGGGGCCCTAATGTGTGAGAAGTAGTTTGAAATCAAAATGTGTAAAAAATGCCCTGTGAAATCCGAAAGGTGCTCTTTGGAATGTGGGCCCCTTTGCCCACCTAGGTCTACTTTCTTGTTCTGGCTTGAACCAAATAGATCTATTACCAGCATGCCTCAAGACTTTGTGATCATGGTAAATATTGAATTGTTCAGGGACCACTCCCCTTGCTTCAAGGGGTACCTGCTTAGGAAGTCTGCATGAACATTCTCCTTCCCTTTTATATGGAGAGCTGATACATGACTGACTTGTTTTTATAATGTTCCTCGCAATCTTCTCGCTTCCCACCCTAGGGTTATCGATCTTGTTTTCCCCCTGGTGATTCACATATGCCACGGTCACCTGATTGTCTGAGAGAATCCTCACGTGACCCGTGCCAAGAAGGGACTGAGAAGCTTTCACGGCCAGTCTTACCGCCACTAATTCTTTTCGATTGGAAGAGAACAATCGGGGACCATAGACCCTGAAAACTGTACCCTTGAATATGGGCTTCCCACCCCCCAAGGGCTTGCATCAGTGGTCAGGACAATAGGATCTGGATAGGACCAAGGGACTCCCTGTACTAGATTGTCCCTGTCCAGCCACCAGAATAGACTCTTTACTGTCGTGTTTGAAATTTTTATTCTGACATCCAATGCCCCCTTGTATTTTTTGAAGGCTGTTAAAATCTCTGACTGTAACTGGCGGGAGTGAAGTTGTGCCCACTCCACCGCAGGGATGCAGGAAACTAGAGACCCCAGAACCGACATTGCCTTCCGAAGAGTTAGAGAGGTGGAGGAAAGTGACCTGATTTGTTTCCAAATTTTAGAAATTTTTTCCTCTGGAAGATATACCTTCTGTGTTTCGGAATTCAAAACCAGGCCCAGAAACCTCTGTATTTTTACCGGTTTTAATCTGGATTTTTTGCAGTTTATTATTTACCCCAGTTCTTGAAAAGTCTGCACAACCATCTGAACGTTCTTCTTGCAATTGAGCCGGGAATCCGCTATGATTAAAAAATCATCCAGGTATGGAACACATTCTTGATAATTATGAATGAAACCATCTCTGCTACTACCTTTGTGAATATCCTTGGGGCCATGGACAAGCCAAAGGGCAATGCCTGGAGCTGATATTGTTGAATGTGACCCTCCATCGGAATCGCCACCCTGAGGTATTTCTGAAATTCCTGGTGCATAGGAATAGGAAAATAGGTGTCTTTTAAATCTATCACTGCCATGAAACAATGAGGAAAAATAAGCTGGACCGTATTCCTCATTGTCTTTATTTTGAACTTTTTGTACACCAGAAATTTGTTCAAATCCCTCAGATTGATGATAGTTCTGTGAGAACCATCTGGCTTTGGAACTAGAAAAAGATGGGAGTAATAGCCTTCGGATTGCTCTTCTAGGGGAACAGGAATCAGGACATCTTTCTTTATAAGGTCTAATACTTCCTTTATTATGGGAAAACAGCCTTTTACACAAATGCTTTTTGTAATAACGAACCTTTGCGGAGGCAAGGAAAGGAATTCTGGTTTTAGACCTGAACGAATGACCTCCAAGACCCAGGGACCCGCAATCTTTTCCCAGGCTGACTGGAAGAATTTTAGCCTTCCTCCTATTCTTGACCTAGCGTCATTGTTGAGGCTGTTTCTTATTTGTAGAGGAAGAGTTTCCAAATAGGAATCCTCTTCCCCCCCAAATTCTTGGATCTAAATCTCTGTTCTTTATCTCTGACTTGTCTTCTAGCCGCGTTATTCTTATAGGGACGAAAGGACTGCCTATTCCTAGAACCAAATACCCCGGAAGGGTTAGGGACCGGAAACCTTCTTTTCCTATCAGCTGCTTTCTCTAAAAGGTCGTCTAGCTCAGGACCGAACAAAAATTCTCCCTGGAAGGGGATGCCACAAAACCATTGTTTAGAGGCTATATCCCCCCACTCCAACTCTTAAGCGAAAGGGCCCTCCGAGCGGAATTGGTAAGGGATGCCGACTGAGCACTGAGCTTGATAGAATCGATGAAGCATCTGTTAAGAAGTCATCCGCTTTCTGTAGTGTGGGCAAGGAAGATAAAATCTGTTCCCTAGGGGATCTTTCTTTTAATTGCCCTTCCAGTTGCTGCAACCAAAGAGCCAGTGTTCTAGCCGTAACAGTAGCGGCTATAGCAGGGCAAAAGGATAACGTGGAGGCCTCCCAAGCTCCCCTAAGGAAAGACTCAGCTTTTTTGTCTAAGGGTTCTTTAAGCACACCAGTATCCTCAAAGGGAAGTGAAGATTTGTTCGAAACCTTAGAAATGGCGACGTCAATTTTTAGCGCTTTATCCAGGAGGATACTTTCGCTTAAGGACCTAGTGGCAAAGACTTTCCTGCCTGGCTTTCTCCACTCCCTCTGAATTAAGGACATGATACTATTATGTACAGGAAAACAACGACCTTTCCTTTCCTGTAACCCTTCAAACAAAGAGTCCACTACTGATTTATCTTCTTTAACGTCCTCAATGTTCATGGTAGATCTTATGACCTTTAGTAACTTATCCGTGTCTTCCGGAGGAAAAAAGGAATTAGCCATAATCTTCTGAAGAAGAACCAGAAGAAGACGACTCCTGTGGAGAGTCACTGTCGTCAGACGAGTAATTCTGAGATAGGCTAAATTTAGAACTTTTCTCCTTCACTGATGTTCTAGCCCTCTTGCTTGGCTTCAAGGAATTTTTAACTTCCGTTTTAATGAGGGATCTTATATTTTCTAACAATGAAGGTGACTCGTCTGATATGGTCTTGTCGATCCAAGCTTGGCATAATTTCTTCCCATAAGAAGAAGATAGCGATGTCCTACACAGCGCACACTCTTTGTTTTTTTATTTTTGCCAGCATCTTCTTAGGTTTAATGGATGTGGAAAAACCAGCACTCACTCAGGTGCACGCTGCCCGGGAGAGGACGTCAATCCACAGCAATATTATAAGAAAGGATTCCCAGCAGTCGTGTCTTGATGCAAATCAGGTATCTTTTATTCCATAAACGGAAATAGTCCTATAACCAACAGGTATATCCAAAAGTAATTCTAACAAGCTATATATATCTTCTTCGGTTTAGGCTGGAAAAAAGAAAATACAAAGGGCCAAAAATGAGATGGAGTATCATAAATGAGCCACTTACCCCAAGGAAGATTGATCAACTACCAGGATGGGATTCACCATTTCTCCCTCTGCAGATTCTTGTCTTCTTTCTTCCTCCATGGCAGAAAAGAGGTAGGGAACCTATTCACTAAAGAAAAAATTTATAGTTAACCCCTAATCTGCATTACTAATGGTGAGGGAATCGTTTAGAGGAAAGCATACATTCAGTCAAGCACAGACCGTCCTGTAATAGCTCAGGGACTGGTCTGGCTTGTTCTCTTAGATACCGCACAAGCGGCGTCCCCCACAGGAAGCGCGTCATCACCTCAAGGATGCCCGCATGTCGTGTCCACTCCCGGATGGAGCTTTCATGGGGAAGAGCTCTCCCTGAGAGGTAACCCACATGCCTGCCGCAAGATACAGAGGGCCCCCGGAGCACCTCCATATCCTAGGGTCCTGTCAGCCTGCCCAGCAGCGCGATGGACCCCGGCAGCTACCGTCAGCCCTCTAGGGCCCCCTAGGAAACATAGACCGACGGTAAGAAACCTAAAAGGAAAAAACTGTAGGTCTCCCACTCCAGGGACAGGAAACCACTGAAGGGGTAGTGAGGCTCCACCTTTTTATTCTGTAGGTTTCCTGTCCCTGGGGGTGGATCCCTCTCTCTGTGGTGCTGTCGTGGGGGAGGGGAAAATACCTGCTTCCACAAAATACTGATTAAGGGTTTTGATATACCTGCTTCTACAAAATGCTGATTAAGAAGTGCGATATACCTGCTTCCTCCAAATATTGATCAGGTGTTCTATATACCTGAAACAAAGTGGAACTGGGCACTCTTAGGGTACTTTCACACTAGCGTTTTTCTTTTCCGGCGCTGAGTTCCGTCCTAGGGGCTCAAATCCGGAAAAGAACTGATCAGTTTTATCCTAATGCATTCTGAATGGAGAGTAATCCGTTCAGGATGCATCAGGATGTCTTCAATTCAGTCTTTTTGACTGATCAGGCTTTTCAGAAAAACGTAGCATGCTGTATTTTTACCTCCGGCCAAAAATCCTGAACACTTTGACTGAACGCCGGATCAGGCCTTTTTCCCATTGACTTGCATTAACGCCAGATCCGGCACTGTGTGTTCAGTCAAACCGGATCCGGCTTTTGCATGTTAAACCCGAAAAATGTGAAAAAAAAAGTTAAAGTCCATAAATGGCGGATCCGTTTTTTTCAAATGCATTTTTTCATTGTGATCAAAATCCTTATCAGGATTCAAATGTAATCAGTTTTCACACGTTTTTCCGGATCCGGCGGGCAGTTCCGGTGTCGGAATTGAACGCCGGATTAAAACAACGCTAGTGTGAAAGTAGCCTTAAAGTATCCGGACCATAAGAAATTTATTAACACATAAAATAAATGAATTAAAAGTATCAATATGCGCAACCCATGATATACAATGACATCCTGATAAAACAAAACTAATCAGCAAAAATTGATAATATATGAGAATAAATAGTATGTGAAAATATATAAAAGCAATATCAAGGTCCAGTAGATATAATATATATAATAACAATGAGATGAATGACGTATGGGCTCCAATATACTAGTAAAAATGTCCTGGGATAAAGCCAACGAGTAATCCTGGTATGATACCACAAAAGAAGGTCCTGTATGGCACAGTAGAAACAATATATGTAGACAGAGGTAGCGGCGTCCCACTGGGAATTGCATAGAGCGGGACGCCACTACCTCTGTCTGCATATATTGTTTCTACTGTGCCATACAGGATCTTCTTTTGTGGTATCATACCAGGATTACTCGTTGGCTTTATCCCAGGACATTTTTACTAGTATATTGGAGCCCATACGTCATTCATCTCATTGTTATTATATATATTATATCTACTGGACCTTGATATTGCTTTTATATATTTTCACATACTATTTATTCTCATATATTATCAATTTTTGCTGATTAGTTTTGTTTTATCAGGATGTCATTGTATATCATGGGTTGCGCATATTGATACTTTTTATTCATTTATTTTATGTGTTAATAATTTCCTTATGGTCCGGATACCTTGAGAGTGCCCAGTTCCACTTTGTTTCACGTTTTCCATTTACAAGGGGACAGGGTGAGTCCTTTTTTACTGAGTGCACCTCTGTTGGTCCAAGTTATTCCTGTGCGCCACATTCACTATTTTGTTCTATATACCTGTTTCCACAAAATACTGATTGAGGGGTAGGATATAGCTGCTTTTACAAAATACTGATTAAGGGGTTCTATATACCTGCTTCCACCAAATATTGATTGAGGGGTGCGATATACCTCAGGGCTCCAGACTAAAAAAATATCAAGGAGCCAAATTTAAATTTTTAGTCACCAAATTTTATAATAAATAATAATAATAATACATATAATTACGGTATAATTAAAATTAAAAAAAAGACATGTCTTACCTAGTGTTGTCACGATACCAAAATTGTGACTCTATTTCGATACTATAAAAAAGTATTGCGATACTCGATACCACGTGAAAAAAATAAAACACCAAAAAAGCCGCATGCATTCCACATTTTATGGAACGTCTGGACCATAATAGAACAGTCCGATCCTAATTTTTGTTGGGACAAGGTGACTAAAAAATGGCAAATTGCACGTTTTTTTTTTTTTTCTGTGACGGACCACATAGGAGATATTTTTAAATATTTTAATAGTTCGCACTTTTTTGGATGTGGCGATATGTAATATTTATTTATTGTTTATATATTTTATATGTAAAATTGGGAAAGGGGGTGATTTATACACAAATATTTTGGTGTGTGTTATTTTTATAATTTTTTGAAACTTTTTATTTAATAACTATTTCTCCCCTTAGGGGCTAGAACCTGGGATATTTTAATCCCTTGTCCTATTCACCCTAATAGAGCTCTATCAGGGTGAATAGGACTTCACACTCTGCCTGCTGCCCTGTGCATAGTACACACAGCAGCAGGGAGCTCACCATGGCAGCTAGGGCCTAAGTAGCAGATCGGAGACCCGCAATACACTGCTGGGGCTCCGATCAGAACTGCCACTGCCACCAATGATTATAATAGTTATAATACTGGGGGGGAGGGGGGTTGGGGGCGCGCTGCGCCACCAATGATTATACTTTATAATACTGGGGTTTGGGGGAGGGTGGGGTGCGGTGCACTGTGCCACCAATGAATATAGTTGATGCCTGAATACAAACGCAGGCTGCGGGTGCCGGCCATATCTTATACCCGGCACCCAGCCTCTATGACTGCGCGCTGTGATCTGCCGCTATAAACCCCTAAGGTGCGGCCCTCCTCCTCCTCGCTTCTATCAGCCCATTGATGGCAGCAGCGGCACAGGGGGAGGGACTGCCTCCTTCTCCCCTGTGTTGTTGAGAAGAACATGGGACGCGCAGCGAGTCCCATGTCAGTTCAACTCCTGTGTGACAGGCAGAGCAGCGGAGGGTCTAGGCGCAAATGGCGACAAGACTACAAAGTCTTGTCGCCATTTTGCAATTCTAAGTCACATTGGCGACCATTTTGGTTGGCATCTGGAGCCCTGTACCTGCTTCCACAAAATATTGATTAAGGGGTTTGATATACCTGCTTCCACAAAATACAGATTGAGGGGTGCGATATACCTGCTTCCACAAAATACATAATCAGTTTTCTGTCAGGTGAATGCCTAATGTTTGGGGCCTGTAGTCCACTGGCCTGCAGTAAAATTGTTATCCACTGACTGTCTAATATACCTCCAGCCACATACTCACTTGTTCTTTTCTGTCAGGTGAATGACTAATTTTTGGGGCCTGTACTCCCATGGCCTAAAATAAAATTTTTATAGTCTCCAGCAGGGCACATTTTTGAGAGTTTCCCTTTAAGACGCATAAAAATTGCCCCTGATTAAATTACATATTTATTGTGGGAATTTTTGCCATTAATCCCCCTCTGGTATATCATTGTCCATGTTGTGGGACTATTTATGCACTTCTAGTAAGTATTTGGTGGCAGTAAATATGACCTGAAGGTTTTTCAGGTTTTCCTGCCATTAAAGTAATTGGGGCCTGCAGTGAACTCGCTGTTCGCGAACATTTGATTGCGAACGCGCATTCGCGAAACGTCCGTCCATCACTGGCCAACACCAGTGGTGGGTATAACCCCACAAAAAAATGTCTACATCTCAATAACTTTTCATGTGGCCTTGAGCATCAAGTGTAGGGCAGTTCTGTATTGACTAAAACACACCTGTCCACACTGTAACACCACCACTACCAAAGGCTCGTCTGATGACAACAGTGGCTGATGCATTGCGCTCTCCTTGACGTCTTCAATCTTGTTGGCAGCCATCATTTCTATTCAGCATAAATTGACTTTCATCAGTGAACAGCATTAAGGCCCACTGGTCCCTCGTCCAGCGTGGATGCTCCCTGGCCCATGCAAGACGATGAAGCCTGTGCCTGGTGGTGTGTTCAGGTACCCTTGCAGGTCGTCTAGCATGCAGACCACGCTGATGTAAACGGTTCCGAATGGTTTGATGTGACACTTGGATGCCTCTCACCTCCCCTAAATGTGCCTGGAGTTGTGCGGCATTCATCATCCGGATCGGCAGGGCAGTGTTCACAATGAAGCGGTGTGGAATGTGGCCAAAGAACATCCACTTCTCTGCCTTTATGTGACTCTTCCAGTCTATCTGTATCTCTGATACAAGCTGCTGATTACACTCTGTGACACTCTAAGCTCAGTGGCCACTTCTGTCTGAAACCATCCTGCTTGAAGCCTCACAATGGTGAGGTACTGTTGATCAATTGTTAGGTGTTGTCTTGGTCTCATGATGTCAAAATGTGAACAGCGTGATGAGGAGGACTGTTTGAATACCAATTCTAATTGAACCAGGAAATCTATTGGGATTTGTGGATCAAACACCTGTATTTGGCTGTTAAGCTTCTTGTTAGAGAACAGCAAGTGCAACAAGTACTGAAACATTAAACAGTGGGACCTGTGCATTCA
The DNA here is from genome assembly GCF_905171765.1 of Bufo bufo. Classification (NCBI taxonomy): domain Eukaryota; kingdom Metazoa; phylum Chordata; class Amphibia; order Anura; family Bufonidae; genus Bufo; species Bufo bufo. The sequence continues at coordinate 14,036,032 of NC_053395.1, forward strand.
GAAGTTTAGAGAAGGTCATATTAAGTTCACCTGTAAAGGTTAGAGGGCATTTTAGATTCATCCTGAAATTTCACCCACAAGCCAAATATCCCAAACTTTTTGCGAGTATTGAAATATACATATATATGAAATATACATCAATATACTTTGATCAAAACACATCTAAGCCCGCCTACCAAGCGCCAAGGTGGTCTCAGGTCAGGCGGGTCCTACGCTAAATCCACCCAAGCCGTTGGGCTTCTATGTTCAGGAGCGCAGACGCCGCACAGTAGTCTAATTATTAGGGGCACTGTTATATATATATATATATACTAGCAGAAGGACCCGGCTTTGCACGGGTATATTTCATCTATTTCATTTCATGTTTCCATATGTCGTAAAAAGATATCAACAGTATCCCCCATAACAGTGACCTCTACAGTGCCCGTCCCTTTAACATTGACCTCCACAATGGCCGCCCCTTCAACATTGACCTTCACAGTGCCTGCCCTTTTAACAGTGACCTCCACAGTGCCCATCCCCTTTAACAATGACCTCCACATTGCCCGATCCTTTAATTGTGACCGCCCCTTTAACAGTGACCTCCACAGTGCCCGCCCCTCTAACAGTGATATCCATGGTGCCCGCTTCTTTAACCCCTTAAGGACACATGACGTACCGGTACGGCATGTTTCCCGAGTCCTTAAGGACACATGACGTACCGGTACGTCATGGCTTTAAAACGCGATTGCGGCGCCGCAGGGGTTAATCGGAACAGGGTGACCGCTGAAATCCTTCAGCGGGCATCCTGTAACAACGCCGGGGGGGGTCATTTGACCCCCCCGTATCGGCGATCGCAGAAAACCGCAGGTTAATTCAGACCTGCGGTTTGCTGCGTTTCCGGTCCATTCGGGTCTCCGGTGACCCGATGAACCGGAAAAAAACTGCGATCGGTGGCGTGATTACACACCACCAATCGCAGTACGAAGATTTGGAGAGGCGGTGCTGGCTGTGGTACTGAATGCTGCTGTCCAGGGTGCTGATTGGTGCAGGGGAGAGAGGCGCGAGATTCAAACTTCCTGCGCTCCTCTCTCCCCTCCTCTTCCTGTTCTGCACGAGCACCCTGCAGCACCATCTCCTGAGTCCCCCCTAATCGTCATCCATCACCCTCCTGCACCCATCGCCCTTCAGGTAGGTTAGGGTCAGTGAGGGAGAGGCACCGTTAGGCAGGGATAGAAGGGAAAAGTTAGTTAGGAAAAGAAAAAAAAAAGCACTTTTATCTAAACTTATTTTTTGTTCCAGCTTTCAGACCCTAGATCATCCGGGCCTCTGCGTTATTGGTTGCTTCAGGGAGTATCACACTTCCATGGAGTACTAAATTTTTATAATCCCCACAAGGGACTCCTAGAGAACATAAAACACTATGGCTCTCAGACTTTGGAGACACGGAAACAATTTTTTTTCCCCAAAAAAATATTAGTTTTAGTGCAGGCATCCTCAAACTGCGGCCCTCCAGATGTTGTGAAACTATAACTCCCAGCATGCCCAGACAACCTACAGCCATCAGCAGGGCATGGTGGGAATTGTAGTTTTACAACATCTGGAGGGCCGCAGTTTTAGGATGCCTGCTTATTGTTTCCAAAGTCTGAGAGCCATAAATATTGGGCATCGCCGCGTCCGTAAAAATCTTCTCTATAAAAATAACATTTAACCCAACCCCCCCGGATGAACAGCGTTAAAAAAAAAAAAAAAAAGTGTAAAAAAATGCAATTTTTTTGTCACCTAACATCACAAAAAGTGTAATAGCGAGCGATCAAAATGTCATATGCACCCCCAATTAGTGCCAATAAAACCGACATCTCATCCCGCAAAAAATGAGCCCCTACATTAGATAGTCGCTTAACTAAAAAAAAAAAAATTTTGCTCCCAGGCTATGGAGATACTAAAATAATTTTTTGGGGTTCCTAAAATGATAATATAGTGTAAAATCTAAATAAATTCTAAAATGTAGACATATTAGGTATCAACGCGTCCATAAGAATCTGCCCTATAAAAATAACATTTGACCAAACCCCTCAGATGAATAGCGTTAAAAATATAAAATAAAAACGGTGCCAAAACACCCATTTTTGGGCAAAATTTCCATTTGAATCCTTTTTTCCCGGTAATAAAGCAAGGGTTAACAGCCAAACAAAACTAAATATTTAAAGCCCTGATTCTGTAGTTTGCAGGAACACCCAATATGTAGTCGTCAATGGCTATATAGCCACACGGCAGGGCGTAGAACGAAGGGAACGCCATATGGTTTCTGGAAGGCAGATTTTGATGGACTGTTTTTTTGGACACCATGTCCCATTTGAAGCCCCCCCTGATGTAGCCTAGACTAGAAACTCCAAAAAAGTGACCCCATCTAAGAAACTACACCCCTCAAGGTATTCAAAAGTTACTTTACAAACTTTGTTAACCCTTTCGGTGTTCCACAAAACTAAATAGTGAATGTAGAAACAATTTTAGAATTTACATTTTTTGTTACCTTGCCTCAAAAAAGTGTAATATAGAGCAACCGAAAATCATATTTACCCCTAAAATAGTCCCAAAACAACAACCACCTTATCCCGTAGTTTCCTAGATGGGGTCACTTTTATGGAGTTTCTACTCTAGGGGTGCATCAGGGGGCTTGAAAGGGTACATGGTGTAAATAAACCAGTCCAGCAAAATCTGCCTTCCAAAAACCATATGGCGTTCCCCTTCTTCTATGTCCTGCCGTTTAGCCAAATAGTAGTTTACGACCACATATGGGGTGTTTCTGCAAACTACAGAATCAGGGCAACCCATATTGAGTTTTGTTTGGCTGTTAACCCATTTTATCCAGTAATAAAGTAAGGGTTAAAATAGAAATTCCAAAATTGTTTCTCCATCTGCCATTAACTCTTGTGGAACACCTAAAGGGTTAACAAAGTTTGTAAATCCAGTTTTGAATACCTTGAGGGGTGTACTTTCTTAGATGGAGTCGCTTTTTGGGAATTTCTATTCTAGGGGTGCAAGGGGGGCCTTGAAATGGGACATGGTATAAACAAAACCAGTCCTGCAAAATCTGCCTTCCAAAACCCATATGGCGTTCCCCTCTTTCTATGTCCTCCCGTTTGGCAAAACAGTAGTTTAGGACCAGATATGGGGTGTTTTTGCAAACTACAGAATCAGGGCAAGCCATATTGAGTTTTGTTTGGCAGTTAACCCTTACTTTATTGCTGGAAAAAATTGATTATATTGGAAAATTTTCCAAAAAAATCAAAATTCTTAAATTTTATGTCCATTTGCCATGAAGTCTTGTGGAACACCTAAAGGGTTAACAAAGTTTGTAAAAACAGTTTTGAATACCTTGAGGGGTGTAATTTCTAGAATGGGGTCATTTTTGGATGGTTTCTATTATGTAAGCCTCACAAAGTGACTTCAAACCTGAACTGGGTCAGGCGTATTGTATCCGATGAAGGTGTTTTTACACAAAGGGTGGTTGCCATGTGTGATAAGTTCTCACAACGAGGTTACCCCAGGAAGCTCTTGGATAGAACTAGAAACAGAATCACATTGGTTGACAGAGATTCTGCTCGCTGCAAATCATCAAGAACTAAAGCCACGAATAGAGTTCCTTTTGTATCCATATATGGGTGGGACAGTGGGGACATTGCCCACATCCTCAGAAAAGAATGGCATATATTGCAGCAAGGTTTACCCGACATTGAGGAATTTAATGCCCCCCCCTTGGTGGCATACAAAAGGAACCCTAATTTGCGTGATAAATTAGTAAAGGCCGATGTTGGAAGCTCAGGTGTTGGTACACAGAAACTTTTGGCTCCACGTAGAAATGGTACCTTTCTGTGTTTGTCCTGTTGCAACTGTAGTAACATCCTTAAAGGTGATCATTTCTTTCACCCTTACAGTGGCAAGAAATACAAGATAAATGGCTATTACACTTGTACAAACTGGTTTCCAAAAAAGTTGAGACACTAAACAAATTGTGAATAAAAACTGAATGCAATGATGCGGAGATGGCAAATGTCATTATTTTATTTGTAATAGAACGTAGATGACAGATCAAACGTTTAATCCGAGTAAATGTAGCATTTTAAAGGAAAAATACGTTGATTCCAAACTCCAAGTAGCAATAAGAGGCTGGAAAAAGTAAATTTGAGCATAACGAAGAGCTGGAAGACCAATTAACACTAATTAGGTCAATTGGCAACATGATTGGGTATAAAAAGAGCTTCTCAGAGTGGCAGTGTCTCTCAGAAGCCAAGATGGGTAGAGGATCACCAATTCCCACAATGTTGCGCAGAAAGATAGTGGAGCAATATCAGAAAGGTGTTACCCAGCGAAAAATTGCAAAGACTTTGCATCTATCATCATCAACTGTGCATAACATCATCCGAAGATTCAGAGAATCTGGAACAATCTCTGTGCGTAAGGGTCAAGGCGGTAAAACCATACTGGATGCCCGTGATCTCCGGGCCCTTAAACGACACTGCACCACAAACAGGAATGCTACTGTAAAGGAGATCACAGAATGGGCTCAGGAATACTTCCAGAAACCATTGTCAGTGAACACAATCCACCGTGCCATCCGCCGTTGCCAGCTGAAACTCTACAGTGCAAAGAAGAAGCCATTTCTAAGCAAGATCCACAAGCTCAGGCGTTTTCACTGGGCCAGGGATCATTTAAAATGGAGTGTGGCAAAATGGAAGACTGTTCAGTGGTCAGACGAGTCACGATTCGAAGTTCTTTTTGGAAATCTGGGACGCCATGTCATCCGGACCAAAGAGGACAAGGACAACCCAAGTTGTTATCAACGCTCAGTTCAGAAGCCTGCATCTCTGATGGTATGGGGTTGCATGAGTGCGTGTGGCATGGGCAGCTTGCATGTCTGGAAAGGCACCATCAATGCAGAAAAATATATTCAGGTTCTAGAACAACATCTGCTCCCATCCAGACGTCATCTCTTTCAGGGAAGACCCTGCATTTTTCAACAAGATAATGCCAGACCACATTCTGCATCAATCACACCATCATGGCTGCGTAGGAGAAGGGTCCGGGTACTGAAATGGCCAGTCTGCAGTCCAGATCTTTCACCTATAGAGAACATTTGGCGCATCATAAAGAGGAAGGTGCAACAAAGAAGGCCCAAGACGATTGAACAGTTAGAGGCCTGTATTAGACAAGAATGGGAGAGCATTCCTATTTCTAAACTTGAGAAACTGGTACATTTTCTCAGTTTAAACTTTTGTTCCGTGATTTATGTTCTATTCTGAATAAAATATTAGAAGTTGGCACCTCCACATCATTGCATTCAGTTTTTATTCACGATTTGTATAGTGTCCCAACTTTTTTGGAATCCGGTTTGTAGATCCCGCGATGTCATATATGTATTACAGTGCCCTTGTAGTCTCATCTACGTTGGTGAGACTACAATGGAGATTCGTGAGCGGATCAATAAGCATAAAAGCACAATACGCAAAGCCAATTTGGACAAACCGGTAGCCAAACATTTTGTAGAGGCGGGGCACTCTGTCAACCAATTACGCTTTAGGGTCATAGGCAGCGTGGGAGTTTTACGCAGGGGTGGAGACAGGGAGGCAGTTCTTAGGAGAAAAGAACTCAAATGGATATACACCTTGAGATCCCTACAACCACATGGACTCAATTTGGAGTTCAATGTGGCTGGGATCAGCTAGGTACCCATCCGGCACTTGTTTACATCATGTTTTTAATCTATATATCTTTATGTACACACCCCTAAGATTATCCTTATACTTATACAGGATGCTGCATTTCTATACTATGGCCATTCAGCATTTTCCACTTGTGATATTTTAATATGCGGTGTGGGTGCTGAATAATTCCATCCCTGAATACAGTTTTTCCCTCTCCCTGTAAACGGACCAATGTCCCTTGTGCCTCGCTGCCCTCTATGTATGGAGGCGCTTGCCCTACATCATAACATTATGCGATGCGCTTGTCCTATATTACAATATTATGCGCTTGCTCTACATTACAATATCATCCGATTTAATACTGCTTGACGGGCGACCATGTTAACACAGACAGCGGTCATGTGATCGGGTTTCCCAGTCACGTGACTTGCACGTCGACGTCCTCTGTGCGACTGCCTCCCGTTGGTTGAGGGCGTCGCTCTCTGATTATCATGTTCATTTCCATATTGTAAGCGGTTTCAGTGCGCAACGGCGATGCGTGTTCGTCGCCTACCTATGACGTTTTTGATCATGCGCACACAGTAGATGGGCACGCCGAGGCACATTATCGCCACGATAATGAGATGTCCGTTCAGGTGAGCTATAGGTGTATCCTTATACACAGGTGTATTCATTATTAGTCTGCCCGGATTGGTCTTATCTATGCTGTGGTAACATTCCTGTATTTTTATTGGATAGATGATCTTGTGGGAGGGTTGTTTTTCACTTTATATGTTGGCACTTTTTATTGATGTTGTATGCTTGACAAAGGCTATACTTAGTCGAAACGTTGCATTTTTGCACTGCACCTTGGAGACCTGAATAAAGAATTTCGTGGAGATGCTGCTGTAGCCTACATTTCTTCAAACCTGAACTGGTCCATAAAAAGTGGGATTTGGAAGATTTCTGAAAAATTTCAAAATTTGCTTCTAAACTTCAAAGCTATGTAACGTCCCCAAAAAATAAAATATCATTCCCAAAATGATACAAACATGAAGTAGACATATGGGGAATGTAAAGTCATCACAATTTTTGGGGGTATTACTATGTATTACAGAAGTAGAGAAACTGAAACTTTGAAATTTTCAAATTTTTCAAAATTTTTGGTAAATTTGGTATTTTTTAATGCAAAAAAATTAACTTTTTTGACCCAATTTTAGTAGTGTCATGAAATACAATATGTGACGAAAAAACAATCTCAGAACGGCCTGGATAAGTCAAAGCGTTTTAAAGTTATCAGCACTTAAAGTGACACTGGTCAGATTTGCAAAAAATGGCCTGGTCCTTAAGGTGAAATAGGGCTGAGTCCTTAAGGGGTTAACAGTGATCTAAACAGTGGCCGCTCCTTTAACAGTGACCTCCATAGTGCCCGCCTCTTTAACAGTGACTTTCACAATGCCCGCTTCTTTAATAACAGTGACCTCCACTGTGCCCGCCCCTTTAATAACAGTGACCTCCACTGTGCCCGCCCCTTTAATAACAGTGACCTCCACTGTGCCCGCCCCTTTAATAACAGTGACCTCCAACTGTGCCCGCCTATTTAAGCAATAAAGAAAAATGGCTGGGTTGTTATGGAAACCTGGAGTAAAACTGTGTTTATTGCAGTTGGGATTTGAAGAGAAGGACTTGCAGGCTTGTATTGGCTAATGTGGGTCATTTTTTGGGAATATCTCAGGAGGTACGTCCTAGAGAGCTGAGTCCCGGACACCTGATGTACCTGTGTGCCAAATATGGTGAAGATCGGTCCAGTCGTTTGGTCGCGCATAAAGAACAGACACTCATTTATATATATATATATATATATATATATATATCATACACACACAGGCTGTGGCAGGTGATGTCTTCATACCTGCCTGTGTGGAGAGCAGGAGTCGGGAAAGGTGGCGGTCCTTGGATCACTTGGGGGGGGATGTGTGTAGTGTACGGGGATGGTAATGCCCGCCACTACAAAAGGGTCACTTGTGTGCTGTCGTCCCCCTTATTTATGGGGAAGTTGGTATATGTCCTCTTTATAAAATGTCATGTAATGTAATGCTATGTATTTCCCTGTCACTGTGAAATTTGCATGTACAGGCCTGCTAGGGGTGTCATTCCAGCTCTTAGTCACTAGAGGGAGCTAGGGAGCCCTAGTTTATATAAGGCCCAGTCAGGGAAGGGAAAGTCAGTCTGGAGTCTAGTCTAAAGTCAGTCTACAGCAGTTGGAGTTTAGACTATGTCAGAGACAAATCCAGGCCTGAAGCCTGCGGACCAGGAGAGGGTATTGCAGTCCCTGTAACCGGGTTCCAAATCCAAGGAGAAGGTTCCCCTCCTGAATTTATATATGCAGAAGCAGGAAGACCACTGTTAAACACAGCCTGGGGGGTCAGAAGTTTCCAGAAACTGAGAGAGACAGAGGCAAGCCAAGAAAAGCAAGAGGTACTCAAGACAACAGAGGAGGTACTTGATAGAGATAAAACCAAGGATATACGCCAGAGCTAGGGCATTGGACCTTGGAGAAGAGTTTCTATGTTCCAGGATCAGACAGGAATAGAGTGCAAGCTGCCTGTACTGCAAGTCCTGTATTTAACCCTCTGAAGTCACCTTGCTAGATACATTTATATTGCCTGCTTCAACTGTATTGAAAATCAACTGTCCTCAAAGGAACTGTGCTTCCGTTAATGTCCCTATATGATAACTACTAAAGTTGGAGTTCTGTTTTAACATCACGTGGTTCCTCAGTTATTCCTGCTATCAGCAAACGGCGTGCCACCGTTTAACCTCCTCAGGACCGCCGTACGCAGGATTGCGTCTTTGCGGCGGCCCTGCTCTTCTGGGTGGACGCGCCGGCGCGTCCTCTCGCGAGACGCGAGATTTCCTGTGAACGCGCGCACACAGGCGCGCGCGCTCACAGGAACGGAAGGTAAGAGAGTTGATCTCCAGCCTGCCAGCGGCGATCGTTCGCTGGCAGGCTGGAGATGTGTTTTTTTTAACCCCTAACAGGTATATTAGACGCTGTTTTGATAACAGCGTCTAATATACCTGCTACCTGGTCCTCTGGTGGTCCCCTTTGTTTGGATCGACCACCAGAGGACACAGGTAGCTCAGTAAAGTCCCACCAAGCACCACTACACTACACTACACCCCCCCGTCACTTATTAACCCCTTATTAGCCCCTGATCACCCCATATAGACTCCCTGATCACCCCCCTGTCATTGATTACACCCCTGTCATTGATCAACCCCCTGTAAAGCTCCATTCAGATGTCCGCATGATTTTTACGGATCCACTGATGGATGGATCGGATCCGCAAAACGCATACGGGCGTCTGAATGAAGCCTTACAGGGGCATGATCAATGACTGTGGTGATCACCCCATATAGACTCCCTGATCACCCCCCTGTCATTGATTACCCCCCTGTCATTGATCAACCCCCTGTAAAGCTCCATTCAGATGTCCGCATGATTTTTACGGATCCACTGATAGATGGATCGGATCCGCAAAACGCATCCGGACGTCTGAATGAAGCCTTACAGGGGCATGATCAATGACTGTGGTGATCACCCCATATAGACTCCCTGATCACCCCCCTGTAAAGCTCCATTCAGATGTCCGCATGATTTTTACGGATGCACTGATAGATGGATCGGATCCGCAAAATGCATCCGGATGTCTGAATGAAGCCTTACAGGGGCATGATCAATGACTGTGGTTATCACCCCATATAGACTCCCTGATCACCCCCCTGTCATTGATTACCCCCCTGTAAAGCTCCATTCAGATGTCCGCATGATTTTTACGGATGCACTGATAGATGGATCGGATCCGCAAAACGCATCCGGACGTCTGAATGAAGCCTTACAGGGGCATGATCAATGACTGTGGTTATCACCCCATATAGACTCCCTGATCACCCCCCTGTCATTGATTACCCCCCTGTAAAGCTCCATTCAGATGTCCGCATGATTTTTACGGATGCACTGATAGATGGATCGGATCCGCAAAACGCATCCGGACGTCTGAATGAAGCCTTACAGGGGCGTGATCAATGACTGTGGTGATCACCCCATATAGACTCCCTGATCACCCCCCTGTCATTGATTACACCCCTGTCATTGATCACCCCCCTGTAAAGCTCCATTCAGATGTCCGCATGATTTTTACGGATGCACTGATAGATGGATCGGATCCGCAAAACGCATCCGGACGTCTGAATGAAGCCTTACAGGGGCGTGATCAATGACTGTGGTGATCACCCCATATAGACTCCCTGATCACCCCCCTGTCATTGATTACACCCCTGTCATTGATCACCCCCCTGTAAAGCTCCATTCAGATGTCCGCATGATTTTTACGGATGCACTGATAGATGGATCGGATCCGCAAAACGCATCCGGACGTCTGAATGAAGCCTTACAGGGGCATGATCAATGACTGTGGTGATCACCCCATATAGACTCCCTGATCACCCCCCTGTCATTGATTACACCCCTGTCATTGATCACCCTCTGTAAAGCTCCATTCAGATGTCCGCATGATTTTTACGGATGCACTGATAGATGGATCGGATCCGCAAAACGCATCCGGACGTCTGAATGAAGCCTTACAGGGGCGTGATCAATGACTGTGGTGATCACCCCATATAGACTCCCTGATCACCCCCCTGTCATTGATTACACCCCTGTCATTGATTACACCCCTGTCATTGATCACCACCCCTGTCATTGATCACCACCCTGTCATTGATCACCCCCCCTGTCATTGATCACCCCCCCTGTCATTGATCACCCCCCTGTCATTGATCACCCCCCTGTCATTGATCACCCCCCTGTCATTGATCACCCCTCTGTAAGGCTCCATTCAGACATTTTTTTGGCCCAAGTTAGCGGAATTTTTATTTATTTTTCTTACAAAGTCTCATATTCCACTAACTTGTGTCAAAAAATAAAATCTCACATGAACTCACCATACCCCTCACGGAATCCAAATGCGTAAAAATTTTTAGACATGTATATTCCAGACTTCTTCTCACGCTTTAGGGCCCCTAGAATGCCAGGGCAGTATAAATACCCCACATGTGACCCCATTTCGGAAAGAAGACACCCCCAGGTATTCCGTGAGGGGCATATTGAGTCCATGAAAGATTGAAATTTTTGTCCCAAGTTAGCGGAACGGGAGACTTTGTGAGAAAAAAATAAAAAATATCAATTTCCGCTAACTTGTGCCAAAAAAAAAAAATTTCTATGAACTCGCCATGCCCCTCATTGAATACCTTGGGGTGTCTTCTTTCCAAAATGGGGTCACATGTGGGGTATTTATACTGCCCTGGCATTCTAGGGGCCCCAAAGCGTGAGAAGAAGTCTGGTATCCAAATGTCTAAAAATGCCCTCCTAAAAGGAATTTGGGCACCTTTGCGCATCTAGGCTGCAAAAAAGTGTCACACATCTGGTATCGCCGTACTCAGGAGAAGTTGGGGAATGTGTTTTGGGGTGTCATTTTACATATACCCATGCTGGGTGAGAGAAATATCTTGGTCAAATGCCAACTTTGTATAAAAAAATGGGAAAAGTTGTCTTTTGCCAAGATATTTCTCTCACCCAGCAAGGGTATATGTAAAATGACACCCCAAAACACATTCCCCAACTTCTACTGAATACGGCGATACCACATGTGTGACACTTTTTTGCAGCCTAGGTGGGCAAAGGGGCCCATATTCCAAAGAGCACCTTTAGGATTTCACAGGTCATTTACCTACCTAACACACATTAGGGCCCCTGGAAAATGCCAGGGCAGTATAACTACCACACAAGTGACCCCATTTTGGAAAGAAGACACCCCAAGGTATTCCGTGAGGGGCATGGCGAGTTCCTAGAATTTTTTATTTCTTGTCACAAGTTAGTGAAAAATGCTGATTTTTTTTTTTTTTTTTTTTTTTTATACAAAGTCTCATATTCCACTAACTTGTGACAAAAAATAAAAACTTCCATGAACTCACTATGCCCATCAGCGAATACCTTGGGGTCTCTTCTTTCCAAAATGGGGTCACTTGTGGGGTAGTTATACTGCCCTGGCATTCTAGGGGCCCAAATGTGTGGTAAGGAGTTTGAAATCAAATTCAGTAAAAAATGACGAGTGAAATCCGAAAGGTGCTCTTTGGAATATGGGCCCCTTTGCCCACCTAGGCTGCAAAAAAGTGTCACACATCTGGTATCTCCGTACTCAGGAGAAGTTGGGGAATGTGTTTTGGGGTGTCATTTTATATATACCCATGCTGGGTGAGAGAAATATCTTGGCAAAAGACAACTTTTCCCATTTTTTTATACAAAGTTGTCATTTGACCAAGATATTTATCTCACCCAGCATGGGTATATGTAAAAAGACACCCCAAAACACATTCCTCAACTTCTCCTGAGTACGGGGATACCAGATGTGTGACACTTTTTTGCAGCCTAGGTGGGCAAAGGGGCCCATATTCCAAAGAGCACCTTTCGGATTTCACAGGTCATTTTTTACTGAATTTGATTTCAAACTCCTTACCACACATTTGGGCCCCTAGAATGCCAGGGCAGTATAACTACCCCACAAGTGACCCCATTTTGGAAAGAAGAGACCCCAAGGTATTCGCTGATGGGCATAGTGAGTTCATAGAAGTTTTTATTTTTTGTCACAAGTTAGTGGAATATGAGACTTTGTAAGAAAAAAAAAAAAAAAAAAAAAAATCATCATTTTCCGCTAACTTGTGACAAAAAATAAAAAGTTCTATGAACTCACTATGCCCATCAGCGAATACCTTAGGGTGTGTACTTTCAGAAATGGGGTCATTTGTGGGGTGTTTGTACTGTCTGGGCATTGTAGAACCTCAGGAAACATGACAGGTGCTCAGAAAGTCAGAGCTGCTTCAAAAAGCGGAAATTCACATTTTTGTACCATAGTTTGTAAACGCTATAACTTTTACCCAAACCATTTTTTTTCTACCCAAACATTTTTTTTTTTATCAAAGACATGTAGAACTATAAATTTAGAGCAAAATTTCTATATGGATGTCGTTTTTTTTTGCAAAATTTTACAACTGAAAGTGAAAAATGTCATTTTTTTGCAAAAAAAATCGTTAAATTTCGATTAATAACAAAAAAAGTAAAAATGTCAGCAGCAATGAAATACCACCAAATGAAAGCTCTATTAGTGAGAAGAAAAGGAGGTAAAATTCATTTGGGTGGTAAGTTGCATGACCGAGCAATAAACGGTGAAAGTAGTGTAGGTCAGAAGTGTAAAAAGTGGCCTGGTCTTTCAGGGTGTTTAAGCACTGGGGGCTGAGGTGGTTAATTGGCACTGGCGTCACGATCATTTCTTATCATCACCTGCCCTTGCAGAGAGTCAGCCGTCTCAGGTTAGTGTCTATTGCACTACAACACCCAGGAACATTTCTAAACATAACTTGAGTACGCTGCACCTCTCTTTTGGCGTCACGAACAGGATACGCACGCTTTCTAGTGCAAGAAGCGTGAACTTTGTGCCTTATACCGTTGCCCTGTGACCAAAGTGACAAATTGCCTGTTTTATTAAAGTGGACTTTGTGGACCGAAAAACATACTAAAAGTGTCCCTAAAACCCCTAAAAAGCGCTGTGCAGTGTTGCGCTATCAAGAGGAAGAAAATCGCCACGTTGGAGTGTGGTTTTATGGACTTTTCATCATCCTGCTTGCTGTCAGTGAATAGACAGCGTTTCTACCCAAAGATGGCCGCTGAGGCTACTGAAATAGCTGCTGCGTCATCTTCATCCCGAAAAGGCGGGAAAAATTGGCGCCTTTTTGAGGAAATAGCGGGAAGGAGTTCAAGGTCAGGTGCCACTGCTTATCTGGACATTTGCATGTCGGCCAGCATGGACTCCGCCTTCCATATACTGGAATACCTGGGGGGCGGCCTCCCAGTGCAATGGGAGGAGCTGGCTGATTTAATTGACGCGACCCTATCGCTCTCCAGAGAAGGATCGAGCATGTTGGAGAGTGAACAGAGCTTTGCTGCGACGTCCGCGCCTGAGATCCCAAAAATGAATGATATTGGTGTAGAGCCAGAAGAGGCTCCACCGGCCTACTCTCCGGGACCGGAGAAACCCGCCTGCCCGCCACGGGAGAAAGAACCAGAGCCCTGCTATGGCTCTTGGAGAGACTTCTTTCAGCCCTCTTTCAAGTGGTCCTCACTAATGGCAGAGATCCGGGAGGCCGCTATAAAGCGGAATACAAAGACTAAGATCTATTATGAGGAGTTGACCAAGACTATCCATGAACGACACACCAACACCCAACCCCGCCTGGAAAGGAGAAAGGGAGTGGTGGTGTCCTTTGACAAAACCCGTGGCTACGGGTTCATACAAGATTACCTGACTGGCAGAGACTTATATGTTAACAGAAGATCTGTCAAGAGAGACTACCTCCCTTCCTATCAGCACAGCCTCCGCGAGGGAGAGGAAGTGGAGTTCACCCCTGCCGAGAGCCTGAGAGGCCCTTATGCAACTGCCGTGACCCGTCCCAAGCGAGAACCTGAGGACTGGGAGGCAGAAGAAGAAGACTACTCTGGCTGCGAGCGGGGACCGGAACGCTCTCCAGAGCCGGCCCATCACGCCTTCCAGGAGCGGAGCTCCTTCATTGGGCCTAACGTCTTCTGGCAGCCAACCGTGTTGGAAAAATGGGTGAGCCCCTATCCTTCCCCCGAGCTGCCCCGTCGGGAGAAGACCATACAAGATATGGAAAACTTAAAAGGACTTCGCAATACCTTTGAGAACATCCGGAGGGGTCGGAGACCCGATGCACCACCAGAACCTGCAGAGGCCGAGGCCGAGTCCGTGCCATCGTTGACTGTACCTGCGCCGGCGGCGCCAGCAGATGACAGCGACTCCGACACGGAGAGCATCGGTGAGCAGATTGTCCGGCTGGAGGAGAAGTTGCGGGAGCTGCGCAAGATCGCGACCGCCAGGATCCGGACGCCGCCAAAGAAGGACGAGGTAAGGGTGCCTGTCACCACCCGTAAACCACCGTCTGCTAATGTTACTCCGTCAAGGCCCCAAGGAAGACCCGTTATTCCTGTGAGTTGCTGCACCGAGCCCACCGGACCGCTTGCGGCGGCGGTACCAACTGCCTTACATCCCACAATCATCATGCCGGGACCAGTACGGTCCACCCAAGGGTTTACCCCTAGGCCCATGGGGCCAATACCTATTAGGGGCCCCTTTACCTTGCAGATGCCCCCTAACACAGTTATGTGGGCACATCCTCCTGTAGAGGACTACTACAGGCCGTACTTGCCAGCAGAGTCGGGTAATTATGACATACCCCTGTGAATCAGCCTGCTAGGCCTTTGATTTATTTCACCAAGGAATGATGTTATTAACCCTTCCAGGACAGGAGTCCTATGTTTCCTGGTCGTTTGTTGCTGCTGCCAGTTTATCCACGGCTCAGTGGTGGGTGTTGACCACTGAAGTATTAAAGTCAACGAAGCCCAGTTTGTTTCCAGGACCTCCTGCCTGCTTTTGCTACCCCATGCCAAGTTGTGCCTGTTCCTTAGTTGCACCTTTTACCCTTAACCCCCTTTTCAGGTTGATCAGGGGTATTACAGCACTTGTCTTTGCTGTCATTTTATTGTGCAACTTGATACTAAGGAACCGTGCCCGGAGACAGACTCAAAAGAACCTGAGCCTCTGAGATTTTTGCTCTTTTAAAAGGAAATGTGCCCAGAGATGGACTCCACCGCATGAGAGCCTCTGTGATTTATAGGAAAATAACCTGGGTACGGACTCATGTTTGTTCTTTGAGCCTCCAAGAACTTTTATACTGTTTTATCTATTTTGCTGTTCTAATATGGACTTATTCATTGTTATGGACTATCCTGGTTATAATGTTACGCTGTGCCAGGTCAGCGCCCCAGTTCCATTCACTATCCTGAGAAGAAGAGAACGACGCCCCTTGTCACCACCCTTTACCTTTGCCAATTGGACCTGATATGAACGTAAATGCAGATGAATTACATACACTCACCTAAAGAATTATTAGGAACACCATACTAATACGGTGTTGGACCCCCTTTTGCCTTCAGAACTGCCTTAATTCTACGTGGCATTGATTCAACAAGGTGCTGATAGCATTCTTTAGAAATGTTGGCCCATATTGATAGGATAGCATCTTGCAGTTGATGGAGATTTGAGGGATGCACATCCAGGGCACGAAGCTCCCGTTCCACCACATCTCAAAGATGCTCCATTGGGTTGAGATCTGGTGACTGTGGGGGCCATTTTAGTACAGTGAACTCATTGTCATGTTCATGAAACCATTTTTCCAGTCTTCAACAGTCCAATTTTGGTGAGCTCGTGCAAATCGTAGCCTCTTTTTCTATTTGTAGTGGAGATGAGTGGTACCCGGTGGGGTCTTCTGCTGTTGTAGCCCATCCACCTCAAGGTTGTGCGTGTTGTAGCTTCACAAATGCTTTGCTGCATACCTCGGTTGTAATGAGTGGTTATTTCAGTCAACGTTGCTCTTCTATCAGCTTGAATCAGTCGGCCCATTCTCCTCTGACCTCTAGCATCAACAAGGCATTTTCGCCCACAGGACTGCCGCATATTGGATGTTTTTCCCTTTTCACACCATTCTTTGTAAACCCTAGAAATGGTTGTGCGTGAAAATCCCAGTAACTGAGCAGATTGTGAAATACTCAGACCGGCCCGTCTGACACCAACAACCATGCCACACTCAAAATTGCTTAAATCACCTTTCTTTCCCATTCTGACATTCAGTTTGGAGTTCAGGAGATTGTCTTTACCAGGACCACAACCCTACATGCATTGAAGCAACTTCCATGTGATTGGTTGACTAGATAATTGCATTAATGAGAAATAGAACAGGTGTTCCTAATAATTCTTTAGGTGAGTGTATATGTATGCCTGCATGTCTCTTTTCTGTTTCAGGTACAGATTCCAGTTGGGAGAGCCCTGATGTAGTACGAGGTCGTACTCAGCTTAAAGCAGTGGGGTATGTAGTGTACGGGGACGGTAATGCCCGCCACTACAAAAGGGTCACTTGTGTGCTGTCGTCCCCCTTATTTATGGGGAAGTTGGTATATGTCCTCTTTATAAAATGTCATGTAATGTAATGCTATGTATTTCCCTGTCACTGTGAAATTTGCATGTACAGGCCTGCTAGGGGTGTCATTCCAGCTCTTAGTCACTAGAGGGAGCTAGGGAGCCCTAGTTTATATAAGGCCCAGTCAGGGAAGGGAAAGTCAGTCTGGAGTCTAGTCTAAAGTCAGTCTACAGCAGTTGGAGTTTAGACTATGTCAGAGACAAGTCCAGGCCTGAAGCCTGCGGACCAGGAGAGGGTATTGCAGTCCCTGTAACCGGGTTCCAAATCCAAGGAGAAGGTTCCCCTCCTGAATTTATATATGCAGAAGCAGGAAGACCACTGTTAAACACAGCCTGGGGGGTCAGAAGTTTCCAGAAACTGAGAGAGACAGAGGCAAGCCAAGAAAAGCAAGAGGTACTCAAGACAACAGAGGAGGTACTTTATAAAGAGAAACCAAGGATATACGCCAGAGCTAGGGCATTGGACCTTGGAGAAGAGTTTCTATGTTCCAGGATCAGACAGGAATAGAGTGCAAGCTGCCTGTACTGCAAGTCCTGTATTTAACCCTCTGAAGTCACCTTGCTAGATACATTTATATTGCCTGCATCAACTGTATTGAAAATCAACTGTCCTCAAAGGAACTGCGCTTCCGTTAATGTCTCTATATGATAACTACTAAAGTTGGAGTTCTGTTTTAACATCACGTGGTTCCTCAGTTATTCCTGCTATCAGCAAACGGCGTGCCACCGTTTAATTGGCACTGGCGTCACGAACATTTCTTATCATCACCTGCCCTTGCAGAGAGTCAGCCGTCTCAGGTTAGTGTCTATTGCACTACAACACCCAGGAACATTTCTAAACATAACTTGAGTACGCTGCATGTGGTGCATCAATGAAGGGGGCCGAGATGAGCTCGAGGTGCTCACCCATAACTGGCCTGCTATGTGTGTTACAGCCCCTAATACACATGGCAGGTGTCATTATCAGCTCCGGGCCCAGCGAGCCTGCCATGTGTATTAGGGGCTGTAGAACATACCGCCGGCCAGTGCCATTATCATACACTTTGTATAATCAGTCATGTTTTCCTGTTTTTATGAAGCTCTGATTTCTCATCAATAAATCAGCACTTCATGAAAACAGGGACAGCGCAGAGACCCAATAGGCATAAGAATGCAGGCCGGAGACCCCCGCAAAACCCCCTGTATGCCGCAGGCAGCTTTGACAGCGGCTTACTAGGGGTTAATTCGCAGACATGGCCATTTACAGCGATGCTGGCGGATACAGCAGGGGCTCCATACAGAATGTACATAGGTGTTCATGATAGACGCTACTAACCCATTAACTGCCATCTCTCCTCATCTACATGTGGGACATTGAAGGACAAGCCATCCATATCACCTCACATATCTATGTCTTGACCAAAATACTCATCTTGTCAGGGATTAAATACCTTGGAAAAACGTCTAATTCCATAATTGGGATAATAAACAGTATTCTATCAGGACTGGCTGCACTCATACACCGTCCTCAGTGACATAATACACGGTATTCCAGTCAGCAGCATCACACTCAGAGCCACCATTTTATGATTTCCACCTCAGCGCAACCATAGGCGGAGTCTGATCACGTGGTATCTAGCGCGGGAAGAACTTTTACCTCGGCTCTCGAACATTTGTGTCAGGTCGCGGCTGAAATGAATGGGAGGGTCACAGGTTTGATTGATGGTTATTGCAGCAAATCAGAAGCTGGCGCGGCAGAAACCCCGCCTCTGAAATTGGTGAAAGGCTTGTCAGTTTTTATGAAACGGCTCCACCCCCTTTCAGCCTCGGCGGTTCCGAACTTGAAATGGCGGGAAGACATCTATGAGGTAAATGTTCTTCCTGTAACCAGACAGCGGTGGACGCAATCCTCCTGTGTCTTCTAGGAGCTCTCCAGTTGTGGCATGAGCCATACTTGCCCTTGTTATTATTATTGAGGAGAGTCTTGCAAGATATCCCATAGTAATACCTTCCATATTTAGTATTTTCCTTCTTTTATCCAGTCAGTGTGATTGAGTCACTTTTTCAACTTTCCTGTAAGCGTGTATTCACACCTTTCTGTCATCACATTTTCCATATAATCATAGCCTATGACAGGAAAGAAAAACAGAACATAACCACAATGTGCGTCTACAAGGTAATAACTGAGGTCTGATGCTTCACATGGTAACATGTTTGTCACAATTTCCAGAAAATCTCAGCAGATCCACCACATGAATGCCCTGTGTGAATAGACCCTGGCACACGTTCACACGGCGGACGATGAGTGTTTCCGAACACAGACCTGGCGCTTGCGCAGTTATGGCTTTTTGCATGCCAAAAACTGATGAAAAGTGATAGTAAGTTTGCCCCAGTGTCACCCAGGGCATATGAGAAAAAGGGGGAATATCTGCAGGGTTGGCATAACATGGAGCAAATAAGCCCCAAAAAATGTGGAACGCTCTTCTTGCCAGCATGAATTTCAGGTTATTGTGCGCTAAAATCGAACGCATTTTGGCGCAAAATGTAGCACCTCATATTTATTAAATGAATGCACCGAATAGAAGTCGTCCCAAGTGTCCCTCTTGATGGGACAGTCACTCTTTTTTACCTAAGTCCCTCTGTCCCTCTTTGCACCTTAACCACCTCAGCCCCCCTAGCTTAAACCCCCTTAACCCCTTAAGGACACAGCCTTATTTCACCTTAAGGACCAGGCCATTTTTTGAAAATCTGACCAGTGTCACTTTAAGTGGTGATAACTTTAAAACGCTTTGACTTATCCAGGCCATTCTGAGATTGTTTTTTTTGTCACATATTGTACTTCATGACACTGGTAAAATGAAGTCAAAAATTAATTTTTTTTGCATAAAAAAATACCTAATTTACAAAAAAATTTGAAAAATTTTCAAATTTCAAAGTTTCAGTTTCTCTACTTCTGTAATACATAGTAATACCCCCAAAAATTTTGATGACTTTACATTCCCCATATGTCTACTTCATTTTCGTTTGAATTATTTTGGGGATGATATTTTATTTTTTGGGGATGTTACAAGGCTTAGAAGTTTAGAAGCAAATCTTGAAATTTTTCAGAAATTTACAAAAACCCAATTTTTAGGGACCAGTTCAGGTCTGAAGTCACTTTGCGAGGCTTACATAATGGAAACCACCCAAAAATGACCCCATTCTAGAAACTACACCCCTCAAGGTATTCAAAACTGATTTTACAAACGTCGTTAACCCTTTAGGTCAGACCTGGGCAAACTACGGCCCGCGGGCCGTATACGGCCCGGCGACCTTTTAATCCGGCCCCCGGCATTTTTGTTGCCGCCGCCGGCCCTGTAACAGCACGGAGTCACTGTCCGGAGTGAGGAGGGGGCGGGGCCCGCGGCCGCTCTGCGCTCCGCTCTGCTGCCTGGCCTGCCTGTCTCTTTAACAGAGCAGACCAGTGGCTGCTGGAGCGTGATGCAGCTGCCGCACAGGCAGAAAGAGGAAGGAGGCGGAGCCCCAGCCAGCAGCCACAGCCAAAGCCAAGCAACTAACAGAACTTACAGGTATTTGGTGGGGGTGGGGGGGGCTCATATAGGACAGGGGGACAGTGTGTGCTTTCCTGCCTGCTACTACATCACCCCCCCCCCCCCCAGGGATTGTGGGGGTCATTAAGGGTTGGACTTGCTGCTGATGTTGAGTGTGCCAGTGTGTGTGTGTCCGTCCCTGTGTGTGTGTGTCTGTCCCTTTGTGTGTGTGTGTGTGTGTGTCCGTCCCTGTGTGTGTGTCTGTCCCTTTGTGTGTGTGTGTCCATCCCTGTGTGTGTGTGTTTGTCCCTTTGTGTGTGTGTGTGTGTCCATCCCTGTGTGTGTGTGTTTGTCCCTTTGTGTGTGTGTGTGTCCCCGTCCCTGTGTGTGTCCGTCCGTGTGTGTCTGTCCGTCCCTTTGTGTGTGTGTGAGTGTGTCTGTCCCTTTGTGTGTGTCTATCCCTGTGTGTGTGTGTTTGTCCCTTTGTGTGTGTGTGTCCATCCCTGTGTGTGTGTCCGTCCCTGTGTGTGTGTGTCTGTCCCTTTGTGTGTGTGTGTGTCTGTCCCTTTGTGTGTGTGTGTGTCTGTCCCTTTGTGTGTGTGTGTCCATCCCTGTGTGTGTGTGTTTGTCCCTTTGTGTGTGTGTCCCCGTCCCTGTGTGTGTCCGTCCGTGTGTGTCTGTCCCTTTGTGTGTGTCCGTCCCTTTGTGTGTGTGTGTGAGTGTGTCTGTCCCTTTGTGTGTGTCCCCGTCCCTGTGTGTATGTCTCTCCCTGTGTGTATCACCTTGCCCACAGTGTTCCTATGTCTTGACGCAGCTGCTTCAGAACGTTCTGTGCGGGGAAGAAGATGGAAGAGGAGGCAGCGCCAGCATGGAGTCTGTGCGATAGACACAGGGAGGCACACTAAGGACGAAGGTAACACTTCCACATGATCTACACTAGTGTTATCTGTGGTTTTACATAGGACTGCAGGTAACACTACTACATTATTTAGCACTAGTGTTATCTGTGGTTTTACATAGGACTGCAGGTAACACTACCACAAGGTTAGCTCACACAGGGCGCCTGAACACCTAAGGCCGGCCCTGGCTGCGCACCCCAGCGCCAAGGGATGACGTCACTGATGTAATATGCCTCTTATATGTGGAGAGCGGTGATGTCACAGATGTAATATATTACTTATAAGTGATATATTACATCAGTGACATCACCACTCTCCACACATAAGTAATATATTACATCAGTGACATCACTGCTGTCCACATATACCGGTAAGTAATACATTACATCAGTGACATCACCGCTCATCACATATATGTGGAGAGCGGTGATGTCACTGATGTAATATATCGCCTATATGTGGACAGCGGTGATGTCACTGATGTAATATAACATTATATGTGGAGAGTGTTCATGTCACTGATGCAATACAGCGCTCCAGATGGCGACCAAAATGGTCGCCAATGCGCCTTAAAATTTGCAGATGGCGACAAGACTTGTCATAGGCTACAGGCCTGAGGTCTATTTGGTAGTGAAATCCCAGCGCAGGCAGGCATGATGATGTCATCACGCCCGCCTGTGCCAGGACGCGGTGATTTTATGCAGTATTGAGTTTAGCCTTTTGGCCCGGCCCTCCAAAATATTTTCAGTTTCTCATGTGGCCCCATCGAAAAAATAATTGCCCACCCCTGCTTTAGGTGTTGCACAAGAGTTAATGGCAAATGGGGATGAAATTTGAGAATTTAATTTTTTTGCCTAATTTTCCATTTTAACCCATTTTTTCCACTAACAAAGCAAGGGTTAACAGCCAAACAAGACTGTATCTTTATTGCCCTGACTCTGCCGTTTACAGAAACACCCTATATGTGGCCGTAAACTACTGTACGGCCACACAGCGGGGCGTAGAGTGAAATGTGCGCCGTTTGGTTTTTGGAAGGCAGATTTTGCTGGACTGTTTTTTTGACACCATGTCCCATTTGAAGCCCCCCTGATGCATCCCTAGAGTAGACCCCATCTAAGAAAAAAAAGTGACCCCA
The DNA here is from genome assembly GCF_905171765.1 of Bufo bufo. Classification (NCBI taxonomy): domain Eukaryota; kingdom Metazoa; phylum Chordata; class Amphibia; order Anura; family Bufonidae; genus Bufo; species Bufo bufo. Next base: position 14,058,403 of record NC_053395.1, read on the forward strand.
TCTAAGAAACTACACCCCTCAAGGTATTCAAAACTGATTTTACAAACTTTGTTAACCCTTTAGGTGTTGCACAAGATTTAATGGAAAATAGAGATACAATTTCAAAATTTCACTTTTTTGGCAGATTTTACATTTTAATATTTTTTTTCCAGTTACAAAGCAAGGGTTAACAGCCAAACAAAACTCATTATTTATGGCCCTGATTCTGTAGTTTACAGAAACACCCCATATGTGGTCGTAAACTGCTGTACGGGCACACGGCAGGGCGCAGAAGGAAAGGAATACCATACGGTTTTTGGAAGGCAGATTTTGCTGGACTGTTTTTTTGACACCATGTCCCATTTGAAGCCCCCCTGATGCACCCCTAGAGTAGAAACTGCAAATTTTTTTTTAGAAACTACGGGATAGGGTGGCAGTTTTGTTGGTACTAGTTTAGGGTACATATGATTTTTGGTTACTCTATATTACACTTTTTGTGTGGCACGGTAACAAGAAATAGCTTTTTTGGCACCGTTTTTTTTTTTGTTATTTACAACATTCATCTGACAGGTTAGATCATGTGGTAATTTTATAGAGCAGGTTGTCACGGACACGGCAATACCTAATATGTATACAATTTTTTTTATTTATGTAAGTTTTACACAATGATTTCATTTTTAAAACAAAAAAAAAGTTTTAGTGTCTCCATAATCTAAGAGCCATAGTTTTTTCAGTTTTTGGGCGATTATCTTAAGTAGGGTCTCATTTTTTGCGGGATGAGATGATGGTTTGATTGGAACTATTTTGGGGTGCATATGATTTTTTGATCGCTTGCTATTACACTTTTTGTGACGTAAGATGATAAAAAATTGCTTTTTTTACACCGTTTTTATTTTTATTTTTTTACGGTGGTCATCTGAGGGGTTCGGTCATGTGATATTTTTATAGAGCCGGTCGATACGGACGCGGCGATACCTAATATGTATACCTTTTTTTTATTTATATAAGTTTTACACAATCATTTCATTTTTGAAACAAAAAAAATCATGTTTTAGTGTTTCCATAGTCTAAGAGCCATAGTTTTTTCAGTTTTTGGGCGATTATCTTGGGTAGGGTATGATTTTTGCGGGATGAGATGATGGTTTGATTGTTACAATTTTGGCGTACATGCGACTTTTTTGATCACTTTTATTACCTTTTTTGGGAAGTAAGGTGGGCAAAATTTCAATTTCATCATAGTTTTAAATTTTTTATTTTTATGGCGTTCACCGTTCAGGTAAAGTAACATGACCGTTTTATAGATCAGGTCGTTACGGACGCGGCGATACCAAACATGTGTAGGGAATTTAATTTTTTTCATTTTTAATCAGTGATAAGTGTTTTTTTATTTTTACCTTTTTTTCACTCTTTTTTTGACCCAGACCCACTTGGTTCTTAAAGATCCAGTGGGTCTGATGTCTGTATAATACAGTACAGTACAATATATAGTGTACTGTACTGTATTTTACTTACACTTTGTCTGAACAGATCTCTGCCTTTAGCACAGATCTGTTCAGTACCATGGACAACAGGATGCCTGAGACGTCCTGTTGCCATGGGAACCTTCCCCGTCTGCTCAGTAGTGGCCAGAACTGCGCAGACGGGGAAGGGTAAGGACGGGGCTCTCTGGGGGCTCTCTCCCTCTATATCGGGGGGCTGCAAAGGCACAGCAGCCCCCCGATGGGAGAGGGAGGGAGCCCCATCTTACTGTTAAAATCATTCAGGGGTGCAGGGGGGGTGAAACATATGTATTTTAGGCACACTAAAGTTTCTGATCCCCGTGGTCAGGGACCGCGGGGATCAGAAACTGCAGAAAGCGCAATAAACCGCAGGTCTGAATTGACCTGCGGTTTGTTGCGATCGCCGACATGGGGGGGTCACGGGACCCCCCCGCGCATTTAGCCGAGGTGCCTGTTCAATGATTTGAGCAGGCACCTTGTTCCGATCACAGCCGGCCGGGCGGCAGTGATCGGAACAACACATGACGTACCGGTACGTCATGTGTCCTTAAGGACTCTGGAAACATGCCGTACCGATACGTCATGTGTCCTTAAGGGGTTAATGACCAGACCACTTTTTACACTTCTGCACTACACTACTTTCACCGTTTATTGCTCGGTCATACAACTTACCACCCAAATGAATTTTACCTCCTTTTCTTCTCACTAATAGAGCTTTCATTTGGTGGTATTTCATTGCTGCTGACATTTTTACTTTTTTTGTTATTAATCGAAATTTTACGAAATTTTTGCAAAAAAATGTCATTTTTCACTTTCAGCTGTAAATTTTTTTTTAAAAAAACGACATCTATATATAAATTTTTCTCTAAATTTATTGTTCTACATGTCTTTGATTAAAAAAAAATGTTTGGGTAAAAAAAAAATAGGTTTGGGTAAAAGTTATAGCGTTTACAAACTATGGTACAAAAATGTGAATTTCCGCTTTTTGAAGCAGCTCTGACTTTCTGAGCACCTGTCATGTTTCCTGAGGTTCTACAATGCCCAGACAGTAGAAAAACCCCACAAATGACCCCATTTCGGAAAGTAGACACCCTAAGGTATTCGCTGATGGGCATAGTGAGTTCATAGAACTTTTTATTTTTTGTCACAAGTTAGCAATGTGTTTTGGGGTGTCTATTTACACATGCCCATGCTGGGTGAGATAAATATCTCTGTCAAATGACAACTTTGTATAAAAAAATGGGAAAAGTTGTCTTTTAGAGAGATATTTCTCTCACCCAGCATGGGTATATGTAAAAAGACACCCCAAAACACATTCCCCAACTTCTCCTGAATACGGTGATACCACATGTGTGACACTTTTTTGCAGCCTAGGTGGGCAAAGGGGCCCACATTCCAAAGAGCACCTTTAGGATTTCACAGGGCATTTTTTACACATTTTGATTTCAAACTACTTCTCACGCATTAGGGCCCCTAAAATGCCAGGGCAGTATAACTATCCCACAAGTGACCCCATTTTGGAAAGAAGACACCCCAAGGTATTTCGTGATAGGCATAGTGAGTTCATGGAAGTTTTTATTTTTTGTCACAAGTTAGTGGAATATGAGACTTTGTAAGAAAAAAATAAATTAAAAAAAAAATCATCATTTTCCGCTAACTTGTGACAAAAAATAAAAAATTCTAGGAACTCGCCATGCCCCTCACGGAATACCTTGGGGTGTCCTCTTTCCAAAATGGGGTCACTTGTGGGGTAGTTACACTGCCCTGGCATTTTAGGGGACCTAATGCGTGAGAAGTAGTTTGAAATCAAAATGTGTAAAAAATGCCCTGTGAAATCTTAAAGGTGCTCTTTGGAATGTGGGCCCCTTTGCCCACCTAGGCTGCAAAAAAGTGTCACACATGTGGTATCGCCGTACTCAGGAGAAGTTGGGCAATGTGTTTTGGGGTGTCTTTTTACATATACCCATGCTGGGTGAGAGACATATCTCTCTAAAAGACAACTTTTCCCATTTTTTTATACAAAGTTGGCATTTGACCAAGATATTTATCTCACCCAGCATGGGTATATGTAAAATCACACCCCAAAACACATTGCCCAACTTCTCCTGAGTACGGCGATACCACATGTGTGACACTTTTTTGCAGCCTAGATGCGCAAAGGGGCCCAAATTCCTTTTAGGAGGGCATTTTTAGACATTTGGATCCCAGACTTCTTCTCACGCTTTAAGGCCCCTAAAATGCCAGGGCAGTATAAATACCCCACATGTGACCCCATTTTGGAAAGAAGACACCCCAAGGTATTCAATGAGGGGCATGGCGAGTTCATAGAAGATTTTTTTTTTTTGGTACAAGTTAGCGGAAATTGATATATATATTTTTTTTCTCACAAAGTCTCCCTTTCCGCTAACTTGGGACAAAAAGTTCAATCTTTCATGGACTCAATATGCCCCTCAGCGAATACCTTGGGGTGTCTTCTTTCCGAAATGGGGTCACATGTGGGGTATTTATACTGCCCTGGCATTTTAGGGGCCCTAAAGCGTGAGAAGAAGTCTGGAATATAAATGTCTAAAAAATTTTACGCATTTGGATTCCGTGAGGGGTATGGTGAGTTCATGTGAGATTTTATTTTTTGTCACAAGTTAGTGGAATATGAGACTTTGTAAGAAAAAACAAAAAAAATAAAAAAAATATCAATTTCCACTAACTTGTGCCAAAAAAATGTCTGAATGGAGCCTTACAGGGGGGTGATCAATGACAGGGGGGTGATCAGGGAGTCTATATGGGGTGATCACCCCCCTGTCATTGATCACCCCCCTGTAAGGCTCCATTCAGACATCCGTATGTGTTTTGCGGATCCGATCCATGGTTCCGTAAAACACATACGGACGTCTGAATGGAGCCTTACAGGGGGGTGATCAATGACAGGGGGGTGATCAATGACAGGGGGGTGATCAGGGAGTCTATATGGGGTGATCACCCCCCTGTCATTGATCACCCCCCTGTAAGGCTCCATTCAGACATCCGTATGTGTTTTGCGGATCCGATCCATGGATCCGTAAAACACATACGTACGTCTGAATGGAGCCTTACAGGGTGGTGATCAATGACAGGGGGGTGATCAGGGAGTCTATATGGGGTGATCACCCCCCTGTAACGCTCCATTCAGACATCCGTATGTGTTTTGCGGATCCGATCCATGGATCCGGAAAACACATACGGCCACAAACGCGCGTCAAAACGCCCCAAAGAAGCTCAAGTACTTGTTTGAGCGTAGGGCGTTTTACAGCGCGTTTTTCAGCGCTGTAAAACGCTCAAGTGAGAACCAGGGCCATAGGGAAGCATTGGTTTTCATGTGTTGAGCGTTTTACAGCGCGTTTGAACGCGCTGTAAAACGCTCAAGTGTGAACCCAGCCATACGGACGTCTGAATGGAGCCTTACAGGGGGGTGATCAATGACAGGGGGGTGATCAGGGAGTCTATATGGGGTGATCACCCCCCTGTCATTGATCACCCCCCTAAAAGGCTCCATTCAGACGTCCATATGTGTTTTGCGGATCCGCAAAACACATACGGACCTCTGAATGGAGCCAGCCTTACAGGGGGGGGATCAGGGAGTCTATATGGGCTATATGTCATTGATCACCCCCCTGTAAGGCTCCATTCAGACGTCCGTATGTGTTTTGCGGATCCGCGGATCCATGGATCGGATCTGCAAAACACATACGGACGTCTGAATGGAGCCTTACAGGGGAGTGATCAATGACAGGGGGATGATCAGGGAGTCTATATGGGGTGATCACCCCCCTGTGAGGGGTATGGTGAGTTCATGTGAGATTTTATTTTTTGTCACAAGTTAGTGGAATATGAGACTTTGTAAGAAAAAACAAAAAAAATAAAAAAAATATCAATTTCCACTAACTTGTGCCAAAAAAATGTCTGAATGGAGCCTTACAGGGGGGTGATCAATGACAGGGGGGGTGATCAGGGAGTCTATATGGGGTGATCACCCCCCTGTCATTGATCACCCCCCTGTAAGGCTCCATTCAGACATCCGTATGTGTTTTGCGGATCCGATCCATGGTTCCGTAAAACACATACGGACGTCTGAATGGAGCCTTACAGGGGGGTGATCAATGACAGGGGGGTGATCAATGACAGGGGGGTGATCAGGGAGTCTATATGGGGTGATCACCCCCCTGTCATTGATCACCCCCCTGTAACGCTCCATTCAGACATCCGTATGTGTTTTGCGGATCCGATCCATGGATCCGTAAAACACATACGTACGTCTGAATGGAGCCTTACAGGGTGGTGATCAATGACAGGGGGGTGATCAGGGAGTCTATATGGGGTGATCACCCCCCTGTAACGCTCCATTCAGACATCCGTATGTGTTTTGCGGATCCGATCCATGGATCCGGAAAACACATACGGACGTCTGAATGGAGCCTTACAGGGTGGTGATCAATGACAGGGGGGTGATCAATGACAGGGGGGTGATCAGGGAGTCTATATGGGGTGATCACCCCCCTGTCATTGATCACCCCCCTGTAAGGCTCCATTCAGACATCCGTATGTGTTTTGCGGATCCGTAAAACACATACGTACGTCTGAATGGAGCCTTACAGGGTGGTGATCAATGACAGGGGGGTGATCAGGGAGTCTATATGGGGTGATCACCCCCCTGTCATTGATCACCCCCCTGTAAGGCTCCATTCAGACATCCGCAAAACACATACGGACCTCTGAATGGAGCCAGCCTTACAGGGGGGTGATCAATGACAGGGGGGGATCAGGGAGTCTATATGGGCTATATGTCATTGATCAACCCTCTGTAAGGCTCCATTCAGACGTCCGTATGTGTTTTGCGGATCCGCGGATCCATGGATCGAATCTGCAAAACACATAGGCTGGGTTCAGACCTGAGCGTCTTTGATATGCGCGTTTAACGCGCGTTTTTGACGAGCGTTTTTGGCAATAGTAAACGCGCGTTTGACGCGCGTTTGTGTGATTGACTGCAATGTCCTATGGCCACAAACGCGCGTCAAAACGCCCCAAAGAAGCTCAAGTACTTGTTTGAGCGTAGGGCGTTTTACAGCGCGTTTTTCAGCGCTGTAAAACGCTCAAGTGAGAACCAGGGCCATAGGGAAGCATTGGTTTTCATGTGTTGAGCGTTTTACAGCGCGTTTGAACGCGCTGTAAAACGCTCAAGTGTGAACCCAGCCATACGGACGTCTGAATGGAGCCTTACAGGGGGGTGATCAATGACAGGGGGGTGATCAGGGAGTCTATATGGGGTGATCACCCCCCTGTCATTGATCACCCCCCTAAAAGGCTCCATTCAGACGTCCATATGTGTTTTGCGGATCCGCAAAACACATACGGACCTCTGAATGGAGCCAGCCTTACAGGGGGGGGATCAGGGAGTCTATATGGGCTATATGTCATTGATCACCCCCCTGTAAGGCTCCATTCAGACGTCCGTATGTGTTTTGCGGATCCGCGGATCCATGGATCGGATCTGCAAAACACATACGGACGTCTGAATGGAGCCTTACAGGGGAGTGATCAATGACAGGGGGATGATCAGGGAGTCTATATGGGGTGATCACCCCCCTGTCATTGATCACCCCCTGTAAGGCTCCATTCAGACGTCCGTATGTGTTTTGCTTATCCGCAAAACACATACGGACCTCTGAATGGAGCCAGCCTTACAGGGGGGTGATCAATGACAGGGGGGGATCAGGGAGTCTATATGGGCTATATGTCATTGATCACCCCCCTGTAAGGCTGCATTCAGATGTCCGTATGTGTTTTGCGGATCCGCGGATCCATGGATCGGATCTGCAAAACACATACGGACGTCTGAATGGAGCCTTACAGGGGGGTGATCAATGACAGGGGGGTGATCAGGGAGTCTATATGGGGTGATCAGGGGTTAATAAGGGGTTAATAAGTGACCGGGGGGGGGGGGGGGGGATGTAGTGTAGTGGTGCTTGGTGCTACTTATTACAGAGCTGCCTGTGTCCTCTGGTGGTCGATCCAAGCAAAAGGGGACCACCAGAGGACCAGGTCGCAGGTATATTAGACGCTGTTATCAAAACAGCGTCTAATATACCTGTTAGGGGTTAAAAAAATCACATCTACAGCCTGCCAGCGAACGATCGCCGCTGGCAGGCTGTAGATCCACTCGCTTACCTGCAGTTCCTGTGAACGCGCGTTCACAGGAAAACTCACGTCTCGCGAGATGACGCGTATATGCGTCTAGGAGGAATGAATCGACCGCCGCCAGGACGCATCCCTGCGTTAGGCGGTCGGGAAGCAGTTTTTAAAGGGGTTATCCGAGTTGATGAAAAAAAATAATAATAACTCTTAAAACCCATCAGGATATACATATAATTTGGTTAAGCTAGATTTCATCAAGTTAAAACCCATATGTACACCTTTTCATGGTTCTGTCATTGCTTCGTTTACATGCTGAGCTCTGCCTCATGAATATTTCTGGGCGTGAACAACCTGACCTTCCCCGCCCACTGCTCTGCACTTTGCATTAAAAAAAACACACACACGATCATCTCCTAGCTCACACTGGCAGAAGATCTTCCTGTCACATTGCAGCTGGAGCTGCCTGCCGGATCCGCCGATCAGTGTGACAACTGACAGCATTTGTAGACGGATCCGGGTGCGGATCCGTCTAGAAATGCATTGCAATAACGGATCCGTCTATCCGCTTGTCATGCGGATGGACGGATCCCTCTGGCAGTCTTTTTCACAGTTTTCCTCACATTCCTCACAGAACAAGACAGAAGGAGATGCCGGGCTGCGCGAACAAGTGGATTAAGGTGAGTTAAATTATTTTTTTTTATTTTTTTTTAACCCCTCCAGCGCTATTTTACTTAGCATTCTGTATTCAGAATGCTATTTATTTTCCCTTATAACCATGTTATAAGTGGAAATAATAATGATCGGGTCCCCATCCCGATCGTCTTCTAGCAACCGTGCGTGAAAATCGCACCGCATCCGCACTGGCTTGCGAATGCTTGCGATTTTCACGCAGCCCCATTCACTTCTATGGGGCCTGCGTTGTGTGAAAAACGCAGAATATAGAACATGCTGCGATTTTCACCGCTCATGTGCACAGCCCCAAAGAAATGAATGGGTCCGGATTCAGTCCGGGTGCAATGCGTTCACTTCACGCATTGCACCCGCTCGGAAAACTCGCCCGTGTGGAAGAGGCCTAAGGCACCTGACACGCTACCACCATCTGTGACATTTAAATTAATACACCAATTAATTAGAGGCTCGTAGAAAACCCCACAGCACCCCACTCGCAGGCAGGCTCACAGTAGCACAGGCCACACTAATAGCAAATACATGGTAAGGGATCATTCACACGACCGTGGCACTTATTGCGGTCTGCAAAAAACGGATGCCGCCCGTGTGCCTTCAAAAATTTGCAGAACGGAACAGGAGGCCCATTATAGAAATGCCTATTCTTGTCCGCAAAACGGACAAGAATAGGACATGCCTCATAATTTTTCGATTTTTCCACGGACCCATTGAAAGTCAATGGGTCCGCGAAAAAAAACGGAAAATGGAAAAACAACGGCCGCGGATGCACACAACGGTCGTGTGCATGAGGCCTAAGGCATATTTCATCAGGCCGATTGTTCTAACACCAAATATGACCGGTGTAGGGGTCCCGGAAAGAGAGATTCTCATTACGCGGGAATATTTGTACTTCCTACGATGCCCACATTATACAGAATGCAATTATCACAATAATTAATATGTGAGTTGTACCAGAGACGAGTTATCGCTTATGATATATTTCCTTCATCTTCTAGTACTCCAGTTGAAAAGCACCTAGATGTCGGCCATGCACCGGTGCCAATACGTCTGACGTGTCAGGCATTACCATTAGGAGCTTATTCACACGATCGTATGTATTTTGCGGTCTGAAAAAAACGGATCCGCAAAAAATATGGATGACTTCCGTGTGCATTCCGTTTTTTGCGGAACGGAACAGCTGGCCCCTAGTAGAACAGTACTATCCTTGTCCATAATGCTGACAAATATAGGACATGTTCTATTTTTTTGCGGAACGGAAATACGAACATACGGAAACTGAATACACACTGAGTAACTTCCGTTCTTTTTGCAGACCCATTGAAATGAATGGTTCTGTATACGATCCGCAAAAAAAACGGAACGGACACAGAAAGAAAATACGTTTGTGTGCATGAGGCCTAAGAGCTACAAGAAACGTTGTCCCTTTCTTACACTGGGAGTAAAAAATGGAAAAGCAATAACGGAAAATCACCGGGTTCTCTAGGGGTTAAAAGGTAATTGTATTTATATTGTTTTGCTTATTTAACCCTTAGAGGAACCTGCAAATTTCCCTTTTTTGCATTTTCGTTTTTCACTCCCCGCCTTCACATAGTCCTAACTTTTTTTTATTTTTCCGTTCACATAGCCTTATGAGGGCTTATTTTTTTGCGGGACAAGTTGTACTTTCTAATGGCACAATTTATGGTTGCATGGCATGTAGTGGGAAGCGGAAAAAAATTCCAAATGGGGTAGAACTGAGAAAAAACACAATTCTGGCAAAGGTTTTTATTTATTTATTTTTTACACCGTACACTGTGCAGTAACATTTACCTGTTATCTAACCTTCTCCAGGTCAGTACGGTTACAACGATACCACACTTGTATAATTTTTCTTGCGTTTTAATACAGAATTTTTTTTTTTTAAACCTTTGAGAAAAAAAAAGTTTATCACCATTTTCTGACCCCTATAACTTTTTTGTAGTTATGTGTACGGGGCTGTGTGAGGGCTCATTTTTTGCGAGCGATCTATACTTTTCAGTGATACCAATTTGAAGTGTGTGCGACTTTTTGATCAGTTTTCATAAAATATTATTGGGGATTTAAAGTAACAAAAAATGGCGATTTCCCCCCCCCTTCCGATTACGCCATTTGCCGTATGCTATTAATATTCAATATGGTCATTGATGGATATATAGCCATCATTGAACACTTAATTTTCAATATAATCTAGTGGCCTGTATTGGCATATTCCTCTAATAGACTCCAAAGCCTGGGAATGCTGTTACCGGAGCGGGAGCGGGAGTCTCCCGCTTCCGGACTGCTCTGATGCCGTGGTCACATTTGACCACAGCATCTGAAGGGGAAAATGTATGCGATCAGCCTTATACATTTTCTGCAGTTCTCTGCTATTTTAAGTAGTAGGAACCCAGCAGCTATGGCGCCCTCTGCACGTGCAAACGGGCGCCATGCTTAAAGACCGGACTTCCACTGTACATGTATGGCGGAGGTCCTGAAGGGGTTAAAAACCAACAAAACCTGAGATTTCACTGAATTTCTCAACAATGGTTGGAATGGGTTTGTCTGAAGAAGATCTTTAGGGTGATGTCTCATGTAGCGGCTACCGCTCAACCAAAATGCGGGCAAAAGCATTGGGTCTGAACTCTACTAATGAGAAAAGCGTTCTCAGCAAACCATGCAGCCATTGCAGCCAGCCAGTCGCAGGGGCAACACGTGAGGTGCACGGTGGACCGATGAGGGGCCAAATGATATAACACACAGTTCATCAGTTTACTCACGGTTAGCAGAAAGCCTCCCTGGGCCGGCAGCACAGTGTTGAGGTGGACAGCACGAAATCCTCCGGGGCACGCTCTGTGGTAGGGAAGCATCAGCCAAGATGGTGGTTGAGGTGCTCTTGATGTTAGGGGTGCTTAGGGTGCTTGTTGTGGCTGAGTCCCTTGATGGTTTTTGTCGTGACGCCAGTACCGTTAATGGTGGTACAACCATAGGTAGTAATAATGAGGTAGACAGTGGTGAAATGCAACTCACAACTTTTACTTTGGATGTCTTTGGTTGCAGCAGTACAAATATGCAGTCTCTAGATGGTACAGAGTCAATTCTGCAAATCCACTGTTTCTAGGCTTTTCAGGTTTCTAGTTTTGGAGCAGTGGGTTATTTCAATGTCAGTGGAATTTTGGTGAGGTTGCCGGAGGCTATGGTATCCTTCACCTGAATATCCCAAAGGTCCTTTATGCCTGTTTTACGGCTTTTATCCTTTGGATGTATTTAAGTCTGTCCTTTTTCTCTTGTGCCTTTCTGGACTAAAACTTTTATTCAGAGCTGAAGTGCTGGATCTGCACCTTTTCACTCCCTCAGTATCAGTCTACTTACTGATCTCCACACTGAACTCTGGTCCCACTCTATTCAACTAACTAACTAGGACTGACCTAGGTATATATATATATGAGACCTGACCTTTATCCCCATCTAGTGGCGGGATGTATAAATTGCACCTAATCTGCCTGTTAACAGGGATTTTGCAGATACATACATACAAAATCATACATTACAACATAGTACTGTTGACAAGGTAAAAAGTGCTTTTAAGCAGTGCCCACACACCCGTAGTGGGATGCTGCATACCCCCATGGTAAAATGTAAGTCGCCCTCGACGTTGGTATTGTCTGAAGCTGTGGATCTCTAAGCCGTGTCCTGAAATACACCAAATACACACCTCCAAATATGCACATGTGAATACAGACATTGCAATGTATTATCATGACTCTTCAATAACCTCCTGTGAATAAAGGGTTATGCACAAAAATACATTCTAGGCAAATATATAAAATATACCACATACATTTTTCTCTTTATGGTAGATGTGTTACGGCCAAAATAGTTATAAGAGAATGATCTCACATAAGGGCAGTAAAGTCCATACCTAAAATGGGGTATAAAACATGTATAAGAACATTTTAAAGTGCAAAAATTTTTGTTGTAAAACAGTTAAGCACAGAAAAGTCTTTCTGGGTATTTTGCTTTAAATGATGAGTTAACAAAGTCCCTTGATAACCTGAAAATGGGGTAAAAAGGGGTTAAACGTGGTAAAACACACAATTATAGTGCAACATTCTTGAAGTAGGTGGAGTCCTTGCAAAAAGAACTTAGAGAGGGGCTCAAAACAAAAACAATACGAGAAGTCCTCTCAAACAATGGCAGCTCCTGCTCCATATTATGAATATTGAACGGCCTACTTAGTTGTAAGGATCCGAACAGGAAGACACGTCTGTCAGAATAGGGCTCCCAGAATCCAAGGAATCAGGGGATGATCCTTCTGGACGTCCCTCCATCACTTTCTGTTTAGGAGTAGATGGCAGACCAAGTTCCTGCTTCACCTTTTCAAAGATAGGGGGCAGTTATCTTTTTTTCTTTATAAGCCAGCCCAACATTAGGGTCACTCCGGGTCACCGGATTTGGACTCTCAGTTGCTCTCTGTGTTGAAGAACTAGCAGGCGGCTCCTCTCCATAGTGGGGGATAGAAAATCCCTGACATTGCTGTACAGCCAGTTGTAATAGCATAGCACAGTCCTCTGTAGCTGCAGTGAGGTTTTGAGGCTCGGGCCTTTTTCTCCTAACCCTTTCCGTTTTGGTTTGGTGTCATGATCTCTGGTGACAATGGCGGGTTGACAAAGGATGTTAGTTCCTGCAAACCCAGTAGCATATTCATTCTGGGTGGAACTGGGCGGTGTATACTCAGCATCAGGCCGCACAGGGGCAGTAGGAAGTTTCTTTTCTGACTCTTCCTCAGATTCGGAGTCTTGAGTAGGCTCCTGGGGCTCTGTAGGTTGTCCTGGCCTACGGACTGCTGTGGTATAGGGCCCACGTGTACCCTCAGCAGGGGTGAACTCGACCACTTCTCCAATATATAAGCTATGTAGCCAAGGGGGAAGTTCCTTTCTTTTTACGGACCGGCGGTTAACATAATACTCACGATCCGTTGACAAATCACGGATGAGTCCGAATCCCCTCTGTTTACAAAAACCCAGTACTCGGCCCAGTTTGCGTACTGGTACCGGGAAATCCTTTACCGGTGCCTCCAACAGTCTGCGGGTTAGTCCCTCATTATAATGCTTGCAGGCATGATTGCGCGGCAGCCTGGCAGACTTTATTTCTGCAGACAACTTTGCCCAGAGCGCGGTATGTTCCATGGTGGGCCACGCTATGGTGGGTACATCCTCAGACTGACCGGACCTTTCGGTTAATTTCAGAGACTGGGGTCGCGGCGTCATGGGTGCATTCTGACCTGTACTATCTCTTGCAGACTCAGGGCCGCGGTCTCCACTACGCTCCCTCCAGTGACGGTCCCGGAACTCCTGCACACGAACCTGCAGCTCCGGAGTCATTTCTGTGGGGGTCCAAGTCGGAGCGGCGACCGATTTCTGTCCGGAATCATTTTCAGATACAGAGCGCTCTTGTTTCTCAGCCATGCTGCTTTGGCACTTTACTTCTCTCTCTCTGCAGCAATCGGCGCTTCTGCTTCCAGCGTGCGCACGCACGTCATCGCTCTTCTAAAGTTCTAGTCTGGCCTCCCAGGTCTGTTTGAATGACAGGAGCGGCGTTATTACGGAAGCGATGATACCAAATAAGCATTTTTGGAAAAAAAATTATGTTTTTGTGTCTCCGTCTTCTGAAAGCCATATTTTTTAATGCCAAGCGTCTTGTGTAGGGGTTATTTTTTTGCGGGAAGAGTTGACTTTTTTTATTGGTACCATTTTTGGGTACATATGATTTTTCGATCGCTTTTTTACACATTTTTTTAATTTTTTTTTTTACTGCGTTCATCAGATAGGGTGAATTAAGTGATATTTTTATAGAGCCGGTCGTTACGTACGCAACGATACCTAATATGTCTATTTTTCCGCAAACACCTTCTATGCTGCGGTCAGCGTTGACCACTGCATAGAAGGGGTTAATCTGCCTGCACTAATCTGGCGCACTGCTCCGCTGCCCGTCCAATCAGCATGACGTACTAGTACGTCATATGTCGGGAAGGGGTTAATTACCACGGTATTTTAGTGACGTCACCCCTGCTTCTGCCATGAGACAGGGGGGGGTGGCAGTGTTCCTCTGGCTCCTGTCCCATCCGTTCAGCTCCATAGGCCTAAGGCCTCTTGCACACCTATTTTTTTTTTTATCCGTTCCGTTTTTGTGGATTCCGTTTGCGGACCGTATGCGGAACCATTCATTTCAATGGTTCCGCAATAAAAACGGAATGTACTCCTTATGCATTCCGTTTCCATATTTCCATTCCGTTCAAAGACAGAACATGTCCTATTATTGCCTGCAAATCACGTTCCGTGGCTCCATTCAAGTCAATGGTTCAGCAGAAAAACGTAATGCATTCGGAATGCATCCGTATGTCTACCGTATCAGTTCAGTTTTTGCGGAACCATCTATTGAAAGTTTTATGCCCAGCCCAATTATTTTATGTACTTACTGTTAAAACATTATAGTATGCTTCCGTTTCTATTTGCGATCTGCAAAAAACGGATCACAAACGGAACGGAAACGTATACACTACTGAAACAAAAAAATGGATATGTTTAAAACGGACCGCAAAACCATATACGGTCGTGTGCAATAAGCCTAAGAGGCAGTAGAACGGCGCAGGCAGTCGGGATGACATCATCCTGACCTCCTGTGCTGGGTCATGGTCGGCGGAATGACATAGAGACGTCAATAAATCATTGCGCCGCCTGTGACCGCCGCCTGAAAGAACACATGAAGCATTAGATAGTGTGATTAGAGCTTGTGTTCTGATGCCTCATGCGTTCTTTCATTGCGATGACAGATCCAGATAGTTTTTTCGCTATTTACCACAAAAAGGAGAGGTCATGGGTGTAACCCTTTATGCTTCTACATAGTATGTACATGTATTGAGTGATATATACTGTGAACAAGGACTCAGGAAGGAGTCCGAAACTCGTACCGCTAATGGGGGAAGAGCATTACATATGGGGGCATTATACTATGGGGGGGGTGAAATTATATATTAGGGCATTATACTGCATGGGGGAGCATTACATAACTGGTATTATACTAGAGGGGAGGCGCATTATATATGGGGGCATTATACTAGAGGCATTATTATTGGGCACAATATGGAGGGCACTACTAGGTTGCTATTTGGGGGTACTGTAGGGGCAGTATTACTATCGAGGGCAGTCTGTGAGCTATTGTGGGGGACTATCTGTTTAGCACTATTATTTCTGCAGTATAGTGTTTGTGGACATTGGGGGCCATGGTGGGCACGGCATTGGGGGTAGCAGCAGGATGACGATGTTGGGGAACCAGTAGGGGGAGAATGATGGAAAAGTGAAGAATCTAAGATGTCTGAGTGTCAAACTTCGCAGAGAGACGATACGAGTCTGACAGAAATCATCATGGTCTCATCTCCGAATGGAGAAGAGGAGGAAGGAGAATGTCTACATCAAAGGAGACATCACTGTATGTAAGAGTTAGGGTCCATTCACACAACCGTAGCGTGTTTTGCGGATCCATGGATCCGCAAAACACGAACACCGACAACGTGCGTTCCGTATTTTGCGGACCGCACATCGCCGGCACTAATAGAATATGCCTATTCTTGTCCGCAATTGGGGACAAGAATAGGACATGTTCTATTTTTTCAGGAATGGAATTGCGGACCCGGAAGTGCGGGTCCGCAATTCTGTATCCGGGCAGCACATTGTGCGGCCCCATAAAAATGAATGGGTCCGCAATTCCGTTCCGTAAAATTGTGGACGTGTGAATGGGGCCTTACAGTACGTGGATCTGTATTGTCCTGTATGTTTAGCAGCGCTGTATGTAATGTCCATCCAAATATGGCCTCATACACAAGACCGTATTTTCGGTCCGCATTCAATCTAGAATTTTTTGTGGATGAAATGCAGACCTATTCATTTCTAAATCCATGTGCCCGGGCCGCTTTACATTGTGTGGGACAGTGGGGCCGCAAGCAGACATTACTATAATGTATAGTGGCAACACAGAGATATTTTACTGTATAAGCCCCATACAGTATAATTTCTCCTTCTTCCCCATACAGTATACAGTAATATCTCCTTGTTGCGCCCCATACTATGAGGGCAATAAGGAGACAATTTACTGTATGGGTACAACAGTGAGACATTATACTGTATGGGGGCCACAAGTAGACATTATACTATATGAGGGCCACAAGTAGACATTATACTGTGTGGGGGCCACAAGGAGCCATTTTCATGTATGGGGGCAACAAGGAGACATACCGTATGGGGGCCACAAGGTGACATTATACTGTATGGGGGCAACAAGTAGACATTATACTGTATGAGGGCCACAAGTAGACATTATACTGTATGGGGCAACAAGGAGATATAATGCATGGGGGCCACAAGGAGACAATGTATGGGGGCCACATAGAGGCATTATACTGTATGGGGGCTACAAAGAGACATTATCATGTATGTGGGCAACAAGGAGACATTATCATGTATGTGGGCAACAAGGAGACATTATACCGACACCGTATGGGGGCCACAAGGAGACATTAGACTGTATGGGGCCACAAGGAGACATTAGACTGTATGAGGGCCACAAGTAGACATACTGTGTGGGGGCCACAAGGAGACATTTTCATGTATGGGGGCAACAAGGAGACATACCGTATGGGGGCCACAAGGTGACATTATACTGTATGGGGGCCACAATGAGACATTATACTGTATGGGGCAAAAAGGAGATATAATGTATGTGGGCAACAAGGAGACATTATACCGCATGGGGGCAACAAGGAGACATTAGACTGTATGGGGGCAACATTGAGACATAATATATGTGGGCAACAAGGAGACATTATAATGTATGGTGGCCACAATGAGACATTATACTGTATGGGGCAACAAGGAGACATTTTACTGTATGGGGGCCACAAAGACATTATACTGTATGGGGACAATAAGGAGACATTTTACTGTATGGGGGCCACAAAGACATTATACTGTATGGGGACAATAAGGAGACATTATAATGTATGGGGGCCATAATGAGACGTTATACTGTATGGGCGTCCCCGCTTATCTCTTGGTTGAACTTGATGGACTTATGTCTTTTTTTTCAACCGTATGAACTATATAACTATGTAGCCTTCTTTTCATTCCAATTCTCCCTCTAAGGAGGGGAGGGCTCTAGTTAGAGGTCAGTGGAGAGTACCCCCTGCTAGGGGAAAGAAGCAGGTCTACGTCCCTGCTGGACGTGTCGTGCCTAAGCCAGCTAGAGCACTTTCAGCTCTGCTGGATGTGGAGGCCACAGCTTTGAGCCTCTGAAACCAGGAGGAAAAGATCCCTGGTACTGATCTAGAGTCAGACTACAGAGAGAAGTTGCAGCATAAAGAAAGAAGCAAAGTTATACAGTAAGCTTGTCAGCACAGCAGAGCCAGAGAGCAACAGATGTAGCAGAGTTGAGTTTGTTTGCCTGCCAGAGTTAATGCGAACGCCTGCTGGCAACCAAGACAAAGCCTGAAACTGTTGGAAAAACGTTTATTCAAGTAAAGCTGTTATTGAACTTTATCACAAAGTCTGGACTTAATTTATTTTTTCAAATCCCTCGACAACGCTTGGGTTCCAGCGTATCCAGGTAGGAGCACCGTGACACATGCACAAACATTAAGGGACATTTAGGCCACCCTACACCACTATGGCATTCCTACACCTGGGTACCATCTACTACATCACTAAAAGGGGCCCTGTGCCCTTGATGCTTTACTGCAACTGGCGTCACGAAAAACATTTTGCTTTAAGGGAACCATGGCCGTTGCCGTGCGTCGCATTTGGCTTCACAAAAAGGATCCGAACAGGATAAAACTTTTTCCCCCTGGATTACACTGCCTATAGAATTGACAAAAAATTATTTTACTTGATTTGCTGCGGAGCGGCAGGCGCAAAACGGTGCGCGCCGGAGTCTGAAGGGTTAATCAGCCATCTTTAATGGTGATCGCGCAGCTTCTTCTACCAGCCCAGAAGCGGGAAAATAGAGGAACGCCCCCATTTGGAGCGGGAGAATCCAGCCCTGCCCGCAGGGAGCAACAGTGAAGAGAAGGGAAGTGGAAACTACTCCCCTGAAGCCCTGCCTTCGTTACCAGTCTGTTCCAGCGCAAGAAGAGGTAAGATGGCGCATTCTCGGCAGCCATACTGGGGCGGTATGTGCTGGGAGGATGAATTGCCTGAAGGGAAAGATTCCCCACAAGAGGTGTCTGTATCGCAATACCAGTGACCCTCTGAGACGATGCCGCGCCGTAGTTCCCACTCTGCCGCCCAAGAAGCATGGCACATTTGAAGGGCTAAATCCGATGGTGCCCAAAGAAGTAACAGCCCGTGCTGGCGATTTGCTGTAGCCGTAACCCTCCAAGAGAAGCCACTGGTACCATTGTCAGCATCGGAGTGCTGGCCGGATGACCCAGCTGCAACAGGACGGGTGCGCTGTCTGCAGGAATCGTCGGATGGTGTGCTGCGTTTCCATGAGAGGCCTCAAACTCAGCCAGAGCCGGAGGTCCTCATACCGGGACTACCTGCACCCCCAACATCCACCCAACATCTGGGATGTATGTCTAGTACCTCCATTGTATTCAGCCCTACCGTGGTGGCATACCAGCTGCCATGGAAGGCAGAGCCACTGCTTAAGAAAGTCGACCCAGAGCTGTGTATAAGGCAGCCCAGCAAAGAAAATGACCTTCCAGCCCCTATGCAGCTGGATGTACTGGACCCTTGTATGATGGCAGGAGAAACCGCTCCTATGAAGCAAAAGATTGCGGCCCAGGTGAAAAGTGTGACCACCCGGTCAATTCCAAGTTCCACCACGAGAGGGCAGTGGCGCTCCACCACAGCTGCAAGAGTGGACTACAGACGGCAGGACACCCCACTAATATCCTTTACCAGCAGCAGTAGCAGCGAGGAGGATCTGAAGTCCTTCCTCTGAAGAACTACCCTTCTCTAATCATCATTCAAAGAGAGAACCAAAGACCATTGGGAGCCACGGCGTGGACTACTCCTGAAGGGTGAGGGCCTGTTGGCATTGTTTTTATGTTTCAGGTTACCCTTGTTTTTAGTCCTCACCTGGATGGTCATGTTTAGTAAGGACTCCCCCCAGCTACCAAAATTCCAAGTTGCGTACGGTTACGCATAATATTCCTTTTCCCCCCCTTTTCAGGTTATTTGGGAGCCTCCTTTGCTAAAAGGGTTCTCATTGTCCTGTGTTGCTATTTTACATCCTACCCACGTGGATTACAAATATCATTATTGCCTTATGTGGATTACGAATGACTTTCACTAACTCATTTGGATTACAAATAATGACATTATTTCCCGTGGATTACAAAGGAACTCTTTGCACTATTTGATTCCCGTTTGGTGCATTTCATCCTCCAACACGGAAGGAGAGACTCTAATGTCATTTATTTGCACTATTTTATTGCAATATTTGATTGCAGAGGTGGGACCCGCACCTATCAGACAATTGGGGTATATCCTAGCTATATGCCCCCCATTGTCTGTGATGGGAATACCCCTTTAATTTTGTGCAGATATAATGCTCAAGAAATCAACAATAAACATTACAACGATGGTTCATCATTCATATCAATCGAGCATTAACCCCTTAGTGAGCACCCCTACGTGTTTTTACGGCAGTCACTAAGGGGCCTTGGGCTGGAGCGCCGCCTTTTTACAGCGGCACTTCAGCCCAAGTTAGCGATAAAATCAAGCACTGTAGTTCCGTGCCAGCAGCTACTGGACGTAGCTGAGGGCTCGGGGCAGTGATCAGAGACCGTAACAAGCGATCTCTGATCACGTGATCGCCGTGATACACTTTATCACGGCGATCACAGAAAATGCCGGCAGCGGAGCTGCCCGCACTAAACTTTCTCCCTCCTCTCATGTAAGAGAGGAGGGAGAAAGTCT
Organism: Bufo bufo; assembly: GCF_905171765.1. Lineage (NCBI taxonomy): Eukaryota > Metazoa > Chordata > Amphibia > Anura > Bufonidae > Bufo > Bufo bufo. The sequence goes on from NC_053395.1 coordinate 14,078,702, forward strand.
CCGATGCAGCGATTGGATCCCCCAACGCTTCTGGCCCTAAGCTGGGTCCCGATCCTCACCCCCCACCCCCCTTACCCTCAAGAAAGATGGTGGCGGCGGCCCGTCGCATGTGCAGACTGAAAGACGGCCGCCGCCACTCACCGCTGCTCTCAGTAAGTTCTCTCTCCTCAGGAGAGGAGAGAGAAGTTCAAATTATGCCCCGATCGGGACAATATGGCCCCCAGATGTGTTAAAGTTATTAGGGCGCCCTCCCCCACATCTAAATAAAAAAAAAAGTACACATTTTTTGTAAGTGGAGCCAAAATAAAGTAAAGATGTGGAAATATATTTCTGATAAAAATATTGAATAGTATTTATTTATGTATGTATGTATGTGAAATATTGCAGTTGAAGATAGAAAAATTTGCCAATTTTTACAAATTTTCATAAATTTTCACTTTTTTTTTTATAAAGATATGCATATTTTATCGGTAGAATTTTACCACCTAAGTAAAGTACAATATGTGACGAGAAGACAATGTCAGAATTACTTTGAAGTGCAAATCCGTTACAAAGTTATTCTAAGCTAAAATGACACGTCAGATTTCCAAAATTTGGCTTGGTCATTTATGCCCAAACAGGTCACTAAGGGGTTAACAGAAAATTAAATAAAACACAAAAGATAGAATTTCAAAAGTGAAAGTAAAAATGAGACTTTCCCTCTATATGATGAATCATGTGATGATGTGTCACACACTCGGCAGTGTGGATCACACGCAGGCGGCCTCCGTGTGGATACAGAACACTTATGGCTTTCTCAGGACTGCTGCCCTTTCTTCTGTTGCACCAGACATGTAAGTAGATGTGTATCATGAGACACCAGGGTTCAGTCACCTTAGTTCAGTTGAAGCGTAACTCTATCTGCTATATATCGAGCACCGCAGTGTTTACTGTCCTACAGTACTGTACACTGGTAAGTCATAACATCAAACTCCCTGACGGGCGAGGTGAATGTCTTGTGACAGAGGCAGATGTTGGGGGGTGGTATTACTGGTATTACAAGTGAACAGTCAGTTCTTAGGTTGTGGTCACGCATGGTAAATCCGTAGCGTTGTTCGGTAAAAGTGGATGAGAATTTCAGAGTTCTCATCCAAATGCTGCTTAAAACGCACCAGAAAAGCGGTGGTATTGTGGTTCTGAAATTCGAAGTATGTCAATTTATCACAACAAAAACTGCATGTAATATATACGTTTTTCATGTGTTTTTTTCTGTGGAAACAGTCACTTGTGAACTTACCCTTAGGCTGGTTTCACACGGGCGTTGCAGGAAAAGATGCGGGTGCGTTGCGGGAACATGCATGGTTTTCCCCCCAAAGCCTTTTAATGCGTTTTGCATGCGCATGAGAAAAATCAGCATGTTTGGTACCCAGACCCGAACCCGGACTTCTTCACAGAAGTTCAGGTTTGGGTTCAGACAGTATTGTGTAAATTTTATTATTTTTCCTTATAACATGGTTATAAGGGAAAATAATAGCATTCTTAATACAGAATGCATAGTAGAAGGTCCATTGAGGGTTAAAAAGTAAAAAAAAAAAAATTAACTCACCTCCTCCAATTGATCGCGTAGCTGCCGGTCTCCTGTTCTTTCTTCAGGACCTGTCAAAGGACCTGTGGTGACGTCACTGTGCTCATCACATGGTCCATCACCATGTTATAAGGGAAAATAATACAGTGAATAGACTTTCATCCTAGCAACCATGCGTAAAAATCGCACCGCATCCGCACTTGCTTGCGGATGCTTGCGATTTTCACGCAGCCCCATTCACTTCTTTGGGGACTGCATTGCGTGAAAAACGCACAATATAGAGCTTGCTGCGATTTTTACGCAACGCACAAGTGATGCGTGAAAATCACCGCTCATGTGCGCAGCCCCATAGAAATGAATGGGTCCGGATTCAGTGCGGGTGCAATGCGTTCACCTCACACATTGCACCCGCGCGGAAATCTCGCCTGTGTGAAAGAGGCCTTAGGGTCCATTCACACATCCGAAAGTGTTTTGCGGATCCGCAAAACACGGACACAAGCAATGTGCGTTCCGCAATTTGCATACCGCACATTGCCGCCACTATAATGGAAAATGCCTTTTCTTGTCCGCAAATTTGCGGACAAGAATAGGACATGTTCTATTTTTTTTTCGGGAACGGAACTGCAGATCCGGAAGTGCGGATCTGCAAATGCGGACTGCACATAGCATTAATTCCGGCCCCATTGAAAATGAATGGGTCTGCAAAATCCGGAACAGAAATGGAAAAAAATTGCTGAAGTGTGAATGGATCCTTAAAGGGGTATTCCCATCAGCGGTTTTCATACTTACCTGCGGCGAGTGCGACATCCACTTCCTGGATTTGTATGGGCTTGATTAACGTCTTATCCCGGCCAGGCCGCGCTTGCGCAGAAGACTGAAGATTTTCTCCGGGCCGCGCAATGTCCTGAACGCGCACGCCGCCGCGCATGTGCCATGGTGACTTATTTCTGGTCTGTATAGTACAGAGCCGACGTGCGTGTTCGCGGCTCTGTACTATACTGGCCAGGAAGAAGTCATCATGGCGCATGCGCGGCGGCGTGCGCATTCAGGACATTGCATGGCCCGGCCGGGAGAAAATCTTCAGTCTTCTGCCACAGGATTCGACAGGCGAGCGGTGGCCATAACCAGGGGAGACTAAAGACAACAATCAGGTAAGAGGGGAATTGGAATTGGGTAATAAAATGTATTTACAAAAATGATCACTGTCAAATCATTAACAGATTTAACAGTGATCATTGTGATGGTAATACCCCTTTAAAGTTGATGTGTTGGAAGCAGGGAAAACGGGCAAGGATCTGGGCAACTTGACAAAGGTCAAATTGTGATTTTAGATGACTGGGTCAGAGCATCTCCAGAATGGCAGGTCTTGTGGGGTGTTCCCTGGTCCGTATGCAGCGTTATTCTTGCTGTCAAAAAGCCAAAGAATCTGCTTGCATATGAAGGTTCCTAACAAGGCAGACCCAATAATGGCTTCATATACATATTATTTACTGGTCTTTTTACATTTAATGCAGAGATTTCTTTTTATAAAAATATATTACAAAGATTTACCCCGTGTATGGTGTGATCAAGATAACAAGAGTTAGGCCTCTTTCACACGGGCGATACGGATTGGGGCCGGATAGGATGCGGGTGCGTGGCGGGGAAATCGTGCAAGTGAGCACACAATTTCAGTCAGTTTTGACTGCGATTGCGTTGCGTGGTTCAGTTTTTTCCGCGCGAGTGCAATGCGTTTTGCACACGCGTGAGAAAAAACTGAATGTAGTACCCAGACCCGAACTTCTTCAATGAAGTTCGGGTTTGGGTTAGTTGTAGTGTAGATTTTATTATTTTCCCTTATAACATGGTTATAAGGGAAAATAATAGTATTCTTTAATACAGAATGCTAAGTAGAAGGTCAATTGAGGGTTAAAATAAATAAATAACTTAACTCCCCTTTTTCATAGCTGCCGGTCTCTGCTCTTTCTTCAGGACCTTTGGTCACGTCACTGAGCTCATCACATGGTCCATCACCACGGTGATGGACTATGTGATTGGACCATGTGATGTGACGTCACCACAGGTCCTTTAGCCGGCAGCTCATGAATAAAGAAGTAAGAAGAGATCGGCAACTACGTGATCAAGAGGAGGAGGTGAGTTAATTTATTTTTATTTTTTAATCCCTCAATCCACATTTTACTTAGCATTCTGTATTGAGAATGCTATTATTTTCCCTTATAACCATGTTATAAGGGAAAATAATAAAGATCGGGTCTCCATCCCGATCGTCACCTAGCAACCATGCGTGAAAATCGCACCGCATCCGCACTTGCTTGCGGATGATTGCGATTTTCACGCAGCCCCATTCACTTCTATGGTGCCTGCGTTGCGTGAAAAACACAGAATATAGAGCATGCTGCAATTTTCACGCAACGCACAAGTGATGTGTGAAAATCACTGCTCATGTGCGCAGCCCCATAGAAATTAATGGGTCCGGATTCAGTGCGGGTGCAATGCGTTCACCTCTCGCAATGCACCCGCGCGGAAATCTCGCCCGTGTGAAAGAGGCCTTAAAGGGGTATTCCGGTTGTTTGAAGTTATCAAAACACAGGATAGGGGATAACTATTAGATCGGTGGGGGTCCTACCACTGGGACCTCCACCAATCACAAGAACAGCGGCCCCGTACCTCCTGCAGCCCCCCTGCAATGAACGGATTAGCCAGTTGTACATCCGGACAGCCACTCTATTTATCTCTATGGGAGTTCTGGAGATAGCAGAGTACAGCCATAGAAATGAACGGAGCGGCTGCACGCATGCCCGACCGGACGCTCTGTTCATTTCAGGGGGCTGCAGGGGTTATGTTCTGGTGATCACTGGTGGTCCCAGCGGTAGGACTCCCACTGATCTAATAGTTATCCCTTATTCTGTGGCTAGGGGATAACGTCAAATAATCAGAATTCCCCTTTAACCCTTTAGTTGCTGTGACAGTTTTCACACTGTTAGCATACACTAATAAAACCTGAATTATAAAATCAAATGATCTTATTAGGGGCATACACAGATCTCATAGGGATCCTTAGCAGAACTTCCTTTGGGTCCCCCCTCCCCCACCCAGTTTCCCATTATGCATGCATAAAAAAACTCCCAGGCAGTGGGGAATGCGAAGGGGAACTTCCCAGATTTCTGATGAATTAAAAGTTCCTTTTATTAAGTGGAAGATATTTTTTAACAAAAAACTGTACTTAAAAGTCAGCCTGCACCTCACACATTTTTCTTTGTTGGGAAAAGCTGTACAGGTGCTTTATAAAGATGGCACTTATTCTGAATATCTCATTTCGTCATGTACTTACACAGGACAACTTCACTGGACATGAATACACTGCTTCCCTTCACTCAGAATGTATACAGTTACCACTGACATCACTGGAAGCTTGATGTCATCACTACAAGCCCAGTGGGGATCAGAGTGGCGGGACTGGAGCAGCGGGAAATTTTAAAAGTACAGGGTTTTGTTTTAAATTTTATTTTATATAGCCCCCTTCTTCCTGCCGAATTCATAAAAAAGAAACTTGAAGAACCTGTTTCAGTGAGTGTAGAAGCACTGTGTAAGCAAACATATTTGACTTTGGGTTAATCCTAAGGTCGCTATCCTTGCGGTCCCCCGGTTTTCACCCTTTATTCCCTATACGGTGATCTGGACTTCACTGCAGGGAAACCACCAGGCCACTACCTCCTGGAGTAGTCTCTGTGTGATTGAAAGCTGACCCACAGGGGTCAGAGACACTGGAGCAGAGTACCGAGGGGTTAGACAAAGTCACAATCAGGGACAGATCGAGGTCAGGGCAGACAGAGTACAAGCAATTCGATAAAGTCTGAGGTCTGGGCAGGCAGTGAAGGGTCAATACAGAGGTCAAGCACAGGCCAGGCAGCGGAGGGTCAGAATCCAATAAACGGGCAGAGATTCGATAGATGTGCAGACAACAGAATGCTGAACACCTTAGCAGACTAGAACCTACTGCTCAGGAACCTCCAACAGGGGAAGGTGCCTTAATAACCCCAGGTTTGACAGTCATTTGCTGGTGAAAATTAAGGTGCACACTCAGGACCACCTTTAAGAGCTGGATGGAGCGCATGTGTCCTACAGACAGTTACCTTGCCGGCAAGCCTGTGTGGAGGAACAGAGCAGAACCAGCGGCTGGACCTACTGGGAAGAAGACAGTGGGAGGCACCATGGAAGCAGGACAGCAGCAGCCTCTAGCTGCCACCGTCAAAGAACCCCTTTAATGTGCAAATACTTCAAAGGGGTTTTCTGAGATTTAATATCAGATTGGTGGGGGTTGAACACCTCACACCCCCACCCATCAGCTGTACCTCTATACCTCTTGTGCTGTAAATTAGCGTTTGAATTACAAATCCCTTTCCACTCTGTAGGGCCCAGAGCTGGTTACTGCAGTGTTAAATCCCCGGCCGCTGCTGATCTGCTGCTGCATCGGTCTCTGCTGCTCTTCACTTCCTGCTCCTGGAAACACAGGAAATGGATTGGATGGCAGGGTCAGCCAATCACTGGAAGCAGGGAGGGATTCTAGAGCAATGGTTGTGTGTGTGGATTTTTTTGTAATAAAAAGTTTTTCCCTGGAAAATTCCTTTAACCCCTTCCCGACCACCCCACTTACATTTACGTCAGCGGTCGGGCATTTAAAAATGGTGCCCGGTTGCGAGCGGAGCAGATGCCAAAGCTGACGAGTGCCTGCTGTTTTAAATAGCAAGCACCCGGGACTAATGTATGCGATCAAAGAGAATGTTGATCACATACATTTAACTCCTTAGATGCATTGGTCAAATGTGACCTCGGCATCTGGGTGGTTAAAGACCGGGAGCATGCTGTCACGCCCATGGTCCTGCTCCCCCAGGCATGGATTGGGGGAGCTGGAGGCAGTGTATGGCATCCCCTGCACTCAGGAGTGGTACAGGGCTTGCACACGTTAGTTCCCCCTTCCCCCCAAAAAAAAAATACCCAAAATTTTTAAAAAAAATGAAAATCATGGGTATCTCCGTGTGCAAAAACGCACATACTATTAAAATATAAAAATATTTATAACATACGATAAACTGCGAAATGGGGGGAAAAAAAAGTCAAAATGACCAACTTGCCGTTTTGGTTGCTTCGCCCCCGACAAAAAAGTGATCACAAAGTCATACACACCTCTGAATGGGATCAATGAAAAGTACAGATCGTCCCGCAATAAATTAGCCCTCACACAGCTATGTACACTTAAAAATAAAAAAAAGTTATGAGGGTCAGAATATTTCAATGCAAAGGAATAATTCATTTTTTTACCAACATTTTTAATTTTTTCAGAATTAAAATGCAAGAAAAAACTAAATATATGTGTATCGTTGTAATCGTACTGACCTGGAGATAAAAATAACAGGTCAGTTTTACCACATAGGAAACGGTTTTAAAAAAAAACAAAAAACATAAAGCTGTGACGGAATGTTTTTTTTATTTTTATAATTCAACCCCATTTGAAATTTTTTCCCCGCTTCCCACCACATTGTGTGCAACCGTAAATGGTGCCACTAGAAAGTACAACTTGTCCCGCCAAAAACAAGTCCTCGTACGGCTGTGTGAATAAAAAAAATTAAAAAGTTATGGCTTTGGGAAGGCTGGGAGTAAATAACTGAAAATCACCTGGTCTTGAAAGGGTTAACTGTACATTGTAGCATTCTTCTACCATAGGAATAATATGTATAATGTGTGTCCAGCATTCTGGTTGAGAAATCATTAACCCTTCTCATGTTGTGATCCCTGTACAGACATCAGATCTTTCCACACAATGACTAAAGGTCATCACTCATCGACACTTAGGGCAGTAATGACATCTTGTTGGAATCTGATTGTAGCATCACAAAGTCCAAAACGCATTTCAAGGGATTGTCTCACCATGACCTCCCCTAATACGGCAGAGGGACCTCATAGAAAGGATTGTCTGACTATGACCCCCTCTAATACGGCAGAGGAACCTCATAGAAGGGATTGTCTCATTATGACCTTCCCTAATACGGCAGAGGGACCTCATAGAAGGGATTGTCTCACCATGACCTCCCCTAATACGGCAGGCGGACCTCATAGAAAGGATTGTCTCACCATGACCTCCCCTAATACAGCAGAGGGACCTCATAGAAGGGATTGTCTCAACATGACCTCCCCTAATACGGCAGAGGGACCTCATATAAAAGGATTGTCTCACCAGGACCTCCCCTAATACGGCAGATGGACCTTATAGAAGGGATTGTCTCACCAGGACCTCCCCTAATACGGCAGGCGGACCTCATAGAAGGGATTGTCTCACCAGGACCTCCCCTAATACGGCAGGCGGACCTCATAGACAGGATTGTCTCACCATGACCTCCCCTAATACTGCAGAGGGACCTCATAGAAGGGATTGTCTCATGCAGGACCCCACATCATGTGCCGTAATTGACGGTTACTCGGCCGTTTTTAGAACCAATCAAAGTCTATGGGGCTAATATTACATGGCTGTTTTTTTTTGTTTGTTTTTTAACGGCCAGTGAATAGCAGCCGTCAAAATATTGGACGTAGAATTTCTGGTCTGTTTTCATGGCCAGACACACCCCATAGAAACCAGTGGGCCTACTTTAAAGGCCATATAGACAGGAGTGCATCCATTTAACCTATCTAAAAAAAAGGGCCTTTCAGGTGTTAAAAAACAACCCTCATCTACTTGAATGCACTGACACTTGCTCTGCACTGGAAGGCCCTGACGGTCCCAGTGTTATGACGTCACGTGTGACGCCGCACCTTCTATACCGCCCAGCCATTAACAATACTGACCCATTCAACAGTGAGCTTAATTGGAGACCGCAGAACGGCCGCATCACGGATCTACATACGCCATCCTTAATGTAATGTTAATGAAAAGAACAATTTTTGTAGTATGCTGTAAAATGTTTAAAAAGATTATCCTTCCAAATTCAAGTCTGTGTCTGCACTGATGACGTGGATTTTCAGTCTCTTTGTGCCTCTAAGAATGTTCCCATTTATGCACAGCAAGCAGAGGTTTTGTAAATGGTGATATAGTGAAACAGAAAATGCTGAAATCATATTGGAAAATTGCTAATTATTTATCATATGATCAGCTTCCCCATTGAAGGGGAAATCCAGTAAAAATGACTTCCTGATCTGTGATGTATACAGATGTGACATTGCTGAGGTCGGCAGATGGAACTGGCTTAGGCTACTTTCACACTAGCGTTCAGAGCGGATCAGTCTGATGTTTCATCAGACGGATCCGCTCCTATAATGCAGACGTTTGCATCTGTTCAGAACGGATCCGTCTGCATTATAACTTAGAAAAATTTCTAAGTGTGAAAGTAGCCTGAGCGGATCCGTCCAGACTTTACATTGAAAGTCAATGGGGGACGGATCCGCTTGAAGATTGAGCCATATGGTGTCATCTTCAAGCGGATCCGTCCCCATTGACTTCCATTATAAGTCTGGACGGATCCGTACGGCCAGGCGGACACCCGAACGCTGCAAGCAGCGTTCAGGTGTCCACTCACTGAGCGGAGCGGAGGCTGAACGCCGGCAGACTGATGCATTCTCAGCGGATCCGCCTCCACTGAGAATGCATTAGGGCTGGACGGCTGCGTTCGGGGCCGCTTGTGAGACCCTTCAAACGGAGCTCACGAGCGGACACCCGAACGCTAGTGTGAAAGTAGCCTAAATGGTCTTTGAAATCTTTCCCAGATTCTCAGCAACACGGATGTGGGTTTCAAACCAGAAATTCTGCACAGATTTTTGTGTGTATTTCTCTGTTTTGACACCAAAATCTGCATATTAAGGGGAGTTCACATGACGGTGGTATTGGTTATTTACCGTCCGACCCCTTTAACACCCCCTTTTTCCCATTCCCCCGATCAGCTACCTCCCCCAGTATCTTATCTCTGACAACCCCTAAAGAAAACACAGACACCGGGCTTGGAATAAATCGGCCACAGCAGCCGTCTTTTATTAACATACAAAACATAATATATTAAATAACAATTCCCCCCCGAGGGGAGGTCCTTGAAGCCCCCAAACAACTGCAAATACCCCACCGGGTGAGCCATCTTGCCTCCAGCCGTTGCCCACCAGCACCACTGAATGGCACCTTTTAAATCCGCCACCACTGGGAGTCCAGCCCCAACCATGGAGCCCTCCAAGCATCCTCCTCTGTGAATATGACCAACTTCAAGGACCTCCCCCCGCCACAGCCACCGTGACAACCTATAAAACCTCCCATGCACCCCTTCACCCCGGACCTTTCCCCTCTAACCCCATAAACAAAGGGAGGGTGGGCGGGGGCTCTTTTCCAGCTTATCCAAAATGGTCCCTTTCTCCTCGTAACTCCAACTTTTTAACCCCTTAACCACTCCCCCTACACTTAAACCACCCAATCCCCCTTTACCACAGCCCCCTAATCCCACCCCCTTTAAACCCATCCTATCACCCACTACCTGGGGTCTCCCTAAACCAAACCCCCCGTCATGATGGCCTCCCTTAAAGGCTACGCCCCCCAGTCCGGCCATAACTCGACCGTTATCTTTTAGAAGAACAGAAAAATAAAGAAAACAAACGGATCCCGAGCATCAGTTATACATTTAGAACCCGTGTGAACCATTTCCGTCAGAGATCCGTTTTTTCATACAGAAAATTCCTGCATGCAGGATCTCAGACGGAAATAGCTCAAACGGATGCCAAATGTGGAAAACTGATGCACAGGATGCGTTTTTTCTTCTTCTAACGGATCAGAAGAACAGAAAAATAACGGTGATGTGAACTCCCCCTTACTTGTGGATTTTGTTGCAGATTTGATGTGGTTTGGCCCTTGTATTACAGAGGGTGAAATCTGCACAAACCATTGACTTGCTGCAAATGTCTAAATCCTCCCGGCAGGTCAATTTCCCCCGGAAATAAAAAGCAGAGCGTACGTGAGATTTCTCTAATCACATACACCTTGTTGGTGCTGTAATTCCACACGAAAACCAGCAGTGAAGAACTGTATGTAATCTGCCTCGTGTGCAGGACGCCAAGGCTTCAGATTCTACCTTTTGTTTTTCAGAGCTCCTGGAAAATGAAAGGTGGAATCTGATTGGTTGCTATGGGCGACTAAGCCAGTTTTCCTTAAATCTCCCCCACAGTGATCTCCATCAGTGAGTATGAGCCAAAACCAGCAGTGGCCTATAAAAGGTATACGGGCACACGAACGTGTTCCGGCCATGCCCGTAATGCGGCCCGCAGACAGCCCGTCCACAATATACAGGCACTGGCCATGTGCGCACTGTATCACAGATGCAGACCCATTCACTTGATCGGATCCGCAATCCAGAAGATAAAGAGCCGAGGAACGGTGCGGAAGGCCACGGAAGCACTACAGAGCGATTCTATGTCATTTCGGTAAAAATAGAACGTGCTCTATTTTTTTGTGGTGTGGACGGTTCGCGGACCCATTCAATTTGAATGGGTCTGCATCCATCAGCGCCGGCCACAGTGCATGCATGGCACGGGCGGCACACTGTCAAGTACAGGTTTCCTCCTGTTGTGTTTCTGCGCCACACCTGGTTTTGACAATCACTGATCAAATACTGACGCTTCATCCACATTTCCGTTTTTCACCGACGTCTGCTTTCCGCTTTTTCGACGCACCCATTGATTTTGATGTTTCTGTTCACACATTATTCCATTTTTGCAGACCATGGGGCAGTGAAAAATCACAGAGACATGCACTACTTTGTGATTCAGATAGAACATGCCCATTATAGTCTATGGGTAAGTGAAAACACTGACACAACATGGATGACATCCGTGTTGTGTCCATGTTTGGTCTGCTTTTCACTGACCACTGATAGGAGATGCTCCGGAAATGAACTTTCAGCTGAGCAGCGTCTGAAATATGGATGACACGCAGAGGACAAAAAACATACACGAATGCTTCACAGACATCTTCATGGATGTAACACGGACTGATTTTTTTCAAGGATGTGAAACTAACACGGAAATGTGAACCAGGCCTGACTATGTGAAAGCGGACTAAGGGTAGGTTCACACAGGTTTTTTGGAGGAGGTTTTGAGGCAGATTTTGCTTCCGGTTTTTCAGCTACAACCAGCAGAAAGAAGAAGTATAAAATTCTTCCTTTATATTTCCAGTCCCTTTCAGAATTGCCTTCAGCGAAATCTCCCTCGAAACCTCCTCCAAAAACAGAAATGCCCGAGCAGTGGTACAAGGGGTTTGACCTCTATCATACATTCAGTTATGTAAATCAGTGGTAGATAGCTGTGGGCATTTCATATGTGCAGCTCTAGAGTCCAGTAGGTAAGTGTGCGCACTGCTACCCCATAACCCTACTGTTTATTAGATGGTAAGTAAAGAAATAAGGTAAAGGGATTTTGATACTGATAACCTATATTCAGAATATGTCATCAGTATCTGATCGGTGGTGGTCCGAGACCCCTGCTGATCAGCTGTTTGAGAAGGCTTTGGTGCTCCTGTGAGCGCCAGACCCTTCTCCGTGCTCATCAATCACAGCGGATGTGCTTGGTATTGCGCTCAGTCCCATAGAAGTGAATGGGGCTGAGCACGATATGAAGCACAGCCGCTATACAGTGTACAACGCTGTGCTTGGTGAGCTGCTCACAGGAGCGCCGCTGCCTTCTCAAACAGCTGATCGGCAGGGGTCCCACCTATCCTGAAGATAGTTAATCGGTATTAAAATCTCGGTATACCTCTTCAACGCCTTCCCAACTGCCATACGGCTATATACGTGCACATAGCACGTATATAAACGTTATGGCACCTCTTTAATCCAAGCGCTTGAATTAAAGCTACTGCCGCAGTCACGGACAGTGTAGAGTCCAGTAATGCCGGCAAGGGACCAATTAGAGTGGTCCCGCCAGCGATCGCTCCGATTGGTTAGTCTGTAGAGTAAAAGTGCCGGTTTCAGGCTCCGATCTGCACTCTGCAGATCAGAGCCTGAAATCAGGTACTATATGCTCCGTGCCCCCAATATGTGAGCCCCCTTCCCCCATCTGAGCCCCCTTCTGTGCACCCTGCCTCCAGCTTTGCCGGCTGTGCACTGTGTATGTAACTGTGCCCGCTTGCCCCCATCCATGTCCCCTGCCCCCAATCATGTCTCCTGCCCCCATTCATGTCCCCTTCCATCTGGGTCCCACTGCCCCTTGTGCCCCCCCCCCCCGCTGTGTCTGATGGTGGCGGCTCTGTTCCTGAGCCGCCGCCATCAGAAGCGAGTGTCAGCTGTATGCTGACACTAGGGGTGGGCGATATAAATTTGTGCCACGATATGGATTTTGTGCATATCGCCTATATCGCTGGACCGCGATATGACCACGGAGCGGTAGTGAATGATCACGCTCTCGGCGTGCACCATGTTCTCCTGAGCCGGCACAGTGGAGAAGGAGAGAGTCCCTCCCTCCCAACTGTGCGTGGCTGCCGCTGGCCACCAATAAGAACAGAGTAGGAGGAGGAGGGGAGAGACTGTGGCCACTGGGCCACCAATGAATGCCTGAATACCAATGTAGCGTTCATGTGCCGGCCATATCCCAGCCCCTATGACTGCATGCTGCGATCCGCCGCAATTGACCCCTCAGTTGAGGGGGTTAATCGTGCGGATCACAGCGTCCTGTCAGAGGTCGGGTGCCGGGAATGTTCTTCAGTCTCTGCATTGGTGGCAGTGGGCAGTTTCGATCAGAGTCCCAGCAGTGTAATGCTGGGGCTCCGATCGGTTACCATGGCAACCAGGCCGCTACTGAAGTCCTGGCTGCCATGGTATGTTAGTGAGCAGCATTATACTCACGTGCGCCGTGGCCGCCGGTCGCTCCTTCTTCTCATAGGTGGAAATCTTATAGATAAGATGTGTTTAACTTACAGTAATGCCTTGGGCCAGTGACAAATGCAGTCACAGAAAATAATGCACTATAATAATAGATGCAAGCATGACAGGCGTCTCACCTGCTCCAGAGGGAAAGAACAAGCCGCGGCCTCAGGTTTGGACTTCTGATATGGCCTTGCTTTAACCAAGAGGGTTGCTCTCTACAGCGAGCTAATGAAGAGCGAAAGGCGTGTATACCGTTCCTGCATAGGGGTCCTCTGCTGCCCCTAGTGGTAGGACGTATGTATTGCTATCAGGAGACTATTTCTTATGGGATCTCACAGCACTGATTGGAATTGGCTTCAGTTTCAGATTTACTGAATTTTAGGACTCATGCGCACGAGCGTAACTGCTCAGTGCCCATGCTGCAGACCGACCGGGTACACTCCGCTTGCGGATGCAGACCCATTGACTTGAATGGGTCCATGATCCACAACATACAGCCAAAAATAGAACATGAGCAAGTACGCTCGTGTGCATGAGCCCTTAGAGAATGAAGAAACTGTAATCTCAGCCACTCGTGACATCTCATTACTGGTAATTACGTGATTCCTGTTAGTTTTACATTGCACAGACAGAACTGTGTCCATGAAATGCCTTTGGGATCGCAGCTCTTGCCTCGTTGGTTGTGTTTCCGTGTTTTGCAATGTTCTTGGGTCGGGTTATGACCTCTTCTGGGTTTTTTCTTCCTTGACCGTTCTGACTCTTGTTTGTGCTCAGTGGAAATCTTATAGATAAGATGTGTTTAACTTACAGTAATGCCTTGGGCCAGTGACAAATGCAGTCACAGAAAATAATGCACTATAATAATAGATGCAAGCATAACATATGGACTAAGCCCTCACTCTATTGATAAAATCTGAGACACTTGGTCCATACATTTTGATCAAAACACATCTAAGTCCACCTACCAAGCGACAAGGTGGTCTCAGTTCAGGCGGGTCCTACAAATCACGGAAAAATATTATATAAATTTATATATTTTTTTCCATGATTTGTTTAACTTGTCTTGAAGGAGTGGCTACGTCATTTGTGAATACGCTCCTATTTTGGGAGTAGTATTCATGTGCACTTTTGCCCCACCTATCTAATAGGCGCCCTTGATTAAGGTGGTACTTACAGGTGTGTGTGCTCCTCCTCCCACCGCTTGCTGTTGCACATGGAGGCAACTAGGAGCAACACAGTATATGTGCGGGGTCTGCGCTCCTGAACATAAATGCATAACGGCATAGGCAAGTTTAGCGTAGGATCCGCCTGAACTGAGACCACCTTGTCACTTGGTAGGTGGACTTAGATGTGTTTTGATCAAAATGTATTGACCAAGTGTCTCAGATGTTATCAACAGAGTGAGGGCTTAGTCCATATGTTATTCTTGCATCTATTATTATAGTGCATTATTTTCTGTGACTGTATAAATGTAGCCATGTACATCCGCAACATTCATTATCATATCGTGCAGGATGTTTTATATATTTTTTTCAGTGACAAATGCACCAAAATGTACTGATTCATATATATGTAAGATGTATATAAAGAGGCGAGGTGCAGCGTACTCAAGTTGTGTTTAGAAATGTTCCTGGGTGTTGTAGTGCAATGGACACTAACCTGGGACGGCTGACTCTCTGCAAGGGCAGGTGATGATGAGAAATGTTCGTGACGCCAGTGCCAATTAAACGGTGGCACGCCGTTTGCTGATAGCAGGAATAACTGAGGAACCACGTGATAGTAAAACAGAATTCAAACTTTAGTAGTCATCATATAGGGACATTGACGGAAGCGCAGTTCCTTTGCATACAGTCGATTTTTCAATACAGTTGATGCAGGCAATATATATGTAGATAGCAAGGTGACTTCAGAGTGTTAAACACAGGACTTGCAGTACAGGCAGTTTGCACTCTATTCCTGTCTGATCCTGGAACATAGAAACTCTTCTCCAAGGTCCAATGCCCTAGCTCTGGCGTATATCCTTGGTTTTATCTCTAACAAGTACCTCCTCTGTTGTTTTGAGTACCTCTTGCTTTCCTGAGCTTGCCTCTGTCTCTCTCAGCTTCCTCAGACTCTAGAAACTTCTGAACGACCTCCTAGGCTGGTTACCAGTGGTGTTCCTGCTTCTGCATATATACCCTCAGGAGGGGAACCTTCTCCTTGGATCTGGAACCCGGTTACAGGGACTGCAATACCCTCTCCTGGTCTGCAGGCTTCAGGCCTGGACTTGACTCTGACATTGTCTAATCTCTGGTTAGACTAGACTACTTCAGACTGTAAAACAACTAACTTTCCCTTCCCTGGCTGGGCCTTATATAGACTAGGGCTCCCTAGCTCCCTCTAGTGACTAAGAGCTGGAATGACACCCCTAGCAGGCCTGTACATGCAAACTTCACAGTAACAGGGAAATACATAGCATTACATTCAATTACATTTTATAACCAACTTCCCCATAAATAAGGGGACACGACAGCACAGCAAGTACCCTTTTGTAGTGACGGGCATTACAGTCCCCGTACACTACATACCCCACTGCTTTAAGCTGAGTACGACCTCGTACTCCATCAGGGCTCGCTCAACTGGAATCTCTACCTGAAACAGAAAAGACACATGCAGGCATACATATATGTAATTCATCTGCATTTACATTCAGATCAGGTCCAATTGATAAAGGTGAAGGGTAGTGACAAGGGGCGTCGTTCTCTTCTTCTCAGGATAGTGAATGGAACTGGGGCGCTGACCTGGCACAGCGTAACATTATAACCAGGATAGTCCATAGGTGCAAATTGTCCTTAATAGAACAGCAAAATAGATAAAACAGTATAAAAGTTCTTGGAGGCTCAAAGAACAAACATGAGTCCGTACCCAGGTTACTTTCCCTAAATCACAGAGGCTCTCATGCGGTGGAGTCCATCTCTGGGCACATTTCCTTTAAAAAGAATAAGAATCTCAGAGGCTCAGGTTCTTTTGAGTCTGTCTCCGGGCACGGTTCCTTAGTATGAAGTTGCACAATATAAATGACAGCAAAGACAAGTGCTGTAATACCCCTGATCAACCTGAAAAGGGGGTTAAGGGTAAAAGGTGCAACTAAGGAACAGGCACAACTTGGCATGGGGTAGCAAAAGCAGGCAGGAGGTCCTGGAAACTAACTGGGCTTCGTTGACTTTAATACTTCAGTGGTCAACACCCACCACTGAGCCGTGGATAAACTGGCAGCAGCAACAAACGACCAGTAAACATAGGACTCCTGTCCTGAAAGGGTTAACAACATAATTCTTTGGAAACATAAGTCAAAGGCCTAGCAGGCTGATTTACGGAGGCATGTGTAGTGTACGGGGACTGTAATACCCGTCACTACCAAAGGTCACTTGGTGTGTTGTCGTCCCTCCTTATTTATGGGGAAGTTGGTATATGTCATCTTTATAAAATGTCATGTAATGTAATGCTGTGTATTTCCCTGTTACTGTGAAACTTGCATGTACAGGCCTGCTAGGGGTGTCATTCCAGCCCTTAGTCACTAGAGGGAGCTAGTTTATATAAGGCCCAGTCAGGGAAGGGAAAGTCAGACAGTCTAAGGAAGTAGTCTAGTCTGACCAGAGCTTAGACAATGTCAGAGTCAAGTCCAGGCCTGAAGCCTGCAGACCAGGAGAGGGTATTGTAGTCCCTGTAACCGGGTTCCAAATCCAAAGAGAAGGTTCCCCTCCTGAGATCCCATATGCCGAAGCAGGAATACCTCATCTAAAGAGCCGGAGGAAGCTGAGAGGGACAGAGGCAAGTCAAGGAAAGCAAGAGGTACTTAAGTCTACAGAGGAGGTACTTTAATAAGAATAAAACCCAAGGATATACGCCAGAGCAGGGCATTGGACCTTGGAGAAGAATTTCTATGTCCCAGGATCAGTCAGGAATAGAGTGCAAGCTCCTGTACTGCAAGTCCTGTGTTTCACACTCTGAAGTTGCCTTGCTTAATCTGTATTGCCTGCATCGACCGTATTGTAAAATCAACTGTATGCAAAGGAACTGCGCTTCCGTAAATGTCCCTATATGAAAACTACTAAAGTTGGAGTTCTGTTTTAACATCACGTGGTTCCTCATTTATTCCTGCTATCAGCAAACGGCGTGCCACCGTTTAATTGGCACTGGCGTCACGAACTTTCTATCATCACCTGCCCTTGCAGAGAGTCAGCCGTACCAGGTTAGTGTCTATTGCACTACATCACCCAGGAACACTTCTAAACACGACTTGAGTACGCTGCACCTCTCTTTTGGCGTCACGAACAGGATACGCACGCTTTCTAGTGCAAGAAGCGTGAACTTTGTGCCTTATACAGTTGCCCTGTGACCAAAGTGACAATTTGCCTGTTTTATTCAAGTGGACTTTGTGGACTGAAAATCATACCCAAAGTGTACCAAAAACCCCTAGAAAGCGCTGGGCAGTGTTGCGCTACACAGAGGAAGAAAATCGCGACATTGGAGTGTGGTTTTATGGACTTTTTAATCATCCTGCTTGCTGTCAGTGAATAGACAGCGTTTCTACTCAAAGATGGCCGCTGAGGCTGCTGAAATAGCTGCTGCGTCATCTTCATCCCGAAAAGGCGGGAAAAATTGGTGCCTTTCTGAGGAAATAGCGGGAAGAAGTTCAAGGTCAGGCGCCACTGCTTATCTGGACATTTGCATGTCTGCCAGCCTGGACACCGCCTTCCATATACTGGAATACCTGGGGGGCGGCCTCCCAGTGCAATGGGAGGAGCTGGCTGATTTAATGGACGTGACCCTATCGCTCTCCAGAGAAGGATCGAGCATGTTGGAGAGTGAACAGAGTGTTGCTGCAGCGTCCGCGCCGGAGATTTCCAAAATGAGTGATATTGGTGTAGAGCCAGAAGAGGCTCCACCGGCCTACTCTCCGGGACCGGAGAAACCCGCCTGCCCGCCACGGGAGAAAGAACCAGAGCCCTGCTATGGCTCTTGGAGAGACTTCTTTCAGCCCTCCTTCAAATGGTCCTCACTAATGGCGGAGATCCGGGAGGCCGCTATAAAGCGGAATACAAAGACCAAGATCTATTATGAAGAGTTGACCAAGACAATACATGAACGACACACCGACACCCAACCCCGCCTGGAAAGGAGAAAGGGAGTGGTGGTGTCCTTTGACAAAACCCGTGGCTACGGGTTCATCCAAGATTATGTGACTGGCAGAGACCTGTATGTTAATAGAAGGTCTGTCAAGAGAGACTACCTCCCTTCCTATCAGCACAGCCTCCGCGAGGGAGAGGAAGTGGAGTTCACCCCTGCCGAGAGCCTGAGAGGCCCTTATGCAACTGCCGTGACCCGTCCCAAGCGAGGACCTGAGGACTGGGAAGCAGAAGAAGAAGACTACTCTGGCTGCGAGCGGGAACCGGAACGCTCTCCAGAGCCGGCCCATCACGCCTTCCAGGAGCGGAGCTCCTTCATTGGGCCTAACGTCTTCTGGCAGCCAACCGTGTTGGAGAAATGGGTGAGCCCCTATCCTTCCCCCGAGCTGCCTCGTCGGGAGAAGACCATGCGAGAAATGGAAAATTTAAAAGGACTTCAAAATACCTTTGAGAACATCCGGAGGGGTCGGAGACCCGATGCATCACCAGAACCTGCAGAGGCCGAGTCCGCGCCATCGTTGACTGTACCTGCGCAGGCGGCGCCAGCAGATGACAGCGACTCTGACACAGAGAGCATCGGTGAGCAGATTGTCCGGCTGGAGGAGAAGTTGCGGGAGCTGCGCAAGATCGCGACCGCCAGGATCCAGACGCCGCCAAAGAAGGACGAGGTAAGGGTGCCTGTCACCACCCGTAGACCACCTTCTGCTACCACCGCTCCGTCGGTGCCCCAAAGAAGACCCCCTGTTGCTGGAAGTTGCTGCCCAGAGCCCACCGGACCGCTTGCGGCGGCGGTATCAACTCCACTTCACCCCACGATTGTCATGCCGGGACCGGTGCGGTCCACCCAAGGGTTTACCCCTAGGCCCATGGGGCCAATACCTATTAGGGGCCCCTTCACCCTGCAGCTGCCCCCTAACACCGTTATGTGGGCCCATCCTCCTGTAGAGGACTACTACAGGCCGTATTTGCCAGCAGGGCCAAGTGATTATGACATGCCACTGTGAATCAGCCTGATAGGCCTTTGATTTATTTTGCTAAAGAATGATGTTGAAAGTTTAACCCTTCCAGGACAGGAGTCCTATGTTTCCCCGGTCCTTTGTTGCTGCTGCCAGTTCATCCACGGCTCAGTGGTAGGTGTTAACCACTGAAGATACAAGGTCAACAAAGCCAGTTTGTTTCCAGGACCTCATGCCTGCTTTTGCTACCCCACGCCAAGTTGTGCCTGTTCCTTAGTTGCACCTTTTACCCTTCATCCCCTTTTCAGGTTGATCAGGGGTATTACAGCACTTGTCTTGCTGTCATTTTATTGTGCAACTTGATACTAAGGAACCGTGCCCGGAGACAGACTCAAAAGAACCTGAGCCTCTGAGATTTTTGCTCTTTTAAAAGGAAATGTGCCCAGAGATGGACTCCACCGCATGAGAGCCTCTGTGATTTAATAGAAAAGTAACCTGGGTACGGACTCATGTTTGTTCTTTGAGCCTCCAAGAACTTTTAGACTGTTTTATTATGGACTTATTCATTGTCATGGACTATCCTGGTTATAATGTTACGCTGTGCCAGGTCAGCGCCCCAGTTCCATTCATTATCCTGAGAAGAAGAGAACGACGCCCCTTGTCACTACCCTGCACCTTTATCAATTGGACCTGATCTGAATGTAAATGCAGATGAATTATCTATATGTATGCCTGCATGTCTCTTTTTCTATTTCAGGTAGAGATTCCAGTTGGGCGAGCCCTGATGGAGTACGAGGTCGTACTCAGCTTAAAGCAGTGGGGTATGTAGTGTACGGGGACTGTAATACCCGTCACTACCAAAGGTCACTTGGTGTGCTGTCGTCCCTCCTTATTTATGGGGAAGTTGGTATATGTCATCTTTATAAAATGTCATGTAATGTAATGCTGTGTATTTCCCTGTTACTGTGAAACTTGCATGTACAGGCCTGCTAGGGGTGTCATTCCAGCCCTTAGTCACTAGAGGGAGCTAGTTTATATAAGGCCCAGTCAGGGAAGGGAAAGTCAGACAGTCTAAGGAAGTAGTCTAGTCTGACCAGAGCTTAGACAATGTCAGAGTCAAGTCCAGGCCTGAAGCCTGCAGACCAGGAGAGGGTATTGTAGTCCCTGTAACCGGGTTCCAAATCCAAAGAGAAGGTTCCCCTCCTGAGATCCCATATGCCGAAGCAGGAATACCTCATCTAAAGAGCCGGAGGAAGCTGAGAGGGACAGAGGCAAGTCAAGGAAAGCAAGAGGTACTTAAGTCTACAGAGGAGGTACTTTAATAAGAATAAAACCCAAGGATATACGCCAGAGCAGGGCATTGGACCTTGGAGAAGAATTTCTATGTCCCAGGATCAGTCAGGAATAGAGTGCAAGCTCCTGTACTGCAAGTCCTGTGTTTCACACTCTGAAGTTGCCTTGCTTAATCTGTATTGCCTGCATCGACCGTATTGTAAAATCAACTGTATGCAAAGGAACTGCGCTCCTGTAAATGTCTCTGTATGAAAACTACTAAAGTTGGAGTTCTGTTTTAACATCACGTGGTTCCTCATTTATTCCTGCTATCAGCAAACGGCGTGCCACCGTTTAATTGGCACTGGCGTCACGAACTTTCTATCATCACCTGCCCTTGCAGAGAGTCAGCCGTACCAGGTTAGTGTCTATTGCACTACATCACCCAGGAACACTTCTAAACACGACTTGAGTACGCTGCACATGTCATAATCTCCCGGCCCTGCTGGCAAATATGGCCTGTAGTAGTCCTCTACAGGAGGATGTGCCCACATCACGGTGTTAGGGGGCAGCTGCAAGGTGAAGGGACCCCTAATAGGTATTGGCCCCATGGGCCTAGGGGTATACCCTCCGGTGGACCGTACCGGTCCCGGCATAATGATCGTGGGTTGAAATGAACTTGGTACCGCCGCCGCAAGCGGTCCGGTGGGCTCTGTACAGCCATTTCCAGGAATGATGGGTCTCCCTTGGGGCCTTGGCGGAGCAACATGAACAGACGGTGGGTTACGGGTGGTGACAGGCACCCTTACCTCGTCCTTCCTCGGCGGCGTCCGGATCCTGGCGGTCGCGATCTTGCGCAGCTCCCGCAACTTTTCCTCCAGCCGGACAATCTGGTCACCGATGCTTTCCGTGTCGGAGTCGCTGTCAACTGCTGGCGCCGCCGGCGCAGGTACAGGCAACGATACCTCTGACGCGGCCTCTGCAGGTTCTGGTGGCGCATCGGGTCTCCGACCCTGCCGGATATTCTCAAAGGCAACGCGAAGTCCTTTTAAGTTCTCCATGTCCTGGAGGGTTTTCTCCCGGCGAGGCAGCTCGGGGGAAGGATAGGGGCTCACCCATTTTTCCAACACGGTTGGCTGCCAGAAGACGTTAGGCCCAATGAAGGAACTCCGCTCCTGGAAGGCGTGATGGGCCGGCTCTGGAGAGCGTTCAGGTTCCCGCTCGCAGCCAGAGTAGTCTTCTTCTGCTTCCCAGTCCTCAGGTTCTCGCTTGGGACGGGTCACGGCAGTTGCATATGGGCCTCTCAGGCTGGGGTGAACTCCACTTCTTCTCCCTCGCGGAGATTATGTAGATGCGCAGGGAGGTAGTCTCTTTTGACAGATCTTCTGTTAACATATAAGTCTCTGCCAGTTAGGTAATCTTGTATGAACCCGTAGCCACGGGTTTTGTCAAAGGACACCACCAACCCCTTTCTCCTTTCCAGGCGGGGTTGAGTGTTGGTGTGTCGTTCATGGATAGTCTTGGTCAATTCCTCATAATAAATTTTAGTCTTTGTATTCCGCTTTATAGCGGCCTCCCGGATCTCTGCCATTAATGAAGACCACTTGAAAGAGGGCTGAAAGAAGTCTCTCCAAGAGCCATAGCAGGGCTCTGGTTCTTTCTCCCGTGGCGTAGGCCGGTGGAGCCTCTTCAGGCTCTACACCAATATCCATGTTCGGTATTTCAGGCGCGGACGGGGCAGCAAAGAAGTGCTCACTCTCCAACATGCTCGATCCTTCTCTGGAGAGCGACAGGGCGGCACCAATAAGTTCAGCCAGATCCTCCCATCGCACTGGGAGGCCGCCCCCCAGGTATTCCAGTATATGGAAGGCGGAGTCCATGCTGGCAGACATGCAAATGTCCAGACTGGCTGTGGCGCCTGACCTTGAACCCTTTCCCGCTTCTTCATCAGAAAGGCGCCAATTTTTCCCGCTTTTTCGGGATGAAGATGACGCAGCAGTAATTTCAGCAAGCTCAGCGGCCATCTTTAGCAAAAAACGCTGTATATTCACTGACAGCAAGCAGGGTTGTTGAAAGTCCATAAAACCACACTCCAAGGTGGCGATTCTCTTCCTCTTGATAGCGCAACACTGCACAGCGCTTTTTGGAGGTTTTAGGTACACTTTGGGTATGCTTTTCAGTCCACAAAGTCCACTTGAATAAAACAGGCGATTTGTCACTTTGGTCACAGGGCAACTGTATAAGGCACAAAGTTCACGCTTCTTGCACTAGAAAGCGTGCGTATCCTTTTCGTGACGCCAAAAGAGAGGTGCAGCGTACTCAAGTTGTGTTTAGAAATGTTCCTGGGTGTTGTAGTGCAATGGACACTAACCTGAAACTTCTGAACGACCTCCTAGGCTGGTTACCAGTGGTGTTCCTGCTTCTGCATATATACCCTCAGGAGGGGAACCTTCTCCTTGGATCTGGAACCCGGTTACAGGGACTGCAATTACCCTCTCCTGGTCTGCAGGCTTCAGGCCTGGACTTGACTCTGACATTGTCTAATCTCTGGTTAGACTAGACTACTTCAGACTGTAAAACAACTAACTTTCCCTTCCCTGGCTGGGCCTTATATAGACTAGGGCTCCCTAGCTCCCTCTAGTGACTAAGAGCTGGAATGACACCCCTAGCAGGCCTGTACATGCAAACTTCACAGTAACAGGGAAATACATAGCATTACATTCAATTACATTTTATAACTAACTTCCCCATAAATAAGGGGACACGACAGCACAGCAAGTACCCTTTTGTAGTGACGGGCATTACAGTCCCCGTACACTACACACTGACACATCACCAATACTGCTGCTAGTCTGGAATTGTAGACAAAGGCTATGACCACGCGGTGCAGTCATGTGGTGCTTGTGACGTTCAACTACAGGCTGCAGCAGCCTCTAATTAAACTAACGAGACCGCGCTTAGTTGGCCTGTGTTATTAATGGCTGCGCAGCACCTTCAACACTGCGTGACCATTATCAATACAGGCCAACTAAACAGCCCATTAGTTTAATTAGAGCCCGCTGTGGCCTGTACAGCTGTGCGGTGCTCAATAGGACATGGTAATGGTGCAATTCTACCTTCTGCCATCATGGCTGAGCAGCCTAACAGGATCAAGTATCTGTTTGAAACAAATGTTTTTTGTCGGACTCCGCAGGGTGGAAAAGCGCTGTGTACTACACTTTAATGTGTTTTTGTAACAGTTGTTATGATATTGGGGGATATATAGTTTATGATCTCCAGTACTGGAAGCTGCAGTGTAGCGTGTGTTGGCATTTCTTAAATCATTTTATACACTTTGTGCCCCCATAAGGACATACAAAAGACCTTTTGGAGGATTTCTTTTTCTTTCTTTTTTTTTTTTTGCTAGTTTCTCAGCACGAATGCAGTGATGGTAAAAAAAAAACAACAGTTCCTGCTCTCTCTATGGGGGCCTGGCTGTCACTGACTACACCACCCGCAGCAACATGATCTGCTCTGCTGCTGACTCTGTTCAGGAAAGTCCTTGGAGAGTTAAAGGGATTCTGTCACCAGGTTTCACCCCTGTCAGCTAAACATATGCTGATGTTCAGGGCCTCATCAGGATTCCTAATGTGGGCTTCTAAATGTGATCCGTAGCCTTATTTTGCTAAAAAACAGGTTTTACTAACCTGTCACTCAAAGAAATAAGGTGCCCAAGGGGATGTCAAGGGATGCAAGGTGCCGGCCGCACCCACCGCCGTTCGTGCCCAGCGCCGCCTTTCCAGACTTCTGCACCGCCTCCTAATACTCTGTGCCGCCTCTCGCTCTCCCTTCGTCTGTTGAGGGTTGGTCTGAACTTTGGTACACTTATAACTATAGCACGTGACTGGTCAGGAGAGGCCGTGCGTTCCTAGCCCAGAACACTGACTTCCAGCTGCTGTGCTGAAGCTAGCAACCTGTGCTTACTATTGTATGGTGCGGCAGTACAGTCAAGGGACGGCCACACGGTCAGTTTTCCTGATTCAGATTTGGAAGCCAAAACCAGGAGAGTTTTCAAAATAGAGAATCCTGACCCTAACAAGTTGTCAGAAGGATGAGAACATAGTACTGACGGAGGGGAGGCTGCTTTAACACGTGCCGTTTTCACTAGTGATACCATTTTTTAAACCAGTGGATTAAGAAGCAAGAACAGTATGTAGAAAAATGTAACTCTCATAAGACTGCCTTTGTGAAATCTCCCAAACTGTCTCAAAGGGGTGTTCTAATCCCAGAATTGTATGGTTTATCAACGGGATGTGGACCCGCGTCTAACTGGAGAACTGGGCTCCGTTTGTCTGCTGCAGTGTTTGGAGAGGAGGCCGCTGTCTCCATTCCCTTCTGTAAGGGCGCCTTCACACACTGCGGATTTTGTTGCAGAAATTTTCTGCAACTGATAATCAATTCCATTCACCTTAATGGAGCTTACAGAAATCCATGTACTCGTCGCCCCATTTAAATTAATGGAACAGAAAATTCTGCAACGAGATCCGCAGCGTGTGAATGCACCCTAAGAGTTCAGAGGACAGCCGAGCAACGGAGTGGATATACCATTAAAAGTCTAAGATGGGAATATCCCTTTAAAAACTGCGTATTTCTCTATTCCTTAATTCCTTGTTTTGTGTAAAAAAAACAACAACTATATGATATATACACTGCTCAAAAAAATAAAGGGAACACTTAAACAACACAATGTAACTCCAAGTCAATCACACTTCTGTGAAATCAAACTGTCCACTTAGGAAGCAACACTGAGTGACAATCAATTTCACATGCTGTTGTGCAAATGGGATAGACAACAGGTGGAAATTATAGGCAATTAGCAAGACACCCCCAATAAAGGAGTGGTTCTGCAGGTGGTGACCACAGACCACTTCTCAGTTCCTATGCTTCGTGGCTGATGTTTTGGTCACTTTTGAATGCTGGCGGTGCTTTCACTCTAGTGGTAGCATGAGACGGAGTCTACAACCCACACAAGTGGCTCAGGTAGTGCAGCTTATCCAGGATGGCACATCAATGCAAGCTGTGGCAAGAAGGTTTGCTGTGTCTGTCAGCGTAGTGTCCAGAGCATGGAGGCGCTACCAGGAGACAGGCCAGTACATCAGGAGACGTGGAGGAGGCCGTAGGAGGGCAACAACCCAGCAGCAGGACCGCTACCTCCGCCTTTGTGCAAGGAGGAACAGGAGGAGCACTGCCAGAGCCCTGCAAAATGACCTCCAGCAGGCCACAAATGTGCATGTGTCTGCTCAAACGGTCAGAAACAGACTCCATGAGGGTGATATGAGGGCCCGACGTCCACAGGTGGGGGTTGTGCTTACAGCCCAACACTGTGCAGGACGTTTGGCATTTGCCAGAGAACACCAAGATTGGCAAATTCGCCACTGGCGCCCTGTGCTCTTCACAGATGAAAGCAGGTTCACACTGAGCACATGTGACAGACATGACAGAGTCTGGAGACGCTGTGGAGAACGTTCTGCTGCCTGCAACATCCTCCAGCATGACCGGTTTGGCATTGGGTCAGTAATGGTGTGGGGTGGCATTTCTTTGGAGGGCCGCACAGCCCTCCATGTGCTCGCCAGAGGTAGCCTGACTGCCATTAGGTACCGAGATGAGATCCTCAGACCCCTTGTGAGACCATATGCTGGTGCGGTTGGCCCTGGGTTCCTCCTAATGCAAGACAATGCTAGACCTCATGTGGCTGGAGTGTGTCAGCAGTTCCTGCAAGACGAAGGCATTGATGCTATGGACTGGCCCGCCCATTCCCCAGACCTGAATCCAATTGAGCACATCTGGGACATCATGTCTCGCTCTAGCCACCAACGTCACGTTGCACCACAGACTGTCCAGGAGTTGGCAGATGCTTTAGTCCAGGTCTGGGAGGAGATCCCTCAGGAGACCGTCCGCCACCTCATCAGGAGCATGCACAGGCGTTGTAGGGAGGTCATACAGGCACGTGGAGGCCACACACACTACTGAGCCTCATTTTGACTTGTTTTAAGGACATTACATCAAAGTTGGATCAGCCTGTAGTGTGTTTTTCCACTTTAATTTTGAGGGTGACTCCAAATCCAGACCTCCATGGGTTGAAAATTTGATTTCCATTTTTTTATTTTTGTGTGATTTTGTCTTCAGCACATTCAACTATGTAAAGAACAAAGTATTTCAGAAGAATATTTAATTAATTCAGATCTAGGATGTGTTATTTTTGTGTTCCCTTTATTTTTTTGAGCAGTGTGTATATATATATATATATATATATATATATATATATATATATATATATATATAATGTGTTTGAGTGTGTTTTTGTTGGATCAGCACACTTCCTCGTTGTTTCAAACTTTTCATTTTATAACCATTATGAGGAGAAAATTGCTCCACATGGAAAGAAAACAGGAGGAGGTCCTATCAGTGACTGACAGCAATCTCTGTATACACAGTCATAGAGGGAAGGCTGTCCGTCACTGATAGGACCATCTCCTCATAGAGGGAAGGCTGTCAGTCACTGATGGGACCATCTCCTCATAGAGGGAACGCTGTCAGTCACTGATAGGACCATCTCCTCATAGAGGGAAGGCTGTCAGTCACTGATGGGACCATCTCCTCATAGAGGGAAGGCTGTCAGTCACTGATAGGACCATCTCCTCATAGAGGGAAGGCTGTCAGTCACTGATAGGACCTCCTCCTCATAGAGGGAAGGCTGTCAGTCACTGATAGGACCATCTCCTGATAGAGGGAAGGCTGTCAGTCACTGATAGGACCGTCTCCTCATAGAGGGCAGGCTGTCAGTCACTGATAGGACCTCTTCCTCATAGAGGGCAGGCTGTCAGTCACTGATAGGACCTCTTCCTCATAGAAGGAAGGCTGTCAGTCACTGATAGGACCTCCTCCTCATAGAGGGCAGGCTGTCAGTCACTGATAGGACCTCTTCCTCATAGAGGGAAGGCTGTCAGTCACTGATAGGACCGTCTCCTTATAGAGGGCAGGCTGTCAGTCACTGATAGGACCTCTTCCTCATAGAGGGCAGGCTGTCAGTCACTGATAGGACCTCTTCCTCATAGAAGGAAGGCTGTCAGTCACTGATAGGACCGTCTCCTTATAGAGGGCAGGCTGTCAGTCACTGATAGGACCTCTTCCTCATAGAGGGCAGGCTGTCAGTCACTGATAGGACCTCTTCCTCATAGAAGGAAGGCTGTCAGTCACTGATAGGACCGTCTCCTTATAGAGGGCAGGCTGTCAGTCACTGATAGGACCTCTTCCTCATAGAGGGCAGGCTGTCAGTCACTGATAGGACCTCTTCCTCATAGAAGGAAGGCTGTCAGTCACTGATAGGACCTCTTCCTCATAGAAGGAAGGCTGTCAGTCACTGATAGGACCGTCTCCTTATAGAGGGAAAGCTATCAATCAGATAGCACCTCCTCCTCATAGAGGGCAGGCTCGCAATCACTGATAGGACCATATTATGTCCAATAGGTCGGCACTGCAGGTAAGTTATCGTGGTGCTCGCGTCCTAGGATTGGCATCCCATGAAATATCACCAAAGAAGGGCCGGCACTCACTTGTAGGAATCTTCAATAATTCTGTTTGTGTTTCGACACTCGCAGGTGTCTTTGTCAAACAGTCTGTTTGACAAAGACACCTGCGAGTGTCGAAACGCATAAACAGAATTATTGAAGATTACTACAAGTGAGTGCCGGCCCTTCTTTGGTGATATTTCACTGATAGGACAGTCTCCTCATAGATTGAAGGCTGTCAATCACTGATAGGACCGCCTCCTTATAGAGGGAAAGCTGTCAATCACTGATAGGACCTCCTCCTCATAGAGGGAAGGCTGTCAATCACTGATAGGACCTCCTCCTCATAGAGGGAAGGCTGTCAGTCACTGATAGGACCGCCTCCTCATACAGGGCAGTCTGTCAGTCATTGATAGCTCCACCTCCTGGACTTCAAAGCCCAGAATGAGCAGGAATATAAATGAAAGCCGAAATACAGCTGCATAGTGGGGGCTGCACTACAGCCACAATACCCAGAGCCACGGGCCAAATACATTCATAAAAATCTAATCAAGGAGGGAACAAAGCCAGAGAACGCTCATTATACACTGGGAGTAATGGTCCCCCAATGTCAGGTTGCTGCATCTGAGCAAGGGAACTAAGTAGGGTTCTGTTAAAGCTGATACGTCTAAGTGATTTTTTGGCTTCTTGGAAAATATTGTGAAAAATCCGACCACGTGCCGCCTTATTTATGGACAGGGATAAGTGATTTATTTACAGTTATATATCTATCTATTGTGATAAGGTATTGTATGCACATTTATAGCATGCCCAATAGATACGTTTTAGCTGAACTTCACACATGTACAGTTGTGTTCTTTTATCATTGTTTGGATGGTTACATGACCGATGACCATTAATATTCTCTAATTAACATCTATCTACAGTTGCACAACTAGAAGTCTCGGCTCCATCTCCTCAGCGGGCACTTAATGGATCCACTGTGGTTCTGCCGTGCACCTTCTCTATCACTAAATTGTCCTTTGATCCCAAATACCTCGCTGTGTTATGGAGTTTTCAGGGAAGGCAGATACTGCTGTATGACAATAAAGGCATAACCAAGCATCCAAGGGTGGCGTTCGATGGAGAGGCAGCAAAAGATGGAAATGCTTCGCTCACAGTTGCCAATGTGACTCTCTCTGATGGAGGGACCTACTCATGCCTGGTCATTTACAGTCCAGAACGAATAGAAAAGAACATTGTACTGGATGTGCAAGGTAATAATGAACTGTACTCAGAAATACCGCCCTCACTCTTCAAACAGGGAGCAAAAAAACAACAGGCGATTCCAAAATAAACCAGTGTTCCTCAGCCATGTCCCCTTAATTTTTTTTATCAAATCAGTCTTGCATGTAGCTTAGATATAAGAAAAAGTATGTCTTTGTATAACCCACTTATCCAGATATGACTTCTAAGGGTTGTCGGACCAATATAGAATAATTTACAAAAGGCTCAGAATGCTGTAGAAAAAAAATAAAAAATCAGGAAATCGATTAGCCAGTCACTGACACGGGTCACTGTGGCCAATGAATGGCTGATCAGTCATCTCCTGTGTTTTGAGAGGCACCCAGATTAACGTACAGATTCTGCATTGGGGCCCATGGGGTCACGCCTCTGGTTTCCTAACTTCACCGATCTCCCATTACAGTGCCTGATGAAACATTTGTGTTCCTCACAGCCAGGCCTGGGATCATACTACGTGATAAAGCAGTCCGTAAAGACAGCGAGAACACTCTGATCTGTGAGGCCGTCGGCTTCTTCCCCGAGGATATTGAAATAACATGGACTTTAGATGGAAGAACCGAAAATAATTCTTATATAAAAGACCAAGTGAAAAACAATGACGGCACCTACAATGTGAGCAGCGCTGTGACATTCACTATGAGACCACAGTCCAAGACCCTATCCTGTGCCGTCCATCATGCCTCCCTCCATCAACCATTACGAGAGGAACTGCTGCTCAGATGCGAAGGTACAAATGAAGGTCACTCATAATGCTGTGACTTATATTATGTCCACAATACAGTCCTGACCCCGAAGAAGAGGTGCAGACTGCTGTAGAGCTATCTGCTTATCTGTTGTCTCCTTTTAGACTAGATTCATTGATGTGGAAGGACTGGGACATAGGATAGGGGCACTTTTATTAGAAATTGGTATAAAATGTATTTTAAATATTTTTCTCTTTTGTTTTACATTTCATCAGTACTATTCCCAGGAAAATGGAATGCAAAATGTTGTTCTTCTGTAGCCGTAACCTTCGAGAGATAAAAGTTCTCATTGGTAGAGCAAAATAATATCAATTTATAATATAACACTGCTGCGAAAAGAATGGGTTATCTGGAAGGTAATCTCATTATAATAGTAGGTGGAGAACCGCAATGACTGACAGAATAGCAGCTCTCTTGTTCTGTTAATAGACATAGATAAGCATGCAAACTGAGGAGCGGTACAGTGATCAGCGTAATGTGACAAGCCCTGACCAGCACAGGGGACATGCGGTGACCTACTTGAGTCATCAACTCTCACTCACCCCTGGCCTGACTGATGGTCTGACAAAGAATGTGAAGTGAGACTCTTTGCCATGAAGAAAGCCCAGACAAAGAGGTAGTTAGACTCTGAACAGGAACAAGAATACTATTTCAGAAAACCATACCCCCATTATTATAAAGACAAATGACATAGAATATTCACATATAGGCTGTTAATAATGTGTGATTATTGTAGGTGGAAGTGTCCCTTTACTAATGAGGTTTCTTTATGGCAAAGATAGTATTTCCTGTCCACCTTTCAGTCCGTTCTTTAATTTCCGCAGACACAAGCCCGGCTGGGATCATTGCTGCCTGTTCTGTTATTGGGATTATTCTGATAATTATCATCGCTGGTGTTCTGTACTGGAAACTAAAACTGAGAAGGAAAGGTAATGGCATTATATTATAGAGAGAGAGCGCCAATGGACCTTCCATAAAAAATGTATTCTAATGTAATTTGAAGAGAAATCTGAGCATTTTAATACTTTTCTGACAGTTAGCGGACCGTTCATAGTAAGAGACATTGAGGGTCCTCCTAAGCTGATTGATGGAGAGGAGGCCACCCTGTACTACACAGTGGACAACTGCCCCGAGAACCTGTGTGTGACCTGGCTGATGAGAAGAGCTGGACAGATCCAGGAGATCCAGACGTCTCAGGTGAGAGAACATTCTGAAGAAGAAGAGGAGAGCTTACTGGATGCGTCCTATGTGATCAGATCACAACGAGAGGGACATCAGTACTTATCATCACTGAGCTTCATACCCAATATGGAAAGACACAAAGATGTCACCTTCATCTGTAGAGGGGTCTCCAGTCAACATAATGATGAGAAGAAGTTTCACTGTAAGACGATTTATGGTGAGATATCCTGACACTATGATTGGTGTATATGTGTGTATATAATTGAAAGTGCATGGTCAGATAGAGATTGATATGCGGTGACATTAGTCAGCACTAGAGATTAGCTGTCTTCCAAGAGAAACAAGGCTCTTTCCTAGTGGATGTAGCTACCCTATAGTCAATGTCTGATATTTCAACAGCTTTATACCATGACAAAATTAGAGACAATCAAACTGTGTATAATATGTGGCTGATGAATAGTCAGCATATCCAAATGTCTGCATCTGCCTGTGAGATGTCCTTAGCAGAAGAGATTTTACTGCTGCAACAAAGCCTCCATCTCATTTACAGGATATAGTACATCTACAGCGTATAGGAATGTTTTATGGTTTACACTTGTGCGTCTTACCACCTTCTGTGAATGTGCCGATCCCGGCGGTGTCTCTTCAGCGTGCACGCTGCACGTGGTTCAGTGCGCGGATCCGGCGAGCTGTATTGCTTTCAAATGTGCTTGTA
This sequence comes from Bufo bufo, assembly GCF_905171765.1. Taxonomy (NCBI): domain Eukaryota; kingdom Metazoa; phylum Chordata; class Amphibia; order Anura; family Bufonidae; genus Bufo; species Bufo bufo. The sequence goes on from NC_053395.1 coordinate 14,111,009, forward strand.
CCGTCAGGCAGGGAGGTATGGTGTTCACCAGTGATGGCCAGTTTGCATTGTTTGCCCGCAAACACATGCGGGCTGCCATCTTTTCTCACAAGTCCGGCGAGGCACAGGTAAGCCCTTACCTGTGCGCGAACCGGTCTGAAAAAAATGCGGTCAGCGGGAGCAGGCAGTTCCGAGAACAGCCCGATGAAGGCCCCCAGCGGCTGTTCTCGGAATTGCCTGCTCCCGGTGACCGCATTTGATTTCAAACCGGCTCGCGCACAGGCACAAGTAAGGGCTTACCTGTGCCTCGCCGGACTTGTGAGAAAAGATGGCAGCCCGCATGGGTTCGCGGGCGAGCAATGCAAACTGGCCATCACTGCTGTTCACAAGTGATCCTCACCATGAACCAGCCAGACGTGTTTTGGAGTATATCGTACTCCTTCCTCCATTACTATATTTCATTGCTATATGTGAAACACTTTTACAATAAATGGAATTTAATACTTGTTAACACTATATATTGACTATAATCCAGGGTGTTGCAGGTTTGAGTGCCTGCCCACTATTTTGCTATTTGTGTATCTCAGGCCTCAGCTTGCATGGAAGGAGCTTTGCTAATATGGCAGACGGGATAGCCCTGAAACTATGGATCATGTGAGCGAGGCAGCAGCTGCGTCCACCAGTGGGAGAGGAGCCGCAGTGGTCACAGACTACGCCATAATAAGGCCTTAGGCCTCTTTCACACGGGCGTCGCGGATTTTGTCCGGATGCATTGCGGGAAACCCGCGCAAGTGCGCACGCAATTTCAGTCAGTCACATGGTGAACACGATGACGTCAGGGCAGGTCCTGCAAGAAGAAGAAAGAAGATGATAACGGTTGCGCGATCAAGTGGATGAGGTGAGTAATTTTTTTATTATTTTTTAACCCTCAAGGGACATTGTACTAAGCATTCTGTATTCAGAATGCTATTATTTTCCATTATAACCATGTTATAATGGAAAATAATAAAGTGAATGGACCTCATCCCTATTTATTATCATCTCCTTAGCAACCATCCGTGAAAATCGCATTGCATCCGCACTTCCTTGCGGATGCAATGCGATTTTCACACAGCCCCATTCACTTCTATGGGGCCTGCTTTGCGTGAAAAAACGCAGAATATAGAACATGCTGTGATTTTCAAGCAACGCGCAAGTGATGCGTGAAAAACATCGCTCATGTACACCGCCCCATTGAAATGAATGGGTCAGGATTCAGTGCGAGTGCTATGCGTTTACGTCACGCATTGCACCTGCGCGGAAAACTCGCCCCGTATGAAAGGGGCCTTAGATTTCTGGAATTGACTAGCTCCTCTATCTTCTTTGAAAACACATATGTGCTGTCGAGACGTGTATTTGTACCTTCAGATTTCTTTAGTGAGGGATTCGGCTTGTCATATGTCTTTACACACAGACATTGTATTCCAAGAAGACTAGACAAGGGCAGAACAGCTAATATTTATGAGCAGCCAAGATTATGATATATTGATGAAATTCAGGAGAATCACCACATGAGATATATAAAGGAGACAACCCTCACATGGGGCAGAATATAATTACTAAATCACTTAAAACGTATTCGTCCAAACACCGGGAAAGCATTGTTTTTCAGTGTCACTTTGGGGGCCTAGCTTTCCCCAATATATTGTGAAATAAATACATTTACTGAAAACAAGACAAGTGCAAGATACATATGTGTAATGGTAAAACATAAGGGACTGAGCTGCCCTTGATATTTGTCCCCAATCTTCCCTAAAGTGATTTGTCACAAGATGCAGTTGTTTACCCTGTATGAAGAGCCGTCTTGAGATATTGGGGGACGTTTGCCTCATTCTGTCCTTCACATTTCAGTAAAGCCCAAGCTGTCACAGACAGTAATAAGAAGTCTGTTTGTCTCCGGAGAGATGAAGTATTTACTCAATCTGGAGAAATTTTATCCTAAAAACATCAGGATTGTATGGACATGTGGAGTGGGAGAACCAGAAGAAGTCCTGTCATCCACTGAATCATGGTCAGATAATCCTGACAGAACCTACAGCGTCTCCAGTGAGGTCAGAATCCCTGAGGAACGTCACAAGGATCCAGGATTCAGAGTCCGAGTGACCTGGGACCATGAATCATTGGGAGAAGCAGAATCCAGGGAGCTCTCTATCCGAGACTCAGGTGAGATGTTGAGAGGAATTACTCAGATTATCATTTCTTATGTCTTAAAATAAAGTGCACACCTCCAGAGAAAAAACTAATCTACGATTGCTATGAGCAGGTATCTTTATTTGCTTTAGAATTTTTACCGATTTCTGGTGTAAATTGTGGCAAACCTTTTGGTCCATGGGAGGCCCCTGCCTTTTCCTGCTACACCCATTTACTTTTCCCATCACTTTTGGAGAGTGACAAGGGAGACCCAAAGCAGCAAAACTTTTTGTACATTTGCAATTTTCACCATAGAATTGTCTTAGGCTACTTTCACACTAGCGTTCAGAGCGGGTCCGTCTGGTGTCTGCACAGACGGATCCGCTCCTATAATGCAAACGATGGTATCCGTTCAGAACGGATCCGTCTGCATTATAGTTCAGAAAAAATTCTAAGTGTGAAAGTTAGTCAGACGGATCCGTCCAGACTTTACATTGAAAGTCAATGGGGGACGGATCCGTTTGAAATTGCACCATATTGTGTCAACTTCAAACGGATCCGTCCCCATTGACTTACATTGTAAGTCTATACGGATCCGTTTGGCTCCGCACGGCCAGGCGGACACCCGAACGCTGCAAGCTGCGTTCGGGTGTCCGCTTGCTGAGCGGAGGCTGAACGCTGCCAGACTGAGGCATTCTGAGCGGATCCGCATCCACTCAGAATGCATTGGGGCTGTACGGATCCGTTCGGGGCCGCTTGTGAGAGCCTTCAAACGAAGCTCACGAGCGGACACCCGAACGCAGGTGTGAAAGTAGCCTAAGTTCCAAGGAGGACAGCAGAAGTAAGAACTGTTACGTTTATAGCAGGAATGAGGATGAATGTGGGTTCCTTGGAAACCAAAACATGTTTCACTGCCTTCAATTTACATGAAATAGAAACAGATAAAATACACGACATCCTGAAAGTTTCTATGAAACTTCCTTTATATCTGCACAAGTCGATTGCTTTTTCAGAATTAGTTAAAAAATATTCAAGAACTTTCCTGTGTCCTGTTCTGCAGATTACAGATGGAAGCCAGTTGTAGAAGAGATCCAGATTCCCCGTCTACTTCATGGCACCCCGGCCACCCTGCAGTGTAATATCTCGGGGTATTTCCCGGATGCAGTCACTGTGAGATGGAGGAGACGTGCTGGAGATGAGATGTATGAAGAGACTGAGAACCAGAGGATAACATCCAGGAGAACGGCCGATAACACCTGTAACTGTACCTCCAGTCTGACCATCACCCCCACACTGGAGACACATCAGGGGGCAGAATATATATGTCTGGTGGAGCATCCCACCCTGGAGACACCCATAGAGAAAACCACTGGGAGGCTACAAGTACTTGGTGAGTGTTTATACGACCTCTTAAGAATTTATTTTTGGTATTAAGAAGATGAGAATTAGTTTCATTTTCGCCTTGTTAGATCACCAGCCAATACTTGCCTCTGGGCGCGGCTGTCATGCCACTCGCCATCCCATCCGGCGTCCTGGTCGCCGGTGTCCTCTACATGTTGCTGCCTCCGTGCTGCTGCCTTATCCTCCAACATCTCTCTACACAGACAGAATGCAGTTACAGGCAGAAAATGCGGTATCAGCTCATTAGATATCATTGCAGGAGAAACGTTCGGTATAAACTGTAAAGTATAACAACCATTGTGCTGGTAGAGCAGAGAGAGGCGCCGTAATGAGGATCACAGTATATCCTAATGGAAACAGTAACATATAGGTAGGATATGTCATAGCCCTTGAGGGTATATCCTCAGAGTCGGTGAGTATGCCATGAGAGGGTGGAAGGAGGCTACGGACTGGTGAAATCCATGTTGTGTATGGAGGAAAGGGTGTTACACCATAAACCCCATACTTTGTGAAACCTCTCCAAACGTCTCCTGTTTCTGTATACAATTCTGTCATATAGAACAATAGTGTTGACTAGATTGCGCCTTTGAGGGAGTGAAGGAGGGGATCCAGCCGTCCACCTCATCACTGCTGACTTGTGGGCCAAGAACAATGTTTTGTGCGATAGTAATTGCATAGAGCTGCACATAAGAGAAGATGGAGACCCTGCAGTGTGAGGAGACAGCAGCTGTGTCACTGGCTTGTCATTGCAGTGCAGTGTGGTGAGACTCTGCCCTCTCTGTCTCTGCAAAGCTATGCATGACGGGAAATGTAGGATCCATTAGGTAAGCCATATCTGAGGGGAGAAGGAATCAGCATGGCTGGTAACCCACAAATTACACATAAAACAGGTGTACACAAGGGCCAGGGCCGGATTAAGAGCATCATGGGCCTGGTGCAGAAGATTTTAATGGGCCTTTTTATAGAAAATGAAAACGCAACGCAAAGCAACTTTTTATAGCACAAATAAAGTGTGAATTTACGCAAAATTACACATGTGAAAATACGCATGCATAAAGTTTGAAGTGTGAACGGGTCTGCGTAATCCCATTCAAGTCTATTGGACTAAAGTCCATGTGTAATTTTGAAGCAGATTTACGCACGGGTTTGCGAGTGAAAAATCTGCTGTGTGAACTTAGCCTAAGTGTACATCTCTGGCCACAGTTTAAATATACAGCCATCTATATAGATGGCTGTATTATGTATAGCCACCCCCCAAGGAGTTAACTAGTGCTGCTGGATATGTCATTCAGGAGCATGAAAAAGCTATTCACGTCTAGCTTTTCCATGCTCCTGAATGGCAGATGTGTTTATAAAAGCTAATCTATTATAAGCAGATATGCCATTGAGGAGCTTGGAAAAGATAGGTAGGCAAGAAAGTAGGTTTTCCATGCTTTTGAATGGCATATCTGCTTATATGCATACATGTTTATAATAGCCAAGCTATTATATGCAGATCTGCCATTCAGGAGCATGGAAAAGCTAGGTGAGAAACAGTCACCTAGCTTTTCCATGCTCCTGAATGGCAGATCTGCCTTTAGGCATATCTGTTTGTAATAGCTGAACTATTATAAGCAGATATATCATTCAGGAGCATGGAAAACCTAGGTGACAATTCCTCACCTAACTTTTCCATGCTATGCTCCTGAATGGCAAATCTGCCTTTAGGCATATCTGTTTATAATACCTGATCTATTATAAGCAGATATACCACTCAGGAGCATTGAAGAGCTAGGTGACTATTTCTCACTTAGCTTTTCCATGCTCCTGAATGGCAGATCTGTTTATAATAGATCAGGCTCAGCTATTATAAAGATATATATGCCTATAAGCAGAAATGCAATTCAGGAGCATGGAAAAGCTAGGTGAAAAAAATCATCACCCAGCTTTTCCATGCTCCTGAATGACATGTATAAATTATACAGTATACAGTATAATAGGTGAGGTGAGCCAATGCTGATTTACTTACCGCCTATGAGTTGTTTTCTGGGCAGTACACTGAAGGCTGCTGAACGCGACTCACCGCTGGCAGCACCCCTGACTCCACACAGGAAGAATTTAGAACTTCCCGCGCGCAGCAGCCGTCACGGTCTTTCACTTTACGGCATGGCCTAGGCCCCAGGGGAGGAGTCTGACGTGACGACGCAGCGCGGCGGGCACAGCTGACCTGTCACCTGACCTGATCTGTCAGCTGTCACTGTCCTGGTGAGTTCTGTAAAGGGCCGGCCTGGGAGATTTCTCCTCGCGCGCCGGCCCTGTCATCATCTGACAGTCGGCACGGTTCGGTCCTACTAAAGGGCTGCGGGGCGGCCGCCAGGCAATCTCAGCGAGGCGGCCTATGCGGGCCTAGCTCCGGTTGGCCTATGCGGGCTGCTGGGCCTATTTTCATGCAGGGGCCTGGAGCTGCAGCTCCATCCGCCCCTACGTTAATCCAGCCACTGTCAGGGCCACTGTCTTACTCTTAGCCTGCACTATATAGGCAAAGAAAAAAAAGGGAGGGCTCCGCTGAGGCTATGTAGCTATTTGAGGCCTTTTATAGGGATTGTTGGGGAACTGTACGATAACATTTCACTTTTTTAATATTTCATGTTTTTAATATAGAGGAATATATAAAAATGCTTTTCTGCCTTTTTTATGCCATTAACCATCAATGTAGGGCATAACTATTTTGTAAGGTAAAGGTGGGTGTGGGGGGCTATATAATAAGTGTATGTATGTAAATAAGATAGATTTAAAGATGAAAAAAAATCTTGCATTTTATTTCAATTTTTTTAGTACCTTTACTTTTATTTTTAATGATTTTTTTAAACATAATGTACATAATATGTAAAATATAAGAGTGAAACTGGATCGCACATCCTCAATACTATGCTTTTATCTAATAACTTCTTCTCAGCACAATTTATCGTATACCTACCCGTATGTTAAATGCTGTACATGAGGCATTAGTATAAAATTTGCTTTGGTGCTGCGCTGGTGGGTCGGTGGGGCCCAGTGCCAGGGTGGCTTTGCCAGACAGCGGGGACACTGTTTGACCGCTGGGTCCCACTGCCTGTTGGTGCGGTGCTGCTGCGCCGGTGGTTGCCGTGCAGCGCTGTGCCAAATTCGGAGTAGGTTCCCATTCAAAGAGGCAACCTTGTCGTGGTGAGTGGGCCTATGACTTTTGATTAATTTCTATACTAATGCCTTATGTACAGCATTCAACATTCAACGATAAATTGCGCTGAGAAGCAGTTAGATAAAAGCATAGTATTGAGTATGTGCGATCCAGTTTCACTCTTATATTTTACACATAATGTACATAATAATTCTATATGACAGCAAAACAGACAGTTTGTCCAGACCGCATTGGGGCTATTATTGGGCCCAGGACTGTCACAATTTGGCCTCATGCACACGGCCGTTGTTTTGGTCCGCATCCGAGCCGCAGTTTTTGCGGTTTGGATGCGGAGCCATTCACTTCAATGGGGCCGCAAAAGATGCGGACAGCGCTCCGTGTGCTGTCCGCATTCGTTGCTCCGTTCCGTGGTCTGCAAAAAAATACAACCTGTCCTATTCTTGTCCGTTTTGCGGACAAGAATAGGCAGTTATATCAACGGCTGTCCGTGCCGTTCCGCAAATTGCGGAACGCACATGGACGCCATTCGTGTTTTACGGATCTGCAATTTGCAGACCGCAAAGCACACAACGGTCGTGTGCATGAGGCCTTTCCCAGTGAGCCTCAGTGATCTTATTACCAGGTCTAATAGGGACACGACAATGTGAAATCCCTTCCTGTGTCAGAACTCTCATCTGTAGAATGGGTTAAAAAGCCAGGAGAAAAGAAAAATCACCGCCATCCTCTAGGTGCTGATGGTATGAGAAGTGCTGTAATGTCCACTCTCGCGGATCTCGCCCCTGTTATCGCACTTGTAGAACCGCAGCGCTCTCCTTATGAATTTCTCGTAGGTCTGTTTATTGACCGAACTTCATATCAACATTTTGGCTTACACAGGATAACAAGTGATCTCACAGTGATACTGTACCCATAGATCATGAACATGTGAGCAATGAAATATTTTCATTCATTGTTAAAGGGGTTATGCTATGATTGATGTAAAAAAATTAAAACCAGACAGCTGGAACCAGCCCTGTACCTGACATGTGTCCAGAGATCTCCCCATTCACTGCTGTAATTGCTCTGCTAAATTATCTTCAGCCTGGCAGCTCATGGGGCGTGTTCTTTCTGCTGTAGTTCAAGTGGTGTGTCCTTTCTGCTGTAGTTCAGGTGGTGTGTCCTTTCTGCTGTAGTTCAGGTGGTGTGTCCTTTCTGCTGTAGTTCAGGTGGTGTGTCCTTTCTGCTGTAGTTCAGGTGGTGTGTCCTTTCTGCTGTAGTTCAGGGTGTGTGTCCTTTCTGCTGTAGTTCAGGGTGTGTGTCCTTTCTGCTGTAGTTCAGGGTGTGTGTCCTTTCTGCTGTAGTTCAGGGTGTGTGTCCTTTCTGCTGTAGTTCAGGGTGTGTGTCCTTTCTGCTGTAGTTCAGGGTGTGTGTCCTTTCTGCTGTAGTTCAGGGTGTGTGTCCTTTCTGCTGTAGTTCAGGGTGTGTGTCCTTTCTGCTGTAGTTCAGGGTGTGTGTCCTTTCTGCTGTAGTTCAGGGTGTGTGTCCTTTCTGCTGTAGTTCAGGGTGTGTGTCCTTTCTGCTGTAGTTCAAGGGGGTGTCCTTTCTGCTGTAGTTCAGGGGGTGTGTCCTTTCTGCTGTAGTTCAAGGGGGTGTCCTCTCTGCTGTAGTTCAGGTGGTGTGTCCTTTCTGCTGTAGTTCAGGGGGTGTGTCTTTTTGCTGCAGCTCTCTCCCTACCACTACCACAAAACATATGACTGATGGCAGTTGAAGATTTAGGGTCCATTCACACGTACACAAAATGGGTCAGCATCAGTTCCGCAATTTTGCAGAACAGGTGCGGACCCATTCATTTCCCATGGGGCCACAAAAGATGCGGACAACACATAGTGTGCTGTCCGCATCCACGTTTCCGTTCCGCGGCACCGCAAAAAAATTGAATATGTCCTATTCTTGTCCACAGACACTGACAAGAAAAGGCATTTCTATTATAGTGTCGGCCATGTGAGGTCCGCAAAATGCGGAACGCACATGGCCGGTGTTTGTGTTTTGCGTATCCGCAATTTGCGGACCGCAAAACAGTTGTGGACATGTGAATGGACCCTTAAACTGAGCACGCTCGACCAGCTCAGTGAGACGGACAAATAATATGGGAAAGAACAAACAGCAGGTGGCGCTGTACAGATACAGTTTATTGAATAGCTCAATGACTATACAATTTTTTTTATTACATACAATTACAAAAGTTCAGATCCGTGTGCTGGTTTGAAAACTGTAGAATATGCTTCATGACAGAACCCCTTAAGGACACCCCCTTCCTACCTTTCCACCTACTATGCCAACATGAATTGAACAGTTTTATATAGTGCTTACAAATATAGAGCAGTGCTGGGAGACTGGGAGCGGTCATCACATTAATCCGTATCTCCAGGGCAGTGTGTCTGACATTCATCTCTCCAAGCCGAGCATGCATCGGTGTGTGGCCATGCAGTGATGTCATCGCATTAAATGCAGCTAAGAATCTCAGCCAGTCCCAATTGGAACAGTAGTTCATGTGCTCTGCTCAGGCCGAGTTCATACATCAGTTATTGTATCAGTTATTGTGAGCCAAAGCCTGTAGTGAAGCCTCCTCAGAGATGAGATATAATGGAAAGATATGCACCAGCACTTAGTTTTGGCTCACAGTAACTGATGGAAATAACCAGTGGCATAACTAGAAATGATTGGGCTCCACAGAAAATTTTTAAATAGGGCCCCACCAACCCCAGCAACTTCTTTCCAACCCCCTCTTCCTGTACAACCCTACTCCTGAGGCTAGTGAAGATCGTTCTCTCAGACAAGGCCTGGCAGCCGCTCCATCCGTTTTCTGCAGTGTCTCTGTAAATAATGTAATTTTATAATACTGTTGAGGGGCCCTTCTAGTTAGAATATACTACGAACTGTGTACATGACTGCCCCCTGCTGCCTGGCAGCACCCGATCTCTTACAGGGGGCTGTGATCCGCACAATTAACCCCTCAGGTGCTGCACCTGAGGGGTTAATTGTGCATATCATAGCCCCCTATAAGAGATCAGGGGCTGCCAGGCAGCAGGGGGCAGACCCCCCTCCCTCCCCAGTTTTAATTTCATTGGTGGCCAGTTTGCGCCCCCCCCGGCCCCCCCTCTATTGTATTAATATCATTGGTGGCCAGTGTGCGGCCTCCCCTCTCCCCATCCCCCCCTTCCCCCGATCATACTTACCTGCTGCGCTGTCTGTGACCGGCCGGTAGCTCCTCCTACTGGTAAGTGACAGATCATTAAGCAATGCGCCGCACAGACCTGTCACTTACCAGTAGGAGGAGCTCCCAGCCAGTCACACACAGCGCAGCAGGTAAGTATGATGCTTCTAATATTGCTAAGTAACCATGGCAACCAGGACTGCAGTAGCGTCCTGGTTGCCATGGTTACCGATCGGAGCCCCAGCGATTAAACTGGGACTCCGATCGGAACTCTCCGCTGCCACCAATGATCGGGGGGGGGAGAGAGAGGGGAGGCCGCACACTGGCCACCAATGATAATACAATAGGGTAGGGGGGGGGGGGCCGCACACTGTGCCACCAATGAAAATAATACAATAGAGGGAGGGAGGGAGGGGGGGGGGCCGCACACTGGCCACCAATGATAATACAATAGAGGGAGGGAGGGGGGGGCGCACACTGGCCACCAATTATAATACAATAGAGGGAGGGAGGGGGGCGGGGGGGGGCCGCACACTGGCCACCAATGATATTCAAACTAGGGAGGGAGGGGGGTCTGCCCCCTGCTGCCTGGCAGCCCCTGATCTCTCACAGGGGGCTATGATACGCACAATTAACCTTTAGGTGCGGCACCTGAAGGGTTAATTGTGCTGATCACAGCCCCCTGTGAGAGATCGGGTGCTGCCAGGCAGCAGGGGGCAGTCATGTACACAGTTCTCAGTATATTCTAACTTGAAGCGTCCCCATCACCATGGGAACGCCTCTGTGTTAGAATATACTGTCGGATCTGAGTTTCACGATCTAACTCAAATCCGATGGTATATTCTAACATAGAGGCGTTCCCATGGTGATGGGGACGCTTCAAGTTAAAATATACCATCGGATTGGAGAAAACTCCGATCCTATGGTATATTAACTCCTGACTTTACATTGAAAGTCAATGGGGGACGGATCCGTTTACAATTGCACCATATTGTGTCAACGTCAAACGGATCCGTCCCCATTGACTTGCATTGTAAGTCAGGACGGATCCGTTTGGCTCCGCACGGCCAGGCTTTTTTTTCATGTCCGTGAATCCTCCAAAAATCAAGGAAGACCCACGGACGAAAAAACGGTCACTGACCAACGGAACCCCGTTTTGCGGATCATGAAAAAATACTGTCGTGTGCATGAGGCCTTACATGCACTTTGGGCCCAAAGGAAGCACAGTAATTAGTGCATTGCAATTTAGACAGAATATCTCTTGCAGTACCTAATTCACACACACACTCTTAACTCAATTTTCTTAACTCATTGTGATAATGTAACAAAAGTCATTAAAATGCAATTGAAGGTGTCGGCATAACACAACTAGTTCAAAGCGATGTTTAAACATGATGCCCACTCGCGTGTGAAGCAGGCACCATAGCCAGTGGCTCCCTGATGTTTCAAACAGCAGAGGAGTTTGGCTAATGACCACTCGCGCGTGCAGCAGGCACCATGATCTCGGTCATTACAGCCTTTAGATGCCGTGATCAAGTGTGATTATGGCATCTAAAGAGTGAAAAACCCAGAAGTGCACTCCGATAATGAATCCTAATAGGCTGGGTCTCTCTGAAGAGACCCAGCGTATTAGAAGTGCAGTTACTATGTTGGCCAGCAGGCCAACATAAGAAATCAGTAATTCATACAATACTATACACCCTATGGGTTTAAAAAAAATAATTTATAAAAAAAATTTAACATTGTAGTCTTCTAGGCTACAAAAACATAAAAAAGTAAAAAAAAAATTATATATATAAATTAAATTCACCCCCCTTTCTTTAGAATAAAAAATAAAATAAATAAATGATAAAAACATAGCATAAATATTATAAACATCCTCGCGTCCGAAAACGCCCGTACTATTAAAATATAAAAATATTTTTCCAATAGGCAAATGGTGTAACGGAACAAAATATCAAAATGGCCTATTTGCCATTTTTTTCATTGCATCTCTTACCCAAAACAATTTAATAAAATGTGATCAATAAAAACAAGAGATTATCCTGCAAAAAAATGAGCTCCCAGTCAGCTCAGTAGACAAACTATAAAAAGTTATGGGGGTCAGAATATGGTAATGTAAAAAAAATTCAAAGTTTTTATTTATTTTTACAGTATTTAGACATAAAACCTATACATATGTGGTTTCGTACTGATCTAGAGAATTAAGGGCACAGGTCAGTTTTGACACAGGGAACACCGTAGGGACAAAATCTGTAAAACTGTGGAGGAATTGCATTTTTATATTCCAATTCCACACTATTTGGAAATGTTTTCCCTCTTTCCACTACATTGTAGGCCATATTAAATGAGGACATTAGAAAGTACAACTTGTCCCGCAAAAAACAAGCCCTTATATGGATATGTGAACGGAAAAATGAAAAAAAGTTAAGACTTAGGCCCCTTGCAGACCAGTGTGAGCGGATAAGGTCTGAATGCGTTGCGGTTGTGTTCAGTGAAAAATGCGTGATTTCGCAAGCAAGTATATTAAGTTTCGTTTGCGATCGCGTTCAGTTTTTATCGCACGGGTGCAATGTGATTTAATGGGTTTTGCATGCGCGAGATAAACAACTGAATGTTTACAAATAACATCTCTTAGCAACCATCCGTGAAAAACGCATCACATCCGCACTTGCTTGCGGATGCAATGCGATTTTCACGCAGCCCCATTCACTTCTATGGGGCCAGGGCTGCGTGGTTTCCTTGGTCTTGGTATCCCATCTATGATCCTGAACCTCAGCTGTGCAATATTTTGTCTCATTTTAATGAAATGATCAGGGACTGACTGCACATCTTTGCTGATTAAGTGTATTTCTGAATTCACAAGAGCCACCAAGATACTCAGATGTCAACTTCTCCAGTACAAGAAAAAAGAAAGGGAACCAGCGTGTACCTCTCTTATTGGCCTACAATCCACAACTAGAAGTCCTGAGAAAAATACAGCATCCATGTCCTAGATAAGGACGACCAGCTAAAAACTATTTCCCCAGATCCTCCCTTGTCATGTTACCGACGACCTTCAAATCTGAGAAATATTCTGATCAGATTATTACCCCGTACCACACAAAAAGGAACTTATCCCTGCAATGTAAGAAACCTGTTCCCATGTAATGATGACAAGATCCGAATCCCCAACACACAGCAGCACTATAGGATCCTCGGGACATTCACATGTTCTACATCCAATGTTATGGACCTTATTCTCTACACTTTACGTCCTTTTGGGAGCCTCTCAGTTGGAGAAACTAGACAGAAACCTAAAGCAAAAATGAGATCCCTTCCCACACAATTAATAAGAAGGCTGAGCGTGTTGTAGCCGAGGACATAATGTAAGTGATGTTATATTAAAAGGCAATTTCAAATAAAAAGAGCCAGGAGAATTTGGGAATACAGATTTATGACACACTGAATACTGGCCTGAAATTGTCCCAGGGATTTATGGCCACTACAAGATGGGAAAAGTCTGCTATAGACAAAGGGGGCACCAGGTCTGTGAGGTCACATCAGATTAGACTAGAAAACTCCCACACCCCTTATCTGTAAGACAACTAAGGGCTCATTCTCAAAATGTTTGATATTCAGTTGTTTTTCAAATATCCATTCATCACACCGCGTCTCTGCTCTTATTATATATATATGGCTGTTTCTTCACACTCCACTGACACGCTGATAGGGACCTTAGATCGTGAGCCCCATTGGGGACAGTGTGACGCTAATGTCTCTAAAGCGCTGCGGAATATAGTAGCGCTAAATAAGTGCATAAAATAAATAAATACAGATAAATAAATAGAAAGTTCCAGCACTTGTAAATTGTTTCGTTGCTTTGTCTTTATTTTCGGTAACAAATTACAGCATGTGGACACCACCTTACACCACCGCACAATTGACGTGTTTCGAACTGTAGCGTTCTTAGTTATAACCGTGCTCTTGTAGCACACCTGATGAAGCGACTGATGTCTGGAAATCTCGCTATGTAACGTCTTTGCTTCTATTTTTATTGCCCATTAAAAGGTATCGGACCTGCAAGACGCTTGTTGGGTTCCTCTTTATAAGAGCATTAAACTATTTATGGTCCAGCATACATGGGCAGCTGATACGAGGCACTTTTAGCATCCATTCACACGTCTGCAAGTGTTTTGTGGATCCCCAAAACACGGATATCGGCCATGTGCGTTCTGCATTTTGCAGGCCACACATGGCCGGCCCTGTAATAGAAATGCCTATGCTTGAACATGGCTGCGGACAAGAATAGTAAATGCTCTATCTTTTTTGCGGGGCCGTGGAACGGAACTACGGATGTGGACAGCACAAATAAATGGGTCCGAACCCATTTGGCAAAATTGCGGAACGGATGCGGACCCATTCATACAGACGTGTGAATGGACCCTTAGTAGGTGTCCTAAGATGGAGATATTCTAAACTGCAATATGATGGCGGTTACTAAGAAACCATGATGCGCTCTTGTGATCCACAGCACATGCGCTGCTGTCCCCAGCGCTGAGATTCTTAGCTGCATTTAATGCGATGACGTCACTGCATGGCCACACACCGATGCTCGGCTTGGAGAGATGACTGTCAGACACTGCCTTGGAGATACGGATTAATGTGATGACTGTCCCCGCTTTCCCAGCACTGCCGTATATTTGTAGTAGGTAGAAAGGTAGGAAGGGGATGTCCTTGTCCTTAACTATGGATTTCCATATCTAATTGATCACATTCGCTTATCTTACGTTCTCGCTTACCTTGGAGATTCTGATATAAGCAGAGTGCTGCAGTTTTTCTACATGTCAGCCATCCTGTAGAGGCGAGCAGCTCCTGTGCCCCCCATGGCTGCCATCAAGTGCGGTACATGTATGTCCAAATGCAGAGAAGGGGCCTCTACTATGTGCGTGTACATGTAATGCAGGAAAGGACTAATCTGCAGAAGTGCAATCACAGTCATTGGCTTCAACTTGTCTCGTTTCTGGTAAGAAATTAAATGTCTGCCCTATTTAAGATGTGGGGGGTTGTAATTGCTGATAGATCATTTCTAGTTCTAGGAGGGCAGACCTGGAATATGCATATAATAATCCACTACTCCCAGTATAGACACTGGACCAGTCTTCTGCTTCTTCTCTTCCAGCTGAACCCCAGATGCCGGATCCTATACAGATCTCTATGACAAAATCATCTCGTGTTCAGTTCTCTCTGAATCTACAGAAGTTTTACCCAAAAGATATCAAAATCTCCTGGCACTGGGAAAATACATCTGGTAAATATGGATTATCACCGGAGCAAACCTTCAGATCACAGAAAGATCTCACATATGACGTCACCAGTGTTGTCCGGATTTCTAATAATTCATTCAATGATCCGGAGATGAAAATCATTGTAACGTGGAAACACGAGGCTATGGAGACGCCAGAGACAAGATCACTGAGTATCAGAGGTAATAATGTCTGTCTTTTCTCCCTGCAGTAGACACTAATTGGTGACCAGTCCACCGCTGAGGACGTCAGGCATGGATGTGGGATGATAGACATTTGAGCTGGGCAGGAGAGCCATGGGGTCTACTGTACTAAGCACCATTAGAGATCCGATGTATCGCCAGAATACAGAGTTGAGGTCCAAATCTGAGCTGCAAGGAAGTCATGAAAGCAGCATGGATTAGTAACATAATATACACAGAAATGCTAACCTGAAGACTAGGCAAGGACGGGGCCACGAGCACCAGGACAGTGACAGCTGCGCACAGCCAGGACAGGAGAGGGAGGTTGGCTGGACACAGGAGAAGTGCTGGACAGGGACCCCTCTTGTTGGGATCAAAATGGCCAGTCTGTAAGAGCAGTGACCGCATTGCCAGACCGAGCCGGTCCGTCATTACAGGTCTGGATATTTATCTGAATGACCAACGTAGGGCAGCACAATGGCTCAGTGGTTACAGGGAAAATAACATTCATTATGTAGAGGAAGTTAATACAAGGCACTTACTAATGTATTATTATCCATATTCCATCACATTATACACTGCTTGTTTCCATGGTTACGACCACCCTACATTCCAGCATTGGTGGTCAGGCTTATATGCTGTGACGCTTATATACAGCCCATTGTAAAAAGCTCATCTTACTCCACACGTTACAGATCTGCCCTGGACTCCACATGTTGGATCTATCCGGGGACCTGAGCTGGAAGATGGTAAATCAGCCACACTGACCTGCGATATATCCGGATATTTCCCTGATCTTCTATCTGTTAGCTGGTTCATAAAGAGGGATGGAAACCTGACGGCTCTGCCCATAGAATCAACAAAGACGGAGAATAATTACAAGATCTCACAGAAGAAGAGACAGAAAGATAAAACTTACTCCTGTGAAGCTTCACTGACTTTTACCCCATTAATAAGTTCAGACGAAGGATCAGAAATCCTCTGCAGAGTGAAGCATCCCAGCCTGGAGCCCCCCATAGAGACCAGCACCCGACCCCTACACATAGGTGAGTGTCAGGACCCTTACTAATACATCTCCAGATTCTTTGCTTTGGAACAAAACAAACTCTATTATCCTGAGTTATTGTTGGATAATATGGATATCTGAGGAGGATGCTGGATATCAACGTTATCATCGATGTCTGTGCATAGGTTGAGGGCACCTGCCGACTGTACCGCACAGTCAAGAGCCTCGAGGTGTTCCTACAAGCCATACAGGATATAACAGCAGTCAGGAACGTTTCCATATCACTTATAGAGTTCTGTCAGAAATTGGCGGTGGTCTAGGCAGTTAGGCCCCCACTGATCTAACACTGGGATCATTAATGTTATTGGTGTGAAAAAGTGGGTCAGTATACCGGACAGCAATGATAAATATGACGCCCAATTCTGCCTCCTGTTGCATTGGCATTAATGTGATTAAGAAGAAGCAAAAAACATTTAAAAGAAGTTTTGCCAAGTTTTAGGGCATGTTCACACCTGTGCAGCCTGTTTTCTGCTGCTTGAATCCACATTCAGAACTCCACCGTTTCCCAATGACTTCAATGTAAAACACGTAACCATCTGCGCAGCCTGTACAAACTGGAGAGGTTTTTTCAGTAGCTGATTTTAAAAACTCTTCAGAAGTGACATGTAACTACTTAGGCCTCTTTTACATGTCTGTGATATCCGTGATGAATCCATGCTAGGTCTGTGTGTCCATTTATTGCCCTCCACGTGTCATCCATATTCCACGTACACTGAGCATCTCCTAGCAATTGTGCCTGACAATCACTGACAGAACAAGGATGCCGTGTTGTGTCCGTGGTTTTCACGGATGAATAGACTGTAGTGTAAGTGAGGGATCCGTAACAACAGACAAAATAGTGCATGCCTCCATGGTGTCACTACGGACCCACAGTCCATGGAAAAACACTGATGTGTGAATACGCACATTAATGTCGATGGCTTCATGAGCGGTCCATGGAGACCACGGACAGCACACGTCCATGATTCACTGACATGTGAAAGAGGCAGAGGAAGCAGATTTGGTTATGAATTCCATAGAAGTTCACGAGGAAGCAGAAAAGCCCAACCAAAAACTCTTCTGCCACCAAAGACGACCTGTTTTCAGCTACTAATTTTTCTCCTGTGGATTTTAGCCATGTCAACATATCCTAAAAGTTATCCCTTGGAGAGGGTATAACAACTGATCATTGGAGGTCTTACTGCTGGGACCCCCATTAATTCCTAATGGAAGCAGGTTGTGCATGTGCCCTGCTGCTCCATTCATTCTGTATGGGACTGCTGGAGATAGCCGAGTACAGGGAACGAATGAAGCGGCGGCAGGGCGCGTTATCAACCTGATACTCCATTAGGAGGAGGGAACAGGACCACTGTTCTTGGTATCAGTGTAGGTCCAAGCAATCGACCCCCAACAGTTAGTTCTCTCCTATCCAACCTTGATGTTTCATTTTCTAATAATTCCATTCTGTGTCAGGTGTGAAAAAGAAAACCATTGTTGACGACGTCACTCAAGGCTTTGAGACCTTCACCCATTCGTAAGTTACTCTTAATCCTGATGAGTTATTGTACAGTAAACGAGATCACTGATCGCACCATCTATTAGTCGGTGAGGACACAGTCACTGATCGCCGTCACATCTGTCTGCACTGAGATCAGCCAGAGGACTGTGCCGGAGATTTCTGGGGGTCTATAGCTCGCGGCCATGGTTCCCCCAGCTGGGGAATTAATAGGGGTCTGAGCTGGCTGTGAGGGCATCTTTATGTTGTATCTCCCCTATCAGTGACTCCACACATCGTCCAGATCACAAACTGCATTAGATTGTAACCTCTTAGGGTTGGTTCCTTTTCTTTCATTGTGAGATATTACTTTCTCCTGGATGTAAGGTGCAGTGGATCATGTTGGTGCCATTTATATCATCTTTATTATTACTATTGCCACCACGATTATGACAGCACCATGTGAAGTCCATTTCCACCCGCAGCTCAGTATTTCCCCGGTCTATACAGGGACCGTCCTCTCATGATTTGCATTATACAGTCTTCTGGTCTCCTCTGCTCAGTCCCAGATGATCAGGGTGTTATCTCTGTGCCCATAGATCATTATATGACCTGCAGATGGTACAAGCTGCTGATCAGTAAGATAAACAGCTGGACCATGGACAGACATCTCCTGTGTGCAGAACAACAAGACAGGAACCGCCAGATGGTTTTATCTTTAGAAATAATGTTTAAAAGAGAAATAATCTGTGTCTTCTGTAGGATGAAAGAAATGTTCAGCTCTAAGACCAGCAACGATGAGATTGAGAACGCAGAAGAAGCCACAGAAGAAGACAAGACCACTGAGGACAGAGGAGCAGAAGTTCAAGAAGAAACAAAAAACTTGACTCTTGAAAAAGACAATGGAAGTTAATGTCCTTTATTACAGATCAGGGGATATATACAGAATACAGCGGATGTCTGTGTGTGGTGTATTACTGCCCACAGTTACCAGTTTTAATACCAGATGATCAGCACCCAGGTGAAAGGTGAGGATATTACATGGATTCATGCTGCAGCCTCAGTTATACTCTTCTTCTGGAAGAAAGTAGAGGGAGACCTATAAGACCCATGTACAGGATTACTGCCGGGCAGTCAGTATGTGGCTACAGCAGGAGATATAATAGGGAGATCGGTCACAAATTACAGTAAAGCTATATGAAGTGACTTAGTAATCTGCAGCAGTAATTGATAAGTGAGGTGGGTGTGCATATGGTATGTATTCACCACTAGTCCACCAGGGACATCACAGGCTGCTCTCTGATGGGCCAAAAATACTGTCCCTCTGAACAGACTTGTAAAGTTTCTGCTGCCTGCTAAAATGTGCACATAGGAACAGCAACAGTGCTCTACTAATGAAACAGAGACTTATTTAAGTGAGTGCTCACAATCATGTGTGCTGCTGGTACCTTAAAGGGGCTGTCCAAGTTATTTTTTTGTTCTTTGTATGTTTCTAACTAATTAAATGTAAAGGCGTTACCGTGCACTTACTGCATCTACAGTTGCTGCTTTCTCAGATTTCACTGAGGGTCACATGACCTGTGATGTCAGCTTCTCTCGCTGCCTCTGGGGTGAGTGGGACCTTTGCAACTGTGGGCAGTTTTAAAAGTAATCTATCCAGATGCCTTTGCTGCTCCACCATATGGCTGTCCCACCTAGATTGCGGATCTCAAAACCTTATCTATTTATTGGAATGCCCCTGTGGATTACAATATGTTGGTCGTACTATACAGACACTTAAACATAGGTCTAATATAAAGAAAAAATACCTTCAGCCTTGTGTTTCTCGCCATGCGGCTGAACACCACGAGGGGAGCTTTGTAGGCTTTAAAGTAATACCCATCGAAAAATACCAAATGACTGTTGAAATACTGGTGAAGCTTTAAAAAGACGGGAAATGTTCTGGATTTTCAAGCTGAACTGTTTGAATCCTAATGGTCTTAACGAAGCTTTCAAAATAAATCAGTGAAAATTGGAACTGGGGCACCTAAAAAGCTCTATATCATAAGCACTGACCCCAGGCAGGGGATCCCAATTAAAGTCCATGGACGATGAGATCCCTTTATTTCCTATGGCCTTATTTGAAAGATTCACTAGGCATAGTGAAAATGGAAAAGAGTGCCCATTTTGGCGCTTTTATTAAGCACCAGCACATTTTATCCCACAACTTAGACTGTTGCTTATCCAATACACATTCAAACCCTGAATCTAATTTATAATTGGGTATAGGGTAATATCTAGCCTAAGATCATAATTATAGTTTTTAAGTAGTCACCGAGGAATAGCCTATTTTATAATAAGGTCCGCACCTTTGGTTTCGATGCCTTCTCATTACATATCCATTACAGAATTGGTTTAATTAATGAAAATAATGTTATGTATTGCAATATTGGGTCTAAAAATGAAACCCATTATTTATGTACAGTAATATTTTTTGCATGATAATACTATACACTTTTATATATGTTTTTATAAAATCATATATTTATTTCTAATCATACCTCTCCAAATTCATTGATATAGTTTTATATTTCAGTTATTTTAGTAATGTTAGGTTTCCCTAATATTCTTATTATATTCAGCTATTGTAGCGTTCTCACTTTGAATTTCTTTCGGTAGCCGCACGGTTCCAGCATCACTGGTGCCCTGGCAACACCAGCGTCATGTGGTCCATTTCTTTGGACACGTGGCCAACACTGGTGGCCATGTGATCCCCGCTCAGACGCCGGAGAACTCTCTTCCCTTTCGTCCTAACCAGCAGCACAAGTGGGGGGGGGTATTCGCCCCTGTGAAGCTGGTCAGGACAGGCGGAATTTTTGCTGAATAAAATTCTGCATCTCTAGTAATTAATTAATTAATTAACTCCCCCCTCCTTATATAGGCCGCCCTCACACAGGGCTAGTTGCTTTTATTTTGTCCTGTGTGTTGGTCTGACAGGCTCGACTCTATTCAGAGTCTCTCCCTCAGTAGTTGGGGGAAAAACTTGCTGAAGTTCTGCTTTTATTTTGTCTTAATGTTACAATTTTCTTTTACAGGGTCCCTGCCTGGCTGGGAGCGTAAGTATGGAGACGGTCTGGCTGCAGGTAGCCGGTAAGTTCTGACAGGGTGTACTCAGTAAGCGGAGCTGGGAGCTCCCTCCCCCCTGTCTCCTCTCCGCTCCTGCTCTCCCCTCCTACCTCCTCTGTAAACTGCGGCCGGCCCTGAGATCGTTTCTCAGCTCCGGTGTATCGGACGCGAGACCGGAAGTGCGTCATTGTCACTTCCGGTCCGGAAAAAAAAAAAAAAAAAGAGACGCCGCCGCGATAAAGATTAGCGCGAGTTAGCGCAAATTAGCTGATGTGCTTGTGGAGGAGGGGGGGAGGAGCGAATTCGATTAAGTTGCTAATAAAATTTCGTTTTTTATAAATGGGTCCCTCAGTGGGGAGCCTGGAGATTTTTGGGGGAGGAGCTGTTACTCCTCCTCCCCCTGGTCCTCCCCTTCCTGCTATATAAGGCCAGGCTGCTGGCAGGGTCAGTGTTGCACTCAGTTCCTGTGTGCAGCTGATCTTGACTTTTGCTGTTCCAGTGCTAAGGCTGTGAGAGTACCTACTCTGATCAGAAGGTTCTAGGTTGTTCAGATTTCTTAGAGTCATGACGTCACCATCTCAAGGTAAGATTGACGTCTGCGCTTGACCCCCTGGGCGCGTTGAAACCAGCTTTAATAGTGCCTACTTCTTTTCTAGGAAAAGTCGCCCACAAGCAGAAGCACCTGGCCTGTTCCAGTTGTGGCACCCCGTTACCCGACAGCTACGAGTTTCATCGTTGTCCAGGCTGCCGCCCTAGGCCAGCCAATCCTGAGCCGACGGTTGTTGAAATGTTTTCCTGGATGAAGGAGTTCTTGGACACCTCCGTCGCAGAGATCAAGGGGGCGGTCTCCAACAAGAGACCCAGGCAGGCCTCGCCGGGGCCTGTTCCTATGTCAGAAGACGTGATCTCGCTTGGCGAGAATTCTTCCTCTGAGGAAGAAGAGTCGGTCTTTTCTTTTCCGGCGGAGAAGACACAAAGATTACTGCGCTCCATCAGGTCAAGGGACCAGGATGTTGAGCATGGGGAAGCTCCACACTCCACCGCTAGGGGGCCAAGGGCCTTCAAAGTGGACGAGTCGCTTAAAAAACTAATGGCGACCGAATGGAAACATCCAGAAAAAGGACCGGTCTTAACCAAGAGGTTTAAGCTGATGTTCCCCCTACAGGACGGGGACTCCCTGGATTGGGTCCCTCCGCCTAAGGTGGATATGGCGATAGCCAAGCTTTCTAAAAGAACTTTGGTACCTTCCGATGACGGGAGTAACCTGAAGGATCCCCTGGATAGACGCGCAGAATGTTCGCTTAGGCGCAACTATGCTGCGGCGTCCGCCTCTGCCTCCGTGGCCATAGCCGGTACCGAGGTGTCTGAGTTCATTCGCGCCCGTATGCTGAAGATCCAGGCAGACATAGACTCGGGAATCGCCAGAGATGACATTCTGGATCAATTCAAGACCCTTCTATTAGGCATTGATTTTTTGGCGGATGCGTCTCAGCAGCAGCTAAGGCTTGCTGCCAAGTCAATGGCTTTGTCTGCTGCCAGCAGACGGCCCTTATGGCTGAAGCCCTGGGTAGCGGACAACATGTCAAAATTTAATTTGTGCTCCCTCCCTTACGAGCCTGGCAGGTTGTTCGGCTCCGAGCTAGACCGCCTCATGGAGAGTCTAGCAGACAAGAAGGGAAAATCACTCCCTCAGCAGTCCTTTCGAGGACGTGGGAGAGGCAGAGGGGGGAGATTCCAAGGAAGAGAGAGGAACCAGAGACGTTCCGAAATTAACAAGAGAGGTAGAGGTCGCGGTCGCGGGAACCGCAGGGCTGAGCAATGACTCTCGGCAGCCCATCACCTCCCCGTCCCCACCCCCCTCACTCCCACACGAATCTCCCTGCCTGAATCCTCCAGTAGGAGGTCGTTTATTTTTGTTCAGAAATTTTTGGGAAAAAATAATTCCAGATCCTTGGGTGCTGCAGGTCATCAGCACCGGTTACAGGATCGATTTCAGTTCCCAACCTCAAGAGAGGTTCGTCCTCACAGGACGTCTAACACCCAGCAGACAACTGATCCTGGAAGACTCTGTACTCCAGTACATTGTCAAAGGGGCCTTAGAGGAGGTTCCTCCTCAGGAGCTCGGTCAGGGAGTGTATTCTCCCATCTTTCTCGTTCCAAAGCCGTCAGGAGACTGGCGCATGATTATCGATCTGCGTTACCTAAATCGGTTTATCAGAAGGAAGCGTTTCCGGATGGAAACCATTCGCTCAGTCCTCAACATCCTGAACCCGGCAGACGTGATGGTGACGATAGATCTGAAGGATGCTTACCTTCATGTTCCTATCTGTCCGGCCCACAGGAAATTTCTCAGAGTTGCTGTCTGCATAAAGGAGGTAGTGAAGCACTACCAGTTTGCTGTGTTGCCCTTTGGCATCTCCTCTGCTCCACACACCTTCACAAAGGTTGTGGCTCCTGTGGTCGCCCACTTAAGGCTCCTCGGCTTAGAGGTCGTCCCTTATTTAGACGACTGGCTTTTAAAAGCCGCATGCGCAGGCATCTTACAAGCCCAGCTTCAACAGGCTCTCCACACTCTGCAGAACCTAGGGTGGCTCGTGAATTGGGACAAATCAGAGCTGGTCCCCTCTACTACAAGGCGATTTCTGGGGTTTGTGATAGATTCACAACTAATGACCCTATATCTATCTCCTCAGAGGAGAGACAAAGTAATAAGGGCTGCAGAGTTTCTCCTACCCCCCAGGCGGGTGTCTATTCGGGTTCTAATGAGGATGATAGGCCACATGTCAGCATCTGCAGAGGCAGTACCTTGGGCCTTGTGGCATCTTCGGCCACTACAAGAGGAAGTCTTAGCGATTTGGAATCGCAAACCCAGAGACCTAGATCGAAACCACTCCCTGTCTGCAGAAGTCCGTTCCTCCCTCAGGTGGTGGAAGAACCTAGTAGATGGAATGCCTCTAACCCAACCTACTTGGGTGATCCTGACCACGGACGCCTCCCTTCTGGGCTGGGGAGCCCATCTGGGACACAATACAGTTCAGAATACCTGGAATCCTCAGGAGAGACTCCTGTCGTCCAATCTGAGGGAGCTAAGGGCGGTGAGGTTAGCCCTCAATCACTTCTCACCTCTCATCCAAGGTCAAGCCGTGAGAGTACGGACCGACAACACGACTGTGGTTGCTTATCTAAACAGACAGGGAGGAACGAGATCCCGGACCCTCCTGAGGGAGGTGGGATTGATTTTATCTTGGGCAGAGAGCAATCTATCTCATCTAGTGGCAGTTCACATCAGGGGGGATCTCAATATAGTAGCAGATCGCCTAAGTCGGGGCCTTCCGGTACCAGGAGAATGGTCCCTGAACGACAACATCTTCTCCAGGATAGTCCAACGCTGGGGGACTCCAGAGATCGATTTGATGGCAACCCGTCTGAACGCCAAAGTAAGCAAATTCTGCTCCTTGTACAAGGAGGACAATCCGGTAGCGATAGATGCTCTGTCCATAACATGGAGGTTCAGGCTGGCCTATGTATTCCCTCCAATTTCCATGATACCAAGGGTATTGATGAAGATCAAGCAAGACCAGACCTCAGTGATAGCCATCATCCCATTCTGGCCGAAGAGGTCTTGGTTCACCCAGCTCATGCAGATGAGTCAGGGCAATTATTGGAGACTTCCCCTAATACAGGACCTTGTGTATCAGGACACAGGTCCCTGTCTAGATCTGAGGCGGCTCAGTCTGACAGCCTGGAGACTGACCGGTCCCTTCTAGTAGCTAGAGGGCTTTCGGTGGAGGTCCTGAGAACAATCTCTCACTCCAGAGCGGATTCTACGAATCAGAAATATTCCCGCATATTCAAGATATTTATGCGATGGTGCACGGATAGAGAGGTAGTTTCCTCAGATCCTCCTCTCTCTGAGATTCTTCAATTCCTGCAAGATGGTCTAGACAAGGGTCTAAGCCCATCTACATTGAGAGCTCACGTCACTGCCTTGTCAGCATGCCTTGGTAAGCCAATTTCTCAGGACCCCCTAATTAAGAGGTTCCTTAAGGGTGCTCAGAGGCTTAGGCCCAGCATCCAGAGACCAATCCCTGAGTGGGAGCTGCCAGTGGTCCTAAGGGGGTTGTGCTCCCCCCCCTTCGAGCCTTTGGAACAGGTAGACTTAAAGTACCTTTCCCTCAAGGTTACCTTTCTCTTGGCCATAACATCAGCCAAGAGGGTTGGGGAGCTCCAGGCTCTGGGGGCAGCGGAACCATACTTAAGTTTTCTGCAGGACAAGGTCCTGTTAAGATTTCTGCCTACCTTTTTACCAAAGGTTCCTTCGTTTGCGAACACCAACCAGACGATAACTCTGCCGGTGTTCTCTCCTACCTCTAACTCTCCTGAGGAGGAGAGATTACTTTCCTTGGACATCCCAAGAGTCCTTAGAATTTATTTGAATAGAACGGAAGAGTTTAGGAGATCAGAAAACCTGCTGATCTCTTATTCGGGGAACAATAAAGGGCTCAAGGTTTCCAAGCCCACCTTGAGCAGATGGATTAAGGACGCTATTAAGCTGACTTTTACGTCCCAAGACTTACCACCGCCATCTTTCTTATCTGCCCATTCTACAAGGGCAGTTTCTACATCATATGCGGAAAGGAAGCTAATCCCCTTAGAGCAAATTTGTGCGGCTGCCTCGTGGAGCACGCAAAACACCTTTATTGCCCATTACCGCCTAGAGAATAGGCGTTCTGAGGGAACAGCCTTTGGACGGTCCGTGTTAGATGCTGCTCGTCCATAGGTCAGCTCTCTAACTCCTGTGGGATTATTAGCTACTTAGTGCTAGTCCTTTGCCCTCCCAAGATTTGTGTGAGGTTCCTTGCTACTTCCCCACTTGTGCTGCTGGTTAGGACGAAAGGGAAGCGTCAATTTTGACGTAAATTTGTTTTCCCTTAGTCCTAACAGCAGCACACAAATATCCCTCCCTCTATGCTGTTATGTTTACTTGTTAAAAAAAGCAACTAGCCCTGTGTGAGGGCGGCCTATATAAGGAGGGGGGAGTTAATTAATTAATTAATTAATTAATTACTAGAGATGCAGAATTTTATTCAGCAAAAATTCCGCCTGTCCTGACCAGCTTCACAGGGGCGAATACCCCCCCCACTTGTGCTGCTGTTAGGACTAAGGGAAAACAAATTTACGTCAAAATTGACGCTTCTCTTGGCGTCTGGTTACCTAGGCAGTAGACCCGGAAACCACTGCGGCAGTCACGTGACCCCCGCTCCGCCCAGACGCCGGAGAACACGTTTCTCCTGACGTCTGGTCACCTAGGCAGCACTGAGTAGCTGCAGGCAGTGAGGAGACAAATGCTGGGCACAGGGGCTGACAGACTATAGGAGTTCTGTAGAGAATTGCACAAGAACAGGTAGGGGGAGAATCCTGTGTGTATCAGCAGTGTCATTGTACAGCTGGGACTTGTAGTCCTACATATACAACATGCTGCTGAGTCTCCCAGCAGTCAGACATGTCACTCAGGGCAGCACTTGTATTCACTCCCTTTGCAGAGCGGGGGAAGGGCAGAGATTGTTGTTATTGCAGGTAAAGAAAGGGCCAGAAGAGAACCAGGGAAATGAGGAAATATAAACTTGCTTAGCTTAGTTATATATTGCTGACCATCAGATTTACATTGCTATATATATTTTTTTTTTTATAACTCGGACAACTCCTTTAAGGCCCTTTTACACTGCTCGATTGTCCGGCATATTATTGTGGATGAACATTCGTATGAACACTCGTTCCCAATAATGAGTGAAACGCTCGTCCATCAGGTGAAGCAATCTTTCATGCAGACACCTAAGTCATCGTTTCTGGGCAGCAGATTGTGACGTCTGAACAGCGATCTGCCACCCAGAAACAATGATCCTGTATGAGGACGAGCGATAGCAGCAGCCATAGCTCAACACCATACAGAGGAGGGGATCACTGCATGTAAATGCAGCTTTCACCTCCACTGATGAGCAGACAGTGGTCGAGAAGGACTGCTCCATCAGACCATGTAAATCGGCCTTATACTTTACCTTTCATTTACCTGGTGAAGTGATTTTTAATCTGCTGTGTATTCCACATTGTGTGTACATTTGTTTAGAGATACAATTGCATATTACTGGTATATGTTAGTGCTCCTCATGTACTTCTGAACGTGGTTATATCATTGTGTGGTAATTAAATTAATCAAAGGATTGAACACGTGACCTAGTGGCTTGATTGACAGCAGGTGACAAATGCATGCAGACAAATTCCAGAAGGAAGAAGGCGACTCAACCGCTGGTCAGACCTGGGGTTCATTTGACAATGAGGAGAAATAGAAATTTCTGCATGGGGGTTGTGAAGCCCTGGATGTCCATGTCCTGGAGAAGTATATACAGTATATCACATTAATAGTGTCCACCACATCACCTTCATCATCCTATCACACTCCTAATAAATTAGCATTCCATTAAAATATATTATTAGACTCTAATAAAAAAAAACATTGTATTCAAATTGCTGTAAATCTGGTAACAACTCTGTCTCCAATGTTTAAAGGGGTTTTCCAACAGTTTTTTACAGGTCATCAGTAAAAACTCTCGAAAAACCTCTGTAATAAACTCCTTACCACCATGCTGCCATCTTGATTTTTGGTTCCAGTCTGTTATCACCTGCCATCATGGCGGTTTGTAGGAACTCTGCTGTTTGTTAGACAGCTCAATTTGTTTTTATTGCAGCGGAGGAAACACTTTGAAATTTACAAAGGGCTTAATAAAATCTGTAAAAAATAAACATCTGGAAAAATACAAAATGAATGGCAGGTGACCAAAGACAGCAAAGACAATCCACCAAAATTATTTAAATATGTAAATTCTATAAAGCCAAGGTCAGAGCAAGTAGGTACTCTTTTTTTTTTTTTTTTCTTATATTTATTTATAAACTTTTTCCCTTATAACACAAAGCTAAAAGAAAATTTAACAGTACCGAGTCTGAGTCATCAATACACAATCTGAGGACATGGCAGATACAACAAATTCTACATCAAATTGAACAAACAATAAAGTACAACTCTAATACATAGTCCACACTATTACAAAAAGATTCACAAATTTCCTGTTCATTTCAAAATTACGTTTGACTCTGATCTCCCACCGTTTGACCAGACTTATCACCCGAATCTCCCCCCCCTCCCCCATGATGGGCGTCTCGGTGGAAGTCGCCAATGGTCGCTCCAATCTCTCTCCTTCCCCCCCAAAGAACGGTGGCACTCATTTAGCTCCTACTGCATATTCCTCATATCTCTCGATCTTTTCCAGTAGATTTTTCCATTCCCTAAGGCCTCATGCACACGACCGTTGTTGTGTTCCGTGTCCGTTGTTCCGTTTTCCGTGATTTTCTGCGGACCCATTGACTTTCAATGGGTCCGTTGAAAACTCAGATAATGCACCGTTTGTCATCCACGTCCGTGATCAAAAAAATATGACCTGTCCTATTTTTTTCACGGACAACGGTTCGCGGACCCATTCAAGTCAATGGGTCCGTGAAAAAACATGGAGGCACACAAAATTGTCATCCGCGTCCGTGATCCGTGTCCGTTTTTTTCCTATCATTTTCAAGGCAAACTTGACTTAGATATTTTTTCCACTTTTCATGTCTGGTGATCCTCCAAAAATCAAGGAAGACACATGGAAAAAAAAACGGACATGGATCACGGAACAACGTTTTGCGGACCGTGAAAAAATACTGTCGTGTGCATGAGGCCTAATACTGGGTGCTTTTTTTGAACCCCACTCTCTTGCAATGATAACTCTTGCCGCCATAAGGCCTCTTGTCCAGACCCTTTTTTTCCCTTTTCCCTAATTAGTAATGGAAGGAGGCCTAAATCGGCCACCTCTGGTTTAAGTGGAAGGGATATTAGGGACCCTGCACCTAGCGAACCAAAGACCTCTCGCCAATAGAATTGCATAGTTGGACAGGTCCATATCATATGAATATAGTCAGCGTACTCCTCTCCACATCTCCAACATTTTGATTCTCGTTCTTTGTAGATCTTACTCAGCAATATTGGAGTCAGATATACTCTGTGGATGATATTAAAGTAAATAATCCTAAAATTACTCAATATCGTTGTGTTTTTTATAGTTTTATATATCTTCCCCCATTCTATTGTGTTTGATCCTATATCCTTTGCCCATTTTTCCTCGCTATTAAACTTTAGTGTATTCCCCAGTCCCTTCCTTATTATCCTATACACCTGTGAAATGGTCACCCTTGTTGTCATGTGCTGGTAACAAAAACCTGTGAATTTGTGTTTTGCTGAGGTAAAATATTCCCTATTTTGTGTAGCTTCAAATGCATGTTTTAGTTGGTAGTACCGGTATTGGCTCATTAAATCTATATTTATTCCAGGGCATAATTCTTTTAGTGCTCTTATTGTCCCATTCTTTACTAACTGTGATACATAAATAATACCATGATTTTCCCAATATTTATAGTCTGTAATTAGTTGGAATTCTGCAATCTTATTGTTACACCACAAAGGTGAGAAATTTTAAGTGTTAGAGATTCCCAAAATTATTTTTCTTTCCCCAAGACAAATCCACCATTCGGCATATTGGGCATTTTTTCCCTTAATTTTTGATAAATCCCGTCTCCATTATGCTAAATATACCATATTTTGGGCCATTGAAGGCCTGTTCCAAGAATTATTTTATATTATTTCCCCCTAACTTTATCCACTGGACTTGGGAGGCTAAGTAATATCCCTGAAAAAAAAAGGGACCGCTAGTCCTCCATCCTCTTCCGCTAACCAGAGATATTTTTGTTTTAGTTTTACCCTCTTTCTTCCCCAGATTAAATCATTCATCAGTCGTTCTAGATGGTTAAAAAAAACAATCCTCTATTCAAACTGGACATGCGGCCAAGATGTACAAGATCTGGGGAATCAAAACCATTTTTATTAATGCAATTCTGTCCGCCTGTCCCATTGATAGCTTCTGCCAGACGCCGATCTTGCTTTTGCATCTAGTCAACAGGGGAGTGACATTCAATCTCACAAAATCTAGCATACTGGCACTTAACTTTATACCCAGATATTCCATAGATTCCGTAGTTTTTATTACCCTAATTCCTAGGGAGTTCGGAGGGCTTTCCTGGTCGAGTGGTAGCAATACTGACTTTGCCCAATTAACTTTATATCCCGAAATATCACTGAACTTGTTTATTAATTCCATAAGGTACGGCAACTGCAACGTTGGGTTCTCCAAGAAGATCAAGATGTCACCTGCATACATACTTATCAGAGGCCCCCTTCATACCAAAGCCACGAATCCCCTCGTCAGATCTAATTTTAGCTGCCAGTGGTTCTTTAAATAAAGCAAACAATAAAGTGACGTGGTGATCTCTCCATTTCCCAATTTAATATTTTTTATTCTGTTGGTATTTTTGGGGTTTTGGATCAAGAATGACAAAAGGTTTCCTGGTTTCCCTGCTTGGGAGAAATATCTATGTTGTGCTTTTTCAGATAGTTAGTTTTTATATTCCAACCAGGCTTCTTCAAAGTCTTGCACAGTAGTATTTTTGTTATTGACTAACTGCTCCTGTAAATACTGGACCCTTTCTTTAAGAGATAATTCCTTAGTTGCATTTTCTTTCTTTTTCCAGTTGATTTTGGCCATGTATACTCCGCGCAAAAACGCTTTAAAAGCGTCCAATACTATATGCATAGGGGCTGACTGGGTGTTCAATTGCCAAAACTCCCGGATCTCCCTTGTAATATTTTCCTGATCCTTGACCAACTTAATCCAAATGGGATTTAGTCTGAAACTCCTTGTTTTCTTTCTAACATTTCCCATTTTTATCGTAACTACTATTGGGGAGTGATCAGATATCGTATGTATTTCATATTTCATTTTTATTGCATGGTCTAAAAGCTCAGAATTAGCTAAAGCTAAATCTATTCTGGACATGACAATGTTCGCCCGGCTTTTAGTAGGTACTCTAAATAACGGAGAAGGGGGGTAGTCACTGAAGATCAGGAAAAGGCAGAGTTACTAAATGTTTTTTTTAGCTCTGTATATACAAAAGAAGTGAAAGGAGCTGATATCTGTGGTGCTGGGGCTGTTAGTACATCCAGTGATATACTCAATTGGCTAACTGTAGATATGGTCTGGTCCAAGATAAGTTAAATAAGGTAAATGTGAACGAGATTCCAGATGGATTACACCCAAGAGTGCTTAAAATGCTCAGTTGAGTCATTGCTGTGCCCCTGTTTATAATTTTTATTTTCTCTAGGGACTGGTACAGGGCCAAGCAACTGACTCAAGGCAAATGTGGTGCCAATATTAAAAAAGGGCTCTAGGTCATCCACAGGTAATTATAGACCAGTAAGCTTATTTATTTATTATACACATTTATATAGCGCTGACATATTCCACAGCACTATACAGACATTAGCATCCCCAATGGGGTTCACAAGCTAAGCTGCCTATCAGTATGTGTTTGGAGAGTAGGAGGAAACCGGAGAACAGCCACACAAACACGGGGAGAACATACAAACTCCATGCAGATGTCCTTGGTTGGATTCAAACCCAGGACCCCAGCGCTGCAAGGCACCAGTGCTAACCACTGAGCCACCACTAACCACTGAGCCAGTGTGCTGCCCAGCTTAACTTCTGTTGTGGGAAAAATTTAGTATGTGACTGTTCATAAGTGATAACCAGCACAGGTTTACCAAGCACAGAAGTTCTCAGACTAAACTGATTTGTTTTATGATGAGTTGAGTAGACAGAGGGGCGGCTGGACAGAGGGGCGCTGTGGATGTAGTGAGGTAAGTAAAAGCCTGGACAGAGGGGCGGCTTTGGATGTAGTGAGGTAAGTAAAAGCCTGGACAGAGTGGTGGCTGTGGATGTAGTGAGGTAAGTAAAAGCCTGGACAGAGGGGCGGCTTTGGATGTAGTGAGGTAAGTAAAAGCCTGGACAGAGGGACGGCTGTGGATGTAGTGAGGTAAGTAGAAGCCTGGACAGAGGGGCGGCTGTGGATGTAGTGAGGTAAGTAAAAGCCTGGACAGAGGGGCGGCTTTGGATGTAGTGAGGTAAGTAAAAGCCTGGACAGAGGGGCGGCTGTGGATGTAGTGAGGTAAGTAAAAGCCTGGACAGAGGGGCGGCTTTGGATGTAGTGAGGTAAGTAAAAGCCTGGACAGAGGGGCGGCTGTGGATGTAGTGAGGTAAGTAGAAGCCTGGACAGAGGGGCAGCTGTGGATGTAGTGAGGTAAGTAGAAGCCTGGACAGAGGGGCAGCTGTGGATGTAGTGAGGTAAGTAGAAGCCTGGACAGAGGGGCAGCTGTGGATGTAGTGAGGTAAGTAGAAGCCTGGACAGAGGGGCAGCTGTGGATGTAGTGAGGTAAGTAGAAGCCTGGACAGAGGGGCAGCTGTGGATGTAGTGAGGGGAGTAGAAGCCTGGACAGAGGGGCGGCTGTGGATGTAGTGAGGTAAGTAGAAGCCTGGACAGAGGGGCAGCTGTGGATGTAGTGAGGGGAGTAGAAGCCTGGACAGAGGGGCGGCTGTGGATGTAGTGAGGTAAGTAGTAGTCTGGACAGAGGGGCGGCTGTGGATGTAGTGAGGGGAGTAGAAGCCTGGACAGAGGGGCTGCTGTGGATGTAGTGAGGGGAGTAGAAGCCTGGACAGAGGGGCGGCTGTGGAAGTAGTGAGGTAAGTAGTAGCCTGGACACAGGGGCGGCTGTGGATGTAGTGAGGTGAGGAGTAGCCTGGACAGAGGGGCGGCTGTGGATGTAGTGAGGTAAGTAGAAGCCTGGACAGAGGGGTGGATGTAGTGAGGTAAGTAGTAGCCTGGACAGAGGGGCGGCTGTGGATGTAGTGTTTCTGGATTTTGATCCTGTCCCTCATAGACGTTTAATAGGTAAAGTAAGGTCTATAGGCTTAGAAAGTATAGTCTGTAATTGGATTGAAAACTAACTGAAGGACCTTGTCCAGAGAGATATGGTCAATGATTCCTATACAGAATGGTCCCCAGTTATAAGTGGTGACTCCAAGGTTCAGTGCTGGGTCCTCTATTATTATTTTTAAAATTAATTATATTGAGGACGGGATTAATAGCCCCATCTCTATTTCTGCAGATGACACTAAGCTGTGTAGTACGGTGCAGTCTATGGAAGATGTCCATAAATTACAAGCTGACCTGAACACTCTGGGGGATTGGGCGTCAACTTGGCAAATGAGGTTCAATTTGGATAAATGTAAAGTTATCTACGTGCATCGTATGTCCTAGTGGATGTAAAACTGGAGAGTCACATGTAGAGAAGCGTTTGGGTGTCCTTGTAGATAAAATAACAGCACAATGTCAATCAGCTGCTTCCATCAGCTGTGCCATATTTCAGCCTCCACAGGTGAGTGCTGTATATCATCTGTCCACTCAATGAACTCTGGCCTCCATATCCTTATGATAACCTTGCCACTGTCCTGTGCTGCTCCCCACCAGTGTGTCTCTCTGCTCCCCACCAGTGTGTCTCTCTGCTCCCCACCGCTGTCTCTCTGCTCCCCACCGCTGTCTCTCTGCTCCCCACCAGTGTGTCTCTCTGCTCCCCACTGCTGTCTCTCTGCTCCCCACCGCTGTCTCTCTGCTCCCCACCGCTGTCTCGCTGCTCCCCACCAGTGTGTCTCGCTGCTCCCCACCAGTGTGTCTCGCTGCTCCCCACCAGTGTGTCTCGCTGCTCCCCACCGCTGTCTCTCTACGCTCTATCTCTGCTTTTCTGTCTGGCTCTGACCACCTTCCCGCTTTGGTAAGAAACATTTGACTTTTTCCAATGGATTTTGTGAAATGATACAACACTTTAGCTTAGAACTAGTCCATCTGTATTTAGGATTGAGCAAAGTGTGCTTCACATCATAGATCCGGACGGGTCTCCGTAGAGCATTCAAACAAAATTTTGAACTAAGCATCTTCGGATCTATGATGTGAAACACACTTTGCTGAACCCTAAATACAGATGGATTAGTTCTAAGCTAAAGTGTTGTATCATTTCACAAAATCCATTGGAAAAAGTCAAATGTTTCTTACCATTGTTTATTTACCTGTTTAAAGGGGTTCTGAACCCGGACATAACCACTTCTTCCCTCATTCAGCATCGGAGCATTTCACCACTAAGAGATCATCTCAATAAGATTTACAGTTTTATAGATGTAAATTACTGCATTTATTCTGTAATGTAACTGAGCCATCAACACTATCCACAGAAGAAAAGAAGAGGAGACTGGATACTTAAAAGAAAACTACTGTCTAATGTAAAAATATCTGACTATACCTAGCCAAGATAAAGTACACATACGTGGCCGCCATAGACAAAGCCCCCAATCTGTGCTTGTGCAGCTGCAGCCACAACCCCTATAACGAGATCTGCAGGTGGAGACACAGACGGGATGTAGACAACGTCACTGGTGCTGGTCCATTGGAGGGAGTGTCTCCTTGCTGTGCATAGGATAGTCTGAGCCTGTGGCTGCACATGGGGCTCCAGAATGGAGGAACCATAGCGTCCGCTTTCAAAATGAGGCCATCAGTGATGTGTACTATGCGGGTCTAGTCAGATCCTTACTTTATACTCGAGGATAGCTAATCTGTTATCCAACACATAAGACATCATACATGGGACAATACAGGAACTAATTGGATATTTCATTGTATACACTGATAGTCCTGATATCGCTGTACGTGGGGAGGGCCTCAGTGTTACACTGTTCTCCTGGCTGCTTTAGGCCACTTTCACTTCTGCCATAACAATACAACCGCCTGCATCCGTTCTGAACGGATCCGGTTGTATTATCTCTAAAATAGCCAAGACGGATTTGTCTCTAAAACCATTGTAAGTCAATGGGGGACCGATACGTTTTCTTTTGTGTCCAAGAAAACAGATCAGTCCCCATTGACTTACATTGTGTGTCATGACGGATCCGTCTTGCTCCGCACCACATCGCGGACAGAAAAACTTGCAGCTTGCAGCGTTATTCTGTCCGCGATGGGAACGCAGCAAAATAGAACGGAATGCATTCTGGTGACTCAGTTTCGTTCAGTTCAGTTTTGTCCTCATTGACAATGAATGGGGACAAAACAGAAGCGTTTTCCCCGCTATTGAGATCCTATGACAGAAAGAGAAAGCGCAGATGTGAAAGTAGCCTTATTGTGGACCCTGCTTAGTGACTGGACGGCTGGCACATGTTTCCAGCAGGATAAAGACCATTTCTGTAGCTGGGACTTCATACACTTCATGCAGGCTTGATGAAATACTAGATTTTGTAAAATGGGTGAATGTGTGATACAGAACTTCAGAGCTGGGTATAATTGTTTTCCGGCAGCACATCCCCTCGTGTAACCGTATGGGGGATGAACAATTGCTGAAATCATTGCATTTAAGAAAATACAATTATTGTAACAGCTAGGTTTTCTCATAGCAGCTGGGTAGTTACATGCCATGCAGCAAAACTGTCGCAGTTTCTGGGGAAGAACATGTGAAACGCAGTAAAAAAAAAATGCTGCAGTTTTGCCGCCCAACACAGGACTGTACCGACACGAGGCTGCTACCAGACAATGCAGCCGAAAATGCAAGTGAATAAGGACGGATCTGCTTTCTATATCATTGATTGGTACATGTTTCAAGCAATTTATCTGTCTAAGTAAAAAGACCTTAAAGGGGTTATCCAACTCTAATAGAGTGGCCCAGACCTGCCCGACACAGGCTGAGGTTGATGCTCACCTGATCCCCGCCATTGGGTCCGCTCTGTCGGGCTCCCAGGCTGGCAGTTCAGCTCCCATGTGTGACGAGGACATGTGACATCACACGTGACAAAGGGGGAGCAGGTCACCGCTGCAGCCTGTGATTGGCTGCAGTGGTCACATGTGCCCCCGTCAACTGATGTTATCCTCGGCACAAGGAGCGGAACTGCTGTCCCGGGAGCCCAACTGACCAAATCCAGCAGCGGGGATCAGATGAGCATCACCCCCACCCTGGGTCGGGCAGTTCGGGGCCAGTCTGTTAGAATTGGATAACCCCTTTAAGTAAGGTGGCCAGATATCCGGTTTTAGGCCAGACAGTCCTGTTTTCAGGGTCCCTGTCCGGCGCAGGGCCTGGACGGACACAGGGATGTCCTCTTTTTCAGTAGCTCACGCAGCACTGTGCTGTCTGAGTGTGAGCTGCAGCAACTGACCAAGGCTTCTCTCATCCCCAGTCAGTCCCTAGATCCTCAGACATGGCTCCCTGTGGCTGACTGAGAGGGAGAGAAGCACCCCGGCTGCCCCCAGCTCACCTTCCCCTCAAAGTTCTTCCCTCTTCTTCCATTCGTTTTTTTTTTTTTTTAGCCAGCAATGGGGGCGTGGCTTCACAGAGCAGGGGCGTGGTTTATCTGTTTGGGGGCATGGACGGTGAGGTCCAGCTTTCTGGAGTAATGCCAGTGGCCACCCTACCTTTAAGTCAGGACAGATATCTATTGTCTGGATTTTAACTGGAATGTTCTGTTCTTGCACACTGACAGCAAGCAGAGATCCTGAAAATTATGAGAAAGAAGACTAGAAAAACCTGTAGAAAATAAAATATTACAGGGTGGAGTATTATGAAGATACAATTAGTGGTGATATACTTGATAGATGCACACACTTCTGAACCTGCTAATTTGAAAAAGAAAGAAACACCCACCACAGCTTTATGCAAGACCGAATAACCAAAACATTCCTCTAACAACAAACACTAGAGAAAAGAATCTTTTCCACTGTGCTCGGGAAAGAGAATCAGCGATATCATTATCCTTACTTGCAATATATTTAGCTTTTGTCCAAACAACAGTGCACTAAATAACGCAATAGTCTAACAACAACTTCACTATGTGATGACAAACAATTAATAACTCCTTTATTATTTGAAAAAATCAATACTCTCTTATTCTTAAAAACATTACCCCAAATAACTAACGAATCCACTATAGGAAATAGTTCTAAAAGAACCAAATTCTTGTTCAAACTTAGCTCCTTCCACCAATCTGACCACAGTTCAGCTTTTAAAAAGGCTCCATAACCCCATGAACCTGAAGCATCTGTATATAAACCAACAGAACCTGTCACGAGGGTGTCAAGAGCCACGTCTGACTCCGTTATACCCGGGGTCAGGAAGTCGCAGCAGGTGGCTGCGCGCTCTATGTAGAAAGATAGTGCTGTTTCTTAATGGTAGCTTTCTGGGTTTGCCTTGCAACCCTTTTTGGCTCACTCAGGGATCCGTAGCTCCTTTTCCTCAGCTGTTTCTTGTCCAGCACTCCCAACCTCCTTATATTCTCTCTCACACTTCTCTGGTTGCCAGATATAGAGCTTCCTGCCTGGACTTCTATACTGACCCACTGGAGCTGTGTAGCTGTGTTCCCTGGTTGTTGTTCCAGAACGTTACCCTCCGGATCCCTGTTGGGCTTTTGTTGTCTGCTGTTGTCGCCCACCTGGGATTATATGTTTGTCTGTATTGTCTGTCCTCTCCTTGGTGTTTTCCTCTTAGTGTCAGTGGTGCGGACTAGTGATCCCACCGCCCTGTTCACTATCTAGGGCTCATCTTAGGGAAAGCCAGGGTTTAGGCACGTGATCGGCGTACGGGTGAGGAACCCGTCTAGGGACGTCAGGGCAGTCAGGTGCCAGCCGCAAGGTGAGTCAGGGGTCACCACCTTTCCCTCTCCCTTGGACAGGGCCTTCCCATTTCCCTCCCTCTGCGTGACGCCGATCATTACAGAACCTGCTTCTTCAAAATCCTCCTGCCAAGCACTACGACCAGTAAAATGAATTAAAAATTCCTCCCACACTGCTAAATCATCTTTCAAATCTTTAGTAACTCTAATGTGTGCGTGAGGAGATTTTAATACTTTCGTCGCCATGTATAACCTTGAAAAAACCCGACCAACTGGTATGATTCTTGATGCAAACGCCAATAAACCCAACAAACTCTGTAAGTCTCTCAACTGAGTTTTCTTTAATGAACGCATTTTTCTGATCACAACAATTGCCTTCTCAACCTTTTCAATAGGAAGCCTAAATCTCATATTTATAGAATCAATCACGACACCTAAAAACTCAATCTCCTGACACGACCAAACAGTTTTTTCCCAAGCCAACGGAACACCAAAATACTGACAAATCTGAATAAAACCTTCTAATAAACACGAACAATCAACAAAGGAACCAATAAACAAAAAATCATCTAAATAATGCAAAACACTAACTAAACCTAACTCTTTTGTAACAACCCAATTCAAAAATGAAGAAAACGTCTCAAAATAAAAGCAAGACCAGGACAACCCCATTGGAAGACATTTATCAAATAAAAATTGACCATTAAAATGAAAACCTAAAGAATTAAAACCTTCAGGATGTATTGGTAATAAACAAAAAGTCGCCTTAATGTCTCCTTTTGCCATGAAACACCCTTTTCTAACTGAACGCAATAAAGAAACAGCATCATCTAATGATGTTTAAGATACTAATGCCATTTCTTTATCCAATGAATCATTAAAGGGGTTCTACAGTTATTTTAAACTGATGATCTATCCTCTGGATAGATCATAAGCATCTGATCGGCGGGGCTCCGACACCCGGGACCCCTGCCGATCAGCTGTTTGAGAAGGCAGTTGCGCTGGGAGTAACCGTGGCCTTCGCGCTGTTTACCGCCTGGTGGGGGCTAAGCTCTGTTCACTTGACTGGAGCTGAGCCTCGCCCAGGCCAGTGATATTAGTCGTGACGTCACTGGGCCTGCGGTAAACAGCGAGAAGGCCACG
Source organism: Bufo bufo (assembly GCF_905171765.1). Lineage (NCBI taxonomy): Eukaryota > Metazoa > Chordata > Amphibia > Anura > Bufonidae > Bufo > Bufo bufo. The sequence goes on from NC_053395.1 coordinate 14,149,830, forward strand.
GCGCTACTGCCAGCGCCACTGCCTTCTAAAACAGCTGATCGGTGGGGATCCTGGGTGTCAGACCCCCGCCGATCAGATGCTGATGATCTACCCAGAGGATAGATCATCAGTTTAAAATAACTGCAGAACCCCTTTAAGTGATACGATAAGTGGTGAATTAATCTAAAATCATTAGGATCCTTCGTAGGCACTAAGCCCAAAGGAGATATCTTAAAATCTGAAAAAGGTGGGGCATCAAATGGGCCAGCAATCCTTCCCTCTTTTAATTCCCTAGCAATCTTTTCTTCAACTATATCCATATGCCTTCTAACTGATGGCAAATTATCAAAAATTATAAGTTTACCTGTGAATCTGGGAACATAAAAACCTCTAGCAAATCCATTAAGCATTATTTCCGTCATCTGACGATCTGGAAATAATTCTAGCCATGGCAAAAAAAAATTCCCATTTCACCGGCGTCTGTGCTTTTAGAAAATTCCCTATTGTTTTGGCTTTGCATGGTTGTTTGATTAGATTTTTTAAAGCATCGAAAAATAGCATGTGCTCCTGCAGAAAAAGAGCACTCATGGCGGTATTTGCAATTACTCATTTACCCAAGTTTCGTCATATGAAAACCACGCGAGGCCACCAAAATTACGGTATGCCTCCAAAATGGAATCCATATGCTGGAACAAACCAACACAGAGCTGCAGATGTTTTGCACATAAAACCGAGGAATAGATGCAAAAGACCTGCAACCAATTATTAAATGACCGTGGTGCAAACCTTTTTCCTATCCTCCTCTTTATCATTAACCTTTTTTTTCTCATTTTTAAAAGACTCTTTGGCAGAAGGGAGTAAAGATAAAATATCTACATACTCCCTTCTCCAAATGTTTTCCTTCACTGTTTGTGATAAATGAAACCCCCAAGGAGAACCATCACATGTCATGGCCTCCTTTAAGCAGGTTTCAGATACCCCAACTCTATTATCCTCTGATAACCTATTGTGTAAATTATCAGCCACTGCAGCAGCTGGCGAATCACACCACACTGCTGCAGGCTGATTAACCTGGGTGGGCACAGAAGCTGTAGCCCATTCAGAGAATATCTTAGCAAGGCTAAGCAGAAGTTTATCAGCATTCCCTATGTTGGTGGCCAAAGCAATGATCTGCCCACATATCTTCTCACCTAAATCCTGAGCTGGCTCCGAGATGGGTGTGCTGGAGGCCGGCTGCGGCGCTTGACTCAAAACCCCAGACTGTGATCCCGCCTGTCTAGGGGAGGAGCGCCTGCTGCCACCTCTTCTGTTGGCCACTTCTGAGGGGGAATATGATCTTCTTGGCCTCTTCATCCTTCTGGAGACACAGCTTGGTTCTTCAGCATTATGGGAAGCGCTGCCGCTGCCATCGCTTCTTCTATGACGTCACTGCGCTGTGCATCATCACGTGACCCCGCCTCTTCTTCTTCAGCTGAGAGGCCTTCAGCCAAGCAGCGTTGTAGCCACGCCTCCCCTCCTCTTGACCCGGCGCGCAGGATCAGCTTCCACAGCAGCTCTTCCATCTGGCCGGTGAGTAATTATTTTTCTCCATAGTTCCGCCGGCGCCGCTCTTCTTTCTTCTTCCGATACCGCTTCGGCTCTTCTGCTTTGCCCTGGGCTCCGCTACTTCTGCGCCGGTCTTTTAGGGCTGCCGCCGCTGTACTCTTCAGCGCTGCCCCTGCGCCTATGCCGCCGCTCCTCCTTCTGCCTAGTAGTGCCGATGTAGCCAAATAGATCTTTTGCTGCTATGTCGGCAATCCCCTGGGTCTTCAGACGACATCTTCTTTCAGGCTCAGCGACAGACAAGCTCCGGACCCGCTGACCACTTATATAAATACTTCAGATTACCGCCACTGGGACTTGACTGGCCAATGAGAAGAGGGGCAGAAAACAGGTATCCCGGTAACAGATAGGCAACGATGCACCAATCACAGTCCTTCAATATATTCACCTCAGATTAGCTGTAAAATAAAATGGCAGAAAAGGAAAGCACAAAAAGTGAAAAAAGGAGAGGGAAAACAGTGACAGAACAACAACACCCAACATGCTCAATGTCACCATGGTGGGGACTCTGGCATACGCCTTCGTGCCCACTATCATGAGCTGGTCACCAGCTGCTGTGTGTACCGGGACAGCAAATGTAAAAGTGTCTGTGGTTGTGTGGTATTCACCCCTAAACAGGGATCTAGGCTTCACTGCAGGAGAACCACCACTTATCTACCTCTTGAAGTAGCCTCTGTTCAGTGACAGCTAAACCAGGCGAGTCAAGGGGGACAAACAAGAGTGTGGTCAGAGGATAAACTGAGATCAGGGAAGGCAATAGCTGGTAAATGGGCAATAGCTCAGGGTAGGTGGCACAGGGTCAATATGATGAACAGGCAAGAGGTGAGGACATTTGGAAAAGGTTCAACATGGCACATAGCAGAGGTGATGCGTGGGATTTCACAAGACACAAACACCTAAGAGCCTTTTTGCTCAGGCACCTTTCCATTAGAGAAGGCACCTTTAACATCGGCGGCTAATGTCAGCAACTGGCGGTAATGCCGATCGCAGATGTTTAACCCATCAGATGCTGTGGTCAAACCTGACCACGGCATCTGAGCCCACTGAAAACCGGAAGCACGTGCTTCCAATTATGCTCCGGCTCCCCCATGCGGCGATCGGAGGAGTCGGAGCTTGTGTGCAGCAGCCCCTGTCTTTGTGAATGGCTGCTGCATAGTATTTCCTATGGAGCCCTTGCCTGTAATAGGGCTCCATAGGAAAGTAGTAAAATCATCATAGGCTCCAATGCAAGAGTCTATGATAATAGCAATCAAATGGTTGATTGTTATAGTTCCCTATAGAAACTATAAAAAGTAAAAAAAAAAACATTAATAATTTACAAATATAAAAGTTCAAATCACCCCCCTTTCCCCAAAATGAGAATAAAAAATATAAAACAAATACACATCATGGGTATCGTCGCGTGCGTAAATGCCCGTACTATCGAAAAAGAAAAGTATTAATCCCATCCGGAAAAAAGCAAAACAAAAAAAGGGTCAAAGTTGTCAATTTTCCATTTTTTGGTCGCTTCTCCTCCCACAAAAAATTTAATAAAAAGTAATCAAAAAGCCATACACGCCCTAGAATGGTATCAATGAAAAATACACATCGCCCCCCAAAAAATTAGCCCTCATACAGCCCCGCACACATAACTACAAAAGAGTTATAGGGGTCATAAAATGACAGCAAAAAAAAAAGTTTCCAAGTTTGTTTTTTTTTCAGCATCAAAAGGAAAAGTATACATATGTGGTATCATCAGATTCGTACTGACCTGGAGAATGAAGATCACAAGTCAGTTTTACCGCATAATGAACGCCGTTTTTTATTTTATTTTTTATTTGCGGTTTTTTTCCAATTCCCACTACATTCTATGCAATATTAAATGATAGTGTTTGAAAGTACAACTTGTCCTGCAAAAGATAACGGAAAAATAGAAAAGCTATGGCTTTGGAAAGGCGGGGTGCGAAAAACTAAAACCTCCAGGGTAGAAAGGGTTAAATAACATAGGGACAGCAGCCATTGGTGGGGCCGGCTAGGCTGCGCACACTAACCGTTTAAGAGCTGGGGGGAGAGTGTGATGCACCCTACTATAGGGTCAGAGTGAGAATTTGGGGCGCGGGTTTAAGCATGAATACTGTGCCGAAAACAAGGATGAATCTGCTGTAGCCGCCTCCCATGGGAAGCCATCGCACGGTTTTCAAGACCGCACCGAGAATGTAGTCGGTTACTTCATGGATCCCAGCTTCATTCAGTGAAGCTAAACCTAGAATTTAACCGATAGCAGAATTAGCAGCACAGCGCAGCGGTCTGCCGTGGGATACATGCAGGATTTAGCATGAAAACAACCTGAATTCCTGGTCATTACAGAGATATGAAGTGCAGTAGGGTGGAAAAAGTGTGGGGGCGGATGAATGAAGGGATCAGGTGCTGAAAAATAATAGGGGTGGTAAATGAGTATTACACTTACCAGTAATCCGGTTTCCTGGAAGTCTCCATGACATCACATCCTGAGACTGACTTCCTCTGATAGGACAGGAAAAACACAGGTTTAAATCCCACCCCTTCCCCTCCACCACCAGTGTATTTTCAACGAAGCCAGGATAAAGGGTTAATAAGTAACTTAGATTTAAGAAACAAAATATAATCAATCTATATATTAAAATAAATGGGTGGGAAGTATGCGGTGTCATGGAGACTTCCAGGAAACAGGATTACCGGTGAGTGTAATACTCATTTCCCTAGTCGTCTCCATGACACCACATCCTGAGAAATAACAAAGAATAGATTAGGGGGGGACAATAGCACAAATTACTTTCCATCCAAAGGCCACGTCTTCGCTAGAGAAAATGTCTAGCTTGTAATGCTTGGTAAAGGTATGTATCCTTTCCCAGGTTGCCGCCCTACAAATCTGTTGTAGAGAGGCTGACGATCTTTCTGCCCACGAGGCAGCAATGCCCCTTGTAGAGTGTGCTCTAAGTGAAGAGGGGGCTTCGTTCCCTTCCAATTTATAGGCTTCAGAAATAGACGTTCTCATCCAGCGGGAAAAATATATTTTCGCCGCTCTTTTACCTTTATTTGGCCCGCAAAATTGGACAAAAAAGGTTCTTGTCAATTCTCCAATGCTTTGTCGCTTCTATATTTCTTAGTACTGCTCGTCTGACATCTAAGGTATGAAAAATGGCCTCTTGATCATTTTTGGGGTTGACACAAAACGAGGGTACTATAATATCCTGCGATCTATGGAAAGTAGAAACCATTTTTGGCAAAAAACTGGGATCTTGCTTAAACACTAACTTGTCCTGAAAAATACTAAGAAAAGGATCCTGAATGGACAAGGTCTGGAGTTCAAAGACTCTTCTCGCTGAAAAATGTTTTTTAAGGTTAGCCATTTTATGGAAAGGTGCCTGAAGTTAACCTTGACAAGACTGTGTTACGGTTCCAAGGGGCTACCATATTCCTAATTGTAATCAATAATCAAATAATTTATTATTAACAAATTCAATATTCACATGATTGACATAACACAATACATAAAACATGATTAAGAATAAATAGGACTGGTAGTGCATGATTTATGGGCATGTGATGAAGTGCAACATTGTCCAACATAAGGTGCATTACATGTATAATGGTCAATTTTGATGGAACTATAAGCACAAGTTAAGGGCTCGTTCACACGACCGTGTGAAGCCCGTGCCAGTGCTGTGGACCGCAAATTGCAGTCTGCAATGCATGGGCACCCACCGTGGGCCAGCCGCATGGGGATCTTGATTCACTTGAATGGGTCCGCGATCCTTCCGTTTCGCAAAAAAGATAGAGCATGTTCTATCTTTTTGCGGTGCGGAGGCACGGAACGGAACCCCAGAAAAGCACTTCGTAGTGCTTCCGTAGTGTTCCGTTCTTCCAATACGGCAATGGGCAGAACACGTTCGTGTGAATGAGCCCTAAGTCTGATCTCAGACAAAATGGTACAATAGAAAGTAACTTGTGACTATACAATTGATATACAAGACCAGAACACAAGAATCAGTATTGCAAATCTAAACACAATTATATACTGACCAATATAAAGCCCACAAAGACAAAAGCACCACCAGTCCACTCCCCGACGTGCGTGCATAATTTTTGTTTTTTGAATGGGAGAATCATAATTATATAACCATGGCCACCTGATATAGTATAAAAATATAAATTGTGCATATAACAAAAATATATGTACGCATGATTAACAAAGCAATGCATGGTTGAGTGACTTAATTTGATGCAAAATAGGTGACTGATCATAATGTGTGAAAATGTGTATAAATGCAAAACACTAAAATATGTGTAAATATAAAAGAAAAAGACACTGAAAAGTGAGTGAATGAGAAAGGAAATCACAAATTATGCGACAATTAAGTGTAAAAAGGTGATGTAGGTGACATATGAGTACCGTATTTTTTGCCCCATAAGACGCACTTTCGCCCCCCCCAAAAGTGGGGGAAAAGAGCCCCTGCGTCTTATGGGGCAAATGCTGGCAATTTACATCGCAGTCTGCGATGTATGAGGGAGGAGGGACTGTAGAAGGTGGGGAGAGCGGCGGGGCTGTGCAGGCACTGTACTCTGGCCCCGCAGCTCAGTATGTACTGTATTATACGTAGTGTTAATCATCAGATCTAAACTGAATAATGATGCGCTCCCCATGTGCTTACCGGTACATGCCACGCTCCTGTAGTAAGCACTAGCAGCTAGCAGGCAGGCCGGGCGGCCGTAACTCACGGAGGTCACGTGCCTGCTCCGCCTACTTTATGAATGAAGTAGGCGGAGCAGGCACGTGACCTCAGTGAGTTACGGCCGCCCGGCCTGCCTGCTAGCTGCTAGTGCTTACTACAGGAGCGTGGCATGTACCGGTAAGCACATGGGGAGCGCATCATTATTCAGTTTAGATCTGATGATTAACACTACGTATAATACAGTACATACTGAGCGGCGGGGCCAGAGTACAGTGCCTGCACAGCCCCGCCGCTCTCCCCGCCTACTACAGTCCCTCCCTAGGAATCTGTGAATGGGATAATGATGGGGGGGGGAGTCTGTGGATGGCATTATGATGGGGGGATCTGTGGATGACACATATAGCAGTGTCATCCACAGATCCACCACCCCATAACAGTGCCATCCACAGATCCCCCCCCCACCATCATAATGCCATTTATATGAATGACCCAACCGCAGTACACAAGTGAAGAAGCTCCAACCTGAGGAGCTGTTTGACTGCAGGAGAAGGACAGGAAGGAGTTACTGAGTCACAGGACTATAATAAAATTCACCTCCGGGCAGCAGGCGGCTCAACACAAGACTAGTCTAGACAACATGAGAGGAGGTGGACAGAGACTGGAGTTCCGACAAGCTGCTCTAACCTGTTGTGTGCTTCTGCTGCTGCGTGAGAGTGACTTAGTGGCGCGAAGCAGGTAGCGTGTGATGTCAGTGGGATGTGACAAATTGAAATGTGAGTGCAGGCCGATTTTTTTTTGTAGGGTTACTTAAAGTGCCAGTACCTGCCGTTTGCCATTCTGCCAATAACCTCAGAAAAGGAGGACTTCTGGCCGGACGGAGGACCAGGAGTCTAAAAACCGGACGGTCCGGCCTAAAACCGGACGTCTGGCCACTTGGCCTATGCGGGCTGCTGGGCCTATTTTCATGCAGGGGCCTGGAGCTGCAGCTCCATCCGCCCCTACGTTAATCGGGCCCTGGCAGGGCGGTATGTTTTGCTACCTTAGCCAGCGGTGCGTCCACTCTGGGAATGGATTCCCAATTGGCGCAATCTTCCTCATTAAAAGGATAGCGCCTCTTGATACCCCTAGGAATGAAAGATCCTTTATCTGGCTTCTCCCATTCTGACTTGATTAATCTTTGATCTTTGAATATTATCTGGAACTAGTACTAGAAAATGAAAGTATTCTTAGAATTACCAGCCACTTCCCTGTTACTCGGGATCATAGTACACCAACCTTATTACAAGTCAGAGAATTCCAGGATCAGGGAACAACATTCAGTTGACAGCAAGTCCTCCAAGAAGTTACGGCCCCGAAGAAGTGAGAGAACTGTCTAAAATGGACATCGTAAGGAAACTTCTCTTCCTCCTGCTCCTGTCCCGCTCAGGTCAGTGCCATTCCTTCTCTTTCTCCACAAGGAATAAACAAATCAATTTAACCCTAGAGCAGGGGTACTCAAGTACTTTTTGTAAAGGTCCACATACCTGAGTCTGCTGTAGGATGAAGGTCCGAGCTGCAAAACATAAAAATATATAAGGAGGGACAACACCATTGACGTGTAGCGCTGCATTATTATTATAATTATATATTTTTTACAATAATCCACACCTCCAAGCCCCCCTAATCTCATTTCTGCTGACCAAACAGTAAGAATGTCCTTTCAGTGCCCCCTAACAATAATGATGTTCCTTTAATGTCGCTTAGAGATTATGATATGCCTTTAGTGCTCCACAGAGTATGATACCCATAAGTGTACCCTCACAGCAGTGTGATCCCTTGGTGCCCCCACACATTATGATGCTCCTTAGTGCCCCTGACACATTGCGATGCATCCTTAGTTCCTCCCCACAGAGTAAGAATACCCTAAGTGCCCCATCACAGTACTAATGCCCTATCTGTGCCCCTTCACAGTTGTAATGCCCTCTTTGTGCCCCCTTCACAGTAATAATCCTCATTGTGCCCCTTTCATATTAATAATCCCCATTGTGCCTCCTTCACAGTAATAATGCCCCTTAATAGTAGTAATGCCCATTGTGCCCCCTTAATAGTAATAATGCCCATTGTGCCCCCTTAATAGTAGTAATGCCCATTGTGCCCCCTTCACAGTAATAATGCCCATTGTGCCACATTCACAGTGATAATGCCCTCTGTGCCCCCCCCCCTCCATAGTAGAAATACCCATTGTGCCCCCTTAATAGTAGTAATGCCCTCTGTGCTAGTAATGCCCATTGTGCCCCCTTCACAGTAATAATGCCCTCTGTGCCCCTTTCATAGTAGTAATGCCCTCTGTGCACTGTGCTCCCTTCCGAGTAGTAATGTGCACTGTGCCCCCTCCATAGTAGAAATGCCCATTGTGCCCCCTCACATTGGCAATGCCCATTGTGCCCCCTTCATAGTAGAAATGCCCATTGTGCCCCCTCCATAGTAGAAATGCCCATTGTGCTCACTTCACATTAGCAATGCCCATTGTGCCCCCTCCAGAATAGAAATACCCATTGTGCCCCCTCCAAAGTAGAAATTCCCATTGTGCCCCCTCCAAAGTAGAAATGCCAATTGTGCTCCTTCTAGAGTAGAAATGTCCATTGTGCCCCCTTCACATTAGCAATGCCCATTGTTCCCCTCCAGAGTAGAAATGCCCATTGTGCCCCCTCCAGAGTAGAAATGCCCATTGTGCCCCCTCCAGAGTAGAAATGCCCATTGTGCCCCCTTCACATTAGCAATGCCCATTGTGCCTCCTCCAGAGTAGAAATGCCCATTGTGCCCCCTCCAGAGTAGAAATGCCCATTGTTCCCTCCTCCAGAGTAGAAATGCCCATTGTGCCCCCTCCAGAGTAGAAATGCCCATTGTGCCCCCTCCAGAGTAGAAATGCCAATTGTGCCCCCTCTGTGTTAAATAAAGAAAATTAAAAAAAAGTACCTACTCACCTTGTCCCGTTCCTGAAGCTCACAGTCCCCTCTCCCCTGCAGACACAGATCGCGCTGCAGCACTATGTGGGCGGAGCTTATGCAGATTTTGGGGCTTCCGACTCCACCCACAAAGGCCGGTAGCGCGATCTGTGCCTGCAGGCTGAATGGTGGAGCAGGGAGAAGTCTTCCTGCTTCACCATTCTGTGCGCTGCCGGCCTGAGGGAGAGGAGGAGCGCGGGGAGCTGAGTGGTGAGTGACAGGACCCAGCTCCCTGCGCTCCAGCAATGAGCGCTTCCATCTGTATTGATGGAAGTGCTCATTGCTTCTAGGCTCTGGCATCCCCTGAGAGCCGGCACCCTTAGCACGCCACTGCATGCAGGGGTCCAGACAGCTGGCAACCGTCCTCTACTTGAGTACCCCTGCCCTAGAGGGATCATGTTCCTTCCTGATCTGTATTAGGGTACGGCCACGGGGTCAGGTTTCTGCATGAAGTTTTGGAAGACAAAAATCAGGATCATAATAGAAGAGAAAGTGTAAAGGACACATATGACTTATGGCCTTTTTAATTCACCCCTGTTTCCGCTTCCAGAACTGTACCAGGAACCCTGACCGTGTGGTCCTACCCTCAGAGTATCTTCGCATATCAGATTTTTGACATGGGATGCGTGAACATACCCTTACACTTCTGTATCTGCCTCGGCCAGTACACTAAGGATTGATGTGATGGTTTTGTCACTTCCGTAAACCCTGTCCGTTATTACAGATGTGTTAGGCTAGGGCTAAGCGGCGACACATAGGGCACAAACTACACTGCAACATGTGTCGCACGACAATTTTTATAATGATAGTCTATTGCGACACGCTGCGACTGCGACGCAACAGTCGCAGAAAAATCCATCTTGAATGAATTTTTTGCTACTGTCGCGTCGCAGTCGCAGCATGTCGCAGTGCGACACCATAGACTATCATTAATGTTGCGCGACATTGGTGCGACAAAATGTCGCGTGACACATGTCGTCGTGTAGCCTTAGCCTTAACCCTTCATTTTGTGGTGTGGATTTTGCTGTGATTCCCAGTGCTCTATCAAATTTTTGGTAGGGCAGAGAGCCGGATTATCCCTTCCCTCTTCTTTTTTTATTTGTACACCAGGTGATTTTTTTGTGATGAGCGGTAGGGGCTATATTCGAATTCGCAATATTTCACGAATATTTGGGTGAATATTCGTCATATGTTCGCGAATTCGAGATTTTTTTCTTGATTGCAAAAAATCGGAAATGTAATATTTGCGTAATGCGTGCGAAATACAGGCGTGGGTCACTTTTGCTACATTTTCCAAGCTGCTAGAAGTTTCCTGAGACTGGAGAAAATGGTTGGCACGGCAGAACATTAAAAATGGTTTTATATGCAGTTAGAGTGCTCCAATATATTCGCGATTGCGCTAATCGGCACTAATGATGCGAATATTTTGGTGCAATACGTGAAAATTCACATTTTAGCAGGTCTGCATGTATGTATGGACAGCAGAACCTATCACACTACCTAACGCCCTGCACTGGAACAGCTCCACTATATCAGGATATAACCTACACTGACTATCTGTATTATATAGATAAGCTAACTATCTAATGTCATGTGGAAAGCACCGAGCACAGCAATGTCACTGCTCTCTCTTTCTCAGAACTTTAAAAACTTAGAAAATGGCTGCTGGGGAGGTTCTTATATAGTAAGGGGTAGGCAACTTTCCTATTGGTTGCTAGGGATGTTGCTAAGCTGTGACAAAGCATTCTCATTGGCCCACAAGTAAGAAAGGAGGTTACTGATGAAAAAAAAAACTAGAATATTCGAAATTCCGAATATATATAACTAAATTCTAAATATTTGCGAATTCTTGAAGTGCCGATATTCACGATTAATATTCACTATTCGAATATTCGCGCCCAAAACTAGTGATTTTATGAACTTTCATAATATACTTTATTGGGAAAATCAGCTTCCCTTTAAAACTGTGCCTGAACTGCAGCCCCTTTGCTAACACTAGCCGGGTGTTAGGGCTCATGCACACGACTGCAAATTGCAGATCTGCAAAACACAGATACTGGCCGTGCGCATTCCCAATTTTGCGGAACAGAACAGCCGACCCCTAACAGAACAGTCCTATCCTTGTCCGCAATGCCGACACTAATAGGACATGTTTTATTTTTTTGTGGAATGGGCATGCGGACATACTGGCACGGAACGTACACAAAGTCATTTCCGTTTTTTTGTGGCCCCATTGAAGTGAACGGTTCCGCATGTGGGTCGCTAACAAAAATGGAACGGATACAGACAAAAAATAGGTCAGGTTAGAGTCGCGGCCTGTCTGCTGCTGCCGGAAAACCAGATGTACAATTGTTTCAGTGTATTGAGGTTTTCTTTAATGGATTCTTCTGCTCCTGTCCTGTGAAGCTGCCCGATTTCACAGCTCTCCCCTTGTAAAGCAAGCTCACTAACTAACCAGGGAAGTGGAGATGTCAGTGACTGGTTTCATCAGGCACCAAGACAGGAGAATGCATCCTAAAAAAAGCTGATGCACTGAAACACTGGAGCATCAGGCTTTTTAGCAGCAGTGGACAAGCTGTTCAGCCTGTACAGGACTAGTTCAGCATCTACTGAGCACTGAAGTCAGATTTCCCCTTGCTACCGACGGTTGCTGAGGGCATCGGGGCTGCTGTTCAGCTTTAACGCACAAGAAAGCTGAATTTCATAATAAAGTATACTGAAAATGTGAATTAAATTGCCTGCAAATATATCTGGTAATTCACACCATTATTTTATCTATATCAGTACAACCAATGCTGATCTCTAGTGTCATTTTTACTTTTTTTTAGCTTCTTTACTCACCCCTCTACAGCTCTGGTCTCTTCCCTTCCTGTGGGTGGGCAGCAGCTCCTCCAGTGTGACCCACAAGCTCTTGCCTGTATGAGGCGTACATTGTACTCAGCAAACCTTCCGCCCCTCCACAGAAAATAGTCCCTTATGCACGGCCTCAGTTATTCCTGTAATAAATAGCACAATGCGATGTGTGGTTATCTAATGACTATAGACACGTTCTTGTCCACAGTGTCCTCACTTCAGCTGACTGGACCGTCCGTACATGCAGCCAGGCTGGGATCTGACGCTCTGGTTCCTTGCTCGTTCACAGTGGATAAACCTCCTGTAGATCCCAATCTTCTAACAATCTACTGGAGGTTTTTCGATAAGGAAATCCTGAGCTATAATAAAACTGTGATGACGACATCTTCTAGATATTCCCTGAGCACAGAAGCATTAATGGCGGGGAATGCCAATCTGACTATTTCTAATATACAAATACACGATGGGGGAATGTACAAGTGTTCAGTGATGTACGGCTCAGAGAAGAAGGAGAAGGAGCTCCGGCTGGACAGTGGAGGTGAGTCCATTACATCCATAGATTTATCCTAAATAAGCTTTGTTACAGTTTCATCGTTAGTGATGTCTTTAACCCATAGCTGATCCAGAAAAAGCAGATACCCAGGGTTGGTCGGCAAGGGGTGACTCGCTGCATTTGAGTAGGTCTCAGTTTCCTAGCATCCAACATAGTTGCCATCTCTGGTAGACCATATATCTGCCTAGAGCAGCCCTGACCATCAGACCAGCCAGCCCAATAGCACCAGCGAAGCCCGCATAACTTTTCCACTGCTTGTTGGGGAATTCAATCAACTCTCCAGGGATCATCATTCTGCTGTGAACTATTCACAGTCTGCGGGCTCTGTGCTAAACTTCTGGTCTCCCTAGAACCATCTGGCCTATACCTCTCTCCAAGAGCCCGTCCAGGGATGGTGCACTCAGTGCGCCCCAAACTCCTCCAGCTATCCACCAGCGACCCTAAGGCCAGAGCTACAACGACATGTGTCACGCGACATAAAGGGTACAACTACACTTCAACATGTGTCACGTGATATTCATGTCGCGCTACATATTTTGTAATGCTAGTCTGTGGTGTCGCACTGCAACATGCTGTGACTATGATGCGACTGCGACACGACAGTTGCCCAAAAATCCATCTTGGGTGGATGTTTTGCGACTGTCGTGCCCCAGTCTCAGCATGTCGCATGATGCCGTGCAACATCATAGACTAGCATTACAAAATATGTACGGTAGTGCGACATTGGTGCGACAAAATGTTGCACGACACATGTCGCGGTGTAGCCCTAGCCTGGGCTGAGACCTACTGTAGCTCTTGAGCCTTGGCCTAGATTTGCTCCTGTATCCAGGCCTCTGCTTCATCCTTCTAACCCATCTGTTCTCCATTGTGTCCAGCAGAAACAAAGTAGGCCTCCAGCCTCCCATCACAGGCCGTCTGCTCACGTCTTCATAAAGAGCCTCCAGACTGCTGCATATAGGTTTTATCATTTAACCCCCAGGCACCTTAATCCAGAAGAGGTATTTTTTAAACTTAGTCTCCATTACTGCAGGATTTGTAGCATATAGAGACAGCTTCCAAATCAGTGAGGCCTGTTGATAGAGGGGCAAAATCTGACCGAACAAAGTGCCATGTGACAATGCAGGCTTTTCTGACCAGCCGAAAGGGCACAGGAGTAAATGCCTGGTAAATGACTGCGTTTAGAGGCACTGTGACGCCCTGTTAGTTATGATCTACCTCCACAGAAATAGAAACCCTGTTAGCGTCAAGTTATTAATATCCTCTATGGGCTCCACTACAAGCTCGGATTCCTTCACCTGTTGCAGTTGCTTAAAGAGGCTTTGTCACCAGGATCAACCCTATTAAACCAGGAATACAGCCGGGTAGGGTTGATGTAGCCTATGCTGTTTGAGCACAGCTCCGGCGACGCGCCTGGTGCTCCAAACACGCCCTCGTCCCCTTCACGTCTAGTGCTGAGTTCTTGCGCCTGCACACTCATTAGCTAACACAGCGTGCGCACCATGTCTTCTGCTGCTTACCAAGCAGGGCAGATGATTAGGACGCATGAGCTGTTGACGTCACTATGCCTGGAAGTGTAGGCAACTGCAGATAAAACACTTCCGGGTGTATGATGTCAACAGATCGTGCGCAATGAACATCTTCCCTAATCGGCAAGACATGGTGCCCATGCACCGTGTTAGCGAACTGGTGCGCTGGCATGAACTCAACGCTAGACGTGAAGTTTAGAGCTGTCAATCTAAGGGGAGGGGGGTGTGTTTGAAGCAATGGATTGTATTGAGCACCAGGGGCGTCGTTGGAGCGGTGCTCCAACCTCCTAAGCCCGCCTCTTGGTGCTCCAATGGCTAATTTGCATACAAATTTATAAGTGTACATTTCTCCACAACGCCAGCACCTAGAAAGAAAAGACAGGTATCGTTTTACTCAGCTACATCAACCCTACCAGACTTTATGCTTGGTTTAATAGGGTTGATCCTGGTGACAGAGCTTCTTTGATGTTTATATTTATTTACTGAGCGAAGAGCGTTGGTGCCTCATGACGACTATGTACAATCTGATCCACAGAATGGAAAACAGGCAGGGAAGTTGGGACATCTACAACACTGCCCCGTGTTATATTTGTATTCCTATTTAGTGAACTTTATACTCTTGTTGGGAAGGTTCAGGAGAGAAGCCCATAGATGTCCAGTTACTGAACTGGAACAGAACATGTTTTCTCATCAGCGGAATATATGTCAACTGAAGCCCCCCAAATCTGATGTGGTGCCACCTTAATACATGCATTTGTCTGAATCAGATTATATGCATAAGCAAATGTTGTAAGTGGGAGATGTCCTGTTCAACTGTGAAAAACCACAATGCTGGAGTTCTTCTATTATTACATAGACACATCTGTCGACCGTGTACCGGGGTGGGCGCCTCAGGATACAGTGAAGTCATGAACGAGGAAAGCAACCCCAACATCAGCTTTTGCCAAAACAGAATTTTACTTAAACGTGGTAATGAGCACAACCACAAATGCTGGGAACATACAATAAATTTACATACACCCAGCCCGAAGGCTGAGACACTTGTGCTACACAGCGTGGCACCCTCCAATGGATGCAAGAGGAAAGCATGGTAATTTACCTACTAGTGGGCACAACTAAACTGCCACACCTTACCTGTTATTACCCTAAAAATATTTCTGAATGAATCCCCCTGGGTCGTCCCCCTCTGATCCTTCAGGGAAGCCTATCAATCGGATATTTCCTCTACGTGCCCTGTCCTCCAAGTCAGTTAGTTTTTCCTTAAGGGCCCGATGTTCTTCACCTATCATCTCACTTTTTTTTCCCAGTAAAGAGACTTCGTTTTTAGTGGCCTTTAGAGATAATTCGGTTTCTTTAACTCTGGAGCGAATTTTATCCATATCGTCCCGGATAAAAGAAATATCAGATTGCATTGAGCCCACAGTAGTTGTTAATGTTCCTAAAGCTTGGTTGGTTATTTTTAAGGCCTCTAGAATGTCCCCCAGTTTTTGCTCGATTGTTTCCATACGGATATATATCTGATTATCTATAGGCTCTTTTTCAATATTATCAGGGAGCGCTACCACATTTCTGGACTCTTCCCTTTCCTCTAGGCGGGTGGCGGATTTCAATGTACCTTTTGTTTTTGTGGGGGAGGATTTTAAGTACCTCTCTATATTGGATTTAGGACTTTTCCCTTCTGTGCCTTTAGGGGACATAGTGCCCAGAGATTTCCTATTTGTTGTTTTAGGGGCCATGTTCGGATCTTTTTTTATTTTTTATTAAACTATCACAAATGTTCTATCACTTAAGGTTAGATCGCCAAAAACAGATTCTGCCTAAACCGTGAAAAATTAAGAGTCCTCCCCAACTCCGGGACACCTTCAAGCAGACCATTAGAACGTGTTTTGGATCCTTCTATAAAAACACGCAAATCATCAGCAATGTTCAGTTTGGTCAGTTTGTTAGTATTGTTAGTGACCCAACCAATATACCCCACAGTTAATGGCCTTTGGCCTATAACTTAGTAGTTAGCAATTAGTGGTACAATTATTCAACTAAGCCCATGGCTTCCACCAAACTTGCCCGTCCTTGGCTCAGACAGTTGAAGGGTCAGGATCCGCCGCGTGATTTCGGGTCTCAGATGGTTGCTGTAATCCCCTTCCACCGGCGTCTCTATAGCCTGCTGCTCTGGGGAAGCTTCATAAAGTCCGTGCGCCGGCCCGGAGTTAGTCACAGGCTCATATGTATCGTGGTCTCCTGGGGCAGCTGCCTTCTCCTCTTGCCGGTCAGTAACACACCTCACACCAGAGTCGGGGTGCAGCTCCTTCAGCTGGTGATGCGCCGCATCGGCCGCCTGCGGTACCCTCTCACAGCCCGCAGTGCACCTGGTCCATGCGTCGCACCGGCCTGGAGTTCTTGCGAGCTCTTGCGATTGTTCATGCGCCGAACAGGGCGCCAGCGAGGCACTCTCACCGCTCGCTGTGCGCTCAACACCGCCGAACTCCCAGCACAGTCAAACTATTCCTGGTCACCACACATCAGTAGAGGGAGCCTGCCAGCCGGTCCAAAGCAGGTACCATGCCGCTAGCCCTCTCAGCGTCACCGTAATGCGGTTGGTAAAATGATACGAGCGCCAAGGGAGAGGAGGCGTGGAGGCTCAGAGCAGCGGAGGGGCGGAGGCCCGCAGCACGCCCTACGTCATGCTGCACGCCAGCCCGTGGTTACCCTAAAAATATAAGTATAACTGGGTGCGTGGTGCGGGCTAGTCTGCGGTGCAGCACAACAGCTTACAATCTTACAAAGCTCTACAGTATCCCCCCTCCCATAACTGGTCGTGTAGCACCTGAGTGCCTGAGTATTCCTTCTGAGCAAAACGCCAGCCTTGCTTCAGTTTGTGGAAAGTTTATCAGCTCTCCAGTGTGAAATATCCCTTTAAATTATGGAGTCCTTGCAATGAACAATAGCAACACTAGTCGCCTGACACAAACAGAGACCCTAACTAGCTAACTACAGGCCTGGTCTCAGTCTCTAGACGCCAACACTTTAACGAGGTGCGTGCACGATCTTACCAATCCGGGTCTGCTCTGCATCCGCTGGTCACTCTGAACAGAACAAATGCCTATCCAACAAGCATGTGGTCCCGCAGTGTATGTAGCTTTGTTCCTCAGCTCTCATCAGCGTTCCTGGAAGCAATCCTCATTCCTCTGGTCAGGATAGGGTCTTGGACAGGATCAGCTTCACTTAGCTGCAGCTCTGGTCACTGAGGGATGCTCTCCCACCTGGATGCCGTCGGATCCTCTGCTGACACAGTTCCTCAGTCTCAGCTCCCTCTAAGATGGCTGCTTCCTTTCTTTTCCTCTCCAGGCTCTGTGTAACTCCACCTCTCATGAATATGGAAATATAAGCAGTCTGTAGCTGTGTTTAGGAAACAGCGGCATCTTGTGGCCAAACAGCAGAATGTCAGTCCAGATCATTTAATTTAATCTACACAAACAGTTTTAAGACAAGGAGAGCTGTTTCCCCATCTCACACATCACATTCAGTAGTTTTGCATAGCATTTAATACCCCCTGGTCTCTATCAACAGCGTCTCAGTATTGTAAAACCAGGGCTTCCTGACCTGTTTTGGGACCCCCTTGATGGGACACCTCCCAAAGATAAATTCACTCGCTCTTCAGTAAGTATTGGAGTTCGGGTATCTTCCACACTTTGGAGAGACAATTAAAGGACTTTAATATTGTGTAAAAAATATCTAGACGGAAGCCGCACCTTCAGGACACCTGCGATAGAGGCACGCTCCAAAGTAAAAAATCATTTCACAGTAATGCACATAATAATGGAATGGATAAAGCTATGTGTGCACTGCTCTCCCCAGCCACTACATAGCATTGTCAGCAGTACTCCATGCACAAAACTGCTGACAGACTCCCTTTAACATCCCTCCCCCCTTACCCAGGAGCATCTAAAAGGTACCAATCATGATAGATTGTTAGATCCTGGCGGCAGCCTTGACTGTCAGCAAGTGGCAAGCGGCAGTTTCAATAGCAACCAGGCCGGAGTTCAGAGTTCAGAAGTGCCAGCCAATTAGATGCGTATCATGTCATGCAGGTCACATGACTCATGGTGCATCATGTGACCGGGGGGGTATTTAAACAGGCAACTGGTGGCTGTGATTTGGTCTGTTAAGCCTCACTACCTTGTTTGTCTCATTGTTACTCTCTGTTTTGGACTTTGTTTTTGGGCTTGCCTCCGATTGCCGATTTTTCCATTATGTGTCCTGTTCCCGGACTTCTGCTGTATCTGGACTCATGCCTCTGTTTGCGTTTGGACCTTTACATGATCCTCTGTGTTTGACCTGGCTTGGTATCGTTAAGCCTCTTTCACACGGGCGTCATGTTTTTGGCCCGGATAAGATGCGTGTGCGTCGCAGGAAAATGCGTGATTTTTCCGCGCGAGTGCAAAACATTGTAATGCGTTTTGCACGCGCGGGAGAAAAATTGCCATGTTTGCTACCCAAACCTGGACTTCTTCACAGAAGTTCGGGTTTGGGTTAGGTGTTGTGTAGATTGCATTATTTTCCATTATAACATGGTTATAAGAGAAAATAATAGCATTCTTAATACAGAATGCTTAGTAAAATAGCGCTGGAGGGGTTAAAAATAAATAAAAAATAATTTAACTCACCTTAATCCACTTGTTCGCGCAGCCCGGCTTCTCTTCTGTCTTCTTCTTTGAGGAATAGGACCTTTGATGATGTCACTGCGCTCATCACATGGTCCATCACATGATCTTTTACCATGGTGATGGTTCATGTGACGGACCATGTGATGAGCGTAGTGACGTCACCACAGGTCCTTTTCCTGTGCACAGCAAAGATGAAGACAGAAGAGAAGCCGGGCTGCACGAACAAGTGGATTAAGGTGAGTTAAATTATTATTTTTTTAACCCCTCCAGCCCTATTGTACTAAGCATTCTGTATTAAGAATGCTATTATTTTCCCTTATAACCATGTTATAAGGGAAAATAATAATGATCGGGTCCCCATCCCGATCGTCTCTTAGCAACCGTGCGTGAAAATCGCACTGCATCCGCACTTGCTTGCGGATGCTTGCGATTTTCACGCAGCTCCATTAACTTCTATGTGGCCTGGGTTGCGTGGAAAACGCACAAAGAGGAGCATGCTGCGATTTTCAAGCAACGCACAAGTGATGCATGAAAATCACCGCTCATCTGCACGGCCCCATAGAAATGAATGGGTCCGGATTCAGTGCGGGTGCAATGCGTTTACCTCACGCATCGCACCCGCGCGTAAATCTCGCCCGTCTGAAAGAGGACTTACTCTTTTTGTCTATCGATTTGGCACTGTTGTACTCCTTCATCCTGGTTTGCTATTTCCACCTGTCATTTTAGGCGCCTGTCTGTCATTACATTTTTATTCTATAGGCCCCTGCACCTAGTCAGGAAGGGGTTGCCGTCCAGCAGCCCAAGAAGCCCCTTGGGCATTGGCCCACCAGGAAAATTCCCTGTGAGGTCTATGGCCAATCCGCCCCTGCCTGCTATCACCGAGGTACTACAAGAAACAAAGCGGTTTCTTAATGTGGACAAGCTGAAGACACAGATGTAAAGAAGTGTACGCCAACAAATCTTTCCAGATATGGAGAACTTTTATTGGTCCCTTTCTAACATCGAGTGAGATCCGACTGCTCATGACTCTCTTCTGATCCACTACACGGCATCTGACATCTTATTTAGGAGGCTCTTTAGAAAAATATAAAATACAAAGTTACATGAATATATATATGGATGGAGGTGCTGGGAAAAACCGTGGTTTGTTTCCTATAAAATGTTGACTTTAGGCATCCAGCAGGATATAGTTGTAACAGCGGCTGCTGTACGCCGCTGTTCCCCCGCTTACCGCCGTGGACCTGGGCGCCGTGCTCAGCGGTGATCCTGCCGTCCACCGCTCCAGTCCTGGGCTCTGTCACTGTACATGCTGTAGTTCTGAGGATTCCGCTCCACCGGTTCCACGCAGCCCTGGCCACAGCATGCTTGTTGCTTGTGTCTGTTTACACTGCCCTAGGGGCGGAGCGTATCACTCCCTGGGCTGCATGAGTTGGGTCACGGGACCTCGCTGACCAACCCAGGCTCTCCTGTAGGTACTAAGATGGTTCAGCCCCCTTCCCAGATGCCTCAGTGTCAAGGTCCTTGAGTTTGCTGGTTCCTGATACTCTCGTGTGCTCCTGATCTATACTTCGTCCCTGGACTCTGCTTATCGTCTGTTCCCTGCCTGCTTGCTTCGTCTCTCCTGTTGCTGATCTGGATTTCCTGACCTGTGCCGTCTGCCCTGACCTATTGCCTGTCTGACCACGTCTCTACCTTATCCTTCAGTCCTGCATCGTTGCTCCTGGTAGCGTCCCTGCCTGCCTGAGTACGCTTGTACTTCCGGTAGCTACTCAGGTATCTCAAGCTGCCACTGACTTGGGGATTGCTCTTGGAGTAGCCTCTGGCAACGGCTCAAGTCTATCCTCACCATCTGAGGCTCTAGTGAAAACTAGGTAGTTTCTTAGACATGCCCCTCCAGAGCATAGCCAGTCAGTGGCACAGTGGGTTCACACCCGCTGATCCGTGACAATGGGTTGGGGGACGGTTATAGTACTCTTTACTTAGTTTTTTTCTTTACTTGTATAATAGAATAGAGTCCAAAAAAAATAAAATACATTGAAATTTAGAAAAAAGGTCAGAGACTTGAGACAAAGGACTCCATGGTGCAATCGGTTTCAGCATTGGAAGTGTCTGAGTTTTGGGTGGAAACTGCAGGGAGGCTGATAAAAAATAAATAAAAAGAAAACTTCCACTCACCTTCCATAACCCTGTCCGATTCAGCACTGCCGCTCCCTTCTCTCCCCTGGGCTGCTGCCATGATGTAAAGTTTTAGATGCAGTGGTGACCTCCCGTATACTGCTGCAGCCAATGAGACTGTGGAGGCCAGTGATTGGCTGTAAGTAGTCACATGTGGTATAGAGGACATCACCACTGCAGCCAAGAAATACATAGCTGAAGCCTGGCTAAGAGGACAGAGCGGTGGCACTGAATTGGAGAGGACTCAGCAAAGTGAGTTAAAAGGGGTTAGAAGAACATGGCTTCTGCGTTCCATAAACAGCACCACATCTGTCCACAGGTTGTGTGCGGCATTGATGCTCAGCCCCATTCACTTCAAAAGAGCTGAGCAGTAATACCAGACACAACTCACGGACTGGTGTGGTACTGTTTTTGGAAGAAAGCAGAAATATTTTTTATGATCCTGGACAACCCCTTTAAGTTTTTTATTTTATTATTATTTTATCAGCCACCCTGCAGTTTGCAAAGACAACCCATTAAAGCTTTGCTCACATCATCGTTGGAGTCTCAGTTGCAGATTCCTTCAAATATGCCTGACAACACGACGCAGAATGCCGCGTGATTTTCTTCAGTGAATTGCCTGCTTAGATTGCCTACTTTATACCTCATGCATCAGAATTTTCTGTTAAAATCCCTGCACAGTTTTGGAGCATGATGTCACATCTTAAACCACGCCCCTTTCCCATCAAACCACACCCAATTTTCGCTAAGCCCTAGTCAAGCTCAGTGGAAAAAGTGTTAAAAATTAGGGATGAGCGAAGTTCGGGTTCAGGTAAACTGTGAATTGCATTATTGATTCCGTTATCACAGACCATAACGCAATTCAAGGACGAAAGGCATAACGGAATGTCTTTAGAGGATGCTGGAGGTTGCTGACCCCCGACTTACAAACTTCCCCTGTATCACCTTGTAGTAAACTATATATGACACCTTTTTAACCTCTTCACTATATATAATATATATTACATTGCATTTTTATGAAAATGATAATTCTGTTCACATGTTTTTCAGCTCCTCCGCAGGTGACAATCACAGGTAAAACAGTTGTACTGAATGAGAAGAGCTTCCTCCGCTGCTCCGCCGCTGGATTCCACCCTCCGGACATTGAAATGAAATGGTTCAAGGGTGGAGAAAAACTGGAGGATAATGTTTTTACTGGTGAATCCTGGAAAAACCCAGCCAGGACCTATAACATGAACAGCACCGTGACTATAATACCTAGTGAGGAGGACAGGGAGGGGAACTTCTCATGTAGAGTCCAACATAAGTTCCTGCAGGAGCCTCTCCAGGAAGACTTCCGTCTGCTGTATGAGGGTAAACCTATTATTAATAAAGGGATTATCCCAGACTTGGCCTGTACCAGGGTGTGGGTCCTACATTCGGCAGCTCTGCCAATCAGCTTTTTGAAGGGGTCATGGTACTCTGCATCCCTATCATGGTTAACCAGGTAGAGCTCAGTACTCTTAGTAGCGTCTGTGCCTCGTATTACAGTTTATTGACAGGAGTGAGCTGTAATATCTTGCTATCAAAAGTACTGAGCTGTACCTGGGAAACAATGGCGGGGGTGCTTCTGCCCCTTCAAACAGTTGTCCAGCAATGTTGGATTTTTTTTGCGATTGTTGAGATGTATTTGTGGGAACTTGAGGGTCACAACACGATCTCCATTCACTTACATTATTAGCGATTCAAGCAGTACTGCAAAGTGTTCTTTGGTAGCACCGACCAAGTAGTCATGTAACCCCAGCCTTAGTCTATCAATCCAAAAACACGACTGACCTTCAGACCAACCTAATTAAATGGGTTGTGCACCTTTGGAGGTGGAAGAGGAGTGGCAAACCCCTCTTCCTTGGTAGTCCTATAAAGGGAGACAGACTTACCTGCGTCTTGGCGCTGGCTAATTCTCTCCCAGGCTCAGCTCCTCTGCTGGGCTCCTTGTATATAAGCTTCCTGTTTGATGCTGCTGCAGCCAATCACTGGCCGCAGTGGCAACCTCCTCCCCTTGCATCATAATAAATGCATGACCATTTATTATGATTGACTGCGGTGGCGTCAAATAGGAGATTTACTTCCAAGATGCCCAGTGGAGCAGTCAAGGCCGGGGAGCGAATGAGAAGAAGATAAGTATACTTTCCTTCACAGGTCTGCTCAGGAGGAAGGAGAGAGAGGATTGCCACCCCCCCCATCCCCCAAAGGTGCACAACCCCATTTAAATTTAACAGGTGTTGCCTGAGAAAGATGTCCCTCGTGAAGATGGTGGAGAAGCGACTTCCACAATATACTAGAATATCCTTCGGAGGGCTCATTCACGCTTGCATTTGAAAAAGGGGATCAAATACAGAAGTACAATGAAATTCATTTTATTTTCATTTCCATTTTAGTCCCTATTAACTAATCTCTGTGCATCTAGACACTACACTAAAATGTGGCACACTTCAGTGCAATTTATTGCATCTAGTTCTTGAGAAATCTTATGCGCCTAATTCAAGAGGGAGCAGCACAATTCTGTTGTAAAATTCTGTCTTAAAGTGAGATGTTATAGAGTCAGAGAAAAGTGTCTGCCCCCGCAGCAGATTCATCATCCAGTCTGAGCCTCGGTGATAAATCTGGTGCAGGTCTAGATGTAGTCCTTTCACTTTTATCGGCTGTACGTGGTACCATACAGATCCGTGGAACATGCTGCATGAGACCTTATAATGGACATGTACACAAGGAAGATGACAGCGGCCATAGGTAATGATGACAACTATGTAGAAGTCTCTGCTCTCTATAGTTCTGTATCCTCTCTCATCTCCACAGACACAAGCTCGGCTGGGATCATTGCTGCCTGTTCTGTTATTGGGATTATTCTGATAGTTCTCATCGCTGGTGTTCTGTACTGGAAACTAAAACTGAGGAGGAAAGGTAATGTAGAGAGATGAGGATTACTGACGCGTCCGTGTGACCGTATAAAACAGATGGAAATCCATACTGCGGCTTTATGTTATGTCACTGTAAATGTAAATTGCCGTCATTTTATACTGATCTGACAGATAATGGAGTATTCATAGTAAGAGACTTCAAGGGTCCTTCTAAGCTGATTGATGGAGAGGAGGCCACCCTGTACTACACAGTGGACAACTGCCCCGAGAACCTGTGTGTAACCTGGATGATGAGAAGAGCTGGACAGGTCCAGGAGATCCAGACGTCTCAGATGAGAGAACATTCAGAAGAAGAAGAGGAGAGCTTACTGGATGCATCCTATGTGATCAGATCACAACGAGAGGGACATCAGTACTTATCATCACTGAGCTTCATACCCCATATGGAAAGACACAAAGATGTCACCTTCATCTGTAGAGGAGTCTACAAAAAGCATAATGATGAGAAGAAGTTTCACTGTAAGACCATTCATGGTGAGATATCACTTTTATATAACATCACATCATCAGGTTATATGTTACAGCCATCTCACTATAAGAGAGGACGGGAAGGTTCTTTAAAGCGCTGCAGAATATGTTGGCGCTATATAAAAATTATTATAAAGAATACAGAAAAACAACAAAGACGAGAATGAGTGGAAAGTTTGAACATGGTCACCCTGTTATAAAGACGGGGAGCAGATGACAATCATATACAAGTCATGTAAATGTGGAAGTACTCAGCTTTTCTCTTCTGTAATAGAAGTCTATTTAATATCCTCACTTCTATGTTTGACTCATTCTGTGCTTGATTTCTCAGTGAAGGCCAAGCTGTCACAGCCAATAATGAGAAGTCTAATGGACTCTGGAGAGATGAAGTATTTGCTCAACTTGGAGAAATTTTATCCTAAAACCATCAAGATTATATGGATTTGTGGAGTGGGAGAACCAGAAGAAGTCCTGTCATCCACTGAATCAGTGTCCGATAATCCTGACAGAACCTACAGCGTCTCCAGTGAGGTCAGAATTCCTGAGGAACGTCACAAGGATCCAGGGTTCAGAGTCCGAGTGACCTGGGATCATGAATCATTGGGAGAAGCAGAATCCAAGGAGCTCTCTATCCGAGACTCAGGTGAGAAGAAATGTTCTCTCCTCGCTGACCTCTAACACTGTTATATTCTGTAGACGTTATAAATGTACCTATGAATATACATCCTTCCTCACCATGCTTTCATGGAGGACACCGGCGGCAGTAATCTTATGTTTATAGCGGGGATGAGGCAGGAATCTGGGATCCTTGGGAGGTAAAACATTTTTCATGCCCTTTCACTTATAATAAGAAATATGAACTGGTATAATAAGCCACATCCTGACACAGGTGTGTAATATGAAGGTGGGTGATAACATTGTTCAAAAACTTTCCTGTGTCCTGTTCTGTAGATTACAGATGGACGCCAGTTGTAGAAGAGATCCAGATTCCCCGTCTACTTCATGGCACCCCGGCCACCCTGCAGTGTAATATCTCAGGGTATTTCCCGGATGCAGTCACTGTGAGATGGAGGAGACGTGCTGGAGATGAGATGTATGAAGAGACGGAGAACCAGAGGATAACATCCAGGAGAGCGGCCGATAACACCTGTAACTGTACCTCCAGTCTGACCATCACCCCCACACTGGAGACACATCAGGGGGCAGAATATATATGTCTGGTGGAGCATCCCACCCTGGAGACACCCATAGAGAAAACCACTGGGAGGCTACAAGTACTTGGTGAGTGCTGATATAATGTGGAGGCATAAAGCCGCCTCCACCTCTGGGTAAAAGGGTCAGTCTCATTCACTTACATTGGTTAAAACAACAAATTATCATTTTAGGAATCCTTCATTTAAAACCGCCAAACAATAGGTAGGCTCTATTCACATTATGTTTAGCACTCATGAAAGAAAACTCTCTTGATGTATAAAAAGCCCACATGTAGAGTATACCCCAGGAAATTATACAGGGACATGCAACATCCTAAGGCTTCCATGTTTAAAGAGGTTATCCCACAGAAAGTATTCCTCCTCTCTACACAGAACAGTTGATAAATAGGTACGTGTATGTCAACATGTGTTACACCGTGTCATGGTTATAGAGAGGGCACAGGAGCTGTGTCTGTGAGATCATCGGGGAAGCCGGACTCATGCTGTAACAACTGGGATCAGATAACTCCGATCCCAGCCATTTATCCCCTACAATACCACTGCATACTACAGCATCTACACCATGTGGGGATCCTACTGACAACCCCTATGGCATCCCTGCAATACCATCGCTGAGTGCTGATGGGCTGCTGAGCCAGAGTTAGGGCTTTACAGGACTCGTGCCGACAGACAACACTACACTGCAATACAACTAGCACCGGGAATTACTGAAGTGCTACAGTGAGACAAAAAACACAAAGAAATAACTTTACTAAATTGCAAAAAAAAGATACATGCTAAAAACCTTTTTCTGCTTTAATATGTAAAAAATATAAAATATGATAATGCACAAAATGTGCAAAAAAAGGAAAACATAAAAAACTATCAATATGGTGTTTCCAGTATCAACTGGCAGCATTAAGTGACACATCGCAGTGAACGGCAGCAAAATAAAATATAGAACTGATGCCCCCCCAACAAAAAAAAACATGAATGAAAATGTCCAATACATTATATGTGTGCAAAGCAGTTATTTCTCGAAGAGTGTGGTCTTAATAAATAAACACGAAAAACTATTGCAGAGGTAAGTGGTGGACATTTCATACTCTGTAGTCATTATACAGAGCAGATATATAAACTACAACTCCTTAAGGATGCTGACACACATTCAGGTTTTTTAAGCCAAAACCAAGAGTGGATTGAACAGTGGAGAAGTAGTATCTTTTCTTGATACTTTCTCTCCTCCTATGATCCACAACTTATTTTGGCTGCATCAAAAAGCCTGAAGGTGTGTCAGCATTAGGGATGAGCGAATCGACTTCGGATCAAACATCAGAAGTCGATTTGCATAAAACTTTGCTACCATACAGTACGGTGCGAGCGCTCCGTACAGTATTAGAATGTATTGACTCCGATGAGGTGAAGTTATTACTTTGCGAAGTCTCGTGAGACTTTGCATAATAACTTTAGAAATTGTTTTATACTGTAAAAAAACAATTTCCCGAACTCGGGTTTGGTTCCAAGGTACCACTCATTGGAGCCAATACATTCTAATACTGTACGAAGGGCTTGCTCCGTACAGTATTGAAACAAAGTTTTATGCTCATCGATTTTGGATGTTTCCTCCGAAGTCGATTCGCTCATCCCTAGTCAGCACCTTCACATGACTCAGACAGAGGGGCGGGGGTGAGTGCAGGCAGCGCTGGTCACGTTGGTCACTGAGTATAAATCTAGTGTAGAAGTCCACATTTAATAAGTGTGTAAATGTATATTTAATGTAAACACATTAGGCTCCGGTCCACACCGGGCTGTGAGGGAGCAGTGAGGGGAGAGGCCGCATCTCCCAGCACTGCCCGTCTCTCCTATGCTGATAGAATACGGATGTCATCTGAGAGCGCGCTGCTAAGGGACATTCCGCCCAAGTTTTCTACCATAAATAAACATTTTCCCTAAATAAAGTATATTACAAAAATGTTCTCTGTCACTGGCCCTAGACATTAGCAAAAACAATATATATACATTACACAGGTTGCACTTTAAATATATATATATACATATATACCATACACAGTGAGGGGTGATTACTGATATATCATTTCTAGTTCTAGGAGGGGAGACCTGGAATATGCATAGAATAATCCACTGCTCCCAGTATAGACACTGGACCAGTCTTCTGCTTCTTCTCTTCCAGCTGAACCCCAGATACCGGATCCTATACAGATCTCTATGGCAGATTCATCTCGTGTTCAGTTCTCTCTGAATCTACAGAAGTTTTACCCGAAAGATATCAAAATCTCCTGGCACTGGGAAAATACATCTGGTAAATATGGATTATCACCGGATAATACCTTCAGATCACAGAAAGATCTCACATATGACGTCACCAGTGTTGTCCGGATTTCTAATAATTCATTCAATGATCCGGAGATGAAAATCATTGTAGTGTGGAAACACGAGACTATGGAGACGGCAGAGACAAGATCACTGAGTATCAGAGGTAATAATGGATGTCTATCTATCTGTCAAATACAAAGATGTGAGGAGCACAGCATAGAGCGTAGTGCAGGGTGCCAGCGGTTGTGGAGACGGTTCAAACTCCAAAAATACAAAAGAAAAAATTTCACAGCACTTCCCAAATGTAAGTTAAAAAAAAGTATATTTAAATCACCAAACAGCAACGTTTCGGTGCACTAACTGGGACCATGTCACTGCTTGAGAAAGCTCCCAGTGAGTGGACCGAAATGTTGCTGTTTGGTGATTGAAATATACTTTTTTTTTTACTTACATTTGGGAAGTGCTGTGGAATTTTTTCTTTTTTATCTATCTATCTAGATAAAAATGTAATATGAGTGTCACTGCGATATAAATTCAGTAGTGGTGTGCCAGCGGCTGCGGAAGTGATCATTCATCCAATAAGTAATACAAAGAAATTCCCCAGCACTCCCAGAGGTGTGAATTAAATGTAGTGTTCTTTAATCACCGTTCTTTGTATTATCTATCTATCATATATCATATCCATGAAATTCAAGATGCTTAGGAGATAATAGTGCACAGTGACATACAGGAGCAAGCAGCGATCCTGCATCTAACTCTCTGTCCCCTCCCTTGTTTTATCTCAGCCACCCACATTATAAGGAGCGTTGTCTCATAAAGAGCATACAACATGATGAGACGGGAAGCTGTCACCACGATCTTGGACTATTATCTGCAGTAATACATGAGTAGTGCTGGACATAAGGAGTCCAGATCATTATTATCGCCCTCCGTTCCCCCACTGTCAGCGCTTAGAGCTGCACTGAAATACATTGTCAGGTCTTCTGTGCATGCGCACATGAGTCCTCTCCTTTGTCAGCACAGAAGTCCTGACAACGTATTTCAGTGCAGCTCTAAGCGCTGACAGTGGGGGAACAGAGGGCGATAATAATGATCTGGACTCTTTGTGTCCAGCACTACTCATGTATTACTGCATATAAAAGTCCAGATTCCTGGAGACAAATTCCCTTTAAGATCTCGGACTGGCCTACAGAGGTACAAGTGAATCCCCGGTGGGCCCCTAGACCCCCCCCCCCCCCCCCCGCACAAGTGGCACATAACACAGTAGACTTACTGCACCACATACATGTGTTCAATGTACAGCACCTCATCCAGCCGATGTTCATATAAAACACTTGATAGATTATTAAAGAAACTCCGCAGTTTATTATTATAGACGATCAAAGCGGAGACCACTTCTAGGTATAGAGGAAAGCCACCAGTGTCCTCTTCTCCCCAGGACCTACCTTCTCAAAGTTGCTGCAGGGATCCCCAAATTCTATCATCTGGTAGCATCTTACTCCTGTATGTATCCGTATGGTGGGCACCCAAAATAAATCTGACTGGTGGGCCCTAGGCACCCCAGTCCGACACTGCTATGACTTAAATACTACAATGTAATACTACACTTTTCCTGCTAAACATGGCTTCTCTGGTGACAACAGATGATCACCAGAGGTTTAGGATGCTAGATAATAAATTACATAGACAACTCTTTTAAGGTAGAAGGAGGAACTCCAGACTGAAGAGACTGCAGACCCGCACCACAATGTACATTGTTATATGTGCGCTATTAGAATGTATGTGGCGGTGACTAGATTACTCCTGAATTCTCAGTTACCTTCACAGGTTCATTACAGGCAGAGATGAGACACTTGATCTTCATTGAGGGGTTAAAGAGGACCTCTCACCGCTCCTGACATGTCTATTTTAATAGCTACATGCATCCCCCATGTGATAACAATTCCGGAGCATCTATTCTTATGGCTCTATGTTGTCCCATTCCTCTATTATTTCTACTAGAAGTTATGAATTAATTGCTAGCAGTCTGCACTAAGGGTACAGAGGGGAGGTAACCAGTTGGGGGTGTGTACCTGCACAGACTCTATCCAATCAGTGATGCCATTTTCAGACTGTGCAGGTACACCCCCCCAACTGGTTACCTCCCCTCCGTGCCCTTACTGCAGACTGCTAGCAATTAATTCATAACTTCTAGTAGAAATAATAGAGGAATGGGACAACATAGAGACATAAGAATAGATGCTCCAGAATTGTTATTACATGGGGAATGCATGAAGTTATTGAAACAGACATGTCACAAGTGGTGAAATGTCCTCTTTAATACACAGAAGGTCTGTGACGTTTATATACAGCCCATTGTAAAAAGCTCATCTTACTCCACACATTACAGATCTGTCCAGGACTCCACATGTTGGATCTATCCGTGTACCTGAGCTGGAAGATGGTAAATCAGCCACGCTGACCTGTGATATATCCGGATATTTCCCTGATCTTCTATCTGTTAGCTGGTTCATAAAGAGGGATGGAAACCTGACGGCTCTGCCCATAGAATCAACAAAGACGGAGAATAATTACAAGATCTCACAGAAGAAGAGACCGAAAGATAAAACTTACTCCTATGAAGCTTCACTGACTTTTACCCCATTAATAAGTTCAGATGAAGGATCAGAAATCCTCTGCAGAGTGAAGCATCCCAGCCTGGAGCCCCCCATAGAGACCAGCACCCGACCACTACACATAGGTGAGTGTCATGTTTTTAAAACTTACATTAACTTTTTTCATTTACTTGTTACGAATACAAGTGAATTATAACATAAAAAAATACCATAACCACATCATTTCTGAACGCTGGCACATGGTGGAAGTGCAAACCAGTTACAACTTACACTCATGGCTGCCTTCAAACAGTCAAGTGTCATTTTTATAAAAAAGAAAAAACTCATAATAAGGCTACATTCACACGTCAGTATTTTTCTATATCCCGATTTTCGGTCCGTTTTTTGCGGATCCGTTGTTCCTGAAAATGTTTCCGTATGTCATCCGTTTTTTGCGGATCCGCAAAAAACGGAAACATGTATAAATTTCAATAAGCAAATAAAGTTGTTTGGATTTCTTTGAAAAAAAAATAAAAATTTAAATGTAATTTCCAGGAACGGAATCCGCATAAAACGGATGACATACGTAATGACATCAGAATGTCTTCCGTTTTTTGCGGATCCATTGACTTTGTATTGTACCAGGATCCGAATTTTGCGGAAAAGAATAGGACATGTTTTATATTTAAACGGACATGCGGAACGGAACAACGGAAACGGACAGCACACATTGTTCTGTCCGATTTTTTCCAGGACCCATTGAAAATGAATGGGTCCAGATCTGGTCCAGATCTGTTTCGCAAAAAACGGAACAGATCAGGAAAGAAAAAACGGACGTGTGAATGGACCCTAATTCCCAATTGTGGTTAAAAGTGTAACCATAGTAGAGGGAAAGATGACAATAACATAGGAAAGTTCCTGTAAACTACTGTGGTGACTGGAGGCTGTAGAGCGAGAGATGAGGTCCGCAGCCTGTGACCAGTGAGAGGGGTGATGACATGAAGAAAAGCTCCTGTATCTAAGCTATTGTTTCCATATTTGAGCTGCAGTTACATTTGTATTGTATATGTTCTTGGCAGTGAACAGGTTAAAGTGTGTTATCTTGTGTTACTGCAGGGTAATGTCTGAGGCTGAGCGAGGTGCTGGCACCGACTTCATCATCACTTTGGTGGAGCCACTGCTGTCTGTGCCACACACTCATAAAGGGGGTTCAGATGTACAGGGTGAACATGCTGGGTGCGTGTAGCCATAGGCCTCGGCGCAGTACACATTTATTTTGTGTTGTGGCCAACAGTTGATATTTGCAATTGTATGGCTATACAGTGGGATACAGCAGAGGTATAGAAAAGTATGGACATCTACTCTCAATGTATAGACAAAACCTTATGGTTATCAGCTGTATCCATAGATATAAAAGAAGATTGATTTTATACAGGCAATCACCTATAGAGTTCTATATATGGGCTGCCCTGCTTAGAAGTACAACGGCCGGACACCCTGGGGTTATGTGTGTGAGCGTACTAGTGATGAGGTGCCGAGGATAGTAGTACTCACGGTTAAGTTGTCCCCGGGGGCTGGCGTGCAGTGGATGGGAAGACAGCACGAAATCTTCCGGGGCACTCTCGGTTGCAGGGAGCACCATCCAGATGGAGGTTGAGGTGCCCTTGATGGTATCAATGTTTAAGGTGCTTTTGGCGGCTGGGCCCCTGGTTCGTTAGGTGCAAATGATGAGAGTAGTAGTAATGAGGAGTCAGTTGTTGTAAAACAATTCCAATATGTACTTAAATCAATTATCTCAAGGCAGCTGTTACAGTTCATCAATAAAGTGAATTTATATGGCATAAGTGATGACTCAGAAATAAGTTCAATTCTATTCCACTTATCAGGTTTAGGCAATTGTCAGTTGAGGAGTTTTCTTTAGGGTTAACACTTTACAGGCAAGACTTCTTGTAATAGTTCTAAGTTCAATCTCTAGCACTCTGGTACTAAATATGCTGGTTTCTGTTTACTTTGAGCTATCCTATAAGGGCGATCTCCCTAGCGGCAGGCAAACTTTCTGCTTCATTATTTTCAGGATGCTCTCCTAAAAGTTTTAGGTTTTCCACTATGTCCTGGAAGGCTTGTGTTGTGGATAAGGACAATTCTGCGCACTAATTATCCATAGGTGTCCCGGCATGTTGCTCTCAGGCACTTGTGCTGATGAGGTCCATAAGCTAGGTTCAGCTGTAACCCTCTCTAGGCTTACTGCATATTCATACATAGATTCACTGTCTGGTGCTTGGTTGCTGTGTTAGTCTTTTCCAGACTTGATCAGGGCCCAGAGGAAAGGAAAACGGCTACATGTTGATTTAGGCCTGCTTCTCTCCTCCATGAACTTTCTTCTACTCTCTCACTCCTTCAACTGACTAACTTCACTTCCTCCACTAAGTAACTAACGGCAGGCTGTTTCGGTGGGTGAATAGCCTGTCGGATCCGTCCTGCCGCTAGTTCACGTGTGCCCCTGGACTGCTGCTCTGTCCCCATTGACTATAATGCATGCAGTACTTTTAGTCCGGCCGCCTCTCGGCGTTCGCTGCCGTGCTGCCGCCGGAACTCTGCCCCGTCCCCATTGATTATCCAACAGGCTGTTCACCCGCCGGAACAGCCTGCCGGAGTCCCCTGCTGCTAGTGTGAAACTAGCCTAACTCCTGTACTAAACACACCCAAGCTATATATAATATGTGGTGCCAGCACCACCTAGGGGCGAATGGTTGAAATGACATTGCCAGCCTGATAATAGGAAATACCATACATTAGATAAATACATAAATAAGCAGATGTTTAAAGTGTCCCTTTCACACAAATGTGGGACGCTGAAGAAGGGACACATTATGGATTTGTGGTAGACTGAAAATTTGTTCCATTCACGTAAACAAAGTTTCTGAAAAGTCAAAATCAGATAAATCAGACGGTCAAGAAAGTTCAGCAATAAATCTTCCATGTGTAAATTTACTATTAAAGAATAACTAAACTTTTCCACAACTTTGTTTAAAACTATTCTCAATTCCCTATTATACATTTTTGTATTATACTTTTTTTTACTGTTTTAGGGACCAAATAGCTGAAGTCCTGAACCTCTACCAATGACATGTGTATGGATTACACTGTGGGACTGCAGGGGGTGATGTACAGGCAGGAGCACACCTCGCTGCTCCTGAGTGTGCACGCTCCTCTGAAGCCTGGCATAGGATATGATTGTGGGGGTCTCCTGCACCTATGTGCTATGCAGGGTGGGGCAGGCCCAGGCAGGAGCTCTGTGTAACAGCTCACTGCTCCTGCGCATGCTCCCCGCTAAAAGCTCTGCATAGCACATTGGTGTTACAGTTGCTCTTTGCCAGGCTTCAGCTCGGGAGCAGATTTTGTTTACTGGTTACGTAAGGGGGTTGTCAATGTGTGTCACCTTTTCTCTTCGGGACACTTTAAATCGTTTTTGGAATTTAATTTCACTGATAGTTCATCATTAGATCTGTTCATGTATTCACGTTTAAACCACGTATATGAGGCCTCTAGAAATAAAGGAGAGAATTTTTTTTTTGATTATTGTTATGCCCAGAAAGATGAGAAGGTTAAAATAGCTAGATTATATTGCAAACTCTGAATGGCATTGGCAACTGTAACACTTTTTAAAAGCCCAAGTAAGTGGGAGCAAGAGTTGCACTACCCTCCACTACAGTGGACCAGCATTTACAGAAATGTAAGAAAGGCTACAATTTCCAATGGTCACAGATTAATTCAATTGAGATCTTGCACCGATTGTATTATACGCCAAAAATGCAAGCAAAATTTCCCCAAAATAAAGGCCGAGATTGCTGCTGCCCTAAATGTGGATATGTGAATGCGGATTACGGCCACTTACTTTGGAATTGTAGTAAACTAAAAAAGTACTGGGAACAGGTCTTTGTAACCCTACAAAAGGAGTCCTCTTTGACATATAATCCTGGGATGTTGACTGTGATATTGGGATACTTTGCTCCAGAAATGGTAATCCCGGTCCGGGTCAGACAGATCTGGATGAGGGGTTTGATGGTGGCAAAAGTTATTCTAATTAAACACTGGGGCTCTGTCTCCCCGCCCTCGCTAAATGAATGGATCCTGTACCTTCAACAAATTAGAATGTTTGAGGATATGGAAAGGAAACGGAGATTATGGGTATATTTGATAGAGCTGTTGTGACGACAGCCAATTGGGGGGGGGAGGGGGGGAGGTTATAGCTGTACTCTCTGTATATTAATTTTGAATTTATAGTGTCTTTCCTGCTGCAGCTAAGGAGGCGTGTTCATGCTCTCCCTATCACAGCTAAGGGGGCGTGTCTCAGCTCTCCCTATCACAGCTAAGGGGGCGTGTCTCAGCTCTCCCTATCACAGCTAAGGGGGCAGTTGAAGGATGAGACTGAGCATGTGCGGCCATCTCGGTGAGCAGGTCAAAGAAACAGATACATCTTATTGAATTACTCAGGGGCTATGCTAAATGTTTAAATACATGCAATTACAAAAGCATTCAGATCCAGGTGCTGGTTTGAAAACTGTAGAATATTTTTCGTGGGACAACCCCTTTAAAGGGTCACATAATTCCTACACAATTACAATGGCTGTAAATAAAGGGATGATGAGATTTCCAGCCTCACACTACAGCACAGCGGGTCTATCCCTGCATTTAATGACCTGTACATCATTTTCATTCATGTGGTATAGAAGATGTCAGTGCTGTGAAGTGGAAATATTACAGGAGACCGCGGGAAGTGCGTTATGTTATGCAGGATTTATCTGTAGGGATCCGGTCATTATACCATATGGAGCGATCCAGGAATTATCAGCTTCATTAGTTTCTGGAATATTCTGTTTTTTTTACTTTATTACCTTCATGTTTCACTTCTAATAATTCCATCTTATTCTATTTCAGGTGTGAAAAAGAAAAGCAGTGGCAATAAAAAGTAAGTTACTCTTAATCCTGATGAGTTATTGTTCTTGGTGCGATCAGCGTTATTAGCCGGTGAGGACACTGATCGCCGTCACATCTGTCTGCACTGAGATCAGCCAGAGGACTGTGCCGGAGATTTCTGGGGTCTATAGGACGCGGACGTGTTCCCCCAGCTGGGGAATTAATAGGGGTCTGAGCTGGCTGTGAGGGCATCTTTATGTTGTATCTCCCCTATCAGACTCCACATATCGTCCTCCTTTACACTGAGTATTAGTGTTCCCGTCACTGACCCATCCCCTGACAGTGAGGACTACGAGAACCGCCGAGTGGGCTCTGCTATGCTCTTTCCCTACCTCCCATACAAGAGAATGGGAATTATGGGAACAGGATAGCACAGAGTAACAGGCGGATTTCATACCGTAGTCCCCAACACATCCAGAGGAGGTCGAGGCTCCTGGTCTACAGACAGGAGGGGGTCCCAGAAGTGAATCCCAAACTTATCAGACATTTCCTTGTGGATGTAACATAAATGTGTGAGATGGGGATACTGCTTTATGTCAGGCCCTTTTCCGCTTCATTTTCATGGTAAGATATTCCTGTCTCCTGACTGTAAGGTGGATCATGTTGGAGCCATTTATATCATTTTTATTATTAATATTGCCACCACGATTATCAACGTACAATGTCCAGGCATGATGGGAGTTGTAGTTTTGAAACAGCTGGAGGGCCACGCGTTTGACATCCCGGCCCTAGATCATTATATGACCTGCAGATGCTACAACAGTAAAACAGCTGAACCATGGACAGATATCTGTGTGCAGACATGACAGGGGCAGCTGGATGGCTTTGGCTTTAGAAATAAGGTAGAAAACAGAAATAATCTGTGTCTTCTGTAGGACGAAAGGAATGAACAGCTCTAAGACCAACAGCGATGAGATCGATGAGACAGGACAAGAACCCAATGAAGAATAAGACAAGACCTCCGAGGACAGAGGAGCAAAAGTTCAAGAAGAAACAAAAAATGGAAGACAATGGAAGTTAATGTCCATTATCACCAGATCAGAGGTTATATACAGAATACAGTGGATGTCTATGTGTGGTGTATTACTGCCCACAGTTACCAGTCTAACACCAGATGATCAGCACCCAGTATAATAATACATGCATATTCATCCAGTAACCTCCGTCATCAGTTCTGGGCGTGAGAAGTAACTGCGTTCAGATGAGCTCACCGTAAGCGGCTA
The DNA here is from genome assembly GCF_905171765.1 of Bufo bufo. Lineage (NCBI taxonomy): Eukaryota > Metazoa > Chordata > Amphibia > Anura > Bufonidae > Bufo > Bufo bufo. The sequence goes on from NC_053395.1 coordinate 14,186,603, forward strand.
TGGCTGGCCTGCGTCTGACTCCATTGTCTAATAAACCTCATACAATCCATTACCACCAGGTCCATCACATTGACTTTTGGCCCCAGGCTGTTCCTACCTAGAGCTTCTCAATGTGCTTTACGTGCATTGGAGAAACCTATGTGCAGGACCATGATTGGTGGCAAGGTCCAGACATTCCCCACCACAGTTTTAGCAGAGTGGTTATGTCCTGCGTGATGAGAGGGATCAGGAAGTAGAGACCGGTGGGGACCAGGAAATATCAGGGGATCAGGCAGTGGGAGTCTGATGCATTTTATTCTCTTCAATAAAATAACAAATAACACAACAGAAAAAAAAAATAAAAAAGATAGAGTTCACCACTGTGTGTTTTCTTCTTTTTTGGCGTCGCAGACTACCGTGTGAAGCGGGCTTATTCACATTCAACAAACAGTTCAAAGGAAGGTGTTGCGCTGCATCACTTGGCTGTGATTCAAAGGGCTTGATCAGGATACGATACGACAGCTTTTAGGTGATGCCAAACAACGAGGTTCCACAGGAGGATAATATCGGTCACAAAACCACCCCTCTGTAGATATAAAGGTGCAGGCACATAGTGAAGGTCCACCAATGTTTCCAATGGTAATAGCTTTTATTATGGGAATGGTTGGTGATATTAACATCCTGTTTGTGGCACATTAGTATATGTGAGGGGGGAAACTTTTCAAGATGGGTGGTGACCATGGTGGCCATTTTTAAGTCGGCCATTTTGAATCCAACTTTTGTTTTTTCAATAGGAAGATGGTCATGTGACACATCAAACTTATTGGGAATTTCAGGAAGTTAATATCACCAACCATTCCCATTGTATTAAGGTGTATCCATATAAATGGCCCACCCTGTACTTACAAAGGTATAAGATCAATAGGCATAAAATCTCCGTGGTTATAACACCGCTTGATGCATTTTATTATATTACACCAATCTGAGCCTGCATTAAAAGTCTTTCATCGTCTGGACAAGCCCTTTATTATTACACACCGCTATGTATGAAGAATGTCTATTATGACCTATAGAAATCATCTTATAACAAATATGTCATAGTCTAATTCAATGTAAATTTCTTCCATCATTGACAGTTCCTCGTAAATTTCACCAAATTCCTTCTACGACTGTTTACACTGAAATGTTCTTGAACGTCATCAGAAAGAGTTACTGTACGACCGTCCGTAGATGTAATGACTGGCAGGCTGTCGCGTAGTATAACTGAGTCATATACAATATCTGAATGACAAGTCCATTTAGGAGACTCCAGGTGGACTCCTTAGTAGACTGTACACATGAGACATCGATCCTCGCCGTTGATGCTACTGGACGGTTATTACATTTATTAGTGTTGAGCTCGAATATTCGAATAGCGAATATTAATCGTGAATATCGCAACTTCGCTAATTCGCAAATATTTTTAATATAGTGCTATATATTTTCGCTATATCAAATATTCGTCATTTTTTAACATCTGCTTCTTTCTTGTGGGTCAATGAGTCATTGGCCCACAAGCAACCTAAGCAGGAAGGAATCATGTTTTCATATGGAAAAAAAATTACTAATATTGTAAAAAACGAATATACAGCAATATAGGGAATATATTCGTTATTTAGAATATTCGCCTTTTTTTCCCCAATCTGTACAGTTGTTCGCATACTCCTCCCCGACAAGCGTGCCCGTCACCATGGGAACGCCTGTGGCTTAGAAAATACCATCGAATCTGAGATTTCCCTGAGATCGTGAAAACTCAGATCCGATGGTATATTCTAACCCACAGGCGTTCCCATGGTAACGGGCACACTTGTCGGGGAGGAGTATGCGAACAACTGTACAGATTGGGAAAAAAAGGCGAATATTCAAAATAACGAATATATTCGCTATATTGCTATTACTTCGTTTTTTAGAATATTTGTCATATTCTAAAACAAGAATATATAGCAATATAGCGAATATTCGTAAAATACACATATAGACTGCAATTTAGCTAATATAGTGCTATAGTATTTTTTGTCAATTTTTCCAAAACTGGAGTTCAGAAGAGACAAAAAAATTTGACTATAAAAAAAAAAATTACAGCACTGTATTAGCTAAATTGCAGTGTATCTGTTTATTTTACGAATATTTGCTATATTGCTATAACTTTGTTTTTTAGAATATTCGTCATATTCTAAAACAAGAATATATAGCAATATAGCGAATATTTGTAAAATACACATATTAGCCATAGCCAACCGATAGGAAAGTTGCCTTATACAGTTAAAAGAAAATCGCAATAAGCGAATGATTAAATTGCATATTATTCCAATAAATTGAATATTCGTCGTATATTCGTTGAAATCAAATATTCGTCAATATTCTATCGAATATTTGTGAAATCGAATATGGCACCTCCCGCTCATCACTTACATTTTTGACATGGAGTAAATGCTGTATGATGTTTATAGGTCAGGTCTTCACATCAGACACACGTATGTTACTTGTGTTCAGGGTTTCACCATTTATATATCAATATAATAAAATAAAATACAATAAATCCACATCTGACAATCTGTGTCCATTACAGCCAAATCATCTCAATGACAAACAACTATGAATGCTTCATATACTCGGCATGCCCGAAAATGCAGACTAGCTTAGCCGAGTGATGGCGAACCTTTTCCAGACCGAGTGCCCAAACTGCAACCCAAAACCCACTTATTTATCTCAAAGTGCCAACATGGCAATGTAACCTGAATCCTACAGTCCAGTATAGTGTATCCTCCATGTACTTTATCATTTAGCTATAATATCCCGCCGACATTCAGTGCGCGGCCTGTGCCGCTCATAGTGCGCCTTGCGCCGATGAATGGCAGGAGAGGTCTAGAGAAATGCCCTTTGCTGAAAGGAGACAACCCCGTTACTCTCATTCTTCATCGTCCTTAGCTGATGAGTTACCAGAAAGAACAGAACTTATATAATTACACTGATCCCCAAGACCAGAAGTTGTCGGAAATCTCCCCAGTCCATAATCATGGAACATCTCCAGCGCAGGCCTCATGGAATACTCCCCGGAGAAGAGATCTGCCCTATATTTCATCCCCATATAACCTGCTACATGAACCCTGTCTTTTTCTTTGTATGTAGTACCTCCTGAATATATATAGTATACAGTTTGTTGCACATGTTGTTGTGTCTGGTAGGGTGGGGGTTAAGGTGGTGTTTTACCCTCCCCTCCCCCCACTCATCAGGCGACCTACATGAGTGTATTTTAAGATTAACTATGAAGGAGGATTGTTTGTAACCTGAAATGCGTAAGCTGTTACGATAACACAGCGACTCAAGCTTCAGTTTATAAACTGGACTTTTCTGCACTTGCTGGACCTTATTCACATTGGATTTCAGCCAGTTTTCGGTCTGGCTCACTGCACTCGTTACATTACACAAATAGACAATTGTGAAGACAAACTTCAAAGTCCCTTGTCGTTAAATCAGGACCATAGTTTGCATTACTTTGAGAGAGGGAGATTTACACCAAAATTTTGGCGCAAAACATTGTGTCTTAGGTCGTGCCCCTTTCATAGTAGGCCAATCCTAGGTCAGGATTTGGGGGATACTATATGTACTTAGGTAGAGCGCCTAAACCATGTGATGAGTCTTATAGGCCAGGCAACGTTCCTCTGGAATTCTGGGAAGAGGTTATGCAAATGAGCTCTTCGCAATCTCTGCCTATTTATAGTATCCCCTGAATCCTGACCTAGGCCTCTCACCCAGTTAACTCCATATCGTAGTTTTATTCCGGCTGCCTCTTCGGTTGGCCCTCGGCCCGCCCCCATTATAGTGAAAGGGGCCGGAGCGGACTTCCGTCTGCTGTTCTCGGAACTGCCTGCTCCCAGAGACCGCATTTCATTTCAGACCGCCTCTCGCACAGGTAAGGACTTACCTGTGCCTCGCCGGACTTGTCAGTTAAGATGGCAGATGGCATGTGTTCGCTGGTGAACACCGAGAACTGGCCATCACTGACGTGCACTAGCAGAAGCACGAATCCTGCAGGCTGTTCACCTGCCGAAGAATGCTGCCGCTAATGTGAAAGTAGCCTTAGGTCTCGTGCACACGACCGTAGTTCGGGTCCGCATCCGAGCCGCAGTTTTTGCGATTTGGATGCGGACCTATTCACTTCAATGGGGCCGCAAAACATGCGGACAGCACTCCGTGTGCTGTCTGCATCCATTGCACTGTTCCGTGGCCCCGCAAAAAAAATATAGCATGTCCTATTCTTGTCCGTTTTGGGGACAAGAATAGGCATTTCTACAATGTGCCGCCCGTTCCGTTCCGCAAATTGCGGAAGGCACACGGGGTGGCTTCCGTTTTTTTGCGGACCGCAAAAAATGGAACAGTCGTGTGCATGAGGCCTTAGGCTGAGTTCACACTTCAGTTATTTGGTAAATTTGGTATAACTTTTCACTGTGGCCCAGATCGCCATGACAGCTTCTTCCAGCCACAACTTGTGTCTGCAGTCTGCAACTCAGACGTATTAGGTTTCTAATTTTTCTAGAATTTGCCCAACCTTTCTTCAACCTACACAAAGTCCGCACCCTGCTACTCCTATTTTGTCCCTGTTACCGTCCCATCAGCTCCTAATACGGTACCTGTTGTGTGGCATGATGCCCCCAAATACTGTACTCCAGAAATATTCTTGTTATAGTTTATGAGACCCCCCTAAATAATTAGTGCCACACAGACAGCATCCCTAAAAACGATAGTGCTAGATAGATACTGCCCCCAAAAATGATACTGCCAAACAGCTAGTGCCGCTTATTGTTCCCCAGATAACAATAGTGCACCACAAAGTAATAGTCATCTTCTGCCCCTTACAAAGTAATCATGCTCCTTTTGTGCCCTCTAGACACTAATAAAGCCCCCTTTTGTGCACCTAGGAAGTAATAATGTCCCCTAGAAAGTAATAAAGCATCCTGTATGCCCCGTTGAAGGTAATAATGTCCTCAGATTACACCCTAAAAATTAATAATGTCCCAAGTACCTCCTTAAAAAGTAACAATGCAGAGTACCCACTAAAAGTATTAGTACTCCAAGTGTCCCTTAAAAAGTAATAATGCCACTGAGCGCCCAAAACAGTAATGTGTGCCCCACATAAATTAACCTGCTGACCTTCACAATCAGCTGCCCAGCACAGACAACGTGATGCAGTGACGTCATTGCCTCATCTGTGCCAGCGTGCCAATCTCGTATTGGTGGTCCTGGCGACCTGCAGGCCTCCGGAGATTGGTATGGCCGGTAACCTATAGATCCCTGCTCTACCTTAGGTCTCAATCACATCATTTGCAAGCGATGAGTAGAGGTACTGTACAGGGCCAGGATTAATGGTAAAACCTGTGCCAAAAAGAATTCCTGTTAGGCCAAGTTCACACTTCAGTTATTTGGTCTGTTATTTCTATCAGTTATAATGAGCCAAAACCAGGTTCGGGTCACAAAAAGAACAGTGTGTCAAAAACACAATGCAGATATTTCTATTATACCAAATAACTGAAGTGTGATCACAGCCTAAGGCTACTTTCACATTAGCGGCAGCCTTCTCCGGCAGGCTGTTCTGGCAGGTGAACATCCTGCAGGATTCGTGCTGCCGCTAGTGCACGTGTGCCGCCGGAAGTCCGCTCCGGCCCCATTCACTATAATGGAGTCCCAGCCGAAGCACGGCAAACATGCCGAGAGGCAGCCGGAATAAAACTACGATATGGAGTTAACTGGGTGAGAGGCCTAGGTGAGGATTCAGGGGATACTATAAATAGGCAGAGATTGCTAAGAGCTCATTTGCATAACCTCTTCCCAGAATTCCAGAGGAACGTTGCCTGGCCTATAAGACTCATCACATGGTTTAGGCGCTCTACCTAAGTACATATTGTATCCCCCAAATCCTGACCTAGGATTGGCCTACTTTTTTGTCTGTGCCTAAAATCTGTTTAAATAAGTGACAAAAATTCTCATACTCCTTCAAAATGGCTGAGGTTTATTTTGAAGGGGTGCGGTTTCCTATGAAAGGGGCACGGACAATGTTTTGTGCCAAAATTTTGGTGTAAATCTCTCTCTCTCGAAGTAATGCAAACTATGGTCCTGATTTATCGACAAGGGACTTTGAAGTTTGTAATTGTCTATTTGTGTAATGTAACGAGTGCAGTGAGCCAGACCTTGCAGGGGAATTATGTGTGAGGTCACGGTGTGAGCAACAGGTGGGCCGAGGGTAATACAGTTCCGGTTACTCACGGTTACGTCGTCCCTGGGCAGGCCTGCAGAAGTGAGGAGAACGGCACAAGGATTCTATGGCGCACACTCTGGTGTAAGGGACACAGGCCAGATGGTGGTTCGAGGTGCCCTTGATGGTCTGTATTAATGTGCCTATGGCAAGGTCCCTTGAAGTCGTGATGCCAGTACCTTTTGTAGTGGTACAACCATTTACTGTAGTGTTAACTGAGGAATTGGAGACTGAGGCAAGGATGGTGCAATCCAACCTATAACTTTTACTGAACATTGCTCCTGATAACGGTTACATCCAAGTATTAAACCGTCTCTAGTACATCCAGATATGAAATACCGTCTCTCATGCATACGGGAGTAGGATATTGTAAGTTCTCTGATAAAACAGGCTCTTTGACTTTTATATACAGTACAGACCAAAAGTTTGGACCCACCTTCTCATTCAAAGAGTTTTCTTTATTTTCATGACTATGAAAATTGTAGATTCACACTGAAGGCATCAAAACTATGAATTAACACATGTGGAATTATATACATAACAAACAAGTGTGAAACAACTGAAAATATGTCATATTCTAGGTTCTTCAAAGTAGCCACCTTTTGCTTTGATTACTGCTTTGCACACTCTTGGCATTCTCTTGATGAGCTTCAAGAGGTAGTCCCCTGAAATGGTCTTCACTTCACAGGTGTGCCCTGTCAGGTTTAATAAGTGGGATTTCTTGCCTTATAAATGGTGTTGGGACCATCAGTTGCGTTGAGGAGAAGTCAGCTGGATACACAGTTGATAGTCCTACTGAATAGACCATAGGTGTCAAACTCTGGCCCGCGGGCCAAATTTGGCCCGCAGTGTAATTATATTTGGCCCGCGAGGCTATATTAAATGACTACTAGAGCTAGCCCGCCGGTATTATACAGCGCATTCATTCATCGCTAATACTACAAATCCCATAATGCCTTGCTGATGTTTTGGCGTGTCAATAAGGACAGGTCCCAGAAATGCCCTCTCCTGTGTGACAGAAGTCATAGCGATCTCAAGCTACAACTGTCACTGTGGAACCCCTTCCCAAAAATGGCAAAAAGAAAGGCAGACAACAGGAACTTTCTGGACAGGTGGGAGACAGAATATCTGTTTACATATGTAAAAGACAGACCTGTTTGTCTGATTTGTGGAGTCAACGTGGCTATAACTAAGGAGTACAACATTCGACGACACTATGAAACAAAACACCATGACAAGTACAAGGACCTGGACATGACTCAAAAGAGCCAGAAAGTGGAGGAGATGAAAAGAAGTTTGGTTTCACAACAGAATATGTTCAAAAAAGCTACATCACAAAGTGAGGCTGCTGTAAAAGCTAGTTATATTGTAGCAGTAGAGATCGCAAAATCAGCCCGGCCCTTTAATGAGGGACAGTTTGTGAAAAAGTGCATGTTGAAAGTTTGTGACATCGTGTGCCCAGAGAAAAAGCAAGCCTTTTCAAACGTAGCTGAAACACAGGAGCTGATCGCACATGTGATCTTGCCACCAATCTGTATGACCAGCTTTTGGAAAAGGGAAAAGATTTCGTTGCATTCTCCCTTGCTGTGGATGAGAGCAGCGACGCATCTGATACTGCTCAGCTGTCAGTCTTCATCCGTGGAGTGGACTCAAATATGTGTGTTACGGAGGAGCTATTGGGATTCAAATCAATGCATGGCACAACCACAGGAAAGGAAATCTTTGAGGAGGTTTCCAAATGCGTAACTGAAATAAAGCTGTCGTGGGATAAACTCGTGGGATTAACGACAGATGGTGCGCCAGCGATGTGCGGTAAAACAAGAGGACTGGTGGGCAGGGTCCGGGAGAAGATGCAGGAAGAGAACTGTGCAGGTGAACTAACTGTTTATCACTGCATCATACATCAGGAATCACTGTGTGGCAAAGCCCTAAAGATGGAACATGTTATGACCACAGTAACACAAGTAGTTAACTTTATAAGAGCCAAAGGTCTGAATCACCGCCAGTTTAAGTCTTTTCTGGAGGAGTGTGGTTTGGCGTATTCAGACGTGCCGTATCACACAGAGGTGAGATGGTTAAGCCGAGGAAAAGTACTGAATAGATGTTTTGAGCTGCATGAGGAAATATGTCAGTTTCTGGAAAGCAAAGGGAAGGACACAGCAGAGCTTCGGGAGAAAAAGTTTCTGTGTGAGCTGGCCTTTCTGTGTGACATCTCGAGCCATCTCGATGCGCTGAACCTGCAGCTTCAGGGGCGCGGGCGCATCAGCACAGACATGTACGCTGCAGTGAGGGCTTTTAAAACTAAACTGTGCCTGTGGGAGAATCAGATGCTGCAAGGAAACCTTGGCCATTTTCCCTGCTGCCAAACCATGAAAACGCAGTTCTTTACCAACTTGTTCCCATGCGCACAGTTTGCTGAAAAACTCTGTGTACTCGGCGCTGAGTTTAGCCGGCGATTTGCCGACTTTGATGTCCAGAAATGTAGGTTTGAACTGCTCAGTAATCCCTTCGCAGTTAATGTGGAAAACGCACCAACCAACCTCCAAATGGAGCTAATTGAACTCCAGTGTAATGACACGCTGAAGTCAAAGTATGATGCTGTGGGCGCCGCACAGTTTCCACAGTTCATCCCTGACACAATGCCTCAACTCCGCACCCAAGCTGCTCAGATGCTCTCCATGTTCGGCAGCACTTATCTATGTGAGCAACTTTTCTCCTCGATGAAGATGACCAAAACATCTCACAGGAGACGTCTGACTGATGAACACCTTCGCTCGATACTGAGGATTTCCTCAGCTCAAAGCCTGAGCCCAGACATTGATGAACTATCATCCAAGAAGAGATGCCAGGTATCTGGCTTGGGCACATCAGATTAGATCAGTGTGCAGCAAACTGAGCAATAATTAATGTTTTCTTTATGCACTTTTTCTTGCTACTCCAAGACATGGGCTTGAATGGTTGATTGATTTTATTATTGTTATTTTATTTTAAAAATTATTATTATTTATTATTATTTAAATCTTATTTAATAAATGAATATGCTTGTTCCATATTCAATGTTAAAGCAAATCTTGTTTGGGTCCATGTTAAAAGGTTCATTTGTTCAATGCTGGCCCGCAACTTTGTTCAAGTTTTACATTTTGGCCCACTGTGTATTTGAGTTTGACACCCCTGGAATAGACTGTTAGAATTTGTATTATGGCAAGAAAAAAGCAGCTAAGTAAAGAAAAACGAGTGGCCATCATTACTTTAAGAAATGAAGGTCAGTCAGTCAGCCGAAAAATTGGGAAAACTTTGAAAGTAAGGGCTATTTGACCATGAAGGAGAGTGATGGGGTGCTGCGCCAGATGACCTGGCCTCCACAGTCACCGGACCTGAACCCAATCGAGATGATATGGGGTGAGCTGGACCGCAGAGTGAAGGCAAAAGGGCCAACCAGTGCTAAGCATCTCTGGGAACTCCTTCAAGACTGTTGGAAGACCATTTCAGGGGACTACCTCTTGAAGCTCATCAAGAGAATGCCAAGAGTGTGCAAAGCAGTAATCAAAGCAAAAGGTGGCTACTTTGAAGAACCTAGAATATGACATATTTTCAGTTGTTTCACACTTGTTTGTTATGTATATAATTCCACATGTGTTAATTCATAGTTTTGATGCCTTCATAGTCATGAAAATAAAGAAAACTCTTTGAATGAGAAGGTGTGTCCAAACTTTTGGTCTGTACTGTATATGAAAGCTACTGCTTCAGACTAGGCTTTTGAAGTATAAAACTTTTGAAGCCTTTGAGTACGGCCGTTTGCTATACTTTGACTTGAATAAAATATACTAATCCCCTTGAATACTTGCTGTTTGCAGCTTGTCACTGGTCACCCCAGAGGAGCGAGCTATAGAAGTGGACTTCTCACCTCTAGGCTGAATCTTGTAGGCTTTAACCCTGGGCTATGGAGCCAACAGGGAGAGAGGCAGGAGGCCTCCCTCCAGCAGGCAGCTACGTCATGGCTGCTCGCTGACTAAACTTCAGGAAAAGACTGACCTAACTAGGCCTGAGCTAAGCTATATATACACTGTGACACTGCCCCATCTAGTGGAAAAACTAGTGTAGTGCGCACTAACTAGGCCTGTATAAAGGATCTCACACATAAAATCACATAGTGAGATGGGAGAATATGACATAAGATGAAGTACAGCATACAGGCATAATATATGACAATAAAACACAATAAAACAAGTTTGCGGTGCCCACGATCACGTAGTGGGACACTGCACGAGCGGCGCGCAGCACTTGTTGAATGTGGCACAGGCCAAACTATCACATCCTGACTTATTTCCCACCACCGCAGATAAGGCCGGTCAGGAATGGAGAGAAACTGACACCATTTTTTGAGACAATCCCCTATGATAAATAAGCTGGATTTCTGGCCTAGTTGCAGAATACTGATAAATTACTCCTACAAGTAAAATGACAGAAAAGTTGTACTTTACTCCAAAATAAAGAAAAAAATAAATCTATGATACATCAGGTTCCATAGTCATCACAAAATTAGACAAAACTGTCTGCAGCAGACTTCTCATCCGCTCTGAGCCCCTGTGATGAATCTGGTGCAGCCGGGCCACGCTCCCACCCTCTGCAGGATAGTATATCTGCCCCGCTTTTTGCAGTGCTGTACATGCATTTCTCCAGCCATGCATATGTAAGCAGGAGAATATGTAGCCCTTTCTGAAGTCACTTCCTCTGTAGATCTCTGTTAAGAAAAAAGCCATTGTAAAAAAAACTGTGAAAACACCATAAAAAAGCAACACACATTGACGTGTATTTTTGCCACAGAAATGCCAGAATGTGACCGCCGTAGCAAGAGGATTCTTCAGTTCCTATAGACTTACAGCTAACAACTGGAGGTGGCATTTTCCCCATAAAATAGCCAAAGCAAACACCTAAAGACAAAAAAAGTCAAAATCACAAAAATCTTGAAAAATGCCACAAAAACGTGCAAAATGTATTTTTTAAATAATTCTTTGCAGTGATAATGTGAAACAAACGTGTTAATAAACTTTAATTTTCTAAACTTTAATGAGGGCTAGACTTCAGTGTGCTGCTACGCAGTTACATTTATATACAGGGTGGGCCATTTATATGGATACACCTTAATAAAATGGGATGTGAGGGGGGAAACTTTTCAAGATGGGTGTTGACCATGGTGGCCATTTTGACGTCGGCCATTTTGAATCCAACTTTTGTTTTTTCAATAGGAAAAGGGTCATGTGACACATCAAACTTATTGGGAATTTCACAAGAAAAACAATGGTGTGCTTGGTTTTAATGTAACTTTATTATTTCATGAGTTATTTACAAGTTTCTGACCACTTACAAAATGTGTTCAATGTGCTGCCCATTGTGTTGGATTGTCAATGCAGCCCTCTTCTCCCACTCTTCAAACACTGATAGCAACACCGCAGGAGAAATGCTAGCACAGGCTTCCAGTATCCGTAGCTTCAGGTGCTGCGCATCTCGTATCATCTGAAGGCAATTGTCTATGCTGTGAAGATACGAGATGTGCAGCACCTGAAACTACGGATACTGGAAGCCTGTGCTAGCACTTCTCCTGCGGTGTTGCTATCAGTTTATGAAGAGTGGGAGAAGAGGGTTGCATTGACAATCCAACACAATGGGCAGCACATTGAACACATTTTATAAGTGGTCAGAAACTTGTAAATAACTCATGAAAGAATAAGGTTACGTTAAAACCAAGCACACCATTGTTTTTCTTGTGAAATTCCTAATAAGTTTGATGTGTCAAATGACCCTCTTCCTATTGAAAAAACAAAAGTTGGATTCAAAATGGCCGACTTCAAAATGTCCGCCATGGTCACCACCCATCTTGAAAAGTTTCCCCCCTCACATATACTAATGTGCCACAAACAGGAAGTTAATATCACCAACTATTCCCATTTTATTAAGGTGTATCCATATAAATGGCCCACCCTGTAGTTTAATTCGTTGAACCATTCATATATTCTATATTTGGTCATATGCTCCCATCTAGTGGTCGTTTTTGGTATTGCAATGGTTTTTCTGTTATATCTGTGACTCGTTTCTTTGCATTGCTCCACCCTTCTTCTGTGTACATCACTTCCTGTATATTCATTCTGTTCCAGGGATTCAACAGGTACACATGTATTTTCATGCAAGCTTGCAAAAGCATCATCTTTTGACCGCACAATACTAGAATCCATCTGTTCTGCTGTACTCTGTTATCTGGCTTACAGAATAAAGCAACTTACACGGATAAACTCGTTTTTTGGCGAGTTCAAGCTATCTGATAAGGATTGTCCGCAGTGATTATATCTGCTCATACAGGCCAGGCATAGAGGTCTCACTAGGGATAAATCGCTATTACAACAATCGGAGTCACAATATTCAGATTCTGCTGTATGTGATGACGCTACCGGCACAGGCAGAGAGCTCTCCCCTCAATGTCACCGGCAGGGGCCGCTGCTTAAAGTGATGTTTTTCATACGTTATAGGGACTTATCAAAAGTTTTGATCTTAGAGATCAGACCCCCACTGATCTCTAGAACGAGGGGAGAGAAGAACGAGCTTAGAGCGCCCTCTCCTTTTCAAGACGGGAAGACGTCTATGGGCTCTCTGTCTCCTGTCTGTCTCCTGCGCCCTAAGCTCACTCTTCTTTCCCCTTGTTCTACAGATTGGTTGGGAGTCTCAATGCTCAGACCCCCGCCGATCTAAACTCTTGATATGTCCCTATTACATATAGAAAGTTTAATGAAAGCACAGTGCCAGCTCCCTTCTCTGTCTCCGAAATAGGCGTTCCCATTCGCTGACAGCAAGCAGAGATTTGAGACAATGATGGGAAGTTAAAACTATATACAAGATTAAAAGAGTTCATACTTCCGGTCCAGCAAGCAACAGAAGTGGAGGAGAAGGGGGCTCAGTGCTGGAACCGGGGCGCAGATGACAGGTGCGTCTTTTTTTAACCCTTTCACCCTGGCTGCACATGGGGAAAAGGGTTCCTGGTCTCAGAAAACCCCTTTAAACATTATTTACATAAGCTGCAAAAATATTTAAAGAAAAATAGAAACTGGAGGATGAGAAGACGCAGTCAGTTGGGATATATTTGGGAGACGCACACGCCATGCCTGTTATGGTCTTCGTGGTATAACTGAATCCGAAAGTGAAAGTGTTCTGGGAATTACCAGCCACTGCCCTGTTACAGCCCTATTTTTAGGCTGTCAGAGAATTCCAGGATCAGGGAACAACATTCAGGAGACAGCGAGTCCTCCAAGAAGTTACGGCCCCGAAAATATGACTCCAAAACAGAGAACTGTCTAAAATGGACGTCGTAAGGAAACTCCTCTGCCTCCTGCTCCTCTCCCGCTCAGGTCAGTGCCATTCCTTCTCTTCAGGCCTCATGCACACGACCATATGTGTTCTGCGGTCCGAAATTCGCTTATCCGCAAAATACAGATGCGGTTCATGTACTGTCTGCATTTTTTTTTGGGGACCCATTGTCTTCAGTGTGTCCGTGGCTCACATCTGTGTGTTCTCCGCATCTATATGTTCGTTCCACAGAATGACAGAAGACGTCCTATACTTGTCTGCAAAAAATGTGGATACAACACGGACTTCAAAACGGATACCGTAATGTGCATGAGGCCTTATTCACAGGGAATAAACTAATCAATTTAACCCTAGAGGGGTCATGTTCCTCCCAGATGTTGCCCAGTGCACTGAATCCTGTCAGATGTGTTAACCCTTCATGATTCGTCATGGGTTTTGCTGTGATTTTGGGGCTGCAGTTGCGTTCTCACCCTCTTTATCCTCCAGGATAAAGCAAGGAGCGACTGACGACAAGAACGTACATCCCCCCACGGAATTATCCCTCATAACAGAAAGGATTTACAGCTGGTTGCTTTCAGTTTTATGTTATCAAAGAACAATCAATGTATAATGAAGAGATCTCTGCTTGCAGTCAGTGAATGAGAACATTGTTGACGAGTCGAAGGTCTCTGCTGAAAAGGTTATCCTCTACATGAGAAAAACATACTCCGCTATTCACTGACAGAAAGCAGTGATCTTGACAATGGATAATAATTGAAAGGCAAAATCTATTATACAAGGATTAGGCTTTATGTACATAGAACCAGAAAATCCCTTTAATCCTCAACATAAAAATGTGGCCAATTCCAGGGACTGTTATAAAATAAAAATGGAAAAAAAACTATACCCCCTATCGCTGCTGGCCTGTGTTTACTTGGACCGCTGCAGCCAATCACAGGCATCAGTGGTGTACAGCACGAGATATGGGAGCGTCCGCACTGTCGCTCCATTCAGACACTATGGCCATTATTGAGTGCTGCCGCCCTTGCAACTGAGCAGCAGAGCGCCGGGCACAAGGGAGGTGTGTTGGCTGGAGCTGGAGAGAATGGGAGTGGTGGCAGTGGCAATGGGGGTGGTTGTAGTCCTCATGGTGGCTAATCCGTCCAGTGCTGCCTAGGCTACACGTGCGGTGAGTGGAGGGGTCTAACCCTCGGGGCACACCCTGGACTTGATAATAAGTGGATAGGCAGTGGGGTGCCAGGCAGGAGAGCATGCAGATGGTGGAGAAAATGTGGCCCGTTTGGTTAGAATAAATAAGGTCTCTCTTTACTTAGTAGATGATGGGAGTTGCAGTACGAATACAAGCAATAGGCACAGTTCTCACATATTTCACAGAGTAGGTTCTAATGGTGGCTTTAATGATGGTCCTTCCCGAGTCCCTTTTAATAGGTACTGGAAATCTTTCCAAATTGACCATAGGAGTGCAATAACTCTCAGCATGCTTTCTGCAGTGAGCAGTCTGTGGGGTGCAGTCCTAGATCAGATGGCTAGTCCGTCTCAGAAGCGTGGCAGGTGCCAGCAGCAATTTACTCTTTCCACATGCAGTAAAGTCTAATGACATAAATGTGCTTTTACCTCACTGTCTCAGTCCAGCACAACCTCAACCATCTGTAAATGTTCAGTGTTTCCTTCCTTCAGGGGATAATAGAAACATAGAATGTGTCGGCAGATAAGAACCATTTGGCCCATCTAGTCTGCCCAATATACTGAGTACTATGGATAGCCCCCGGCCCTATCTTATATGAAGGATGACCTTATGCCTATCCCATGCATGCTTAAACTCCTTCACTGTATTTGCAGCTACCACTTCTGCAGGAAGGCTATTCCATGCATCCACTACTCTCTCAGTAAAGTAATACTTCCTGATATTACTTTTAACCCTTTGCCCCTCTAATTTAACACTATGTCCTCTTGTAGCAGTTTTTCTTCTGTTAAATCTTCTCTCCTCTTTTACCTTGTTGATTCCCTTTATGTATTTAGCAGTTTCTATCATATCCCCTCTGTCTTGTCTTTCTTCCAAGCTATACATGTTAAGGTCCTTTAATCTTTCCTGGTAAGTTTTATCCTGCAATCCATGTACCAGTTTAGTAGCTCTTCTCTGAACTATCTCCAGAGTACCAATATCCTTCTGGAGATATGGTCTCCAGTACTGAGCACAATACTCCAGATGAGGTCTCACTAGTGCTCTGTAGAGCGGCATGAGTACCTCCCTCTGTCTACTGGTAATGCCTCTCCCTATACACCCAAGCATTCTGCTAGCATCTCCTGCTGCTCTATGACATTGTCTGCCTACCTTTAAGTCTTCTGAAATAATGACCCCTAAATCCCTTTCCTCAGATACTGAGGTTAGGACTGTATCACAGATTTTATATTCTGCTCTTGGGTTTTTAAGCCCCAGGTGCATTATTTTGCACTTATCAACATTAAATTTTAGTTGCCAGATTTTTGACCATTCCTCTAGTTTTCCTAAATCCTTTTCCATTTGGTGTATCCCTCCAGGAACATCAACCCTGTTACAAATCTTTGTGTCATCAGTAAAAAGACACACCTTACCATCGAGGCCTTTTGCAATTTCCCTGATAAAGATATTAAACAATATGGGTCCCAGAACAGATCCCTGAGGTACCCCACTGGTAACAAGACCTTGCTCTGAATATACTCCATTGACTACAACCCTCTGTTGCCTGTCCCTCAGCCACTGCCTAATCTATTCAACAATATGGGAGTCCAAGCCCAAAGTGTCACAAGGGTATCAAGAGCCACGTCTGACTCCGTTATACCCGGGGTCAGGAAGTCGCAGCGGGTGGCTGCGCGCTCTATAGCTAAAGATCACGTTGTTTCTTAGTTATTGTTTTCTGTGTTTGCCTTGCTATCCTTTTTGTCTCACTCAGGGATCCGTAGCTTCTCCTCCTCAGCTGTTTCTTGTCTGCCACTCCCAACCTCCTTATATTCTCCCCTCACACTTCTCTAGTTGCCAATTATAGAGCTTCCTGCCTGGACATCTATACTGACCCACTGGAGTTGTGAATCCTGGTTGTCGTTCCAGAGTGCTACCCTCCGGATCCCTGTTGGGCTTATTGTTGTCTCCTGTTGTCGCCCACCTGGGATTATATGTTGAGTCCGTGTTGTCTGTCCTCCCCTTGGTGTTTTCCCTTAGAGCTAGTGGTGCGGACTAGTGTTCCCACCGCCCTGTTCACTATCTAGGGCTCAGCTCAGGGAAAGCCAGGGCTTTAGGCACGTGATCGGCGTACGGGTGAGGAACCCGTCTAGGGACGTCAGGGCAGCCAGGTGCCAGCCGCAAGGTGAGTCAGGGGTCACCACCTTCCCTCTCACTTGGGCAGGGCCTTCCTCGTTCCCTCCCTCTGTGTCACGTATGTGATAGCCACGCCGACCGTGATATTATAACTGGCCTTTACTTTTTGAGAAAAAAAAAATATATATATATAATTTTTTATTTGTTGTTTTTTTTTCTCTACTTAGAATCCAATATGGATCCTATTGATGCCTTGGCAGAACAGCTTCAAAGCCTGTCTTTGGAGGTGGCAGGATTGAAGGCGTCTGTTCTCCAACAACAGCAGCAAATGCAGCAGACCGCACCCCCAGAGGTTGCTATGGGTAACCAGGTTGTTACAGAACCCAAGGTTGCTCTTCCTGACAGATTTTCTGGGGGAAGGGACAAATTTGCGACGTTCCGTGAGGCCTGCAAATTATATTTTAAGTTGCGCCCTTACTCCTCAGGTCATGAAGAACAGCGGGTAGGGATTGTCATTTCCCTGCTTCAGGGGGATCCGCAATCCTGGGCGTTCTCGTTACCCCCTGGTTCTCAGGCTCTTCGGTCAGTGGAGGGATTTTTTGGGGCTTTGGGTCTCATATATGATGACCCTGACCGAGTCGCCCTGGCTGAGTCGAAGTTACGGAGACTCCTACAGGGAGATCGGTCAGCAGAGGAATATTGCTCAGAGTTCCGTAGGTGGGCGACGGATACTCAGTGGAACGACCCGGCTCTCAGGAGTCAGTTCTGCTCTGGGTTATCTGAAAGGGTTAAGGATGCACTGGCGCTGTATGAGACCCCCCTTTCCCTTGATGCTGTTATGTCCCTCTCTATCAGAATAGATAGACGTCTTAGGGAGAGATCGAAAGTTCCTGAGCAATTGGTTACCTCTCCCAAGCAACAGTCAGCCTGTACTGACTTAGATGAGCCTATGCAGCTAGGCGGAACTTCTCGTCAGGTCCGTCCTCCCGAGGTTCGCCGTAGGGGGGGGCTTGTTTTTTCTGTGGGGGGAAGGGTCATTTCATTAATGTCTGTCCCTCCTTTCTCAAAAACAAAAGACCGTCGGAAAACTACTAACCCCGGGCTGTGCGGAGGATGTCAGCCGGGGGGTATACGTTTCCTCCATACGAACATCTCAATTTGTGTTACCAGCGGTCATTGTTTTTGGTGTAAAGACGGAGTCTATTTCTTTTTTTCTAGACAGTGGAGCAGGGGTAAACTTGATTGATGCCCATTTTGCCCGCACTATGGGTTTGTCTCTCTGTACGCTGCAGAGACCTATTCCCGTATTCGCTATAGATTCTGCTCCTCTGTCTCAGAGAAACCTCACCCACATTGTTCGTAATTTACACCTTCGGGTAGGGGACCACCATAATGAGTGTCTTTCATGTTACGTTCTGGAGGGCCTTCCCTCTCCGGTGGTATTGGGTCTTCCCTGGTTGGTAGCGCACAATCCAGTGGTGGATTGGCAGGCCAGGGAGATATTGGAGTGGAGTGAGCAGTGCAGAGAGAATTGCTTAAATAGCAATTGCTTAATCGCCTCCATAGCTTCCCTACCTACATTTATTTCGGACTTTGAGGACGTTTTTTCTGAAAAGGGTTGTCAGAAGCTACCACCTCATCGTCCTTATGATTGCCCGGTTAACCTGATTCCCGGGGCAAAATTACCCAAGTCCAGGTTGTATAATCTTTCGGGTCCCGAGAGACAAGCCATGAAAGATTATATCTCCGAGAGTCTGGCTAAGGGACACATCAGACCCTCTTCTTCACCCGTGGCTGCAGGGTTTTTCTTTGTTAAAAAGAAAGATGGGGGCCTGCGTCCTTGCTTAGATTTCCGTGAGTTAAACCAGATAACCATCCGTGACCCATACCCTCTTCCTCTCATTCCTGACCTTTTTAATCAGATTGCGGGTGCTAAGTGGTTCTCCAAACTTGATCTTAGGGGGGCCTACAATCTGATTCGTATCAGGGAAGGGGATGAGTGGAAGACAGCTTTTAACACCCCTGAGGGGCATTATGAAAATCTAGTTATGCCTTTCGGTCTGACCAATGCCCCTGCTGTCTTCCAACATTTCGTTAATGATATTTTTAGTCATCTCATCGGCAGGTTTGTAGTCATATACCTAGATGATATCTTAATTTATTCGGCTGATCTGAAAACACATGAGGTGCATGTCAGGCAAGTACTGCAGGTCCTACGGACGAATAAATTATATGCGAAAATTGAAAAATGTGTCTTCGCCGTTCAGGAATTACAGTTCCTGGGATATCTATTATCTGCTTCAGGTTTCCGCATTGATCCTGGGAAGGTCCAGGCAATTTTAGATTGGGATCTTCCTGAGAACCTTAAAGCCCTACAACGGTTTTTGGGTTTCGCTAATTTCTATAGAAAGTTCATTAAAAATTATTCAGTGATCGTTAAACCCCTTACCGACATGACTAGGAAGAGGACGGATTTTTCCAAATGGTCTGACGCCGCTAAAGATGCATTTTCCTCTCTAAAGGAGAGGTTTACCTCGGCACCTGTTCTAATTCAACCTGATGTCTCCCAGCCTTTTATTGTCGAGGTAGATGCGTCAGAGGTGGGAGTGGGGGCTGTATTGTCTCAGGGTCCGTCTCCTGGCAAATGGCGTCCTTGCGCTTTCTTTTCCAAAAAATTATCTTCTGCAGAGAAGAATTATGATATTGGAAATAGGGAACTGTTGGCGATTAAACTGGCGCTTGAAGAGTGGCGTCACTTCTTAGAGGGAGCAATCCACCCCGTCACGGTGATTACGGATCACAAAAACCTTCTGTACCTAGAATCGGCTAAGCGTCTCACCCCTATACAAGCTAGGTGGTCGCTATTCTTTACCAGATTTAACTTTGTAATCACCTATCGTCCTGGGGCAAAAAATACCAAGGCAGACGCATTATCTCGTAGTTTCCCTGGAGGGGGTAATGTTTGTGATCCGGTACCTATTTTACAAAGAGGAGTGGTTGTCTCTGCTGTACACTCTGTTCTAGAGGGAAAGGTGTTAGAGGCTCAGGGGGACGCCCCGGCCTCTTGCCCCTCAGAGAAATAGTTTGTACCGTTAAACCTGCGTCTTGAATTATTAAAAGAACATCATAATTCGGCACTTGCTGGACACCCGGGTAGTAAAGCAACCTTGGAGCTATTATCTCGTCGTTTTTGGTGGCCAAGGTTGCGTCAGGATGTAATGGATTTCGTGTCTACTTGTTCTACTTGTGCACGCGCGAAAGTCTCTCATACACGTCCAGCAGGGTCTTTATTGCCACTTTTCATCCCCAATAGGCCATGGACACATCTGTCAATGGATTTCATCACTGACTTACCGTTGTCGGCGGGTAAAACAGTTATCTTGGTAGTAGTAGACAGGTTTAGCAAAATGGTACACTTTATTGCGCTACCCGCACTTCCTAATGCTAAAACTCTTGCTCAGGTGTTTATCAGTGAAATCGTTAAGCTTCACGGGGTCCCTTCCGATGTGGTTTCGGATCGGGGAACCCAGTTTATTTCTAAGTTTTGGAAAGCTTTTTGTTCCCGTTTGGGGGTTCACTTGTCCTTTTCCTCAGCTTTCCATCCTCAGTCGAATGGACAGACTGAGCGTACCAACCAAAACCTAGAAACATATTTAAGGTGTTTTGTGTCTGAAAACCAAGAGTTGTGGTCATCATATTTACCGTTAGCTGAGTTTGCCATAAATAATCATTATCAGGAGTCCACTGGCAAGTCACCATTCCTTGGTGCATACGGTTTTCATCCCCAATTTTGTACTTTCAAAGAGGGGGGGTCTTCTGGGGTTCCCGAAGAGGAAAGGTTTTCTTCGTCTCTTTCATCGGTATGGCAGAAGGTGCAAGTTAACTTGAAAAAGATGAGTGGTAAATATAAATGCATGGCCGATAAGAAACGGTCGCCAGGTCCGGACCTAGGAGTGAATGACTATGTGTGGTTGTCTACTAGGAATATTAAGTTGAAGGTTCCTTCTTGGAAACTGGGTCCTAGGTTCATTGGTCCCTATAAAATAGTAGCCGTCATTAACCCTGTGGCTTTTCGCCTGGAGCTACCTCAGACTTTTAAGATCCATAACGTCTTCCATAAATCGTTACTCAAGAAGTATGTTCCACCTCTAGAACCATCGCCGCTGCCACCTCCTCCTGTTATTGTGGCTGGTAATCTGGAGTTTCAAATAGCCAGAATTGTTGATTCTCGTCGGGTCCGCCGCTCTCTTCAGAATCTGGTGCATTGGAGGGGTTACGGTCCCGAGGAAAGAATGTGGGTTCCAGCGTCAGAGGTAAACGCCAACAGGTTAATTCAGACTTTCCATGCCTCTCATCCGGAGAGACCTGGTCCTGAGTGTCCGGAGGCCCCTCGTGAAAGGGGGGGTACTGTCACGAGGGTATCAAGAGCCACGTCTGACTCCGTTATACCCGGGGTCAGGAAGTCGCAGCGGGGGGCTGCGCGCTCTATATCTAAAGATCACGTTGTTTCTTAGTGATTGTTTTCTGTGTTTGCCTTGCTATCCTTTTTGTCTCACTCAGGGATCCGTAGCTTCTCCTCCTCAGCTGTTTCTTGTCTGCCACTCCCAACCTCCTTATATTCTCCCCTCACACTTCTCTAGTTGCCAGTTATAGAGCTTCCTGCCTGGACATCTTTACTGACCCACTGGAGTTGTGAATCCTGGTTATCGTTCCAGAGTGCTACCCTCCGGATCCCTGTTGGGCTTATTGTTGTCTCCTGTTGTCGCCCACCTGGGATTATATGTTGAGTCTGTGTTGTCTGTCCTCCCCTTGGTGTTTTCCCTTAGAGCTAGTGGTGCGGACTAGTGTTCCCACCGCCCTGTTCACTATCTAGGGCTCAGCTCAGGGAAAGCCAGGGCTTTAGGCACGTGATCGGCGTACGGGTGAGGAACCCGTCTAGGGACGTCAGGGCAGCCAGGTGCCAGCCGCAAGGTGAGTCAGGGGTCACCACCTTCCCTCTCACTTGGGCAGGGCCTTCCTCGTTCCCTCCCTCTGTGTCACGTATGTGATAGCCACGCCGACCGTGATACAAAGACTGCAATTTATTGATAAGCCTTCTATGTGGGACAGTATCAAAAGCCTTACTAAAGTCTAGATAAGCGATGTCTACTGCACCTCCTCCATCTATTATTTTAGTCACTCAATCAAAAAAATCAATAAGATTAGTTTGACATCTCCCTGAAGTAAAGCCATGCTGTTTTTCATCTTTCAATCCATGGGATTTTAGATGTTCCACAATCCTCTCCTTAAGTATGGTTTCCATAAGTTTTCCCACTATTGATGTCAGGCTTACTGGCCTATAGTTGCCCGATTCCTCCCTACTACCTTTCTTGTGAATGGGCACAACATTTGCTAATTTCCAATCTTCTGGGATGACTCCTGTTGCCAGTGATTGGTAAATAAATCTGTTAATGGTTTTGCTAGTTCACCTCTGAGCTCTTTTAATAGCTTTGGGTGTATCCCATCAGGTCCCTGTGACTTATTTGTATTGAATTTAGACAGCTGACTTAGAACCTCTTCCTCTGTAAAGACACATGCATCAAAAGATTCATTAGTCTTCTTTCCTAACTGAGGTCCTTTTCCTTCATTTTCCTTTGTAAAGACTGAACAGAAGTATTCATTGAGGCAGTCAGCTAGTTCGTTATCTTCTTCCATTTACCTTCCTTCTTTTGTTTTTAATTTTGTAATTCCTTGTTTTAGTTTAATCTTTCATTTATGTATCTGAAGAATGCCTTATCGCCTTTTTTTCCTGACTGAGCTAATTTCTCTTCTGCCTGTGCTTTAGAAGCTCTTATAACTTGTTTGGCCTCTCTCTGCCTATAATCTTTTTGTTTTTAATGATTTTGGCCACTTCAGCTGAGTACCACAGTGGTCTCTTCCTTTTTTTGCTTTTACTGACAAGCCTAATGCAATTTTCTGTTGATTTCAATAGTGCCTCTTTTAAGTAGTCCCATTTCTCCTGGACTCCAATGAAACTGTTCCAATCTGACTCGTATACCACTAATCTAATTTTAGAAAAGTCAGTTTTTCTAAAATCTAAAACTTTTGTTTTTGTGTGGTGTGACTCAGTCACTGTACTTATAGTAAACCACACTGTCTGGTGATCACTAGATCCCAAGCTTTCCCCTACAGTTATATCATATACCAAATTCCCATTTGTGAATACTAAATCTAAAATGGCCTCCTTCCGGGTTGGCTCCTCAACTACTTGCTGTAGAAATAATCCCAGTACGGAATTTAGAATATCTGTACTCCTGGCAGAACTAGCTATTTTGGTTTTCCAGTTTACATCTGGAAGATTGAAGTCTCCCATAATGATAACTTCCCCCTTCAATGTCATTTTAGCTATTTCCTCAACTAGTAGATCATCTAATTCTTTGACTTGGCTAGGTGGTCTATATATCACACCTACACGAGTTACCTTATGATTATCAAGCTGCAAGGTAACCCAAACTGACTCTAAATTGTTCTCATTAACTTGTATCAAATTAGATTTTATGCTGTCTTTCACATACAGGGCCACCCCTCCCCCTTCTTGCCTTCTCTGTCTTTCCTGTATAGAGAGAACCCTGGTATTGATATATCCCAGTCATTACTCCCCTTGAACCACGTCTGAGTAACAGCCACTACATCTATATTCTCAGATGCCATTATAGCCTCAAGTTCATTGATCTTATTCCCTAAACTGCGAGCATTTGTAGATAAGAATCTGAGCTTGTCATTTCTTAACCTTTGTGCTACTGGCATCTTCTGGCATTGTTCCGGGGGGCAGTCGGACTGCTGGATTATCACTCTTTTGCCCCCCTTTCCTAGTTTAAATGCTCCTTAGAAAATACTTGGAACTGTTCACCGAGGACATTCGTTCCTTTGAGAGAAAGATGCAAACCATCTTTCTTGTACAGTTCTTTTCCATTCCAACAAGAGCTAACATGAGACACAAAGCCAAACCCTTGGTTCCGACACCATTCACCAAGCCATACATTGAATTCCTTAATGCGCATCTTCCTGTCATGCTGAAGGTTATGCACAGTCAAAACTGCAGAGAATGACACAGTTGATGCAACCTCCCGTATATCCTTTCCAAGCGTGTGAAAAGCTTCTTTCACCTTTGAAACCTCATTGCAAGCCAGATCGTTTGTCCCAAGATGGACAATAACATCCACTTCCCTTTCCTGCTTTGCTTGCCTAACAATATTAAGGATCCGTCGTCTATCCCTGCTAGCGGTAGCACCAGGGACACATCTCACAACACCATTCTCCTCAAACTTCACACCTCTTATGATGGAATCGCCCACCAACAGCTGCTTACTATCAGTCCTCACCTTCTCCTTTTTGTCTTTGGCTGCAGTCTTGCATACTTTAGGCATGGGAGATGATTGTTTCTCACCCACTGTGCTTGAGCCATCCGCCATGTTGCTCTTGCACTCTGAAAGTGCTGCAAATGAATTATGGAGAGCCACAGACTGTGGGACATGTCTTCTATCCACAACTCTCAGTCTACCAGAACCTACAGTAACCCATCTTCCATTTCTAGAGGGCCTCTGTGGCAGTGGCATTGCAATGTTCTCAGCCTGAGTTTGTTTAATGGTTAATTTACAAATCTCATATTTCAAAAAGGTATTTCCTGCTGCATTATGGAGAGCTGTCTACAGATCAGACAGTATCCAAACCTCTGAAGAGTGGAACCTGAAATAAAAGCACAACAATTCCTGCACAGAACCAGGTCTGCCATTGCAAAGAGGTGAAATTTTTTTAGACAAACAAATCTTACTTGTTTACATTGTATCCACCTCCAGATTACCTTCTGAGTATCTCCTGAATATCTCCAATGCACTTGCAGACCAGCACTTGATTAGCAGCAAGCTATAATAATCCTTAGTAAAGTTGCTTTCTGGCAGTTTGCCACTCTCCGAAATGGTGTTTTCCTGGAAACGAGTTCTCCTCAGGGCTACATGGAAGTGCAAACCAAAGCAGGACTTAGCTCAAACTTAGGTCTCATGCACACAAACGTATTTTCTTTCTGTGTCCATTCCGTTTTTTTTGTGGACCGTATACAAAACCATTCATTTCAATGGGTCCGCAAAAGAATTATTGGTTGCTATGGGCAACTAAGCCAGTTCTACTTTACACCAGTTTGATAAATCTCCCCCATAGTACTTAGATCATCTCAGTAAACAGCTTTTAAAGTGTGAATCATAGCAGTAACCCTTTAGCAGTGAACCAGCGGATCACAGCACATACTCAACCACCACTCCCCTCGGTCGGGGTACACAGCATATTCTTGGGATTGGTTGGGGTCCCAGCAATCAGACACTTTTCACCTGTAGATATGTGATTAGCTTTTATCTATTTACCTTGATTTCTTTTTCCCCACTACGGTTAAAATTATATAAGGCAAATATTCAAAGATGAGTCATAAAATGAAAAACTACGGACAGACGAATTGATAACATTGACTGTCTTATGCCATAGCTCTCTTGCTGGCATAGATTTAGATAATTTTCTACGGCAAAAACTGCTGTAGAAAATTATGTCAGACAGGCTTGCGGGTCGCCCTCTTCCCCGCCCACACCACGCCACCTTTTTTAGAACTGGCGTACTTGGTGTGGAAGAAGTCGCAGATTTGTCTGTAAATCCCCTTTGCGACTGAATCTGCGACAGATATACACAAAAAAAGTGGCGTAATATATGGTCATAAATGATCCCCCATAGTTTTTGAATGTGTTTGAAGCAAGAAAATAAGCAAGAATAAGAATCTGAGTCAGGCCGAATGCACACGGCCGTGAGCGGTCCGTGGTAACACGGCCTGGATTCCTGCTGAGAGCAGGAGCACACGGCGTCATTGGTTGCTATGACGCCGTGCGCTCCTGCTCTCAGCAGGAATCCAGACCGTGTTACCACGGACCGCTCACGGCCGTGTGCATTCGGCCTAACGATGAGAAGGGCCAAGATATGTAGACAACTAGGCCAGAGCATCTCCAAAATTGCTGGTGTTGTGGGGTGCACCTGGTATGCATTGATTAGTAACTATGAAAAGTGGTCCAAGGAAGGATGTGGTCATGGCTGCCTAAGACGCACCTCTGCACGTGGGGAGCGAAGACTAACCAGTCTGGTCCGTTCCCACAGAAGAGCAGCAGGGCTCTGTAAGAGGCCATATAGCTGTAGATCAGCCGGAGCGTCCATACACAACCCTGTCCACTGCTGAAAGCGCCTACAGTTGGCGCATGCTCATCAGAACTGACCCATGAAGCAATGGAAGTTGTGGCCCAGACAGTAGTAGTGGATCACACAGTCTAGGTATGTTCACACATTGTAGTAGAGAAGTCCACAATGGTTTTTTGCAGCGCTTCTGCATAAAAAAAATGCAAGAAAAACTGCATGTAAGGCTCCATTCACATGACCACATTTGTGGTCCGCATCCAACCCACATTTTTTGCGTATCAGATTGCGGACCTATTCATTTTAATGGGGCTGCAAAACATGCATCCATATGTCCGTTCCACAGCTCCACAAAAAAGAACATGTTTTGTCCATTATGCGGACAAGAATAGGCATTATTACAGTGGGTCTTCAAAAAAAAGCAAACTCTACAACACGGACATCATCGGAATTTTTTTGCGGACCACAAAATACATATGGTCATGTGAATGCACCCTAACAATGAACAAAGAAAAGCCATAATGGAAGCAACCAACAATTATATGGACAAAGTCTTACACTAAAATCTCGGACTATCGACTTTGTATTTAATGCGTAAGTGAATGGCTTGTCCATGTCCGAGAGCTGATATGTTACATTTTTTGTGTGCGTTACTACATTTCAGTAACAGAAGGTGATTATCTAATGACTATAGACACGTTCTTGTCCACAGTGTCGTCGCTTCAGCTGACTGGACCGTCCGTACATGCAGCCAGGCTGGGATCTGACGCTCTGGTTCCTTGCTCGTTCACAGTGGATAAACCTCCTGTAGATCCCAATCATCTAACAATCTACTGGAGATTTCTAGAAAAGGAAATCCTGAGCTATGATAAAACTGTGAGGACGACATCTTCTAGATATTCTCTGAGCACAGAAGCATTGATGGCCGGGAATGCCAATCTGACTATTTCTAATATACGAATACCCGATGGGGGAATGTACAAGTGTTCAGTGATGTACGGCTCAGAGAAGAAGGAGAAGGAGCTCCGGCTGGACAGTGGAGGTGAGTCAATTGTTTCCAAGAAACTGACAACATAACTCGTTGCAGTCACCCAATAAGTAAAAGGGGTTTTACATAAAGTAAAACCTTCGTAAGACAACCACCCAGACGGCATTAAAATTTGGTCTTCTACAGAAGTTGGACGGTATTTAATATGTCATGGAACTGAGGATCTGTCACAGAAAATATGGTTTAGATAGACAGATGGCCTTCTCAAAGACTTTATGGACAAGGTTCACAAACTGCAGTGCAGGATCCATCACGAGAAGGACACCGATGGCGCCCAAATGAACCGACTGACTATAATGGGGCTGGCCAGGTTTCCATTATGGAGTTCGTCAGTTTATTATAAAAAATTAAGAACAAAGCAGCATGGTGCGCTACAGTATTTGTTCTACTTTTTAGGACTCCTAATAGAGTATCCAATGCAGATGTGAACCTAGCCTAACATACAGTACTTTGGGTTCCCAATCTTCACCATGCACACCTATACAATACATAGTAATGGCATACTCACAGGTTGTGACACAGCCGCACGAGGAATACCCTCTCTTCAAAAAGTGTCTACATGATACTGCTGTACATGCTGATATACAGTATGATGGATAACTGAATTGCCACTATAGTATCTCATTTTATCCACGGCAGATGAACCACATGTGGGGCCCAATGGAAAGCTACCATCACAAGCGTCCCCCAATTTTGCTTAGACTGTTTGCACCTCTTGAACCACCAAGCTTAGAACCTCCTAGTGAGAGGAACCATTAGGCTTTCATTTAACTACAAAGCTTGTGCCATAACTGTAACCAAAATGTTCATACTGGACTGTAGCCACCAAGCATCTGTGCCTCACATTATAATCTCCAAACATCTGTCAAGACCTGGAAGGCTTGCACCTGTAATGACATCTAAAATCTGGTGAACCTAATGGAGAGTGTAGAACCCACCAGCACTAGCTGGTATATATGAGTATTTTCCCAGTTTCATTATCTATGACTACAAATAATATAAAACATTGACCAAATTACATGTGAGCAAGGTGCACATGGTACTGGCTTGGTATTATACATTGCTATGAGTTGGAACCACATCTGGTTTTTAGATGTGTGAAGAGAAGACGGCAGGGCCCTGTAATAAGTGGAACCTGTGGTGGTCCTGGTACGGATTTTGCATTATAGTGAAATACTGTGTAATGGGCCTGATCTACCTTCTGTTGCATCAGGAGGTCATCACTCTTCATGGACATTAGCATGGTAATATATTAATGATATATGATGCATATGTCTTTCAGCTCCTCCGCAGGTGACAATCACAGGTAAAACAGTTGTACTGAATAAGAAGAGCGTCCTGCGCTGCTCCGTCACTGGATTCTACCCGGTGGACCTTGATATTAAATGGTTCAGGGGCTCGGAGATGCTGAGTGATGTCACTATAGATGAGCCCTCGAGGAACCCAGACAAGACGTACAATGTGAACAGCACCGTAACTATAATACCTACTGAGGAGGACATGGAGCAGATCTTCTCATGTAGAGTCCGTCATTTCTCTCTTGAGCAACCGATACAGGTAGACTTCAAGCTGAAATATAAGGGTGAGTTACTACTAATATCAATTTCTCCACAAGTAAATACTGAATGTTGGATATTGCCATAGACTAGCATTTTGGTTTGTGTTACAATCCATTTTTCTTTCTTTTCATAGAAATACTACACACACCAGGCTCTCACTTATTAGACTTATTAGGCACATATTCACGTGGGTGTAATTTACATCCTCGTGCCGTCTGTTTGTGCAATGGGCTTCTATTCCATTTGTTCACACTAACCAAGAATCCATGCCTATTCTGGTCCATGTCTCACGGAACATGGATCTAGCGACAATTGGAGACAATTGTGTTTTACGAGAACCTATAATACTCCTTTAAACTCACAGGCAGCTAATGTTCTTGGTGTGGACTTCTATCTCAATCATTTCAACCATTCTCTACAGAGCAGATTATATCAGCAATGTCCATGGTATGTCATATTTTAAACAATTCTAGATAAACAGTATTCGGAATCCACAGAAATTCTTTCTTCCTACAATGAGACATTGTTGTTTGTTTGCCATTACGTGGTTTTTGGATCTGCAACAATCGATCCATTTCTAAAATCTAACTTGTACCATTTTTCTCAGATTACAGAATTGGGGTAAATTAAAGTACATAACAGCCAAGTGATTTTCTGGGGGATTAGAGACATTTGTATTCTTTGTGGGTTGTCCTTAACCTGTCATTATAAATCTATCACAGTAATGACCTCAGTGTACTGCTCTAATAAAGCTATACAATAAGGTACAAATATTCCCCTGAAGAGTCCCCCAAAGGACCAAACAGGGTGGATAAGCCAGCGCTTCATAGTTATGTGGAGTCACATGGTATATCACATGATCCCTCTCAGCCATCCAAGAGCTCTGAAATATTATTCAGTCTAAGACTCCCGCCCCTGAGGAGTCTACAAGAAACATCCACTACATTTACAAACATCGGAGTCACAATTCTGAAAATTTGCCACACAAGCTTTTACTGACAATTGTGCCGATTATGAAGACTTCATTCTTTATAATTTTTTTTCACCTTTTTCATTTACTTCCACAGAAGAAAACCAAACTGTGATCATTATCACATGTATCATTGCTGTTTTGTGTGTGATTATCATCATTGCCATCTTTATGTGGACAAGACAATACTATAGAAAAGGTACCTCAACCACTGAACAACATTTCATTCGTAGGTCCGACTCCTATACTGGGCTGAAATGCACGGGCACCAAGTACCATTTGCATCATTATGGAAAACAGAAAGATTTCCCATAATTTAGATGATTATTATTTTTCACTCCATTTTGGACCAAACCTTTATTTTTGGTTGAATAATTCATTGACTTTAAAGGGTTTCTGTCACCACACTTTTCACTATTAAACAGGCTGACATACATGTGCAAATGTCACCTGAATTTAACTCTATTTATTATTTTCAGTGTGCCCCAGATTTTGTGCAATTATAACTTTTATTGTATGCTAATTAGCCTCTAGGAGCGGGGGGGGGGATTTGCACCTGCTCCTAGAGGCTCCATTCGCTCACCTCTTTCCACTCCCTTCTACTCTTGATTGACAGGGCCAGGCCAGCATTGGTCTCCTCCTGCCGGCCCTGTCTGCCAGGGAAATCTGGCGCCTGCGCTGTCCCGTTCAGTATTCGGCAGTGAGGAATCCGGCGAGCGTCCTCCCCTCACAGCGCCTGCGCCGAATACAGAACGGAATAGCGCAGGCGCGAGATTTCCCTGGCAGACAGGGCCGGCAGGGGGAGACCAACGTTGGCCTGGCCCTGTCAATCAAGAGTAGAAGGGAGTGGAAAGAGGTGAGCGAACGGAGCCTCTAGGAGCAGGTGCAACTCCCCCCCCCCCCTGCTCCTACAGGCTAATTAGCATATAATAAAAGTTATAATTGCACAAAAACCGGGGCACACTGAAAAAAAAGAATAGCAGAGTTAAATTCAGGTGACATTTGCACATGTATTATGTCAGCCTGTTTAATAGTGAAAAGTGTGGTGACAGAAACCTTTTAATTAGCTTTCCAAGAAAATGCAGAACCTTTACCCTCCACTGTTTGGCTTATAATTCAACGGTTTCATATCGCTTATGTTGGTAGCACATCTATTGGTAATAGAGTGTTATAATGGGGGAGGTCTACCTGAACTGTTAAACCCTCTACATATTCTCCTCCATTTTATTCATTTCTGTATTTGCAGTTAAACCCCAGCTGTCACAAGCAGTGATAAGACGTCTCATGGACACTGGAGAGATCAAGTATGTGCTCAACCTGGAGAAATTTCGACCTAAAAAGATCAGGATTGTATGGACATGTGGAGTGGGAAGACCTGAAAAAGTCCTGCAATTCACTGAATCAGTGTCAGATAATCCTGACAGAACCTACAGCGTCTCCAGTGAGGTCAGAATTCCTGAGGAACGTCACAAGGATCCAGGGTTCAGAGTCCGAGTGACCTGGGACCATGACTCGATGGAGGAAGCAGAATCCAGGGAGCTCTCTATCCGAGACTCAGGTGAGAAGAGATATATGGCGTCTTATATAAGAATCCCTGGGATGTGTGCACCCATATACCGGTAGCTCCTTTCTTATACCATACTATAGATTGGGGGCAAGTTATATAACATACCCCTCACATCAAGAGCATAGCTATAGGGGAAGCAGGGGAAGTGGCTGCTTTGGGGCCCGAACTAAAAAGGGGCCCATCCAGGAGGAGGACTAAAACATTTTATTGGAAGGGCCCCCTGAATAGTATAAAATGACATTATATACCGCAACATGACATACAGTATATACATGTAGGAAACGGGCTGAGCGGCTGCTGGGCCTCGTCTGAGAGGGATCTTGACTAGCCACAGGAGTGGAGGTTGCACGAGAGGAGCGGGTTGTAAGGAAGCTGCTGGTGTGTGTGTGTGGGGGGTTGACCCTTTCAAAAATTTGCTGTGGGGCCCAGTCATTTCTAGTTACACCATTGTGTCACATGATGCTAAATACCAGCTGGTCTGGGCACCTCTATATCCTGTATTACTGTTAGGTGACATGTTGTTGGCTCTGTAATGGGTAATTTACTGTTTTGTCAACATACATTTACTATTCAGATAAACAGGACTCCGCAAGGTACATGGTATAATATATATGTGTGGTGTATACACACTGATATTGTATGTGATGTCACATCTTGTTCTGTAGATTACAGATGGACGCCAGTTGTAGAAGAGATCCAGATTCCCCGTCTACTTCATGACACCCCGGCCACCCTGCAGTGTAATATCTCGGAGTATTTCCCGGATGCAGTCACTGTGAGATGGAGGAGACGTGCTGGAGATGAGATCTATGAAGAGACGGAGAACCAGAGGATAACATCCGGGAGAGCGGCCGATAACACCTATAACTGTACCTCCAGTCTGACCATCACCCCCACACTGGAGACACATCAGGGGGCAGAATATATATGTCTGGTGGAGCATCCCACCCTGGAGAAACCCATAATGAAAACCACTGGGAGGCTACAAGTCACTGGTGAGTATGTAGACCTAAAAGGGAATGTCCAAGAGATTTACAAATTAAACTAGTTTCAGCAAATATCATAAAATAACCTGTTACACTCCCCTGCACTCTTGGAGAGATGCTCCAGTGGTCCCCACCGATCTCCACATGAACTGTGCAGCCAATCGTTGACTTCTGTTTGATGCTTGTAAAAGAATGCCTGCACTTGGAAGAGTATGACATATTACTGCAATATCACACGCAGCGGATACCTCATCCAGCCAGTGGATTGGACACTACAGATGTGCAGTGTTTCATCTGAATGTGGCTGCCACAAAAGCTGGCCGTGGCCTAAAAGTGTGCTTGTATGTGTACGAGGGTAAAAGCGCGCCTGCGTAAATGCTTGTCTGTGTGTACAAAATATGTGTGTGTAAAAGCATGAATGTGAATGTTTCACCAATCTTCTGCTATTAGCTACATCATCTTCTACAAATGTTTGCTCGTCACTTGTGTCACCCTCACCTGTCTCGTGTGCAGGTCCCTGACCTCTCGCAACATGTGCTCCCACCTGACTGTCATCATTGGTAGTTGCACACCTAAAGGAGTCTGCAGCGGACTTCTCCTCCAAGTCTGGGCTGCCCTTTAACTTCTGACGGTCCTCACAAAGCTCATCGTCGCTGAAAAGAGGAGCAGAGCCAGTGGCCATCATTACCTGGTTAGGAGAAAGAGCAGGAAAAGCAAAAGGCAGGTTCAGGACAGGTGAGGGCATAGAGGCAGTTCCTGGGCCATGCTGACTAAGTGTGGTGTCAGAGGAACCCACTGATTGATTCTTGGCTGTGTGTATCTGTTGTCACCTGAGATGATGTTGAAGAGCGAGTCAACCATTCCAGTACAGCTGAATTGTTGGTCAAAACACGACCGCTGGATGACAGTGGCAGCTCTGACCTGTTGCTGCTACCACTCTCCCCCCTTCTTCTGCTGCTACTTGTGCCGGCTACAGCAACATTTTTGCCACTGCCCATTCCTTTGGACTACCCAGGCAACTGTCTGTTGTCACCTGAGATGATGTTGAAGAGCGAGTCAACCATTCCAGTACAGCTGAATTGTTGGTCAAAACACGACCGCTGGATGACAGTGGCAGCTCTGACCTGTTGCTGCTACCACTCTCCCCCCTTCTTCTGCTGCTACTTGTGCCGGCTACAGCAACATTTTTGCCACTGCCCATTCCTTTGGACTACCCAGGC
Source organism: Bufo bufo (assembly GCF_905171765.1). Taxonomy (NCBI): domain Eukaryota; kingdom Metazoa; phylum Chordata; class Amphibia; order Anura; family Bufonidae; genus Bufo; species Bufo bufo. Next base: position 14,220,064 of record NC_053395.1, read on the forward strand.
AACTGTCTGTTGGCCATAGTGTAAAGTAACTGGAATTTGAGCCTTGATTCTAATAAAAGGAATATTCCAGAAGCTCTTCCTGTGGTGACTGCGGTTTGTTACTGTGACTCTACAAGCGATCCTGGCCGGGGGAGTTTAGCCTTTGGGTGTTTTATGCTTATCCCTTAGACTATCTTCCCCTGTGAAGTGAGTTACTTATATGTATAATTTTATTTATTATATCCATATTTTATTTTATTTATTGGCTTGTGGTTATATATACCTACACTGCGTGCAGAATTATTAGGCAAATTAGTATTTTGACCACATCATCCTCTTTATGCATGTTGTCTTACTCCAAGCTGTATAGGCTCGAAAGCCTACTACCAATTAAGCATATTAGGTGATGTGCATCTCTGTAATGAGAAGGGGTGTGGTCTAATGACATCAACACCCTATATTAGGTGTGCATAATTATTAGGCAACTTCCTTTCCTTTGGCAAAATGGGTCAAAAGAAGGACTTGACAGGCTCAGAAAAGTCAAAAATAGTGAGATATCTTGCAGAGGGATGCAGCACTCTTAAAATTGTAAAGCTTCTGAAGCGTGATCATCGAACAATCAAGCGTTTCATTCAAAATAGTCAACAGGGTCGCAAGAAGCCTGTGGAAAAACCAAGGCGCAAAATAACTGCCCATGAACTGAGAAAAGTCAAGCGTGCAGCTGCCAAGATGCCACTTGCCACCAGTTTGGCCATATTTCAGAGCTGCAACATCACTGGAGTGCCCAAAAGCACAAGGTGTGCAATACTCAGAGACATGGCCAAGGTAATAAAGGCTGAAAGACGACCACCACTGAACAAGACACACAAGCTGAAACGTCAAGACTGGGCCAAGAAATATCTCAAGACTGATTTTTCTAAGGTTTTATGGACTGATGAAATGAGAGTGAGTCTTTATGGGCCAGATGGATGGGCCCGTGGCTGGATTGGTAAAGGGCAGAGAGCTCCAGTCCGACTCAGACGCCAGCAAGGTGGAGGTGGAGTACTGGTTTGGGCTGGTATCATCAAAGATGAGCTTGTGGGGCCTTTTCGGGTTGAGGATGGAGTCAAGCTCAACTCCCAGTCCTACTGCCAGTTTCTGGAAGACACCTTCTTCAAGCAGTGGTACAGGAAGAAGTCTGCATCCTTCAAGAAAAACATGATTTTCATGCAGGACAATGCTCCATCACACGCGTCCAAGTACTCCACAGCGTGGTTGGCAAGAAAGGGTATAAAAGAAGAAAATCTAATGACATGGCCTCCTTGTTCACCTGATCTGAACCCCATTGAGAACCTGTGGTCCATCATCAAATGTGAGATTTACAAGGAGGGAAAACAGTACATCTCTCTGAACAGTGTCTGGGAGGCTGTGGTTGCTGCTGCACGCAATGTTGATGGTGAACAGATCAAAACACTGACAGAATCCATGGATGGCAGGCTTTTGAGTGTCCTTGCAAAGAAAGGTGGCTATATTGGTCACTGATTTGTTTTTGTTTTGTTTTTGAATGTCAGAAATGTATATTTGTGAATGTTGAGATGTTATATTGGTTTCACTGGTAAAAATAAATAATTGAAATGGGTATATATTTGTTTTTTGTTAAGTTGCCTAATAATTATGCACAGTAATAGTCACCTGCACACACAGATATCCCCCTAAAATAGCTAAAACTAAAAACAAACTAAAAACTACTTCCAAAAATATTCAGCTTTGATATTAATGAGTTTTTTGGGTTCATTGAGAACATGGTTGTTGTTCAATAATAAAATTAATCCTCAAAAATACAACTTGCCTAATAATTCTGCACTCCCTGTATATATGCTGCCATAACTGAGGTTTTGAACCCACTTTTACTAACTGTTGATATATACAGACTGTTCCTCTAATAACGCACGGCCGTTCTTCTATTCACGGACCATATATACTTCTTAAAAATGTACTCTAGACATTATAAGATCTATTCAGCCTCCTCTTATCATACTTCATTTCACACAGATGATTGGAGCCTATTTTGTGGCTGGGTTCATTTCTTGTGTTTTTTTTTCCCGTTTGCTTTATCAGTACTACAGAACACCAGTGACTGACTGCCTGCTGTCTCTAACATCATATCGTCTCTATATCTGAAACAGAATCTTTCAAATAGTAAACTACTGGTGTTTTCTCCGTCTACTAACGTACCTAAACCTGATATCTCTCCATTCCAGGGTGTTGCACCACCATCACCTAGGCAGCATGTCTTTCCTTTACCGCTTATATTTTATCGCTTGCCCTCTCATGCTGCCTGCACCTTAAAAAATATCTCTAGAATCTGCCCCTTTCTGATTGTGGAAACAACAAAAACTCTCATTGTCTCCCTGATCCATTCCCATCTTGATTACTGTAACTCATTGCTAATTGGTCTCCTCCTCACCAGACTATCCCCACCCCAGACCCTCCACAATTTATCCTGAACACAGCAGCCTGGCTCATTCATCTGTCTAAGCGTTACTTCAATGCCTCCGCCCTGTATCAGTCATTGCACTGGTTAGCCATACAGTACAGGATTCAAGTTAAAGTGCTCATTCTCACCCACAAAGTCCTCCACAGTGCTGCACCCCCTACATCTCTTCCCTCATTTCGGTCTACCCCCCTACCCGTGCTCTTTGTTCAGTCAATGATTTACTACTAACATCCATCATAATCCGAACCTCTCACGACCGTCTCCAAGACTGAGCTGCATCAGTTCTCTGGAATGCCCTCCCCCAGGCAATTAGGTTAATTCATAACATCCACAGTTTTAGGCGCTTCCTAAAAACATGCATCCCCTGATCTAACTCTTCCCCCTTCACTGTAGCCCCACACCACCCTTCAGCATCATTCTTCCGAACCTGATCTATCGCCAAATATGGAAGCGCTCATTAGTTACTTGTCTGCCCTAGGCGGGTGCCTACCCTTGCCTACCTGTCGCCCCGGCCCTTGTTACTGTATCTATGTACCAAGCTTTGTTCTGTTAGTGTATCTATGTACTGAGCTTTGTTCTGTTAGTGTATCTATGAAGTGAGCTTGGTTCTGTTAGTGTATCGATGTACTAAGCTTGGTTCTGTTAGTGTATCTATGTACTGAGCTTGGTTCTGTTAGTGTATCTATGTACTGATCTTGGTTCTGTTAGTGTATCTATGAAGTGAGCTTGGTTCTGTTAGTGTATCTATGTACTGAGCTTGGTTCTGTTAGTGTATCTATGTACTGAGCTTGGTTCTGTTAGTGTATCTATGTACTGATCTTGGTTCTGTTAGTGTATCTATGAAGTGAGCTTTGTTCTGTTAGTGTATCTATGTACTGAGCTTGGTTCTGTTAGTGTATCTATGTACTGAGCTTGGTTCTGTTAGTGTATCTATGTACTGAACTTGGTTCTGTTAGTGTATCTATGTACTGAGCTTTGTTCTGTTAGTGTATCTATGAAGTGAGCTTGGTTCTGTTAGTGTATCTATGTACTGAGCTTGGTTCTGTTAGTGTATCTATGTACTGAGCTTGGTTCTGTTAGTGTATCTATGTACTGAGCTTGGTTCTGTTAGTGTATCTATGTACTGAGCTTGGTTCTGTTAGTGTATCTATGTACTGAGCTTGGTTCTGTTAGTGTATCTATGTACTGAGCTTGGTTCTGTTAGTGTATCTATGTACTGAGCTTGGTTCTGTTAGTGTATCTATGTACTGAGCTTGGTTCTGTTAGTGTATCTATGAAGTGAGCTTGGTTCTGTTAGTGTATCTATGTACTGAGCTTGGTTCTGTTAGTGTATCTATGTACTGAGCTTGGTTCTGTTAGTGTATCTATGTACTGAGCTTGGTTCTGTTAGAGTACCTAAGTACTGATTTTGATTCTGTTACCATATCTATATGCTGTGCTTGGTTTTGTTAGTGTATCTAAGTTATGTACTTGGTTTTCTTAATGTATCTAAGAACTGTGTTTGGTTATGTTAGTGTATATTAGTATTGTTTCTTTTACCATATCAATGTAGAAAGTTTGGTTCTGTGGTACAGTATGTCTGCAGAAGCACTGGTTCAATCACTGTATCTACAGTGCCTTGCAAAAGTATTGCAAGTATCACAACCTGGAATTAACATGGATTGTTTGAGGATTTGCATCATGTAATTTACAGAACATGCCGACAACTTTGAAGATTTTTATTTTATTGTGAAGCAAACAACAAATAGGACAAAGTAACAGAAAAAGTCAATGTGCATAACTATTCACCCCCTAAAGTCAATACTATGTAGAGCTCCCTTTTGTGGCAATCACAGCTCCAAGTCGCTTTGGATAAGTCTCGATGAGCAGTTGCCACATCTGACCACTGGGATTTTTGCCCATTCCTCCTTGTAGAACTGCTCCAGCTCCTTCAGGTTGGATGTTTGCGCTTGTGAACCGCAATCTTTAAGTCTGACCACAGATTTTCTATTGGATTGAGATCTGGGCTGTGACTCGGCCATTCCAACACATTTACAGGTTTCCCCTTAAACCAGTCAAGTGTTGCTTTAGCAGTGTGTTTGGGGTCATTGTCCGGCTGGAAGGTGAACCTCCGTCCTGGCCTCAGGTCACGCACAGAGTGGGGAAGGTTTTTCTCAAGAATATCCCTGTATTTGGCACCATCCATCTTTTCCTCAACTCTGACCAGTTTCCCAGTCCCATCCCCCAGCATGATGCTGCCACCACCATGTCTCACTGTGGGGATGGTGTTCTTTGGGTGATGTGATGTGTTGGGTTTGCGCAGAAATAACGTTTTCTTTAATGCCCTCCTTGCCCGATCCATGAGTTTTGGTGGGCGGCCGTCTCTTGGCAGGTTTGCTGTTGTGCCATGTTCTTTCCATTTGGTTATGATAACTGCGATATCTCAGCAGAACCGCACACAACTACCGCACAATACAAATGCACTATATAGAAAGTATATTATAAGTATATCACACCCCTCAGTATATCACACCTATCTATAGCACACCTATACCAGTCCTTAAAAGGACTTTTGTGGCCCTATTAGCTAGTGTTTGGTGTCCCTAACAGCCTGTCCCTGCTCCACACAGCAACCTCTCCCTACACTGGCAAAAGACTGAATGTAAAATAGCGGCCAGATCGGGTTTATTTATAAGGTAGGGGGCGTGTCCATGCGCTGAAACGTCTCAATTGGCTGTCCTGTACCACCTGATGGATGTGTCATGGGTCAAAGTTCTGCACAATGTAAAAGAATATGACGCCGGCGGACATCGCCATATGTTCGCCCGTTCGGCGAACCGTGAACAAGCAAAGTTCGCCGTGAAACTACCACGGGTGAACCGCAAGGGCATCTCTACAGAGAAGACATCACCTGTGAGTCACTGAATGTAAATGTTCATTCTGCTTGTGATCGTGTCCCATCAGTGCTGTAGACACTCGTATGGTCAGCAGAGAGACATACATTGTACCGTACGGTACTTTATTTCACTGGTTTAAGTGCAAAATCTTTACAGTAAATCGGCAACCGCTGTGCCACCTCTAAATGTGCCCTGACTTTCCACAGTATGATTGTGGCAGATTATCCATTGGTTATAATGATGGCGGCGCACTATACTTAGGATTTATAATCTGCCATATTCTCCTCCATTTTATTTATTTCTGTATTTGCAGTTAAACCCCAGCTGTCACAAGCAGTGATAAGACGTCTCATGTACACTGGAGAGATCAAGTATGTGCTCAACCTGGAGAAATTCCGACCTAAAAACATCAGGATTGTATGGACATGTGGAGTGGGAAGACCAGAAGAAGTCCTGTCATCCACTGAATCAGTGTCAGAAAATCCTGACAGAACCTACAGAGTCTCCAGTGAGGTCAGAATTCCTGAGGAACGTCACAAGGATCCAGGATTCAGAGTCCGAGTGACCTGGGGCCATGACTCGATGGAGGAAGCAGAATCCAGGGAGCTCTCTATCCGAGACACAGGTGAGAAGAGTCTTATAAAGGAATCCCTGAGATGTGTGCAGCCATATAGCTCCTTCCTTATTCTATACTAGAGATTGAGGGCAGGTTATATAACATACCCCTCACATGATGCTATATACCAGCTGATCTGGTCTCCTGTATATCCTGTATTACCTAATGGTGACATGTTGATGGCTCGGTGAACCCCTTGGGTAATTTACTGTCTGATCTTCATACATTTACTACATTATCTGGGTAAACAGGACTTAGCAACGTACACGGTGCAATATATACATGTGTGATATTTATACGCCGATACTGTATATAATGTTATGTTTTGTTATATAGATTACATATGGACGCCAGTTGTAGAAGAGATACAGATTCCTCGTCTACGTCATGACACCCCGGCCACCCTGCAGTGTAATATCTTGGGGTATTTCCCGGATGCAGTCACTGTGAGATGGATGAGACGTGCTGGAGATGAGATGTATGAAGAGACGGAGAACCAGAGGATAACATCCGGGAGAATGACCAATAATACTTACATCTGTACCTCCAATCTGACCATCACCCCCACCCTGGGGGCAGAATATATATGTCTGGTGGAGCATCCCACCCTGGAGAAACCCATAGAGAAAACCACTGGGAGGCTACAAGTCACTGGTGAGTGCTTACACACGTGATTAAATCTGCTGCAGAATAGCGTCCAGTTTGCATAATGGCTGTGCTTCTCTGTACAGGAGCAGGTCTGTTTTGGGCTTCCCTAATGTTTTTTTCACCCATATTATTCCTTTTAGCAGCTGCACAGCTAGATGCATTTCACTCAGAAGCAGGTAACATCTCCCTTCTGCCAGCAATGTACTGCTGTGACATCCTTTCCCTTACTGCCCACTATGTTTGTTTTCACAGGGTGTAAATGCACCTTTATAGACACACAGTAGGCTCCGGACCTCATCTAGCTCTGGCACGCCCCCACTTCCTCTCAGTATTCTTTGTCTCTGTTACTAGGGACGGATCTTGCTTAGGTGAAAGTGAATTTTTTCAGGTGGATGCAGGCAGATTTTTTAAATTAATTGTTTTAGAACTTTGCAAGTTACACCATTCTTTATCAAATTAAATGAGATTGTGTGAAAGTACAGTGACTCTTTAAAGGGGTTGTCTCATCATAGAAAATGGGGGCATATCGCTAGGATATGCCCCCATTGTCTTATAGGTGTGGGTTCCACGGCAGGGACCCACACCTATATCGAGAACGGAGCCCCGCTAGGTGGTGGCTGGAGGACTCCGGTCTGGCCACCACCAAGCCAGCTCCCCATAGAAGTGAATGGGAGCATATAAATCACAGAAAAGCATGCGCGTCTCCCGCTTCCATTCATATCTATGGGTCCGACGGAAATAGTTGAGCCAGCGCTCGGCTATTTTCGCCAGCCCCATGAAAAAATGAATGGAGGGCGGCTGCGCTTGCGCAGTGCGCCCTCTTCACTTGCGGGGCTCTGTTCTCTATATAGGTGCGGGACCCGCACCTATAAGACAATGGGGGCATATCGTAGCGATACTGTATGCCCCCATTGTCCATGATGAGACAACCCCTTTAAGTAAGCATTAGCATACCTCCCAACTTTTTGGACAGTCAAAGAGGGACATTTATGGTTCACTGTGTGAAAGATCCCTTGTTCCAGCATATTTATACATTTGAATAGTTTTCTTAGTGCACAGTAACACAAAAATTATCTGAATATAGAAGTTTCTCAAAACCAAATTGCATCAAATAATGAAGTAATTTACAAGGCAGGGTCTAATATATAGACGGGAACCAGATAAACACTTTATGGATCGATATTGTAAATGTATTACTGGAAATCTATACCTCAGGTCAAAAAGAGGGACATTTAAAGAGCAAAGAGGGACTGTCCCTCCAAGGACGCCTTCACAGGTTTTGTTGCAGACAATTCTGCGACTGAAGATCGGTTCCATTCATTTGAATGGGGCAGCGAGCACATGGATTTCTGCAAGCCTCATTAAGGTGAATGAAACTCATTTTCAGTCTCTGAATTTTCTGCCACAACATCTGCCGCGTGTGAAGGAGTCCTTGGAGGGACAGTCCCTATTTTTGACCCTATGTATCACTTTGCTCTTTAAATGTCCCTCTTTTTGATCTGAGGGAGGTGTGCAGTAAGGGTCCATTCACACGTCTATACAATGTGTCCGCACGCGTCCCGGATTATCCGGAACGCGTGCGGACAACTTCATTCTCTATGAGGCAGGAATGGATGCGGACATCACACAGTGTGCTGTCCGCATCCGCATTTCCGGAGCGCGGCTCCGTAAAAAAATAGAACATGTCCTATTCTTGTCCGCAATTGCGGACAAGAATAGGCAGTTCTATGGGGGTGCCGGCCGGGTGTGTTGCGGATCCGCAATACACTACCGACGTGTGAATGGACCCTAAGAGTATCACAGCTCGCAGGACATGATCCAGAAACAGAGGGTGCAGTTAAAACTGCATCAGAAAAAACGTGGGTGCTTTTGCTGCAGTTTTCGCTTCTGGATTTTAGGGTTTGTCTACACAGGATATAAGTTCTGTGGATTTACATGTAGCAGAAGCAAAGTGTTTTACAGTACCATCAATTACTTTTTATTTTATTTTTATATTTTTCATTTTGCAATACAGAAAAATACACAAGAACCACAAATCCTCGCTCCAGTCCAGGAATCACTGGCAAACGGAAGAGCTATAACAGATGATAAATCCTGCCAGGCCGCATGCAATAAGATACTGATCACATCATCACTAGGACTGCCATATCAATAGGCCAAATAGTGCAGCACCGCCAGGATACCCTCCGGCGCTGGACGAGACAACTACGCCCGGCACAAATCACCACAAAAACCCGCAGAGAAAAAAGGGCAATAAGAAAAACCAGCGCAGCGAGCCGCTCACACCACCACAGGCTCTCACTGGGATTGCCGCATGCACCATATAACGGGCTACTTTAGTTTTTGCTATGGCAGTGCTATTAATCCTCTCTCTGTCGTGCTGGGCTGCGCAGACTCCTTTCTACATTGTGCTATTTCGTGAGGATAGCTTCCTGCGTTGAATATAAATTATTACAGGTCATTTGGTAAAACGAGAATTAAGAGTACGAAGTGGAAACTGTAAAATCGGCAACGGTGAATATTCATCTTTATTTGTATGTCGACAGCATATTCTGAAGCACTTTACAATTGGAGACATAACAAACAAGTAACATAAGTAATCGGACAAATGATAAGACACAAAGAGAGCGCTCCTTGTCCACAAAGCTTGCAATCTATACCACATTACCACCAGTGTGACCAATGTTACTATATTCAGAGCTTGGGATACATATAATAAAGCTGTCTGCCATTAGTGGTCAGAAAGGACCTTGTCCTGTAGATAAGCCGGGGTCCTCTATAATTATTCACCCCTCCCCCAGGCTTCTCTAGTATTATAAATCCCACACGTTGTCACATTTGCTTTGGAAACAATAAAAACATTAGATGTCTGCAAATAATATTCCTGTAGAAAGAATTTAGAAAAATTCAAGGAAAGTGTTTTCTACGAGGATGCTGTTTTCCTGGGCTGCAGTACCAAGCACAGCCACTGTAGAATGAGCGGCGCTGTGCTTAGTTTACTGTGAGGAGGCCGCGGCGCTCCCGTCAGCCTACAACAGTCGACGGTGGCAGTGCCGAGTGTCTGAACCCCACTGATCATACATGGATTACCTATCATGAGGATGGGTTATTGATATTTTACTCCTGGGAAAACTCCTTTAGTGATTGGGCAGAGTGATCGTGAATCATAGAGAGAGAATTGTGCCTTTAGGAAAAGTAATAATGAGAAGGCTTCATCCAGCTTCCCCAGATACAGATGGAATGGAAGGAACTAAAATGGTTACAGCAAAGAATAAAGAGTAAAATATAATCCCCGTTGTGAAAAGATCATAGTTTGACTAAAACAATATGTAAGATACTAAAATTACACAAAAAAATATTAGCTGCTCTGCAGGACCGGTGCAAGGATTTTTGCCAACACAAGCGAATGTCACCCCCTCAATGTCACCTTTCTCCCCTTCAATGTCACCTTTCTCCCCTTCAATGTCACCTTTCTCCCCCTCAATGTCACCTTTCTCCCCCTCAATGTCACATTTCACCCCCCATGTTACATCACCCCCCCAATAGCACATTTCCCCCTCTCATGTCACCCCCCCCCCCTTATTAATGTTGAGTGGGAATGTTTGAGGACCTTTCCCACTCAGCCAATCAGTGGCCGCAGCTGTGTCAGGTGTCAGGCCAGTGATTGGCTCAGCGGGAAATAACTGGCCTGACGTGATACAGCTGCGGCCACTGATTGGCTGAGTGAGAAAGGTCCTCAAACTTGTCGGGAGCCCAGAGAGAAGATACCAGGACCAAACAGAGGAGAACAGCCGCGGGTGGGCGGCGGCGCGCAAGTGATTTATTTTTTAAAAAGTTTCATTTTCCGCCCTCCCATGGCTCGGCGTCTCTGCGCCCTAAGGCAGTCGCTTGGTCTGCCTTATTATAGTGCCGGGCCTACTGCTCTGCTACAAATAGCTGAGATATACCACTCACACCGATATCTTATGACCCAGTGACTGTTCAGTAACGTACACTCTTATTTTTAATAATTTTTCTAATTTAATTAGAAAAAAACTAATTTGTGATAGGGAGTAGCCTGAACAGAAGAGATATCCCTATTATTTAAAGTTTTGCCACTTCAGCAAATAGCATTTACTATGCAGAGAAAGTTACCATGGTTACGACCACCCTGCAATCCAGCAGCGGTGGCTGTGCTTGTACAACATAGAAAAAAGCACCAGCCTATGTGCGCTCCCACGGGCCTGGCCACCAGAGAGGCTGATATATTTCTTATAGTGTTCAAGCACAACCACCACTGATGGATTACAGGGTAGCCTGTGGAAACTATGGAAACGAGCCGTGTATAATGTGATGGAAAAATAAATCCAGCCAGCAAAGGAAGCAATATGGATAATAACAATACAAGTAAGTGGCTTGTATTACCTTCCTCTACAAGATAAATGCCACTTGCTGAAGTGAGACAACCCCTTTAAGACCACCCCTGGTAAACTATCAGTGACTGAGAGCTATGTGCATATGTATACACACTTAGGCCTCATGCACATGAACATATTTTCGGTTTGCATTTTTTACGGATCAAATGCGGACCTATTCATTTCTATGAGGCCGCAAAAAAATGTGGACAGCACACAAATGTTATATTATTTATCATGTAAAGAAAGCCACTTACTAATGTATTATTATTATCCATATTGCTTCCTTTGCTGGCTGGATTCATTTTTCTATTACATTATACACTGCTTGTTTCCATGGTTACAGACCACCCTGCAATCCATCAGTGGTGGTCGTGCTTGCACACTATAGAAAAAATGCCGGCCTCTCTGGTGAGAGCTCACGTAGTTTCAATGGACTGCAGGGTGGTCGTAACCATGGAAACTTTCTCTGCATAATAAATGCTACTTGCTGAAGTGAAAAAATTTTGGGGTTGAACTCGGGTTCGGTTCCGAGGTACTGTAACGCCCTGCTAGGGGGCATTACCACTCTTTTTACCCCTCTGCCATCCTTAAAGGGGTTCTGCATTTTGTTTAAACTGATGATCTATCCTCTGGAGCTTAGCCCCGCCCAGGCCAGTGATACTAGTCGTGACGTCACTGGGCCTGCAGTAAACAGTGAGAAGCCGCTGCGCCTCTCAAACAGCTGATCGGCGGGGGTTCCCGGGTGTCAGACCCCCGCCGATCAGACGCTAATGATCTATCCAGAGGATACATCATCAGTTTAAACAAAGTGCAGAACCCCTTTAATGGTGCATCTTGTATCATCTTGTGTATGTATCCCTAGGTCCTGCACAATGTGTAAATGTATTTATGTTTTGGTAATGGTTTGACATGTAATGTGCCTGGTTCACCAGCAGATGGCGGAATTTCTGGCAGAGCTGTGTTAGATAGAATGGAACCCTTCTTCCATTCTATTCAAGAAGTTAGTTAGTGGAAGGGCAGTCTAGCCTTCCCCTCCTAGGGGAGAGGTTGTGTGCAGAGTCTAGCCTTCCCCTTCTTGGGGAGAGGTTGTGTGCAGAGTCTAGCCTTCCCCTTCTTGGGGAGAGGTTGTGTGCAGAGTCTAGCCTTCCCCTTCTTGGGGAGAGGTTGTGTGCAGAGTCTAGCCTTCCCCTCCTAGGGGAGAGGTTGTGTGCAGAGTCTAGCCTTCCCCTTCTTGGGGAGAGGTTGTGTGCTGAGTCTAGCCTTCCCCTCCTAGGGGAGAGGTTGTGTGCAGAGTCTAGCCTTCCCCTTCTTGGGAAGAGGTTGTGTGCAGAGTCTAGCCTTCCCCTTCTTGGGGAGAGGTTGTGTGCAGAGTCTAGCCTTCCCCTCCTTGGGGAGAGTTTGTGTGCAGAGTCTAGCCTTCCCCTCCTTGGGAAGAGGTTGTGTGCAGAGTCTAGCCTTCCCCTCCTTGGGGAGAGGTTGTGTGCAGAGTCTAGCCTTCCCCTCCTTGGGGAGAGGTTGTGTGCAGAGTCTAGCCTTCCCCTCCTTGGGGAGAGATTGTGTGCAGAGTCTAGCCCTCCCTTCCTTAGGGAAAGGATTTGTGCAGAGTCTAGCCTTCCCCTCCTTGGGGAGAGGTTGTGTGCAGAGTCTAGCCTTCCACTTCTTTGGGAGAGGTGGTGTGCAGAGTCTAGCCTTCCACTTCTTGGGGAGAGGTGGTGTGCAGAGTCTAGCCTTTCCCTCCTTGGGGAGAGGTTGTGTGCAGAGTCTAGCCTTCCCCTCCTTGGGGAGAGGTTGGGTGCAGAGTCTAGCCTTCCCCTCCTTGGGGAGAGGTTGTGTGTAGAGTCTAGCCTTCCCCTCCTTGGGGAGAGGTTGTGTGCAGAGTCTAGCCTTTCCCTCCTTGGGGAGAGGTTGCGTGTAGAGAGCTCGTCCCTCCTGGGAGAGCCCTGCCTAGGCCAACAGAGCCTTGTCTGCTCTGCTGGGCCCCAAGGCTTAAGCTGAGTGCCTCCAAAGTCAGGAAGCAAGATTCCCTGAATAAAGACCGATAAAGACAAAGATAAAGAGCAAGATAAAGAAAGAGTCAAACTACAGAAGGCTCAGTTGCAGCCTACAACAGAAAGCAGAAAGGAAAAGTTCCTATTTAATCCTGTCAGCAATCGGGAAAAAACACCAAAATGACAAAAAAAGGGGTTTATATGATTTTACTTGAAAAATTATGTTCAAAGGCCATATTAAAACAAATTTAGGAGTTACATAATTATTAAAATTTTGCATTACAATGTAAAAAATACAAGTTATGGGGGATCTGTGGATGACACACTTATGGGGGATCTGTGAATAACAAACTTATGGGGGATCTGTGGATGACACTCTTATGGGGGGATATGTGGATGGCACTGTTATGGGGGGGATCTGTGGATGGCACTGTTATGGAGGGGATCTGTGGATGGCACTGTTATGGAGGGTATCTGTGGATGGCACTGTTATGGATGGTATCTGTGGATGGCACTGTTATGGAGGGTATCTGTGGATGGCACTGCTATGGAGGGTATCTGTGGATGGCACTGTTATGGGGAAGGGGATCTGTGGATGGCACTGTTATGGGAGGGGGATCTGTGGATGGCACTGTTATGGGGAGGGGGATCTGTGGATGGCACTGTTATGGGGAGGGGGATCTGTGGATGGCACTGTTATGGGGAGGGGGATCTGTGGATGGTACTGTTATGGAGTGGATCTGTGGATTGCACTGTTATGGGGAGTGGGATCTGTGCACTGCTATGGGGAGGGGGATCTGTGAATTGCACTGTTATGGAGGGGATCTGTGGATGGCACTAATATGGGGAGGGGGATCTGTGGATGGCAGTGTTATGGGGAGGGGGATCTGTGCATGGCACTGTTATGGGGAGGGGGATTTGTGGATGGCACTGTTATGGGGAGGGGGATCTGTGGATGTCACTGTTATGGGGGGTCTGTGGATGGCACTGTTAAGGGGAGGGGGATAAGTGGATGACACTGCTATGGGGGGATCTATGGATGACACTATATAGCATTTGTATGCTATATGTGTCATCCACAGATCTCCCCCATAGCAGTGCCATCCACAGATCCCCCTCCCATAACAGTGCCATCCACAGATCCCCTCCTCATAGCAGTGCCATCCACAGATCCCCCTCCCCATAACAGTGCCATGCACAGATCCCCCTCCCATAGCAGTGCCATCCAAAGATCCCCCTCCCCATAACAGTGCCATCCACAGATCTCCCAATATACCAGCCACATCAGTATTCAGACTATTCCTTAATAGTGTTGAGCGCGAATATTCGAATATCGAATTTTTTTCGCGAATATCGGCACTTCGCTAATTCGCGAATATTTCGAATATAGTGGTATAAATTCGATATTTCGAATATTCTTTTTTTTTTTTTTTTTTTTTTATTGTTAGATTTTTTTCTTTCCCACTTCCCTAAAGTTGTTTTTACCTGTCCTTTGGATTCCTGGCTTCCTGGCTGCTCCAGTCAGTGCCCGTTGCCGCTTCTGCCGACTTCCGTGCTCTCCATATACTAGAATGTACTGTCGGATTTGAGAATTACGTGAAAAATCGAAATTAGATTATTTCAAGTTATAATAATCGAATTTCGATTTTAACTTAGCACTGCTATATTTAATTCTAGCCTAATATGGAATATAGCAGTGATAAGTTAAAATCGAAATTCGATTATTATAGCTTAAATTATTTTTTTTTTTTTTATTGTTATATTTTTTTCTTTCCCACTTCCCTAAAGTTGTTCTTACCTGTCCTTTGGATTCCTGGCTTCCTGGCTGCTCCAGTCAGTGCCCGTTGCCGCTTCTGCCGACTTCCGTGCTCATGGAGCGTCCCCATCACCATGGGAACGTCTCCATATACTAGAATGTACTGTCGGATTTGAGAATTCCGTGAAAAATCGAAATTCGATTATTTCAAGTTATAATAATCGAATTTCGATTTTAACTTAGCACTGCTATATTTAATTCTAGCCTAATATGGAATATAGTAGTGCTAAGTTAAAATCGAAATTCGATTATTATAACTTAAATTATTTTTATTTTTTTTACTGTTATATTTTTTTCTTTCCCACTTCCCTAAAGTTGTTCTTACCTGTCCTTTGGATTCCTAGCTTCCTGGCTGCTCCAGTCAGTGCCCGTTGCCGCTTCTGCCGACTTCGGTGCTCATGGAGCGTCCCCATCACCATGGGAACGTCTCCATATACTAGAATGTACTGTCGGATTTGAGAATTACGTGAAAAATCAAAATTCGATTATTTCAAGTTATAATAATCGAATTTCGATTTTATCTTAGCACTGCTATATTTAATTCTAGCCTAATATGGAATATAGCAGTGCTAAGTTAAAATCGAAATTCGATTATTATAACTTGAATTTTTTTTTATTTTTTTTTATTGTTATATTTTTTTCTTTCCCACTTCCCTAAAGTTGTTCTTACCTGTCCTTTGTATTCCTGGCTTCCTGGCTGCCATTTGTTTAATAGGCATCTCAAAGCTACCAATAAAACACCGTCTATCAGTCTCTGTATCTTTTTCCCTTCAGGATGACTATGACACAAAACTACGAGTAGTTCTATCTGCCAAGTCCGTTTGATCCAAGATAGTATCCAACTCCAGTAGGTTTGTACCATTGGGCAGGACCATATACAATGATCCAACTCTGCCCTTGACTGGTTACGTTTTGGACATGCCGTTATCCTTTCGGGAGCCACATCCGAGGCCGGTAGATTAAGCGCAAATATTGCTCTGTGTGTGATCCTAAACTGTGTCTCTCTCCATCCCTCACATGCGACGGCCTTTCTACCTCTCATCCACCCATTCATCAACTTATCCTTCCACTCCGTTGTTCCCAGTAATGATTTCCACCCCGAGTACAGATGAGCCTGAGTTTTATCATTTTCTCTTTCCCTCAGGGATTTATAGATGGCTGAGAGCGAAAGTTTGTGTTCTTTTTGTCCCAGTAAAGTATCAAAACCATTAGTGACGTGTTCCTGACTAACATCTCTTAACCTAGCTTTACAGAAAGACATTACTTGGTAGAACTGTAGAACGTGACTCTGTGGAAGCGCATATTTGTCCTGGAATTCGGACAGAGACAGGTAACAAGATTCCTTGTCATGGAGTAAGTGTTTTAAAGGGCTTCTGTCACCCCACTAAAGTGATTTTTTTTTTTGGGCTAGTTAAATTAGTTATATAGCGATATCTGAAAATATAATTGTGTTCCTTACTTTGATCCAGCAGTTTAGTCAAAAAACGAAGTTTTATCCTATGCAAATTCGGTCTCTACCAGCAAGTAGGGCGTCTACTTGCTGGTAGCTGCTGCAGAAATCCGCCCCCTCCTCTTGTTGATTGACAGGGCCAGCCGGGATCTCCTCCTCCGGCCCGCCCTGTCGGCGTTTCAAAAATCGCGCGCCCGTGTTGAATCTGCGCAGGCGCTCTGAGATGAGGAGGCTCGTCTCCTCAGAGCTCCCTCAGTGCGCCTGCGCCGATGACATCATCGAAATAGAAGACGTCATCGGCGCAGAGACATTGGTGTCTCCCGTCCTGTATGTTTGCGATGCGTGTGGTCTAGGACTGTAAGAACCCTTTGCATATTAAAAACTGCAGAACGGCCCTTTACAAAGCCTACCTGGGATGGTCCTAATAAATCAGATAAAATGTTTGCTAGCCTATCAGCCATTATTTTTGAAAATATCTTATGACCCACATTTATAAGAGATATTGGGCGATAAGATGCGGGCAGTAGTGGGTCTTTCCCTGGTTTTGGCAGAAGTCGGATGTAGGCCGTATTATTCTTTAACGTTTTAGCTTGACGACTTAGAACAGCATTAACATCCTCAGTTAACAATTGGTTATATCCTCCCTTAATATTTTATAAAACTCCCCTGAGTATCCATCCGGTCCAGGTGCTTTGCCTAGTTTCAGTTCTTTAATAGTTTGAGCTACTTCCTCACTAGAGATGGCCTTAATAAGGTCCGTTAACTGACTCTCCTGGATTTTTGGGATAGTAATTTTGTCTAAGATTGTATGTGAAGGAATCTGGGTCTGTGGATCCCTAGCATACTGTATGTATAGATTCTGGTAGAAGGTTTTGAATATATTGAGAACCTGTTCCGGTTCTGTTTGGAGGTAGCCTTGATTGTCTTTTAATGATGGTAAATATGACAGTCCCTTTGGCCCCTTAGAAAGTCTCGCTAATAGCCTACCCGATTTATTCCCAAATTTAAACGTATTGGATTCTTTTTTGGATCTGAACATGTCTTCCCACCGAGAATACCATAGTTCGAAATCTTTCTTACCTCGTTTAATCTCAGCTTAGGCATGGGTATAAGAAATTATTTTACCTCGCAGAACAACTTTTGCTGTGTCCTATAATAGAGAATGGTTGTCTTTGTGTTGTTCATTATCAGAAATGAATTCCAGATACCATCCCTTTAGCAAACCCATAAAGTTATCGTGTCCCTTATGTCTAATTAAACCGGAGCATGCTCAGAGATAGCCAGGTCTAATATTTTAGCGTGTTGAACTTTAGTGTGCATTGCCAAAGAAATGAGGATATAATCTATCCAAGACCATGAGTCATTTGGTGCGGAATAGAATGTATATTTCCTGCCTTCCGGATTACGTAACCTCCATGTATCAATGAGATCATGATCTCGGATAAATGTGCCTAATGTAGAGTCCCTGCTAACCTGTGAGATTTTCTTCCCTGCAGGGGCCTTTCTATCCTTATTCACATTTAGAACCATGTTCATATCCCCCCCCCCTCCCTATTACAATGTTTAGGTTATGATCCGTACCTACAATTGAACTATGATCATTAAAAAAGATCTTATATTCCCCGTTTGGACCATATATATTTACCAGACATATCTCACGGTGATTGAATATGAGCTTTTTGCCATCTTCCCTCTTTATCAGTCTCATGACCAAGTAGCGTATAATTCAGACCTCTGTGGAACAAGATTAAAGTCCCCGATTTCCTAGCATTTGATGAGGATCCCATTACCTTCCCCAACAACATCTTCTCCATGCGGAAGAAATCTTAATCAGCTAAATGTGTTTCTTGCAATAAAGCAATATATGGGTTAAAGCGGTGCAGGTATTTAACTCCTTATGGACCAGGCTCATTTTCACATTAAGGTCCAGGCCATTTTTGGCAAATCTGACCAGTGTCATTTTATGTGTGAATAACTTTAAAACTCTTTTATTTATCCAGGCCATTCTGAGACTGTTTTTTTTGTCACATATTGTACTTCATGACACTGGTAAAATGGAGTAAAAAAAATTAATTATTATTTATAAAAAAAATACCAAATTTACCCAAAATTTTGAAAAATTTGCAAATTTCCCAGTTTCAATTTCTCTACTTCTATAATACATAGTAATACCTCCAAAAATAGTCATTACTTTACATTCCCCATATGTCTACTTCATGTTTGGATCATTTTGGGAATGCCATTTTATTATTTGGGGGACGTTACAAGGCTTAGAAGTTTAGGAGCAAATCTTGAAATTTTTCAGGAATTTTCCAAAACCCACTTTTTAAGGACCAGTTCAGGTCTGAAGTCACTTTGTGAGGCTTACATAATAGAAACCACCCAAAAATGACCCCATTTTGGAAACTACACCCCTCAGGGTATTCAAAACTGATTTTTACAAACTTTGTTAACCATTTAGGTGTTCCACAAGAGTTATTGGCAAATGGAGATAAAATTTCAGAATTTCAATTTTTTGGCAAATTTTCCATTTTCAAACGAAGAATACAAATGTGATCGCACTCTATATCCAGCACTCTGCCCTGCCTCCATGCTGGATGAGACATTGGTGTACATTTTGGCCAAAGCGTAATAAGCCACTCACCACGTCAAGGTTGCCTCCATTTGAGTGGTCCCTAACGCTAGTTCCCACCTGTTCATGGGCCATGACAGCCACACAAAATCCAGGGAATTCAGGTCAGCGTGCACGCCAAGCACACTCTGCTTTTAACCCCGTCCGGTGCCATTACAGCTATCATCGGATCCAGGGATGCAAGTACCAACATGCACGCTGAGCCCACCATATA
This sequence comes from Bufo bufo, assembly GCF_905171765.1. Lineage (NCBI taxonomy): Eukaryota > Metazoa > Chordata > Amphibia > Anura > Bufonidae > Bufo > Bufo bufo. Next base: position 14,239,156 of record NC_053395.1, read on the forward strand.
CTTCTCCTGGAGCCAAATGGCCACTGGTAGGTTCTATATAAGCAGACTCAGCTTTATACTGACTTTAAAACCAGCCTCCAGGACAGATTGACTGGTCAGGTGTGCATGACTCAAAGGAGATCGCCACGCCTCCAATACATACTACAAAGAAAAATTTTGGGGAATTGAGTCAGCACAACCTGTATATAGGTGCAGACCACTATGGCGAAATACATATACAAACGGAGAATACAAATGTGATCGCACTCTATATCCAGCACTCTGCCCTGCCTCCATGCTGGATGAGACATTGGTGTACATTTTGGCCAAAGCGTACACCAAAATGTACACCAATGTCTCATCCAGCATGGAGGCAGGGCAGAGTGCTGGATATAGAGTGCGATCACATTTCTATTGCCCTGATTCTGTAGTCTCTAGAAACACCCCATATGTGGTCGTAAACTACTGTACGGGCACACGGCAGGGCTCAGAAGGAAAGGAACACCATATGGTTTCTGGAAGGCAGATTTTGCCGGATTGATTTTTAGACACCATGTCCCATTTGAAGCCCCCTGATGCACCCCTAGAGTAGAAACTCCAAAAAAATGACCCCATTTTGGAAACTACGGGATAAGGTGGCAGTTTTGTTTGTACTATTTTAGGGTACATATGATTTTTGTGAGGCAAAGTAACAAAAAATATAAATTCTGAAATTTCATCTCCATTTGCCATTAACTCTTGTGGAACTCATCTCAGGTTAATTTGCATATGTATCAAATCGGTTTTTATATACAATAAAAGCACACAGAGCTATGGGGACTGGGTATTGTGGATGTGCTAGCAGCCATCTAGCAACCCATGTCCTCAGCTCTATACCCAAAATCCCGGTGACAGGTTCCCTTTAAAGGGTTAACAAAGTTTGTAAAATCAGTTTTGAATACCTTGAGGGGTGTAGTTTCTTAAATGGGGTCACTTTTTGGAGTTTCTACTCTAGTGGTGCATCAGTGGAGGGCTTCAAATGGGACATGGTGTCAAAAAAACAGTCCAGCAAAAACTGCTTTCCAAAAACCATATGGCGTTCTTTTCCTTCTGCGCCCTGCCGTGTGGCCGTACAGCAGTTTGCGACCACATATGGGCATTTCTGTAAACTACAGAATCAGGGCAATAAATATTGAGTTTTGTTTGGCTGTTAACCCTTACTTTGTTACGGGAAAAAATTTATTAAAATTGAACATTTGCCAAAAAATAGCTGTTTTGGCACAGATTTTTTAAAAATTATTTACATAGGTGGTTTTAAAAGCCCATTTGTATTTATCAGTATTTTATTACTATTATCCTTTTTAGCAGTACTGTTCTCGTCAATTGCCCTCCTCTGTTCTTCAAACGTCTCTTCATTATACCCCTTTTCTCTAAACCTGTTAAGAATAATATTACTCTGTACCTCATAATCCTCCTGACGAGAACAATTCCTTTTTATGTGCTGAAACTGACCCCTAGGGACCTTTTGTAACCATGGGTTATAGTGACAGCTAGTTGCGTCAATATACCCATTCCTATCTGTGGGCTTGAAAAAGGTTTTGGTTGTTATACACTGGTTTATTATCGATATTTCCAGGTCCAGGAAATTAACCTTAACCTTGCTAGTATCTTCAGTAAACTTGATATTCCAGCGATTACTGTTAATATGCCTCATAAAACCCCTAAGAGATGACTCGTCACCCTTCCAAATGCACAGGCAGTCGTCGATGTATCTTTTCCATAAAACCAACATCCCTTCTGCTCCTTCTTTCTGTATTAGTGGGGTAATAAAAAATTGTTCCCAATAGGCCATAAAAAGATTGGCAAAACTAGGTGCGAATTTAGCACCCATCGCCACTCCGGATGTCTGTAGATAGAAAGAGTCACCATACCAAAAATAATTATGGGTCAGGCAGTAATCTATACATTTTAAAATTAACTCCTTCTGATCCTTTTTCATATGCTCATCCTTATCCATAAAAAACTTCACTGCCTCCAATCCCCTTTCATTTGGAATTATAGTATACAGTGATGTGACATCTGCTGTCATCAGATGCACATCATCTGTAATTGTACCCAACTCTTTCAAAACTTTAAGGACATGACCTGTATCTTTAAGATAGGAAGGTACAGTAGGTCTCTGGAGAAATACATCCACATATTTAGAAACCCTGCTGGTGATGGATCCGATCCCGGAGACAATGGGTCTCCCAGGTGGGTTTATTGGGTCCTTATGGACTTTGGGCAGGTAATAAATGATGGGTGTTATTGGATGGATATTATGGAGATAATTATACTCTTTCTTATTTAAAACTCCTTTCTCCAACCCTCTCTCAAGTAATATTTTCAGTTCTTTTTTATATTCATTAACAGGATCCTTCTTCAACATCTTATAGGTTACCCGGTCTCCTAAAATTCTTTCCATTTCTTTCTCATAACTGCTCTTGTCCAGGACCACTATCCCCCCCCCCCCCCCCCCTTGTCCGTGGGTTTTATTATTATATTTTGGTTTTTCTCCAGATTTTTTAGGGCTTCTTCTCTTTCCGGCTTAGATTGCCTCTCTTATTATTATTATTCTGTATCCCTTCCAATCCTTTTATTATTCCTCTTTTAAAGGCCTGTTAGGATAGAAGTTGGATTTACTTTTGAGGGTAGTATGTAAATATTTAAAGTTTCAGCACATAAAAAGGAATTGTTCACGTCAGGAGGATTATGAGGTACAGAGTTATATTATTCTAAACAGTAATTATATAAAGGTACCAGGGACACTGGCATCTGATTGCATACTAGATGTAGTGCTTCTGGTGCCGAACGTGTATATACATCTTAATTTATACACTGATATGTACAAATGTTAACGGCGAATCTTGGTGTGTTGACGTCACACAGTGTATCCGGTGTGTGGGGTCTACACAGTGATATCGTCCATTGATGATGCACATTCATAGATAGCCACACCTGTGGTTGCCTATGCATTCTTTATGACATATTTATTATTGGCAGCGTTTCCACCCACGCCACTGAGCATCCAGGGGGGTGGCTGGTTTGTTGCTTTCTATATGATTATCTATACTTTGTTTTTGTTTTGTGTACCTAGAGCAGGCCCTGAGTAGGGATCCACTAGGGTCACAGGGCCTTACCAGGGTCACCAGGAGGTTCCAGAACACGGGATCGTCCTTATCAGGGCGGCCATTCCGTTCATAGGCAGGGCTATTTAGCCCAGGGCCAGGAATAGGGACAGATTAGACTCCATCTCTGTCCCCTCAGTCCATTTTGACCCGTACTTCTGGACGATTACAAGTATCATCTTCCATGTCATCAAGGATATATCTTCTTTTTTGTTCTTTTTCTATGTATGTCTGTGGGAGTTTTGTTATTTTATGTTATAATTAGATTAAAGGCTACGTTTTAAACAGGTCGTTCCCTGTGATTACATTAATTGGATTATATACCACCTGTGGTTATTATTCCCTCTGACGGGATATTGTCTTAGCTGTGATTAATAAACAGTAATTATATAAAGGTAGCAGGCACTCGCTATTAACACCTGGATACACTATATTTATTACAATTAAAAATATACATTTAAAAAAAGGTCAATAATACACAATATATATTTAAAATACTAAATACCATATAATATAATAAAATAAAAGGGCTTGGTATCCTTGGTTAGATCAACTGTATATAAATCAATTATGGGTAATCACTGTGTATTTGTATAACAATGTTAGTCACAGGTTTCAATAATTAGCAGCAGTTTTATAGTTCCTTAGTTGCAAGGTATTCAATATGTCCCAAGATGGTCAGGTGGTTCGCACTATATTGTGTCAGGATTCGAACCAGTGACCAGCCATGTCCCAGGCAGTAGCTCTAGCCACTAGACTACCAACCCTTCTGGACATTTCCTTCTACTGAACTCTTTGATCTACCTTGTTCCAGCCTTGCCTTGTTAATCTCTGTGATTCCTTGCACCTGCTACTTCCTCTTTATAAGCCCAGCCTCTTGCACCAGATCCCTGCTGGTTATTGTTCTTCTGGACTTGATCCTGCTGCATCTACTGCTGTTCCTCTGCTGCTGCTGCTACTGCTACCAACTTGACTGCTGCCGACCTTGGAATTGTCCCCGACTACTCTTCTGCTTGTCCCTACCAACTGAACTGCTTCCACCGTTCCCGATCCGGATTGTCTGACCACGCTCACTGCCGCCTGCCCTGACCCACCGCCTGCTAACCGATTAAGCCTCTGTCTGACTTCCTGCAACTACAACCTGCCTGCGGTCCTTGCCACTGGGCTCCACCTCCAGCCAGCTATCCTCTGACTCAGGTGAGCCTGTAGGATTGTAACAGAATAACCAGCCCAAAAATGGAGTCCGCGATGGCCACCCTGCGCAAACAAGTCTCCGAACTTCAGGAGTTTGGCACCTCTGCCCAAAAGGAAATGACTCAACTTCAAGGCGCAATCCAGAGCCAACAGAGAGAAATTATCGACTTACAGCGTCAACTACTGGACGTACGCAGCGCGGTCACAGACTCCCGCATGCCCCTCCCGTCAAAGTTTAACGGCGATCGGAGCCAGTTTCGGGGGTTCCTCAACCAGTGCCGTATCTACTTTCAGATGCAGCCGGGCTCCTTTTCCTCGGACAGAAAGAAGATCCTGTTCATCATTAACCTTCTAACTGACGAGGCCCTGGCATGGGCATCCCCATATGTGGAGTCCCACAGTCTCTTATTAAATAATCTAGACAACTTCACCGCAGCCATGAGCCAAGTCTTCGACGACCCTAACCGCTGCGCGACTGCCGAGGCTAGGCTGCACAGTCTACGGCAGGGAAGACGCTCTGTAGCCGAGTATTCCTCAGAGTTCCGCCGCTGGGTCACGGACACCACCTGGAACCCAGCTGCTCAGAAAAGTCAATTTCGCCGCGGACTCTCCGAACTTATAAAGGATGAGCTCGCCAGGGTAGACGCCCCAGACGATCTGGATGACTTCATCCAACTGTGCATCCGAATTGACCGGAGACTCGCGGAAAGAAGGAGAGAAAGACTCTGGTCCTTAGATAACAGGCCCGCGTACCCTTTCACTCCAATGACTCAGCCGGCTCACCAACCCTCCACCGAACCGATGCAGGTCGACACACTGCGCAAGACTCTATCGGCTGCTGAAAAGGAGAGATGACTGGCCGCAGGCCTCTGCCTTTACTGTGGCGAGCCAGGGCACTTCGCTATTAGGTGCCCCAATAAGACTTGCCGAACCATTGCTGTCACTGAATTACGGGAATTACAACAAGCTACAATTTCACCCTTGGCCTCTGAAACCATGGACACTACAGGTACCGGGTCCCACTTCATTGTTCCCATCCTTATCACCATTGGGGAACGACAGCTTCCCTGCTCCGCAATGCTTGACTCGGGGGCCGGCGGAAATTTCATGGACTTGACCTTCGCCCATGAGAACAACATACCACTGGTAACCAGGGCAGCCCCCATCGATCTGGAAACCGTCGATGGGACCCCGCTCTCTTCTGGGCCGGTTACGCACCAGACCGCTGATCTTCAACTTCTTGTCGAACCCGATCATCAGGAAACCATTCACTTCTCACTGATCACCTCCCCTAAGTTTCCGGTGATCCTAGGCATCCCTTGGTTGGAAACTCACAACCCCTCGGTGGACTGGGATGCCCGCTGCATACGGTTCCGCTTGGACTTTTGTTCTCAGAACTGTTTACGTAAATCCGTCCCTTCTCCGCCCGAAGAACCTACCATATTCGGACTATCCACCAAGGAGCTTTTACCCCCTCAATATCTGGAGTTCCAGGATGTCTGTGACAAAAGAAATGCAGACAAACTGCCCCCGCATCGGCCTTATGACTGCCCGATTGAGCTGCTACCTGGGGCCGAAATACCCTTCGGCAGTATATACTCCCTCTCCGAGCCGGAACTAAAGGCCCTGAAGGAGTACTTAGATGAAAATCTAAAAAAGGGTTTTATCCGACCTTCCACATCCCCTGCAGGGGCCCCTTTCTTCTTCGTGGAGAAAAAAGACTCTTCTCTACGCCCTTGCATAGATTATCGAAAGCTCAACAACGTTACTGTGAAGAACCGGTACCCTCTCCCCCTGATTTCTGAACTCCTTGAGAGACTTCGGGCGGCAAAAGTCTTCACTAAGCTCGATCTCCGAGGAGCCTACAACCTGGTCCGAATTCGCCCGGGGGACGAGTGGAAAACCGCCTTCCGAACCCGCTATGGTCACTTTGAGTATCTGGTCATGCCTTTCGGCCTCTGCAATGCCCCTGCTACCTTCCAACATTTTATCAACGACGTCCTCAGGGACATGCTTGACCAATTTGTGGTAGCATATCTGGACGATATTTTGATTTTCTCAGAAGACCCTGAACAACATCGTGGGCATGTCCGCAGGGTGCTACAGAAACTCCGTGAACAGTCTCTCTATATTAAGCTGGAGAAGTGCGAATTTGAACAGACTTCCACCCAATTCCTCGGCTATATTATTTCACCGGAGGGCTTAAGTATGGATCCCCGGAAGATCCAGGCCGTGACTGAGTGGCCCGCCCCGAAGAACGAAAAGGAGGTCCAGAGGTTTGTAGGTTTTGCAAACTTTTATCGGAAGTTCATCAGGAACTTTTCAAAAATCATCGCCCCAATCACTCAACTAACAAAAAAGACTGTCCCCTTCGGGTGGACTCCGGAGGCACAGGAGGCCTTTGCTAAACTGAAGTCCCTCTTCACCTCTGCCCCGATCCTGGCCCACCCAAACCCTGAATTACCATTTACGGTCGAGGTGGACGCCTCCGACGCTGCGGTGGGCGCAATTCTGTCTCAACGTTCAGGGGAAAAGATGCTCCTACACCCTTGCGCTTTCTTCTCCCGCCAGATGTCCCCCGCTGAACGGAATTACGACATCGGGAATAAGGAACTGCTGGCAATCAAGGACGCTTTCACCGAGTGGAGACACTTGCTGGAGGGGGCCCATAATCCCATCTCTGTATACACTGACCACCGGAACCTAGAGTTTATCCGCAGCGCCAAGAGACTCACCGCCAGACAGGCCAGGTGGAGTCTGTTTTTCTCCAGATTCAATTTTGTTATCTCCTATCGCCCTGGGTCGAAGAACGGCAAAACGGATGCTCTCTCAAGGATGCTCTCTGAACCCTCTCAGATCAATGAGGCTCCGTCCGGTATCCTTCCCGACAGAAGCATCATAGGAGCCACCTACTTGAGGGAACTTCTGGGTTCCCTCAAGGAAGGGTATGAGAACGATCACCTCCTCACCTACCCACCTGGAGCTGTAAACCTTACTCTCAAGGGTGGCTACTGGTTGTACCGGGATCAGCAGTTGTACGTACCAGAATCTGCACGACTTGACGTACTTAAACTCAACCACGATTCCAAACCGGCCGGCCATCTGGGTATCAGAAGGACCCAGGAGATCCTCTCCCGTTCCTTCTGGTGGCCAACTTACAGAAAAGATACCGAGAGGTTTGTCTCCTCATGCACGACGTGCGCCCGCAACAAGACCCCCCGCTCCTCCCACGTGGGCTTGCTATGTCCACTCCCGGTTCCCTCCCGCCCCTGGGGTTCAATCTCCATGGACTTTATTGTGGAACTTCCTCCCTCCAAAGGCATGAACACCGTTCTGGTCGTCGTCGACCGCCTCACCAAAATGGCCCACTTCATCCCCTGCAAGGGCCTACCTACCGCCAAACAGACGGCCGATCTCGTACTCCGAGAGGTTTTTAGGCTACATGGGGCCCCGGACGATGTTGTTTCGGATCGGGGAGTACAGTTCACTTCCAGGTTCTGGAGAAACTTCTGTCAAGCCCTTGGGATCAAGGTGAACCTGTCTTCTGCGTTCCACCCCCAATCCAATGGGCAGACCGAGAGAACGAATCAAACCCTCGAGCAGTATTTGCGCTGTTTCGTCACCCATCTGCAGGACGACTGGCTGGACCACCTCTCTACGGCCGAGTTCGCCTATAACAATGCGGAGCACAGTTCTACCCAATACAGCCCGTTCTACGCTAACACCGGCCTACACCCAACCTTCATCCCTCACTTGCCCATTTCCACCACAGTCCCAGCTGTGGCCGAACGTCTTGCAAGTCTACAACAGGCACAGGAAAATATTCGGGACAATCTACATCGAGCCCAGAGCCGCTTCAAGCAGGCAGCGGATAAACACCGCAAACCCGCTCCGGAATTCCAGGTAGGGGACAAGGTGTGTCTCTCCACCAGAAACCTAAGCCCAAAGGTTCCCTCCCGGAAGTTGGGCCAAAAATACATGGGTCCTTTCAGGATCACGGCTCGAATCAACGAAGTCACCTTCCGACTCGACCTTCCCGACTCCATCCGAGTGCACCCGGTTTTCCACTGCTCTCTCCTGAAACCACATGTTGAGAACACTTTCCCAGGCCGCCACCCCCCTCCTCCTCCTCCGGTAAGAGTACAAGACCAGGAGGAATACACTGTGGCCAAGATCCTTGACTCCAGACTCCACCGTGGAAGGCTGCAGTATCTAGTTGGGTGGAAGGGCTATTCCCCCGAGGATAACTCCTGGGAACCGGAGGAAAATGTCCATGCCCCCAGACTGGTAAAATCTTTCCACCAAAGACATCCCGATAAACCATCATCTGCGGTGCCCGGAGGTCACCTTGGAAGGGGGGGAGTACTGTCAGGATTCGAACCAGTGACCAGCCATGTCCCAGGCAGTAGCTCTAGCCACTAGACTACCAACCCTTCTGGACATTTCCTTCTACTGAACTCTTTGATCTACCTTGTTCCAGCCTTGCCTTGTTAATCTCTGTGATTCCTTGCACCTGCTACTTCCTCTTTATAAGCCCAGCCTCGTGCACCAGATCCCTGCTGGTTATTGTTCTTCTGGACTTGATCCTGCTGCATCTACTGCTGTTCCTCTGCTGCTGCTGCTACTGCTACCAACTTGACTGCTGCCGACCTTGGAATTGTCCCCGACTACTCTTCTGCTTGTCCCTACCAACTGAACTGCTTCCACCGTTCCCGATCCGGATTGTCTGACCACGCTCACTGCCGCCTGCCCTGACCCACCGCCTGCTAACCGATTACGCCTCTGTCTGACTTCCTGCAACTACAACCTGCCTGCGGTCCTTGCCACTGGGCTCCACCTCCAGCCAGCTATCTTCTGACTCAGATGAGCCTGTAGGATTGTAACAATATTGGTTGCGCTAACCCCTGATTTGTTCCTTATGGACTGTAGACAAATATGTATAGAACAGTTCTACACAACTTTTTTGGTTTAAGGTAACTCACGGTTTTCAGGGGTGCTGGATTCCCGAGGATGTGCCTGGACGCGGCGTCCCACATGGTCTATGGCACTGATCTTACCTCTAAATATGGCTACCCCTTTGTGGAATGTTTCGTGTGGTTGCTTCTTTCTTTCGGCAATCTTCCGTGGCAAACACTAAGTACTGTGCTGTGTTTAGACCTTGTGAGTCCGCGGTCCTCGAGGTTCCCGGCGGTGTATGCTTCCGGGTATGATGACCAACCTCTCCATGTGACTTGAAAACTCTGATCATGTGACACGGACGTTCCGTACTTTATCATGTGACACGGAAGTTCAGTGAGTCACTGATGAAGGGACTTGAGGTCCCGAAACGCGTTTGGGAAAGGAGGGTTCATCGTCTACGAACGTGATCACGAAAGAAAGGATCCCTACAGCAGCTATCTTCGAAGCAGTTACCATCGTATTCGAAATATCGAAGAAGTTATCATCGAATTTAAAGTACGGAACTTCCATGTCACATGATCAGAGTTTGAAGTCACGTGGAGAGGTTGGTCATCATACCCGGAAGCATACACCGCCGGGAACCTCGAGGTTCAAAGTCTGATAAAGTTCAGAACAAACTGCTGAGAAGGCTCTCCTTCTCCTGGTGACTTCTGCTGAGTAAGCAGCGAAGATAATCAGCCTTGCTCCTTTCAGCTCAATAGGGTCTGCCCTCTTCTTGAAAGAGTGGCAGTTTTATCTTGGAAGTCTAAGTATTTAACTATTACTTGTCTGGGTCGGCGATTTTGCCCCATATTACCTGCATTGTGATCTCTGGTTCTCAGGTCTGGACCCAGCCGGTGAGCCCTTTCCACCTTGCATATATTGTTTAACCCCAGAAGATCAGGTATGTCACGTTCACATATATTGTGTAGATCTTTTGCAGGGATAGATTCAAGGATCCCCACTATTCTCAGGTTATTTCTCCTGGATCTACGGTATTTTCTAGATCTTCAACTCGTTCCCATAGCTTGTTATTTTACCTCCGTAAGGGTATGTTCACACGGACCTGTGCTCCCCGTGGCCGTATTACGGACCGCATTTGCGGATCCGCAATACACGGGCCCCGTTCCGTGCGCATTCCCGCATGCACTTCAATGGGTCCGCAAATCCAGGAAAAGCGGAATGTAAGCACGGAACGGAACCCTAGGAAGCACTACAGAGTGCTTCCGTGGGGTTTCGTCCCGTACTTTCGTTCCGCAAAAAGATAGAACATGTCCTATCTTTTTGCAGAACGGGCTGATCGCGGACCCATTAAAGTGAATGGGTCGCGATCCGTGCGGCTGCAACGCGGTCGGTGTTCGTGCATTGCGGCCCGCAGCACGGCCACGGGGCACACACGTTCATGTGAACATACCCTAAGCCTGCGGGTTTGTGAAATATATTCGGCTGTATTAATTTCCAGCGTGTGAATACGGGATTCGGCCTCTTCTATGCGAACTCCCTGATGTTGTAAGTCCTCATGTACTTGTTGCAGCGAGGTTATTCTGTCCGCGATGGGAGCGCAACTAAACGGAACGGAATGCATTTTGGTGCATTCCGTTTCGTTCAGTTTTGTCCCCATTGACAATGAACGGGGACAACACGGAAGCGTTTTCTTCCGCTGTTGTGATCCTATGACGGATCTCAATAGCGGAAAAGGAAAACTCTAATGTGAAAGTGGCCTGACGTGTTAAGTAAAGAATGTCCGTTTTCAATGGCTTTTGTCATGAGATAACCGATGTAACTCTGTGCCATGTCTTATCACACATCATACTTATTAGGTGTCTTGTATTAAAGGGAACCGGTCACCATGGAAATGCAATGTAAGCGACAGGCGGCGGGTTATAGAGCAGGAGGAGCTGAGCAGACAGATGCAGAACTTCATGGAAACTATATATAATCTGCTCTGCTCCTCCTGCGCTATAACCTGCTACCCTGGCAGGATCCCTCTAGTTACTGTTCAACCCTCATGAGAATACCTTCAAAAAGCAGAAGGAAGCTCCATACCAGATTTATGACCAAGATATTAGATTATGTAAGCCGCCAACCTTCTGGATTTACCACCCCTCCCACCATAATATATCCTGTTCTCTAAGACAATATATTTGTGGTTTTGTGGTTTAAAACCAAAATTGCATTATTTCTTAGCGGTGCCTGCCGTTAGTAGATGAATCATTGGAAATCCAGTCCATTAACTGTATGAACCCTTTTCTTCAGTCTATCCTGCATTTGCTTCAAGCCTTAGGCTGAGTTCACACGGGGGCGAGTATTCCGCGCGGGTGCAATGCGGGAGGTGAACGCATTGCACCCGCACTGAATCGGGACCCATTCATTTATATGGGGCTGTGCACATGAGCGGTGATTTTCACGCATCACTTGTGCGTTACGTGAAAATCGCAGCATGCTCTATTTTGTGCGTTTTTCACGCAGCGCAGGCCCCATAGAAGTGAATGGGGTTGCGTGAAAATCGCAAGCATCCGCAAGCAAGTGCGTATGCGGTGCGATTTTCACGCACGGTTGCTAGGAGACGATCGGGATGGAGACCCGATCATTATTATTTTCCCTTATAACATGGTTATAAGGGAAAATAATAGCATTCTTACTACAGAATGCATAGTACAATAGCGCTGGAGGGGTTAAAAAAAATTTATAAAATAATTTAACTCACCTTAATCCACTTGCTCGCGCAGCCGGCTTCTCTTCTGTCTTCATCTTTGCTGTGTGCAGGAAAAGGACCTGTGGTGACGTCACTCCGGTCATCACATGATCCATCACCATGGTAAAAGATCATGTGATGGACCATGTGATGACCGGAGTGACGTCACCACAGGTCCTTTTCCTGCACACAGCAAAAAAGAAGACAGAAGAGAAGTCGGCTGCGCGAGCAAGTGGATTAAGGTGAGTTAAATTATTTTTTTTTAACCCTTCTGTGAAGAAGTTCGGGTTTGGGTACCAAACATGCAGATTTTTCTCACGCGCGTGCAAAACGCATTACAATGTTTTGCACTCGTGCGGAAAAATCGTGCATGTTCCCGCAACGCCAGTGTGAATTCAGCCTTAGGCTAGATCTACACGACGACATTTTGTTGCACCAATGTCGCGCGACATTTTTATAATGGTATTCTATGGAGTCGACGTGCAACATTCTGCGACTGCGAGGCGGCAGTCGCACAAAATCCATTTGAGATGGATTTTTCTGCGACTGTTGTGCCGCAGTCGCAGCATGTTGCACGTCGCAGTGCGACACCATAGACTACCATTATAAAAATTGTCGCGCAACAAATGTTGCAGTGTAGTTGTGCCCTACGTGTCGCGCGACACATGTTGTCGTGTAGACTTAGCCTTACAAGCGTCCTATCCTACTGGAGGTGCGGAGCCGCTCCATTCTGTAAATGCTACGTACATTAATAAACACTAAAAGCGACTCCTCGTTCAGCTACATCTCTAGAAAATACAAATGTTACGGTTCTCAGAACGCAGGAATAAAAGAAAAGAAAAATTTAAAATTGCTACAAACTAACGGCCAAAATAAACAATCTCTACATGACAAGAGGATAATTGTAAGATTTGTGGGGTCCTGATGACAAGAATGGTAGAAGTAAAGTGTCACAGTCGTTGCCTTTGGAGGTGACCTTCTGTCTATGCTCTCGCTGCAGCTCCATTTCTGTGTGTTCTTTGATTCTTTATGGGTTAACTCCCCTGTGTTTCTATCAGGAGTTAATCCTCTGTCTGCTCCATGGGTGTGGCCTCTCTGCTGCACCCATGGAACCTGTATATAAGGCCTCCTGCACACGACCGTTGTGTGCACCCGTGACCGTTGTGCCGTTTTCAGTTTTTTTTCGCGGACCCATTGACTGTCAATGGGTCCGTGGAAAAATCGGAAAATGCACCGTTTTGCAGCCGCATCTGTGATCCGTGTTTCCTGTCCGTCAAAAAAATATGACCTGTCCTATTTTCTTGACGGACAACGGTTCACGGACCCATTCAAGTCAATGGGTCCGTGAAAGAACACGGATGCACACAAGATTGGCATCCGCGTCCGTGGCCGTAGGTTACTTTCATACAGACGGATCCGAAGATCCGTCTGCATAAAAGCTTTTTCAGAGATGAGTTTTCACTTCGTGAAAACTCATATCCGACAGTATATTCTAACACAGAGGCGTTCCCATAGGGATGGGGATGCTTCTAGTTATAATATACTACGAATTGTGTACATGACTGCCCCCTGCTGCTTGGCAGCACCCGATCTCTTACAGGGGGCTGTGATCCGCACAATTAATTGTGCATATCATAGCCCCCTATAAGAGATCAGGGGCTGCCAGGCAGCAGGGGGCAGACCCCCCTCCCTCCCCAGTTTGAATATCATTGGTGGCCAGTGTGCGGCCCCCCCCCCCCGGCCCCCCCTCTATTGTTTTAATATCATTGGTGGCCGCACACTGGGGGGGGGGGGGCCGCACACTGTGCCACCAATGATATTAAAACAATAGAGGGGGGGCCGGGGGGGCCGCACACTGGCCACCAATGATATTCAAACTGGGGAGGGAGGGGGTCTGCCCCCTGCTGCCTGGCAGCCCCTGATCTCTTACAGGGGGCTATGATTAGCACAATTAACCCCTTCAGGTGCGGCACCTGAGGGGTTAATTGTGCTGATCACAGCCCCCTGTAAGAGATCAGGTGCTGCCAGGCAGCAGGGGGCAGTCATGTACGCAGTTCGTAGGATATTCTAACTTGACGCATCCCATCACCATGGGAACGCCTCTGTGTTAGAATATACTGTCGCATATGAGTTTCACGATCTAACTCAAATCCGATGGTATATTCTAGCATAGAGGCGTTCCCATGGTGATGGGGACGCTTCAAGTTAAAATATACCATCGGATTGGAGAAAACTCTGATCCTATGGTATATTAACTCCTGACTTTACATTGAAAGTCAATGGGGGACGGATCCGTTTGCAATTGCACCATATTGTGTCAACGTCAAACGGATCCGTCCCCATTGACTTGCATTGTAAGTCAGGACGGATCCGTTTTGCTCCACACGGCCAGGCGGACACCAAAACGACTTTTTTTTCATGTCCGTGGATCCTCCAAAAATCAAGGAAGACCCACGGACGAAAAAACGGTCACGGATCACGGACCAACGGAACCCCGTTTTGCGGACCGTGAAAAAATACTGTCGTGTGCAGGAGGCCTAAGGCTGAGGTTTCCTCAGTTCTGTGTCAGCTCTCCTGGTGTGTGTTGTCTTGTCCTGCGCCTTGTTTGTACCCACTCTCCCATGCTGCTGACCCATGGGATCTGTGTCTGTCTGCGCTCTGTGGGTTTCCCTACTTGTTCATTGATGTCCTCTTTCCTGTGTTTCTGTTATCTGTTCTGCCAGTTATGTTTTAGTTACCTTGTGTGTATTCATGTCTCTGTTCAGCAAGCCCTTGCTGCACCTTTCTTTGCAGCAGAGTGCCATGGGTAAGGCCATGCAGTTTACTACTGGTGGAGCAAGTCCTTCTCTGCTCATTGTCACTCCTGTTTCCTTGCTATGTACTCCTGCTTGTGTTATTAGTTGCCCTGTTTGTATTTGCCTGTCTATGTTATGTTTGCCTATGTTCCGTCGATACCTTCTGGTACCTGTTGTCCATTCGTTCCTACTGTCACTGTCTAGTTCACGCTCCAGAGGGGACCCTGGCAACTTCCTGCTGCAAAGCCTAACCCTACCATCTGGGGCCCTAGTGAATACCAGGAGTTGCTTAGTCACGCCCCTCTGGAGTATTACTAGACAGTGGCGCAGTGGGGGTTTTCTACCACTGTGCTGACGGTACATAGAGCTCATGTTTTGTTTGTGCTGCCTTCCCTGGTTTTTGTTTGTGCAATAAACTCTTGTGTGTCTGTACCTGATTTCCGTTTATTTATTGCTTGACGACGCGGTGGTCTCTCCTGGGACCTCCTACTCATGACATAAAGTATCAGGGAGGGCATGCGCACTGTCGCCCCATTCATCTCTATGACAAGTACAGACCTATTATCGGCTATCTCCGGCTGTCCTAGAGTTTGATGGAGCAGGAGCACACATGCCTGACCACCTCACCACTCATGTGAGGACCCCAATTATTGTGGCAGTCCTCCAGTGTGTCCTGAACACAATGCAGAGTGTCCTGGGGTGCCGCACTGAGTGTCCTGGGTTCCACTACCATCTCTACTTTACTTTTTGGCAGAAAAACAAACAAAATAGCGCCGCTGCGCAGTGGTAAAGACCTGAGGAGAGTGTGAGGTACTAGAAAAGATAGGGACCAGACCAAACGTTAGGCAATGTTTTCATTTGCTTGACCAATTTTTAAAATAAGTGCCGTCTAGTGGCCAAAAGTGGAACTGTAAAAAATAATTTCATTTTAAGTACAACTAAGGCTACTTTCACACTAGCGTCGGGCCCCGAACACATCCGTCCAGCTACCAATGCATTCTGAGTGGATGCGGATCCGCTCAGAATGCATCAGTCTGCAGCGTTCGGGTGTCCGCCTGGCCGTGCGGAGGCAAACGGATCCGTCCAGACTTACAATGTATGGCTCAATTTTCAAACGGATCCGTCCCCCATTGACTTTCAATGTAAAGTCTGAAGCTACTTTCACACTTAGAATTTTTTCTACAATATAATGCAGACGGATCCGTTCTGAACGGATCCCAACACTGCATTATATGAGCGGATCCGTCTGGGCAGACCCCAGACGGATCCGCTCTGAACGCAAGTGTGAAAGTAGCCTAAAATGTAAAATTAAGAAATACTTTTTATTTTATTCACAAACCCTATTCAGGTGTATGAAACAGTTGCAGAAATGTCTGTAACAAATCTGCAACATGTGAACGAACCATTAAACAAGATGTGAATGAGAATGATTCCACCCCAGGCACCATCTATGGCCCGGAGGCCCTGACTCCACCGCCTCCTCCTGTTGAGTGGGACGAATGTTGTTTATGTTTTGAAGGGGCCCAGTTCAGGAAGAGGGAAGCCAAGACACAGGACGGAGCAACCACAGTGCCGGAATATTCTCTTATCTGTATGTTACATGTGTTATATATACGTAAGAGCTCAGAATATGTAATTATTAACTCTTTGTAGGTGAGTGCGAACTGTGC
Organism: Bufo bufo; assembly: GCF_905171765.1. Taxonomy (NCBI): domain Eukaryota; kingdom Metazoa; phylum Chordata; class Amphibia; order Anura; family Bufonidae; genus Bufo; species Bufo bufo. The sequence goes on from NC_053395.1 coordinate 14,255,573, forward strand.
ATTAGAGTGTCAGCTCCTAAAGCTCTCTATGACTAGGAGGGGAAATATTCAGGGGTGGAAACTTTCACATCATCACTGACTTCTACAGAGAGGAAATGCTTGAACCTGCAATACTGAGAAATGTTCTGTAAGGGCCCGGCCTCCTCAGTAAGAGCAGAGGGTGGAGAATCCAGGGCCCGGCTTTACCTACTGCAAACCTAGTGATTATTTAACTCCTGTTTGTCCTCTGTATAACCAACCACTAATGTAAAGACCTCGTACCGTCCTCAGGAACCGGAAGGTAAGAACCATTATTCACCTTCAGTACTGAGAAGGATGTTTTGTGACAGTCCCTTATAGGAAGAGATGGGGCTGACGGTGAGAGATGCTCTGGTCTATGCTCTGGAGAATCTGGAGAAGATGGGATTTAAGAAGTTTCGAAAGAAGTTACATGAAATCGAGGTCAAAGAGAATTATAGGAGGATCCCGAGGGGCAAACTGGAGGACAAGGACTGGGGTGATGTGGCTGATCTGATCAGGGAATACTACAAGGATGTCTACGGGGTGGAGGTGACCCTGCAAGTTCTAGACAACATCAATGAACGGAAAGTAGCCGAGGAGCTCCAGGAAGACTTACAGAAAGGTAACAGGACGGCAAGAACATTTACCTGAAACTAAAGGACACTGTAAGAATAATAGAAAACTCAGTACTGCTCATCATCAGGATCTTCCGTTTAAACTTTTCTTGTATTTTTGTGCAGTGGACAGATTTGTACGGCTGAATGACCTGGAGGAGTCGAGATGTTTAGCCCCAAAAGGTAAGAATGAAATAAAACAAGATTTTTTCAACTTCTGCTCCATCTCAGTGATGGCTACAGAAACCTGTACTGTAGAATGATGACACTGGCGCTGTATCCTGCGTGGCGCTGTATCCTGCGTGGCGCTGTATCCTTCATGGAGCTGTATACTGCATGGCGCTGTATCCTGTGTGGCGCTGTATCCTTCATGGAGCTGTATACTGCATGGCGCTGTATCCCACATGACGCTGTATCCCACGTGGCACTGTATCCCGCGTGGCGCTGTATACTGCGTAGTGCTATATCCTCAGGTGTAAACTCACCATCAATTTCATCCCTTCTGGACCTGCACTATGGATGCATTGCTCAAGAGGAGACTTCACTCACTCCTCTCATGAGAGAGCTGCAGGGCAGGACAAATCGTTTTTCTATCGATGCAGAATCACTGGGTATTCGTGGGTAAAAGTAATGAATATTCTCTGAAAATACAAGAAATGATGTGCTTTTCAGGCAGGCCAATGATGCTCGGCCTGAGTGACAGCGGGGAGATGATGTGCTCCGTCACGCTGGAGACATTTTATCCTGGATATCTCCATATTGAATGGAAGTGTAGACGAGAGACGTCAACAGAGGTTTTATCATCCCAAGAGGTCTACAGAGAAAGTCCTGATGGAAGATCATTCTCAGCGAGTAGTGAGGTCAGAATTTCCCAGGATCTCCTCAGATGTCCAGAATCCACAGTACACGTCAGCTGGGAACACGAATATACAAGCACCAAGGGGCAGCAAACCTTCTCAATCAGGGATCAAGGTAAGAAGACATCCACATCCAGCTATAGGACACGATATATCGCCACATTCAGGCACCTGAGATTAATGGTGCTGTTTGCTGGGATCTTCACACTTGTATATCCACATGTAATGTCTCTCTCCCATAGATTTCCTTTGGAGGCCAGCAGTCGATGAGATACAGACACCACAGCGTTTATACCATGAAATCCCCGCTGTCCTACAGTGCCACATATCAGGATATTACCCGGACGCCGTCACTGTGAAGTGGTTCAGGAAAAATAATCGTAATCTTGAGTTATGTGAAGAGTCTGATGAGGTGTCAGTTCCAAAAATCAGATCAAGTAAAAACCCTGACAACACCTACAGCTGTACAGCAAGGCTAATGATGACGCCTAGACTGAGAAACCACCAGGGGGCAGAATACATTTGCCGAGTAGAACATCCTTCTCTGGAAAAGGCAATCCAGAAAAGCTCAGGAGAAATCAAACTGCTGGGTGAGGTCCTATGAGAAGCTGATATGTAAGGCCAGTGGTCACACATCTGCACAGGCTTGAACTGGCCCACAGGGGTGCGGGTGAATCCACTTGTGGCCCCAAGCAAGGTGGCCCCCTAGTCTCCCACCCCTGCACATCTTACACTACATATAAACAGGCAGCGTACAGCATCTCAACCAGCCTAAACGGCCATATAGAAGAATGGTGGGGTAGATTATTCACAGTTTATTAGTATAGATGACTTTTAGACACTAAGGCTTCTTGCAGACGAACGTAAGTTGTCCGTGTCCGTGCCCGTGCTGTGGACCACAACTTGCGGTCCGCAATGCAGGGGCACCGACCATGGGGCTCAGACCCATTCACCTAAAGGGGTCTGCGATCCCTCCGTTCCACAAAAAGATAGAGCAAGTTCTATCTTTTTCCGGAATGGGAGCACGGAACGGAACACCACAGAAGCACTCCGTAGTGCTTTCGTGGGGTTCCGTTCCGTAATTCTGTTCTGCATCTCTGGATTTGCGGACCCATTCAAGTCAATGGGTCCGCATCCTTGATGTGGAATTCACATGGAACGGTGCCCGTTTATTGCGGATCCGCATATGCGGTCCGCAATACGGCAACAGGCAGCACACGCTCGTCTGCAAGAGGCCTAAGGCAGGCCAGCCGGTATCCTCGATTCCTAGGGACCCACTTTCTTGAAGTCGCCGCAGGTACCCCCTTAACCAATCACCTTACAACATCTTGCTGCTGTCCGCCGGTGTGTGAACGGGTAGTATTTGCATGTATCTGTGTAGTGGGCCCCCAGAATGAATTTTACTGGTGGGCCCTAGGCACCCCAGTCTGACACTGCATCTGCACGGCGCCCCCGAAGATCAGTAATGATGTGATGAAAAATAATAATTTCTTATGATTATAAAACGTCCAAAGTAACTGAATAGTGCAGAGGGTGCGGAGCTCAGACGGGGCCTTCTTCGATGCAGGTCCTGCCCGTCTTGAACAGTGCACCCCCGACTTCCATAGACAGCAGTAAGACGAGGTCTATCAGGATGTAGTTACATCTGTTTTTTGTCGTTTTTTTCTTCAATTCTTCATAATTTTCTTGTTTTCTTCATAAATGTTCTAATCTGTGCAGCAAAACCTCAGCCGGAGCCCATAGTGAAGACGCTTCTGGATAACATGTCAGTGCAGTTCTCCTTGCATCTTAAGAACTTTTACCCTAAAGACATCAAAGTGAAGTGGCATCGGGGGGAGACACAGGTCAGAAAAGGGGTGAAGGAGGGGTTCAGACAGAGAGATGTGTTCACAGAACGTGAAGATTCCTTGTTTGATGTCGTCAGTGAAAGTCGTTTTCTGGGATTGTGCTTTAGAGATCCCCAGTATAAAGCGTATGTAACCTGGGAGCACGAAACGATGGACGGACCTGAGACCATGACGTTGTCTGTGAGAGGTGAGAGCTTATACGGCACTAAACTACCATGTGTATCATTCTGCTTTACTGACAATTCTTACCCCCTGCTTGTTCAGGGTCTGCACAGTTTACTCTCTTTGACACTGTTACACCAGGCCCTGTACAGTCATTGCGAGAAAGAACATCCTTATTCCTTTAAGATGTTCATATATATCATCAGGTGAATTATACTAGGCATCAAAACGTATGTCACAATCACTGAAACTAAGACTGGCGTTTTAGACAGGTGTAGAAAATAGGGCCTACCAGTCCGTCCCCTTCCACGCCCACTTTTTTTTTAGACCTGGCGTCCATGGGGAAAAGTCGTAGATTTGAGCTGCAATCTGTGCCAGGAATATGCCTAATATAGGTCAGGTCAACTTTAATTAATACTGTTAGTCAGTGCTCTGTAAATCAGGGCTGGACAAAATCACCAGCTTGTTCCATACAGTGTAAAAGCTTGGATTTGCTCGGTGCATTCAGCCTTCTGGAAGCTCACACCGGCACACACCGCATTCTCTAGGCCAGGGATGCTCAACCTGCGGCCCTCCAGATGTTGTAAAACTACAACTCTCACAATGCCCTGCTGTAGGCTGATAGCTGTAGGCTATTTGGGCATGCTGGGAGTTGTAGTTTTGCAACAGCTGGAGGGCCGCAGGTTGAGCATGCCTGCTCTAGGCAATACTTTACTCTTCAACACGGACAAGCCTATAAAGATGCAATATGCGATAGTACAGTGCTTATGTAAGGGTCAGCTCCTAGAATACTGTTTTTGACAAATATCTGCAATATTGTACTACATAGATTGTGATGACTTATTTCAGCCACTAGAGGCCGCTGTGGCTCTGAGTAAGAGGAAGCTGAACTGTTTCTGAGATACACAAGAGGTAGGAGGAGCCAGAAGTTCCCGGGGTTGGAGTCCTGGCTGGAGGTGTTTGTGCGCCCTGGGATCTGTGAGGATGGCTGCCATGTTAGGAGCCAAGTAAAGGCTAGTGATGGGACATGGAGCCTGACTGATGGAGTCCTGAGAAGCTGGCTGTGTTGGAGACAGGCCAAGATAGACTCTGAACTGAAGTGCTGCAGCTGTGACCCAGAGATAGAGACTGCACAGTGTGTTCCAGAGGAGTGGGACCGTGTGTCAGAGACAGTACAAGCCGGATCCTTCCTGCCAGAGCTGAAGAAATCTGCATCTGCTGTAACCAGAGAGAGAAAGACAGACAAGCAAGCGACCGGACCTGGAGCCAGACTGCATCTTATTGGATCCAGGAGAATCTGCAGAACTGTGAGTGGCACCGGTGCTTATCTGTGATAGGTTATAGATTCAGGGACTTAGTGCGCTGTAGAAGCGTCCCCTGGGTAGCAGGGCTAGATAGGAGTATATTAGCTGAGTGTAGCCTGGACTCTGATGTTTTTGCTGTGGAATGCATTTATTCTAGCTCTTGTTCAAGCATTCTGTATAAGCCTGTTTATACTGTTAATCTGATTTTCCGGCAGTTAGATCTTGTTCTTTAATAAAGCTGGTATATCTTCAGCCTCCTTGTCTGCTGTACTGTACTTGAATCCTGCCTTGCGGTCTCTTCCTCCCCTGACCGCTACAAGTGGCGCTGCGAGCAGGGTACAGTCACAGAGATGGAGGCGGCTGAAGGCAATGTGCATAATGCTAATGTAAGCACCTCAGGCAATGGTGGAACCCCTGCAACGGCCCTCCCTATGGGCACATTGTTTAACTTGCTACCCAAATTTGATGGCCAGAATATGTCACTGTCAGACTGGGTGATAAGGTTACGGAGCACTGCTAGGATTTACAATGTCGGCCCAGAACTCCAGGTGGAAATCGCGTTGGCCGCCTTAGAGGGTGAGGCCCGGAAGACTGTTTTCCTACAACCAGAAGCCACCCGTAGGACGTTGGAAGATATTGTGCAATTTCTAGAGGAAATATACGGTGAGACAACTAGTGCGGGGCACCTCCGGGCAAAGTTCTTTTAACAGATTCAGCGAGAAGAGGAAGGGGTCTCACAATATGGGATGGCGTTACAGGGAATATTGGCTGAGGTACAGAAAAAAGAGGCAGACGGAGTAACCGGCCTGGGAGCCGTAGACCGGATACTGCGGGAACAATTCATTCTGGGACTCTACAGCACTCCCCTGAGACAGGCCCTGAGGGAATGAGTCAGGGTGGACCCTGCACTAACCTTCCGACAAATATTGGCAGAGGCTGTGGCACGGAGCAAAGAGGAAAGTTATGCATCCGGAGTGATACGGACCCAGACCGTCACACCCCATGGAGTTACAAAGAGCGTAGAGGTCCTAGTCAGAGTGGTATGAGACTTACAGAGCTCCCTGAGTGCTATGCACGAAAAGTTGACGCACCTGGAAAAACGGATGGAGTCGTGCTATCTCCCTGAGGCGGCCTGTCCGGCCCAACAACAAGCCTATCAGGCGACCCTACAGGTTCCTACACCAGAACGTCCTCACCTTAAGTTGCCTCCCCACCAAGTTCTAGGGGCACCTCCCGCACGCAGGCGGAGAGGGGGCCGTCAAAGGGCACAGTGTTGGCGGTGTGGAAATATAGGACATTTTGCCAGAGAGTGTTGGAGTGAGCCGCCTGGACACCCAGAACCGCTGGATTATTGGGAGCAACCCCCTCCATACAAACCTACGCAGAGAGCATTTCAACAGCGGATCTGATTCTGTGGGACCCGGAAGAGAGTCCCAGCACACCAATCTGTGGTAACTCCGCGAGAGGAACGTCCCAGTGGTGAGTTGAGCGAGTGTTGGGAGGTACGGCCATACAAAGTGAGCAAGGGAGTGTATCCCAATGGTCCGTCTTACAAAGTGCAGGTTGAAAATGAGGAGTCTGCCTCACGGTCTCTACATAGGAATATGCTACGGCCATGCCGGTCCGAAGATTCTGCACCTATTTAGAGAACACCTCCTCTTCTCATCTCCGATGGAAACAAATGTGAAGGCTGGTGGACCGTTCCTGACACTGCGGAAGGTCCCCAGGCTGCAGGTGATGAGGCTCCTGCTACAGAACCCCTACCGACTCGCAATGAGGAAGAACCCAGGTTAACAGCTCCCAGTGGAGAAAGTCAGGTCGTAACGGATAGTCAAGACCTCCGAGATCTACTGCAGGGGTTCCACCAAACAGGTACGCTGCCGATCAGTTCCTTGGGTCTACTTGTATGCGTTGTGGACAAGGTGAGGCTGCGTTTAGAAGTTGTACTAATCATTCCTTTTGCATGGACTATATAGCGAGGCCGAGGACGGCCACCTTTAAAGTGGGGGGGGCATGTAAGGGTCAGCCCCTAGAATACTGTTTTTCACAGATATCTGCGATATTGTGCTACATAGACTGTGATGACTTATTTCAGCCACTAGAGGCCGCTGTGGCTCTGAGTAAGAGGAAGCTGAACTGTTTCTGAGATACACAAGAGGTAGGAGGAGCCAGAAGTTCCCGGGGTTCGAGTCCTGGCTGGAGGTGTGTGTGTGCCCTGGTAGTTGTGAGGATGGCTGCCATGTTAGGAGCCAAGTAAAGGCTAGTGATGGGACACGGAGCCTGACTGATGGAGTCCTGAGAAGCTGGCTGTGTTGGAGACAGGCCAAGATAGACTCTGAACTGAAGTGCTGCAGCTGTGACCCAGAGAAAGAGACTGCACAGTGTGTTCCAGAGGAGTGGGACCGTGTGTCAGAGACCAGTACAAGCTGGATCCTTCCTACCAGAGCTGAAGGAGATCTGCATCTGCTGTAACCAGAGAGAGAAAGACAGACAGGCAAGCGACCGAACCTGGAGCCAGACTGCATCTTATTGTACCCAGGAGAATCTGCAGAACTGTGAGTGGCACCGGTGCTTATCTGTGATAGGTTATAGATTCAGGGACTAGTGATGAGCGGCAGGGGTCATATTCGAATTCGCAATATTTCGCAAACATTTTGTAGAATATTCGTAGAATATTCGCGAATTCGTTATATTCTACGATTTTCTACTCGGAAAATCTGCAAGGTAATGATCGTGTAATATGCAAATTTTTATCGTGAATTTTTCCATTTACAACTATTAGGCTCAGTTCGTAGGAACGCGCTGTAAAACGCTCAAGTGTGAACCCAGCCTTAGACATATTAGTTGTTTTTTTCGAATATTCGCTATATTGCTATAACTGTTTTTTCGAATATTCGTAATATTCTAAAACAAGAATATATAGCAATATAGCGAATATTCAAAAAAAAAAAGAATATAGAGCAATTTAGCTAATATAGTGCTTATAATCTTCTTTGTCTAATACTTGTAATTTTTTTCTCATCTGAAGTTCAGATTGGAAAAAAATTACAACTATTAAAAAAAAAGATTATAGCACTATATTAGCTAAATTGCTCTACATTCGTTTTTTTCCGAATATTTGCTATACATTCTTGTTTTAGAATATTACGAATATTCCAAAAAACAAAGTTATAGCAATATAGCGAATATTCGAAAAAAAATGAATATAGAGCAATTTAGCTACTATAGTGCTATAATCTTCTTTGTCTAATAGCTCTAAGTTGAAAAATTTGCGATAAAAATTTGCATTACGAAAAAAATTTGCAAACACTACTCCTATATTCGAAATATTCGAAATATATATCACTATATTCTAAATATTCGCAAATTTTCGAAGTACCTATATTCGCGATAAAAATTCGAAATTCGAATATTCGTGATCAACACTATCAGGGACTTAGTCAGTGCGCTGTAGAAGCGTCCCCTGAGTAGCAGGGCTAGATAGGAGTATATTAGCTGAGTGTAGCCTGGACTCTGATGTGTATACTGTGTAACGCATTTATTCTAGCTCTTGTTCAAGTATTCTGTGTAAACCTGTTTATACTGTTAATCCGATTTTTCGGCAGTTACATCTTGTTCTTTAATAAAGCCGGTTTATCTTCAGCCTCCTTGTCTACTGTACTGTACTTGAATCCTGCCTTGCGGTCTCTTCCTCCCCTGTCCGCTACACTTAGAAAGGTTACAGAAATGAACACATACATGTAACGCAGTAATAAAACAGGAAGGGATAAAATACAGCAGTCGCAGACCTTTCACTACCTCAGCGATGTGGAGAGACAACCTGGAGTCGGACAGAGATACGATTCTGGTTGCATCTCCATGTGTCTGACCATGTATGAGACAATATGAGCAGTAGGCCGGGTAATTACATGTAAAACGGGAAAACCTATGTGACGTAATTCTAATTTGCGCCAAAACTCCTTGCAGGTAGAGAGAAAACGTATCTTTTAATATATGCAAATAAACGTCTAGAAGCAACGGGGACGTTACCATTACACCTAGAGGCTCAGCTCTCTCTGCATCTGCCGTGCCCTCTGCACCTTGATTGACAAGACCAGGTGTGATCACATTTACACTGCCTGATCCTGTGAATCAATGGGCAGAGGGTCCAGCAGTTGCAGAGACAGCAGAGCCTTTAGGTGTAACAGCCCCTCTTGCTCCTAGAGGCTCATTTGCATATATTATAGGGATTATCCGACACTAACAAATGCCCCCTCCTATGTCGAGCCCCTCACACTGATTCTATTTACCGGGCTCTCTGCGCTGCTCCTGGTCCCTGCATACCGCTGCTTCTCCCCGTGCACGGATAAAAACATCTGATGTTCGGGGGGGGGGGGGGGGGGGGAGAAGCCAATGGCAGGTGACGAGCCTCCCTAGCGTCACCCGCGATGCTAGGGAGGATCGTCCCCGTCACCGCCTGCCAACTGCTGACAGATGCCCTTTAAGCAACCGGAACTTTAAAAAAAAAAATTATTGACATCCCTGCGTAAGGCCTTGTTCATACAGCAGAAGTTGAACTTTGTTTTCTATGAGGGTGTATATAAGTTACTTTGTAATTTATGCATTTTTTGACATTGCAAATATAAAAAAAACAATTCTGACATTGCTCTTTTACTGTATTATTTACACTGTACATATTTCTCACTGAATTGTTCAGGGTATTTCGGTCACGTGGATACCTAATAATTTTTTTTTTTTTTTCTTTTACATCCATTATGCACAACAAAATGTATTTTATGAAAAATAATCGCTTATTTAATATTTTTTGCAAGCTTTTTTCATGTAATTACATTACATTTTTATAATCCCATTAAGGAATTACTGTTGTACAAAATTATTTTATATTTCTGTATTCCCATCCTCCTGTATGCTAAGGCATTGTGCCCTGTGTCTCTATGGCGCAGGCTGTGGTTAGAACAGAAGGATTACAGAATTTACAGTCCTGGGGTCTTTTCTGGGCTGACTGCAGAAGGCTTACCCAGCCTCCGATCATACTGTGGTAATCAAAAGGTTAGCAGTTGGGATTGAAGCTACCTCAGATCCTGGATGATAGTTAGAACTGGAGCTGTTTAGTTAAGTGGTTAAAGCCCAAAAAAATTAAATGGTTAAAGCCAAAAAAAAAAAAGGTCTGCATGACTTTTAGATATTAGAGATAACGGTCCTGATGGTTTTTCTTGCAGATCTGCCCTGGAGGCCAAAGATGGCTGAAATATTTGTCTTTAGGTTGAGCGATAATGTGAGAACCAGGATGTCATGCTGCATTTCTGACTATTTCCCAGATAAACTGACCGTGTCCTGGTATAAGAAGCAAGATGGAGCAGTGTCTGCAGTGCAGGAGTCCAAGGACATCTTCACAGAGGTTTCTCCACATGAAAATAAAAACAAGACATTCGGCTGTGCAGCAATTTTATATTTTACTCCAGATGCGGAGAAGGACGAAGGGTCAGAATTTATCTGTAGGGTGGAGCATCACAGCCTCGAGCATCCGATAGAGAGAAGCACTGGACCCCTCCATATATTCAGGCCTGGTGATTAAAAACCTGGATTCCAGCGACATTACTGTGATGAACGCCATTGCTTCTCCTTAACGAGGAGCCGTCGCCTCTCTCCGGACACGGCTCTTTTAGGAATTACCTGTATTCTATGTGAAAAACCATTCTGGAGCATCGAGCCTCAGATCTCTGAGCCATTCTTGTGTTATTTCTCCAAATAATGTATGAATAGATCACATACTGGAGCTACCAGAGTTCTCGGAAAAGATGTCCCCAAATTATTATTTCATGGAAAATAAAAGTTTTTACTGACACTGACGGAGACAGATCCTCTGTAAAGGGGTTGTTTGGTGTATTGTCAGATGTGCCTGGCGTCGCAGCTCAGCTTTGCTGAAGTTGTGCTCTGCAGCACCAGGTACAGCAGCCACTGATGTATTCCGCAACGTGTGCCGGTGGCCTTATTCTGCTCCTGTAAGTGCCCAAGAGGTAGAGCTTCGTCATGAAGTGCACTGAGATACTTCACAGCCCCTCGCCTCTGCTTTGAGAGACAGCTCTGTGGGCATCTGGTTGGATGCACTTGGAGGAGCAGAACCTGGCAGAATAAAAGTTTATATTCACACTACTACGGCCATTTTAAATCCAACTTTTGTTTTTTCAATAGGAAGAGGGTCATGTGACACATCAAACTTATTGGGAATTTCACAAGAAAAACAATGGTGTGCTTGGTTTTAAAGTAACTTTATTCTTTCATGAGTTATTTACAAGTTTCTGACCACTTATAAAATGTGTTCAATGTGCTGCCCATTGTGTTGGATTGTCAATGCAACCCTCTTCTCCCACTCTTCACACACTGATAGCAACACCACAGGAGAAATGCTAGCACAGGCTTCCAGTATCCGTAGTTTCAGGTGCTGCACATCTCGTATCTTCACAGCATAGACAATTGCCTTCAGATGACCCCAAAGATAAAAGTCTAAGGGGGTCAGATCGGGAGACCTTGGGGCCCATTCAACTGGCCCACGACGACCAATCCACTTTCCAGGAAACTGTTCATCTAGGAATGCTCGGACCTGACACCCATAATGTGGTGGTGCACCATCTTGCTGGAAAAACTCAGGGAATGTGCCAGCTTCAGTGCATAAAGAGGGAAACACATCATCATGTAGCAATTTCACATATCCAGTGGCCTTGAGGTTTCCATTGATGAAGAATGGCCCCACTATCTTTGTACCCCATATACCACACCATACCATCAATTTTTTTGTTCCAACAGTCTTGGAGGGATCTATCCAATGTGGGTTAGTGTCAGACCAATAGCGGTGGTTTTGTTTGTTAACTTCACCATTCGCATAAAAGTTTGCCTCATCACTGAACAAAATCTTCTGCGTAAACTGAGGGTCCTGTTCCAATTTTTGTTTTGCCCATTCTGCAAATTCAGTGCGCCGATCTGGGTCATCCTCGCTGAGATGCTGCAGTAGCTGGAGTTTGTAAGGGTGCCATTTGTGAGTAGCTAATATCCGCCGAAGGGATCTTCGACTAATGCCACTCTCCAGTGACATGCGGCGAGTGCTACGCTGTGGGCTCTTGCTGAATGAAGCTAGGACAGCCACTGATGTTTCTTCATTAGAGACAGATTTCATGCATCCACATTTTGCCAAATCCAACACTGAACCAGTTTCACGAATCTTAGCAAGCAGTTTGCTAACTGTAGCATGGGAGATGGGTGGTCTCGTAGGGTGTCTTGCATTGAAATCTGCTGCAATGACCCGTTTACTGCGTTCACCAGACATCAACACAATTTCTATCCGCTCCTCACGTGTTAACCTCGGCGACAAGTCAATGGCTGTAAACAAAGAGAAACTTGTAAATAACTCATGAAAGAATAAAGTTACGTTAAAACCAAGCACACCATTGTTTTTTGTGTGAAATTCCCAATAAGTTTGATGTGTCACACGACCCTCTTCCTATTGAAAAAAACAAAAGTTGGATTCAAAATGGCCGACTTCAAAATGGCTGCCATGGTCACCACCCATCTTGAAAAGTTTCCCCCCTCACATATACTAATATGCCACAAACAGGAAGTTAATATCACCAACCATCCCATTTTATTAAGGTGTATCCATATAAATGGCCCACCCTGTATATGTTACCTGAGTTCTATGTAGCACTGCATTATGTATATAATAACTCCATGTAGCTGAGTGTGAACTGTGCCATAGTGTCAGCGCTAGTGTTGAACCAAACGAGCTTCGAATCATAGATCCAAAGTCGCTTTGGCCAAAACTTTGTTTGAATGCTGCATGGAGATCCTTCAAATGCATGGGCTCCGGTGAGGTGAAATATGATATCTCCGAAGTCTAGCGAGACGTCGGGTAATAACTTCAGACCTCGATTTTAAAACTTGAAAACTATTTAAAAATTTTAATCCGAAGTTGGCTTTGGTACCGAGGTACCAGCCCGTACTGAAGCTGACTTCGGATTCAAGTTTTAAAATGGTTTCTAAGTAATAAAATTGATGGCCGAAGTTATTCAAAGATGTCCCTCAACACTAGTCAGCTCCTACAACTCTCTGAGACCAGGAAGAGCAATATTCAGTGATGGAAACGTTAACATTGTCACTGACTTCTATAGGCAGAAAATACTCGAACCTGAAAGAGAAATGTTCTGTAAGGGCCCGGCCTCCTCAGGAAGAGCAGAGGGTGGAGATTCCGGGGCCCGGCTTTACCTACTGAAACCTGGTGAATGTTTAACTCCTGTTTGTCCTCTCTATTGTCCTAATGTATAGAGTATGTTCTGTCCTCAGGAACTGGCAGGTAAGAAAGATTATTGTTCCTCCGCTATATTTCCGACCGAGACAAAAAATCTACAGAATCTGAAGTTTATAGAAGGTGAATTCCATTGGAAACAAAGGTGACATATTGATCAATTTACTACTATGCCGAAAAAACATATTCCTGCAGTTAAAATAAACAGAAATTGTGCATAAGTAATAAAAAGTAACAAAGGGATCAGGCCTACACTGAAGGCACAAGAAGTGCGTCATTCTGTCCCGGTCTACTGGATGTATTTCTATCATATTCTTTCATAGGGTTGTCTAAAAAAAGTCAGCCCTGATAAGTGGTTTACTGGTGGAGATATGAAGGAACATGTATTAAGCTGAACAGTTCCTTAGAGGGAGAGATGGGGCTGACGGTGAGAAAAGCTCTGGTCTTTTAGAGCAAAGGCATTAGTAATCACTGCTCCCTATACTGTGGAGGAGATTGCTGCATGTAAATGTGTCTCCTCCACTGACGAGCAGGCAATTGTCAGGAAGAAATGCTTCCTTCCCAACAATCGCCTGCAATTGGCCGGTGTAAGGAGATCTTAAAAGACGGGTCTTTGTAAATTAGCCACATTATATACATGAGGATATTGTGTGCTTTTCAGCCAGGCCAATGGCGCTCGGCGGCGAGATGATGTGCTCCGTCACGCTGGAGACATTTTATCCTGGATATCTCCATATTGAATGGAAGTGTAGACGAGAGACGTCAACAGAGGTTTTATCATCCCAAGAGGACTACAGAGAAAGTCCCGCACATTGCAGGCCGCAATACGGCAACGGCCATGTGCATGAGGCCTTATACACAGGAGATGCCCAGGTTATACCAGCATGGTCCATATCACTATATACAGGAAGATGTATAACTTATACCAGCTGTACATATATAATTATATACAGAAGATACCCAGGTTATACCAGCATGGTCCATATCACTATATACAGGAAGATGTATAACTTATACCGGCTGTACATATATAATTATACACAGGAGATGCCCAGGTTATACCAGGATGGTCCATCTTCTTGTATATAGTGATATGGACCATGCTGGTATAACCTGGGCATCAACTGTATATAGTTATATATGTACAGCTGGTATAAGTTATACATCTTCTTGTATATAGTGATATGGAGCATGCTGGTATAACCTGGGTATCTCCTGTATATAATTATATATGTACAGCTGGTATAAGTTATACATCTTCCTGTATATAGTGATATGGAGCATGCTGGTATAACCTGGGTATCTCCTGTATATAATTATATATGTACAGCTGGTATAAGTTATACATCTTCTTGTATATAGTGATATAGACCATGCTGGTATAACCTGGGTACCTCCTGTATATAATTATATATGTACAGCTGGTATAAGTTATACATCTTCCTGTATATAGTGATATGGAGCATGCTGGTATAACCTGGGTATCTCCTGTATATAATTATATATGTACAGCTGGTATAAGTTATACATCTTCTTGTATATAGTGATATAGACCATGCTGGTATAACCTGGGTACCTCCTGTATATAATTATATATGTACAGCTGGTATAAGTTATACATCTTCTTGTATATAGTGATATGGAGCATGCTGGTATAACCTGGGCATGTAGTATGTAGTACTATTGTGCGCCACTGTCCCCGGTACGATGTCCTCCTTTTCGGGATGTGATGTCCTCCTTTTTGGGGCTCTGCAAGTGGCCACCCTATGAAGAACTGATCCTGACCATTTAACCTCAGGACACAACATCTAAGAGGGAAAGCTCCATCTGTCCACCCAAACGGTAGTTCATGGCCGGATGGCGTCACAATCACAGGATACCTATGGATATATGTGATAGCCAGGGACCTAACAAACATTGCCCGTCAGTAAAAAAACTGACAGTCAATAGTACAGGAGGACTGCAGTGTGTTATATGAGTGATCAGTGGACCACACAATGAAGTCTACACGTCCCTCATACAAGTCTCCTCTATAGAACGCAGGTAAAAAAAAGACCATCCACAATGTAAACCATGAGAGGCCAGACAGAAACCCACCCGGCATATTCCCAGCACAGGCACAGATGCACAACCCTTCTACAGCAGCAGCTCTGACGCCACCACCTCCTCCTCGATGGGTGGGATGAATGTTGTTTAAGTTTTGAAGGGGCCAAGTACAGGGAGAAGGAAGCCAAGACACAGGATCAAGCAACGTAAGCAGCTACAAGGCTGAATATCCTCTTATCTATACGTTACATGTGCTATATGTAGCACTGCACTATGTATGCAAGAGCTCACATGCTGGAATGATTAACTCTATGTAGGCGAGTGTGAACTGTGCAGTAAATTAGTCTGTCAGCTCCTACAACAAGCCCTCAACTCTCTATGACTGGAAGGAGAAATATACAGTGACGGAAATCATCACTGACTTCTGTAGACAGGAAATGCTTGAACCGAAAAAGAATAAAACCCTGAGAAAAGTTCTGTAAGGGCCCGGCCTCCTCAGTAAGAGCAGAGGGTGGAGAATTCGGGGCCTGGCTTTATCTACTGCAAACCTGGTGCATTCTTAACTCCTGTTTGTCCTCTCTATAACCAGCGACTAATGTAAAGAACTCGTACTGTCCTCAGGAACTGGAAGGTAAGAAGTAAGAACCAGTGTTGTACTGGGGTGTCTAGGGCCCAGCAGTAAAATTTATTCTGGGGGCCCACCGTACGGATACATCCAAATATTACCTGCTCACACAGCAGCAAGATGCTACCAGATGATTGAATATCGGGGTCCCTGCAGCAACTTTGAGAAGGTAGGTCCTGGGGAGAAGAGGACACTGGTGGCTTTCCTCTATACCTAGAAGTCATCTCAGCTCTGATCATGTCTATAATAATAAACTGGGGAGTTTCTTAAATAATCTATCAAGTTTTTTATATGAACATCGGCTGGTGGAGGTGCTGTATATTGACTACCGTATTTTCCTGTGTATAAGACGACTGGGCGTATAAGACGACCCCCTACTTTTCCATTTAAATATTTTAGGCTATACTCGCTGTATAAGACTACCCCTGGCTTCCCTCAGAATCGCCAATCCCACCCAGTATACAACAACCGGCCAATCACAGCAAGCGATGTACCGTACCAGTATTTTCTGTGCACACTTCATACAAAGCCTGCTTGGATTGGCTGTGTCGGCCCTCCCTGTCTCCAAGACGATCTTCTACAGTCCAGAGAACTGACCATAGCAGCCAGGGCTTCAGTAGCGTCCTGGCTGCCATGGTAACCAATCAGAGCCCAGCAACTACACTGGGTTACCCAGAATCTCATTGTTGTAATAAAAATATACTGTACTATTGTTAACCCCACCTGTGGTTTACCGTATTTATTGCAAAAAAGCAATTTTATAGATATGCAAGTTACCCTCCGCTGTTTTGTGCCCAGCCGCGCCCCGAATCCTGGATAACAGCGCCGCCCTTCTCAATTTATTCACTGGCTGGGCACAAAACGGCGACAGCCCCTTGGACACAAAGGTACCGGTACTGGTAATTTGTATATCTATAAAATCGTTTTTTGCAATAAATAAACCACAGGCCCCTTCTCCGCCCCTCTCTCCTCATTGGTGGCAGCGGGTAGCACAGGGGGGAGGGAGGGACTGCTTCCTTCTCCCCTGTGCTGCCTTATACCCGGCGTATAAGACGACACCCGACTTTTGAAAATAATTTCTAGTGTTAGAAAGTCGTCTTATACGCCGGAAAATGTAGTGCGGTAAGTCTATTGCGTTATGTGCCACTTGTGCAGGGGGTGGGAGACTAGCGGCCCACCTTGCTCAGGGACCCACCAGGAGATTCACCTGTACCCCTGTAGGCCAGTCTGAGCCTGGTAAGAACCATTATTCATCTTCAGTACTGAGATGGATGTTTTGTGACAGTCCCTTATAGGAAGAGATGGGCCTGACGGTGAGAGATGCTCTGGTCTACGCTCTGGAGAATCTGGAGAAGGTGGGATTTAAGAAGTTTCGAAAGCAGTTACATGAAATCGAGGTCAAAGAGAATTATAGGAGGATCCCGAGGGGCAAACTGGAGGACAAGGACTGGGGTGATGTGGCTGATCTGATCAGGGAATACTACAAGGATGTCTATGGGGTGGAGGTGACCCTGCAAGTTCTAGACAAGATCAATGAAAGGCAAGTAGCCGAGGAGCTCCAGGAAGACTTACAGAAAGGTAACAGGATGGCAAAAACATTTACCTAAAACTAAAGGACACTATGAGAACAGTAGTAAGCTCAGCATTAGCAGCCGTACTTTTACTATTCCATGAAAGTTATTACGAATACATTCAAAAACATGGTAAAATAATAATTTTAAAATGTTTTAAAAGTATTTTCTCTTTGTTGATATATATATTTTTTAAATAACTTACCTCGGTGGCAGTTTTAGCGCTGATAGCAGCAACCATCTAGTAAATCAAAACGGGCAGGCGTCGTTTGTCTTGGACTTCTAGCTCCATTGTGCATTTATCCATTGTGACAATGTTTTTTCTCTACCTGTCAGCGGTGCATTCCCTGTTTCTCCTCTGACAAGTAGAGAAAATCCTATGCAAATGATACTGTTCACCACAGCTTGCTTCAATAGGTAGACACAACTACTGTCAATGAAGGAAAAAACTAAAGGATTGATTGCCATCTATGTAAATTTCTTTTTAAATCATGTGAGCCATCAGTCCACTATTATTAACCTTCTCCTATATTTTTGTGCAGTGGACAGATTTGTGAGGTTAAATGAACTGGAGGAGTCGGGATGTTTAGCCCCAAAAGGTAAGAATTGTGGCGTTTCGAAATGTCAGCTATATACAATCACGCACCTGTGTAGAGCAGCCTCTATGCGCACAGAAGTGACTTGTTGAATTTGACTTTTCTCCACTTACAGCTTATGCATCAGACACCCAGGCGTTAATCAAGTAGCTTTTTAATCTGGAGATTGTATTACAAGATTTTGCAGGGTAATCCAGATGGTAAAAGAATTATGCCAACAATAACTCCTAGCTCAGAAGATGGATGCTGCTACTCAGAAAGCTGAGCACACTAAGAGCAAGGCATCACTGGGAAAACAGGGAGTGGCTAGGTTAAACTAACTAGAAACTTGAAAACGGGGGGGGGGGGGGGGAGCATACCAACACACAATGCAAGATACTGAAACAGAACACTCCCTGTCTGGCATCGGTAGATACCACTATATATATATAAGCATACAATGGAATTGTATAAAATAACAATAGCTTGCAGATGCAAATAATGTCCATCTACCTGAAAAGGTTAACATGCAATGAACATTATTCAAATCAAAAAAGGATAAGTCTTAGTTCGGGCCATAGAGCTGGTACTGGAAACAGTCTTAGAAGATGTTGAGCATCTTTGGTAGAAGGGATCTCAACATGGAAGTTCTGCAGGCATGAGTAACACAACTTCTGTAACAGGGCGGAAGAAGGTCTTGATTACTCCACCTCTTACTTCCACCTTATGAACCTTCCCATCCGAACTGGAAACGACTAGTAATAAGTCCAGTAGGCCAGTCGAGACGATCACCTTGTTTGTCTCTAAACAGAACAAAATCTCCTTCCTTTGAATTAGGCCTTGGTTCTTGCCACCTTCTGCGTTCTTGCAAGAGGCAGAGGTACTCTCTTCTCCACCTTTTCCAGAACTGACTGGCGAGATGTTGTACCTGCTTCCACCGAAATTTATAAAGGTTGTGCTATTTTATACGCTCGCTCTTCCCGGATTTTGGCTTTAGATCTGTCACGGCCATGGCTATGACCGTGACTCCTGAACCGCATGCGGTTGTCAGCGGTTCTCTTTGGTGTTCAATCACAGGTGAGGGCTGTGGTATTTGCCTCACCTGTGGTTGCCGCTGGCAACAGTATGTATGTGGCAGCGTAGCAGTCAGAGCTGTGCCATTGCAGCTCGCTATGTTGTGCATGCGGTTTTGTGTGATGTGTGTATGTGTGCACTT
This sequence comes from Bufo bufo, assembly GCF_905171765.1. NCBI lineage: Eukaryota > Metazoa > Chordata > Amphibia > Anura > Bufonidae > Bufo > Bufo bufo. The sequence continues at coordinate 14,274,686 of NC_053395.1, forward strand.
CCTTTTTATGTTATTGTGTGCACGTCTCCTATTAGTGGTGTTTTCCCTTCCCTGGTGTTGGAAGGGTTACTCTCCTTCCTAGTGTGTGTGCACTGGGTGTGTCCGTTTGTGGGTGTGGCTGCATGGGCTATAAAGCCTCAGTTTAGACAGACGTCTGAGGGGTACTCCAGCCTTGTAAGCTGGAGGAACTCTCCTGGTCACATTTCCATCTGCCAGTGTGGGCCACCCTTGTGATCATAAATTGTGATACACTATGTTATGTGATGATCAGTTGATTTGTTCCTGTTGTATATTGGTGCAGCTATGGATCTGGGTTCCTGTGTGTGGTTGTGTGTTTGCTGGGTTCATTGAATGTTGTCTGGACTTCAGCTTGCCTGCACAGGGATACAGTCAGCAAGGCTGTGGCAGGTAAGTGGAACTAGTTCACATTACCTGCCATATCCATAGGACTGTTTGTGTTCCCCCATTTTCCCAACAGCTTGGCCGTTGAGACTCCTGCTCCTCCGTGCCTAGGAGGAGTGGGGCGTCTTACCCTGACTCCTAGCGCAGGGACCGGACGGAGGGTGAGTTAGGGATCCGAGGTTCCTGCGCATGGGTCCTCCTACCTTTAAGGTCGGCCCATGCAGTTAGGAGTTAGGGTCAGGGTAGGGACGCTGTTAGGAGGTGACCTGCTCCCTATCCTGTTCTCCTGGCCGATAGGCCATAACACCATCAGGTTTCACATGGCTGAGGATTTCCCCCATCCTCAGCCGTGACAAGATCTTTGTCTAGTTTTTTAAAGGACTTCAAGGAGTTTCCAGCATTGTCAACGTCAACATCGTACTGTGCAACAATGTCTCCTCCTTCATTTCCATCTGGAGATGGAGGATCTGAGTCAGAAGAACATTTAGCTTCCACCATTTCTTAGACGTTCTACTCCTTTTAGAAGAGGCTGTATGGCCTTCACTCGGACTATAGGTCCTATTTCTTTCAGTAGAAGCTGTATGGTCTTCTCCTTGACTATGGGCCTGGCTTCTTTTAGAGGCTGTATGGTCTTCTCCTTGACTATGGGCCTGGCTTCTTTTGGTTGCCTTGTCAGGTTTCTCCTTGCTGAGGAGCTTGGCGGAGTAGTTCACCATGGGGGTCATACTCCAAGTCTGTGGAAGGTTTGGAATGATCAATGACATATTTTTGGGACCTGCGCCCAGGAGCCGGAACTGTGGGAATATACTCCAGATACCATTTCTTCCGTCTATCATGTCCTGCAGGGTCTAAGGCATATTTGCAGGGCTTTGCTGGCTGCTCCAGGGGGGTCGCTCTTGGATTTCGGAAGGGCAGAGGTGCTACCCAACTTTTGGTATTATCCTTGAAGAACTCTCTGTCCATGAGGGCAACGAGTTCCTTATCTTCCGCTGAAGGAGCTAATGTATTATCCTTAGCAGTAACTTGGAAAACCATTTCCCCTATTCCGTTATTTAATTCTTCCTGCCTAACGAAGGGGTCTGTCTCTCTGGATGTCTTGGTTTTCAGCTTGGGGCTCTCTTGCACATAGTAGTGGTTGAGACACTGCCTGAAGTAAGAAGTTCGTCCCCCTCTTAATATGTCGGTTCTGAAAGAGTGTACTTGGCAGGGTCTGCGGGTTCTGTTCAGACATACATCCCCCACGATGATCCAACCCACTGTATGTTTCTTGGCATATGGAGCGTTGAAAGGGCTATTGCGAAGTTCAAGGACCTTATGAGCCTCGAGAATGTCTCTACCTAGCAGGAGTAAGATCTCGGCATGGTTATCAAGGGGAGGAATCTCTCTGGCTATGTTCCTGAGATGAGCGTGATGCTTTGCGGCTTCAGGTGTGGGAATCTCATCCCTTGCGTCTGGCAATTCGTCACACTCAATAAGGGTTGGAAGAGAGAGTTTCTTATCTCCTTTGATGGGCTTCAAGGTGAAACCATTAGCTCTTCTTCCTGAGGTTGTCACAAGACCAGAGCATGTTCCTAGGGTGTAGGGTGTAGTTTCAAAGAACTTAGGGCTAGTTAGGGAACAATTACTTTGGTCATCTAGAATAGCATACATTCTTATGGTCTTCTCTGGTTGTGCAGTAGGAAACACATCCACGAGGTAAATCTTGGAACAAGACTTACCGCACACAATACCTCTGTGCATCTGGGCGTGACGGTGGTGGTTGGTCGGTCGGCACTCTCCCCGCCATGACTCTCCCCGCCTTGATCGGAATGGGGCTTGCGCCAGCTAACTGGTTCTAGGTCCCGTCTGATTTGTCCCGGGTGAACGGCGGATACATGTAGATCACTATTACATTCCGAACACTTGACTGGAACCTCACAGTCTCTGGCAAAATGCTCAGTGGATGTACAGCATCTGAAGCAGATATTACGACTCCTTAGGAACTCCTTACGTTCCTCAAAGGGCTTTCCTATGAAGACACGGCACTTCCTTAAAGGATGTGGTTTATCATGGATATGGGCAATGATGATCGGGTTCCTTAGGGCTTTCATTTCTAATGAAAGCGGCTGCGTTAGTAGTGGGCACAACCCCTGTCTTTTTTACAGAAATTAAAACTTTAGGTTTTCTCTGTCTGGGACTGAAAGTCTTGTGTCTCTGTTTAGTAGAGCCAAAGATGTTGGTCCCCAACGTGTTGAAGCTCGGATCGTTTTTTGGCTCTAGCTAAGTCCTTGATGAACTTACAAAAGAATGGAAATGGTGGAAAGGGAACGCGATATTGCTCCTTGTATTTTGAACCTGTTGTTGCCCATTGATCTATCTTGAACATTGAGGGGTAATTTCTCCACGATCAGGCCCACACCATGGGAGGTATCAAGAAAGCTAAGATCTGGCAGCTGCGGGTCTCCCTTGACGATTTCAAACTCAAGAGGAAGGTCACTTAATTCCTGGAACCCTCGGTGGTCTGTATTGGATAATTCAGGAAAGTCATATGGTCATTTAAATAAGTCACGTTCAACTACTTCCGAGCCGCCGTATTTCTGCTCTAATCTATCCCATGCGAGATGAAGGCCTTTGACTGGTTCGTAGATATGAACGGTTTTGAGTCTCTTAACACAGGTTGACGACCATGGACCTAGCCATCTAATTAGTAAGTCAAGTTTTTGCATAGGCGGAACACCAAGGGTTTGAACTGTTGTCTTGAAAGTGGCCTTCCAACTTCTATAGTTCTCTGGGCGATCATCAAAGTTCGTAAGGCTAGTACTGATGAGGTCCCTGAGGGTGAGGTACTTAGCGATTTCTAAAGAATCATTTCTTTCCTGCATCATGGCGACAGTAACTTCTCCTTCGCTGGTGTTGTTGGCACCATCTGATACCCTATGTTTGGGGGTTGGAAGATGGAATGGAGTGGCAGCTGGGTTGAGCATAAGTGAAGGCGTAAGTGAATTTTTAGGAAGTTTTAATGTGATTTGACGAGCTTGAAGTGGCTTGGTCTCTAATGGCGCCTGATATACTGTGTAAGGTGCCAGAGGTTTGAAAGAAAGAGAAATGTCCACTGGACTGGGGTCAACTGTATAGTTATCGGCTGCCTCTTTTTCTACTCGCATGAGTTCAGCAGGCTGGCGTGCAGAGGCCGAATCTTCTGGTGGACATGCATTGACTTTAGGACTAATTGCAGGGTACGCCTTTCTGAGTCATTAGATATCTTGGACATAGGATGATAAGCTTCTTCTTCTTCAGCAGCTTCTTCAAGAACTCTGAGTTCAGCCATGGCTACTGCTTCTTCCCTTTCCTTCTGAAGGACCTCCAACTCAGCTTCGGCCTTGGCTTTGGTCACTTGCGCTTGAGCCTGTATAGCTGCTTGATTAGCTTGAGATTGGGCTTGTGTCTCTGCGACTTGTGCCTTAATGGCTGCTTCCTTTCTAATGCAGTGAGATTGTACCTTCGCTGCTTCCGCTTTTGCGCGTGCCAACACCAATGAGTTACTTAGTGAAGAGTGCTGTGAGTGAGATCTTATTGATGAGGACTGAGCAATAGATTTTGAGGAATGGAATGAAGCCTTAGAGTGCCTTGAAAAGTTAGAATGGCGGGACGTAGTTTCACATTGTTGTGATATCTTGTCCTCTAGCATTGACTTGAATGCCAGAGATCTGCTATATCTTTCATCATTAAGTGCAGTGTGGGTCTTTAATTCTAGGATGAATTCCTCTGAGTCAAGACTTGATAACAGAGAAGAATATTTTTCAGACAGTCTCTTATAACTTTCATAGGTCTTATTCAATTTTGTACTCATGGCCTCTAATTGATCTTCATTATAGCCTGATCCATATGCTGCATCCATACATTGTTTAGTCTTTTCCCACAAACTGGATAAGTTATTACATATCTCAATTTTGTTAGTTAGCAGGGCCTCTTTCATTGTTAATGAGGGCTTGGAAATCCTTTAGCTGTGTCTTCCATTTCCATTTGTTACACAGCAGCTCCCTCTAGTGGTTAGTTCAGTCTTTTAATAGCTTACAATGTTGGCTGGGTGCCAGAAAGTCAGTCACATGACCTCCTACTGCAGGTGGTGTTTGAGTTAAGCCTTGCAATGTATCAATATGATGGGCTCTGCCCTGTAAGGGCTCTTTCACACCTGCGTTCTTTTCTTCCGGCATAGAGTTCCGTCGTCGGGGCTCTATGCCAGAAGAATCCTGATCAGTTTTATCCTAATGCATTCTGAATGGAGTGAAATCTGTTCAGGATGCATCAGGATGTCTTCAGTTCCGGAACGGAACGTTTTTTGGCCGGAGAAAATACCGCAGCATGCTGCGCTTTTTGCTCCGGCCAAAAATCCTGAACACTTGCCGCAAGGCCGGATCCGGAATTAATGCCCATTGAAAGGCATTGATCCGGATCCGGCCTTAAGCTAAACGTCGTTTCGGCGCATTGCCGGACCCGACTTTTAGCTTTTTCTGAATGGTTACCATGGCTGCCGGGACGCTAAAGTCCTGGCAGCCATGGTAAAGTGTAGCGAGGAGCGGGGGAGCAGCATACTTACCGTCCGTGCGGCTCCCGGGGCGCTCCAGAGTGACGTCAGGGCGCCCCAATCGCATGGATCACGTGATCGCATGGATCACGTCATCCATGCGCATGGGGCGGTCTGACGTCATTCTGGAGCACCCCGGGAGCCGCACGGACTGTAAGTATACCGCTCCCCCGCTCCCCGCTTCTACTATGGCAACCAGGACTTTAATAACGTCCTGGCTGCCATAGTAACACTGAAAGCATTTTGAAGACGGCGTGTAATTCCGGAAAGTGGAGTACACGCCGGATCCGGACAACGCAAGTGTGAAAGAGGCCTAACTTGATAGCAGGCAGAGTGATATTTGCCTCAGAAAACAGGGCTGAATGCAGTTCCTTGCCTGTATGAAAACTGCTATTGCCAGAAGCTTCTGCGGTCCGCAGTGAATGCAGTGCAGAGCAGGATATGATGAAAAAGTCTTACACAAGCGGGGCTATTACCCTCCACTGCAGCAAGCAGGAGAGTAATGATGATGGCTTATTACTTGGAGGAGGAGAATATTCTTTCCTTAGCAAGAGGAGAGTACTAAGGCAATTCTTTTACTGTGGCGTTTCGAAATGTCAACTATATACCATCACGCACCTGTGTAGAGCAACCTCTATGCGCACAGAAGTGACTTGTTGAATTTGACTTTCTCCACTTACAGCTTATGCATCAGACACCCAACAATAACTCCTAGCTCAGAAGATGGATGCTGCTACTCAGAAAGCTGAGCACACTAAGAGCAAGGCATCACTGGGAAAACAGGGAGTGGCTAGGCTAAACTAACTAGTAACCTGAAAACAGGTGGGGGGGAGGAGCATACCAACACACAATGCAAGATACTGGAACAGAACAAGAAGGATGAGATTTTCTCTCTCCTCTGTTCCATCTCGGCACTGGCTACAGAAATCTGTTATGTAATAATGGTCGCACAAGATTTCCAGTCTTAACGGACTCCTGTTTTAAGGATATCAGCTGCCGTTAGATCAATATTAACTGTAATATGTGAAAAGGGAAAGGCAGGGGAGACAGAGATTGTGTCACTTGTGCTCGCTCTTCTAGACGTAACTAAGAATAGTTGATAAATGCACAAGATAATTGTCATCAACCTGTTCTGCAAAAATAAAAATCTTTTTTAAAAACCCACCAAAAATATAGCATTTCATGAGGCTAAATTTCACTAATTTTAATCAATAAAACCTCCACAGCCATGAGAGAGGCACAGGCCAGTACAAATCAGTTTTTTTTTACTAAATGCAGAATTAATACTCTGTGCAAAAGGAAAGATAATACAAGAAATGATGTGCTTTTCAGGCAGGCCAATGACGCTCGGCCTGAGTGACAGCGGCGAGATGATGTGCTCCGTCACGCTGGAGACATTTTATCCTGGATATCTCCATATTGAATGGAAGTGTAGACGAGAGACGTCAACAGAGGTTTTATCATCCCAAGAGGTCTACAGAGAAAGTCCTGATGGAAGATCATTCTCAGCGAGTAGTGAGGTCAGAATTTCCCAGGATCTCCTCAGATGTCCAGAATCCACAGTACACCTCAGCTGGGAACACGAATATACAAGCACCAAGGGGCAGCAAACCTTCTCAATCAGTGATCAAGGTAAGAAGACATCCTCATCCAGCTATAGGACACGATATATATCATCACATTCAGGCAGCTGAGATTAATGGTGCTGTTTGCTGGGATCTTCACACTTGTATATCCACATGTAATGTCTCTCTCCTGTAGATTTCCTTTGGAGGCCAGTAGTCGATGACATACAGACACCACAGCGTTTATACCATGAAATCCCCGCTGTCCTACAGTGCCACATATCAGGATATTACCCGGACGCCGTCGCCGTGAAGTGGTTCAGGAAAAATAATCGTAATCTTGAGTTATGTGAAGAGTCTGATGAGGTTTCACTTCCAAAAATCAGATCAAGTAAAAATCCCGACAACACCTACAGCTGTACAGCAAGGCTAATGATGACGCCTAGACTGAGAAACCACCAGGGGGCAGAATACATTTGCCGAGTAGAACATCCTTCTCTGGAAGAGGCAATCAAGAAAAGCTCAGGAGGAATCAACCTGCTGGGTGAGGTCCTATGAGACGCTGATATGTAATTATCATACATTATATGTGGATGGGGTCAAGTATTTCCAGTATGCAGCATGCACGTTCTGTTGTGGAGATTTCACTGTGGATTTCATCTTCAGTGTATAGTGGGCAAAAACCGCAGTGCATCCGTAGCATAATCCACATGTAGCACATATACAAACGGAAAATGCAAATGTGATCGCACACTACATCCAGCACTCTGCCCTCCATGCTGGATGAGACATTGGTTTATATTTTGGCCAAAGCATAGTAAGCCACTCACCGCGTCAAGGTTGTCTCATGAGTGGTCCCTAACTCTTGTTCCTACCTGTTCATGGGCCATGACAGCCACATAAAATCCAGGGGATGCAGGTCAGCATGCAAGCCAAGTACACTTTGCTTGTAACCCCGTCCGGTGCCATTACGGCTTTCATCGGATCCAGGGATGCAAGTACCAACATGCATGCTGAACCCACCATATACTTCTCCTGGAGCCAGATGGCTAATGGTAGGTTCTAATCCACATGTAGCACATGCATTTTTTGCTATGAAATCTCTGTGGATTAATCATCTGGTTTTTACCCAAAGTCCAAAGTTGCAAATTCACTTACTGAATAATGAAGTTGGTGCCTGGTTTGGTCAAGACCGTCCCTTACTGCGGCTCTGTTGGACTCCGCCAGATTTTTGAGTAGATACATAATTTTTAGAGCCGACCTCTCTTCCTTTTAGCTCATTTTCCCTAAAAGCATTTGTTTTTCATAAAATATAGAAGCTGACAATTCCACAATATCAGGGTCGACTCAGACTAGAAAACTCAATGGAACGCACTAATCTGTCACTAAAGCCACATTTTAATAATCAGCCCGTGCGAAGGTGCCACTTATCACCCGATGAACGTGTGAAACGATCTGAGGTCTGGACATCTCAATCATAGGCAGTTCGCATTGTTCGCCCGCAAACACATGCGGGCTGCCATCTTAACTCACAAGTCCGGCGAGGCACAGGTAAGCCCTTACCTTTGCCTGCGCCGCAATGGCGAATATATTGGAGCACTCTATCTGCATCTAAAGCCATCTTTAATGTTCTGCCGTGCCAACCATTTTCTCCAGTCTCAGGAAACTTCTAGCAGCTTGGAAAATGTAGCAAAAAGTGACCCACGCCTGTATTTCACGCGCATTACGCGAATATTACATTGACAATTTTTCGCAATTAAGAAAATAATCTCGAATTCGGGAATATATGACGAATATTCGCCCAAATATTCATAAAATATAGCAAATTGGAATATAGCTCATGCCGCTTATCACTAATACCTTACACCGAGAACACAGCACATAGTCACTAATCACCAAGCTATCGTCTCTGACTGAAACGACATGGCGAATTCTCAGATACGGCCTCATTCATCCCTGCACTGCGATGCCCGTCTTGAACAGTGTTTATCCTCTTCCCAAGATAGGTATTAGATAATACAGTGAAGACAGGGTCTGTTAGGTGATGTTCACACGTGGTGGATACACTACAGATTTTAGGCTGCGGAAATTCTGGCAGAAAATCCACCGTGTATCACAGTACCAGCAAACTGGTATCAGATTTGTTTTTTTTACATCATCCATTTGCTGCAGAAAAAAAATTGCAACAGAAAGTGACCTGCAGCGGCTATTAATGCAATGCGTAGGACAACATCTGCCGCAATATGAATGACAAATAAATGTAAATCTGCGGTGGAAAATATACCACAGGAGCTCACACGCTTTGTGTACATTTACATTTGTTTTTTTTTGCTGCAATTTTTGTAACGTTATTTCCTTTATGTTCTCATCTTCACAGCAAAACCTCAGCTGGAGTCAATAGGGAAGACGCTGCTTGAGCATATGTCGATTCGGTTTTCCTTGCATCTTAAGACTTTTTACCCAAAAGACATCAAGGTGAAGTGGCATCATGGGGAGGAGGACCTCAGAGAAGGGGTGAAGAGGGGGACGAGACACACAGAAACGTTGACAGAACGGGAAGATTCATTGTTCGATGTAATCAGTGAATGTTGTCTATTTGCACCGAGCTTTGGAGATCCCCAGTATAAAGCGTATGTAACCTGGGAGCACGAGTCCATGGACGGACCTGAGACCAGGATGTTGTGTGTGAGAGGTGAGAGCCGATACAGCACTAAACTGCCATGTGTATCATTCTGCTTGCAACCCTTACTAGTGAAGCTGAAATCCCCCAGCACCCCCTGCTTGTTCAGTGTCTGCACAGCTTGCTCTAGTGATTTGCATTGTAGGCGACATCTTTACATCCTTATCCAGATGTACAATGCTTATTCCTTTTATATTTTCAAGCATCATACTGGACTGCAAAACGTATGCCTCAATCTCTTAGGCCTCTTTCACACGGGCGTCGCGGGAAAATGTGCGGGTGCGTTGCGGGAACACCCGCGATTTTTCCGCACGAGTGCAAAACATTGTAATGCGTTTTGCACTCGCGTGAGAAAAATTGCGCGTGTTTGGTACCCAAACCCGAACTTCTTCACAGAAGTTCGGGCTTGGGATCAGTGTTCTGTAGATTGTATTATTTTCCCTTATAATAGCATTCTGATTACAGAATGCTTAGTAGGTGATCAATTGAGGGTTAAAAAAAAATAAAAAAATTAACTCACCTTCTCCTCTTGTTCGCGTACTTCCCGGTCTCTTCTTTACTTCTTTAATGATGAGCTGTCGGCTAAAGGACCTTTGGTGACGTCAGATCACATGCTCCAATCACATAGTACATCACCGTGGTGATGGACCATGTGATTGGAGCATGTGATCTGACGTCACCATAGGTCCTAGCCGGTATTTTCATCTTTTAAGAAGTAAAGAAGAGACCGGGAACTACGCGAACAAGAGGAGAAGGTGAGTTAATTTTTTTATTTTTTTTTAACCCTCAATTGATCACCTACTAAGCATTCTGTATTCAGAATGCTATCATCTTCCCTTATAACCATGTTATAAGGGAAAATAATACAGTGAATAGACTGTCACCTAGCAACCATGCGTGAAAATCGCACCGCATCCGCACTTGCTTGCGGATGCTTGCGGTTTTCACGCAACCCCATTCACTTCTATGGGGCCTGCGTTGCATGAAAAACGCAGAATATAGAGCATGCTGCGATTTTCACGCAACGCATAAGTGATGCGTGAAAATCACCGCTCATCTGAACAGCCCCATAGAAATGAATGGGTCCGGATTCAGTGCGGGTGCAATGCGTTCACCTCACGCATCGCATCCGCGCGGAATACTCGCCCGTGTGAAAGGGGCCTTAGGGTCCATTCACACGTCCATAGTGTATTGCAGACCCGCAATACACCCAGCCGGCACCCCCATAGAACTGCCTATTCTTGTCCGCAACTGTGTGCTGTCCGCATCCATTCCTGCCCCATAGAGAATTAATGTGCGGACACATTCTACGGATGTGTGAATTGACCCTTAAACTGAGCGCTCATTTCTATGAGAAGAAAGGTTTGAACCGGGCTCAGACTGGCCCCCAGTGGAACAGGTGAATCCCCTGGTGGACCTCTAAGACCGAAATTCTGCCATCCCATGGTGGCCAATGGCCACTCTATAGGTCATCAATCGTGTACCCACAGGCTTTCGTGGGTGGGGGAGTTTCAGTCGCATGCAGCAACCAAAGTCCGTAAACCCAGCCCGGAGGACTGGGTTTTGCTCACTGGGTTCATGCCAAATGCATGGATCTGATGCTGCCCTGCTGTGACGACAGAGGACATTTGAGGTGCCTAGAATGAGGACATAATTCTCTGATGGTAGGGGAGAGAGATGGGGGGACAATATCTACTACTAAAAATGGAGGAAATACATCTGGAACTATTTTTTTCTTGGCTTGCCTCAAGAGATTTGTAATAAAGGTCTCACATACCCAGGACTTCACATCTGTGCACTGCCATGACCGTTATGACATAGACAACAGAAACTAAGAACTGATTTTGGATATTGGAAATAGTAATCCATCTCTTCTGTCTTCTCCCTCACAGATTTGCCCTGGACCCCATTTGTGGAAGATATATTTGTTCTCTGGTTGATAGATAATGAAAGAACCAGGATGATGTGTCGGATTTACAACTTTTTTCCCAACAAACTGACCGTGTCCTGGTATAAGAAGCAAGATGGAGCTGTGTCTGCAGTGCAGGACTCTGAGGACATCACTACTGAGGTTTCTCCACCTGAAATGAAAAACAAGACATTCGGCTGTACAGCAACTTTATGGTTTACTCCAGATGCGGAGAAGGACGAAGGGTCCGAATTTATCTGTAGGGTGGAGCATCCCAGCCTGGAACATCCGATAGAGAAAAGCACCGGACCCCTCCATATATCCAGGCCTGGTGATTAGAAACCTGGATTTCAGCAACATTTTTCTATTTATGCACCTAAAAGGTCTTATCGAAAGAGACAACTCTTAGAAACCTAAGTCAACGGAGATTAAAAGTGATGCTCTCAGAATACAGAGAGAGATATAACCACTACTGTATGACAGAATTGTGAAAAAGTAGTAAAAATGTTCATTGCTGGCATTAGAGTAAATAATTTTTTTTAAAATATTTAAAAATAAAAGTTAAAACAACAAAGGTTATTCTTAGAACGCAAGGATGAGAAAACAATACAAATGATACATATAAACCGCCGTTCAGACGATGCAGTTTTTGCAGGTCCATACGGCGTCTTTCCTTGTTAATCAAGCGTCAGTCTTCAACATCACGGGAAGAAGTTGTGTGGACCTTCACAAACCTATTTTTCGGCAATCGTGAGTACTTGAAACTTTCAAACTCTGGATTAGGGTTTATCGCTACCACAGTGTATGTATCATTTAGGGAGTCTGGACCGCTTCTTTCTTTCCTCTTTCGTTCCCTGATTAGCAATTTTAAAGCAACTTTTTAATTGGAAAAAGAAAAAATAACTGCATTCAGAAAAGGTTACAGGGTTTGTCAGGTTTGTAAAATACAGAATACAGCAAAGGTCAGCAAACTCATCATGCTCCATTCAATTCCATGAGTGTTTCATGAACAACTGAGCAAATGTAGAAGCTGGGAATTGTAGTTTCACAACAACTGGACTGCCCACCCAGCGAGGGAACCCAGATTAGGATCCTCATCTAGGGAGCGGCTACAGTGGTCACAGTGCCAAATAAAGGGGTTATCCACGAATTGATAATGATGACCTATCCTTAGTGCAATACCAAGCACTGCCACTATACAATGTACGGCGCTGTGCTTGGTAAGGTGCCGGAGCTGGCAGCACTTGCCAGAGCTGCGGTGAGCACCGAGGCTCCCTGCCAGGACACAGACCCCTACCAATCAGCTGTTTCAGGGAGCAGCCGTGCTCACCGGATCTTGGCAAGAGCAGTCAGCTCCTGGCACCTTACCAAGCACAGTGCCGTACATCGTATAGTGGCTGTGCTTGGTATTGCAGCTCAGCTCCATTGACTTGAATGAGCTGTAACTAGACCATGTGACTGATGTACGGTAACATCACATGATCTAGGAAGAGGCCGCGGCGCTCACAGAGGGCTGGCCTCCTCTAACAGGTAATCCGCAGAGGGTCCTGATCAGAGGATAGGTATCAATATAAATTCCCGGATAACTCCTTTAATTAATGTGATAATTTAATAGCTCAGGCCATTAACCCTTTCTACTCTGGGCGATTTTCTGTTTTTGCATTTTTGTTTTTCACTCCCCAGAGCCATAACTTTTTTATTTTTCCGTTCACAGCTTTTTTTGTGTGGGACAAGTTGTACTTTTTAATGGCGCCATTTACTACACACAATGAAGTGTAAAATTTCCAAAATTAGGTGGAATTAGAAAAAAAAAAAAACACCGCTATAGTTGTATGGGTTTTGTTTTCACAACATTCGCTATACAGTAAAACTGACCTGTTAGCTTTATTCTCTAGATCAGTATAATTAAAATGATATCCAGCGACGGTGGCCGGCAGTAGCAGCCAATAACACAAGGAAATTCGGCTTCGTGGTGAATGAAATTTTTCCTGAAAGTTTGATCAAAGTCAATTTGTTTCACTTCGATTCACTCAACACTAATTACTACAATACAAGTAATAAGCCTCGGGACATCAGATATGTTGGGTAAGCACGACAAGAGCAATACATTACTCTAGGTTCCAATAGGAAAAATGAAATCGCAATATTCCCAGGTAAAACAGGATGGGACAGTAACATCGCTTAAAACTCCACAGAGGTGATCATTATCCATAGGAAACTAACTACATAGTCGATAAAAATAGGGGGTTGTCTCCCTGTGTCGGATGCCCATTCGACAGGGTCCCGAGAAGATAAATAGGTTCGCAGACCAAAAGGTGTGAGTTTTGGGAACCATCCCAGAGGGGAGACTATGCGTAGGTGAGGAAGTCTGGAGAGGCGACAAATTCCAACCATGGTCTCCACGTAACTCCATAGGAGTGCTACGTGTTCTTAGAGTCAGCCATCAGTTTATCTATTCTCTGCAAGGACATTATTTCCTGGAACCATTCTAGTATAGTGGGGGGGGGGGGGGGGGGGTGTTTCCAAAGTCGAGGAATAACTGATTTAGCAGCTAGAACTAAAGAGCGTACAAGGTCTATTTTTTGAGCATCCGTGTGGCCGTTCCGCAATTTATAGAGCAGGTCCTATTCTTGTCCGTACGGAGACCACAGCTGAATGTGTAAGGCTGCGTGCACACTGTGCTCAAGATTTCCATCAGAGGGATCTGAAGCGTATACGTCCGACCGAAGGCTACAAGGTATACCGCATTTTACGCAGTGGCCTACTGCATAGCAGCTTTCCTACAAAGTTGAAAAGAAAGGTAAAACAACGTATACTCACGTGAGTCCAAAAGGACACTCTTCCATGGAATGAATCAGGCCGATTGAGTATAAGATAAGAATATAGAGAAGTGTACAATTTTATAACGGTACAAAGGCCATTAAAACACAGTAATATAAGAAAAGGCTCAGCCAGGGAGCTGATAATAACCTAAGCAATTACACAACACAAATCAGGAAAATCCCCTAATGTTGTGCACAGTAATCACAATGCCTGCACATATCGGGTCCACATGGGGGGGGTATGGGAGGATTCCTGTTATTTAGAGAGGGCCACTATTAAGAAATAATACCGCATGAAGAAAATACGTAATACCCGGGCTTCATGACAAGTGTGGTTAAAGGGGTTGTCCAACAGCGCATAATAATGTTCTACCACTTACTGGTCCCCACTGGTTTCTCTTTCCCAGTCCAGAAAATGCCATCTCTGTGGGCCGTTCCTGGAGTTTCCTGTGTGTTGAGACCAAACCGAGGAGAGACAAACGAGGACCCAGTTAGCATCAGAATGGGAGCAGCAGAGGATCGGGGAGGTGAGTATCAGTTCTGTCTCTGCACTTTAGGGCACATAGGTGCCTGGTCATGTAAAGGACTCAGTGTAATAGAGAAGGAAAGATCCTAAGGGACCAGAAGGTGCCTCAGAAGGAAATTAAGACTCCGGCGCTCTTCCAGTAGAAATAAAATCTTGCTCTATCTGTTCAAAAAAATGTCATATACATCTGAAGAGAAAGAACAGATAGAGCAAGATTTTATTTCTACTGGAAGAGCGCTGGAGTCCTAATTTCCTTCTGAGGCTCCTTATGGTCCCCTATGATTAGAGCTGAGCGAGTATCAGTATCTCTCCAGTACACTTACGTTTATGACTCCTCACAACCCCATAAGGTGAGAACAATACCTACTAGCTCCCATGACTTCCATCGGGTTGTACTGCTCTGGGTAGCGCTTGGCGCTTTGTATTTGTTTCTGTCAGGACTTATCCATGTATAATATACATTATGACTGCAGCTGTGGTGGACATTGTCATTACCAATCATGCAGACGATGGCTATGAATAACTAGAAAGCAGCAGGTGTAATTCATGGAGGATTTGTGGATCTATTGTAAGAGAACTGCAATGGTTACCCCTTTGTGCCATCTGAGAACAGTGCCCGGCACCATTAGTTTATAGCCTTTATACTGTCCTCATACACGTTAGCACCGTGTGTAATCTGACATGTAGCTAAACCTTCTGTCCTCTGAGGAAAAGAGACTGTTCAGCTTTAAGGTTCTCTTTATTGCTCGTAGACTGACAGGAAAGGTGAAACTACAGAATAAAACAGTAGTATTTTAGAATATAAATATCCATGGTACATGGCAAAAGACACAGAATAATCTGCTATACATTCAGTATATGAGATAATACAATGATAGTGAGCTATCAGATACAATAAACATAATAAACTGCATTAAATGACACATAGATAGTGCTCTTACCGACTATGCTCAAAAACAGGCTGAATAACAGATGATGTGGCAGGAAAACCAGTGAGAGTGTGTGGCTCCTGAGACATAAGATGGTGGCTGCTTGCTCTACCAGAACAAGACTAGCAAGAACCAGGAACTACCCACAATGCCCTGGGACTCCCATAATGCATAGAGAAAAACAGGCTGGGTGAAATACCTAAACTCATCAATAGATGGTGCTGTTACCACACAATGTAATGCAAATGAATTACAACACAGTTAAATGCAATGTCAATTGCTAAACAGACAGAAACAACTGGATCTGAATCTGGGGACAGAACAGCCTTTGATCCTGGGCGCACAGCAGTTGTGCCCACATGATCCCCTGCAAAGGGGTGACTTGAGAGAAGACAACCAGAGAAAACTCCGATCTCAGCCTTTTGACCCTCACGATGCCACACTTTTAGCCATGTTCTTTAAAAGAGTCTGTCACCATTTTTTTGTCCTATCTTAAGAAGCATATACTGGTGACAAATGCCGTGAGCAAAGCGGAGGGCCACTTTCTAGAATTAGTAACATAGGTTTAGGAATTAATCCAACCTTTGTGCTAAAATCTGTACTTAGCAACCCAAGCATTGGGGCTGTGCAATCCACCGTGCGCACCAGAGAGTCCTCAGATTCATGACCATCCAGGGCCCCTCTTCTGGAAATGTCTGATCTTCAGGCACCATGTCCGACCTTCCAACATCTTCCTGTGGCTTAGATGGTTTTTTTCAGTTTTTTTGGCCCTGTAGCTGCATCTGCAAGCGCTTTCCCGTTTTATTTACACCCAGCGCTCGTTTCCGCTTCATCAGCATTGAAAACCCACTTTCCCCCCCGCAACCTATGAATACAGCAGCTCCGCTACATATTTTACTGCATGAGTTTTGAGGTTGTGGCGAATAGTGGGGGTGGAATACTCCGCTGCAGGCACAGAACAGCTGCCAAGTGGTTGTTGATTCGTCCAATCAAAACTGCACTGGGTGCATGCGCAGAACGGATCGTTCCCATACACTTGTATAGGAGCGATCCGTCCCATTGAAATGACTGCTTGGGTGTAATTACACCTGCTCACCGCTGCAGAGGCGACGACGAGAAGATAAACAGTGAAGAGGAGGCAGCGCTGGCACGGCGAACACCTCCTCTTCAAACAGCTGATCGGCGGGGGTGCCGGATGTCGGACCCCCGCCAATTTGATATTGATGACCTATCCTGAGGATAGGTCATCAATATTAAAAGCCCGAAGAACCCCTTTAAATTTTTTAGGCCCCTTTTCACACGAGCGAGTTTTCCACGCGGGTGCAATGCGTAGCCCCCGCACTGAATCCTGACCCATTCATAGCAATGGATCTGTGTACATGACCGTTTTTTTTGTTTTTTTTTCATGCATCAGTTCTGCATTGTGTGAAAAACGCAGCATGTTCTAAATTCTGCGTTTTTCACTCAGCCCTGGCCCCATAGAAGTGATTAGGGCTTCAAAGAAAAACGCATTGCATCCGCAAGCAAGTGCAGATGCGATGCGTTTTTCACTGATGGTTGCTAAGAGATGTTGTTTTTTAAACCTTCAGTTTTTTATCACGCGCGTGAAAAACGCATCAAAACGCATTGCACCCGCGCGGAAAAAACTGAACAACTGAACGTAATCACAGACAAAACGGACTGAACTTGCTTGCAAAATGGTGCGAGTTTCACTGAACGCATCCGGACCTAATCCGTCACGTCTCGTGTGAAAGAGGCCTTAGAAATTTTTTAGATAGCATAAAAAGCGGTAAATGTATAACTGGGATACAGAATAAGCGTATATATATATATATATTTTAACCTCGAAAAAATAAAATTGTATAACAAATTCCATCATTTGTATTTTTTCTTTTCGCTTTATTTAAATTAAGCCTTTACAATCATTCTGACTGGATTGCCAGGATCAGGGTTGTCCCGATTTCCCAGTTAGCCCCGGAGATTATGTTGAAGGTGCTGACAGGGACAGGACAAAATCTATCTTAACGAAGGTAGTGTCGATCAAGCTCGTTGCTTGCACCCTACCACCCTACCACCCTCACCCCATTGACCCAATAACTACACATGACACCAGGTTGGATTTGAATTGGCCACCGTTTATTATAAAATGTATAACACTTTTTTTAAGTTTTAAATAACATATTTTAACAACTAACCCATATGCAACCGCATATGATATCCAACATATGTGTAACATATAAAATAATGACGAGGGAGGTCCTCGAAGCTCCAACAGTTTTTGTTCAACTCCTCCTCCACGTGGTACTCCATCTTGCCCCCAGCTGATGAGCGCCAGCTCGGAGGCACCACTGATGGAGCAAAACCTGCCACGAAAATACTACCATGGGAGTCCAGCCCCAACTATGGAGCCCTCCCATCCTCCAGAACCTGATATTCCACCAACTCAGAGGACCTCCCGCCACCACGAACGCACAGGCTTAACACCTTATGCCTAGGCGTCTCTCCACACCCCCAAAGCCGCCTCTATGCCCCCTTGCAGACCTATGCACCAGAGATCGATTCCAATTACGTTAAGATGAATACCATCACTCCTCCAGAAAGCACCAATCCCCTGTTCTAACTCAGCATGTCTCACAGCCACGGCTCCATTTCTAGCCATGAACCTCCCTATTGCCCGGTTCACCTTTATCCTGGCTTTGTTCACCCGGTCCGCTGACCGAGCACCCCTCCACACATGCCTGTGGGCTGTGGACCATATCAGACCAAACCGTGACAATTCCCGGGAATAAGGCCCAGATCCTCAGCAAATCAAATTTTATGTCCATAATTAGCTCACGAAAAGATCGTGCCCCCAAATAATTTTCCCCCACATGAAGGACCAACACATCAGGGGCTCTATCTAGCCGCACAAACCTGTGTATCTCCGGTAACACACTACTCCACACCATGCCTCTCTTTCCTAACCAACATATCAGTGCTACCTCTCTTGCGAAGCCAAGCTGTCGCCCCTCCTGCCTCACTGCCGCTCTCAACGCTCCCCAAAAAACAAAGGAATGGCCCAGTATCCACACTAACGCCGGGCACCGATCTGTAATGAGAAAAAAGAAAAAAGAGAGAACCATCCCCATTAGCCGGCCAGTTCCTTAGGGGACGAACATTAAACTACAACAGGCAAACCAAAACTACATAATCCTTAAAGGTGAGCCGTGAGTACATAAGAACTGAAACGAAGAGACTCCCACCGACCAATCCTCTTGACCACTTCATCACCCACTCCGTGCTTGGCAGCCTCAGTGGCGGCACCTATGCGAAAAGAGTGCCCTGTATAACCCGCCCGATCCAAGCCCAAGCTGGCGAGACACTGGCAAAACACCGCCAGACACTGGTAGCGGGACAGCAAAGAACCATCCTCGTGAATCAAAAGCGGCAAGGAACTCCCCTTCCTCACTAACCTAAAATCTCTTAAACAACGCACTAGGCACATCTCACAACTTGGAAATCTTATACCCCTTCCCGTTAACATCCGTCTTCGAACGGCGTAATCTAAAGTCCACCCTATCGGGGTACAAATCAACGTCCTCCTGCAGCAACCCGCCCACTCCACGTACATTGTCGCTAACTAATTCCCCTAATCGCAATGCCACAAAGAGGTCTAATGAAGACGCAAGCTTAAACAAATGACCCTCAAACACTGACCGGCATACTGCCCCTACCTGTCTACCCATGTCCAACAGTAATGCAAAGGACACCGGATGCCTGCAATCTTCCGCCTCCAACCCTGCAATGCCAGACTCACCAGAAAACATTTTGTAACGTCCCTTAATCCCCGTAAACGAAAACCAAAGACTAAACCAGCTATTATTTTATTTATCTTGGCTAACGACCAACCCTCATCCCTACCGTGCCCAATATACAATAACATAGGGGCTTCCAGCTCAACCCCCACACCTTCAACATCCACTCCTATCGTTTGACACCAACCCTTCCAATCCTCCCAAGCCCTAGCATACGAATCCCACGTCCTTGGGGCCAACGACGATCTGATCAACCCTGCAACCGCTCCTCCAGCAGCTCCCATAGAAAGGTTGGACAGAACAAGGGGTATTCCTCCGCTTCCGGCGCCAGCATCCGAAAATGCTCCCACTGGAAACGAGAAAGTGCGTCAGCTATACAGTTCTGAACCCCTGGAACATGAACTGCCACCACCCAAGCGTTCAACGCCAGACACTCAAGGACCAAACATTGCAACAACTGAACTACCTGTGGCGACGATGCCGACAATGAATTGATTGACTGCACTACACTCAGATTGTCGCAATGGAAACGCACTTTCCTATTGCGAAATCTCTCTCCCCACAAGAAAACCGACACTAGGATTGGAAAGAGCTCAAGCAAAGCCAGATTGCGAACCCAACCCCTGGAGAACCACTCCGCTGGCCATTTCTCCACGCACATTGCCCCCCACAATAGACTCCAAACCCCGTCCCACCTGCCGCATCCAAGAATAATTAGAAATCAAAACAATCCATCATCGGCCCGTTGTAAGATGCCAAAAAGAAACCTCAAACTGCTAGATCTGCCCGTAACTCCCTACCCAAACGAATGAAGTGATGCGGTGCAGACACCTTTAAAGTCGCCATTGCCAAAAGCCGCAAAAAAACCTCTACCCATCGGGATTATCCGACAGGCAAAATTCAGCTTGCCCAACATCAACTGCAAATCCCGTAATTGTATCTTACTCACATGTTGTGCCCGCTTCACCGCAAGCTTTAAATCCTCCAATTTGTCTGATGGCAACTGACCCTCCATCCTTTCGGTATCAATAATGATCCCTAAAAAACAGAGTTCGGTGGCCGGGCCCACAGTTTTTTCTGGTGCCAGCGGGACTCCGAAACGCACAAACACCGCCTCTAGTGTGTGCAGCAATAAAGAGCACACTGCCGAGTCTGGTGGGCCTATGCACAAGAAGTCATCTAAATAATGGATAACCGAAGTGCATCCTGCCACATCCGTCACCGCCCATTCTAAAAAGGAACTGAAAGATTCAATATATGCGCACGACAGTGAACACCCCATAGAGAGGCATCTATCCACAAAAAAAATTTCTTCCCAAAAACAACCCAGCAGGTGCATGCAGTCCGGATGTATCGGCAGTAACGGAAAAGCCGCCTCTATATCTGTTTTTGCCAATAATGCCCCTTTGCCAAATTTGTTAACCCACCCTACAGCCGCGTCAAATGACGTATAAACCACTGAACAAAGTTCGGGATCTATCCCATCATTGACCAACGTCCCTCTAGGGTATGACAAATGATGAATGAGCCGAAATTTGTTCGGCTCCTTCTTGGGCACAACCCCCAGTGGGGACAACCGCAAATCCGACACTGGGGGTTCCGCGAATGGCCCCACCATTCTCCCCAGCCTCACCTCTCGAAACAGCTTTTCCATTACTACCTCCTTGTGCTCCAACGCCGAACGCAAATTCTTTTTAACCAAAACCACCCCCCCCTCCCGGGATAAAGGGGATACGAAAACCGGACTGAAACCCCTCCCGTAACAAACGTGCCGCACCCACATTGGGATACCTATCTAGAAATGGCCCCATAACGTCCAGCCGTACTGGCGTCAGCCCCTTTTTAAGTACCATCCCCACCTCTTTGCCGGACGCCTCTAAAACACTGGTTCGCTCCATGTGATCCCCCACTAAGTGCACTCATGCTTAAATTTGCACTTCGCACCGAACTTACATCCCCCCTTGTTAAACAGGAAGCACAGTCCCTTGGCCGACGCTGTATGAAACGAGGTTTGACCAGCCCCCCCTGTATCCCCCCGAAAGGACTGACCTGTTCTCCCCTGCACTGTGACTTTTAGCCACAACGCAATGTCCTTATGATCCCAAAGAATATTGGGACGCACTGCCTTCCGCTGGCGAAATTGCTCATCATATCGTAACCAAGCTTGACCGCCATAAACCCGGTACACCTGGCCGATCGCGTCTTGATAACAGAAAAGCACCGAACAGCATTCGGGCTCTTTCTCCCCAATATTACTCGCAAATATGGCGAAGGCTTGTAGCCAGCTTTTCATCCTCCTCTCTCTTACCATCATCTTTTTTTAGCCCTGTCCAAATTAAAACAGTTGACACGAAGCCCCCCAACACGGTAAAAAGCCCCCGCCCTAACTCCCCCGGGTTCCCCCCCCCAGGGCACTAAATATAGATAATAAGGGTCCCCAGTTGAACTCACCAGACTGCCTGGGCGCTGTGATCCCATCAGCCGGAACTCCAGAGTCCCTTCCAGTCGCAGATCTCACAGCTCGTCCAACCACGGATCCGGTTGCCATCAGTTGAGAGCCAGTGCTGACCAACGATGCCAATCCTAGCGGGGGAGGGGTAGATGCATTGCTGCTGCTTCCGGATGCCGCAGGACCAGCGTCCTGCTGCCCGTTTCCAAAATCCGGTACCCCGCCAGCACCGGAACAGAAGGGGATGGGGCCAGTGTCCTGCTGTCCGCTAAGGCTCTCCAGCCTGCCCCTGCATCTCCTGCTGCAAGGGCCCAACCCCACATTCCTCTCTCCTATCAACTCCTAGCAGGCCTTGAAGCTGCGCCTGCAACCATTGCGGGCCCTGTGCCTCCGCTCTCGACCTGAGCGGCCTAATCAACTCCTCGACCTCGGACATGACGGTAAGCTCAGGTTAAAACTCTGCACTATCTCTACCTACTGCTTGCAACTCTAAAATGGCCTCTTCTCCCCTTTCTTCTAACTATTTAAGACCTCACCTCTTTTCCCTCCGCCCTTACTTCTAAAAAACTCTTATCCCCCCTATCCTAACTCGCCGCCGCCCCACCTCGTCATGCTGGCCTACCCTAAGGCTACGCCCTCCAGTCCGGCCACACTTGATTGATTGTGGTGCACAATGGCTGGGACCCTAGCTGTCTCCGATCCTGGGTATTAGTGTTGGTGGGCAGCTGTCAATCATAGAGGGTGATCATGGCTCAGCTTCTGTGCGATCACCATCATATACGTGTACATTATAATCCGGGAATGGGGTACAAGTGCAGAGATTACAGAAATGTATTAGACACATAAAAGTACATTCACAAGTTATGAAACACACAAGATCAAATAGACTGCGTCCTTATCCTGCACGGAGATAAGAGTTTAATAAACAAAGGGAGAATTTCCCGCCTGGGTGTTTTTAGCTTCTCACGTTTCTATAGTTGAAGCAGATCCCACAAATGAATGAGGATTTGCAGAAGATGTGATATACTGGACAGAATCCCGGTTAGAAATGGACTTCACAAAGAAATGTGTCACCCTCCTTCTCCTGTACCACACAGGTCCGTTTTCCCCCTTTAGAATGATGGAAATATCAGTTAATCGCTGAAGAAGCAAATTTCCGAGGGTTCAGCTGAAGTATATGAGTGGTGGTTGGGGGGGGGGGGGGGGGGTTGGAGAGGTGCAGTGTACTCAAGTTGTGCGTAGTAGGTGTTTCTGAGTGTAGTAGTGCAATATACACTAACCTGGTACAGCTGACTCTCTGCAAGGGCAGGTATAGGTAGGAATAGTTCGTGACGCCAGTGCCAAGTAAACGGTGGCACGCCGTTTGCGGATGCAGGAATAATTTGAGGAAACGTGGTGTTAAAACAGAACTTCAACTTTAGTAGTTTGCAGGCAGAGACAATATTGGAAACGCAGTTCCTCAGCATACAGTCGATTTTGCAATTCGGTCGATGCAGGCAATTCAGTACAGCAGGGTAATTACAGAGTGTTAAATACAGGATTCACAGCAAAGGAGCTAGCACTCTAACTCTGTCTGTTCCTGGAATGTAGCAATTCTTCACCAAGGCCCATTAACCCAAGTCTGGCTTTATATCCTTGATTATGGCTTAAATAAGTACCTCCTCTGTTTCTCTCAGTGCCTCTGGCTTCTCTGTTCTTTGCCTCTGTCTCTCTCAGCTTCCTCAGGCTCTAGAAACTTCTGAGCTCTGGTCTAGACTGACTTCTGCACTCCACACTAGATCAGGTTACACTGCCTTGCACTTCCCTGACTGGCCTTATATAAACTAGGGCTCCCTAGCTCCCTCTAATGCCTAAGAGCTGGAATGACACCCCTAGCCGGCCTGTACTTGCAAGTTTCATAGCAACAGGGAAATACATGCATTACATTACATGACATTTTATAAAACTGACATATAGCAACTTCCCATAATTAGGAGGGACGACAGCACACCAAGTGACACTTTGGTAGTGACGGGTATTACAACTCCCGTACACTACATACCCCACTGCTTTAAGCTGAGTACGACCTCGTACTCCATCATGGGTCGCCCAACTGGAATCTCTACCTGAAATAGAAAATAGAGACATGCAGGCATACATACATGCAATTCATCTGCATTTACATTTACCAATTGGCAAAGGTGCAGGGTAGTGACAAGGGGCGTCGTTCTCTTCTCTCAGGATAGTGAATGGAACGGGGGCGCTGACCTGGCACAGCGTAACATTAGAACCAGGATAGTCCATGACAATGAATAAGTCCATGATAAAACAGTAGAAAACGGTATAAAAGTTCTTGGAGGCTCAAATAACAAACATGAGTCCGTACCCAGGTTATTTCTTATCAAATCACAGAGGCTCTCATGCGGTGGAGTCCATCTCTGGGCACAATACTTTAGTATGAAGTTGCACAATAAAATGACAGCATAAAAACTGAACTACCCAGGGGTTTCCTGTGGGTGTAGCACAGGCAAGGGCTCACGTGGGGGAGTCCATTCTTGCGCACAAATGTCCAACAAGGTATTCCCAGTAACAACGGTTTGGGAGGAGACGCCACCAGAATAGTCAAAGTCTCCTAAACGGACTGGCGGGCGTCCCCTGGTCATCCGGGTAGACCTTCTCAGTACAGGGGTCTCCTCTTCCCTTAGCAACGAAGTAGAAGGGACAGGAGCAACAGGAGGGTCTCCATCAGCGAGACCCTGGTCAGGAACAACTGGAACAACAATATCCACAAGAGGGGAAACTGGATCCGGGGCATCTTGAACGGGCTCTTCTGGAGGTGAAGAAACAGCAGGGGCCGGAGCAGGCACCAGCAAATTCAACCACGGTGTCAGAAGCCAATGCATGGGATCAGCGTCATACCTTAGATTATTGACAGCCTGCATAGGATCCTCGGGCTGTATTGCTGACTCTGATACAGGATATTCGGATCCAGAACTCTCGGCACTAGGTTCTGGTGTCAGGCAGAGCTTCAACCGGTTTCGATGTACAATTTGGGATCCCTTGTCTTCCCGGGTGATCTCATAAGTGTGAGTTCCAACATTTGGGATTGCAGTGACAACATAAGGACTTCGCTCCCATTTACTGTCCAATTTACTGGTACGACGGTTATTCTTTAACCATACCACGGCCCCTATGGTCAAGGGTTCTGCCTGGGCTGCCTGATCATAGTCTTTCTGCTGCCGGTCTCTAGCAAAGTCCATACGTTCCTGAACAATGGCCTTGGCTGCATCCAATCGCCTTTGATGTTCAGCAACCCAGTCGGTGTTAGGTAATGGGTTAATGCAGTCAGGCACATGTACGTCCAATGAATGATCAGCAGGCAATGTCCCTTGGCGCCCAAACATCAGGTAAAAAGGGGTATACCCGGTGGAACAATGTATGGTATGATTGTATGTGAACATGAGCTGTGGCAACAGACTGGGCCAATCTCCTCTGTTTTCAGGAGGTACGGCCCTCAGCATCTCTATCAAGGTCTGATTCATTTTTTCACATAATCCGTTACCTTGAGGATGGTAGGCCGTTGTCCGGATCTTCTTACAGTTGTGTAAGCGGCACAGTTCATGGAACAGATGAGACTCAAAAGCAGGTCCTTGGTCGGTGAGGATCTTTTCTGGACATCCATAGGGCAGGAGGAAGTGCTTCCAGAACATTTCGGCTGTAGTCTTGGCTGTCTGGTCTCTCACAGGCACTGCTACAACAAACTTTGTGAAATGGTCAATAATAGTCATGGCATAAACATACCCTGAGCGACTAGGCTCCAGTTTTACATGGTCGATGGCGACAAGTTCAAGAGGACGGGTACTTACAATGGGTCTCAGTGGTGCCCTCTGATCATGGTGCTCACTTCGTTTCAAGGCACAGGCTACACACTCTCGACACCACTTCTCCATGTCTTCTCTCATGCCCACCCAGTAAAACCGCTGGCGGATAGTAGCCTCAGTCTTTTGGACCCCAAAGTGACCGGATTGATTGTGGTACATCTCCAACACCATACCTGCATCTCGTCGGGGTATGAGAATCTGGTGTACTCTTTCGTTGGACACTGGGTCTAGGCTCCTCCGTAGCAACAGGCCCTTTTGTATGAAGAGTTGGTGGCGCTGTCTCCATAGTTTGATGAGCTCAGGATCTGCACTCTTACGCCGAATCCTCTCAGGGGCTCTGCCACTAGTAATGAAGTCCAACAGCTCACCCAGCACTCTACTTTCAGACTGCAGTCTCACCCACCTTTCTTCTTTAGGTTCAGGCCTATTGGAGGATGAAGGAACTGCAGCTCTGTTATTGGTAGCTCGAGCCTGATCCTGTTGAGCAAATTTGTTATAGAAAGCCGGCATCTCTACATCTTCCCAAGCATCTCGCACATCATCAGGAGCTGTCTCTGTGGGAAGCCTGGATAAAGCATCAGCGTTATCATTAGTACGTCCAGCACGATACTTTACAGAGAAATTATAGTTGGCAAGGCGAGAGGCCCATCTCTGCTCCAAGGCCCCCAATCTAGCTGTATTTAGATGTGCCAGAGGGTTATTGTCAGTGAATGCAATGAACGGGGTGGCGGCTAGATAATCCTTGAATTTTTCCGTCACCGCCCACACTAATGCCAGGAACTCCAGTTTGAAGGAACTATAATTCTGGTCATTTTTCTCAGCTCCTTTCAGGGAGCGGCTTGCATATGCTATCACTCTCTCTTTTCCCTCTTGGATTTGGGCTAACACAGCTCCCAGGCCTTGCTTGCTAGCGTCAGTATAGAGATGGAAGGGCTTGCTATAATCTGGATAACCTAACACTGGAGGCTCGGTCAGTTTCTTTTTTAGCAATTGGAATGCTATCTCTCTTTCCTCATTCCACTCAATGGGCACAGGAGTTCTAGGACTCTTTTTGGGTTGCCCCCTCAAGAGCTCCTGGATAGGATCAGCTATTTGAGCAAAATGGGGGATAAAACGTCTATAGTAGCCGGCAAAACCCAGGAAACTCCTCACCTCTTTGACAGTAGTAGGAACCGGCCAATTACGGACAGCTGCCAATTTATCAGGGTCAGGTTGCACTCCCTCTCCGCTTACTATATGCCCCAGGTATCTTACTGCAGGTTTGAGCAGGTGACACTTGGATGGCTTTACTTTCAAGCCATATTTGATAAGGATTTCAAATACTTCTGCCAAATGTTTCAGATGGTCTTCATATGTTTTTGAGTACACAATGACATCATCTAGATACAGCAGCACTGTTTCGAAGTTTTTGTGACCCAAACACCGCTCCATTAGTCTCTGGAAAGTTCCTGGGGCATTACATAGCCCGAACGGCATACAATTGAACTCAAACAGGCCCATGGGAGTAGTGAAAGCAGTCTTTTCCCTATCTGCAGGGGCCATGGGTACCTGCCAGTAGCCACTGGTCAAGTCCAACGTGGAGAAATAGGCAGAGGAGCCCAAAGCAGTTAGTGACTCCTCAATGCGGGGCAATGGGTATGCATCTTTGTGGGTTATTTGATTGATTTTCCTATAATCCACACAGAAACGGATACCGCCGTCCTTCTTCTTTACAAGGACTAGGGGTGCCGCCCACGGGCTACGGCTGTCCCGGATTACATTAGAGTCTTTCATCTCTTGGATCATTTCCTTTACAGTCTGATATGAAGTAGGCGGTAAAGGTCTGTACCTCTCCTTGATAGGAGGATGAGAGCCAGTAGGTATAGTGTGTTGTATGGCACTCACCTCTCCATAATCAGTGGCATGCTTACTGAAGGCCTGGTGGTGCTCTTTGACAAGCTGTATAATCCCTTCTTGTTGCCGTTGGGGGGTATTCTCGTCCCCGACATGGAGCTCTTCCCACCAGGGCACTTGTGGCTGGGTCACCGGCGAACATCCGCGGCCTGCAGCTGACGGCTTTTCTGTCACTGGAAGACGAATGATGTCTTGGAAGGACACCTGGGACAGCTGGGCAACAGGGCAATGCTTAGTAAGCGCAACAGGATGATTACTCAGATTAATCAGACGGACAGGTACTTTACCTTGGGAGACGTTCACCAGGGACTTGGCAGCTCTCACATAAGGATAATCCTCCATCTGGATCGGTTCCACCAGGGCTGGATAATCTCGGCCTTCGACTCCCAGGACAGCACGACACCACAAAAGAGTTTGAGAATTAGGAGGCAAAGTCACAGGCTTAATATCACTAATCCTGGCAGTACAAATTTCTCCTTTCCCATTAGCAAACCTCTGCTGGGCACTTAATACAGTAATAGTCTTTTGAATCACCCTCCTGGATGCAGAGGAAGCAGTGGGCAAAGTCTGATGTAATACAGCAAGTATTTCTGAATAACAGTTTTTGAAGACATTGGTGCCTAGAATGACAGGATGTCCTCCTCTGTCACCGGCCTGCACTACTATCACGCCCTGTTGTGGTAAGGTTACTTCTCCCATCTGCAGGGTGGGTTCCCAGTATCCATGAACCTTTACTGGTTTGCCATTGCTGGCGATAATCTCCACCCAGGATTCAGGCGGCTGGGTTAACTGGTTGGTGTCCCAGAACTTTTCAAATGCAGGCAGCTGAATAGTAGTGACCTGAGACCCAGTATCTAATAAGGCTTCAAAGGGGACCCCGTTGATCTCTATATTGATTTTAGGATGGGATCCTACATACCGCGGCATCCAATTTGGATCATCTGGACCTAGTGTTCTACCTCCCGAGGGGTGGTCCTCAGCCTCAGGGGTTGCCCTGTTTAACTGCCAGCACGTGGATTCTGTGTGTCCCAGCTTTTTGCAGTATGTACACACGGGCTTCTTGCGACCTCTATTACGCCTCCCAGGATCCCTGGGGTGAGTCTCTTGGTATGGAGGTGAGAACGGCCTAGGAGATGACAGGAATTCTTCTTCTGTCATTATGGGTTTTTCCCATTCCTCTATTTTTCTGCACACTTTCTCTAAACTTTTAGTGAGGTGATTTACTTGCTCTGTCAGCATGGCAATAGTATCGGTAGCTGACACTTGAACAGCTTGGCCGGCCTCAGCTCGGTTAGTGATAAGCGGTTTCGGCCTGCAGGCTGATGACTCAGATAGGACGCTCAACTCAGGAGATACTGTGGACCCCAGAATTTTTATAGCCAGTTCTTTAAAATCCAGAAAGGCACTGTTAGGGTGCTGGGCGGACAGCATCTTTAACTGGGTCCTTATTTGTTCACTAAACACCCCGGTTATAAATTGTTCCCTTAGGGTCTGGTCCCGGTTATCAGCCTCTTTGGGATCTATCTGAATTACAGCCCCTAAAGCCTCCTGAAGTGATAGGGCATAGTCACGGAGGGACTCACCGGGTTTCTGTCTCTTGCCAAAGAAGTGCATCTTTATCTCTGAGGCAGTCCTAGTTTCAAAAGTGGCTCTGAGGCGGGTGAAGATCTGTCCTAGAGTACTCCGCTCAGTAGCAGGCCATGATAACACTTCCCTGCGGGCAGCCCCCTCCAGTTGCGCCAGCATGATTTCCATTTGCTGGTCGGCATTTATAGGGTATAATCGGAATAGTGCCAGCAACTTTTCTTCAAAGTCCCGTAGGGTATGGGTCTCTCCCCTGTAGCGGGGGAACCATGGGGCCCCGAAATAGTAGGGCATGGTAAAGGGCATCATGCTGGGGGCCGCCGGATGACCAGGAGCCACAAGCTCTCCTGGGGCCGGCTGTTCAGGCACTCCTGGCTCTGACATGGTAGTCTATTGAGAGGTGGCCGCTGGCGACTAAAGAGGCCGGTACACTCCCCTTCCCTCCGGTTACAGGTGCTTACCGGTATCGTCGGGCCTGCGCAGGCCAAGTCTCGCGAGATCCCGGACGTCCTGAGACCGCGGTGACGCAGGAGAAGCAGGGCCGCGGCAGTGCGATGATGAAGAGGGGCGGGACTCTCTGTGTCTTTGCAGGGATCCGCCCACGAAGTCCTCAGCGGCGCGGGAAACTTTACTCCAGGCAGCCGGTGGCCATCTTTAGCAAAACGCTGTCCATTCACTGACAGCAAGCAGGATTGTAAAAAGTCTATAAATCCACACTCCAATGCGGCGATTTTCTTCCTCTGTATAGCGCAATACTGCACAGCGCTTTTTAGAAGTTTTTGGTATACTTTGGGTATAATTTTCAGTCCACAAAGTCCACTTGAAATAAACAGGCAAATTGTCACTTTGGTCACAGGGCAACTGTATAAGGCACAAAGTTCACGCTTCTTGCACTATAAAGCGTGCGTATCCTGTTCGTGACGCCAAAAGAGAGGTGCAGTGTACTCAAGTTGTGCGTAGTAGGTGTTTCTGAGTGTAGTAGTGCAATATACACTAACCTGGTACAGCTGACTCTCTGCAAGGGCAGGTATAGGTAGGAATAGTTCGTGACGCCAGTGCCAAGTAAACGGTGGCACGCCGTTTGCGGATGCAGGAATAATTTGAGGAAACGTGGTGTTAAAACAGAACTTCAACTTTAGTAGTTTGCAGGCAGAGACAATATTGGAAACGCAGTTCCTCAGCATACAGTCGATTTTGCAATTCGGTCGATGCAGGCAATTCAGTACAGCAGGGTAATTACAGAGTGTTAAATACAGGATTCACAGCAAAGGAGCTAGCACTCTAACTCTGTCTGTTCCTGGAATGTAGCAATTCTTCACCAAGGCCCATTAACCCAAGTCTGGCTTTATATCCTTGATTATGGCTTAAATAAGTACCTCCTCTGTTTCTCTCAGTGCCTCTGGCTTCTCTGTTCTTTGCCTCTGTCTCTCTCAGCTTCCTCAGGCTCTAGAAACTTCTGAGCTCTGGTCTAGACTGACTTCTGCACTCCACACTAGATCAGATTACACTGCCTTGCACTTCCCTGACTGGCCTTATATAAACTAGGGCTCTCTAGCTCCCTCTAATGCCTAAGAGCTGGAATGACACCCCTAGCCGGCCTGTACTTGCAAGTTTCATAGCAACAGGGAAATACATGCATTACATTACATTCTATTTTATAAAACTGACATATAGCAACTTCCCATAATTAGGAGGGACGACAGCACACCAAGTGACACTTTGGTAGTGACGGGTATTACAACTCCCGTACACTACAAATGAACATACGCTGAATATAGAATAGAATTTCAGAAATTCCCTCCAACAGAAGACCGTGAACGCTGAGCTCCGTCCACATAACTAAGAGTCACTCAGCAGAAAATTGCCGGCATCCAGATGAACCCGGCCTGGCTGGCGGTCCTGTGTGTGGCCACAACTCTCTTCCTGCAAGTGGCCTCCCGCCGCCTCCCTAGCCCAGGGCTGCGGGGCCTAACCTCCAGATTCTCAGCAGCTATGCTGGGCCCGCAGACCAGAAGCAGAGCCCACGTGTATGCAGTCACCGTTGTAAACAGCCTGAGGAGCCGCGAATACTGGGACTACGAGGCGCACGTCCCGAACTGGGGGTAAGAAGGGGCCGGGCTGTGCCCATATGTGACTGTGCAGGCTGTCGGGGTTATGTAGTGTATATTTATTTACCTACAGTCTTATAATGCACAGTATGGCTTTCCCTGATATGTATTGGATGCCAGGGCCGTGCCCACATGTGGCGAGTGGCGGTGCATTATACACAGCAGCACGGTGTCCAGTACTCACACAAAGACGTGGTAGACGAATTCCCAGCCCTGGGGTCTCTGCAGCATGTTGTACAGGTAGTTATGCAGCCTCCGGTTCTTCACGTTCCTCCGGCAGCTCTGGCTGCTGTTGTACGACAGCGGCTTCCCCAATAAGCTCATGCGAGCTCCCTGCTTCCCCCGGCGGCTCTCCTGCAAGCCCCCTCACGGTCCCACACCGCTGCCTCTGCCAGTGTCACTGGTGCCCAGGAGAAGCAGCCCGTCCCCTCTACTGGAGTTCAGCAGCACCCTGTTGCCCCGACCCGACTCCACATCTTTCATGCCGTAGTAACGGTCCCTGCCCCGGCCTTTCCCTCCAGAGCTGCTTTTTATCCAGAGCCCAGAGCCTCCCACATCACCTCCACTATGGTTGCGGGGCATGGCATTACCAGCGTGGGCACAGAGGGCAGAGCGAGGTGCTCTGGGTGCATGCACAGAGCAGACCTGGGGACAGGGTGGCAGCGCTTCCTGGCTTCACTGTATACAAGAAGATGTATAACTTATACCAGCTGTACATATATAATTATATACAGGAGATACCCAGGTTATACTAGCATGGTCCATATCACTATATACAAGAAGATGTATAACTTATACCAGCTGTACATATATAATTATATACAGGAGATACCCAGGTTATACTAGCATGGTCCATATCACTATATACAAGAAGATGTATAACTTATACCAGCTGTACATATATAATTATATACAGGAGATACCCAGGTTATACCAGCATGTTCCATATCACTATATACAAGAAGATGTATAACTTATACCAGCTGTACATATATAATTATATACAGGAGATACCCAGGTTATACCAGCTGTACATATATAATTATATACAGGAGATCCCCAGGTTATACCAGCTGTACATATATAATTATATACAGGAGATGCCCAGGTTATACCAGCATGGTCCATTGAAGATTTATAACTTATACATCTACTTGTATATAGTGATATGGAGCATGCTGGTATAACCTGGGCATCTCCTGTATATAATTATATATGTACAGCTGGTATAAGTTGATTATTCTTAGTTCTGACCCAATTGGATGGGATAATGGTCTACTGTAGTGTTTCCCTACCAGGATGCCTCCAGCTATTGCAAAACTACATCTCCCAGCATGCCCTGACAGCCAAACGCTGTCTGGGCATGCTGAGAGTTGTAGTTTTGCAACAGATGGAGGCATCCTGGTTGGGAAAAGTTGGTCTACTGTGATAATATGAACAATGGGGGTTCTACAAAAAAGCTATTGTGGGGCAAAGTTAATATTCATGTTTTAAAATGAATGCTTTCCCCTTTTATAAACAAGTAAATAAGGACACAATGCTGTGGGGCTGGTGTGCAACTTTTTCCAGGGCTGGTCTCTATCCCCAGTCCGGCCCTGTGCATAACAATAGTGAAAGTAAAAGTAGAGGGATCAGAAGATCATGGCCACCTCAC
The DNA here is from genome assembly GCF_905171765.1 of Bufo bufo. Taxonomy (NCBI): domain Eukaryota; kingdom Metazoa; phylum Chordata; class Amphibia; order Anura; family Bufonidae; genus Bufo; species Bufo bufo. The sequence continues at coordinate 14,307,425 of NC_053395.1, forward strand.
GCGTTGTCCTCCTTCTCCTCCTTCTCCATTCAGGTATGTTTTATATTTTATCTTGTTCGCAGAGAGGAGATCATGGAGAATAGAACAGTGTCCCAGAGCTCAGCGTGACGCCAGAAATACACGTCTGCAGCGCGGATGGTGACATGTAATATACTGTACAGCGTGTCCCAGCCGGGATCCCGGCTTCTCCAGCTCCTTGTATGATGTCTCTCACTGCATTAACCCCATGTGTACGGTAACTCTCTTTGCTGAGATACTTGGCACAACCAGTGAACTGAAGGGATTTCTGTTAATGCAGTAAAGTAAAAAATAGTTTTTTTTCTAATCTCATATAATGCATTTAACTCCTTGAGGTTGAGCGGCATAACAGTTCAGGACAGGCAGGAATCCTTAGTAAGATGTAGGTCCCATCTGTGTGAGGCTTAACTGCAGCTGTGGTGGACTAGGTCTATTACAGTATGTCATTACTAGGGATGAGCAAATCGACTTTGGATATAACATCCGAAATCGATTCGCATAAAACTTAGTTCCAATACTGTACGGAGATCCCGCTCTGTACAGTATCAGAATGTATTGACTCCGATGAGCCGAAGTTATTACTTCGCGAAGTCTCGCTGGACTTCGCATAATAACTTAAGAAATTCATTTATACTGTAAAAAAACATTTCCCGAACTCGCGTTCGGTTCCAAGACAACCAACCAGAGAAATCTCCAATCTCAGCCTTTTAACCCTCATAATTAGAGATGAGCAAATTGAAGTTGACGAGTTTCCTCATGCTCCGTGGTAACGAATGGCATTTTTTCGGCTGCTGCACGTGTGAGGACATGGAGCAAAGAATTCTGGGAAAGAGGGATCACCCACAATGCCATGCATGCAGCCAATCAGCAGACAGCCAGCCCCTGTGATGTCACAGCCCTATAAATAGCCTCAGTCATCTTGGATTCTGCCATTTTCCAGTGTACTTAGTGCAGGGAGAGACGTCAGCAGGCGCTAGGGACAGTGCTAGGAAAGACTTATTTGTGCTGAAAAAAAGATTTACAAGTTCAGGGAAATATTATTCAAGGTGTAGGGAAAGAATATCCACACTATAAAAGGAGAACAGGGTCCAATAGGAGAGTGTACAGCCTGGGTAATAGGAGCAATTCTGTTACACCTTGCTGCACTAATTGGGGAACCAAATTGGTGTTTTACTGCTGCTTTTAGGTTGTTTGCACTATATGATACATCAGTAATTCCAGAAAACCTTGCTTATGATTGGGGTACAAGTTCTGTGATACAGCCATTTACGGGGAGTCATAATTGCCGTTCTGCGGTGAAGTTACATTGTACTACAGCCATTTACATGGTGTATTAATAGGATAGATACGTACGTCCTATTAGCCGTCCTGCAGTGAATTGTGATTGTTATATTTCTTTTTTTGGGGTGTATTAATAGGAAAAGAATACATCTTAATTGGCGTTCTGCGGTGAATTGTGATTGTTATTTTTTTTTGGGGGGGTTCATTAATCAGAAAAAATATATATATATATCTTAATTGTCGTTCAGCGGTGAAGTTACATTGTACTACAGCCATTTACGGGGTGTATTGAAGGGAAATAAACCTACTTCCTATTATCAGTTCTGTGGTAAATTGTGATTATAATTTATTTTTTTTGGGGTGTAGTAATAGAAAAAATAATTTGCCTTAATTGCCGTTCTGCGGTGAATTGTGATTGTTATATTTTTTTGGGGGGGGGAATTTGTTAATCAGAAAAAATATATATATGTATTATTGCAGTTCAGTGGTGAAGTTACATTGTACTACAGCCTTTTTTGGGGGGTATTATTTTAATTTAATTCTTTTATTATACAGTATGTCAGACAGACAGGTGACAGGCCCTTCAAAGGGAACGGGCAGTGGCCAAAATGTTTATGTCGCAGGCAGCAGGAGTCGCAGCGAGAGGCCTGAGCTCCGGGTGTCGTCTAGCGGTCATGTCTTGACCAGCAACCTAGCGGTGCTTGAATGGTTGACTCGGTCATCGACTTTGTCGCAAGTGACATCAGACACCCTTAGCCAAGAGTCGGTGGGTTCCTTTGAGACGACGCTTAGTTGGCATGGCAATGGCCTGGGAGCAGGCCCTGTGCCCCCACCTGTCCTGAACCTTCCTCTGTCATTTTCAGTTCCCTCAGCGCGAAAAGTATTATATGCCATAGACTTGGCTCTACTTTTTAGTGAGGACGAGCTACTAGAGGAAGTCAGCAGCTGCTGCCCAGCCCAGATCTGGAGGAGACATCTGCCACTTCCTCCGGTAGACAGACCAGTGATGATGAGAGTCACGTGGGAGCAGGTGTTGCAAAAGGTCAGGCTCCTGGTCCTAAGACAGTTGAGGGGGACATCAGTAACGTACAGACAGTAGCGGATGATGATGATGATGTAGCCGATCGCACTTGGGAGCTGGGTTAAGAAGGGGCTTCATCATCATCATCATCATCAGGAGAAGAGGGTGGCAGCTTGCGTGTGAGGCAGCGGCAGAGCCAGCAGGTTGGCAGCGTGGCTGTGAGTCAGCAGGGTGACAGCAGTGGGAGGTCGGCAGCCAAAACGTGCCCGGGGTAGACCACCAGCTTTGCAGGAGCCTACCGGCCCGGAAGGTACAGGTGCAGGGATTCACAGAGGCAGCGGTAGCAGGCAGTGTTGGGGGGAAAATGCCATACTCAGCAATGTGGCAATTTTTTGTTAGGCCGCCGGAGGAGGTGAACATGGCCATTAGCAGAATTTGTGGGCAGAAGGTGAAGCGTGACCAGGGTGCCAATGTTGGCACCACGGCCCTGCGTCAACACATGCAGCATCACCATAAAGTGGCCTGGGAGAACTGTGGCTCCGATGTAGTGGTCCAGCCTGCCGCAGCAACCACTGCTCACCCAGTGGCATGCACCCAATTTCATGCAGTAAAAGTTCCACCACCCCAGCCGAAGGGAGCTGTCTGTCCTTCCCATCATCTGCTGGTCCTGATGATCCTGCTCCTCGTCCTCCTACTACTCGTCTGTCATTCCATCAGCAATCGATCACCAAAGCGATTGCCAAGAGACAATAGTATACGTGCACTCATCCAACGGCGCAGAAGCTAAACGTGCTCCTGGCCAAGTTGCTGGTGCTGCAGTCCCTCCCTTTCCAATTGGTGGATTCTGCACCTTTCAGAGAATTGATGGCTTGTGCCGAGCCGAGGTGGAGAGTGCCAAGCCGTAATTTCTTTCCAAAAAAGGCAGTACCAGCCCTGCACACATATGAAAAACAGAAGGTGGGCCAGTCCTTGAGCCTGTCGGTGTCTGCCAAAGTGCACGGCAGCGCCGACGTGTGGAGCTGTAAATACAGTCAAGGACAATATATGTCCTTTACGGCCCACTGGGTGAATGTGGTTCCTGCAAAGCCACACCAACAACTTGGTCAGGTGAGGCCTCTTCCGCCTCCACTTTCTCACGCCATTGGTGCTGCGACAATATCTGCCTCTGCCTCCTCATGCTCCACTGTGTCCTCAGCCTCCACTGCAGGTACAATTCACAGTGATCCTCCAGCATACCACATGTTCAGGGCACAGCAGTTTCACGTTGTTCTGCACCTAGTTTGCTTGGGCGAACTGAGTCACACAGGGGAGGAACTGTTCTGCGTCCTTCAGCAAGAAATAGAATTCTGGCTTTCTCCTCGACAACTCAAAATCGGAACCATGGTGACTGACAACGGGAAGAACATGGTGTTTGTGCTGCGTCAAGGAGGGCTGAGCCATGCGCCTAGAGATGAGCGAATCAAAGCTGACGAAGTGGAATTTGATCCGTATTTCAGGAAAAATTAGATTCACACCGAAGCCGAATTTCCTAACGCTTCGTAGTAACGAATCACATTTTTTTCTAAAATGGATGCTGCACTTGTGAGGACATGGAGAAAGGAACTCTGGGAAGGCGGGATCACCCATAATGCCATGCATGCAGCCAATCATCAGCCAGCCCTGTGATGTCACAGCCCTATAAATATCGTCAGCCATCTTAGATTCTGCAATTTACCAATGTACTGTCATGGATGCGGTATGGGTGGGAAACTCCACACCGAGCACAGGAGGGAAGGGGAACGTAACGAGGCCTGGAAACTAGGGTACAGGAGAAGAGATTCTAAGAGCGATGCCTGTCATATGCATGTCATACTGACTCACAGTATTATTTCCCTACCACAGCAGACTCCCTATGCGTGTTCCTGCAAGGCACAGTGTTGTACACCACTATAAAGGCTCTCTGCAGCCAGGAAATAGCCGTTTTCTAACACGATTAGCCGCGATTAAATTCGAATCAAACCAAATTTTTTCAAAAAATTCGGTGAAGCGGCCCAATCGAAGTTTTCAAAAATTCGCTCATCTCTACATGCGCCCTGCATGACGCACGTGTGCAATCTGGTTGTAAAGTGGTTCCTGAAGTCTTCACCCCATCTGCAAGACATCCTGAAAATGGCCAGGAAACTTTGCCTGCACTTCCGCCACTCGTACACACCCTCCTTGAGCTGCAGGGGCAGAACGGCGTCCACCAACATAGGCTGATATGCAACGTTTCCACCCGTTGGAATTCCACCCTCCATATGTTGGACCGATTATATGAACAGAGAAAGGCCATTTACGATTTCTTGATGATATAGGCGGACAGAGGTACTCCCCTGTGTAACTTCGATGTTAGCCAGTGGCAGCTCATGCGTGACACCTGCCATTTGCTCGGGGCCTTTGAGGAGGCCACTTTATTTGTCAGTCGCCAGGACTACAGGATGAACAACGTCATTCCACTGATTCATGTCCTGGAACCGATGCTGCTAAATCTGGCTGGCCAGGGGACAGGAGACGTGGCGACTACATCTCACAGCCACATAAGCCCTGTGGGGGCTGAACTAGAGGAGGAGGAGGACATTTAAGCACAAGCAACGCGTAGAGAAATGGGTGGTTTTTCTATACGGGTGACAGGAGAGGAGGAGCAGGAGCAGCCAGAGGAGCTACAGGGCGATGAGGAACACAAGGTGAATGACTCAGACACACCGTGGCAGTATGCAGTGGAGCTGGAGGCAGGGAGTTCCTGCGAGTCACTTGCGCAAATGGCACGATGCATGCTCAGTTGCTTGCGTAGTGACAGCTGAATTGTCACCATTCGGCAGATGGATGACTACTGGCTCTCCACCATGTTAGACCCTCGCTACCTGTCCAAAATGGGGGCCTTTTTTTACACCCACTTAGAGGGAGGGCAAACTGAACTACTATCAAGACATCCTATGTAGTCAGTTGGCCGCTGCCTATGTGCGCCATCGCCCATCCTCACGCATGTCTGACCGGAGGGCCCTCTGTGCTCACGTTCCACTAGCATGGCTGCTTGGGTGGGTTGGGGTCCATCAGCAGCAACTTAAGTCTAGAGTCGCTTGTGAACAGTTTTCTACACCCACCTACTGAAGAAACTACTCACCAGCAGCAGCAGCTAGACATAGAGAAGAACCTGAACCAGAAGGTTGTGGCATACTTAGGGTACTTTCAAACTAGCGTTTAAGTTTTCCGGTATTGAGTTCCGTCATAGGGGCTCAATACCAGAAAAAAACGCTTCAGTTTTGTCCCCATTCATTGTCAATGTGGACAAAACTGAACTGACCAGAACGGAGTGCTCCAGAATGCATTCCGTTCCGTTTAGTTGCGTTCCCAGACTGGAGAGCAAACCACAACATGTTGTATTTTGCTTTCCATCCTCGGATGCGGAGCAAGAGGGATCCGGCATTACCCCTAATGCAAGTCAATGGGAACGGATCCGTTTTCTCTGCCACAATCTGCCACAATCGAAAACGGATCTGTCCCCCATTGACTTTCAATGGCGTTAATGACGCATCCGTCTTGGCAATGTTAAAGATATGTTAAAGATAATACAACCGCATTCATTCATAACGGATGCAGATGGTTGTATTATCAGTAACGGAAGCGTTTTTGCTGGACCCTGCCGGATCCAGCAAAAACGCTAGTGTGAAAGAAGCCTTAGAGTGCACCCTGCCACCCCACATTGAAGGTCCCCTAAACTACTCAACAACCAAACTCAAACTCAATTTGTGGCTGCAACTGGCTAAGTTTGCCCTGGACAAGCTTTCCTGCCCGGCCAGCAGTGTGGCATCAGAGTGGGTGTTTAGTGCGGCGGGGGCCATAGTTACTCCAAGGAGAACTCGCCTGTCCAGCCAAAATGTGGAGTAACTGACCTTTGTGAAGATTAATAAGGCGTAGATCAGCCAGGATTTTCAAACACCAGTGCGTGATGCATCAGACTAGATCATCCATTTTGCCATACCTACACTTTGACAAAAGAGACCTGTTTCTTCGGGCTACATGCCTCAGCTACTATTCTGATGCTGCCACCTGCCTGATGCCACACCTGCTGCCAGGTGCTCCTACAGCAACCCACCATCTTCAGCTGGTACTGGTATTGCCCCCCACCTCCCCACTATGTCACTGGGCCACTCTGTGGTCTCCTCATGCTGCTGCCACCACACCACTATGTCACTGGGCCACTCTGAGGTCTCCTCATGCTGCTGCCACCTCAACACTATGTCACTGGGCCACTCTGTTGTCTCCTCATGCTGCTGCCAGCTCACAACTATGTCACTGGGCCACTCTGTGGACTCCTCATTCTGCTGACACACAACTCGGTGGTCTCCTCATGCTGCTGCCACCTCACCACTCTGGGGTTTCCACATGCTGCTGCCACCTCACCACTATGTCACTGGGCCACTCTGTGGTCTCCTCATGCTGCTGCCACCTCACCACTATGTCATTGGGCCACTCTGTAGTCTGCTCATGCTACTGCCACCTCACCACTATGTCACTGGGCAACTCTGTCATCTCCTCATGCTGCTACCACCTCACCAATCTGTGGTCTCCTCATGCTGCTGCCACATCACCACTCTGTGGTCTCCCCATGCTGCTGAAAGCTCACCACTATGTCACTGGGCCACTCTGTGGTCTCCTCATGCTACTGCACCTCACCATTATGTCACTGGGCCACTCTGTGGTCTCCTCATGCTGCTGCCACCTCACCACTCTGTGGTCTCCTCATGCTGCTGCCACATCACCATTCTGTGGTCTCCTCATGCTGCTGCCACCTACTGCATCACTTTACAGCCTCTCTGCAGCCATGAAATAGCTGTTTTTTTAACGCAATTCGGCATGAATAAACTCGGATCGAATCAAATCTTTTTGGAAAATTCGGCCAACCGATTGAATTTTTAAAAAATTTGCTCATCTCTACTCATAATGCCACACTTGGGCTACTTTCACATTAGCGTTAGTCGGCTCCAGCCCCATTCACTATAATGGGGATAGGCCAGAGGTCCGGCCACCGCACGGTAAACATGCTGAGAGGCGGCCAGACAAAAAGTGCCATATCCTTTAAAAGAGTCTGTCACCAGTTTTATGTCCTATCTTAAGAAGCATATACTGGTGACAAATACCATGAGGAAAACGAAGGGCCACTTTCTAGAATTAGTTTTAGGAATTAATCCAACCTTTGTGCTCAAATCTGTACTTAGCAAGCCAAGCATTGGGGCTGTGCAATACACAGTGCGCGCCAGAGAGTCGTCAGATTCATGACCCCCCGGAGACCCTCTTCTGGAAATTTCTGATCTTCAGGCACCATGTCCGATCAGCGCCTTCCTTACACATTGTTATTCTTGTTTTCCATCAATGTTTTTCTATTTCTGTCTTGTTTTTCTCTTGCTTTCTTCTGCCTATAGTAGACATCTTAGGGTAGGGCCACATGGTCACACACGGGAGTAGTGGCAGTGGCATAGAGGGGGATTGTAGTCCTCACAGTGGCAATCCTGCTCCAGCATTGCCTGACTCTAGTGTGAAGTGATGGCAGGGGGCACACTTCCTTTCCCTCTGGGCACGCCCTGGTTTAGAGGCTCCTGCCTGGTGGTGGCTGGGGTGCCCTTGATGGTGGACGGATTTCAGGGTGCAGGGCAGGAAGAGAGGGGCCAGTGGAGATCGTGGCAAATAAACAAGCCGGCAATTTTCTCTCAGTCACATGTACTATAATGCCCAACTATGCACTGTAGTCCTTTAACAGATGGCCGTCCATCTCAACAGTGTGGCAGGCGCCTGAAGCAATATACCCTGACACATGCAGTAAAGTATACAGCCATAAACGTGTTACTTTCACTGGTTTTCTTATCCATGCACTTTGCTTTTAATGATCCTCAACTTTCTGCAGAGGTTTAATGTTTCCCTCAGAAGTGAGCTTTGAGTACAGTTTTTTCTGGCAGCTTTTCACAGGGATGGTGTTTCCCTGGATAAGGATTCTCCATTACCTCAAATGCTTGTGCACATACGCAGGATGCTGCTCACACACTGGTATCTGTTACACGGGCCGGTACACCAGCAACGACTATGCACAGCTTCTCTCTTCATAACTCGGCAGCAACTCACTAACCAGAGGGATGGGGTGAGCCCACCACCTGGCAACTGTCTTGAAAGTCTTCCAGTTAACTATTCCCTTCCCATATACAGCCTTTTGAGATACAAGTGCATAAATAAAGCCACATTAACCAATTTGTACTACTGAAAGTGCATACTTAGCAGTTCTGGCGCGAATTGAGGCACAACGGTTAGTGTCAGGTCTAAAATAGTGGACGTGATGGGGCGGGGACAGTCCACCAGGCCCATCTCAATCATCATAACTTCGGTGGATCCACCGCCAGATATAGGGGTTATTAAGACCGGCGTCTAAAACGCTGGTCTTAATAAATGACCCCCTTAGTTTCTGCAGGGAACAGCTGATCGGTGAGGGTGTCATTAATCCAGAAGTCTTGTTACACACATATACGCTGTATTCTGTGCCTTCCCACGCTTTACCCAGTATTGGTCAATTATATTGTAGCATTCATCTCATATGTATTACACACAGGTGCAGCTTTGGAGATCCGGGGTCCTAGCACTCATCAGGCTACAGTCGGCTCCGCTGCTCTCATTCCCTGTCACTACACAGTACAGAAACCTCCAGTGGATCTCCGATTTTTTGCAGCGTTTTGGCATTTCCAGGGAAAAGAAATTCTGAGTTATGATGATGATGTAAGAACAACGGATGCCAGATATTCTCTGAACTTAGAGAAAGCACTGAATGGAGAGGTGGATCTTTCTATATCGGAAATATTCCTATCAGATGCCGGGGTCTACACCTGTACAGTGATCTACAGCCCAGAGCGGGGGCAGAAGGACATCACAGTGCACATCACAGGTAACTCAAACCTTGTCCGTGCCGTGTGTACAATATCATTCCTCTGAATCCCTCTTGGGCCTTTTTCACACGAGTGTACAGATGTATGATGAAACAGCAGGCATGGGTATCCGTCAGTACTGCATCAGTGCTGGTATTCATTAGTATTTGGTTTTGGGCAAAAACAGATCCTTTTTTGTCCAAATACTGAATGAACAGTACCAACAAAGGAAAATTCGGATGTAAAATTGCAATAGGTATACATCCATATTTTCAGAAAGAGTGAAAATCAGCTTCAGCTTTCCTGCAAGGTGTAATATAAGGGTACAACCACGAGGTGCAGTCGGGTTGCGGTCATGCTGCCGTAAGGGAACAAATGCGGCCGTCCGCATGCGGTTACCTCACACACAAGCATGATTTTAAAAGGTTTTTCTGGGAATTAAGAAAATACTTAAATATTACTTTATTATAAATATATTACCAAATACCTTTCATTAGTTATAATGGCTCGTTTTACTCTCTTACTTGTCAGGGAGTATGATCCTGAATGCAGTTTAATATGATCTTCAGATGAATATCTGTAGGAATGGAGTCCATGAGGAGACATGAGGTATGGAGAGGAGGTGTGGATGTGGCTGATGAGCAGCAGCACGTGTATGCCATCTCCATTACCTCAGCCTCACATTACCTGTCCTGTCCGTCCTCTCTGTACTTCATGTCTCCTCGTGAACTCCATTCCTACAGAGATTCAGCTGAAGATCTTATCATCTGTATTCAGGATCATAATCCCTGACAAGTAGAGCAGAGAGAAAGATGAGGCAGCTCTTTAGCTCAGTGTTGTAAAGTAACTTGTCCTGCTGTGTGATTAGGACAGGTTTTGTGTGTTCTAATAGGACGGCGGCCATTTTCTTTCTCCTAATGATTGCTCCCTAGACAAAATGAACCATTATAGCTAATGAAATGTATTTGGGAATATATTTATACTAAAGTAATATTTAAGTATTTTCATTTTCTTAATTCCCGGAGAACCCCTTTAAGGTGCGTTTTTTGCCTTCGATTGTTTATGAATTGTTGTTTGAACTGGTGTGAATTTTAATGGTTCTTTAGCATTTCTGATTAATTTTAATTTTAATTAGTGATCCATGTAGTAAGATATGTCACACATACACCAAAAGTGTCTGATCAGCACACACACTTGATTTTATTGAACCCTCATCGAGGTGTATTGCACTGTAAATTAATGTGGGTTTGCGGGACATTCTCCTCATGGACATAAGATGGCTGCTGACGTCCGCTATCTCTACATAAGCAGGTATATAAATAATACAGAATATTTTTTCAAAGCTACAATTGACATTTACCTTCCTTCTTATTTGAGACAGGTGAGGAGTTGATGAGGATTTCCAATTTTGCGCAATACATTGGAGAGTGGCTGTTAAAATATGACAGAGAACAGTCCTTTAGCGGTCCGAGTACCTATCGATATCAAGTCTTAACAGAAAAGTGTCGGGGTTAAATGGTAGATTGATCTTAAGAGAAGAGTATATTAGGAGGGCAGTTTCTTTCCAGAAGCCTGTAATAATTGGGCATTCCCAAAATGTATGTAGTAATGTGCCGACCTGATTACAGCCTCTCCAGCATAGACTGAGGGAATGGAGCCCATGGTCTACATCGAGGTACTTCTCATTATTAGACAGTTACATTAGGTTGTGATGTACACTTTTTCCTTTGCATAAGGGACCTAAATAGGTTTTCTACGTTCTCTCTAGTTATCTATCTTTTTGTTTATTTCATCTCTATCTTCATCTACCAGTTTATGTTTTCTTCTACACTTTACAGTACACGATACCTCTTTGGCCGACACGAAGCAAGAACCAACTAGAAGGTTGCTTCATTGAAGCACAATAAAGAATAGGATGATGCTTTACATAAATAAGTAATGTTATCAGAATAATTCTATTATATCGGAATTTATATTCTCCTTTGATTACCTGATTATAATGGTATTCTGCTTGACACTGTAACAAACCAAACTGTAATGTACTTTCTTTACCCGTTTGAAATGAAAAACTCAATAAAAACTATTGAAACAAAATAATACAGAACATTTTTTTTTTCAATTTTCAGTTGAGACAGCTCGGCCGCAGATTGTGATCACTGAATATAATGTTATTATAGACAAGGAGTGCGTCCTGCGCTGCTCCGTCACTGGATTCCACCCTATGGACATTGATATTGAATGGTTCAGGGGCACGGAGCGGATGACTGATGTCACTATAGATGAGCCCCGGAGGAATTCAGACGGAACCTACAATGTGAACAGCACCGTGGTCATAATCCCCACCGATGAGGAGAAGGAGCGGATCTTCTCATGTAGGGTCCGACATGTATCTCTACCAGATCCTCTCCAGAAAGACTTCCAGCTGACATATAGAGGTAATGAAGATCTGAAGGTAAACACCACCCAGGCTCCTGCAACACATAACTAAGGTTTTATCACCATTTTGAACTTTGTGCTTTTGATATAGTTTTGCCTTGAAGGGCATTTGTCAGCAGAATCAACTCTACTAAACCAGTAAGACTGACCCTGCTGATTAAAAACCTTCCTCTGATCCATGGCTGCATTAAAAATAAATCTTTTTAGAAATAAGCAAGTTAGGGTTTAAGTGTAAGGGTGGGCCCGAGCGCAACTGTATACACGGACGTTCCCCTCCTCACCTGGATCTGTCAATCAAGTGAATGGAGAGTGCTCCAGGGCAGCAGAGTGGAGGAGCCAAGGTGCACCGAGTGGCGCGGGCCGCCCTCGGTGCACATATACCCTAAGGCTACATTCACACGGCCGTTGTTTAGGTCCGCATCTGAGTCACATTTTTTGCGGCTGGGATGCGGACCCATTCACTTCAGTGGGGCCGCAAAAGATGCGGACAGCTCTCCGTGTGCTGTCGGCATCTGTTGCTCCGTTATGTGGCCACGCAAAAAATAAATAAATAAATAGAACATGTCCTATTCTTGTCCTTTTTGCGGAAAAGAACAGGCATTTCTATAATGGGCCGCCCGCTCCATTCCGCAAATTGCGGAACGTGCACGGGCAGCAGCGGTGTTTTGCTGATCTGCAATTTGCGTACCGCAAAACATGGTGCGGTCGTGTGAATGTAGCTTTATATACATACTTTTTAAAACATGTATTTCTTATATGGATCGGGATAGTAAAGGTTAGTTTTTAATGAGCAGGGTCAGCCCTACAAGGCATAATGGCTGGCTGTATAGGGTTTATCCTGCTGACAGATTTTGATCTAATAAAGTCCATTAGGCTTCTGTATGGGGTGTAAGGACATAAGGCCACATCAGTTTCATGGCATTCACACCAGCCACGTTGAATATTGCAGGACATGTATATTTCTAACTAATCTACTTATAGTTCTATATTTTAACAGATAAAAATGTGACGTCGCAGAATAATATCCTTCTTATCTCAATAATCGCGGCAGTTCTGATTCTGATTATTGCAGTTGTCGTATTCATATGCAAAAAAAGAAGTGAGTATCAGTGAGTACCCGCACTATTCATGTGGCAGATCTGTGTTATTGGCCTGCAGCCTCCTATTAGGGCATGCTCACACAGGGCAGACACGCCGCAGATATTCTGTCCAGGTCATACAGGCAGTTCCGTACCACTGAAGTGAATGAGATGTTAAGTCTCATCCCCACGTTAGAAAAAAGGCTGCATAGAATCCATTCAGAAATGGACCTGCGTTAAATCTGCAGCATGTCACATTAGGTCGCAGTTTTTTACCATTTGTAGTGCACCATATATTAATATTTAGGGCTTTACTGCATCCGGGTCAGGTATTCAGATTCCCCCCACCCCCCGCGACTCAAATTTACATAAAGAGGGGGTAGTTAAGCAGCGAGCGCAATTTGTTTTTACACTAAGCCACTCCTCCAACTCAGCCCAATGCATAACTGTACTCACCCAGTCCCACCTAATAAAATCTATCAGAGGATACACAGCTGTACCAATCCACCTTACGATAAACTAAAGAACCAACTGGTCCTACCTCATCCAGGGTGACGCTGGCGTCGGCGTGATGTCCTCTGGATCAGGAACAAGGTACCTGTGGTGACTGGTAAATACCTACGAGGGGCGCTGTGCTGCCCTGCAAGACTGAGGCATCCCCATGTATAGGAGGGTAATCTAGGACATTTCCCCCTAGTGCTACCACACAGTACTAAGGCCTACATTGTGCCCCCTCACAGTAATTATGCCTACATTTTGGCCCCTTCGCAATAGTTATGTTTTCCTTGTGGCTCCTCACTGTAGTTATGCCCACCCTTGTGCCTATCACATTAGTTTTGCCCACTTTTTTGCCCCTTCACAGTAGTTATGTTCTCCTTGTTGCCGCTCACTGTAGTTGTGCCCATCTTTGTGCCCGTCACAGTAGTTATGCCAACCTTTGTGCCCGTCACAGTAGTTATGCCAACCTTTGTGCTCCTCACAGTAGTTATGCCCACCTTTGTGCTCCTCATAGTAGTTATGTCCACCTTTGTTCCCCTCACAGTAGTTATGTCCACCTGTGTGCCCCTCACAGGTTTGCCCAGTTTGTACCCTCTCACTGTAGTTATGGCCACTTTTGTGCCCCCTCACAGAGTTATGTCCTTGTTGTGGCCCCTTTTGGCCCCCAGTGCACTCTCCAGCTACATGAAAAAAAATAAAAAAAAATACTTACCCACTTCCCTGAGGACGCGCTCCCATACACACATCGCGCTGCTGGCTGTGCAGGAGGCCGATTCCCGGGCTTTCAGCGCTCCTCACACAGCCAGATATACGGCCTGAGGGGGGAAGCACCGGCAGAACAGTGAAGCAGGGAGCAGACGACTCCCTGCTTCAGTATGGATATGAACTGCCCGGGAGTGGAAGGAACTGCTGGGCGGGTGCACCCCCCATCCACCCCCCCAGCCTCTGCACCCGGGGCATGTACCCCGTCTTCCCCATCCCTCATTACACCCCTTCCTAACCAGTCCCTATCCGCTCTATTCACTGGCTACAAAGGCTTACAGGGAAGATTGCCAGCAATCAGACCACAACCCTGGTTATCACCTTGTCACAATGTCGGCTCGGAAGGTCTAATGTCTGGAACGATCTTCCTTCTCTATACAATATACTTTCAATGCATTAACCTATTACAACGTGAAATGCGGGTACAAGAGACATTAGCGCAAGAAATGCAGTCTGTACTTGTAGGTTTGCACATATGTCTGTATTCTGATGTATATGTACAGGAGCTCAGCCTGACCTGCAGAATCAGAACTGACGGTCACCGGACAGCACATTACATGATTATCACTCCACACAATGCTACGAAAAGAAGATGGAAACTGATGAGGCAAAGCGTAGGCTTAAAACGCAATTTCTCTTCACTCAGAAACTGACCTGCGGATTTTCAATCTGCAGCATGTCGCATTATGTCACGTTTCACTATTTGTAAATCCGTTGCAAATGTGACAAGATCGGCATAGAAACATGGATTTAGCTGAGAATATGAATGAATATTTATCTACTGCAATGTAAAGGGGTTGTGCAGCCATCCTCAGGATAGGTCGTCAATATCTGATAGGAGATGTCCCGAGGAGGACGGCGGATGAGTATATTATGGTAGTTACAAATACAGTAAGAACCTCCATGGTGAGCCAAGTATTGCACTGTATTATCCAATGTATTCCTATGAGGCTACATGAAATTGCAATTGTGTAAATTTGATTTTCCTAATGATTATGTGCAATTTTCTACCCACCCGGAAGAAGCAATATTAAAGGGGTTATGCGAGAGTATAAAATATCCCCCCATGTACCGGGCCCCCCACATTGAATATACTTACCTGGGTCCCTGCTCCTGGTCCACGCACCGCCGCTGCTGCTTCTCCTCGTGTATGGATGAAAAGATCCAGTGTCGGGGATGTAGCAGCCAATGGCAGGCAGGGACGAGCTCCCCTAGCATTGCGGGTGACACTAGGAAGGCTCGTCCCTGCCGGCCATTGGCTGCTCCCCCCGACACCAGATGTTTTCATCCGTGCGCGAGGAGAAGCAGCAGCGGCGGGGACCCAGGTAAGTATATTCAATGTTGGGGGCCCGGCATATGGGGGGACATTTTTATACTCTCAGAAAACCCCTTTAAGTTATTTATAAAGAATTTGAATTAAATTTTTTTTTGAAATTCACTCAAAATACCTACTGCATGTGGTAAGTCACCATGGAGCGCGCACCTCAGGTAGTAGAGAACAATATGGCAGAACGTGAGCTGTGGAATCTCATACAGCTATAGGGTTGTCAGGAAAGACAGTAAATGTCACCAGACGGCTGAGGCTACAACCAACACGTGGTCACAGTGAGATACGTGGCAGACAGGAATGTGTCTGATACTTTCCCGTATGTATGACTTTATTACTATTACATCGCCAGGAACGCCTCATCCACAGAGCGGTGATGATCCTCTAACCAGTCCAAATATATCTACCTCGGGTAGTGACAGAAGCACGGGCTCGCCACCGGTGACAGGTGAGTACCAGTGAACGGTACACTGGAGGTCTGTGCTTACATATGCAACGTGCCGGTCCGCAGGGGTAGAACACGCGAGGTGCACGGTGGGTGGAAGTCTACAAACAGTTCATCGGTTACTCATGGTTTAGCAGTCGCCTCCCTGGGCCGGCAGTGCAGTGAAGGGGATTCTCCGGGGCACACTCTATTACATGGGGACACCGGCCAGGTGGTGATCGAGGAGCCCTGGATGGTGATTGGTTGCTGAGTGCTTGTGCGGCTGGGCCTCTGGTTTAGGTTTTGTCGGGACGCCAGCACCTTAATGGTGCAAAATTCTAAGAGTAGTAGTAGTTTGGAGTTAGAAGAATGAGGTAGGTTTGAATCCAAACTGAGAACTTTACTATAACCAGGTTCTTGATAACAGTTCACATCCAGTTATATAACAGTCTCTGATACACATGCAGGTTGGATGTGATGAATCCCAGTAACAGGCTGTACATGTAGTTATGTCTCAGGCTATAGTAGTTAGTTATGTAGTCACTGATACTCAGCTCTTTGCCTTGCTTCAGTCTCAGTTGAGGTAGATCAAGTCTTTATCTTAGAATAACGGTGAGGCTGCCGGAAGCTGATGAATCCTTCACCTAGATACAAAGGAGCCTAGAGCCTACAATAATGGCCTTGTCCTTCCTTTGTCTTTTCCACAATAACTTGCTACTCCGGAAGAGTGAATGGTAGAATACAGACTTCACCTCGGCCTATTTTCCTGGCTTGGCACTGAGATACAAGTAGGCTCCTCTGGGCCGCGAAGCCCAAGAGAGAGAGCTGAGCGGAGAGGGGACCTCTCCTTCCCCCTGCTCCTCACTCCATCTCCTTCTTCAACTCCCACACTCTGAACACCAACTTCTACATTTTACCAACTGACTAACTAGGCCTGAACTGAGCCATCTATACTGTGGTGCTACCCCCATCTAGTGGTGGAATGTATGTAGTGCAGCTGACAGCCTGGTAACAGGGACTTTACATAGGAAAGAAGTACAGCATGATATGTGACACAATAAGCTTTTGCAGTGCCCACGTGCACTAGTGGGACGCTTCACATACTGTACATGAAATGATGAAACTCCATCACATAAAAGAACACAGTTAAAAGCAGGAAAGTGCGGGCACCACACAGATGAATAAGGCAACAGCCATTTCGCGCTACCTGCTCTTTGTCAAGCCTCCCATATTCACTCAAAATGATGGGAGGCTTGACAAAGCGCAGGTTGCACGAAACGGTTGTGTGGTGCCCGCACTTTCCTTCTTTTAACCAGGATAAAGCTGCAAACAGAATTACATGGTGAGGGCCGCTGTTCATTTTTTCTTCATTTGTTGATTTTGCACGGCTAGTTAAGCAGAGCACCACCGTACATCGCATGATAGTAGTGCAGGTGTGAGAACCGTTGGACATTTACCGCACTCAGCACTGCTGACCCCATTCTTTTGCATGGACATATAATTATTTTCTACCTTTTTCCCATTATTATATATTTGCTGTAAGAATTAAGGAGGAAGACAAAACATTTGTGAAATCACATCCTTATATACTGCTGTGTAAATGAACGCCTTCATTGCCCCGAGACCACCAGGAAAATTCATATTAACCATTTCACTGCCCTAGATCACACAGCATTCTGGCCATTAGGGATACAGATATTAACCCCATGACTGCCTTGGGATTCAGACAATAACCTTCACTGTGTTAGTCCCGGATGGTTTTTAATGCTATTTGCCTGGATGCTCTGTGGCCCTTTGCACCATAGATGATTATTTAAGGTCCCTAATAGTGTTGAGCGCGAATATTCGAATAGCGAATATTAATCGCGAATATCGCAGCTTCGCTAATTCGCGAATATTTCGAATATAGTGCTATAGCGCTGAAAACATGATTCCTCCCTGCTTCTTTCTTGTGGGTCAATGAGTCATTGGCCCACAAGCAACTTAAGCAGGAAGGAATCGTGTTTTTATATGGAACAAAAAATGATGAATATTCTAAAAAACAAATATATAGCAATATAGGGAATATATTCGTTATTTAGAATATTCGCCTTTTTTTTTTTCAAACTGTACAGTTGTTCGCATACTCCTCCCCGACAAGCGTCCCCGTCACCATGGGAACGCCTGTGGGTTAGAAAATACCATCGGATCTGAGTTTTCCCTGAGATCGGGAAAACTCAGATCCGATGGTATATTCTAACCCACAGGCGTTCCCATGGTCACAGGGACGCTTGTCGGGGAGGAGTATGCCAAAGTGGAATAACAGTACCGATTTTTTTTAAAAAAAGACGAATATTCTAAATAACGAATATATTCCCTATATTGCTATATATTCGTTTTTTAGAATATTCGTCATATTGTAAAACAAGAATATATAGCAATATAGCGAATATTTGTAAAATACACATATAGACTGCAATTTAGCTAATATAGTGCTAGAGTATTTTTTTTATTAGTGTAAATTTTTTCCAGATCTGAAGTTCAGAAGAGACAAAAAAAATTAGACTATAAAAAAAGATTATAGCACTATATTAGCTAAAATGCAGTCTATATGTGTATTTTACAAATATTCGCTGTCATATTCTAAGACAAGAATATATAGCAATATAGCGAATATTCATAAAATACACATATTAGCCAATAGGAAAGTTGCCTTATACAGTTAAAAGAAAATCGCAATACACAAATAATAAAATCGCATATTATTCGCGATAAATAGTATAATGATGAATATATTGGATTTCGACGAATATAAGACGAATATTCAATCAAATATTCACATAATATTGTGAAATCGAATATGGCACCTCCCGCTCATCACTAGTCCCTAACCGTTCTGTTCAGGGGTACAAATGCTTAGAGGGAACGCTGCCGACAATCAGACAATATCCCTGTGTATCATCTCGTCACAATATCCTGCTTTTAACTGTTTCTGATATTACCGGGATGAACTTGTTTCTCTGCACAGAATAAACTACTGTATACTTCTACAATATCATATGACAACGTGAAATGCGGGCACCAGAAATATTGAGAAGTGGAAACTGTACCTGCAGCGTTGCACATGGGTTTTCTTCACTGAATGCCTTCGTATTCTGTTGTATTTGCACAGGAACTCTGCCTGACCTCCAGATTGGAGAAATAACGGTACCAGAGCTGATACTGAATAAGAGAGCCACGATGGAGTGTGCACTACATAATTATGTTAATGGAAAACACAACACAACATGGTATGAAAAGCAGCACGAAACTGAGGAACCAATACCTGCAAATGATCAACGAAGGGTCCAAACCATAGGCCAAGAAGAATCAGAGTATGGCCTCACCCGTAAAGCCTATCTAATTCTCACCCCAGTAAATCGTTTAGATGTTGGAACAGAATATATCTTCAGAGTGAAGCCTTCAAGGTCTGGGGAGATGATTGAGAGGAGAACAGGGAAACTATCCGTGACCGTGACTGGTAAGTAATCGATGTGACGTTAGTTACGTATACACTGCGTGCAGAATTATTAGGCAAATGAGTATTTTGACCACATCATCCTCTTTATGCATGTTGTCTTACTCCAAGCTGTATAGGCTCGAAAGCCTACTACCAATTAAGCATATTAGGTGATGTGTATCTCTGTAATGAGAAGCGGTGTGGTCTAATGACATCAACACCCTATATTAGGTGTGCATAATTATTAGGCAACTTCCTTTCCTTTGGCAAAATGGGTCAAAAGAAGGACTTGACAGGCTCAGAAAAGTCAAAAATAGTGAGATATCTTGCAGAGGGATGCAGCACTCTTAAAATTGCAAAGCTTCTGAAGCGTGATCATCGAACAATCAAGCGTTTCATTCAAAATAGTCAACAGGGTCGCAAGAAGCGTGTGGAAAAACCAAGGCGCAAAATAACTGCCCATGAACTGAGAAAAGTCAAGCGTGCAGCTGCCAAGATGCCACTTGCCACCAGTTTGGCCATATTTCAGAGCTGCAACATCACTGGAGTGCCCAAAAGCACAAGGTGTGCAATACTCAGAGACATGGCCAAGGTAGGAAAGGCTGAAAGACGACCACCACTGAACAAGACACACAAGCTGAAACGTCAAGACTGGGCCAAGAAATATCTCAAGACTGATTTTTCTAAGGTTTTATGGACTGATGAAATGAGAGTGAGTCTTGATGGGTCAGATGGATGGGCCCGTGGCTGGACTGGTAAAGGGCAGAGAGCTCCAGTCCGACTCAGACGCCAGCAAGGTGGAGGTGGAGTACTGGTTTGGGCTGGTATTATCAAAGATGAGCTTGTGGGGCCTTTTCAGGTTGAGGATGGATTCAAGCTCAACTCCCAGTCCTACTGCCAGTTTCTGGAAGACACCTTCTTCAAGCAGTGGTACAGGAAGAAGTCTGCATCCTTCAAGAAAAACATGATTTTCATGCAGGACAATGCTCCATCACACGCGTCCAAGTACTCCACAGCGTGGCTGGCAAGAAAGGGTATAAAAGAAGAAAATCTAATGACATGGCCTCCTTGTTCACCTGATCTGAACCCCATTGAGAACCTGTGGTCCATCATCAAATGTGAGATTTACAAGGAGGGAAAACAGTACACCTCTCTGAACAGTGTCTGGGAGGCTGTGGTTGTTGCTGCACGCAATGTTGATGGTGAACAGATCAAAACACTGACAGAATCCATGGATGGCAGGCTTTTGAGTGTCCTTGCAAAGAAAGGTGGCTATATTGGTCACTGATTTGTTTTTGTTTTGTTTTTGAATGTCAGAAATGTATATTTGTGAATGTTGAGATGTTATATTGGTTTCACTGGTAAAAATAAATAATTGAAATGGGTATATATTTGTTTTTTGTTAAGTTGCCTAATAATTATGCACAGTAATAGTCACCTGCACACACAGATATCCCCCTAAAATAGCTAAAACTAAAAACAAACTAAAAACTACTTCCAAAAATATTCAGCTTTGATATTAATGAGTTTTTTGGGTTCATTGAGAACATGGTTGTTGTTCAATAATAAAATTAATCCTCAAAAATACAACTTGCCTAATAATTCTGCACTCCCTGTATATATGTCACTCGTGTTACATCCGTGCTTCACTGACACTGAACAGCTGAAAAATAGTTTTCAAAGCATCTCTTCTTAATGATCCGTGAAGCATGGATGAAATATGAATGGCATCCGGACCCACAGACTACAATGGACGTGATGGATCCGTGAAAACGGACAAAATAGAGCGTGCATCTATGCTAAAAACACTGACCCACGGACCGTGCTAAAACACTGATGTCTGAATACACACATTAAAATGAATGGGGACGTGTGCTGTCCGCGGAGAACACGTACAGCACACGTCCGTGAAACACTGACGTGTGAATGAGGCTTGACTGAGAGCGAACAGAGCGCTTGGTTTCCTTCTTTTAATCCTTTCAGCTGCAGATCTGCCAAATCCCAGGCACCTGTTCTGTCATCCAGGATGGTCAGACTACCTGCCGCATACTGCGCATTTGACAATCCAAGGCATTTCCTGCTGCTCACAGGAGCAATGCTGTCCAATCGGAGGGCAGGACTGGACAAGTAGTAAGCGTCTCGGACTGCCAAATGCACAGTGTACATCGGCCTGAGAGGCGGTGTGACCAGGAATCGGCAGATCGGCAACTAAAAAGAGGAAAATGAAGGACCCGAGTAAATGTCCTGTTCAGGCCCCAGTTACTGCGATTTTTTTCTTCTTCTTGAACCCAGGTCACGTTAACGATCACTGAGATGCAGGCTTTTGTAGTACGTAGTATCCCTCACAGTGCCATGTGTATGTCACCATTGGTCCTGTGGAGTGTGGATGTGATTGACAGGCACACATCTGCATGAACAGCCGGGGCTGAAGAAAACTCTTCGGCTATTCGGCCACACGTTCAGGTTTCTGATGCAGTCCTGGAAGCAGAAATCAGGAGTCTATCAGAAAAGGAGAGAAAGGACAGGAACAAATGTTTCCTCTTTTTTCAATTCACTCCAAAACTGCCTGCAGAATCCGTACTGTGCGGCCGTACCCTTAAAGAATGTCATCATAGCTTTTCTGTGGCGATTTGGGTTGGAGGTGCACTTGCATCATATGGCAGCCCTCTTCCCAGGGCATATCAGCAGCCATTAGGCAGAGTAAAATTTAAAGGAAGTCTGTCACCTCATTTTCACCAATATAACTAACAACACTGCCCCATAGAAAATTGCAAACGCTTTCCAAGCATCCCTGTGTGCACTATGTGTCTGTATTCCATGTCCAGAAAAAGCATTTATTCTGCTGGAAAACAGCTCCCATTTCCCCATCTGAAAGTGAAAACAGCTTTCACTCCTGACTCGATTTCTAATGGCTATATCTTCTGATATAGTAGATATAATGCTGTGGTTCTGGTATTGTTTGAAAGCTTAGAATGCCAGCTTACAAACAAGGTCAAATTTCTAGCTGGTACCAATTCTAAGATTTGAGCAGCTAAAGCAGCGCTCCCCTCTTCAGTCTGGTTTGCTTTGGGCACTTGGGAGCTGTTTTCCAGCAGAATAAAAGTGCTTTTCGTGGACATGGAATACAGACACATAGTGCACACAGGGATGCTTGGAATGTGTCTGCAATCTTCTGTGGTACAGTTCTCTTAGATATATTGGTGACAATAAGGTGACAGACTCCCTTTAAAAGTAATTTTTATGTCACTGTTGATTATGAAAATATCTAGAAACAAGCATGATACGGTCAGTTCACAAAAAAGTCTACATGAAGCCTTAGCCTTACATGTTTGTCTGATGGTCCTGCTTCCAACTATTTCTAAATCAGAATGATAATGATCTGCAAATAACAGTCCTGAAGTGGAGCCTGGTGGCAATGTACACTGGAGATCATACATCATCTCTATTAGCCTGATACTTGTAATAACCACATACTGTATGTGTCTTTAGTATTAGCTCTGAACTAAGATTGTTCTATTTCATGCAGAACAAAGACCATTACCCAATTATAAAAGTCCAGAAAAAGTCACTTCACCAAAGTTACCAGAAGCATATGACCAGAGACAGACCCCACATAAAGAGACCGTAGAAGAGAGACATATACAGGAGCCGAGGTGGGAGGGCAGAGAAGGCTTGTGTCCAGTCAATGAATCAATTCATGAAGAAGAGAAGCAGGAAATGCCGGCACCAGATCATAACGTGGAAAAAGAAAGTGATGAATTGGGGGAATACGATAACAGTGAAGGTACAAGGACAAATGGAAATATCAGAGCAGTGTGTCCAGCTAATGAAGCACCTGGAGAAGAAAGGACTGAAGGCCATTCACTACCCACCAATAAACTATCTCATGGAAAGAAGACTGGTGACTTAGAGGAACGTTCTACCGGTAAAGACGAAGAAGAACTGGACCAGAAGAAAGAGAAGGAAGAAACATCACATCTCCTCAATAAACCAATTGATGAGGAAGAATCATCATTATCGGAGCAGGAGGAGGACAACGAAGAGACTTCACTAATGAACACCAAACTTGACACTGGATTAGATAAGAGTTCCTCTTAAAAAAAAGAGTAAAAATGAATAGTGATGGCGTCTACATAGACAATCGGTTGAAGATGAGACTATATATACAAACTAAGAAGACAGGTTGGCATTCGCAGGAGGTGCTCAAACCCACATGCAGTTGTGCATATATATAGGGGAGCAAATCCTGCACTTGTGGCCCGTTGCTAATGGCAATCCCCCGCAAAATACATACGGTGGAGGATGCCCGCGGCGAACCACAAGTACCACAATAGACATCCTACACAAGGTAACAAGTGCGGATGTCATAATTAATATAACAATATAACAAAACAATAACAAAGACAGGTGCACTCTGCAGTCTCAAGACTGCAGAGTACAACTGTCTTTGTTATTGTTTTGTTATATTGAAGATGAGACTAAGCTGCTAAACAATACAAAATCTGATTAACCCCTTCATTACTGATAGGTTTTTAGTATCATTGCCAGACAGGTTTTTGAGGTTCATTTACTGTCTAGGAGTATTTATAATGATGGGCTCCAGATTAGGATAATAACGCCCCTCTGGGCACTGTACGGGGGAGTTCCTGGGGTCCAGAGAAGGATAATAACGCCCCTCTGGGCACCTTGGACACTCATTTGCATAACATAAAAAGTGGATTTTATCGCTAATGAAATCATGAAACAAAAAATGAAGACTACAGCAAGAAATAAGGTATTTTATTGTACATGGCAGTAGTGACACCTTAATATGCTCAAACCAGGTGACAGATTCCCTTTAAGAGGGCAAGGTGCAGTGGTGGTCAATGTTAAGGGGCCGGGCCTCTGTGGAGATCACTGGTAAGGGGGTGGGCTGCTGTGGTGGTCAATGTTAAGGTGGAGGCGTGCTGTAGAAGTCACTATTATGGGGGACACTGTCGATGTCTTTTAACCTCACACAAACATTAAATGAAATAGTCTAAATATACCCGTGTGGAGCCGGGTCATCCTGCTAGTAACCTATATTTATATAGCACCAGCCTAATGAGAAGATACAATCTACTTTCATTGAATAAAAATATATTAGATGGCTTTTATATTTAGATCTTGTTTGAGCAGTAGTCTCCTCCAACCATCTCTATGTTTTGGCTTGATAATTCTTTTTAATATGTTTAATGTTTAGGTGATGATCAATATGTAAAATGTGTTGGTCAGCTTCTGGTAAACTCTTTCATTTAGTGCTGAGCTATTCCATGATAATGCAGTGTGTAGCTGGCCAGCTAGGACCTGTCCTAGGTTGCTCGTATAGCTTATATGTGTATACAGCTGGACCTGCCAATAGCCTTAATACAGTTCCTATGTTTGTGTGTTAAAGACAAAAGCAGAGTTATTTACAGTGACTTCATGTTTGTCATATAACTGTTATATATATTGTGTTCACAGAAGCAGAAAAAGATAATATGCCTTTAACCACCTCCCGTCCGCCCATAGGATATAAACGTCCGGGAGGTGGATCTCTATTTCTGAATGGACGTTCCAGAACGTCCGTTCAGAAAGTGCAGCTGGACGCTAATCGTGCAGCTGCTGATCGGGTTGCCCGCTGTCAGTGACAGCAGGGCAACCCAGAGAGAAGGCAGGGACAGTGCCCAGGTGTCCCTGCCTTCTGGATCGCTGCATACACAGCGCTTACCGAGCGCTGTGTATACAGAGCAGGAAGCGCTATGCGCTTCCTGTTCCGGCCCGGCGGTCATGTGACCGCCGTGACCGGAGTGTGCAGGAGCTGTGTGAGGTCTTTCAGAGACCTCGATCAGCCCTGCACCGAGGCTGTACAGCGCAGTATTGCTGCTGTACAGCCTCTCTGGGGGGTGTATTTCCACTGTAACTGGGGCTACTATGTCAGCCCCAGTTACAGGAGAAATCAACAGTGGAAAAAAAAAGAAAAAGTGAAGTAAATGTCCCCCAGAGGTCTTGTATGACCTTATGGGGGACGAAAAGTGTAAAAAAAAAATAAAAAAAAATAAAGGGTTGAAAAAATAAAATAAAAAAAAGTTTTACATGTAAAAATAAAATAGACATATTTGGTATTGCCGCATCCGTAAAAAAACAGCTCTATAAAAATATCACATGACCTAACCCCTCAGGTGAACACCGTAAAAAAAAAAAAAAAAACTGTGTCAAAACAAGCAATTTTTGTCACCTTACATCACAAAAGGTGCAACATCAAGAGATCAAAAATGCGTATGTCCCACAAAATGGTACCAATAAAACCGTCACCTCATCCCGCAAAAAATGAGCCCCTACATAAGAAAATCTCTCAAAAAATAAAAAAACTATAGCTCTTAGAACATGGAGACACTAAAACATCATTTTTTTGGTTTCAAAAATGCTATTATTGTGTTAAAGTGAAACAAATAAAAAAAGTATACATATTAGGTATTGCCGCGTCCGTAAAAACCAGCTCTATAAAAATATCACATGAGCTAACCCCTCAGGTGAACACCGTAAAAAAAAAAAAAAAAAAAATTTCAAAACAAGCAATTTTTGTCACCTTGCATCACAAAAGGTGCAACACCAAGTGATCAAAAACGCGTATGTCCCACAAAATGGTACCAATAAAACCGTCACCTCATCCCGCAAAAAATGAGCCCCTACATAAGAAAATCTCTCAAAAAATAAAAAAAATATAGCTCTCAGAACATGGACACATTAAAACATAATTTTTTTGTTTCAAAAATGCTATTATTGTGTAAAACTTTAATAAATGAGAAAAAGTATACATATTAGGTATCACCATGTCCGTAACAATCTGTTCTATAAAAATGTCACTTGACTGAACCCCTCAGATGAACGCTGTAAAAATAAATAAATAGAAACTGTGCTAAAACAACCAATTTTTTGGTCACCTTGCCCCATAAAGTGTTATAATGAATGATCAAAAAATCATATGTACCCAAAAATTGTACTAATAAAACTGGCACCTTATCCCCAAGTTTCCAAAATGGGGTCACTTTTTGGGAGTTTCTACTGTAAGGGTGCATCAGGGGGCTTCAAATGGGACATGGCATCTAAAAACCATGTGGAGTTCCTTTTCTTCTGCGCCCTGCCGTGTGCCCATACAGCAGTTTATGACCACATGTGGGGTGTTTCTGTAAACCGCAGAATCTGGGTAATAAATATTGAGTTTTGTTTGGCTGTTAACCATCGATGTGTTAAAGAAAAAATTGGATTAAAATGGAAAATCTGCCAAAAAAGTGAAATTTTAAAATTTGATCTCCATTTTCCTTTAATTCTTGTGGAACGCCTAAAGGGTTAACAAAGTTTGTAAAATCGGTTTTGAATACCTTGAGGGGTGTAGTTTCTACAATGGGGTCATTTATGGGGGTATCCACTATGTAGGCCCCACGAAGTGACTTCAGACCTGAAATGTTCCTTAAAAAGTGGGTTTTGGCAATTTTCTTAAAAATTTGAAGAATTGCTTCTAAACTTCTAAGCCTTCTAACGTCCTAAAAAAATAAAATGACATTTCCAAAATGATTCCAACATAAAGTAGACATATGGGGAATGTTAAGTAATAAATATTTTATGAGGTATCACTTTCTGTTTTAAAAGTAGAGAAATTGAAATTTAGAAAATTGCTAATTTTTCAAATTTTTTGGTAAATTTGGGATTTTTTCATAAATAAAGGTGAAATATTTTGACTCAAATTTATGACTTAGTGTAGTGACTGGCACAGGGTGGAGGTATTAGTGTAGTGACTGGCACAGGGTGGAGGTATTAGTGTAGTGACTGGCACAAGGTGGAGGTAATAGTGTAGTGACTGGCACAGGGTGGAGGTATTAGTGTAGTGACTGGCACAGGGTGGAGGTATTAGTGTAGTGACTGGCACAGGGTGGAGGTATTAGTGTAGTGACTGGCACAGGGTGGAGGTATTAGTGTAGTGACTGGCACAGGGTAGAGGTATTAGTGTAGTGACTGGCACAGGGTGGAGGTATTAGTGTAGTGACTGGCACAAGGTGGAGGTAATAGTGTAGTGACTGGCACAAGGTGGAGGTAATAGTGTAGTGACTGGCACAGGGTGGAGGTATTAGTGTAGTGAACACGTCCAGCAGCAATACCCTAGTACATGATACAATGTCCAAATTTTATGAGAAAACTATACCTAAATAGTCAAAATCGGGTGGGCCACAGCCAGATCCAGCATACTGGGTGAATGGTAGGGAAGGTATCCCTGCCACTACTGCCCTAAACTGGTCCTATGCCCAGGGACGTCCCCTGATGGTGGGGACTCCCTGTCCTCGTACCTAGCCTCAAACTCCTGTCTGGCCCTATAGAGGTGACAGGTAGAGTGATGCTGGTACCAAAAGTGACCCCCCGATAAGTGACTAGCACAAAAACAAAACAAAGATAGAGACACAAAGGTGTCCACTATATACATCCCTCGTGACCGATTGCCAGGAGGTACAGGGTCCACCTAGGGGTTAAAAATACGCAAACAGAACATACGCACAAAGAACAAACTAATAAGATGCTATAGTGATATGTTATAGATACAGAAACGACCCCACAGGGCACAGGGTGGAGGTATTAGTGTAGTGACTGGCACAGGGTGGAGGTATTAGTGTAGTGACTGGCACAGGGTGGAGGTATTAGTGTAGTGACTGGCACAGGGTGGAGGTATTAGTGTAGTGACTGGCACAAGGTGGAGGTAATAGTGTAGTGACTGGCACAGGGTGGAGGTATTAGTGTAGTGACTGGCACAGGGTGGAGGTATTAGTGTAGTGACTGGCACAAGGTGGAGGTATTAGTGTAGTGACTGGCACAGGGTGGAGGTATTAGTGTAGTGACTGGCACAAGGTAGAGGTAATAGTGTAGTGACTGGCACAGGGTGGAGGTATTAGTGTAGTGACTGGCACAGGGTGGAGGTATTAGTGTAGTGACTGGCACAGGGTGGAGGTATTAGTGTAGTGACTGGCACAAGGTGGAGGTATTAGTGTAGTGACTGGCACAGGGTGGAGGTATTAGTGTAGTGACTGGCACAGAGTGGAGGTATTAGTGTAGTGACTGGCACAGGGTGGAGGTATTAGTGTAGTGACTGGCACAAGGTGGAGGTATTAGTGTAGTGACTGGCACAAGGTGGAGGTATTAGTGTAGTGACTGGCACAGGGTGGAGGTATTAGTGTAGTGACTGGCACACTGTGGAGGTATTAGTGTAGTGACTGGCACAGGGTGGAGATATTAGTGTAGTGACTGGCACAGGGTGGAGGTATTAGTGTAGTGACTGGCACAGGGTAGAGGTATTAGTGTAGTGACTGGCACAAGGTAGAGGTATTAGTGTAGCGACTGGCACAGGGTGGAGGTATTAGTGTAGCGACTGGCACAGGGTGGAGGTATTAGTGTAGCGACTGGCACAAGGTGGAGGTATTAGTGTAGCGACTGGCACAAGGTGGAGGCATCAGTGTAGTGACTGGCACAGGGTGGAGGTATTAGTGTAGTGACTGGCACAAGGTGGAGGCATCAGTGTAGTGACTGGCACAGGGTGGAGGTATTAGTGTAGCGACTGGCACAGGGTGGAGGTATTAGTGTAGTGACTGGCACAAGGTGGAGGCATCAGTGTAGTGACTGGCACAGGGTGGAGGTATTAGTGTAGTGACTGGCACAAGGTGGAGGCATCAGTGTAGTGACTGGCACAAGGTGGAGGTATTAGTGTAGTGACTAGCACAGTGTGGAGGTATTAGTGTAGTGACTGGCACAAGGTGGAGGTATTAGTGTAGCGACTGGCACAGGGTGGAGGTATTAGTGTAGCGACTGGCACAAGGTGGAGGTATTAGTGTAGCGACTGGCACAAGGTGGAGGCATCAGTGTAGTGACTGGCACAGGGTGGAGGTATTAGTGTAGTGACTGGCACAAGGTGGAGGCATCAGTGTAGTGACTGGCACAGGGTGGAGGTATTAGTGTAGCGACTGGCACAGGGTGGAGGTATTAGTGTAGTGACTGGCACAAGGTGGAGGCATCAGTGTAGTGACTGGCACAGGGTGGAGGTATTAGTGTAGTGACTGGCACAAGGTGGAGGCATCAGTGTAGTGACTGGCACAAGGTGGAGGTATTAGTGTAGTGACTAGCACAGTGTGGAGGTATTAGTGTAGTGACTGGCACAAGGTGGAGGTATTAGTGTAGTGACTGGCACAGGGTGGAGGTATTAGTGTAGTGACTGGCACAGGGTGGAGACACTTGTGGAGCAGGTGGACAGATAGAGGAGACCGGCTGCTGCATTCAAGACAGATTAGAGAGGGGAGAGTTTGTGAGGGGAAGATGATCAGAAGATGCTACTAAATGGGTTTTTACTGTTGTCTCAGAGGGCGGATTCTAGAGATGTTATTGAGGTGCAGGTAACATAAGTGGGAAAGCAATTTAAAGGGAGTCTGTCATCAGCATTTCACTTTTTTAACCCTTCCCATAGCTCCGTAGCATGCTTACAGTTAATAAAAACGTTACCTCTGGCATCAATCCTGGACTTATAGAACCATCAAAAACGATCTTTATAACTTATGCAAATGAGGGCTCGCAAGTGCCCAGGGGCGGCGTTACACTTGTAGGTGCCCTGCTTGCTCAGCCTTTTCATTGCGTCCCCCCGCCCCTTCCTACCCTCCGCCCGCCCATCCTTTCCCACTGACCGCCTTTCTACTAACTTGTTATTCCGCCGAGATCCTGCGCCTGCGCACTCAGTCCGTCGGCCGGCGCATGCGCACTGCGATGCCCATTCCTTGTATGGCATCACAGTAATTAATGCGCATGCGCCGGCTTCGCGCAGTTAGCCGGCGCATGCGCAATAGTTACTGTGATGCCGTTACATGCTCTGTATTGTGCGTTTATCACGCAACGCAGGCCCCATAGAAGTGAATGGGGCTGAGTGAAAATCGCAAGCATCCGAAAGCAAGTGCGATTTTCATGCATGGTTGCTAAGATGACAGTCTATTCACTGTATTATTTTCCCTTATAACATGGTTATAAGGGGAAATAATAGCATTCTTTAATACAGAATGCATAGTAGGTGGTCAATTGAGGGTTAAAAAATAATAAACTCACCTTCTCCTCTTGATCGCGTAGCTGCTGGTCCCTTCTTACTTCTTTAATCATGAGCTGCCGGCTAAAGGACCTGTGGTGACCACGGTGATGGATCATGTGATTTGACCATGTGATATGACGTCACCACAGGTCCTTTAGCCGGCTGCTCATGATTAAAGAAGTACTTCAACACAAATACAACCTAAACCCGCACCACTCACATTCCACTGAATGATTTATGACTCTCAGCTACACAGCTTTTCTGGAAACAGATACGCACATCACACCCAGAATTGCTGAATTAATAAATTATTAAATAATATTCACCTTTCTGTGTCTTGTAAAAGGTTTTGTCTTACTCCTCATACCCCCCCCCCTCCTTTTTTCATAGTCTCTTTTGCATTGAGCATAATCCAAACTCCCTTATCAAAGGAATGTTTGGATTTAGCAAACTACAGTATATGTCTCTTAACAAGTCTTTTCTCTTAAGACTGGGGGATGGGATCAGCGCACTGCAGCCCTTAGCCCCCCCTTCCCTCACTTCAGCAAAAGAAGAGAAAAACAGAGCTATACAATCAGACCATAAAATACCGCTATCTGTGTGCGTCCATATCCTTGAACAGCCCAGAGACACCAACCCTTATTCAAAGGTAGGGCATTCTTCAAGGACTCATTTCTTCTCTAACTTTATTCAACTTATTACATTTACCAGACAAGCAGAGATATTTTCCGAACACTTTCATATTCTTATGAGGTGCAATACTTACAGTTGCAAGAAAAAGTATGTGAACCCTTTGGAATGATATGGATTTCTGCACAAATTGGTCCTAAAATGTGATCTGATCTTCATCTAAGTCACAACAATAGACAATCACAGTCTGCTTAAACTAAAAACACAGAGAATTAAATATTACCATGTTTTTATTGAACACACCATGTAAACATTCACAGTGCAGGTGGAAAAAGTATGTGACCCCCTAGACTAATGACATCTCCAAGAGCTAATTGGAGTGAGGTGTCAGCCAACTGGAGTCCAATCAATGAGATGAGATTGGAGGTGTTGGTTACAGCTGCCCTGCCCTATAAGAAACACACACCAGTTCTGGGTTTGCTTTTCACAAGAAGCATTGCCTGATGTAAATGATGCCTCGCACAAAAGATCTCTCAGAAGACGTACGATTAAGAATTGTTGACTTGCATAAAGCTGGAAAGGGTTATAAAAGTATCTCTAAAAGCCTTGCTGTTCATCAGTCCACGGTAAGACAAATTGTCTATAGATGGAGAAAGTTCAGCACTGCTGCTACTCTCCCTAGGAGTGGCCGTCCTGTAAAGATGACTGCAAGAGCACAGCGCAGACTGCTCGATGAGGCGAAGAAGAATCCTAGAGTGTCAGCTAAAGACTTACAAAAGTCTCTGGCATATGCTAACATCCCTGTTATCTACGATACGTAAAACACTAAACAAGAATGGATTTCATGGGAGGATACCACAGAGGAAGCCACTGCTGTCCAAAAAAAAACATTGCTGCACGTTTACAGTTTGCACAAGAGCACCTGGATGTTCCACAGCAGTACTGGCAAAATATTCTGTGGACAGATGAAACCAAAGTTGAGTTGTTTGGAAGAAACACACAACACTAGGTGTGGAGAAAAAGAGGCACAGCACACCAACATCAAAACCTCATCCCAACTGTGAAGTATGGTGGTGGGGGCATCATGGTTTGGGGCTGCTTTGCTGCGTCAGGGCCTGGACGGATTGCTATCATCGAAGGAAAAATGAATTCCTAAGTTTATGGATTGCAGGGTGGTCTGTAACCATGGAAACGAGAAATGTATAATGTGATGGAAAAATGAGTGCGTAGCACTACCGTAATCACTATTTTTTTTATTTCCCTGCTGCCCCTGGTTCCTGTCAGCGCTCAAAGCTGCACTGAAATGCACTGTCCAGACGCTGGGCTGTTCTAACATAATGGAGGATTCAGATTCAGCAGTTCTGACAATGTATTTCAAAGCATGTGTGAGCGCTGACATCGGGGGAATGGGGGGCAGGAGGAAAATAAAAAACAGTGACCTGGACTACTTCTCTGCAGCACTACTCATGTATTACTGTAGATAATAGTCCAAAATTGGGGCAACGAATCAGTTTAATTTCTTTCTTTTATCTGTCCGAAGCAGCTCTCCTTCAGAAGGAAGAAAACTTCCAGTCTAGCGCCACCTAAAGGCAGTTAGCCGATAAATCAGAGCTCGGCCCATAGATGATTTTCCTGGCATTGCCCTCTTTACCAAAGAAAACTCTTCACAGAAGTCATTATTATACTTCATACGGGTTAGGGTACTTTCACACTTGCGGCAGAGGATTCCGGCAGGCAGTTCCGTCAGATCCGGCAATCCGGACGCAAACGGATGCATTTGTTAGACTGATCCGGATGCATTGCAATACCGGATCCGTCTTTCCAGTTGTCATCCGCGTAGATCGGGAAACCGGATCCAGTTTTCCGGAACACATTAGTACCGGATCTGGCATTAATACATTTCAATGGATCCGGCATTTCGGCAAGTGTTCAGAGGCACTGAACTGATGCATCCTGAACGAAATGCTCTCCATTCAGAATGCATTAGGATAAAACTGATCAGTTTTTTTCCGGTATTGAGCCCCTAAGACAGAACTCAATACCGGAATAGAAAAACGCTGGTGTGAAAGTACCCTTAGATTCAGATTAAAGGGTTGTACGCTTTTTACTATTGATGACCTATCTTTGGGATAGGTCATCAATATCAGATGGGCAGAGGTGCCGGGAACATCACTTGAACCAACGGGAGCCGTCCCATAGAAGCGAATGGGGACGCCATACCTGTAATTGCTCGCCACTGCAATTACTACGACTAGCAGGGAACATGAGAAGAGAACACGGTGCTTGTATGAGTGCTGCTGTCTCATCAAACAGCTGATCGGCGCGGGTATCGCCTCTCCCCCCCGCTGATGTAATATTGATGACCTACAGTATCCTGAGGATAGGTCATCAATAGTAAAAAAGCAAACGACCCCTTTAACCTCTTCCGGACACATGACGTACCAGTACGCCCTAATGTCCTGATCCTTAAGGACACATGACGTACCGGTACGCCCTAATGTCCCGATCCTTAAGGACACAGGACATACCGGTATGTCATGTGTATTTCCGATCACCGCCGCCCGGCGGGCGGTGATCGGGGACAATGTGCCTGCTCAAATCATTGAGCAGGCACCTTTGGTCAATGCGCGGGGGGGGGGGGGTCCCGTGACCCCCCCCCCAGTGTCGGTGATCGCCACAAACCGCAGGTGAATTTAGACCTGTGGTTTGCGGCTTTTTATGGTGCAGCGGCTGCGGGCGGCAGTGCCATCGGGTCCCCGTGGGGCTGTAGGCGCGACCTAATGGCATGGAAGGCAGCGCAATACCTAAGGAAGGCATCGCGCCGCCTTCCGGTGACGAGCCTGTGAGATCCAGCCCCCTGGATCTCACAGGCCGGAAGCTGTATGAGTAATACACACAGTATTACTCATACAGCCAATGCATTCCAATACAGAAGTATTGGAATGCATTGTAAAGGATTAGACCCCCAAAAGTTGAAGTCCCAAATTGGGACAAAAAATAAAATAAATAAAAAAATTTAGTTTTCCTGCCCAAAAAATTAAAAGTTTCAAGTAAAAATAAACAAAAACGTTATTTTCCCCAAAAAAAGTAAAAAAAAAATAGGGAAAAAATAGGGGGGGAAAAAGTTGACATATTAGGTATCGCCGCGTCCGTATCGACCGGCTCTATAAACATATCACATGACCTAACCCCTTCAGAAGAACACCGTAAAAAATAAAAAATAAAACTGTGCTAAATAAACTAGGGTTGTCCCGATACCGATACTAGTATCGGTATCGGGACCGATTCCGAGTTTTCTCGGCGGTACTCAGCCGCCGATACCCCGCCCCGATACATAAATAGAATACTTTTTTTTTTTCCATCGGGAGAGAGGAGGGGCTGGAGTCCGTAACTATGGGCGAGTCCATGAAAGATTGAAATTTTTGTCCCAAGTTAGCGGAAAGGGAGACTTTGTGAGAAAATAAAATAAAATATCAATTTCCGCCAAAAAAAAAATTTTTTATATGAACTCGCCAGGCCCCTCATTGAATACCTTGGGGTGTCTTCTTTCCAAAATGGGGTCACATGTGGGGTATTTATACTGCCCTGGCATTCTAGGCGCCCTAAAGCGTGAGAGGAAGTCTAAGATCCAAATGTCTAAAAATGCCCTCATAAAATGAATGTGGGCCCCTTTGCGCATCTAGGCTGCAAAAAAGTGTCACACATCTGGTATCGCCATACTCAGGAGAAGTTGAGCAATGTGTTTTGGGGTGTCATTTTACATATACCCATGCTGGGTGAGATAAATAGCTTGGTCAAATGCCAACTTTGTATAAAAAATGGGAAAAGTTGTCTTTTGCCGAGATATTTCTCTCACCCAGCATGAGTATATGTAAAAAGACACCCCAAAACACATTGCCCAACTTCTCCTGAATACGGCGATACCACATGTGTGACACTTTTTTGCAGCCTAGGTGGGCAAAGGGGCCCACATTCCAAAGAGCACCTTTAGGATTTCACAGGTCATTTACCTACTTACCACACATTAGGGCCCCTGGAAAATGCCAGGGCAGTATAAACTACCCCACAAGTGACCCCATTTTGGAAAGAAGACACCCCAAGGTATTCCGTGAGGGGCACGGCGAGTTCCTAGAATTTTTTATTTTTTGTCACAAGTTAGCGGAAAATGATGATTTTTTATTTTTATTTTTTCTTACAAAGTCTCATATTCCACTAACTTGTGACAAAAAATAAAAACTTCCATGAACTCACTATGCCCATCACGAAATACCTTGGGGTGTCTTCTTTCCAAAATGGGGTCACTTGTGGGGTAGTTATACTGCCCTGGCATTCTAGGGGCCCAAATGTGTGGTAAGAAGTTTGAAATCAAAATGTGTAAAAAATGCCCGGTGAAATTCGAAAGGTGCTCTTTGGAATGTGGGTCCCTTTGCCCACCTAGGCTGCAAAAAAGTGTCACACATCTGGTATCTCCGTACTCAGGAGAAGTTGGGGAATGTGTTTTGGGGTGTCATTTTACATATACCCATGCTGGGTGAGAGAAATATCTTGGCAAAAGACAACGTTTCCCATTTTTTTATACAAAGTTGGCATTTGACCAAGATATTTCTCTCACCCAGCATGGGTATATGTAAAATGACACCCCAAAACACATTCCCCAACTTCTCCTGAATACGGAGATACCACATGTGTGACACTTTTTTGCAGCCTAGGTGGGCAAAGGGGCCCACATTCCAAAGAGCACCTTTAGGATTTCACAGGTCATTTACCTACTTACCACACATTAGGGCCCCTGGAAAATGCCAGGGCAGTATAACTACCCCACAAGTGACCCCATTTTGGAAAGAAGACACCCCAAGGTATTCGCTGATGGGCATAGTGAGTTCATAGAAGTTTTTATTTTTTGTCACAAGTTAGTGGAATATGAGACTTTGTAAGAAAAAAAAAAAAAATCATCATTTTCCGCTAACTTGTGACAAAAAATAAAAAGTTCTATGAACTCACTATGCCCATCAGCGAATACCTTAGGGTGTCTACTTTCCGAATTGGGGTCATTTGTGGGGTGTTTGTACTGTCTGGGCATTGTAGAACCTCAGGAAACATGACAGGTGCTCAGAAAGTCAGAGCTGCTTCAAAAAGCGGAAATTCACATTTTTGTACCATAGTTTGTAAACGCTATAACTTTTACCCAAACCATTTTTTTTTTTTTACCCAAACATTTTTTTTTTTATCAAAGACATGTAGAACAATAAATTTAGAGCAAAATTTATATATGGATGTCGTTTTTTTTGCAAAATTTTACAACTGAAAGCCTGGCCGTGCGGAGCCAAACGGATCTGTCCCCATTGACTTGCATTGTAAGTCAGGACGGATCCGTTTGACGTTGACACAATATGGTGCAATTGGAAACGGATCCGTCCCCCATTGACTTTCAATGTAAAGTCAGGAGTCCCTATTATACCATCGGATCAGAGTTTTCTCCAATCCGATGGTATATTTTAACACCTGAGGGGTTAATTGTGCGTATCATAGCCCCCTGTAAGAGATCAGGGGCTCCCAGGCAGCAGGGTGCAGACCCCCCTCCCTCCCCAGTTTTAATTTCATTGGTGGCCAGTGTGCGACCCCCCCGCCAGACCCCCCTCCCTCCCTCTATTGTATTAATTTCATTGGTGGCCAGTGCGGCCCCCCCGCCCCCCCCTCCCTCTATTGTATTTATTTCATTGGTGGCCAGTGCGGCCCCCTCGGCCCCCCTCCCTCCCTCTATTGTATTAATTTCATTGGTGGCCAGTGTGCCCCCCCTCCCTCTATTGTATTAATTTCATTGGTGGCCAGTGTGCAGCCCCCCCCCAGCACCCCCCTCCCTCTATTGTATTAATTTCATTGGTGGCCAGTGTGCGGCCTCCCCCCGGCCCCCCCTCCCCGATCATTGGTGGCAGCGGAGAGTTCCTCCTACTGGTAAGTGACAGATTATTAAGCAATGCGCCGCACAGACCTGTCACTTACCAGTAGGAGGAGCTTCCGGCCGGTCACAGACAGCGCTGCAGGTAAGTATGATGCTTCTAATATTGCTAAGTAACCATGGCAACCAGGACTGCAGTAGCGCCCTCGTTGCCATGGTTGCCGATCGGAGCCCCAGCGATTAAACTGGGACTCCGATCGGAACTCTCCGCTGCCACCAATGATGGGGGGGGGGGGGAGAGGGAAGGCCGCACACTGGCCACCAATAAAATTAATACAATAGAGGGAGGGAGGGGGGGCCGGGGGGAGGGCCGCACACTGTGCCACCAATGAAATTAATACAATAGAGGAGGGGGGCTGGGGGGGCCGCACTGGCCAACAATGAAATTAAAACTGGGGAGGGAGGGGGGTCTGCCCCCTGCTGCCTGGCAGCCCCTGATCTCTTACAGGGGGGCAATGATCCGCACAATTAACCCCTCAGGTGCCGCACAGCCCCTTGTAAGAGATCAGGTGGTCGTAGTTCTTTTGTGCGAGGCATCATTCACATCAGGCAATGCTTCTTGTGAAAAGCAAACCCAGAACTGGTGTGTGTTTTTTATAGGGCAGGGCAGCTGTAACCAACACCTTCAATCTCATCTCATTGATTGGACTCCAGTTGGCTGACACCTCACCCCAATTAGCTCTTGGAGATGTCATTAGTCTAGGGGTTCACATACTTTTTCCACCTGCACTGTGAATGTTTACATGGTGTGTGCAATAAAAACATGGTAACATTTAATTCTTTGTGTGTTATTAGTTTAAGCAGACTGTGATTGTCTATTGTTGTGACTTAGATGAAGATCAGATCACATTTTATGACCAATTTGTGCAGAAATTCATATCATTCCAAAGGGTTCACATACTTTTTCTTGCAACTGTATAAAGAACAATATCATGCAGTTGGAGTAAAGCCGCTATAGACTGTGATATAAAAGATACCGGCAGAGCAGATGTCAGGTGTCTGTTTCCTGAAGAGAAAAATTAAAAGCATTTCAGTGTCAGTGAACATTCCTTCTCTGCAGTTGTCAGATTACCAGAATCGGCTTCCTCTCATTCCACAAGTGGGTTCGTCAGTGAAAAAGGGCTGTATTAGACTAGATGGGCATTCTGATTGATCGTAAGGAAGGGGTCCTTCCCTGCAATTGCCTGCTCGGCAGTGGAGGAGACACATTTACATGCAGCGATCTCCTCCACAGTATAGGGAGCAGTGATCACTAACGTCATCGCTCGTCCACATACAGAAGCGATCCCTTCCTGACAATCGCCTGCTCTTCAGTGGAGGAGACACATTTACATAATAATAATAATAATATTTATTTCTATAGCGCCACCATATTCCGCGGCACTTTAGAAATTCATAGAGTTTATGTACAAAACAAACGTAACTGGCTAATATACAACTGAAACACTAGGAGTCAGGGCCCTGCACGCAAGAGCTTACAATCTATGAGGAATTGGGGGTGACACATAAAGTAGTTGATTGTGATAAGTAGGATTCAAGCCATTATTGAACTGACAGGAGCGGTGCGGCCGATCTGCTTTGGGGTTTGGGACTACTAGAGGATCGAGTTCAGGCCAGAGGAGATGGTGGGGAGAGGTTTACTCGATGAATAGTCAGTTTAGGTAGCTTGATAAGCCTGCCTGCATGCAGCGATCTCCTCCACAGTATAGGGAGCAGTGATCGCTAATGCCATCGCTCGTCCCCACGCAGAGTAATTATTTGCTGGCAGCAGAGCGTGATCAGACGGCACAACCTGCTGCCAGCAAACAATGATTTTCTAGCCTACATAAAAGATGTGGTTCCCCAATAAAGGAGCTTGTTGATCGGGTAATCGGCAGTACTCCGAGACGGTGCAGGAACGCTAGGAGCTTGCATTAAACTGCATGTACTCCTTTAATGGCCCCAGCCCATCCCCCTTCTCCACTGTACTAGATTAAATACAGTCTGTACTTCACCCTGTAGAGTCGACTTGCACTACCCCGGGCTGTGAGCAGGAGGCCGCTGGAGGTTTTTGCAGATTAGGTTTTTGTGGACATTAGAAATAATGTGAAATCTCAGCAAATTTGTGGCAGGGCTGCATATAAGCTCAGTGCTCACCCGCATCATGGCCGTCATGTGTCCGTTCTCTTAAAGGGGTTGTGCAACACACACACAACACACACTGGTTCTGGCCCTGTAAAGGGAAACTTACCTGCGCCCTGGCCCCGCTCCTTCTTCTCCAGGCCTGTGAAGCTCCACTGCGCTCCCTCGAGGCCACAGCGGAGACCAGATCCCCTTCTGTCATGGCGTAAGAGGAGCCGATCACCACCATGGCCAGTGACTGGCCGCAGCGATGTCAAACTGGATGTAGTCCAGGGGAGCATCTCAGGCCTGGAGGAGAAGGAGCGAAGAGCCAGGGAGCAGGTACGTCATCTTCCCTTTACAAGTCTGGGAAATTGGGGGGATTCCCCAAAAACCATCCCATTCTTGCACAACCCCCGTAAGGCCGTTACAGTAAATTATTGACATTACAATCAGTTACACCCGCTAACAGGTCAACGCAAGCTATAAAAACCGGAAAACAACCGGAATCCCTGATCTTGATGCCATACAAAGCAGTGGAAGTAAGAATGGCGGACAGCCCTGCCTCAGGCCATGTAAAGACACCCCCTTTAGCATCATATGGCAGCATTATTCACTGTGACTGTGTAGGCGCATCATTATGGGTACAGGGTGGTGGCGGTATTTATCAGCTCACCTGTGAGTTACATGGGAAGCACAGCTGTAAACGGGCAGGACACAGTCTATATGTACAACAGCAGGAACAACGCCATGAGGAAGGATCACTCCCTAGAGATCCGAATCTCGTTGGCCATATACACTCACCTAAAGAATTATTAGGAACACCATACTAATACGGTGTTGGACCCCCTTTTGCCTTCAGAACTGCCTTAATTCTACGTGGCATTGATCCCACAAGGTGCTGATAGCATTCTTTAGAAATGTTGGCCCATATTGATAGGATAGCATCTTGCAGTTGATGGAGATTTGAGGGATGCACATCCAGGGCACGAAGCTCCCGTTCCACCACATCCCAAAGATGCTCTATTGGGTTGAGATCTGGTGACTGTGGGGCCATTTTAGTACAGTGAACTCATTGTCATGTTCAAGAAACCAATTTGAAATGATTCGAGCTTTGTGACGGTGCATTATCCTGCTGGAAGTAGCCATCAGCGGATGGATACATGTTCTCATTCTGTTTACCCCAAATTCGGACTCTACCATTTGAATGTTTCAACAGAAATCGAGACTCATCAGACCAGGCAACATTTTTCCAGTCTTCAACAGTCCAATTTTGGTGAGCTCGTGCAAATTGTAGCCTCTTTTTCCTATTTGTAGTGGAGATGAGTGGTACCCGGTGGGGTCTTCTGCTGTTGTAGCCCATCCGCCTCAAGGTTGTGCGTGTTGTGGCTTCACAAATGCTTTGCTGCAGACCTCGGTTGTAACGAGTGGTTATTTCAGTCAACGTTGCTCTTCTATCAGCTTGAATCAGTCGGCCCATTCTCCTCTGACCTCTAGCATCCACAAGGCATTTTCGCCCACAGGACGGCCGCA
Organism: Bufo bufo; assembly: GCF_905171765.1. NCBI lineage: Eukaryota > Metazoa > Chordata > Amphibia > Anura > Bufonidae > Bufo > Bufo bufo. The sequence continues at coordinate 14,347,989 of NC_053395.1, forward strand.
TACTGGATGTTTTTCCCTTTTCACACCATTCTTTGTAAACCCTAGAAATGGTTGTGCGTGAAAATCCCAGTAACTGAGCAGATTGTGAAATACTCAGACCGGCCCGTCTGGCACCAACAACCATGCCACGCTCAAAATTGCTTAAATCACCTTTCTTTCCCATTCTGACATTCAGTTTGGAGTTCAGGAGATTGTCTTGACCAGGAGCACACCCCTAAATGCATTGAAGCAACTGCCATGTGATTGGTTGACTAGATAATTGCATTAATGAGAAATAGAACAGGTGTTCCTAATAATTCTTTAGGTGAGTGTAGATGTGCAGCGTTAACCTGACCCAGATGATCCAAGAATGGTTTTCAGTTTTCTGGCCGTGGCAGTATTTATGCTTTTACAGTATGGCAGTATTATTCATGTCTATCCTGGTACTTTTTCTGGGCACATGATATGGCAGCACTATTTATTAGGACTGTATATGGCATTATTGGTTTGCACAGTACACAGTGGAATTATAGTACCCAATGGCACAACGATTTGTGTGGTAACATGAGCCATTCATCTAAGACATTGGGGGTCATTTATTAAGACTAGTGTTTTAGACGCCGGTCTTAATATTCCCTATACCTGGCGGTGGATCCGCCGGAGGAATGAAGAGGCGCCGGCCTCTACATTACTTTGGTGTATCCTGTGCCAGTCTAAATATATGACACCTTCCGAGCTGTCTTACATTTAGACCTTTTTCTATGCCTGAAACAGGCATACAAAATTGTTAATTTAATTTCAAGACACGGAGGCTCCTATTGCGTATATCTCTCTTTACTGACAACCACAGCAGCAAAGAAAATCTACAGAAACTTAGCATATCACCATGGCAACTGGCCCTCCCCTCCTGAGCCCCTATAAAGTGTTCATGGGCCAGTAGCACCCCCTCTTTCTTGGCGGATGCCACGCCAAAATCCCTTAACGAAAATCGGTGGAACCGTAGGAACAGGAACCGAACACAGAAACCAAAGAAAATAACTGGCTGGATGCACCCTGGATACAGCAGTCTAGGGAACCGTATGGACGTAACTCAGGTACAGCAGATTAGATGTTCATCCTGCGAAAATATAAAGTGCATGAAGAGTGTGTTAACACCTCTAGAGGTAGAGAAGTATGCATGATTCAGAATACAATCACAAAAATCTTAAATGTATCAACGTACGCAGGAATAAGAGTACAATCATCAATCTAAACCTTTATAAACCTATAGGGAAGATAACCCAAAATAAAAAAGTCAAGGGGGGGAATGGGCAATACTCGCCTCCGTGTCTTTCATAAAATCATGACTTTACGTCATAGACTAGGAAAATCATACAATTAGACGGCTCTGCCGGCCCCTCCCCTTCCTCGCCCACACCACGCCCACTTTTTTTAAAGCTGGTGTAAATGGGGTGAAGTCACAGATTACAACTAACTGCTGCGACACAATCTGCACCTGAAATGCTCCTAATATAATATATTTCAGTTTAGCAAATGCCCCCCCCCCCTTATAATCCTGTCTCCACAATGTGTAATGCCTTATTCACACAGTCAGTGGGGGAGATTTATCAAACTGCTGTAAAGCATAGCAACCAATCAGATTTCACCTTTCATTTTACAAAGGAGCTCTGAAAAATGAAAGGTGGCATCTGATTGGTTGCTATGAGCTATAGTGATTGTGAGCCAAAACCAGGTGCGGCTCTAAACACAGAACAGGAGCAGATCTCTCCCTTAGGCCTCTTTCACACGACCGTTTCTTTTTCCATTTACTGGCCGTCTTTTGGGCTCCGTATGCGCTCCGTATATGGTCCGTATACAGAACCATTTATTTCAATGGTTCCGCAAAAAAAACGGAATGTACTCCGTATGCATTCCGTTTCCGTATTTCCGTTTTTCCGTTCCGTTGAAAGATAGAACATGTCCTATTATTGCCCGCAAATCACGTTCCGTGGCTCCATTCAAGTCAATCGGTCCACAAAAAAGACGGAACACATACGTAAATGCATCCGTATGTCTTCCGTATCCGTTCCATTTTTGCGTAACCATCTATTGAAAATGTTATGGCCAGCCCAATTTTTTCTATGTAATTACTGTATATGCCATACGAAAAAACGGAACGGAAAAACTGAACGTAAACAGAAACACAACGGAAACAAAAAATGGAACAACGGATCTGTGAAAAACGGACCGCAAAACACTGAAAAAGCCAAAGGTCGTGTGCAGGAGGCCTTATACCATATGTCTGTGGAGGCTCCACGCTTGGGTTTGACTCACAATCACTGATGGAAATCACTGACCGAACACTGATGTGTGAATAAGGCCTCATGCACGCGACCGTATTTTGTTTCCGTGTATGATCCGTTTTTTTTGCGGATAGGATGCGGACCCATTCATTTCAATGGGTCCGCAAAAAACACTGTGTGCTGTCCGCATCAGTATGTCCGTTCCGTAACATACTGATCAGTATGTCCGGACCGCAAAACACATACGGTCGTGTGCATGTAGCCTTAGGCCTCATGCACACGACAGTGTTTTTTCACTGTCAGTGAGTAGTAAGAGGGTATATGTTTCGTCAAAGTGACAGGTACCACGCCCCCTTTTATATCACTTGATATAAAGTTTATATCGCTTGATATTAGTTTTATATCGCATGATATTAGGTTTATATATCTTGATATTAGTTTATATTGGCACTTCTCAGATGCCTGCTAAACTGCATATCACAAATGTCTGTAAACATATTGCTTAATTAATGATTTACCAGACCCATGTCCCCGGAGCTGCCGTACAAGGTCGTGACACCTGTCAAGTACATCAAAGCACAGCTTTTAGGATAGGCCACAGACTGCATTCTTGTAATCGATACGGGTCTAAATGACTTTTCTACAGACATGCTCATTAAAACAATAAAGAAGGAAGGACCGGCACTCGCGATGATGATGAATGTTGCGTTTATTCAGTCACATATTAAGAACATATAGTGACGCGTTTCAGCACAACACGTGCTTTCTTCAGACTATACAATAAACTCCTATCACACCTCTTTTATACACAGAGAGAGGGAGGAGTAACAAAACAAAAGAGAAATGACATCATACTATGTAGCTCCACCCACCTCAGGGCTGACACAGGTGAAGTAATGAAAGGTGCAATAAACCAAAAAGGTCAATGTGGATACATTGATGAAACAATGGAACAGTTGATAACAATTCAGGAATCAAGTCCGCTGAAAGAGACAAATGAAATGTGTATTATTATAATCTAAATTCTTATAATAAGAATAATATAGTCAAGAACTAAGTGAAACTGGAAATATTATACTCGCGATTGAGCCCCCTTGGATCCAAAGTTTGTAATCGATGGATCCAATAAGCCTCACGCTTTAAAAGCAAACTATTCCTGTCGCCGCCACGGCGAGGTAAAGATACACTCTCAATCACTTGAAACCGCAACTGCGATATCGCATGACGCTTCTCATGGAAATGATGTGGTAGGGGTAACAGCAAATTCTCAGTGCGGATAGTGGACTTATGCTTGCTTAGTCTATCTTTAATCCGCATTGAGGTTTCCCCTACGTAGATGGGATTGAACGTCGCGCCGCCGTACGCAAACAGTTATATGTCATCGTTTGAAAGTGAATTTGTTTATTCCAATTCTTTATATTTAAAGCATTGCATATTTTGGCGTCGATTTATAGATGACGTGTTTTGCGTATGGCGAGGCGACGTTCGATCCCTCATGGAATTTAACAGTCATCTTAACTCCATTTGGAGTGAGCTTCAATTTACCATACACTTTGATTTTCAACAAATATCCTTTCTTGATACATGGGTAAAGCGCAAGGATGATGGTACAGTGTATACTGATTTATATATCAAGGATACAGATCGAAATAGTCTACTTACCTACACTAGTAGCCACCCCCCAGCAATCAAGAAGGCGATTCCTTTCTCACAGTACCAGAGGGTTAAAAGGATCGTGACTGATCCTGACACCTGTGAAATTAGGTTGCAAGAGATGACGAAAAAGTTCCTCAATAGAGGCTATCCCCTACACTTATTACAATCTCAAAAGCACAAGTTAGATCAACCGCAGGGACAGAAGATCATTAAACCACCACGTATCCCATTAATAGTGAAGTACCATCCTTGGACACAGAGAATAAGGGGCATAATCAATAAGCATTGGCACATCATGTCTAGATCATATCCTCATATGGAGATATTTCAAAATTCTCCAATGATGTGTTTCAAAAGAGCGGATAATATTCGTGATAAAATTATTAGAGCAGACATAGGCACTAACAAACCTATAGTCAGACAAACCACACTGACTACTCCGCGTCAGGGCACATTTCCGTGTTTAAATTGTAACAATTGCTCGAGTGTCATTAGAGGTTCTACACTGACCCACCCTCATTCTGGAGAACAAATTCCCATTAAAGGCATGTTCACATGCGACAGCAAAAATGTCATTTATATTTTGAAATGTCCCTGCGGTTTGGTCTACGTAGGGGAAACCTCAATGCGGATTAAAGATAGACTAAGTAAGCATAAGTCCACTATCCGCACTGAGAATTTGCTGTTACCCCTACCACATCATTTCCATGAGAAGCGTCATGCGATATCGCAGTTGCGGTTTCAAGTGATTGAGAGTGTATCTTTACCTCGCCGTGGCGGCGACAGGAATAGTTTGCTTTTAAAGCGTGAGGCTTATTGGATCCATCGGTTACAAACTTTGGATCCAAGGGGGCTCAATCGCGAGTATAATATTTCCAGTTTCACTTAGTTCTTGACTATATTATTCTTATTATAAGAATTTAGATTATAATAATACACATTTCATTTGTCTCTTTCAGCGGACTTGATTCCTGAATTGTTATCAACTGTTCCATTGTTTCATCAATGTATCCACATTGACCTTTTTGGTTTATTGCACCTTTCATTACTTCACCTGTGTCAGCCCTGAGGTGGGTGGAGCTACATAGTATGATGTCATTTCTCTTTTGTTTTGTTACTCCTCCCTCTCTCTGTGTATAAAAGAGGTGTGATAGGAGTTTATTGTATAGTCTGAAGAAAGCACGTGTTGGGCTGAAACGCGTCACTATATGTCCTTAATATGTGACTGAATAAACGCAACATTCATCATCATCGCGAGTGCCGGTCCTTCCTTCTTTATTGCAAGTATTGGGACGTCTCCCCACTGACTCGTGCACCGCGTCTATTCCAGCAGTGCCGACCCTTTTCTACATAAGATGCTCATTAAAACATCTGGACATTGCCACATGGCTGTTTTATAAATAAATTTTGTAATTTTATATCATCTCATAACTCGTTTACAACATTTAAGTTTTGATATAAAGCTACCCAGTTTGATATGAATTTGATATAAATTTATATCATTGTTTGATATAAAGTTTATATCGCTTGATATTAATTTTATATCGCTTGATATTGTTTGATATAAAGTTTATATCGCTTGATAGTAATTTTATATCGCTTGATATTAAGTTTATATTGCCTTATATTGTTTGTTATAAAGAGTATTTGTCCATTAAGGTCTTACCACTTCTGCCAGCTTCTTACTACAGAGGGCAAAATCCCCCCAGACATTCTTCTCAGATTACTGTTAGTGCTAAAACAGGATGCTGAAGAGAGACAGCAACTAATGAATGTGCTAATAGTTGCAACATGTGTTTTACAACAGGACCCGCCGATATAAAACAGGAGACAGTCTGTGCATGGTTAGCACAGAGAAACGTATCCCCGTACATGCATAGGTCTATCCAACTATCTGGCTATATCCAGCTATCTGTTATCTATCTATGTATCTATACATCCATATACCCCATCTATCTAAATTATATCTATCTATTAGCTATCTATCTTTCTAGCTACCTATCTATAGTCTATCTATCCATCTATCTGTTTTCTATTTATCTACTTATCTATAGTCTATTTTTCCATCTATCTATCTATCTATCTATTATCTATCCTTCTTTCTATCTATCTATCTATCTATCAATTATCTATATTTCTATCTATCTATCTATAGTCTATCTTTACATCTATCTGTTATCTATCTATCTTTCCATTTATTTATCTATCTATCTATCTATGTATCTATACAGCCATATACCTCATCTATCTAAAGTCTATCTATCAATGTATCTACCTATCTATCCTTCTATCTAACAATTATCTATCTATCTTTCTATCTACCTAGCTATAGTCTATCTTTCTAGCTATTTCTATCTATCCATTTTATCTATCAATCTATTTTTATCCAGACAACTGTCTATCTATCTATCTATCTATCTATCTATCCAACTATCTATTATCTATGTATATATACATCCATATACCCCATCTATCTAAATTCTAGCTATCAAACATCTATTTATCTATCTATCTAACTGGCTGTCTTTCTATCTTTCTTTCTATCTATTAACTATCTATCTATCTATCTAACAAATGTATCTGTATATCTATCTAACTGGCTGTCTTTCTATCTATTTTGCCTATCAATCTACCCATTTATCTAACAATTTATCCATTTATCTTTCTATCTATTTCTAACCATCTAGCTACTATAACATGGCTAGCTATCAAACATTTATTTACATTTCTATCAAACATCTATTTATCTTTCTACCTATCTAACTGTCTGTCTTTCTATCTATTATCTATCTTTCTATCTATTATCTATCCATCTTTCTATCTAGTATCTATATGTCTTTCTATCTATTTAGCTATCTATTTATCTAGCTTCTAATATCTATCTAACTTCCAATCTTTCTATCTATTTTCCTATCAATCTATCATTTTATCTAACAATTTATCCATTGATCTGTCTTTCTATCTATCTTTCTATCAATTTTTTCTATCTATCCAGCTATCTAACAATTTATCCATTTATCTATCTATGATCAATTTATCTGTATATCTGTGCCAATATAGACAGACAAACCCCACCACTCTGTCAATACACAATTAGAAATGTTTACACAATACAAAATTTCAAAAATGTTGTACAATATGCTGTAAAAATGTCAAAATGATCAATTTATCCGTATATCTATCTATCCCAATCTAACGTTTCAATAGATAAATATTTTATCTATCTATATACCTATCAATCTATATAACATTTTATCCATTTATCTATCTATCTTTCTATCTATTTCTAACCATCTAGCTACTATAACAGGGCTATCTATCAAACATCTATCTATTTACATTTCTATCTATCAAACATCTATTTATCTATCTATCTAACTGGCTGTCTTTCTATCTATCAATCTATCTATCCATTTATCTAACAAATGTATCTTTCTATCTATCTAACTGGCTGTCTTTCGATCTGTTTTGCCTATCAATCTATCCATTTATCTAACAATTTATCCATTTATCTATCTATCTATCTATTTCTAACCATCTAGCTACTATAACAGGGCTATCTATCAAACATTTATTTACCTTTCTATCAAACATCTATTTATCTTTCTACATAGCTAACTGTCTTTCTATCTATTATATATCTAGCTTTCTTTCTATCTATTATCTATCCATCTTTCTATCTATTATCTATATGTCTTTCTATCTATTTTAGCTATCTATTTATCTAGCTTCAAATATCTATCTAACTTCCAATCGTTCTATCTATGTTCCTATCAATCTATCCATTTATCTAACAATTTAGCCATTGATATGTCTGTCTATCTATCTTTCTATCAATTTTTCTATCTATCCAGCTATCTAACAATTTATCCATTTATCTATATATGATCAATTTATCCGTATATCGGTGCCAATATAGACAGACAAACCCCACCACTCTGTCAATACACACAGCAATGTTGCAAAGTTGTATTCATTTGAAATGTTTACACCATTCAAAATTTCAAAGTGTTGTACAATATGCTGTAAAAATGTTAAAATGCTCAATTTATCCGTATAGCTATCAATCTTTCTATCCTTCTATCAATCTATCTATTTATCTTTCTATCAAACATCTATTTATCTTTCTATCTAACCATCTATCTTGCCACTATCTTGCTAGCTATCACATATCTATTTATCTATCAATTTATCTATCTATCTACATATCTAGCTATCTACCTATTTGACTATTTATCTAACAATTTATCTAGACATCTATCTATCAATTTATCTATGAACAATCTAACTATCTGCCTATCGATCTATTTTATCTATCTTATCTATCTATGTATCTAGACATCCATATACCCCATCTATCTAAATTCTATCTAACCTTCTATCTATCTATCAACTATCTATCTATCTAGCTATCTTTCTATCTACCTATCTATAGTCTATCTATCCATCTACCTGTTTTCTAGCTATCAATATCTATCTATCTACTTATCTGTAGTCTAGCTTTCCAGCTATCTATATTTATAGTGCTTGATATTAAATGTTATATTGCTTGATATTAAATTTACATACTGTTGTGCACTGTCACAGATGTCCTAAGACATATCCTACACAACCAACCCCCAACACTCTGTCAATACAAACCTTAGTATTTCTCTGGGCCAACCATCACCACCACTCTGTGGCAATACACACCGCAATGTTGCAAAGTTGTATTCATTTAAAATGTTTACACAATACAAAATTTCAAAAATGTTGTACAATATGCTGTAAAATGTCAAAATGATCAATTTATCCGTATATCTATCTAGCACAATCTAACGTTTCAATAGATAAATATTTTATCTATTTATCTATCAATCTATCTAACAATTTATCCATTTATCTATCTATCGTTCTATCTATTTCTAACCATCTAGCTACTATAACATGGCTATCTATCAAACATCTATCTATTTACATTTCTATCTGTCAAACATCTATTTACATTTCTATCTATCAAACATCTATTTAAGCTTTCTATCTATCTAACTGTCTGTCTTTCTTTCTATCTATTATTTATCTTTCTATCTATCCATTTTATCTAACAATGTATCCATTTATCTATCTGTCTTTCTATCTTTCTATCTATTTCTAACCATCTAGCTGACAAAATGATCAATTTATCCGTATATCTATCTACCCCAATCTAACGTTTCAATAGATAAATATTTTATCTATCTACCTATCAATCTATCTAACAATGTATCCATTTAGCTATCTATCTTTCTATCTATTTTTAACCAGCTATCTACTATAACATGGCTATCTATCAAACATCTATCTATTTACCTTTCTATCTATCAAACATCTATTTATCTTTCTATCTATCTAACTGTCAGTCTTTCTATCTTTATTTATATCTATTATCCATCTTTCTATCAATCTATCCATTTATCTGTCTTTCTATCTATCTTTCTATCAATTTTTTCTATCTATCCAGCTATCTAACAATTTATCCATTTATCTATCTATAAGCAATTTATCCGTATATCGGTGCCAATATAGACAGACAAAACCCACCACTCTGTCAATACACACATCAATGTTGCAAAGTTGTATTCATTTGAAGTGTATACACAATTCAAAATTTCGAAGTGTTGTACAATATGCTGTAAAAATGTCAAAATGATCAATTTATCCATATAGCTATCTATCTTTCTATCCTTCTAGCAATCTATCTATTTTATCTATCTATCCATTCTGTCTTTCTATCTATCTATCTATCTTTCTATCTATTATCTATCTTTCCATCTATAACATATCTATTTATATATCTATCAATTTATCAATCAACAACCTATCTATCCATACAACTATTTATCTAGCTTCCAACAGCTATCAATTTATCTAACTATCTATTTATGCATATATCTATGTATACGTATATCTATTTATCAAGCTTCTCATATCTTTCTAACAACATATCTTTCTATCTAGCGATCTATCTATAACACGGCTATCTATAACACGGCTATCTATCAAACATCTATTTATCTTTCTATCTAACTGTCTAGCTTTCCACTATCTTTCTATCTATCACATATCTATTTATCTAACAATTTATCTATCAACAATCTATCTAAATATCGGCCAATTTATTTATCTAGCTTCTAATATCTATCTAACAGCCTATCTTTCTATCTATCTTTCTATCAATCTATCTATATATCGACCTATCTATTTTAGCTGCCTTTCTATTATCTATCTTTCCATTATCTTTCTATCACATATCTATTTAGCTATCTATCAATTTATCTATCCATTTATCTTTATATCTATCTTGCCATTAAGCTGTCTATATATCTACCTATCTGTCCACTTTCTATCTATCCATAGATAGGGTTTTACGGGACGCTGATCCGGGTGATTTCATACAATTGCATTTAGACGGCGGCGAAACGTTTGATTTGATTTTTTCTAATAGGTCTTCTAGAGATGGATTTAGAGCCGAAACATTTTTGGACAATATCGCTAACGCTTACAGAGTAACGCGGAGTGCATAGCCGGTAATACACTTAAACTAGTTGGCATCATTTTCAGGTGTCGCCGTGGTGGGGCCAGAAGACGTTTGGGCGGTGTCGCGTATAGTCGGATTATTGATCGTAAAAAACAACATTTATACGATTTTAATAATTACGATAATAACGTCTGTCTGGCCGCTAGTGTCTACGCTATTTTGGAGGGTGCTGCTTTGAGCGACGTCGCCTTGTTAGAGAAAGCGCAACAACTGCATAGAGACTTACAAATACCCGAGTGGTATTTGGTGTCTTTTACTGATGTTGCTGAATTTGAAAAAAATATAAATAATTAAACATCACAATTAAAATTTTGTACCACAATAGGGGCCAGTGGCGTTAGTAAAAGACACCAAATACCACTCGGGTATTTGTAAGTCTCTATGCAGTTGTTGCGCTTTCTCTAACAAGGCGACGTCGCTCAAAGCAGCACCCTCCAAAATAGCGTAAACAGTAGCGGCCAGACAGACGTTATTATCGTAATTATTAAAATCGTATAAATGTTGTTTTTTACGATCAATAATCTGACTATACGCGACACCGCCCAAACGTCTTCTGGCCCCACCACGGCGACAACTGACAATGATGCCAACTAGTTTAAGTGTATTACCGGCTATGCACTCCGCGTTACTCTGTAAAGCGTTAGCGATATTGTCCAAAAATGTTTCGGCTCTAAATCCATCTCTAGAAGACCTATTAGAAAAAATCAAATCAAACATTTCGCCGTCGTCTAAACGCAATTGTATGAAATCACCCGGATCAGCGTCCCGTAAAACCCTATCTATGGATAGATAGAAAGTGGACAGATAGGTAGATATATAGACAGCTTAATGGCAAGATAGATATAAAGATAAATGGATAGATAAATTGATAGATAGCTAAATAGATATGTGATATAAAGATAATGGAAAGATAGATAATAGAAAGATAGATAGAAAGACAGCTAAAATAGATAGGTCGATATATAGATAGATTGATAGAAAGATAGATAGAAAGATAGGCTGTTAGATAGATATTAGAAGCTACAGTAGATAAATAAATTGGCCGATATTTAGATAGATTGTTGATAGATAAATTGTTAGATAAATAGATATGTGATAGATAGAAAGATAGTGGAAAGCTAGACAGTTAGATAGAAAGATAAATAGATGTTTGATAGATAGCCGTGTTATAGATAGCCGTGTTATAGATAGATCGCTAGATAGAAAGATATGTTGTTAGAAAGATATGAGAAGCTTGATAAATAGATATACGTATACATAGATATATGCATAAATAGATAGTTAGATAAATTGATAGCTGTTGGAAGCTAGATAAATAGTTGTATGGATAGATAGGTTGTTGATTGATAAATTGATAGATATATAAATAGATATGTTATAGATAGAAAGATAGATAATAGAAAGTGTGGGAGTTTGCTCTGGTAGGCAGATGGTAGCGGTGGCAGTATAGAGGCTCAGGAGACAGGCTTTGTGTCCAAACCGTGCTCTTTTATTCACTTTAGTGCATCACATCAACACTGTGCAATTCACACAACAGCAATGTCCATAAACCCCACCTCCCACAACGGATCCCCAAACGCTGCAGGCGTCTTGGTGCCTGTTCACACAGTCTCTCACATCAGTGGTCAGTACTACACCTTGTCATGGGGCGAGTTTGTCCAAGTTCGTGCAAGTTAGACAGGCCACGTGTCGGCCTGGACAAGGGATTGGCTCCGGCCACAGGATCCGTTCTTTTGGTCCTTCGCTGAGCCTGCAGCAATTGGGCAGTTCTTGTTAGACGAGCGGACTACAGCGCTCAGCCCGACCGAGCGATCAGCCTCCCATACAGCTTCCTGCAGTGAGACAGGAGACCACACTTCATCAGCAGCACCACAGTCAGTGAGCCTCAAACCTATATCCACAGCCCTGGGTGTAGCAGGCAGACCACACCCAGCAAGCATAGTGAAGGATTAACTCCTTCCCTACCCAACTAAGGCCAGAGATAACCAACCTGCCAGGATCAGTGTAGACTGACACCAACAACTGAAACCCGTCCACCCTGCTCTTACTCCACCAGGGCCACGACCCCCGGTGGTACATACCTTCCATCCACTACCACTCCAGACATTCTCTTACATATCCCCCCCCTTTGTTCACCCCTGAAGGCTTGACGACCCTGTTCAATCCTACCGGGGTGAACACACATATAGCAGTGTACCCGGGACAGGGCATCAGCGTTCCCTTGCAGGCGACCTGCCCTGTGCTCAACCCTGAATTTAAAATTCTGGAGGGATAAGAACCATCTGGTGACCCGAGCGCTCCCCTCCTTAGCCTGGCTCATCCACCGGAGAGGGGAGTGGTCAGTCACCAGACGGAACCTTCTCCCCAACAGGTAATACCTGAGAGATTCAAGTGCCCACTTGATGGCGAGGCATTCTCTTTCTACCACGCTGTACCGGGTTTCCGCTGGGGTGAGCTTGCGGCTCAGGAAACCAACGGGGTGTTCTTCACCATTGATTTCCTGGGAGAGTACCGCCCCGAGGCCTACTCCAGAGGCGTCCGTCTGGACTATAAACTCCCGTCCGAAGTCGGGCGTCACCAGAACTGGGGACCCGCATAGGGCCGACTTCAAACGGGAGAACGCCTCTTCCGCCTGCTCATCCCAGCGAACCATTACCGACTTCCTACCTTTCAGGAGTCCTGTCAACGGGGCAGCTATAGTGGCGAAATGTGGGATGAACCGCATATAATACCCTACCATCCCTAAAAATGACCGCAGTTGCCTGGTCGTACGGGGTGTAGGCCAATTTCGGATCGCCTCGATCTTATTTATTTGGGGCTTAACGACTCCGCGTCCAATGACATAACCCAAATACCTCGCTTCCTCCAGGCCCACTGAGCACTTTTTTGGGTTGGCGGTCAATCCTGCCTTCCTGAGCGAGTCTATCACTGCTTGAACCTTCGACAAGTGACTTTCCCAGTCCTGGCTAAATATGATTATATCATCTAAATATGCTGAGGCATACCGGAGATGTGGTCTGAGGACGATATCCATCAGCCGTTGAAACGTGGCTGGAGCACCGTGCAACCCGAAGGGCAACACTCTATAATGGAACAGCCCCTCCGGCGTGACAAAGGCGGTCTTCTCTTTTGCTGTCTCTGTTAAAGGTACCTGCCAGTACCCTTTTGTGAGATCTATCACCGAGAAATACCTGGCTTTACCCATTCGCTCTATTAACTCATCTACTCGCGGCATGGGATAGGCGTCAAACTTTGAAATCTCGTTTAGTTTCCGGAAATCATTACAAAAACGTAATGAACCGTCGGGCTTTGGGATAAGAACGATCGGGCTAGCCCACTCGCTCCTAGACTCCTCAATGACCCCTAACTTCAGCATAAACTTTACTTCCTCTGAAATGGCTTGTCGCCGAGCCTCCGGTACCCGGTACGGTCGTAAACGGACCTTTTCCTGGGGCTCGGTGACAATGTCATGTTGGACGAGATTGGTACGTCCCGGAAGGTCAGAGAACACGTCTTTATTCCTGCTAATGAACGCCTTCACTTCTTGAGTCTGCTTAGTCGACAAACCGCTACCTATCTTTACTGCAGGGGTATCCTCTGGTACCACTGTAGGGCCGGGGACGTTCTCTGCAGCCAAGACAAAGCGCGGGTCATCCCCAAGGAGACTTTCTCTATCTTTCCAGGCTTTCAGTAAATTAACGTGGTACACCTGCTCGGGCTTCCGCCTTCCTGGCTGGTATACCCTGTAATTCACGGGGCCTAACTTCTCTCTTATCTCATATGGCCCTTGCCACCTGGCCAGGAATTTGCTGTCTACGGTGGGCACTAGTACTAACACTCGGTCGCCCGGGTTAAACGTCCTTACCTGGGCGGCCCGGTTGTACACGCGGCTCTGGGCCAGCTGTGCCGCTTCCATATGTTCACGGACTATGGGCAGAACTGTTCCTATCCGGTCCTGCATCTTCTCGATGTGCTCGACTATGCTTTTGTGAGGGGTAGGCTGTTGCTCCCATGCCTCTTTAGCGATATCCAACAGCCCTCGGGGATGCCTACCATATAACAGCTCAAACGGTGAGAACCCCGTGGACGCCTGGGGCACTTCTCGCACCGCAAATAACACATAGGGCAGCAAGAGGTCCCAGTCCTTTCCATCTTTTGCCACCGCTCTCTTGAGCATTGACTTTAGGGTCTTATTAAAGCGTTCCACCAGCCCGTCAGTTTGGGGGTGATAGACGGAAGTACGCAAGTGCTTAATATTTAATATTTTGCAGAGCTCCCTCATCACTTTGGACATGAAAGGGGTCCCTTGGTCCGTCAATATCTCCTTTGGGATCCCCACCCGGGAGAACATACCCATCAGCTCCTTGGCTATCAGCTTGGCTGACGTGTGGCGCAGGGGTATCGCCTCAGGGTAGCGAGTAGCGTAGTCTACTATGACCAGGATATGTTGGTGGCCTCTGGCTGACTTGTTAATGGGGCCTACCAGGTCCATTGCAACCCTTTCGAAAGGTACTTCAATAATGGGCATGGGCACCAGGGGACTACGATAATGAGGCTGGGGGCTGGTCCTCTGACACTCTGGACAGGACTGGCAAAACCTCCTGACTTCCTCATATATCCCCGGCCAATAGAAACGCTGCAGTATACGTTCCTGAGTTTTCTGGACCCCCAGATGTCCTCCTAACACATGAGTATGCGCTAGGTCTAATACCATGCGGCGGTATGGCTGGGGTACCACCAACTGTTCTATTACCTCTTGCCGGACTTTGTCGACCCGGTACAGTAGGTCCTGGTTACAGGCCAGGTGGGGAAATTCCGAGTCGGCTCCCGGGTGCTGAGCCACTCCATTGATGACAGTCACCCCTTCTCTGGCCCGTGACAATGTAGGATCCTGGAGCTGGGCGGTCCCGAATGTGTCTCGGGATACTTCTAGTTCTGGAACAGATGGGGCTGCCACCGGCTCACCAGCCAACCCCTCTAGGTACAAGCTATCGGGTTGACACTCTTCCTCCTTATTGGTGACCCCTACAGCTGGTAGCTCCTCTTCAGGATCAACGGGCACCGGCTCTGCACCACGTCCCTCCCAGAGAGACCAGAACAGAGGACAATCCCTACCTAGGATGGCAGCGTAAGGGATTTGTCGCCCCACCCCAACCACCTGCTGTATCTCCCTTCCGAGGGTAGACAAGGTCACACAGGTTGTAGGATATTCTCGCTGGTCCCCATGAATGCACACAATCCTGATGGTTTGCTTGCCTGAGCCGCGACTGGCCACCAGGGACTCGTGCACGAGGGTCACTAAGCTCCCCGAGTCTAGCAATGCCTTAACTGGGTGTCCATTAATAGAGATGGCACACAACGGGGGTGTATCAGTGGATAGCAGCGAAGCAGCAACATACACCGGCTGGCCGAAAAAGGAGGACCGTCGTGCGAACCCGCAGTCCATGGGCTCTGCCGCCCTCGGGCAGTTGGCAGCAATGTGTCCCAGGCCCTGACAGTGCCAACATCTAATCCCCAGGGCCTCTCGTCTCCCCAGGTTTGGCCTCCCAGGAGTGGAAATCACCTCCCCCCCTTAAGCCGTTGAGCCCCCTTCTCAGGTCCCCCTTGTGGCAGGGAGAGTGAACGCGGCTTTTGCAGGAAGGCGGACTCTCGGACCAAGTCCTGGGTTGCCATGTATCTCTCGACTAGGCCAACAACTTGATCCAGGGTGCCTGGATCACCTTGTCCCACCCAGCGCTGTATTGCTCTTGGGAGGGTACGCACCAAACGATCCACCACCACACGTTCCACCATCTGCGAGGGGCTCAATGTCTCAGGCTGCAGCCATTTTTTTACGAGGTGTAACAGGTCATAGGCCTGGGACCGAGCAGGCTTGGACTCTGAGAAAGCCCACTGGTAGACTCGATGTGCACGCACATAGGTATTAACCCCAAGACGAGCCAACACCTCCCCCTTCAGTCTCTCATAGCTCTTGGCTTCCTCCTGACTGAGGTCGAAGTAGGCCTTTTGTGCGTCACCCACTAAAAATGGCGCCACTACTTCGGCCCACTGTTCTGCCGGTAACCTTTCCTGTTCCGCAGTGCGTTCGAAGACCATCAGGAACGCCTCGATATCATCCTCGGGGCCCATCTTCCTTAACGCTGAGCGCACCTTATCCCGGGCAGCAGGTAGGATTGCGGTTCCCCCCGGGACGGCTTGTTGTTGTAACTCACGCATGGACTCCTGCATAGTCGCCAGTTGCTGGGCCAGTAGACTATTCAACTGCCGCTGGTCTCTCAGGGCTTCCTCATGTCTCCGAGTAGCCTCCTCATTACTTTGCACCAAATGTCTAATGGCCTCCTCCATCTTATCTGGAGCCACAAAGCTTGCCGGCTTAATATATGACATACAGTCCAAACAGCACAATTTTCAGCCTCACTGCCGTTTGCCCGCTGAAGCCACCAATTGTGGGAGTTTGCTCTGGTAGGCAGATGGTAGCGGTGGCAGTATAGAGGCTCAGGAGACAGGCTTTGTGTCCAAACCGTGCTCTTTTATTCACTTTAGTGCATCACATCAACACTGTGCAATTCACACAACAGCAATGTCCATAAACCCCACCTCCCACAACGGATCCCCAAACGCTGCAGGCGTCTTGGTGCCTGTTCACACAGTCTCTCACATCAGTGGTCAGTACTACACCTTGTCATGGGGCGAGTTTGTCCAAGTTCGTGCAAGTTAGACAGGCCACGTGTCGGCCTGGACAAGGGATTGGCTCCGGCCACAGGATCCGTTCTTTTGGTCCTTCGCTGAGCCTGCAGCAATTGGGCAGTTCTTGTTAGACGAGCGGACTACAGCGCTCAGCCCGACCGAGCGATCAGCCTCCCATACAGCTTCCTGCAGTGAGACAGGAGACCACACTTCATCAGCAGCACCACAGTCAGTGAGCCTCAAACCTATATCCACAGCCCTGGGTGTAGCAGGCAGACCACACCCAGCAAGCATAGTGAAGGATTAACTCCTTCCCTACCCAACTAAGGCCAGAGATAACCAACCTGCCAGGATCAGTGTAGACTGACACCAACAACTGAAACCCGTCCACCCTGCTCTTACTCCACCAGGGCCACGACCCCCGGTGGTACATACCTTCCATCCACTACCACTCCAGACATTCTCTTACAAAAGATAGATAGATAGATAGATAGATAGATAGAAAGACAGAATGGATAGATAGATAAAATAGATAGATTGCTAGAAGGATAGAAAGATAGATAGCTATATGGATAAATTGATCATTTTGACATTTTTACAGCATATTGTACAACACTTAGAAATTTTGAATTTTACCACATGACAGGAGGCTTCCTATTTTGCATCAAACTCTCTTTACTAACTCCATATAGCAGTAAAGAAAAGAGAAAAAACGATGACCAATCAAAATGCAATAGGAGGTATATAATGCATCGTGGTGAAACTCCTCCTCCTCTTTCTTTACTGCTCCATCAAGCAGACAGGTCAGAGTTTTCAGCTCTTCTATTCATTACTTGTTTAACATGTTTTGACCTTTAGGTTATTAGAGGGGTTTTGGTACTAGGGGTTTATTTCCCAGTGTGGTTTTTTGTCGTGACAGGTGTTTTTCCTTATCCGGCTCACCGCGCATTGGCGTTTTTTCGGCCAGGCCGGTCCGCCGTTTATCTTCGGCGGTTTCGTCTCCCCTCTCCCTCCCCTGGGGTAACGCTCACCTCGTTTACATAACAGAATCAATCTCCCAACGATCCTACCTGATCTCTCTTCTCCCGGCGCGCGCGGGATTTTTCTCCGCCCGACGGCTGTAGCGGCCATCCGAGATCTCGCGAGATCTGAGGCCGCCATCTTGGATGACGCCGTGTCTTTGCTCGTTCGGCGTTCGGCTGTGACCAACATTTCCAGCTTGTCAGCCTACTCTTCGGCGCTCAGGCGGGGGTCGCCAGGTCAGTACCGGAGTCTGTGTTGCTGCACTCTAGGGTTGACTACCCGGTGCTTCAGGGTGAGGCCCTGTTTGTTTCCTGCTGCTAACGTGGTGTGACTCATACATCCACTGTTACCTGGGTGTAACCCAGAGACAAAAACCCAATTACCCTGCTGGGGTTATAGGTACTGCTGGTGCCAGTTTTCATACAGACCGACCCCTAGCCCTCCCTGCCCTGTGCCGTGTGCTATCAGAGAACATCCGCCATGGATCAGAGCGCGGCAAGTTTTCAGGCTATGATAAATGAGGCTGTGGCGGCCTCCATGGAAAAGGCTCTCTCCAGGGTTATGACGGCCTCTACCGATCGACAGAAGAACCCCACGGTGGCCCAAGCCCAGGACTACGATTCAGAGGCTTCAGGATCCCAGGCCTGTGCCGAAGTCCGACCACCTAAGCGCCACTGGAAAGGTGATAAGGGGACCACCAACTCAGACAGGGGCAAGGCTCCTAAGCATACCCGAAATTTTCCCTCCACTCCCTCTCCAAGACACCATTACTCCTCGGACGAGGAGGATAAGCTTTCGCCTTCCATGAATATCGTGGATTCGTGGCAAGCCACGGACTTCGACTCTCCAGAAGACTTTTGGGGATCGGACGACGGTTCACAGACCGGATTTCGTCAGGACGGTTTTCCTGACAACAGGCCTCTTCAGGACGACCCAGTACCAACACTGGACGAAGAGGAAGCCATCTTAGACCCCTCAGGCCAACGCCTTTTTGACCCGAGAAACATCCGCCACCCACGTTCAGGGGACTGGACACCGCCTGAGCACTTAGCAAAGTTTATGCACCTGTGGCTGCGCAAGCCTATGGACAAGACGGTGCGCAACCGTATGCGTTCCGAGTGTCCTCGTCCTTCACTACCCGATCAAGTGGAAACCGACGTTTCCGACGTTTCCTCAGGTTTCTGTGGAAGGACCTCCCCTGGCAGTTCACATGTCTTCCATTCGGCCTCAGTTCAGCTCCGTGGTGTTTCACCAAGCTGCTGAAGCCAGTGGTCGCTCATCTACGCACACAAGGAATTTGGTGCATTATTTACCTGGACGACCTGCTTCTGTTTTGCTCAGACAAGTCCAGACTGGGTCAGCACACACGCTTTACCGTGGATTTCCTGACATCTCTGGGTTTCGTGGTAAACTTCATGAAGTCAGAGCTATACCCAAGGCAGACTGTACAGTTTTTGGGCTTCGTGATAGACTCCAGGTCCAGCACGTTAAGTCTGCCAGCGTCAAAGATCACGGCCATCAAAAAAGAACTACGCAGGGTCATTTGGTGCCACTCCATCCCACTTCGTGCTCTGGCTCGGATTGTAGGTCTACTTTCCGCTTCCATCCAGGCCATATTCCCGGGACCGCTTCACTACAGGGCGATGCAGCGTCTGCAGACCTCCTTTCTCCACCGGAATCCTTCCTACGATCAAACGATCCCGATAACGGAAGAGGTCAGGGAGGAATTCAGATGGTGGCTCGACAGTATGGAGGCATGGAACGGCCGGGCCATCTTCGGGAACTCGCCCGACATCGTCCTGGAATCGGATGCCAGCCTTTGGGGCTGGGGCGCAACGGGCGAAGGCGAGTCTACAGGAGGCACCTGGTCCTCTCAAGAGACCTTTCTCCACATCAACTGTCTGGAACTCCTCGCAGGGTCATTCGCAATCCGCAGTCTGGCAAAGGGCAGATCGGACTGTTGTATTCTCCTCCGGATGGACAACATCTCGGCGGTTCGTTATATCAACCGCCTGGGCGGAGCCCGGTCTCGACTCCTATCCGAAATAACGAAGGAGATATTCGACTTCTGCCTTCCCCGCAATATCTCGCTCAAAGCGGAGTACCTCCCGGGGGAAACGAATCTGACAGCAGACTGGTTTTCACGTCATTGGCGGGACAACAGCGACTGGAGACTGGATCCTCGGATCTTCCGAAGGCTCTCAACCAGAAAGGGGCCCGTTCAGGCTGGATCTGTTTGCCTCCCGCAACAACAGACAGACTCAGGATTATTTCAGCTGGCTCCCGGATCCGGAGAGCAGGGCAGTGGACGCGTTTCTCCAGCAATGGCCAGTCGTAGGGGTGTACGCTTTTCCCCCATTCTCCATGATAGCGAGGACGATTCAGTACCTGAGGAATCAACGTGTCTCTCTGTTACTCATCGCCCCCCTTTGGCGTAGTCAACCGTGGTTCCCGGACCTCTTAGCACTGTCCTACACCGATCCATTGCTCCTACCATCATATCCGTTACTCCTCACGGATCCGAAAGGGAATCCCCATCCCATGGTGCTCGAGGACCGTCTCACCCTGGTGGCTTGGACTCTTTCAGGGGAGCCTGGCAGACCAGCGGCTTATCTCAGACGGCTAGAGACCTCATTTGGGACTCCTGGGCTCCCGGGACCAGAAGATGTTACCTTTCAGCTTGGGATTCCTGGTCCTCTTGGTGCGGTGAACGGGACCTCGATCCATTTACGGCACCTGTGACGGCCATCCTTAATTTTCTTTCACACCTTTTCTCTATGGGCCGCTCCTATCGTTCTCTCAATGTAGTTCGCTCTGCTATTTCAGCAACGCACGTTCCCGCCTCGGGAATCCCGGTTGGTAGGGACCCGCTGGTATGTCGTCTTCTAAGGGGTATACGTCTACAGAGGCCCCCAGGACCTAAATACTCTCACCTGTGGGACGTAGAACTAGTCCTGCAGTTTCTGAGGGATTGGCCGTCGAATGATAATTTGTCTCTCAGACAACTATCGGCCAAATTAACTCTATTGCTTTGTCTGGTTTCTTTCAGACGGGTTTCTGATGTACGTGCTTTTGACATTGACGCCTTTTCGGTGTCTCCCGATGGAGATACCTTTAGGGTGTCTAGACGTACCAAATCGGACTCTTCATCAGTGTTTTATCCTTTCTTTGCCTCTGAACCGCAATTATGCGTCGTTTCTACTTTACACCGTTACGTGGAGGTCACGTCTGCCCTTCGGGTCTCGGCAGCGGGGCAATTGCTTGTGTCCTATGTTACACCTCATGTTCCCGTCTCTACTACCACGCTTGCCAGGTGGATACGATGGATCCTGTCTCTGGCGGGAGTGGATCCCACTTTTGGGGCGCATTCGGTACGCGGGGCAGCCGCCTCGTCGGCCTTCTTGGCGGGTGCTTCTCTTTCAGACATCCTTCGCTCGGCGGATTGGTCTAGAGAATCTACTTTCCGGACATTTTACTTTCGCCCAAGTTCGGGTGCGGCTATGTGTCTACTAAATCAGCATTAAAAATGCAAAATAGGAAGCCTCCTGTCATGTGGTAAAATTGAAGATTATGCTAGCGCTAGTGTACTTATAATCTTAATTTTAATAATGACAGGAGGCGAGTATTTTCCCACCCTTTTCTCCCACCCTCAGGTTTGCGGTCTCGCGTAAGTAAATTTTTTAGCTTGGTGTGCTCACATTCTTGTTCATCCTTTTCAGGTTGGGGGGGTGTTGTTATTGTATGGGCAATATTCTTTGCATTGATGTGCTGTTGACGGTAATTATATGCCAGGTCATTACTGCATTCGGATTCATAATCCGGTTCCTGACCCGTTTCATGTTTTCTTTTCAGTGTAAATCCGCAATGATAGCAGTGTCGTCTTAGGATGGACGTATTTGGGTCGACCTTCGGTTGCTGAGGATATTCGTTCAAGCAAGTTACCCTTTGGCGCTGGTTCAAGTTTGGGGATCAGCCTTCTTTCCGCGAGATTCCTCGGGTTGGGACTCTTCCGTTGTCGTGTTATAGACGGTTGGACTTTGTACTCTAAGTTGCGTAAGAAAGAGGAGTTTCACCGCGATGCATTATATACCTCCTATTGCATTTTGATTGGTCATCGTTTTTTCTCTTTTCTTTACTGCTATATGGAGTTAGTAAAAAGAGTTTGATGCAAAATACTCGCCTCCTGTCATTATTAAAATTAAGATTATAAGTACACTAGAGCTAGCATAATCTTCAATTGTGTATACACTTCAAATGAATACAACTTTGCAACATTGCTGTGTGTATTGACAGAGTGGTGGGGATTGTCTGTCTATATTGGCACCGATATACGGATAAATTGCTTATAGATAGATAAATGGATAAATTGTTAGATAGCTGGATAGATAGAAAAAATTGATAGAAAGATAGATAGAAAGACAGATAAATGGATACATTGTTAGATAAATGGATAGATTGATAGAAAGATGGATAATAGATAGAAATAAAGATAGAAAGACTGACAGTTAGATAGATAGAAAGATAAATAGATGTTTGATAGATAGAAAGGTAAATAGATAGATGTTTGATAGATAGCCATGTTATAGTAGATAGCTGGTTAGAAATAGAAAGATAGATAGCTAAATGGATACATTGTTAGATAGATTGATAGGTAGATAGATAAAATATTTATCTATTGAAACGTTAGATTGGGGTAGATAGATATACGGATAAATTGATCATTTTGTCAGCTAGATGGTTAGAAATAGATAGAAAGATAGAAAGACAGATAGATAAATGGATAGCAAACAAATAGAAAGAAGGATTCTGGAGACAAATAGAGGTCCTCTTTTCAGCTCTTCTTTATTGCATATTTCTTAAAACCGGCAGATAAATGGATACATTGTTAGATAAAATGGATAGATAGAAAGATAAATAATAGATAGAAAGAAAGAAAGATAGAAAGACAGACAGTTAGATAGATAGAAAGCTTAAATAGATGTTTGATAGATAGAAATGTAAATAGATAGATGTTTGATAGATAGCCATGTTATAGTAGCTAGATGGTTAGAAATAGATAGAACGATAGATAGATAAATGGATAAATTGTTAGATAGATTGATAGATAAATAGATAAAATATTTATCTATTGAAACGTTAGATTGTGCTAGATAGATATACGGATAAATTGATCATTTTGACATTTTACAGCATATTGTACAATATTTTTGAAATTTTGTATTGTGTAAACATTTTAAATGAATACAACTTTGCAACATTGCGGTGTGTATTGCCACAGAGTGGTGGTGATGGTTGGCCCAGAGAAATACTAAGGTTTGTATTGACACAGAGTGTTGGGGGTTGGTTGTGTAGGATATGTCTTAGGACATCTGTGACAGTGCACAACAGTATATAAATTTTATATCAAGCAATATAAATTTAATATCAAGCAATATAACATTTAATATCAAGCACTATAAATATAGATAGCTGGAAAGCTAGACTACAGATAAGTAGATAGATAGATATTGATAGCTAGAAAACAGGTAGATGGATAGATAGACTATAGATAGGTAGATAGAAAGATAGCTAGATAGATAGATAGTTGATAGATAGATAGAAGGTTAGATAGAATTTAGATAGATGGGGTATATGGATGTCTAGATACATAGATAGATAAGATAGATAAAATAGATCGATAGGCAGATAGTTAGATTGTTCATAGATAAATTGATAGATAGATGTCTAGATAAATTGTTAGATAAATAGTCAAATAGGTAGATAGCTAGATATGTAGATAGATAGATAGATAGATAAATTGATAGATAAATAGATATGTGATAGCTAGCAAGATAGTGGCAAGATAGATGGTTAGATAGAAAGATAAATAGATGTTTGATAGAAAGATAAATAGATAGATTGATAGAAGGATAGAAAGATTGATAGCTATACGGATAAATTGAGCATTTAAACATTTTTACAGCATATTGTACAACACTTTGAAATTTTGAATTGTGTAAACATTTCAAATGAATACAACTTTGCAACATTGCTGTGTGTATTGACAGAGTGGTGGGGTTTGTCTGTCTATATTGGCACCGATATACGGATAAATTGATCATATATAGATAAATGGATAAATTGTTAGATAGCTGGATAGATAGAAAAATTGATAGAAAGATAGATAGACAGACATATCAATGGCTAAATTGTTAGATAAATGGATAGATTGATAGGAAAATAGATAGAACGATTGGAAGTTAGATAGATATTTGAAGCTAGATAAATAGATAGCTAAAATAGATAGAAAGACATATAGATAATAGATAGAAAGATGGATAGATAATAGATAGAAAGAAAGCTAGATATATAATAGATAGAAAGACAGTTAGCTATGTAGAAAGATAAATAGATGTTTGATAGAAAGGTAAATAAATGTTTGATAGATAGCCCTGTTATAGTAGCTAGATGGTTAGAAATAGATAGATAGATAGATAAATGGATAAATTGTTAGATAAATGGATAGATTGATAGGCAAAACAGATCGAAAGACAGCCAGTTAGATAGATAGAAAGATACATTTGTTAGATAAATGGATAGATAGATTGAAAGATAGATAATAGATAGAAAGAAAGATAGAAAGACAGCCAGTTAGATAGATAGATAAATAGATGTTTGATAGATAGAAATGTAAATAGATAGATGTTTGATAGATAGCCTTGTTATAGTAGCTAGATGGTTAGAAATAGATAGAAAGATAGATAGATAAATGGATAAAATGTTATATAGATTGATAGGTATATAGATAGATAAAATATTTATCTATTGAAACGTTAGATTGGGATAGATAGATATACGGATAAATTGATCATTTTTACATTTTTACAGCATATTGTACAACATTTTTGAAATTTTGTATTGTGTAAACATTTCAAATTGTGTATTGACAGAGTGGTGGGGTTTGTCTGTCTATATTGGCACAGATATACAGATAAATTGATCATAGATAGATAAATGGATAAATTTTTAGATAGCTGGATAGATAGAAAAAATTTATAGAAAGATAGATAGAAAGACAGATCAATGGATAAATTGTTAGATAAAATGATAGATTGATAGGAAAATAGATAGAAAGATTGGAAGTTAGATAGATATTAGAAGCTAGATAAATAGATAGCTAAATAGATAGAAAGACATATAGATACTAGATAGAAAGATGGATAGATAATAGATAGAAAGATAGATCATAGATAGAAAGACAGACAGTTAGATAGGTAGAAAGATAAATAGATGTTTGATAGAAATGTAAATAAATGTTTGATAGCTAGCCATGTTATAGTAGCTAGATGGTTAGAAATAGATAGATAGATAGATAAATGGATAAATTGTTAGATAAATGGGTAGATTGATAGGCAAAATAGATAGAAAGACAGCCAGTTAGATAGATATACAGATACATTTGTTAGATAGTTAGATAGCTAGATAGATAGATAGATAGATAGATAGATAATAGATAGAAAGAAAGATAGAAAGACAGCCAGTTAGATAGATAGATAAATAGAAGTTTGATAGCTAGAATTTAGATAGATGGGGTATATGGATGTATATATACATAGATAATAGATAGTTGGATAGATAGATAGATAGATAGATAGATAGATAGACAGATAGATAGATAGATAGATAGACAGTTGTCTGGATAAAAATAGATTGATAGATAAAATGGATAGATAGAAATAGCTAGAAAGATAGACTATAGCTAGGTATGATAGAAAGATAGATAGATAATTGTTAGATAGAAGGATAGATAGGTAGATACATTGATAGATAGACTTTAGATAGATGGGGTATATGGCTGTATAGATAGATAGATAGATAGATAGATAAATAGATGTAAAGATAGACTATAGATAGGTAGATAGAAATATAGATAATTGATAGATAGATAGATAGATAGATAGATAGAAGTATAGATAATAGATAGATAGATGGAAAAATAGACTATAGATATGTAGATAGATAGAAAACAGATAGATGGATAGATAGACTATAGATAGGTAGCTAGAAAGATAGATAGCTAATAGATAGATATAATTTAGATAGATGGGGTATATGGATGTATAGATACATAGATAGATAACAGATAGCTGGATATAGCCAGATAGTTGGATAGACCTATGCATGTACGGGGATACGTTTCTCTGTGCTAACCATGCACAGACTGTCTCCTGTTTTATATCAGCGGGTCCTGTTGTAAAACACATGTTGCAACTATTAGCACATTCATTAGTTGCTGTCTCTCTTCAGCATCCTGTTTTAGCACTAACAGTAATCTGAGAAGAATGTCTGGGGGGATGTTGCCCTCTGTAGTAAGAAGCTGGCAGAAGTGGTAAGACCTTAATGGACGAATACTCTTTATAACAAACAATATAAGGCAATATAAACTTAATATCAAGCGATATAAAATTAATATCAAGCGATATAAACTTTATATCAAACAATATCAAGCGATATAAAATTAATATCAAGCCATATAAACTTTATATCAAACAATGATATAAATTCATATCAAATTCATATCAAACTGGGTAGCTTTATATCAAAACTTAAATGTTGTAAACGAGTTATGAGATGATATAAAATTACAAAATTTATTTATAAAACAGCCATGTGGCAATGTCCAGATGTTTTAATGAGCATGTCTGTAGAAAAGTCATTTAGACCCGTATCGATTACAAGAATGCAGTCTGTGGCCTATCCTAAAAGCTGTGCTTTGATGTACTTGACAGGTGTCACGACCTTGTACGGCAGCTCCGGGGACATGGGTCTGGTAAATCATTAATTAAGCAATATGTTTACAGACATTTGTGATATGCAGTTTAGCAGGCATCTGAGAAGTGCCAATATAAACTAATATCAAGATATATAAACCTAATATCATGCGATATAAAACTAATATCAAGCGATATAAACTTTATATCAAGCGATATAAAAGGGGCGTGTAAAAGGGGGCGTGGTACCTGTCACTTTGACGAAACATATACCCTCTTACTACTTCAGTGATTTGGCTTCAGTGGTCCGTGTCCGATTTTGCTTCAGTTGTGTTTCCCTGTGTCTTCCTTTTTTTTTGTCTGACAGGGGAAATAAAAGGAAGGTTAATGAAAAGTGTAATTTTATTGCACCAAAGTCGTGTAGAAAAAAACGGACACGGACATGGATGACATACCAGTTGTGCATCCGTTTTTTATGACGGACCCATTGACTTGAATGGGTCCGTCCTCCGTTTTTCACTGACAAGAATAGGACAGGTTATATTTTTTTGACGGACTGGAATCACAGACGCGGAAAAAAAACGGAAGACTATCAGTTTTTTTTCACAGCTCCATAGAAATGAATGGGACCTCCGCTAAACTGTGAAAAATGACGGAACGGACGCGGATGCACACAACGGTCGTGTGCAGGAGGCCTAAGGCCTCCTGCACATGACCGTTTTGCGGTCCATTTTTCATGGATCTGCTGTTCCGTTTTTTGTTTCCGTTGTGTTTCCGTTTCTGTTCCGTTTTTCCGTATGGCATATACAGTAATTACATAGAAAAAATTGGGCTGGGCATAAAATTTTCAATAGATGGTTCCGCAAAAAATGGAATGGATACGGAAGACATATGGATGCATTTCTGTATATGTTCCTTTTTTTTGCGGACCCATTTACTTGAATGGAGCCATGGAACGTGATTTGCGGGCAATAATAGGACATGTTCTATCTTTCAACGGAACGGAAATACGGAAACGGAATGCATACGGAGTACATTCCGTTTTTTTTTTGCGGAACCATTGAAATGAATGATTCCGTATACGGACCGCAAAAAACGGCTCTTAAACGAAAAAAAAAAACGGTTGTGTAAAAGAGGCCTAAGGCTTGTTCACATCTCATACCTGTCCCCTGCGGTTATACGATCTGTGCATCAAATTCTTATCCAACAGAATAAAGCCACCGTTGCATTAAATTGCAGCACTATACTGTGCGTCACTGATGATAACATTACCGTTTGCGTATCATTTCCTGCACCCCTCACTTAGACTAAGGCTACATGCACACGAATGTTGTTTGTTTCTGTGTCCGTTCCCTTTTTTTTGCGGATAGGATGCGGACCCATTAATTTCAATGGGTCCGCAAAAAATGCGGACAGCACACCGTGTGCTGTCCGCATCAGTATGTCCGTTCCGTAGCCCCACAAAAAAAATAGAACATGTCCTATTCTTGTCCGTTTTAGGCATTGTTACAATGGATCCGCAAAAAAAAACCACGGATGGCATACAGATTTTTTTTTGCGGATCCGCAATTTGCGGACCGCAAAACACATACGGTCGTGTGCATGTACCCTAACAGTGGGGGGAAAATGTGTCAAGTTTGTATGAAAGTTTGTACGAAAGTAGCATTTTTTATTTTCTCTACCATCCTCGCCGCTTTTACAAAAAGTATGTGGGCCATAGGCGGGAGGGGGCAGCCACAGGGGGCAGCCACAGGTGCTTTGTCACAGCATTGAAGGGGTTAAATGCTGCGTTTTCTCTACTTTCAGAAGTTGCGTCAGGTGTTCGTCTGTGTATTAATTGGGCTGAGATTGCTGTGACAAAAATGTATGTCACCATGCAGGGAGCTAGCGGGTGATTGTGATGTACAGTGCCTTGCAAAAGTATTCACCCCCTTGACTTTTTTGGTATTTTGTTACATTACAGCCTTAATTTTATGTGATGGATCAGAAAACAATAGTCTAAGTTGGTGAAGTGAAATGAGAAAAATATCTAAATAAAACTATTGTTTAGAAATAGAAAATTGTCATGTGCGTATGTATTCACCCCCTTTGTTAGGAAGCCCATAAAAAGCTCTGGTGCAACCAATTACCTTCAGAAGTCACATAATTAGTGACATGATGTCACCTGTGTGCAATCTAAGTGTCACATGATCTGTCCTCACATATACACACCAGAGGCTGCAACACCTAAGCATGAGGCATCACTAACCAAACACTGACATGAAGACCAAGGAACTCTCCAAACAAGTAAGGGACAATGTTGTTGAGAAGTACAAGTCAGTGTTAGGTTATAAAAAAATATCCAAATCTTTGATGATCCCCAGGAGCGCCATCAAATCTATCATAAGCAAATGGAAAGAACATGGCACAACAGCAAACCTGCCAAGAGACGGCCGCCCACCAAAATTCACGGAGCGGGCAAGGAGGACATTAATCAGAGAGGCAGCACAGAGACCTAAGGTAACCCTGGAGGAGCTGCAGAGTTCCACAGCAGAGACTGGAGGATCTGTACATAGGACGACAATAAGCCGTACGCTTCATAGAGTTGGGCTTTATGGCAGAGCGACCAGAAGAAGCCATTACTTTCAGCTAAAAACAATAAGGCTGGGTTCACACGGGCGTCGCGGGAAAATGTGCGGGTACGTTGCGGGAACACCCGCGATTTTTCAGTGCGAGTGCAAAACATTGTAATACGTTTTGCACTCACGTGAGAAAAATCACGCATGTTTGGTACCCAAACCCGAACTTCTTCACGGAAGTTCGGGCTTGGGATCGGAGTTCTGTAGATTGTATTATTTCCCCTTATAACATAGTTATAAGGGAAAATAATAGCATTCTGAATACAGAATGCATAGTAAACTAGCGCTGGAGGGGTTAAAAAAAATAAATAAAAAAATTAACTCACCTTAGTCCACTTGATCGCGTAGCCCGGCATCTCCTTCTGTCTCCTTTGCTGAACAGGACCTGTGGTGAGCATTAATTACAGGTAAAGGACCTTTGGTGACGTCACTCCGGTCATCACATGATCCATCACCATGGTAAAAGATCATGTGATGGATCATGTAATGACCGGAGTGACGTCACCAAAGGTCCTTTACCTGTAATTAATGCTCACCACAGGTCCTGTGAAGGAGACAGAAGGAGATGCCGAGCTACGCAATCAAGTGGACTAAGGTGAGTTAAATAATTTATTTAATTTTTTTTAACCCCTCCAGCGCTAGTTTACTAAGCATTCTGTATTCAGAATGCTATTATTTTCCCTTATAACCATGTTATAAGGGGAAATAGTAATGATCGGGTCTCCATCCCGATCGTCTCCTAGCAACCGTGCATGAAAATCGCACCGCATCCGCACTTGCTTGCGGATGCTTGCGATTTTCACGCAACCCCATTTACTTCTATGGGGCCTGCGTTGCGTGAAAATCACTGCTCATCTGAACAGCCCCATTGAAATGAATGGGTCGGGATTCAGTGCGGGTGCAATACGTTCACCTACCGCATTGCACCCGTGCGGAAATCTCGCCCGTGTGAACGCAGCCTAAGGCAAGTTGTGAGTTTGCGAAAAGGCAAGTGGGAGACTCCCAAAATGTATGGAGGAAGGGGCTCCGGTCTGAGGAGACTAAAATTTAACTTTTCGGCCATCAAAGAAAATTCTATGTCTGGAGCAAACCCAACCCATCACATAACCCAAAGAACACTATCCCCACAGTGAGACCTGGTGGTGGCAGCATCATGCTGGGGGGACTAGGAAACTGGTCAGAGTGGAGGGAAAGATGGATGGTGCTAAATGCAGGGATATTCTTGAGCAGAACCTGTCCCACTCTGTGTGTGACCTGAGGCTCGGACGGAGGTTCACCATCCAGCAGGACAATGACCCCAAACACACGGCTAAAGCAACACTTGGGTAGTTTAAGGGGAAACCTGTAAATGTGTTGGAATGGCCGAGACACAGCCCAGATCTCAATCCAATAGAACATCTGTGGTCAGACGTAAAGATTGCTGTTCACAAGCGCAAACATCCGACCTAAAGGAGCTGGAGCAGTTCTGCAAGGAGGAATGGGCAAAAATCCCAGAGGTCAGATGTGGCAACTGCTCATAGAGACTTATCCACAGTGACTTGGAGCTGTGATTGCCGCAAAGGTGGCTCTACAAAGTACTGACTTTAGGGGGTGAATAGTTCTGCACATTGACCTTTTCTGTTATTTTGTCCTATTTGTTGTTTGCTTCACAATAAAATAAAAATCTTCAAAGTTGTCGGCATGTTCTGTAAATTACATGATGCAAATCCTCAAACAATCCATGTTAATTCCAGGTTGTGAGGCACCAAAATACCCAAAAAGTCAAGGGGGTGAATACTTTTGCAAGGCACTGTATATCCTCCCTACTGGCTGGGAAGGTGTTATAGGAACATTTGGCCACAGTAAAAAAAAGATAAATGGCAATAAAAATGCCAGGAAAAAGTGTGTGTGAATGCAGCAGTAGGGCACACTTCAAATACTACAATTACAGATAAAAATAAGAGTAAGGACTCATGCACACGACCGTAGTTATGGTCTGCATCCGAGCCGCATTTTTTGCGGCTCGGATGCGGACCCATTCACTTCAATGGGGCCGCAAAAGATGCAGACAGCACTCAGTGTTCTGTCCGCATCCGTTGCTCTGTTCCGTGGCCCCGCAAAAAAAATATAGCATGTCCTTATCTTGTCCGTTTTGTAGACAAGAATAGGAATTTCTACAATGGGCCGCCCGTTCCGTTCCGCAAATTGCTGAAGGCACACAGGCGGCTTCTGTTTTTTTGCAGATCCGAGGTTTGCGGACCGCAAAAAACGGCACATTTGTGTGCATGAGGCCTTAAATTAAATATAAATCTTGTCCATACGCCCTATATTTACCCTATAGTATGAGCGGCTCCCATAGTGGTGACTGCAGCTGCCCTTGTATCACTTGGAACTGAAAACAATTTTAACAGTAGAAATTAAAGGGGTATTCTCATCTTGCTACTTCATCCTCACCTGCTGCCAGCTAGCTGTTCACTTTTCGGTTTTTCTGCTGCTAAGGCTGGGCGGGCTTAGGCAGCTAGAGTGAAGGCCGGCCACGCCTCCTTATGACATCACACTGAGAGCTGAGTCCTGCGTGCTAGTTCATGTGAAGAGTATGACTCATCAGTCTGGCAGCCTGCAGTGTCTGTGAGGGGAATGGTCACTCAGAGAGCCATGTGAAGTGAGCTCAGCGTACAGTAACACGTGGCTGTCATGCAGTTTTACACATAAAATATCATTCTGATCTTTTACAAACCCATTCTGTGCATCAAAAACTATAATTCCATATTATACATTAGCTCAAAAGCTTGACCAACCCCCATCCCCCAGCACTGATGCAGATTTGTTTCCATTACAGCTGTACTCCAGTTGTGTATAAACCTTACACTATGTATCTTTATAGATGCATATACAGCTCAGCTGCATGTGTCGTCTCCAGTCCCCTAACATCACTTTGGCTGAATAGCTTCCTATACAGCCCAACTACATCTTTATTCTACTCCCCCGCTAGCACTGGGTCTGAAAAGCTTCATATACAGCTCTGCTACATTTGTCTGTTTATCTCTTCAACCAGCACTGTGTCAGAACCACCGCATATACAGCACTGCTACATCTGTTTCTCTCTTTCACCAGCATTGATGCTGACCTGCCACATATACAGCTCTGCTACATCTGTTTTTCTCTTCAACCAGCACTGTGTCAGAACAGCCGCATATTCAGCTCTGCTACATCTGTTTCTCTCTTTCACCAGCATTGATGCTGACCTGCCACATATACAGCTCTGCTACATCTGTTTCTCTCTTTCACCAGCATTGACATCTGTCTATTCCCTTCCCCACTCGAACTATGGCTGAACAGCAGCATATTCAGCTCTGCTACATCCATCAGCCCCCCAAGTGCCTCCATCTGCCCCCAAGTGCCTCCATCTGCCCCAAGTGCCTCCATCTGTCCCCATCAAGTGCCTCCATCTGCCCCATCAAGTGCCTCCATCTGCCCCATCAAGTGCCTTCATCTGCCCCATCAAATGCCTCCATCCGCCCCCATCAAGTGCCTCCATCAAGTGCCCCCATCTGCCCCATCAAGAGCCTCCATCAAGTGCCCCCATCAAGTGCCTCCATCAAGTGCCCCCATCAAGTGCCCCCATCAAGTGCCTCCTTCTGCCCCATCAAGTGCCTCCATCAAGTGCCCCCATCAAGTGCCCCCATCAAGTGCCCCCATCAAGTGCCTCCATCAAGTGCCCCCATCAAGTGCCTCCATCTGCCCCCATCAAGTGCCTCCATCTGCCCCATCAAGTGCCCCCATCAAGTGCCCCCATTAGGTGCCACCATCAAGTGCCCCCAAGTGCCCCATCAAGTGCCTCCATCTGCCCCCATTAAGTGCCTCCATCAAGTGCCCCCATCAAGTGCCTCCATCAAGTGCCCCCATGAAGTGCCTCCATCAAGTGACCCCATGAAGTGCCTTCATCAAGTGCCCCATCAAGTGCCCCCATCAAGTGTCTCCATCAAGTGCCCCCATCAAGTGCCTCCATCAAGTGCCTCCATCAAGGGCCCCCATTAAGTGCCTCCATCAAGTGCCCCATCAAGTGCCCCCATCAAGTGCCTCCATCAAGTGTCCCCATCAAGTGTCTCCATCAAGTGCCTCCATCAAGTGCCCCCATCAAGTGCCTCCATCAAGTGCCCCCATCAAGTGCCCCCATCAGGTGCCTCCATCAAGTGCCCCCATCAAGTGCCTCCATCTGCCCCCATTAAGTGCCTCCATCAAGTGCCCCCATCAAGTGCCTCCATCAAGTGCCCCCATCAAGTGCCTCCATCAAGTGCCCCATCAAGTGCCCCCATCAAGTGCCCCCATCAAGTGCCTCCATCAAGTGCCCCCATCAAGTGCCTCCATCAAGTGCCTCCATCAAGTGCCCCCATCAGCTCTGCTACATCCATCAGCCCCCCAAGTGCCTCCATCTGCCCCCAAGTGCCTCCATCTGCCCCATCAAGTGCCTCCATCTGCCCCATCAAGTGCCTTCATCTGCCCCATCAAATGCCTCCATCCGCCCCCATCAAGTGCCTCCATCAAGTGCCCCCATCTGCCCCATCAAGAGCCCCCATCAAGTGCCCCCATCAAGTGCCTCCATCAAGTGCCCCCATCAAGTGCCCCCATCAAGTGCCTCCTTCTGCCCCATCAAGTGCCTCCATCAAGTGCCCCCATCAAGTGCCCCCATCAAGTGCCCCCATCAAGTGCCTCCATCAAGTGCCCCCATCAAGTGCCTCCATCAAGTGCCCCCATCAAGTGCCCCCATCAAGTGCCTCCATCTGCCCCCATCAAGTGCCTCCATCTGCCCCATCAAGTGCCTCCATCTGCCCCCATCAAGTGCCCCCATCAAGTGCCCCCATTAGGTGCCACCATCAAGTGCCCCCAAGTGCCCCATCAAGTGCCTCCATCTGCCCCCATTAAGTGCCTCCATCAAGTGCCCCCATCAAGTGCCTCCATCAAGTGCCCCCATGAAGTGCCTCCATCAAGTGACCCCATGAAGTGCCTTCATCAAGTGCCCCATCAAGTGCCCCCATCAAGTGTCTCCATCAAGTGCCCCCATCAAGTGCCTCCATCAAGTGCCTCCATCAAGGGCCCCCATTAAGTGCCTCCATCAAGTGCCCCATCAAGTGCCCCCATCAAGTGCCTCCATCAAGTGTCCCCATCAAGTGTCTCCATCAAGTGCCTCCATCAAGTGCCCCCATCAAGTGCCTCCATCAAGTGCCCCCATCAAGTGCCCCCATCAGGTGCCTCCATCAAGTGCCCCCATCAAGTGCCTCCATCTGCCCCCATTAAGTGCCTCCATCAAGTGCCCCCATCAAGTGCCTCCATCAAGTGCCCCCATCAAGTGCCTCCATCAAGTGCCCCATCAAGTGCCCCCATCAAGTGCCTCCATCAAGTGCCCCCATCAAGTGCCTCCATCAAGTGCCCCCATCAAGTGCCTCCATCAAGTGCCTCCATCAAGTGCCCCCATCAAGTGCCTCCATCTGCCCCCATCAAGTGCCTCCATCAAGTGCCTCCATCAAGTGCCTCCATCAAGTGCCCCCATCAAGTGCCTCCATCAAGTGCCTCCATCAAGTGCCTCAATCAAGTGCCCCCATCAAGTGCCTCCATCTGCCCCCATCAAGTGCCCCCATCAAGTACCTCCATCTGACCCCATCAAGTGCCTCCATCAAGTGCCCCCATCAAGTGCTTCCATCTGCCCCCAATCGCATATATAACAAATACTCACCCCGCTGTCTCTCCCACGCCGTCCGCAATCGTCTCTTCCTTCCATGAAGTGATTGGGAGGCCGCGCATGTGCAGATCTATATTCCCTTGCGCTGCATTGGAGCCGCGCATGTGCGGCTCTATTTTCAACGCGGCTCAAAGGAAAATAGATCTGCGCATGCGACGTGCGCGATCTCAAGGAGAATAGAGGCCGGCACTAGATCACCAGGGAATAATGTGCGCAAGTGTGGCCCATGGATGCGGCCCGCGAGCGGTGGCCGTATCCATGGGCAGCGCTGATCGACAACAAATTAGAATTTTTCAATTATAAGAATAGTAGTTTTTTTATAAATATATATATTTAGTAAAAAGTTTGTTGGGGGACATTTTATAGAATAAACTATGATTAATCAAATGAGAATACCCCTTTAATTTATGAAGTTATTACCCGAAGTATCACGAGACTTCGGAAACTAATAACTTCGGCTCATCGGAGCCAATACATTCTAATACTGTAAGGAGCGCTTGCTCCATACTGTATTGAAATAAAGTTTTATGCGAATTGACTTTGGATATTTCATCCAAAGTCGATTCGCTGATCCCTAGCTGCCATGAAATACTACATAAAAAAAAAAAAGCAGATTTTTACTTTTCTATCTCTGGGACTTGTTTGCCTTTTTGCGGGTAGCTGCAGCTCATGAAGCGCCTGTATCACACAAGATGCACTGCAATTAACCCCTGGTGTATAGCAAATAGTCCCTGGTGTATAGAAATATATATGTATGTACCGCCCTCCCCAACCTTCCATCTCCACTATCTGGAGAGCTATAACTATATACTTCTATTATATAGATCAACTTAGATGTTTGGATGAATGAACGAGAGGTAGGACCACCACCTGCTTTAGGCCTAATGCACACAAACCTATTTTTTAAATTCTGTGTCCCTTCCGTTCTTTTTTACGGACCGCATATGGAACCATTCATTTCATTGGGTCTGCAAAAAAAAACGGAAGGTACTCTGTGTGCATTCTGTTTCTGTAAGTCCATATTTCCGTTCTGCCCAAAAAATAGAACATGTCCTATAATTGTCCGTATTACGGACAAGGATAGGACTGTTCTATTAGGTGCCAGCTCTTCCGTTCCGCAAAATACGGAATGCACGCGGATGTCATCTGTATTTTTCGCAGGTCTGTTTTTTGCAGACCGCAAAATACATACGGTCGTGTCCATGAGATCTCTACTGGGCGTGTCAGTCCACCACTAAATGGACCTGAAGGGGGCGCCACCTGAGAGGAAAATGTAATGTATATAAAACAACAAACAACATTTTATTCCATGCGTATTCCTAGAATGCTTTATTTAGGATGCTCTACGAGATCACACAGTAATACATCTAAAAGGGTTTCCTGGGACTTTCCTTAGGTCTCCTGGCGCCCCAACCGGTCTACTGTTTGGATGTAGCGGTGTCCACTGTGCATCATTCCTGAAGAGCTGACTGGTGGGGGCGTCGCATCCGATCTGATGTTAGGACATCGACAGAAAACTCCCAGGAAACCAGTTTAAGTTCCATGTATCTGTAAGTATGTACAACTTCTCCTGCTGAAACCAAAAATGTTAAAAAGCTATGGTTGTCTGAATGCAGGAAGGCAAAAAAAAGGCATAAACTCTGCGGCGTGCTGTATTCTTGTGCAGATTTCCTCCGTTATCGGGTGAACATGGAGGAGAACACATGCAGTTCTGTGTGGTTTTTCCCAGCAGTCTGCATAACAATAGTGAAAGTAAAGGTAGAGGGTTCAGAAGATCATGGCCACCTCACGCGTTGTCCTCCTTCTCCATTCAGGTATGTTTTATATTTTATCTTGTTCGCAGAGAGGAGATCATGGAGAATAGAACAGTATCACAGAGCTCAGCGTGACGCCAGAAATACACGTCTGCAGCGCGGATGGTGACATGTAATATACTGTACAGTGTGTCCCAGCCGGGATCCTGGCTTCTCCAGCTCCTTGTATGATGTCTCTCACTGCATTAACCCCATGTGTACGGTAACTCGCTTTGCTGTGACACAACCAGTGAACTGGAGGGATTTCTGTTTTTGCAGGGAAAAAAAAAATAACTAATTTTTTCTAATCTCATATAATGCATTTAACTCCTTGAGGACGAGCGGCATAACAGTTCAGGACAGGCAGGAATCCTCCGCACGATGTAGGTCCCATCTGTGTGAGGCTTAGGTCTGGAGCAGGACAAGGGCTGCTAGTTACAGATAAACCACCGAGATCTAATATTTAACCCCTTCCCCCAGCACTAAAAGGGAAGAGTCAAACGGGAGATTCCACGTGTATCATGGTCAGGGGATTGTTTTGGACGTCGGTCTTAGTAAAGTCCCATACATGGCTGGCGGAGGATCCGTTGAAGTTATGAAGAAGTGGAGGCCTCTCCATACCTTCAGCGTATCCAGCGCCAGTTCTAAATGTAAGACGGCTTCCAAGTTGTCTTATATTTAGACCATTTTCTACGCATAAAGCCTCATTCACACATCGGTGTCCGCGCTGAAATCCGTGAGCAGGTGGTCAGTGATGCCTCCGTGTTGGGTCCGTGTGTCCGTTTTTTGCTGTCCGTGTGGCATCCGTGTTTCACTGACACTGAAGAGCTGAAAAACAATTTTCAAAGCATCTCTTCTTAATGATCCATGAAACACGGATGCAACACGGATGGCATCCGTGTTGCATCTGTGGTTTTCACGGACTCATGGGCGTGAGGGATCCGGAAACACGGACCAAGATAGGACATGCATCCGTGCTGAAAACACGGACCCACGGACCGTGCTAAAACACTGATGTGTGAATATGAACGAGGACGTGTCCGGAAACGCTTGCTGGAATGCCGGCATTAATTTACATTGAAATGTATTAGGGCCAGATCCGGCATTGAAAATTGCCACATTGACGAATCCGTTCTTCCAGTCTGCGCATGCGCAGACCTTTAAAAATGTGAAAATAGTAAATACCGGATCCGTTTTTCCAGATGACACCGGAGAGACTGATCTGGTATTTCAATACATTTGTCAAAAGTATCCGGATGCAAATGTAATCAGTGTTCAAACATTTTTCCGGATCCGGCAGGCCGTTCCGGCAACGCAAGTGAAAGTACCCTAAGTATAATGTACACGAGGGGCCCAGGCAATGGAGGGGATTTTTTAGAATTCGGATAACCCCTTTAAAGGGAACATGTCACCGGGATTTTGTGTATAGAGCTGAGGACATCAGTTACTAGATGGCCGCTAGCACATCCGCAATACCCAGTCCTCATAGCTCTGTGTGCTTTTATTGTGTAAAAAAACCGATTTGATACATATGCAAATTAACCTGAGATGAGTCCTGTACGTGAGATGAGTCCAGCGTGAAGGAGCCCAGCACCGCCCCGCATCCTCAGAATCTCCTCCTTGCTCCCCGACGTCAGAACGCTAGAACGCTGTAATCTCGCGATGTGCATGCGCTAGCTCGCACATCGCGAGATTACGGCTGATGTCGGGGAGCAAGGAGGAGATTCTGAGGATGCGGGGCGGTGCTGGGCTCCTTCACGCTGGGCTCATCTCCGGGACAGGACTCATCTCAGGTTAATTTGCATATGTATCAAATCGGGTTTTTTACACAATAAAAGCACACAGAGCTATGGGGACTGGATATTGTGGATGTGCTAGCGGCCATCTAGCAACCCATGTCCTCAGCTCTAGACACAAAATGTAGTGAAGTGAACCGAGAGTGAATGGACATTTCAGGAGGCAGGGGGAAGAGAAGTTGCTGATAAGTGGCAGATGTTTTCTCTAATAAGATATATTAGAATGTTTCTTATATTCACTTGTGCTATTGATTTATGCAAAATTGGAACAGCAAATAAATAGCAGCGAAAATTCCACACAAAAAAATTTACAAAATTCTCTGATCACACCCTGACCACTGACTGTAATATGTGTTTTTTTGTGGGCTCCTATACTATGGTTAAAATTAGTTGTATGGAAACCTATGGTGACTAAACTCTCTTTCTGATATTGGATGTTGGACCTGCAATTGGCAAAAAAATTGTCAGCTTTCTGACAACTGTCACCCATATCACAGTTGTCAGAAAGAAACCTAACAGGCATTTTGGCTTTAGGCCTCTTTCACACTACCGTTTTTTTTTTTCCGTTTTGCGGTCCGTTTTTTGCGTTCCGTATACGGAACCATTCATTTCAATGGGTCCGCAAAAAAACGGAATGTGTTCCGTATGCATTCCGTTTACGTATTTCCGTTTTTCCGTTCCGTGGAAAGATAGAACATGTCCTATGTTTGTCCGCAAATCACGGTCCGTGGCTCCATGCAAGTCAATGGGTCCGCAAAAAAAACGGATTACATACGGAAATGCATCCGTATGTCTTCCGTTTCCGTTCCGTTTTTTCTGAACCATCTATTGAAAATGTTATGGCCAGCCCAATTTTTCCAATGTAATTACTGTATACTGTATATGCCATACGGAAAAACGGAACGGAACAACGGAAACGGAAACACAACGGAACAAAAAAACGGAACAACGGATCCGTTAAAAACGGAACGCAAAACACTGAAATGGACATACTGTAGTGTGAAAGAGGCCTTAATCTGAGCCCTTCTCAGGTAAACTGAATTGAATTGAGCCAAAAATCACTTAGTGAATGATAGACCAATTAAGATGAACACTC
Organism: Bufo bufo; assembly: GCF_905171765.1. Classification (NCBI taxonomy): domain Eukaryota; kingdom Metazoa; phylum Chordata; class Amphibia; order Anura; family Bufonidae; genus Bufo; species Bufo bufo. Next base: position 14,387,941 of record NC_053395.1, read on the forward strand.
GGACGCTAATGTCGCTCTTATTATCGTGTATGGATTGAAGGGGAGAGGAGTACTGCAAAAAGAGAAACTGCAGACGTGCAAACCTATCCTAGGTGCCAGCAAATCACACAGGGACAAGACGGCACTGATTATATCTAGGCGGATTATTATAAATATCTTCATGAAATCGTCTGACAATACGTCCTCTTTCATTGTCTACAGTTGCAGCTTTGAGGTTCTTTGTCCCGAACACTCATAAAGCATTTCTGGGGGGAAATGTGCAGATCCCGTGCTCGTTCACCGTGGATAAACCTCCAGTCGACCGCACGCTGCTTGTGATAACTTGGTACTTTCAAGGAAAACAAGTCTTAAGAGTCGATGACAAATCAGAGACAACAACGAATCCAAGATTGTCCTATGTGGACAGAGCCTGGGACGGGGGCGCCGATCTGTTAATTTCAAACCTAGCGCTATCTGATGGCGGCCTTTACAAATGCTCTGTCCTATACGGCTCACAGAGGAAGGAGGGGGAAGTCCGGCTGGACATTCAAGGTAAGAAAAAACACCTCATAATAAAATGTTGGGCGCGAATATTCGAATTGTGAATATTAATCACGATTATCGGCACTTCGAGAATTCGCGAATATTTAGAATATAGTGCTATATATTCGGAATTTCAAATATTCCAGATTTTTTTTTCATCAGTAACCTCCCTGCTTCTTGCTTGTGGGCCAATGAGAAGGCTGCAATGTCTTTGTCTGAGCTTAGCAACATCCCTAGCAACCAATAGGAAAGCTGCCTCCCCCTTACTATATAAGAACCTCCCCAGCAGCTCTTGTCTGCAGTATTTTGCAGATCTGAGAGCAGTGTTATTGCTGTGCTCTCTGCTTTCCTGTGTCATTACATTAGACAGTTAGTTAGTTAGTTAGTTAGTTAGTTAGTTAGTTAGTGGGAGATAGTCAGTGTAGGTTAGATAGTGATATAGTGGAGCTGATAGGTTCCAGTGCAGGGTGTTAGGTAGTGTGATAGGGATTACTGTTTCTCTGCTGTCCATACATACATGCTACAGACATAGTGCTGGGATGTCACAACAATACTTAGTGCACCAATCAGTAATATCTACTCAGACCTGTTAAAATGTGAAGTTGCCCGTATTGCGCCAAAATATTCGCATCATTAGTGCCGATTTCTTTCGCAATCGCGAATATATTGGAGCACTCTATCTGCATATAAAGCTATTCTAATGTTCTGCCGTGTCAACCATTTTCTCCAGTCTCAGGAAACTTCTAATAGCTTAAAAAATGTAGCATAAGTGACCCACGCCTGACGCAAATATTGCATTGCCGATTTTCGCAATCAAGAAAATAATAGCGAATTCACGAATTTGCGAATATATGATGAATATTCTACAGATTATTCACGAAATATCGCGAATTTGAATATGTCCCCTGCCGCTCATCACTACTCATCATACCTATTTCCAAAGGGATGTCCACCAAGGACAGTCCCTAGACAGCGAGATGATATTGAGGCAGCAGCTGTTTGAACCTCATTGATCAGCTTTTAGGAGATACATGGCTGTGTCCCTGTTTGCCATTGTTTTACAAGCGGCTGACCCCTCTCTATATGCCACAAGACGGCCTGGAAACACTTTTATGATCTGAGTTGGTTATTGTTTATTAATCTCTCGTTAAACAAAGTTCTCTCCATATGCTCAAAAAGAAATATGGACGTCATGGAGGAGGTCCATCCTCTATGAGCTAGCATGGAGTGTCGATCTGAAAACAAGCCTTCCGCTGTCCATTGGTGGATATGTTACATGGATGTCACTAATTTGAATGGCTGCCATGTAATCTCTGACGCTGAAATGTCTGACCTGATCACAGAAGGTAAAAGAAACCAGACCAGACAGACCTGCAGATCGTCACAAAGGTGTTGTTCATTATTTTCTGTAAACACCAATGTTTTACTGTTCCCAAAAAGAGGTCGCCATCAGTACGATTTCCAGAATGTCTTTGTATGTTTGAGATGACATCTTAGAAGAAATGCCTTTACTTCTTACAGTTGTATCAATAGTTTTCTTTGGTGGAGCTTCAAGCTCCAAGTCCCACACCCTATGCTAGTTGCATTAGGCAACTTTTATGTCCAGTAATTTTTTTATGACAACCAACAAACATAATGTATAATATATTTCCTGTGTTTCCTTTGATTCAGCTCCTCCGCAGGTGACAATCACGGGTAAAACAGTTGTACTGAATGATAAGAGCGTCATGCGCTGCTCCGTCACTGGATTCTACCCGGTGGACCTTGGTATTAAATGGTTCAGGGGCTCGGAGATGCTGAGGGATGTCACTACAGATGAGCCCTGGAGGAACCCAGACAGGACGTACAATGTGAACAGCTCGGTGACAATCATCCCCACCGACGAGGACAGAAAGCTGAACTTCTCATGTACAGTCCAACATGAATCTCTTCAGCAACCTCTCCAAGAAACGTTCCAACTTTTATATGGAGGTAACTAAGTATAATGAGAATGCTGCACTGGAGTTCAGACTTAACAAAAGGATTGTACCACTAATACAAATGTATCCAGCCCAACTGATATTGCTGTTATTTTACTTTTCCCAAATAACATCACTTATCAATACTGCCTTTTTCAAACATTATTAGCCTACCGTTGCACCCCGTGGCAGATCTGTTTGGATATTCAGTTGCTGTAGGTTCTGCATTAGAGCCTTGAAATGTAGGACATAGGAGGCCCCACTGGTAAGAACAAGGGGTCATGGAAAGTTTCACATGATCTGCTGATGTCAGAACACATCTCACTGCCCTGAAGCATGATGGGACAGCAGTCACATGAAAAACCAGAAAATAGGATTAAAGCATGGGGGGTAAGAGGAAACTGCAAATGAGGTAAATCTGAAGGAATGGGAGCTAGAGTAATTGATGGAAATAGCTTATGGCACAACCCCTTTAGTTTCCTATTTGCAGTTACTAAGGAACCTGCAAACCTTTTCTTTTTAGAATACATTAAATAAATCCAGGTTTACTCAATTGAAATTAACTGTTAAAATGATTGACAGAATACTACTGATAACATGTGATACTCTAAATTTGCTAATACGTAATTTTAATTTTGAGGATCAAAGGAAAAATAAGAAACAGAAAAATAAATATGAAAGGGGGATTGGTCAGATTGGATGGCATAGTCTATCCATGAGACCACGGTTGTTGAAATTTATCATATTTATCTTGGGATTTGCATGAGATTGAAGATGATGTTTCATCAATCACGTGCCAAGAGACTTTATTATTCTTAGCATCCAGATATATGACCGGTTGTTTCCAGGTATTCCCTTTCACCTGCTTGGTAGTGAACTATACTTGGAAGGCCAGTAGTGGACTTTCCAATGTGAACTTCACATGGGCATCGACACCAGAGATATCTCTAATCATTTCATATACTCCAAAGGTACTGAACTCCAGAGCATGAAAAAAGTCACCAAGAGTGGAGCAGCCTCTAGAGTATACCCATTCCTTGCTAACGAACATTAAGTTTGTGGTTAAAGTTTAGTGTAATTAGTAAAAATGAAAACCTGACAGTCCTCTTAGGGTACTCTCACACTAGCATTATTCTTTTCAGGTATTCAAATCCGGTAAAGGGTCTCAATACCGGAAAAGAACTCATCAGTTTTGTCCCAATGCATTCTGAATGGAAAGCAATGCGTTCAGTATGCATCAGGATGTCTTCCGTTCCGTCCCTTGTACGGTATTTAACCGGACAAAATCCCGGAACACTACCGCACTTGCCGGATCCGGCATTAATTTTTATTGAAATGTATTAATGCCGGATTCGGTACCAAGTGTTCCCTAAATTGCTGCATTGCCGGATCCGGTTTTCCGGTCTGCGCATGCGCAGTTCTTTATAGCTGTCAAAAAAATTAAATACCGGATCAAAAATATATCCGTTTGCATATGGATTTCCAGATCCGGAACTGCCTGCCGGATTCTTGTAACGCTAGTGTGAAAGTACCCTTATAGCCAGTGTACAATTTGCATCTGAAATTGGTTCCTTTGATCTTTGAAAAATTAAAATACCAGATATGGCATTCCGTTTGAAACCAGATGATACTGGGTGAGATGAATCTGGTATTTCACCAGATACGTCTAAACGATCCAGCAAACAATTATATCCGTTTGTATACGGTTTGCCGATTCCGGCAACGTAACTGCCGGATTCTAACAACGCTAGTGTGAAAGTAGCCTTAGACCGGCAGCACCTTAGTGAAGCCTTTACCTTCAGACTCCAGCAGTCCTCTCCATCCTCCTGAATCAAAGAACAGGAAGTTGCTGTAATTGTCTGCCATGTTGCAGACATAGTAAAGGTTCCGCCTGGTCTCTGGTCACTGTTTCTACAATCTTTCTATCTCATATAACATTCACCACTTCTTTGACTCTGTCTGTTGGCAACTGGAATCTGTGCTGAGGCTGCTGTAATCACAGGTATTATTGACTACCTATAATGGTGTGTATAGGTATGTAGCTTTCTCAACAGGTCTGGACTGTTTCTACAGAAATTATGAGGTACATAACCTATAGTGACAACTATGCACAACACAATGGAATAGGCCTGAAAATTATATCTTCTACAAACCTGAAGTCCTCATAAAATAATAGCTATGATATTAAGAAATAACCTCAATTTTACTTCATTTTTAGCTATCCCAACTGTGCACATCCTTCCTCATGCTTTCAAAAAGAATGTAGAACAGCCATTGGTCTGTCACGTCTCTGGGTTTTACCCAGAATCCATTGTGGTGAATTGGTTCTTGAACGGGACATCTGTGGATAAAACCGAAACAAGGAGAATTAACAGCTCAGCCCTGGAAGCTGTCCTCCAATTCATGCCAACAGAGGAGAACTGGGGTACGGAGGTCTCCTGTGTGGTGGAACATGAAACCCTACTACGTCCGGAAGCTAAGAGCCTGATCATACTGGGGAAAGGTGGGTGAAAATGTGACAATAATGAGCCTAGAAACCACTGATGACACTGGATTATAACAACGAGCAGGAGCCAAAGTCAACAAGTCGAATTCAATTCCTGACTTACGACTCCTGTTGGAGAACATCAAGTAATTCTAGCAATTTATGAGCATGAATTTACAGCACTCGATACACGAGCATGATAAGAACTGCAAGATTACAAGTCTTGCCGAACCATTTCTATAACATTTTATCATATATTATGATCTTTTCTTGTTTTGTGTCTTTTGTTTCAGATCTGAAGGCACATTACAAACTTCTCGTTGTAGCGGTCGCTATATTACTGTCTGCTGGATTAGGAGCTGGGACCATTTTCTTTTATGTGTATAGATACAGACAGAAACGTAAGTCATTGATATTATTATATCAGAATTCAGAATATAAATATAGGTTTAGAATCACACACATCATACCCCCTGATATAAAACATTGGAATGTTATAACAGGTTTACCGGATGAATGTAGGATCCACTCTCATCAATCTCTGTTAGTACCTTGTCTCACCCCTTCAACTGATCATAGTGTTTTTATGACGGGTAATTTGTTATTGCTATAGTTTACTACCAAAATTGCTTCATTTGCAACTCCAAATCCGACAACTGGTATACCTCCCTGGATCAACGTCCCGTCTCCACAAATCTAGTACAAATAACCTGTGATATTAAATTTTTAAAGAAAGACCTGTACAATGAATGAACCATCACCACTTGTGGCGGAGAGATCGATAGTCTCACTGCTCTTACAGTAAAGAATCCTTGTTTATGATGACAGGGAAACCTTCTTTCCTTTAGACGTAGAAGATGCCCTCTCATCATAGTCAGTGGTTTAGGTAAAAAAAGATTAGAGGGATCTCTACACTGCCCACATACTGTGTTTCACATTGTAAAGAGATTGCCCCTAAGCCATCTTTTCCCAAATGAAATAACCCCAAATCGGATAACCTATCTTGTACTGCAGTCCACCCATTCCTATAATTCCCGTGGTCACCCTCCTCTTTTAATGCACATTATTTATTCTCCTTGGTAGCAGCTATCTGACACTGGCTGCTGAAGTTAGGATTACTGTCCACCAACATCCACAAGTCTTACACAGATTTTCCCAAAGTTCCACTATTACATACATAACTATACCTTTTGTTTCCTTGACCAAAGAACAAAACTTAAAATTTTTCCAAAATGAACTTCATTTGCCATCTCTCCAAAGGGTTCTCCACATTAACCGTTCTGTATAGTGTAAGTATAAATTATGGTTTTGCTCGTTCCAGGCCATCCAAAGCTAAGGAACATCACACAGGTGACAGACGGCAGCTTCACTTTGAATGTGGACCATTTTTACCCCAAAGAAATCTCAGTCACCTGGGAAATCTTTCAACCTTCTTCAAGTAAAAACCCACAGAACCTGGAATCTACAAACGTCATGCAAGAAAACCCAGATGGCACTTTTAATGTGACCAGCACCACTGAAAGCCTCAGAGACAAAGTCAACGCAGGAGAGGAGTATACCCTGCGTGCTACGGTGACTCACCGGAAACTGAAGCATCCGTCCTACAAAGAATGGACGCCTCATCAGAACAAAGACAACACATGTAAGGACGGCATTCTGCTGTATAATATTACTGCATCGTATAACCACACATATACATGATGATATTTTTCTACATCTAACACAAAGATTTTCTATTTTCCGTTATGTCCAAAATGTTTTCATTCTGCAAATGAGCAAAACAAGCTAAGGTTAGGGACATTTATCAATCCTTGTATGCCAGACAACTGGTGTCAAAAAGGTGAATTTTTTTGGGCAGTTTGCGTCCTGCTTTGTGCTCAGTTTGTGTATAGCCACATTTATTATGATCTAGGCCTGGAAACTGGCGTAGGTTATACCTGAAATCTTCATCGGCTCCCTTGCTGACTTAGATTTCAGTTCTGCGACATGGACCTTCAGAGATGCACTACAATTATTAAGAGGAGTGCACCTTTCATGCAAGGGGGGCAGAGATAACAAGGGCATGTAAAATGCCAGTCCTAATAATTGTCCCCCAGAGTTTTTACCAAGTAGCGTAAATGTGACCGGGCACAGAGAAAAGGAAGAAATCCCTAAAAATGGGTCAAATAAATATTTCCCGTACACAAGAGAAAACGGGTGATATCTGGGGTTCCTGCTCAGTAGTGTTGAGCGAAGCAAACCATTCGAAGTGGAATTTGGTCCAAAGTTTATGAAAACTTCGATTCGCAACAAATCTGAATTTCCTTGCACTTCGTGGTAGCAAATCAGTTTTTCCTAAAATGGCGGCTGCAAAGTGAAAGTAAGAAGCCCAGGAACGCAAGATCACCCATAATGCCATGCAGCCAGCCAATCTGCAGAAAGCCATCACCTGTGATGTCACAGCCCTATAAAGCCCTTATCCCACGCGGTCTCTGCCATTGTCCTGTGAGCTGAGCATAGGGAGAGACGTGGCAAGTTTTCATACGCTAGGGACATTGTTGCTGAAAAAAAATGTATAGAAAAATATTGGAGAAGGGAGAGTGCAGGGACAGTGCAGGGAGAGGATAGGAAGACTGCAGGGACAGTGCAGGGAGACTTATGCTGTGTCAGTTTTATTTACTCCTTCCTACTTACTCCTCCATCCAGTCTGCACCCCTTAAGGGGGCCGAATTTTAATGATGACCATCCTCATCTTTTGCTGGCTTTAAGTCTTCCAAATCATCCTTCAAAGTTTCTGTGTCCTAAAAAAAGTCAACAAAATGCAGAGAAAGGAGGAGCTGGATGTTCCCGATTACATATTCTCAGTGATATTAGATGATGTGGAAAAGGAGGAAAGGCAGATGGCAGAAGAAGGGCTCCCACCTGTAGGGTATGCCAGAGCTGATTAATATTCTGTGTTTACTGTAAAATAACCTGAAGGAGATTGCAGGCAAGAACAGCAATAATATGCATATTGTGCCCCCATCTAACCAGCCAAACCGCATACCAGCAACAGCCCCTTTTTAAAGGTTTTGCGCGGCTATTAACAAAGAAGGACTATACAGTGCGGTCTTCATTATTAAATGAAAAGCAGCTGCTCCGTGTGGCCGCACCCTAAGGCAGAGTGGCCTGGGTATTCCTGATTTATAGTGATTCGTGACAAATTCATTGTTAACTAATCAAATTTCTTGGCTAAATTCTGCGAAGTTGCCAAATTGAATTTTTCAAAACTTTGCTCCTCTCTACTACTCAGCTTCCATATCACTCACAGCTCCATCACATTCTAGGGAAGACTTCCTAGATAAATTTTACGCATACGACCACACGGTCAGGTTTCCTGATTCAGTTTTGGAAGCCAACCAGAAGTAAATTAAAAAAAGGTTACAAGCTGTATCTGACCTATACTTTCCCTGTTTTTATTATACACTTTTGATTTAGGCTGCAGAAACAGGCTGTGGACATACCCTAATGCTTCAAATTAATCTAGAAAGTCTTGCATCTGCGCCTACCATAAGAGGGAGCTGAGCGCATATTCTTATATAATGAATTCAATAATTAGTTGGCAATAAGCTCTCATTCCACCTAATGGCAGAGGCTGCCAATAACCAGTTTTCCAGTTACTTTTTGACATCTATGTCTATCCAGGGAATTTGGATTTCTAGCATAGACATTGAGCTCCGACCGTTATAAGAATATATCAAGACGTTGTGAAGTACACAATTTTTGACCATTCGGAAAGGTCCGTATTTATAGATCCTGGTGTCCTAGGCAATGGGATTGATTTAGAGAATAAAAAACACAATGCCCAATAATAATACATATCAAAACAAAGTTTTTTATCCAATGAATCAAAAACACGTGGTTAGAAGACTTTGATGGGGCAAAAACATCAAAAAATTATAAAAGTAACCATAATTGCTGTACCAAGTAACTAGTCCTCTGAACACATGACCCCCATATTTTAACCCCTTCAGGACCCTACCATTTTTCACTTTAAGGACCAGGCCGTTTTTTGGAAATTTGACTTTGGAATGTTTTTACTTATCCAAGCCATTCTGATACTGTTTTCTCGTGACACTTTGTACTTCATGACAGTGGAAAATTTAAGTCAATATTTGTAATTTTTATTTAAAAAAAATAATAATAAATTTACAAAGAAATTGGAAAAATTAGCAACTTTCCAATTTTCAATTTCTCTGCTTTTAAAACAGATAGTGATACCTCATATAATAGTTATTACTTTACATTTCCCATATGTCTACTTTATGTCTGGATAATTATGTGAATTCCATTTTATTTTTTGGGCTCGTTAGAAGGCTTAAAGAAGTTTAGAAGCAAATCTTGAAATTTTTCAGGAAAATTTCCAAAACCCACTTCAGGTCTGAAGGCAGTTTGTGGGGCTTACATTGTAGAAATCACCCATAAATGACCCCATTTTTGAAACTAGACCCCTCAAGGTATTCAAACTTTGTTAACCCTTGAGGTGTTCTACAAGAATTAAAGGAAAATGTAATTGAAATTTCAGAATTTCACTTTTTTGGCAGATTTTCCATTTTAATCCAGTAACAAAGCAAGGGTTAACAGCCAAACAAAACTCAATATTTATTACCCTGATTCTGTAGTTTACAGAAACACCCCATATGTGGTCGTAAACTGCTGTACGGGCACACGGCAGGGCGCAGAAGGAAAGGAACGCCATGTGGTTTTTGGAAGGCAGATTTCACTGGGATAATTTTAATTTGCCATGTAACATTTGAAGCCCCCATGATGTACCCCTAGAGTAGAAACTCCAAAAATGTGATCCAATTTTAGAAACTACGGGATAAGGTGGCAGTTTTGTTGGTACTATTTTAGGGTACATATGATTTTTGGTTGCTCTATATTATACTTTTTGTAAGCCAAGGTAACATAACATAGCTGTTTTGGCACCGTTTTTATTTTTTATTATTTACAATGTTCATCTGACAGGTTAGATCATGTGCAATTTTTATAGAGCAGGTTGTTACGGACGCGACAATACTAAATACACTACTTTTTTTGGTTGTTTTTCTGAAAGCCATATTTTATTTTTTTGGGGGGGGGGGCGGGCGATTGTCTTAGGTAGGGTCTCACTTTTTGCAGGACGAGATGACAGTTTGGTTCTATTTTGGGGTGCATGTGACTTTTTGATCGATTGGTATGTAAGGTGACAAAAAATTTACGGTGTCCACCTGAGGGGTTAGTTCATGTGATATTTTTATACAGCAGGTTGTTATGGACGTGGCGATACCTATTATGTATACTTTTTTTATTTATTTAAGTTTTACACAATAAAAACATTTTTGAAACATAATTTATTTTTTGTTCGACTGTCTTATGTAGGGTCTCATTTTTTGTGGGACAAGATGACAGTTTGATTGGTACAATTTGGGGTGCATATGACTTTTTGCTCGCTTGGTATTACACTTTTTGTGATGTAAGATGACAAAAAATAGCTTTGACAGTTTTTATTCTATTATTTTACAGTGTCCACCTGAGGGGTTAGGTCATATGATATTTGTATACAACAGGTCGTTATGGATGTGGCGATACCTAATATGTATACTTTTTTATTTATTTAAGTTTTACACAATAAAAGAATTTTTGAAACAAAAAAATATAAAATCATGTTTTAGTGTCCTCCATATTCTGAGAGCAAAGTTTTTTGTCTTATGTAGGGTCTCATTTTTTGCAGGATGAGATGACAGTTTGATTGGTACTATTTTGGGGTGCATATGATAATTTGATCGATTGGTATTACACTATTTGTAAAGTAAGGTGACAAAAAAAATAGCTTTTTTGACAACATTTTAATTTTTTTTAACGGTGTTCACCTGAGGCCATGTTTTTTTTTTTTTTTTGCCCGATTTTTCTTTTTTTTTAATGTAGAGGCTTATTTTTTGCAGGATGAGGTAAGAGTTTGATTGGTACTATTTTGGGGGGCATAGACCTTTTTGATCGTTTGGTGTTGCACTTTTTGTGATGCAAGGTGAATTTTTTTTTTTATTGTTTTAGCACAGTTTTTTTTTTATTTTTTTCTACGGCGTTCAGATCAGGAGGTGGATAATGTAATATTTTTAAAGAGCCGGTTGTTACGGACGCGGCAATACCGAATATGTCTGTCTTTTTTTTGTTTTTGTTTTTTACAATCTTAGGTGTTTTATTATGGAAATATATATATATTTTTTACTTGAAACTTCATTTTTTTTATTATGAAAAACACTTTTTTTTGTCTCACTCTGGGACTTCAACTTCTGGGGTCTGATCCCCTCTGCAATGCATTACAATACAACATGCATCTTTTTATGCTGACAGCCTTCCTGTGAGACCCAGCCTAAGGTGCTGGATCTTACAGGCTTCCGTAGAAGGAAAGATACGATGCCTATGGAAGGCATCGGGCTTGCCTTCTCTGCCATCGGGTACCCGTCACTGCAGCGTTGGGACCCGATGGAGATGCAGAGGGCACCGGTACCCTCCGCAAACCCTCTGCATGCCACGGTCAGCTTTGACTGCTGCATACAAGGGGTTAATACGCCGGGATAGGTGTTTTCACCGATGCAGCCGGGGACCGCCTGTCAGTGACTGCCAGATCTGTGCCGCTGATCGGGTGGGTGCAGCTCCTGCACCCGCCCGATCAGCCCGCCGTACATGTACGGCACCGGTCCTTAAGTCACGTCGACCAGCGCCGTAAATGTACGGTGAGGGTTCTATACGGGTTAATAGTAGGGGCCGTCAACTAAGCTGCCTGATGGCACAGAATGAAAATTCAGATCCTTATACAAGAGAAACTCAAGGCTGTACATAGACAAGGGTTCAACATTTGAAAAAAATGATGGGCCTGGGCTACATGGTGACATTTTCCAGCACTACTGATTGATTTTAACTACTGAGTGACAGACTAAGTCCATACAATTGTATAAGCTCTAATGTATTCTTCTTGATGTGCTGTAACTGCTGAGACACCCAAGATGCTATAAATACGGCCCTGCACTTAGATACACAGTACATTGATTTCACCCAAATGATGACGAATTAAAAAATCACATCAATAACACAACTGTTGTGTATGAATGTGTAAAGAAGCATCTGATAAGTTTTCTTTTTGCAGATTTAATGTCTTCTCCAGAACTGGGGGAAATATTGACACCAAATCTGACGCTGAACAGCCAGACGCAGCTCCAGTGCACAATCTCACGTTTTTACCCCGATAATCTCACTGTGAACTGGATTAAGAAAGTAAAGGGTAATGAGGAAATAATGAAGACGTCTGAGAAATACAAGATTACACCTCACACGTCACAGAAGCAGCGTGACAAGACATTTACCTGCACAGCATGTCTACTGCTCACCCCATCGCTGGAGGATCAAGGCGCAGAGATCATCTGTAGAGTCGCACATCCCAGCCTGGAGCAGCCGGCGGAGAGGAGCACAGGACAGATACAAGTGTGCGGTGAGTTCAGGCTGATCCTCCGAGTAAGATCCGCACCAGTGTCATCTCCAGCCGTCAAGAGCTGCAGTGTCTATTCACTTTATACCATGAAGGACCTGCCATCACTATGACCTTATAGCACTGGTACTCAGCCTAGCGTGCACTAGTATGGCAGTTGTTTTTTTTTTCCTTCCTCTGGATCAACTTGCAAGATAACAGGCCGAACTGTATGGACAAATGTCTTTTTTCGGCCTTATGTACTATGTTACTATGTTACTTCCAAAAAGAGATATTAGACATCATTTAAATGCAGATCCTGCATCCGATGACCGTCTGTGTATTACTGATGACTTACTGATGATTTACACTTTAGTTCTTCTCTCTTTCAGTAAAACCTACACTCGACCATCCCATACAGCTTTCCATCAGTGACTCCGGAGATGTGATAGCAGCTTTATCTCTTCTAAAGTTTTATCCTAAAGACATAAGCATCACATGGAGCGATGGTCAATCCCAGGAGAAGAGGCCGTCAGTTGAATGTGCCGCTGAAAATCCTGAAGGCACCTTCTCCATTACTACAAGGTGTACAATCCCCGGGCAGAGCTTTAACGACGTGGATTTTAAAATGAAAGTGACATGGAAACATAAAACAATGGAGCGGGCAGAAAGCAGAGAGATGTCTGTAAGAGATGCAGGTGAGACGGTGAACTCGGTGCGCGTACATGATCCTCCTGACAACTCTGCATTAAAAAAAAGAGGGGTTTAAAGAAACCTTCAGAGCCATATTTTACATATTATTGATTTTTATGCATTTTGGGGCTAATACATTTTGGTATTAGGTTCTTATAAAAACGCGTCCATCCTTTTGGCTTCTGCAGCCTCTATGTATTACACTACACAGCAGCCGTAGAAAACTCTTCTGTCAGCAATCCATACATTTCCAATAACCCGACTATAACTATCCCAGTATTTTTTGTTCAGCTACATCTTGCGGTGATGGCAGATCACTGAACGGTGAGGCTTCTGTTCCAGCTACCTTAGGATGCTGAGCAGTCAGGAGTGTTTTATACCTACATTATACATTCACGTTGTAATGGGCAAAGTTTATCTTTCCATCGTTTATCCATATAAATATGCAGAGTGTTGGAGAATTCTGAGCATACTAACGATGGAAGTCGCTGATTATTACAATGTTAAGTTTATTTGTGAGCACCCTTCTTTCCATACCCATGAACATTAATGGTCTTGTTGACAGGTATGTTCTTTCTTCCTTTTCTTTCTTGGGGTACGGCCACACAGAGCGGCTGTGATAAGGTCGGGTTGTGGCCATGTCATTATTGTTAATGGCCGTGCGTTATTAAAGGTGTCACACGTATTATTTAATTTCAGTGTCTAAACCTGAGATTCTATGGTCACAATGGGCCGTTGTTCTACAAGAGCAACAGACAGGACATACTGTAGATGGTAAAAGTGCTTTGTAGAGCTACTCTACCACTGTGACCTCCATCCCCCACCGAGCTCCCAACAGATTAAAAGAAGCCTGGTTGGCGAAACGGCGTTGGGTGGAGGCGGCTGGAGAGTCACGTTCCCACATTCGGTATGGCTTGATGGTTGTGCTTATACTATTCATGATACACGCTACTGTATTGGTCTGTACTGAAGTGCAATGGGTTTCTACATTGCTGTGATTATAGTTAAGCTTTGGGTAGGTTGTATGGCCCCGTTATCGTGTATCATTATGGTGAGAGCCATTGCCTTGGGTGCTTATGGAGTGTGGGGGACGGACTCTGCTGCCCCCTCCGTATCCTCCTTTGGGTTGATATTTGCTGCTATTCTTTCTTATGAATTTTTAATATGTGTATGTATCATATTCAATCAAGTACTAATTATTTGTAAACTGGAGGTTTACGAGTGTTTTGGTGGGTTAAATTAGAAATCAGTTAAGGGAGGGGGAGGCAGATTTATATTTGCCATGTCCCCTTCTTGGGCAAATATTCTGTGCCGAAAGTATAGCGGTCCTGTCCATAAGATGGCCACTGATGAAGGGTCGTGTCACCAGACACATCACTCAGTCTCCTCCGTTCAAACACAATCCTCCGGCTCTAAACTCCCAAGTGCAGATGGCAGGTGCAGTATATGTTAAATGAGGAGACTGGGGGGGGGGGATTTGTCTAGTCCCATGACCCTCCACCAGCAGCCATTATATGGACAGGACCTCTGTGTTGTCCGCCCAAAAGACTTGGCCAACAAGGGGCATATGGTACAAAATATCAAAAAGGTTATATTTGCAATATGACTACAGTATACAGCATTTACTAACACATCAGTCAACAGAAGCCAAAAAGTGGCCAACCCCTTTAAAGAAATTCAACCTACAGCAAAAATGTAAAAAAAAAATAAGAAAAAGGTAGCAGGCAATTATCTCATGTGTTTCCACACACTTTTTCCAAATGAAAATCTCAAGCAGATTGTCTTGATGTTACTGCATCGTCTTATGCGAGAACATTCTCTACATCTAACACTAATATTTCCTAGATTTTCCTTGGCGTCCAAGAATTGTGGAAATGACTCCTCTGATTCTGCAAATGGGCGAACAGACTGCAGTCACTTGCAAAATCTCAATGTTTTTCCCTGATAACTTGACGGTGAACTGGTACGAGAAGGTTGGGGAATCTGTAACACAGTGTATGGATGGAACTTACAACATGTCTAAGAAACCGGAGAGAACTGCTGATACCCTGTGCTCCTGCTCAGCCTCCTTATCATTCATGGCTCAGTCAGAGCCTGAAGACCTCGAATTTATCTGCAAAGTTTCACATCCTAGCCTAAAGGATCCAATAGAATGGAGCACAAAGAAAGCAACGAAGAGGGGTGAGTAAAGTGATTTATACAAACGTTTAAAATCATATATGTACAAGGGTGCATTCACGTGTCCGTAACTGTTTTGCGGTCCGCACATGGCCGGTCCTATGAGAGAAATGCCTATTGGACAAGAATAGGACACGCTCTATCTTTTTTGCGGCGCCGCGGAACAGAACTACTGATGAGGACAGCACACAGTGTCCCGTCTACATCTTTTGCGGACCCATTAAAATGATTGGGTCCGCACTCATTGAAGAAAATTGCAGAACGGATGCGGACCCAGGAATGCAATCGTGTGAATGAACCCTAATAGAGTTGGTAATGGTCATTGCAATCCTGCTTGTGATAATGAGGTGACTGCTAAGAAGTGCAGAACAGAACGTGTCAGCCTATTATGAAGCTCAATGGTCGGGATGAAAATGAAGGATGATTTGTTAAATTTATAAAGAAATAGAGAAAATCAAACCAAATCTTTATAAAATATGCGTTTAGCATAAAAACAATAGGTATTTTTCTGATTAAACATTTAAAATAAAGAAAATGACTGCTAAGTGCAGAGACCGGAAGGCCATACGGGGATAAATTAATCATTGGGGGTTGAAAAATATAAATTAAGTCCAAAAAATCTTCCCCTCAGGACACCCGGGACTCCCGCTGATCAGCTGTTTGAGAAGACGGCAGGGCTCACAGTAGCGCCATGGCTTTCTCGCAGCCTTCCCTAGGCCATGTGACGTCACGTTTATTGGTCACATGGCCTAGGCGCACTATACAATGTACGGCGCTGTGCTTGGTGAGCAAGGAAAGGCCACGGCGCTCACAGGAGCTCTGGTACATTCTCAAACAGCCGATCGGCGGGGGTCCCGGGCATTAGACGCCCACCAATCTGATACTGATGACCTGTCTAGAGGATAAGTCATCGGTGTTTAAATCTTAGAAAACACTGTTAAGCAAAAATGTTGCCACATTTAGTCCTTTTACTCCACTCACTTCAGTTTTGATAAGTAGGTGGTAAATGAGGACATGATTAGTCCGAGGAGCTGATTGTAGCCAGATTTATTAACTTGTCAATGTCCACCTTCACATGGTCGGTGTTCAGTCAGAATTTGAAATCACTATTTGTTATCCAAGTAGGATGGAAATGATTCTCATCTGGATTTTGTACCTACTCCTGGAATTAGCTCACAGAGGCCTCATGCACAAGGGCGTTGTGCGGCCATTCCGTGTATTTGGGGACCGCAATTGTGGTCCTCAATGCACGGGCAACATCCGTGCAGCGGGCCGGACCCATTCGGTCCATGGTATGTCCGCACCGTGAAAAAATATGACATGTCATTTTTTTTGCGGTGCGGAACCACAGAAAGAAACACCATGGAAGCACTCCGTAGTGCTTCCGGTGCTCCGTTCCGTGACTCCGTTCCGCATCTCTGGAATTGCGGACCCATTCAAGTGAATGGGTCCGCATCCGTGATGCGGAGTGCACACGGCCGGCGGCCGTGGATTGTCGACCAGCCATTTGCGGGCTGCAATACGGCCACGGCTGCCCAACGGCCATGTGCATGAGGCCAAATACAGATAAAAATACTGACCGTGTGAAAGTGGCCATTTGTGATCCAATAAAGGGGCGGTGTAGAAAGTGGATTAAAATCTAAAGACATTAGTGTTAAGCTGCTCATACAAATTCAATAGATGTTGTCCACAGGACAGTCTCTCCCGGCTTCCCCGACCCCCGTGCACGTTCGGCTCAGCTGTGTATGTGCATTATAGCAGGCGTGCTCAACCTGCGGCCCTCCAGCTGTTGTATAACTACAACTCCCACAATGCCCTGCTGTAGGCTGTTCGGGCAGGCTGGGAGTTGTAGTTTTGCAACAGCTGGAGGGCCGTAGTTTGAGCATGCCTGCATTATAGTGAATTACTGCAGATTTTGGCAAAACTAACTTAACTAAAAATGTCCCTTGTGATAAATTTCCTCCTACGTTATCATGATTTATCACTTTTACCCCCAGTGACTCCACAGATGGTGAAGCCTGTGACTTTAACCCCCGGTGCATCAGACACAGTGACCTGCTCCATGAGTTTATTAAAGTTTTATCCATCAAGTATTAAGATTACCTGGAAAAATATGGCAGATAATAAACCAATCCCTTCAACCAGAAAACTTATCCAGACGGACGAGGAACAGACCTTTGATGCTACAAGTGAATGCACAGTTCCCTGGAAAGATTTCCGCTCTGGAGTGCGAGTGACTTGGGAGCATGAATCCCTGACATCTCCTCAGCATCACGACCTCCCTGTAACAGGTACAACCCTAGAAGGACCCCGCACCGCACAGAACACTGATGGCCTAGTCACACCCTGCACCACACTGACTCCATAGATAGTTCCCACCAGACCCCCATCATCTGCACTGTGAATGATTTCCTGCAGAGATCTGGTGGGAGTAGTAGTACATACAGTAGGATAAGCTGGAGGTCGACCCTGTTACATTGTAGTAAAGGATAGTTTTCGGTCCCCACAGTCATCTGTACTTGCATTATTCTGTGGATTTATAAAATGTATGTATTAGAGAAAGGGATTATAGGAGTTTAGAGACTCCATAGAAGATTCCATCCCCCAGCACGCTGCAGTATTGTGCGCCATGGCGGAAGGGTAACTGACCTTATAGTCAATGGGGTCTGGTGTCCGGCGTCTAATGGACCCCGCACGGCCATTTTCTTGTTGTTCTCCTATAACAGAGCAGAACGTCTCAGTAAAGAGCACAGGTGTGAACAGATCCTAACAAGTGACGTCCGGTAATATCCCTCATCGGTCGGTTTTCTGTGACTTCTTTCTAGATCTTCCCTGGCGTCCGGTCTTTGAAGAAATAGAGAAACCCGTTTTCCATGTGAACACTGAAGCCAGATTACAGTGTAAAATCTCTCAGTACTTTCCAAACGATCTCACTGTGACCTGGTACAGGAAGACGACAAAAAGTGGATATGAAAAGCTAACCGAGGACACTACAACCACAGCAGAGAGACAGCCTGACAACACGTACACCTGTACCTCCAGCCTGGTAGTCAGACCATCCATACAAGACCATGATGAAGCAGAGATCATCTGCACAGTGCAGCATCCGAGCTCAGAGCAACACGTGGAGAAATCTACAGGACCAATACAAGTCTATGGTGAGTCCTTCTCCAGTAATTACCAAGTAGAACTGATACATCATTAATAACATCTTATATGAAGTAAATGTGCAATTCTAATTATTTTTAATTAGATACTTATTATAAAATGTCACCAACATCACCTGCGGGGTGTACCTGCTGCAGAGCATCATACATGTACATATCCTGCGGGGTGTACCTGCTGCAGAGCGTCATACAGGTACATCACCTGCGGGGTGTACCTGCTGCAGAGCGTCATGACGGGTCTGCGCAGCTCCTATTCAAAAGCTTGAGATAAGGATGGTAGGACGTACACACCCGCTCATCTGAAGGTTCACTAGAAATCTCTCCCAGGTGCCTTCTTTTAAAGCAGTCATTCGCCGTGCACCGCTGGTAGTCTTCTACTCTCTGCTGTCACTCCGATTCTTGTTACTTCATTACACTGGAGAACCTCACAAGCCCATCACAAGTCCACCAGGAAGTCTGTACATGGAGAGATGATATATCACCTGAAGGACTTGTGTCTCCAAAAGAAAATATGGCCAATCTCGCTGGGCCGGCTGTATTCACAACAGCAGAGTTCAGACCAAATGGTGTGCATTTCATTGTGGAAATCCTGGTGGACATGCAGCAGGTTTGTTGAGAATTGCTCCTCTTGCACTACAGATATCCACAACCACAACTGACCTGCTGGATGCAAAAAAAAGTTACGTGCGGATTTCTTTGCGGAAAATGTCTGCTAATACAGCAAATAAAATGTAATCTGAATAATACCATCCGGATTTATTCCATTTACTCTTCATAGTAATAGGCAGCAGAGAATAAGAAGGAACTAACTGAAGACTAGTGAAGGATCATCAACTACACAGATGTAAGCATGTACCGGGGTGGGCTCCCCAGGATACAGCAAAGTCCCAGACGAGAAAAGCAACACAGACACCTGCTTTTTATGCAAGAACTGAAACTTTACTTTAACAGTAGTAATAACACAACAATATAAAGACACCCAGAATATCTCGTATTCCAGACTCCCTCCCCCAGTCAGTGTCCCTCCGCTCACCAGGCCTAGACCGGTGGCGCACACAACAGAGCCTACAAGTCGTGCTGTGTCGCAAAAGAGGACAAACCTAGCCGGTGGCGGACACAGCAGAGCCTGCAAGTTGTTACCGCGCTGCAGAACAATTTCGGTGCAGTCTAGCAAAAATAGAACCCTATCTATCTAACTACTTGCAGGCCTAAACTTGGTTTCTGGTACTGGAGTCCCTGATGCAACATAAAGCATACACGGGTTCACTGACCTGAGTCCCTTCTGTATTAGCCACAGGTCCCTTTACACAAATGCAGCATTGCCGAGGTAGATGATGTTTCACTACACAGCTCACAGCAGCCTTCCTGGAAGCAATCCTTTCTCCAACAAGCAGGATCAAATAGTAAGCAGCGATAAGTCTCTCCTTTCCGCGACTACGGTCACTATTAGACTCCCTGCAGCCAGGATGTAACCGTGTGGCCTCCTTCACACACAATCCTCTCAAGATGTCAGCACCTTCACTTCCTGGTTCTCCTCACAAAAACAGTCTGCAAGAGGCATCATCTGTTTTACATATTCAAATCCCAGAGTGTACTGGTTGTAACTGCGAAACAGTGGCATCTAGTGGCAGAAATGCCAAATAACAATTATATACAAACTTTGAACAAGAGAGAGCTGGCTCACAATCTCACATGCGACCCCACTAGAGGTTGTCGTCCTCTGCAACTCCCCCCATACAAACTAATCTTGTGCATAGCGCTGTGGAGGCACACCAGCATTGGGCCTCGCCTATTGAGGGGCTCAGAAATACTGGGGACGTCGGGCATATTTGACAAGGGAGGAGCTGTTGACTGCTCAGCATTGCACCTGTGTGGCAAACCTGCCATGGCTGGAACCTCCGTGGACACCTGGGCAGGGACAACCCACCATTCCTCCTCTTCCTCATCTGAGGGACTTTCCTCCATACTCTAAGCGTGAGGAGGCACCTCCTCCATGCACACCGGCTCATCAAAATTGCAATGTCGCAACATATTACGGTGCAAGTTTTGTGAGCGTCCCCCTGTCCCTACTGGCTCTACCTCATAGACTGGAATAGCGGGGTCTATCCTTCTCTTCACCGTGTATGGAACCGCCTCCCACTGTCCATCCAACTTCCCAGACGGCCGTTTGGCTTTAACCATCACCCGATCACCCGGGGCATTCCCATCTTTCTGCACTGGTCTTGGGTTAGGGTGTACCACCTGTCCCAGGCGCTCCTCCACAACCTTGTGAACCGCTCTCAGCCGGCGGCGGTGCTCCTGCACCCACGCGGTGGTACTTCTCGGTGGGGGCTCCATCGGGTTAGGCATGTGAAGATCTTCAATCTCCCGTCCGGCTCTTCCAAACATGAGCATATGTGGAGAGTATCCAGTGGTACTGTGTACCCTGTTGTAGGCCCACATCAATTCAGGTAGGTACGTGGGCCACTGAGCTTTTTGGCTGTCTTCCAGAGTATGCAGCATCTGAAGCATGGTGCGATTAAAGCGGTCGCACGCCCCTTTTCCTTGTGGGTGATATGGAGTGGTGCAGGAGCATTCGATCCCATACAGCTGGTACAGTTTGGTCATTAACGTACCCTGAAAGCATGCTCCCTGGTCAGAATGTATTCTCCGTGGACACCCGAACACCTGTATAAAGGGTTTACAGACAACTTCGGCGGCCGACTCTGCGGTTGGGTCTCTGGTGGGCACGGCCACCGCATACTTGGGGAAGTGATCTGTCATAGACAGTACGAGTGTCCCGAGGTAGAGTATCCAATCTGTACATAATCGATCATCAGAAGTTCTAGGGGCGCTGAGGTGCGGATGGTCTGCACAGGAGCCCACTGTTCAGTACTCTTACTCAGCCCGCAGGAGCGACACAGACGTGCCGCGGCCACCATGTCGGTCAGATCTGGACAGTATACAAGCCATTGGAGCCACTTGAACGTTTTGTCGCTCCCGAAATGAGCTCCCTTTTCATGAGCTTCCCTGGCGGCCTCCGATCCCAACGACATGAGGATGACAATCTGTTGCCGATACTGCAGTTCTGACTGTAAATATATGGTCCAGCACAGGAGACCCTGGGTAACTGTCAGCTTGTCCCACTCCCTTAACAACTTTTGGCCCTCTAGTGTCAGACTGGCTCGTTCTTCTGGCCGAGGCCAGATCTTGCTCCGAACCCATTCTTTCACTTTCCACAAGTTCGGGCAGCCATTCTGGACTCTCCCAATCAGCCAACATTTTTCCCAGCACCAGGGTCATTCCGGACGCCACCCCCACTTGAATGTGCCACATCCTTTAACATGGGTAAGCGAACAAGGTCAGGGGTTTCAGTGTCCGCTAACTCCTCATCGGCCCTCTGAGATGACTGTCCTACTGGAACTCGGGAGAGTGCATCGGCATTGCCGTTCTCCCTACCGGACCAGAACTTGATGCGATATTGGTACTTAGAAAGGTGGGCCAACCATCTCTGCTCGAGTGCACCGAGCTTGACATTCTCCAGATGTGCCAATGAGTTGTTGTCCGTCATCACGGTCACTTCTGCACCAGTCAGGTATTCTGCAAACCTTTCGGTCATGGCCCACACCAGTGCCAGTAGTTCCAGTTTGAAAGAGCTATATTTATCAGGGTTGCGCTCTGACTCTTAGGGACCGGCTCCCATAGGTGAAGATTCTCTCCCGTCCATCCTGGATTTGGGAAAGTACACCCCCACTCCATGTAGGCTTCCGTCAGTGTACAGCGGGAATGGGGTGTCGAACCGCGTGTAAGCATGGATCGGGGCACTGGTCAGCGCTTCCTTCACCGCTTCAAAGGCTTCTTGTTGCTGTGGTCCCCAGGAAGTTTCTTCGGGCCCCTAGCCGTGCCCCTTAGTAACTCGTTTAATGGGCCCACCAGCTGAGAAAATTTGGGTATAAACCTCCTTTAGTAACCGGCCAGTCCCACGAACGCCCACACCTCTTGTAGTGTATTTGGCCGGGGCCACTTCTGAACGGCCTCCACCTTGCTGGGGGCCGGTTTTACCTCCTCCTGGGTGACCACATGTCCTAAGTAGTCTATCTGCTGTCGGAACAGCTGGCACTTCTTGGGCTTGATCTTGAGCACATGGTCTCGTAGCCGTCCCAGGACTTGTCGCAGCTTCTGGAGGTGATCTTCAAAGGAGGCCCCAAACACTACTATGTCATAAAGGTATATCAATACTGACTCGAAGTGGAGATCCCCCAGACAGTGCTCCATCAATCACTGGAATGTCCCCGGAGCATTGGAGAGGCTGAATGGCATCCGGTTGAACTCGTAGAGTCCCATAGGTAGAATGAAGGCCGTCTTGGCTTCGTCCTTCTTGGCCACCGGCACCTGCCAGTACCCACTAGCCAGGTCAAAAGTCAAGAAGAACTTTGCTTGGCTTAGGGCTGGCAATGACTCCTCAATCCGCGGAAGGGGGCAGGCATCCCGGACGGTCTGAGCATTCAGCTTCCGATAATCCACGCAGAACTGGAGACTCCCATCTTTCTTCCGCACCAAGACTACCGGAGCAGCCCACAGATTTTGACTCTCCTGGATCACCCAGTTTTCCAACATGCTGGCCACCATATCTTTCACCTCCTGGTACATATTAGGTGGGATTTGCCGGTAACATTCCCTGATCGGTGCAGCATCGCCGGTCGGGATTTCGTGTTCAATGGCAGCAGCACACCCAAAGTCCTCATCATGTCTTGAGAAGGCCTCCTGAAATACCCAAAGGGTGTCTTCCAGCAGCTTTTGTTCTACAGTCCACCCCCATCCCGGCCATGATCACTCGACCGTTCCACCCCGCTGTCGGAGTTTCCCTTGGATGGATCTCTACGGCATAGGTCCAGGCTGATCTCCTATCAGGCTGTAGCGTAAAGTCCCTTTGTTGAAAGATACCCTCTTCGGACACAAACTGTGGCCAGCAAGGTGTTTCCAGGGACAGTTTACTCGCAGTCCTCAACACTGGGGCAGCGTACAGGCACACATCCATCCTTCACAATGGCAAGGACCCGGGCTACCAGCGGACAAGCCTGTGTTTTTTTCTGATGGGCAGGCTCGATCAGGACCTCCAGTCCATTCAGTAGTCGTCCAGCCCCCACCGGCAGCATCAATATTCGCTCTTGTCTGGGGGGGGTGGATCTTCACCGGGGTCCTCCGTGGCACCCTCACATTTCCAATGGGCCAACCAGACATGTTACTCTTTTGCAGGCTACAGCTTCTCACCATCTGTTGTAAAACCTTCTGGGTAGGCCGGTGTGTGGTGGCCCGTTGCCAATACTTCGGCCCTTCTTTGGCATAGAGTTGATGGTCTAGATCTCTCAGTACATTCATGCCCAAGGTCACGTCCATTCCTTTCCGGGACAAATGGTCCACCTTTCCGATGTCTTGCCCAAACAGTCGGACCCGCATCCAGACTATCCCTCGGACATCCATCTCTCTGTTATCGGCAGCCGTCAGCCTGATGATGCTCCCGCCTTCGGGCTCCATCATATGCCGGAAGTGCCTCTCGAAGAACTCCAGAGGCATAAGGGTGCACTCCGACCCTGTATTGACTAGGCAGCAGACCTTCCGGCCTTCCAACTCTGCTTCTATAACGGGGCTGTTGGCATACAGATCATGTTCTTCATGCAGAGGGCTTAACTCCTTGTGCACCACTGCAGGACGCCCAGCTACTGCAGCAGTCGGAAGTTTAACATCTGCTCTAACGCTACCTGTTCTGGGCACTCTCTGACCATATGGCCGTACTTTCGGCAAGTCCAACAGAGAGGCCCTCTTCTGACCAGCCCCCTCACTTGGGTTGTTCTGGGTGAAGTGGCACGAGGTGCAGGGATCGTTTCTGGATGCCGAAGCAGCTCGGCCTTCATCTGGGACACTTCCAGCGAAGCTTTCAATTCCGCCCGCAGGGCCAGGACCACATCCTTTAAGGTCTCCGATTCTTCAGACCCCGGCCGGTCCCCTGTAGCATGCGTGCTATTCACTACTCTCGCCACCGCAGGCATGGGCTCTTCCTCTCTCTCTACTGTGGCTAAGTAAACGCTGTAGAATGTTATGTCGGCCATTGTTCGGGTCATCTCTTGTAAGAATTTATTTGAGAGCCCCACTATGAACTGATCTCGTAGTAGCCGGTCCACCTCCCGGAAGTTGCCCATGGCCTTGGGGTACCGTCGTTGTATCTCATTCATCGTCTCCTGTAGAGCATTGGAATATTTTATCAGGGTCTCTCCCTCTCATTGGGGTCGGTTAAAGAAGTGACTCCGTAACTGTACCACTTTGGCACGCCCACCTTGGTCTCTCTCTAGCAGGGAGAATATCTTCTCTAGGATATCTCTCTCGAAGTCGGGCCTTACCATCACTGTCCGTCTGACGTCATCCTCTAGGGCTCCCAACGCAACCTCTGCCTGCAGTTTGGGGGTCAAGTTACACATTTTAACCACACTTCACACCCTTTCAGTCCAGCCCTGCAATGTCATGTATCTACCGTCATACTTTGGCAGATGACGCAGCAGTGCCCCTACGGGGATGTATCCTACTGGGTTGGCCATGTTGTTGGGGGCAAGCTGGTCTTGCGCATGTGCACCCTGGGCTGGGTCCTGATCTGGCACCACTGGCGCCAGGGGAAGGTCTCCCGCCGCCTTCACGTGAATAACGGTTGCTGTATCCTGCCGACTACGTCAAGATGTTAGCCGTATACCGGGGTGGGTTCCCCAGGATACAGCAAAGTCACAGATGAGAAAAGTGACACAGACACCAGCTTTTTATGCAAGAACAGAAACTTTACTTTAACAGTAGTAATAACACAACAATATAAAGACATCCAGAATATCTTGTATTCCAGACTCCCTTCCCCAGTCAGTGTCCCTCCGCTCACCAGGCCTAGACCGGTGGCGCACACAACAGAGCCTACAAGTCGTGCTGTGCCGCAAAAGAGGACAAACCTAGCCGGTGGCGGACACAGCAGAGCCTGCAAGTCGTTACCGCGCCGCAGAACAATTTAGTGCAGTCTAGCAAAAATAGAAACCTATCTATCTAACTACTTGCAGGCCTAAACTTGGTTTCTGGTACTGGAGTCACTGATGCAATATAAAGCATAAACCGGTTCACAGCCCCTAGTCCCTTCTGTATCAGAGGGTGGCTTTGACCGGGATGGCCACAGGTTCCTTTACACAAATGCAGCATTGCCGAGGTAGATGATGTTTCACTACACAGCTCACAGCAGCCTTCCTGGAAGTAATCCTTTCTCCCACAAGCAGGATCAAAAATAGTAAACAGCGATCAGTCTCTCCTTTCTGCGACTACGGTCACTTTTAGACTCCCTGCAGCCAGGATGTAACCGTGTGGCCTCCTTCACACACAATCCTCTCAAGATGTCAGCACCTTCACTTCCTGGTTCTCCTCACAAAAACAGTCTGCAAGAGGCATCATCTGTTTTACATATTCAAATCCCAGAGTGTACTGGTTGTAACTGCGAAACAGTGGCATCTAGTGGCAGAAATGCCAAATGACAATTATATACAAACTTTAAACAAAGAGATCTGTCTCACAATCTCACACAGACGCAGTGCAGAGGCCTCTTGTGTATCTTCTAGAGATGAGCGAATCGAAGCTGACGAAGTGGAATTCAATCCGAATTTCAGGAAAAATTAGATTTTTCCTAAAATGGCTGCTGCATGTGTTAAAACATGGGGCAAGGAACTCTGGGAAGGCGGGATCACCCAGACTGACATGCCTTCATGCAGCCAATCATCAGCGAGCCAGCCCTGTGATGTCACAGCCGTATAAATATGGCAGCTATCTTGGATGCAGACATTTTCAGGCGTTTGGAGTGCAGGGAGAGACGTGATAAGACGCTAGGGACAGCAATAGGAAAAACCTCATTGTGAAAAAAAACTGAACGATTTATAAGTGCAGGGAAAGGATAAGGAGGAATTATTTCACATCATCTTAGTGCAGACGTCAAAAGGCGCTAGGGACAGTGATATGAAAAACCTCATTGTGAAAAAAAAGTGTTTTACAATTGCAGGGAAAGATTACTTGGGGATCCAAATAGCCATTAGACATCTCTGTCATTCCAGCAATTTGTTCTTGGTGTGCAAGTGCTATGTTGAAAATAGTGACGAGCGGCAGGGGCAATATTCGAATTCGCAATATTTTGCGAATATTTAGTAGAATATTCATCATATATTCGCGAATTCAAGATTATATTCTTGATTGCGAAAATCGGCATTGTATTATTTGCGTAATGCGCGCGAAATACCGGCGTGAGTCACTTATACTACATTTTTCAAGCTGGTATTAGTTTCCTGAGACTGGAGAAAATGGTTGACACGGCAGAACATTAGAATAGCTTTATATGCAGATAGAGTGCTCCAATATATTTGTGATTGCAAATTTTCAGCAATTAATGATGCGCATATTTTTTCGCAATACGTGCAACTTGTGACAACACAGCACTATGTCTGTAGCATGTATGTATAGACAGCAGAACCTATCAGCTACACTATAGATTAATCTAACCTACACTAACTATTTGAAATAACACATATATATATATATATATATCACACTGCTGTCTCTTTCATAACTGCAATAAACTTTAGAAAATGGCTGCTGGGGAGGTTCTTATATAGTAAGGGGTAGGCAACTTTTCTATTGGTTGCTAGGGATGTTGCTAAGCTGCGACAAAGCGTTCTCATTGGCCCACAAGCTAGACTGCGTTAAAAAAAAAAAATAATAATAATATTCTTCATTATGAATATATAGCAATATAGTCTAAATATTAGCGAATTCTCGAAGTTGCGATATTCGCGATAAAAATTTGCTTTTCGAATATTCGCGCTCAACACTAGTTGAAAAGCCTTTAGTGGCTTATATCTGTGGAAAAAGAAAAAAATATTTTCAGTTCACTTCTGCAGTTTTATGTGGTGAAAGTGTTTCTTGGCCTATTTCAGTACAGAAAGAAAAATATATTTGTTGCTTTTAGGGGTGTCTTTAATTTGCTTTTAATTTATTTAGTTCAGCTAAAATAATGTCAGACAGAGAAGTGCCAGGCCATGCACAGGGGAGTGGCAGAGGAATAAATGATTCTGACGCAGGCAGAGGTCGCAGCAGAGTAAGGGGGCGTGGCGGCAGGAGTCGCAGCGAGAGGCATGAGCTCCCAGTGTCAGCTAGTGGTCGTGTCTTGACCAGCAACCCAGTGGTTGCCAAGAGACAGCAGTATGCGTGCACTCATCCAACGGCACAGAAGCTGCACGTGCTCCTGGCCAAGTTGCTGGTGCTGCAGTCTCTCCCTTTCCAAGTGTTGGACTCTGCACCTTTAGAGAACTGATGGCTTGTGCCGAGCCGAGGTAGAAGGCCCAAGCAGTCATTTCTTTGCGAAAAAGGCAGTACCAGCCCTGCACAAATATGTAGAACAGAAGGTGTCTGCCTGTCGGTGTCTGCCAAAGTGCACGGCAGCGCCGACGTGTGGAGCTGTAACTACGGTTAGGGACAATATATGTCCTTTACGGCCCACTGGGTGAATGTGGTTCCTGCACAGCCACAGCAGCAACTTGGCCAGGTCACGCCGCTTCCGCCTCCATGGTGTCACAACGTTGGTCTTGTGACAATGTCCGCCTCTGCCTCCTCCACCATGTCCTCAGCCTCCACTGCAGGGACAAGTCACAGTGCCCCTCCAGCATACCACATATGCAGGGCATGGCGGTGTCACGCTGTTCTACACCTCGTTTGCCTGGGCGAACAGAGTCACACAGGAGAGGAACTGCTCCGTGTCCTTCATCAAGAAATCGAATCCTGGCTTTCTCCGCGACAACTCAAAATCGGAACCATGGTGACCGACAACGGGAAGAACATGGCGTCGGTGCTGCGTCAAGGAGGGCTGAGCCATGTGCTCTGCATGGCGCACGTGTTCAATCTGGTTTTCAATTGGTTCCTGAAGTCTTCAACCCATCTGCAAGACATCCTAAAAATGGCCAGGAAACTTTGCACGCACTTCAGCTACTCGTACACCACAAAGCACACCCTCCTTGAGCTGCAGCGGCAGAACAGCATCCCCCAACATAGGCTGATATGCGACGTTTCCACCCTCCATATGTTGGACCGACTGTACGAACAGAGAAAGGCCATCAACGATTTCTTGATGATCCAAGCGGATAGGAGTACTCCACTTTATAACTTTGATGTCAGCCAGTGTCCGCTCATGCATGACACCTGCCGTTTGCTCAGGTCCTTTGAGGACGCCATGTTATTTGTCAGTCGCCAGGAGTATGGGATGAATGACGTCATTCCACTGCTTCATGTCCTGGAACAGATGGTGGTAACAATGGCTGGTAAGGGGACAAGAGACGTGGTGCCTAGATCTCATGGCCACATTAACCATGTGGGGGCTGAACTGAAAGAGGAGGAGGAAGAGAAGGAGGACATTGGATCACAGGCAATGTGTAGCGAAATGGGTGTTTTTTCTACTCAGCTGACAGGAGAGGAGGAGCAGGAGCAGCCAGAGGAGCTACAGGGCGATGAGGAAGACGAGACAGAGGACCCAGACACACCGTCGCAGTATGCAGTGGAGATGGAGGCAGGGAGTCCCACCGAGTCACTTGCACAAATGGCCCGATGCATGCTCACTAGTGATGAGCGGGAGGTGCCATATTCGATTTCGCGATATTTCGCGAATATTCGCACGAATATTCGTGTTATATTCGTCGAAATCGAATATTCGCAATTATTCCAATTATCGCGAATTTTTTTTTTCGCATATTGCGAAAATTTATCTTGATAGTATAAGGCAACGTTCCTATGCTAATGACTATGGCTAGGCTAATATGTGTATTTTACGAAATTTCGTAATATTGCTCTAACTTCATCTCTTAGAATATTACGAATATTCTAAAAGACGAAGTTAGAGCAATATTAAGAACATTTGCAAAAGTCGAAATTGCGATGCGAGTAATATAACACGAAATAGTCGCATGAAGATTTCAACTTAGCACAGCTATATTCCATATTCTAGCCTAATATGGAATATAGCTGTGCTAAGTTAGCACTGCTATATTCCATATTAGGCTAGAATATGGAATATAGCTGTGCTAAGTTGAAATCTTCATGCGACTATTTCGTGTTATATTACTCGCATCGCAATTTCGACTTTTGCAAATGTTCTTAATATTGCTCTAACTTCGTCTTTTAGAATATTCGTAATATTCTAAAAGACGAAGTTAGAGCAATATTAAGAAATTTCGTAAAATACACATAGATTGTATTTAAGCTAATATACTGCTATAGTAATAATTTTTAATAGTGTACATATTTTACAAAACTTAGGTTCAGAAGAGGCAAAAAAAAATTACAGGAAAAAAAAGGGATTATAGCACTATATTAGCTAAATTACAATCTATATGTGTATTTTACGAAATTTCTTAATATTGCTCTAACTTCGTCTTTTAGAATATTCGTAATATTCTAAGAGACGAAGTTAGAGCAATATTACGAAATTTCTAAAAGACGAAGTTAGAGCAATATTAAGAAGATTTGAAAAAGTCGAAATTGCGATGCGACTTATACAACACGAAATTTTCGCATGAAGATTTCAACTTAGCACTGCTATACTCCATATTCTAGCCTAATATGGAATATAGCTGTGCTAAGTTAGCACTGCTATATTCCATATTAGGCTAGAATATGGAGTATAGCAGTGCTAAGTTGAAATCTTCATGCGAAAATTTCGTGTTATATAATATATAACACGAAATATTCGCATGAAGATTTCAACTTAGCACTGCTATACTCCATATTCTAGCCTAATATGGAATATAGCAGTGCTAACTTAGCACAGCTATATTCCATATTAGGCTAGAATATGGAGTATAGCAGTGCTAAGTTGAAATCTTCATGCGAATATTTCGTGTTATATTACTCGCATCGCAATTGCGACTATTGCGAAATTTCGTAAAATACACATATAGATTAGATTGTAATTTAGCTAATATGGAATATAGCAGTAAGTTGAAAACGCCACTGACTGGAGCAGCCAGGAAGCCAGGAATCCAAAGGACAGGTAAGAACAATTTTAGGGAAGTGGGAAAGAAAAAAATATAATAAAAAAAAAAAAAAAAAAAACGAATATTCTATTTCGCGAATATATAGAACGATATTCTAAATATTCGCGAAATCTCGAAATTGCGATATTCGAGAAAAAAATTCGCAATTCGAATATTCGCGCTCAACACTAATGCTCACTTGCTTGCATAGTGACAGCCGAATTGTCACCATTCGGCAGAGAGACGACTTCTGGCTCTCCACCTTGTTGGACCCTCGCTACCGGTCCAAAATAGGGGCCTTTTTTACACCCACTGAGAGGGAGGACAAACTGAACTACTACAAAGACATCCTATGTAGTCAGTTGGCCGCTGCCTATCTGCTCCATCGTCCAACCCACATTGAAGATCTGCTGGACTACTGAGCAGCCAAACTGGAATTGTGGCTGCAACTAGCAGAGTTTGCCCTGGAAAAGCTGTCCTGTCCGGCCAATAGTGTGGCATCAGAGTGGGTGTTTAGTGTGGCTGGGGCCATAGTAATCCCAATGAGAACTCACCCGTCTACCCAAAATGTGAATAGACTGACCTTTGTCAAGATGAATCAGGCGTGGGTCAGCCAGGATTTCCACCCACCAATGTCTGATGCATTAGACTTTGATAATCCATGGTGCCATAGCAACACTTTGACAAAAGAGAGTGGTTTCTTCTGGCTACCTGCCTCAGCTACTACTCTGATGCTGCAACCTGCCTGATGCCACACATCTGATGCCAAGTGCTCCTTCTTTCACCCACCTTTGTCAGCGGGTACTGGTATTGCCACCCACCGCCCCACTCTGTCATCGGGTCACTTTGAGGTCTACTGATGCTGCTGCCATCTCCACACTATGTCACATTGCCACTCTGTGGTATACTCCTGATGCTGCTGCTGTCGCCACCTCCAGATTGTCATTGTGCCACTCGGTGGCCCCCTCATACTGCCGCCACCTCTAGACTGTAATTGTGCCACTCTGTGGCCTCCTCCTACCTCTGCCAACTCCAGACTCGGTCATTGTGCCACTCGGTGGCCTTCTCCTGCTGATGCCAACTCCAGACGCCTCACCTAAATATCCCTCTACCTTGCTTTACAGTATGGGGCTTTGATAAAGGCGCCCCTCCTTCTTTTATGTTTGTAGCAAGCCCTGTGTCCCCTGACGATTCATGGGGTTCTTTATGGGTATATCTGTAACATCCCAGAGTATGTTACTAAACTCTGTTGCCCTGCTACAACCTGTCAGGTGTATATTTATTGTCATCTTGTGTAATCTAACATTGCATTTCCTAGTATATATACTTTGAAGTCTGTTTTATATATTATGTTGTAACTTCCATGTACACCAGCAGGTGGCAGCAATGTATTCAGCAGACCTTAGCCAGTTTAGTATTGCTAGTCTGGAATAGTTCATTCCAGCCTAGTCTCCCCTGTGTGAGCAGAAGTGGGATGTTCCCATGTCCTGTCTCATGGAGAGGAGAAGGAAGTTTAGTTAGTGTACCAGCTACCCCCGCTTGGGGAAGGCTGTGTTAGTAGGAGCTCCCAGTTACAGGGAACCCAACCTAGAATTCAACCTTGGCTGAGGCCAAGGATCCATCCTCCCAGTCTGAGCCCTTCAGCCTCAACTGTGGACAACCAAGCAACACCTCCAGAACTACAAATCTCCAGGAAGAATCATTCCCTGCGAGCAGTCCTGTGAGTACTTATCCAGAGACCAGTAGAAGCCAAATTCCTCCTCAGCTAGTCAGGCCCATACTAAGCAGAAGACAGACAGAGCAGAAGATAAATACCTGCCAGATTCTCCAGGCACATAGTATAGGAGCAGAAGAGATATTGATCTCTGCCATACATTGCCTATACCTGCTGGGACCTAAAGACTATTGCTGTAACTCATATGGATTATTGTTGCCATCCAGTAAAGACAAGTTGCATTATACTGCAAGTCTGGATCTCATTCATTCCTCAATCACTTCTACTAACAACACTCAATTTATTGCAAGTGAGCCAGGATCCAGGAGTCCAGCCGTATCAAGGTAGGAAACACTGTTGACACTACACAGAGACATTATCCCCCTCTGGCATTCCTCACCTGGTACGTGAGCTATAACACCTCAACGGGCCCTGAGACTATAACCTGCGCACATTGCAATTGGCATCACGAACTAAAAACTATTAATTTTGCGCCAGTGTGCATTAGTCCCAATCCGGCTTACTGCATATTTGGCGTCACGAACAGGATTGGATTGAATTGTGTGCCACCCCTGAGAACAGGATCGGATTGAAATGTGTGCCACCCCTGAGAACAGGATCGGATTGAATTGTGTGCCACCCCTGAGAACAGGATCGGATTGAATTGTGTGCCATCCCTGTCCAACAGAACCGAATCCAATTGTGTGTTGAAACGGATCCCATCGCATGTTTCACAGTAGTGCAAGCGCTGCCGCTTGTGTAAAAACCCAGAAAAGTGACTTTATCGCCTGTTTGCTGTGCAAAGAATTGCCATGCAATGCCCACGAGTACTTAAAAAGTTAATTCGCCATATTCACAAAATGGCGCCGCCTCTCCATGCTTGCCGGAGACAGGACAAGATGAGAACGCCCTCACAAGAGCGTGAAAATGCTGTATACGCCCCCCAGAAGCGGGAAAAATTAGTAACTCCCCCTCCAGAGATCAAAGATATCGAATATGCCCCTCTGGGAGCGGTAAAAATAGAGACGGCCCCCTGTGAACTTTCTATGGTGAGCCGAGGTGATAAAGACTCCTCCCTCCGGACTACACCCTCAGATCTAGAAGTTTGCTCATGTGAAGAAGCAGTGATGGCCTACCCGCGCCCAAAATGGAACGAGATGTCCATCGGTGGAGAGCCAGTGTACCCAGAGTATCCGCTGGAGATTCAGGTCTCCCAGCTATTGAAGCGGCGCGGACCCTCCATCTTTGGCACCAGTCCGGAGGCCGTGGATTCCTCCCTGGTCAAAGCACCTGCGTCTCCTACCTTGGCCAGTATCCCTGAGGATCCTGAGAAGGCCGCCGCTGATGTCCCGGTTCCCGATGCAAAGGGCCAGGACTTAATCGAGTTCCCAGAGGCAGTGGATCCCTCCGCCAAGTCAAGCGCCCCCGCGGAAGACGACGTGCAAGTAAAGAGAGAAGCCGACGTCAAGCCTGTTCCCGCAGAGGACGCCGCTGACGCACTCACCACAGCCAACGACAAGATGAAGATGACACCCCTTGACGGCACCCAGGAGGCACCGGAACCGGCTGCCCGGCAGCAACCACAGGTAGGAGCTGCCGCGCTCCCTGAGGCCCCAGCCCAGTCCGTGTCCGCCCCTGCACCGCATCCTGAGACCCCAGCACCTGGCACCAGGCCTAGGCCTGCACCGCTGACGTCACCTACTGGTGCGGCGGAGGCGGCTGACGTATCTACTCCGCCGCCCAGCTCCCTTCCCGGCCAGTTAAGGAGCCTGAACCCTGAGGTGTCTCACAAAATCACCGCATTTGCCCAGACGACCTGGGAATATAAATCAGCCATCAAAGAATGGGTCAAACAGGTGGTCGATGACCCCCAGCCAGGGGACCCCAAGCTAATTAGAAGAATCGGGACTGTATTTTGGTTTTCTGTAGAGCGAGGAGTCGAGTTCCTGCAGGATAACTATTCAGGCACCGAAGTTTTTGTGGGCCGGTGTTCTGTTAAGAGACACTACCTGCCCCAGGCCCGACACAATCTCTATGTGGGGGACCAAATAGAGCATACCCCCATGCGGTCCATGCAAGGCCTTTTCGCTGCCGGTGTCACATTGCTGGACAAGCCACTCACCCCTGCCATCACCCCAGAGACCTGGCAGGAAGAACCAGGGTCTGCGGGCAAAGTAAGATGCCTCCAGGAAACCCTGGACGGCCGTATGCAGTTTAAGGAGAAACCCTTATACCGGATTTGGCAGCACCACCAACCCTGAGGGTAGGACAGATAAATAACTCTGTCCTTACGTTTAACCCTAAGGTACAGTCATATGCCAAGCCCCCATACATTCTGCCCTGGAAACAGCCCCAGGAAGCTGCTCCAACCCTTCCTGAGCCCCTTCAGCCAGAGGTTCTGAGACCTTCTGTGCCGGCTGGAGATCCCGGGCGAAAGCGCGTCACCGCAGCGTTTTCCAGGCTGTCAGCACAACCAGTACCTGCCGCCACCAGCAGAGGGCAGTGGCGTACCACAACGGCAGCTACAATGAGCTACCACCAGAGGCAGGAACAACCTCTCATGAGGTTCAGCAGCTCCAGCAGCGATGAGGAGCTGGACACCTATCTGTAAAAGGTGTCCCCTATAAAGAAAAAAATAATAACAATGACATTTGGGAGCCACTCCATGAACTGATTCCTGACGGGTCAGGACCTGTTGGCCTTTTGTGTGTTTTTAACATTTTGTTTCAGGTTGTCTGTTTAGTCCTCATCCTGATGGTCATGCCAGTTAGGACTCCCCCCAGCACTTAACCCCTTCACGTCCAAGTTCAGTGTTTTTTCCCCTTTCTCAGGTTACCTGATAGCCTGGTGCTCTTATGACATTTTATACCTTTTGGATTACAATTAACTTTTACCCTGTGGATTACAAATTGACTTTTATCAGTTTCCAGAGGATTCTACAACTTTAAGCACTTCCAGGAAAAATGACTCAAGTTCTTGTTGAGCCTATCCTTGCATTAAAATTTGCACTATTTTATAACATGTTTTATTGCAACATAAAAGCTTGCACCCAAGGAAAAGACTCAAACGTGATACCTGAGCTCTTTGTGATTTTATAATGTAATAATTTTGCACTTATTGTACCAGTTATCTGTTATGCAACATTCAAGATAAGATGCCCATTGTGTGTCTTCTCTGTCTAGGTGCCACAATGTGAATTTATGCACTGTTTGTGACGATTGCACTTAACCATTGCACTTAACAAAAATGTAGCAACTTACTTAAAGTGTGCCTTTTTTACAGCTCTTGTTCTCTCCCCTCCTTGTACGGACTGTCATTATAGGGACTGTGGCGAAACCAACCTCGCCACTGGGTTTCGGAGAGGCCTGTTTACCAGCCTCTTGCCTCAGGATTATGGCCCATACTAACTTTAAAGGAGAAGACAGACTGGCCGCACAGCTGTCTTTGGAATTGTATTTTGTTATGTGAGGGTACCCAGATAGCTAATTTTATTGTATTTGTGTATTCTGAGTGCCATTCACCTAGTGATATGCACTCAGACTTGAGCTATCTGGGATATGTTAAATGTCTGTGTTTGCTGTGGAGGTGTGACATTGTGTGTTTGGGTGGTGATTTCTGTCCTGTTTTCTCCACATGTGTATTGGCGATTTCCCTTTGTCCTGAGAGATAATTGAATTGCTCCTCGGGTGTCTCCAGGGCAGAGAGGAGGAAACCATGATGCATTGTGGGGATGTGTTGTGTCTGTGTATCCTGAGTTGCTACGTATCTGTCCTGTGTCACAGTCTTCCTTCTGGTCCACTAGGGGCGTGTCCACCAGATGGGGACCTGCATAAATACGGGCGGGTAGCCCTCAATAAAGAGTTCCTGTTTTATCCTTCATCATGTTGAGGCTGGTGTTTGGGTAATTGATCGACACTGGGGGATTGCTATACGCTGGGAGATTTGCTATACTCCCCTGGCTATAACTACTAGCTCTTGTAAGAGCTTGCTCCTGGTTCCTGCTCTCTGGATGTAGGAGAGGTTCACCCACTGGAGCCTTGTCATAGGTTCAGGGTGGGTAGGAGACGGTGAGGCCTCAACCAAGCTTCGGCGGTTCGTGGGGTCTGCAGTGCGTACGGTGTCAAGTGGAGTGCTTGGAGTCCTTGGAAAGCACTAGGAGCATCTATCAACGGAGGTACCCGGTCGGGGTGCAAGGAGTTCCGTTACATTTGGTGGCAGCAGTGGGATGGCATCCTAGTGTGAGGAGAAGCAGCTCGGAGACACCGTTCGTGGAGTATATTAAGGGCAACGCTAGTATCCATACAGCGCCCCTGGCTACAGCAGGATGGAATTGGCTAGTCTTCGGACAACGTTCTATGACGAGGAGGAGGAGGCAGCCACAGACTACAGGGATGCAGACAGAAAGGAAGTCTGGTATGATGCACTGGAAAATGCCCAGCGGCGGCGAGGTGAGAGTCTCCCCAGTTATGAGCAGCAGCTACAGAAGCGTGTGGCAAAACGGATGGGTCTCTTGGGAGAGCAGCCACTGGATGACTCGGTAACAGTGCTCCAGAGCCTGGTATGTAAGGAGCTTTGGCTAGAGGACGCTTACCAGGCCCTAAGGTGGCATGTCATTCAACATTCCCCCTGGGCAGCTGAGCATGACAAGCCAGAGGGAGAGGACTTTTATGGTCCTGGCTTGTTATGGGAGTCCTTTGCAGAGCCTGACTTCGGGAGCCCTGCACAGTCCAGACTTCAGAACGTCTTCTACGAGAGGGAGGCTAGGCTGGATTGGGATGACCCCCATGAGGTAGAGAAAGACCTGGCTCACCTAGCAACCCTGGAGTGGGAACTGGAGCAGGACTACCGAGATCTTTTCCACTCCATTGAGAGGGCTCAGCGAGAGAGCAGAGTGTCAGACCCAGGTCCAGAGCCCTTCAGCTGGAAGGATATTGTGGAGGTGTTCTGGGAAGACCCGACTGAAGTATCCCCTGCTTCAGTACCAGCTACAGAGGTAGGGGACCTCATAGACTGGTCCTGGGGGGAAACCCATATGGCAGGTGGAGATGGGACCGAGATCTCTCCACCGGCCCTACAGGGATGCTGGGCAGTCGGCCCAGATCCCCAACGGCAGCCGGAGTTTCAGGGAGTAGGGACAGTTGGTCCTGCTCCCCAGCGGCAGTATGTTTTGCAGGGAGAGGAGAGCATCATCTCCATTCCCCAGCGGCAGTGTGTTGTAAAGAGAGAAGAGACAACCGATCTCTCTCCCCAACCCCAGGGGGACAGCACCCCTAACTCCAATGGTGCAGATGGGACCGCGGTCTCGGCACCAGGCCTACCGGGATGCTGGATGGCCGGTTCAGATCCCCCACCAACCCTGCAGGAATGCCAGGAGGAGGAGGTAAGCGATTCCTCCTCTCCACAGCCGATCTACAACAAGGTCCTGGGGATAGGATTCTATGACCACATCCCAGCAGAAGAGCTGGCATCTGGGCAGAGCGCAGTCTGCCTCTGGCCTCCCCTATCCTCTTATCCAGAGGCTGACTTTCCACAGGCTACCCCAGCGGAAGAGCTGGCATCTGGGCAGAGCGCAGTTGGCCTCTGCCCTCCCCTATCCTCTTCTCCACAGCCGATCTGCAACAAGGTCCTGGGGATAGGATTCCCTGACCACATCCCAGCGGAAGAGCTGGCATCTGGGCAGAGCGCAGTTGGCCTCTGCCCTCCCCTATCCTCTTCTCCACAGCCGATCTGCAACAAGGTCCTGGGGATAGGATTCCCTGACCACATCCCAGCGGAAGAGCTGGCATCTGGGCAGAGCGCAGTCAGCCTCTGCCCTCCCCTATCCTCTTCTCCAGAGCCGGACATCCCACAGGCTACCCCAGCGGAAGAGCTGGCATCTGGGCAGAGCGCAGTTGGCCTCTGCCCTCCTCTATCCTCTTCTCCAGAGACTGACTTTCCACAGGCTACCCCAGCGGAAGCGCTGGCATCTGGGCAGAGCGCAGTCGGCCACTGCCCTCCCCTATCCTCTTCTCCAGAGCCGGACTTCCCACAGGCTACCCCAGCGGAAGAGCTGGCATCGGGGCAGAGCGCAGTCGGCCTCTGCCCACCAAGTACCTACAGCTTCAAGCTAGAGAGCAACAAGGAAGCAAGGAGTAGCAGATGCCCACTCAACAGCTGGGGACATACAGAACAGAGCCAGGCCCCAAGATTCAACAGGTCCCGTATTGGGTTGTGGTTGGACTGCCAGACTAACTCAGGTACTGACCGTGAGGTCAGATATCTGGTTAGTCTTTCCTGGGAGGGGGAGATGTGTGGCGAAACCAACCTCGCCACTGGGTTTTGGAGAGGCCTGTTTACCAGCCTCTTGACTCAGGATTAAGGCCCATACTAACTTTAAAGGAGAAGACAGACCGGCCGCACAGCTGTCTTTGGAATTGTATTTTGTTATGTGAGGGTACCCAGATAGCTAATTTTATTGTATTTGTGTATTCTGAGTGCCATTCACCTAATGATATGCACTCAGACTTGAGCTATCTGGGATATGTTAAATGTCTGTGTTTGCTGTGGAGGTGTGACATTGTGTGTTTGGGTGTTGATTTCTGTCCTGTTGTCTCCACATGTGTATTGGTGATTTCCCTTTGTCCTGAGAGATAATTGAATTGCTCCTCGGGTGTCTCCAGGGCAGAGAGGAGGAAACCATGATGCATTGTGGGGATGTGTTGTGTCTGTGTATCCTGAGTTGCTACGTATCTGTCCTGTGTCACAGTCTTCCTTCTGGTCCCCTAGGGGTGTGTCCACCAGATGGGGACCTGCATAAATACGGGCGGGTAGCCCTCAATAAAGAGTGCCTGTTTTATCCTTCATCATGTTGAGGCTGGTGTTTGGGTAACTGATCGACACTGGGGGATTGCTATACGCTGGGAGATTTGCTATACTCCCCTGGCTATAACTACTAGCTCTTTTAAGAGCTGTTCCTGCTCTCTGGTTTTAGGAGAGGTTCACCCACTGGAGCCTGGAGCCTTGTCTTAGGTCCAGGGTGGGTAGGAGACGGTGAGACCTCAACCAAGCTTCGGCGGTTCGTGGGGTCTGCAGTGCGTACGGTGTCAAGAAGAGTGCTTGGAGTCCTCGGAAAGCACTAGGAGCACCTATCAACTGAGGTACCCGGTCGGGGTGCTAGGAGATCCGTTACAGGGACGTTGTATACTAATGGTCTACACCCGGTGTTATATACCCATAGGACCAAGTGGTAAGTCCAGGCAGATCCAGTTTCTACAGGTACCCCTGCTGCTTTGGGAATCGTTACTGCTTCTTCCCGCTTGTTTTATGTTCAGGATTGTTCCCATCCTGAGGTGTCTCATTTCCAGGAGCGCACGGAATTAAAGACCATCCTCCTGTGACATTGCCAGAAAATACGGAGACGATAAATACCTCCCCTTCTGAGCCTTTTGCCTAAGGTATGGTACCTCAAGCCTTAGAGCCTTACTTTAGCTTCCCCTCAGTCATCATAGTGATCGTGCTACAAGCCAAATTTCTTCAGGCTATGGTGCAGGGAAGGGAATACAGGATAAAGCCACCCTTCTATTTGCAGGCTTTGCATTACACAATGGTGGGATTACGGAGTAAAGACACCCCCATGCTTTCTTTGGTGTCTACAGAGCTCAGGACATACAAAGTCAGTCAGTGATGTTTGCTTTGTGCAGTATTTAGATTACCTGGTTATAACAAGAGAAGGAAACTGTGTGTTGGACACCTTACTCTAGCGGGCAGGAACCTGGGGAAAGCCGTTAAATGTTTTGTCTAAGTATGTCATTATATGTATTTCATGCAGCACTTTGTATTTATTGGGTACCCAGAGCTGACTCCTTCACCCTCCTAGCGTAAGCCGAGGATGGCTTAACTTAAAGTAAGGGGGTATGTAACATCCCAGAGTATGTTACTAAACTCTGTTGCCCTGCTACAACCTGTCAGGTGTATATTTATTGTCATCTTGTGTAATCTAACATTGCATTTCCCTGTATAAATACTTTCAGGCCTGTTTTATATATTATGCTGTAACTTCCATGTACACCAGCAGGTGGCAGCAATGTATTCAGCAGACCTTAGCCAGTTTAGTATTGCTAGACTGGAATAGTTCATTCCAGCCTAGTCTCCCCTGTGTGAGCAAAAGTGGGATGTTCCCATGTCCTGTCTCATGGAGAGGAGAAGGAAGTTTAGTTAGTGTACCAGCTACCCCCGCTTGGGGAAGGCTGTGTTAGTAGGAGCTCCCAGTTACAGGGATCCCAACCTAGGATCCAGCCTCGGCTGAGGCCAAGGATCCATCCTCCCAGTCTGAGCCCTTCAGCCTCAACTGTGGACAACCAAGCAACACCTCCAGAACTACAGATCTCAAGGAAGAATCATTCCCTGCGAGCAGTCCTGTGAGTACTTATCCAGAGACCAGTAGAAGCCAATTCCTCCTCAGCTAGTCAGGCCCATACTAAGCAGAAGACAGACAGAGCAGAAGATAAATACCTGCCAGATTCTCCAGGCACATAGTATAGGAGCAGAAGAGATATTGATCCCTGCCATACATTGCCTATACCTGCTGGGACCTAAAGACTATTGCTGTAACTCATATGGATTATTGTTGCCATCCAGTAAAGACAAGTTGCATTATACTGCAAGTCTGGATCTCATTCATTCCTCAATCACTTCTATTAACAACACTCAATTTATTGCAAGTGAGCCAGGATCCAGGAGTCCAGCCGTATCAAGGTAGGAAACACCGTTGACACTACACAGAGACATTATCCCCCTCTGGCATTCCTCACCTGGTACGTGAGCTATAACACCTCAACGGGCCCTGAGACTATAACCTGCGCACATTGCAATTGGTGTCACGAACTAAAAACTATTAATTTTGCATTAGCCCCAATCCGGCTTACTGCATATTTAGCAGCCTTATGATATGTTTTGCTGATGAAACACATTGGTACTCGTGAACATATTGTGGCCATTTATTCTATTAATTACACTCCACTACCCTGATTATATACTTAGTTCAGTCTCTTGAGACCCTGTATAGGGCTTTAGAGGGATCTCTTATCAGGGTTAGGTTCCGGACGGGGCCACCCCTTGCGGGGCACGGACCCCGTGATAGGTCACTAGGGCTGTATAGGTCAAGTAGGGCCTTACTAGGGAAAGTTTATTTCTCCTTTTTTTTTTGGCCTTTCTTACGCCACGTATGACCAAAGAATCGGGTGCTTCCATTACCGACTGGACATCCGGTAGTGACAAGCCCAGTTTTGTAGTAAAAAAGGTTTCTGATCAGGCGCAAAATCACAGGTTCCAATACGTCTCTGTAGGTGAATCTTCTTTAATTACATAAAAAGTAAAGGTGTGTAGAACAACGCGTTTCGGGTCTCAAATTGTCCCCTTCATCAGGTTAACAGTAGATTCGCCAGTGGTTACCAAGAAGCCCAGTTTTGTGACCTTCTCCTCTACCAACAATTCCGCATATTGTGAACAGTGAGGTCTCAACAAAACCGGTAAGACAATTCCGTGTTTTTTAGGGTCCCCATAGTCCCGGCACCCCAGATTGGGACTGGTACATAGAGACTCTACGCCCTGCCCAGGATGCGCTTAGGTTATTGTACATTCGGGCCTAGGGTGTTTTGTACCTAGCCTGTTGTGTTGCCACAAGTGGGTATTACACCATTTTAGGTCCTACACCTGTTTGTTTCTTCGTGTTTGTAAGGGGCTCTTTTACTCTCTGTCTAGGGAGAGTTTCTGTATACAATAAAAGTTAAGTTTTAATATGTTACTGCTCCCCTTCTTCTAGTCCAACTTCAGACTCTGTCATTGTGCCACTTGGTAGCCTCCTGATGCTGCCGCCACCCCCAGACTGTGTCATTGGGCCACTCTGTGGTCTCTTCATGCTGCTTCCACCTCACCACTTCATGACTGGTCCACTATTTTGCCTTTTGGCTTGGCGGACATCATTTATTTGACATTTCTTCTAATATGTCAGAAGGAAGTAAAAATGAGACACACAACGGATCCTGTCTGTGTAGCAGCTGTAAGGTCTGTATGGTCCCATCAGAATTGGCTTATGATTTGGTAGCCAAAAGCAGGAGTGGGTACAAAACACAGAAGACATGCAAATATTTCATTCACGTGTCATCTCTGTTTTGGATCCACTCCTGTTTTTTTGGGCTTTAGCAAAACTGATGGATTACTGAGCAAATGCTGACCAAGTGAAGGCGGATGCTCCACAGACAGTATCCATTTTTTGGGGGTTATTGTTCTGATGGATCAGAGGAAGGGCACATTAATCAGTGACATTAACACAAACTTACTGCTGACACCCTCTCCACTCTGTCGGGGGCTCTACTTGTATAAGCGTTTATTAGAACAGGTTCTGTAGACATCTATGTGGAATCAGCTGACGACGGTGTAAAAGGAGTGCGCTTCTTCTTGGCACTAACATCGACCTGTAAGGCTGAGTTCATACTTGAGTTATTTGGTCAGTTTTGGCCCCGTGACTGCCCAAATAAGTGAGGTGTGCAGTGATTCTAATAGCAACGCCTGTCATCTGCATGTCATATGGACTCACAGTATTATTTCACTACCACAGCAGACTCCATATGCGTGTTACTGCAAGGCACAGTGTTCTACCCCACTATACAGGCTCTCTGCAGCCCGGAAATACCAGTTTTTTTTAACACAATTCGCCGCAAATAAAATCGGATCGAAGCAAATCTTATCGAAAAATTTGGCGAAACCGGCCGAATAGAATTTGAGAAATTCGCTCATCTCTAGTATCTTCTAACTTAGGACATTATCATCTATGAAATTGATAAACTTACCAGACCAGATGATTTCTCCCTATTCTGCAGCGGTGTAACATCTATTCTCTTGTCCAGCTTCTCCCAGGATGCAGGAGCCCATACGGTGGTCTCTCGGACAGAGAGGAGAAGGTCTCTGTACTCTCAGTTTGCAGGGTTTTTACCCCAAGCCAATAGAAATCAAGTGGAGCTGCCGTTCACACAGTAAAGTAACATCCAGAGAAACCTATGAAGACAATCCAGACTCAACCCATAATGTGAGGAGTCAGTGCACCGTCCCGGAGGAGGTCATCACCGACCATGACTTTAAGATCATAGTCACCTGGAGCCACGGATCACTGGGTGGACCAGAAAGGAGAGAGATGTACATAAGGGACGCAGGTAAATAAATTTGGAGGCCATCATGCCCATGTTCTTTACTCCACAGGTAACACCAATGAATTAGAGAATATGTCCAGGTTGGTATTTATCCTTAAATCAGCAGCTTCGTTCAGTGCAGACACCATTAAAAAGGGTAGAATTGTATGAAAACCTCATCCTATGGACTCCTCCTCCACATAGAGCCGACATTATGTGCATCATATCATCATTATAAGACCTGTTCAGACAGCAGCCTCCCTAC
Source organism: Bufo bufo (assembly GCF_905171765.1). Classification (NCBI taxonomy): domain Eukaryota; kingdom Metazoa; phylum Chordata; class Amphibia; order Anura; family Bufonidae; genus Bufo; species Bufo bufo. The sequence goes on from NC_053395.1 coordinate 14,431,606, forward strand.
AGAAGCGTGCCAGGAGGCTGCACCGAGGCAAGGCAAAGGAAACGTGTCACCAAAAAGGGGGGCACAGTGGCCATTACTACTATGGAGGGGGAACAATGGGAATTACTACTGTGAAGGGGGCACAATGAAGGGATAAGCACTTTAAGGGGCACAATGTGGACATAACTACTGTGAAAGTTGTACAATGAGGGCATAAATACTGTGAGGGGGCACAGTGTGGGCATAACTACCGTTAGGGGCTACAGTGTGGGCATAACTACCGTGAGCGGGCACATATCTGGAGAAAACTACTGTGAAGGTTGCACAATAAGGGCAATACTACTGTGAGGGGGTGGGGGGGGAGCAGAAAAAGGACTACCCCGAGTGTCTAACACCTTAGGCACACCACTGACAAGGGGCCCAAAAGATGCAAAGCCCTTATTTTGGAAAATTTCTGAAGCCAGAATTCTGGATGGAAGGGTTCGATAAATTCCCCCCACATAGCAAACCTAGGAACAAAACATCCTACCCTCAAAGGAGACGAGGGATTATATCTCTGTAGATAGAGATTGTACATGTTAAACCCTCCTGCGCAGGGTCCTCTGCTCCTCTCTACCAGTCTGTTAATAAATTCAGGCTTTTGTACTTGTTTTGTTTTCTATCATGTATGTAAATCCCTTTTTAGATGCACAGTGCTATGGAATTAATGGTGTTTAAAAAGAAATACTATATACCGTATTTTTCACTTTATAAGACGCACCCCAGGGTTAGACAACAGAAAATTGGAAAAATATTTTCTTGCTCCTCTTTGAATGGAATGTGGTTTACTGGCGTTTTACTGAAGTAGAGGGGTCAAGGTCAGTAACTTTAGGGTGTAGAATAGTTTTGTTAAGCTCCTGTTACCCCTAACTGTGTCATCTGCTGACCCTTGTACCAACCAGCAATGGTGCATGTGGTCACCTCATTAAATGTACCTATCCAAATATCACTGCTCTGTTCTTCTGCTAGATTATTTTTAAGTATTTGTCTGCGAGACACACACAGCTCTGCTACACACAAATATAGTTCTGTTACAATCTTACAGCTCTGCTACACCCATACAGCTCTGCTACACCCATACAGCTCTGCTAGACACATAAACACACATTTATCATCTTTAACCCTTTGGCTACCGGAGGTTTTTTGCGTGAGCCATAACTTTTTTTTATATTTCCAGTCACATAGCTGTATTGTACTTTCTAATGCCATCATTAATTATGGCATAAAATGTAGTGGGAAGCGGGAAAAGATTTCAAATGGGGTGGAATTGAAAAAAAAAAAAACGCAATCCCTCCACCGTTTTACGGGTTTTGTTCCCACTGAATTTTGTTTATGGCACAACTGACCCATGCCCTTCATTCTCTCGGTCAGTACGATTACAACGATACCCCATATGTATAGGTTTTTATGTGTTAATAGTGTAAAAATAAATTTAAACTTTAAGAATTTTAATATTTTTTTTACATCACCATATTCTGACCCCCATAACTTTTTTATACTTGTGTCTGCTGAGCTATTTTGCAGGACAATTCATCGTTTTTATTGATACCATTTTGGAGTGTGCATGACTTTTGGATCACAATTTTATAAAAAAAATTTGGGTGAGAGAAGAAATGAAAAAAAATGGCTAATCGGCCATTTTGACCCTTTTTTCCGTTACGCCATTCGCTGTATTGGATTTTTTTTTTTTATATTTTAATATTATGGCCGTTTTCAGTCTCAGTGATACCCAGTATGTTTATATTTATTGTTTATTTATTTTTTATTATACGGTGAGTTTAACTTTTACATTTATTAAAATTTTTATATATTGAACTTTTTATATTTTATTGATCATTTTAAGGTTCATAAATGACCTTATAAATGATGTTTTTTAATTTTGACCTATAAGAGATTTAAAAAATTTAAATTTCTTTGCATTTTGCTCATTTCTTATGTTGGCCTGCCATCTGGTGGCCAAAATAAGAATTGCAGAATTAATGCTCTGAATTTCTTCATAGAGACTCAAAGCATTCAGCGCATCTACTGAAGTCCCGATTGGCCGCACTTGATCGCGGCATCTAAAGTAGTTAATTACCGTGATCGGCATTATTGCCAGTTGCGGTAATTAGCTGCAGGTCTTTGCTGTTTGAAACAGCAGAGACTTGCCGGCCATGACGCCCACTGCATGCGCAAGCGGGCGTAATGCTTGCACAGCGCTACCAGCGCCATACATGTACGGCGCTGGTAGCGAAAGGGTTAATAAAAACTCCCATTTCCCTTCACTACTGCTGAATGCGCTCTGCCGGATCATTCAGGAAGCAGTCAGGGAGTGTGGCACTGCTGGATCGCCCTGACTACTAATTAGAAGACACAAGTACTTTATAGCAAGATTATTTCTAGACACAAGCACTTTACGGTAACATTACATAGAAGGAAAAGTTCTGAAATAACGGATAATTCCTGTATTTGCTGGATTCTGGACTTACATGATGTGATTATTGCTTCTGTTCCCATTATCATTGATGTATTTGTAGAATTATGTCCATGAGGTTTTGCGCTTTTCCTATATGTATAGGTCTACCCTGGCGCCCAGAAGTCGGTGAGATATCCACACCAATTATCTTAGTCAATAAAGAAGTAAACGTGCACTGTGACATCAGCGGATACTTCCCCAATAAACTGACCGTGACCTGGTTTGTGAAGGAGAGAGGACGCGATGATTATGTCCCCGTAGAAAAGTACAAATGCCGGATCGAGCCCATAGCAGCCCAATATTCAGATACTGGATACCGCTGTAAAGCCTCATTACACGTCCCCTCATTTCTCATACATTACCATGGGATTCAGTTCATGTGTGAAGTACAGCACCCGAGCCTGGATCGCCCCATAGAGAGAAGCACAGGACCTCTCTTCATCTCATGTGAGTAACTCTCTGGACACACTGTACTATCAGGAATTATGGGTTGGGTTATTAGATGTAAGTGTATAGTTATAAAGTTACAGTTCTTCACCGCGCTGCACTGGTATATAGAGATCTCAGGGTGAGAGCTGCTGCACTGACATCTATGTATACAGCGCATTCTGAGAGCTGCTGCACTAACATCTATGTATACAGCGCATTCTGAGAGCTGCTGCACTGACATCTATGTATACAGTGCATTCTGAGAGCTGCTGCACTAACATCTATGTATACAGCACATTCTGAGAGCTGCTGCACTGACATCTATGTATACAGCACATTCTGAGAGCTGCTGCACTGACATCTATGTATACAGCGCATTCTGAGAGCTGCTGCACTGACATCTATGTATACAGCGCATTCTGAGAGCTGCTGCACTGACATCTATGTATACAGCGCATTCTGAGAGCTGCTGCACTGACATCTATGTATACAGCGCATTCTGAGAGCTGCTGCAGGGAGATTGTGCACAACTAATCCGTGTCAGCATTTCCAGCCTCCTTTACAAGAGTAGGGACGTATACACAAAGCTCATCATATGTTTTACCCCCAGTGACTCCGCGGATGGTGAAGCCGGTGAAGTTAACCCCCGATGCATCAGACACAGTGACGTGCTCCATGAGTTTATTAAAGTTTTATCCATCAAGTATTAATATTACCTGGAATAATATGGCAGATAATAAACCAATCCCTTCAACCCAGACGGACGAGGAACAGACCTTTGATGCTACAAGTGAATGCACAGTTCCCTGGAAAGATTTCCGCTCTGGAGTGCGAGTGACTTGGGAGCATGAATCCCTGACATCTCCTCAGCATCACGACCTCCCTGTAACAGGTACAACCCTAGAAGGACCCGGTCATCGCACAGAACACTGATGGCCTAGTCACACCCTGCACCACACTGACTCCATAGATAGTTCCCACCAGACCCCCATCATCTGCACTGTGAATGATTCCCTGCAGAGATCTGGTGGGAGTAGTAGTACATACAGTAGGATAAGATGGAGGTCGACCCTTTACATTGTAGTAAAGGATAGTTTTCGGTCCCCACAGTCATCTGTACTTGTATTATTCTGTGGATTTATAAAATGTATGTATTAGAGAAAGAGATTATAGGAGATTAGAGACTCCATAGAAGATTCCATCCCCCAGCACGCTGCAGTATTGTGCGCTATGGCGGAAGGGTAACTGACCTTATAGTCAATGGGGTCTGGTGTCCAGCGTCTAATGGACCCCGCACGGCCATTTTCTTGTTGTTCTCCTATAACAGAGCAGAACGTCTCAGTAAAGAGCACAGGTGTGAACAGATCCTAACAAGTGACGTCCGGTAATATCCCTCATCGGTCGGTTTTCTGTGACTTCTTTCTAGATCTTCCCTGGCGTCCGGTCGTTGAAGAAATAGAGAAACCCGTTTTCCATGTGAACACTGAAGCCAGATTACAGTGTAAAATCTCTCAGTACTTTCCAAATGATCTCACTGTGACCTGGTACATGAAGAAGACAAATTGGGAATATGAAAAGCTAACCGAGGACACTAGACCCACAGCAGAGAGACAGCCTGACAACACGTACACCTGTACCGCCAGCCTGGTAGTCAGACCATCCATACAAGACTATGATGGAGCAGAGATCATCTGCAGAGTGCAGCATCCGAGCTCAGAGCAACACGTGGAGAAATCTACAGGACCAATACAAGTCTATGGTGAGTCCTTCTCCAGTAATTACCAACTAGAACCGATACATCATTAATAACATCTTATATGAAGTGAATGTGCAATTCTAATTATTTTTAAGTGGATACTTATTATAAAATGTCACCAACATCACCTGCGGGGTGTACCTGCTGCAGAGCATCATACATGTACATCACCTGCGGGGTGTACCTGCTGCAGAGCGTCATACAGGTACATCACCTGCGGGGTGTACCTGCTGCATAGCGTCATACACGTACATCACCTGTGGGGTGTACCTGCTGCAGAGCGTCATACAGGTACATCACCTGTGGGGTGTACCTGCTGCTGAGCGTCATACATGTACATCACCTGCGGGGTGTACCTGCTGCAGAGTGTCATACAGGTACATCACCTGCGGGGTGTACCTGCTGCAGAGCGTCATACAGGTACATCACCTGCGGGGTGTACCTGCTGCAGAGCGTCATACATGTACATCACCTGTGGGGTGTACCTGCTGCAGAGTGTCATACATGTACATCACCTGTGGGGTGTACCTGTTGCAGAGCGTCATACACGTACATCACCTGCGGGGTGTACCTGCTGCAGAGTGTCATAAATGTGCATCACCTGTGGGGTGTACCTGCTGCAGAGCGTCATACAGGTACATCACCTGCGGGGTGTACCTGCTGCAGAGCGTCATACATGTACATCACCTGCGGGGTGTACCTGCTGCAGAGCGTCATACATGTACATCACCTGCGGGGTGTACCTGCTGCAGAGTGTCATACATGTACATCACCTGCGGGGTGTACCTGCTGCAGAGTGTCATACATGTACATCACCTGCGGGATGTACCTGCTGCAGAGTGTCATACATGTACATCACCTGCGGGGTGTACCTGCTGCAGAGTGTCATACATGTACATCACCTGCAGGGTGTACCTGCTGCAGAGCGTCATACAGGTACATCACCTGCGGGGTGTACCTGCTGCAGAGTGTCATACATGTACATCACCTGTGGGGTGTACCTGCTGCAGAGTGTCATACACGTAAATCAACTGCGGGGTGTACCTGCTGCAGAGTGTCATACACGTACATCACCTGCGGGGTGTACCTGCTGCAGAGTGTCATACATGTACATCACCTGCGGGGTGTACCTGCTGCAGAGCGTCATACACGTACATCACCTGTGGGGTGTACCTGCTGCAGAGTGTCATACATGAACATCACCTGCGGGGTGTACCTGCTGCAGAGTGTCATACATGTACATCACCTGCGGGGTGTACCTGCTGCAGAGCGTCGTACAGGTACATCACCTGCGGGGTGTACCTGCTGCAGAGCGTCATACATGTACATCACCTGCGGGGTGTACCTGCTGCAGAGTGTCATACATGTACATCACCTGTGGGGTGTACCTGCTGCAGTGTGTCATACATGTACATCACCTGCGGGGTGTACCTGCTGCAGAGTGTCATACATGTACATCACCTGCGGGGTGTACCTGCTGCAGAGCGTCATACATGTACATCACCTGCGGGGTGTACCTGCTGCAGAGCGTCATGGCGGGTCTGCTCAGCTCCTATTCAAAAGCTTGAGATAAGGATGGTAGGACGTACACAACCGTTCATCTGAAGGTTCACTAGAAATCTCTCCCAGGTGCTTTCTTTTAAAGCCGTCATTCGCCGTGCACCGCTGGTAACAACCGCACTATCTCGTCGTCTTCTACTCTCTGCTGTCACTCCGATTCTTGTTACTTCATTACACTGGAGAACCTCACAAGCCCATCACAAGTCCACCAGGAAGTCTGTACATGGAGAGATGATATATCACCTGCAGGACTTGTGTCTCCAAAAGAACATATGGCCAATCTCGCTGGGCCGGCTGTATTCACAACAGCAGAGCTCAGACCAAATGGTGTGCATTTCATTGTGGAAATCCTGGTGGACATGCAGCAGGTTTGTTGAGAATTGCTCCTCTTGCACTACAGATATCCACAACCACAACTGACCTGCTAGATGCAGAAAAAAGTTACGTGCGGATTTCTTTGCGGAAAATGTGATAACCTCATCTACTTTTCTGCTGCTGTAAACACTACAGATTTTCCAAATGTAGATCTGCTGCAAAAAATCTATAGATGTACACCACATGTGGCCATACCATTACAGGTGTTTGTGGGGTGCGGCCAGGGAGTCACTTGTTACAGAAGACTTTCTATAGCTGCACCAATCTGTTGTTCTGCAAAAATTGCCATTTTCATGTGCATGAGCCCTAATACAGAAAATAAAATGTAATCTGAATAATACCATCCAGATTTATGCCATTTACTCTTCATAGTAATAAGCAGCAGAGAATAAGAAGGAACTAACTGAAGACTAGTGAAGGATCATCAACTACACAGACTCAGTGCAGAGGCCTCTTGTGTATCTTCTAGAGATGAGCGAATCAAAGCTGATTTGCAACGAATGCGAATTTCCTCGCGCTTCGTGGTAACGAATCGCATTTTTCCTAAAATGTGTGAAAACATGGGGCAAGGAACTCTGGGAAGGCGGGATCACCCAGATTGACATGCCTGCATACAGCCAATCAGCAGCCAGCCAGCCCTGTGATGTCACAGCCCTATAAATACGGCAGCTATCTTGGATGCAGACATTTTCCAGCGTTCTGAGTGCAGGGACAGATGTGAGAAGGCGCTAGGGACAATGAAAAAACAATTTACAAGTGCAGGGAAAGGATAGGGAGGGATCATTTCACAGCATCTTACTGCAGGGAGAGACGTCAGAAGGCGCTAGGGACAATGATATGAAAAACCTTATTGTGAAAAAAATGCGTTTTACAATTGCAGGGAAAGATTATTTGGGGCTCCAAATAGCCATTAGACATCTCTGTCATTCCAGCTATTTGTTTTTGGGGTGCAAGTGCTATGTTGCAAAGCCTTTAGTGGCTTATATCTGTGGAAAAAGAAAAATATATTTTCAGTTCACTTCTGCAGTTACATGTGGCGAAAGTGTTTAGTGACGTATTTCAGTACAAAAAGAAAAATATATACGCAGTTCACTTCTGCAGTTATATGTGGTGAAAGCGTTTTGTGGCGTTTCAAAAGTCAGCTATATACAATCACGCACCTGTGTAGAGCAACCTCTATGCGCACGGAAGTGACTTGTTGAATTTGACTTTTCTCCACTTACAGCTTACGCATCAGACACCCAGGCGTTAATCAAGTAGCCTTTTAATCCGGAGACTGTATTACAAGATGTTGCAGGGTAATCCAGATGGTAAAATAATTATGCCAACAATAAACTCCTAGCTCAGAAAATGGATGATGCTACTCAAAGCTGAGCACACTAAGAGCAAGGCATCACTGGGAAAACAGGGAGTGGCTAGGCTAAACTAACTAGAAGCCTGAAAACAGGGGGGGAGAGAGGAGCATACCAACACACAATGCAAGATACTGGAACAGAACACGTTTAGTGGCCTATTTCAGTACAGAAAAAAAAATATTTGTCGCTTTTAGGGGTGTTTTAATTTGCTTTAAATTTATTTAGTTCAGCTAAAAGAATGTCAGACAGAGAAGTGCCAGGCCAGGCACAGAGGAGTGGCAGAGGAATAACTGTTTCTGGCACAGGCAGAGGTTGCAGCAGAGTAAGGGGGCGTGGCAGCAGTAGTCGCAGCAAGAGGCCTGAGCTCCCAGTGTCATTTAGCGGTCCTGTCTTAACCAGCTTAATATCACGAGCAGTAAACACAATATACGTTACCGGGTCAAAGGTAGACAGAGTTCAGATGGGACCAGTTCTCAAGAACTTTCCTAGTAAATCCCAAAAAAATAATCCAAGTTTCTTCTGGTAAAGTTTTCCTTTTGAGTTTCCCTTTTTTCTTGATTGAATGGATGGATGGATTAATCTCCTGCACACGAGTAATTATTCCCCACCATCTCTAAGAATCATCCCCTTTAGATTAGGGATTTCCAATTAGGCAAGGTGGGTGTATTCGTATGCTAATAACACAATGATGTCATATTACCCCTTACGATGACATAAAACAAATGATAAAATAATATAATATTGTCCATCTGCCTCCAGATGGCACTGTGGTACTGCAGATGAATATTACAACCTTAAACATTAACGCTAAATACCTAATAATACGTTCACATGACCTTCTTAACCGTTTTAATATACATCATTGAGGAAGGTCTTTTCCTGACACTTTTAATTACCTATAAACTAGACTTGCTGGAGACACTGTCTTCTCCTATCTTTTTGAATATATGTTAACTTGATAATAATATATGTAACAGCCTTGATATTCGGCATCAGAACTTGTATATTTTACTTATCTACATCATTGAATAACTATCGTCTGAAATAACATTCTTCTCAGAAATCCAATTACCAGAAACTCACTTCAGTGTGCTATAGGATACATTCTAGATGACACATACATGGTATAATATATATAATAAATCGATACATTGCTATACACATTATACGAATTATTGGTTAAAAACTAAATATGCCATACAGAAATATATATAATATAATTATGAATATATGAATTTAACCTCATACAGCAGGTGTGGCTCACGTCGCTTCTGCCTCCACGTTGTCACGCCGTTGGTCCTGCGACAATGTCCGCCTCTGCCTCCTCATACTTCACTGTGTCCTCAGCCTCCACTGCAGGGACAAGTCACAGTGCCCCTCTAGCATACCACATGTGCAGGGCACGGCGGTGTCAGGCTGTTCTGCACCTCGTTTGCCTGGGCGAATGGAGTCACACAGGGGAGGAACTGCTCCGTGTCCTTTATCAAGAAATCGAATCCTGGCTTTCTCCGCGTCAACTCAAAATCTGAACCATGGTGACGACAACGGGAAGAACATGGTGTCTGTGCTGCGTCAAGGAGGGCTGAGCCATGCTCCCTGGATGGCACATGTGCTCAATCTGGTTGTCAAGTTGTTCCTAAAGTCTTCCACCCATCTGCAAGACATCCTAAAAATGGGCAGGAAACTTTGCATGCACTTCCGCCACTCGTACACCGCAAAGCACACCCTCCTTGAGCTGCAGCGGCAGAACGGCATCCCCCAACATAGGCTGATATGCGACGTTTCCACCCTCCATATGTTGGACCGACTATACGAACAGAGAAAGGCCATCAATGATTTCTTGATGATCCAAGCGGATAGGAGTACTCCCCTGTATAACTTCGATGTCAGCCAGTGGCAGCTCATGCGTGACACCTGCCATTTGCTCAGGCCCTTTGAGGATGCCACGTTATTTATCAGTCGCCAGGACTATGGGATGAACTACGTCATTCCACTGCTTCATGTCCTGGAACAGATGGTGGTAACAATGTAACAATGGCTGGTCAGGGGACAGGAGATGTGGCGCCTAGATCTCACGGACACATGAGCACTGTGGGGGCTGAACTGGAAAAGGAGGAGGAAGGGAAGGAGGACATTGGAGCACAGGCAATGTGTAGCGAAATGGGTGTTTTTTCTACTCAGGTGATAGGAGAGGAGGAGCAGGAGCAGCTACAAGGCGATGAGGAAGACGAGACAGAGGACCCAGACACACCGTGGTTCTATGCAGTGGAGATGGAGGCAGGGAGTCCCACCGAGTCACTTGCACAAATGGCCCGATGCATGCTCACTTGCTTGCGTAGTGACAGCCGAATTGTCATCATTCAGCAGAGGGGTGACTTCTGACTCTCCACCTTGTTGGACCCTCGCTACCGGTCCAAAATGGGGGCCTTTTTTACACCCACTGAGAAGGAGGACAAACTGAACTACTACAGAGACAGCCTATGTAGTCAGTTGGCCGCTGCCTATGTGCGCCATCGTCCAACCCACATTGAACATCTGCTGGACTACTGAGCAGCCAAACTGGATTTGTGGCCGCAACTAGCAGAGTTTGCCCTGGAAAAGCTGTCCTGCCCGGCCAGTAGTGAGGCACCAGAGCGGGTGTTTAGTGTGGTGGGCGCCATAGTAATCCCAAGGAGAACTCGCCTGTCCACCCAAAATGTGGAGAGGCTGACCTTTGTCAAGATGAATCAGGCATGGACCAACACTTTGACAAAAGAGACCAGTTTCCTCTGGCTACCTGCCTCAGCTACTACTCTGATGCTGCCACCCGCCTGATGCCACACATCTGATGCCAAGTGCTTCTTCTTTCACCCACCTTCGTCAGCGTGTACTGGTATTGCCACCCACCGCCCCACTCTGTCACCGGGTCACTTTGAGGTCTCCTGATGCTTCTGCTGCCATCTTCACACTATGTCACCTTGCCACTCTGTGGTATCCTGATGCTGCTGCTGCCATCTTCACACTATGTCACCTTGCCACTCAGTGTGGATATGGCAGCAGCATCAGGATACCACAGAGTGGAAAGGTGACATAGTGTGGAGATGAACACCAATCGTAGATAACTCACAAAGTGAGTATGCGTACTAGACCTGTACACCAAGTATCAACACCGAAGAAGGAGAGAAAGGCAAAGCACGACTAAGGCTACTTTCACACTAGCGTCGGGGCTCCGCTTGTGAGCTCCGTTTGAAGGGTCTCACAAGCGGCCCCGAACGCATCCGTCCAGCTACCAATGCATTCTGGGTGGATGCGGATCCGCTCAGAATGCATCAGTCTGGCAGCGTTCAGCCTCCGCTCCGCTCAGCAGGCGGACACCCGAACGCTGCTTGCAGCGTTCGGGTGTCCGCCTGGCCGTGCGGAGGCAAACGGATCCGTCCAGACTTACAATGTAAGTCAATGGGGACAGATCCGTTTGAAGTTGACACAATATGGCTCAATTTTCAAACTGATCCGTCCCCCATTGACTTTTAATTTAAAGTCTGGATGGATCAGTCTGACTTTCACAAACTATAATGCAGACGGATCCGTTCTGAACGGATCCAAACGTCTGCATTATAGGAGAGGATCCGTCTGTGCAGACACCAGATGGATCCTCTCTGAACGCTAGTGTGAAAGTAGCCTTACAACCTATATAAACTTTATTATGGTTCCCAAAAGGGGGGGGGGGGATCCAATAAAATACAATGACGGACAGTACAATACAATGGTGGATAAAAAGACACACAGGGTGGGAAAGGATCACAGAATGGACAGCATGAAAAAACACACAATAGACAAGGCCAAAGAGATACTAGATAGTTAATAAATACCCAAGTGGGGAACATATATAAATTACTTCGCCAACCATGAACAAGATATTGGAGCCAGATACAGTACATAAATTTAAAGTGCAAAGTGCATGAAATACAATGTACATACATACACCCCCTGAGGAAGCTTACGCGAAACGCGCGTTGGGGCTTTTCGGATCACTACTTTGGTATTTATTCATGTAATTTTCTATTTACCATATTGTTCATTTTATTGTCCATGTACATTGTATTTCATGCACTTTGCACTTTAAATTTATTTACTGTATCTGGCTCCAATATCTTGTTCATGGTTGGCGAGGTCATTTATATATGTTCCCCACTATTGTGTGTTTTTTCATGCTGTCCATTCTGTGATCCTTTCCCACCCTGTGTGTCTTTTTATCCACCATTGTATTGTACTGTCCGTCATTGTATTTTATTGGATCCCCCCCCCCCTTTGGGAACCATAATAAAGTTTATATACATTGTTAGTCGTACTTTGCCTTTCTCTCCTTTTTTGGTGTCAATAGTGTGGAGATGGCAGCAGCAGCATCAGGATACCACAATGTCACCTTGCCACTCTGTGGTATCCACCTGATACTGCTGCTGTTGCCACCTCCAGACTCTGTCATTGTGCCACTCGGTGGTCTTCTCCTGATGATGCTGATGCCGCCAACTCCAGACTGTCATTGTGCCACTTGGTGGCCTCCTCATACTGCTGCCAACTCCAGACCCTGTCATTGGGCCACTCTGTGGTCTCCTCATACTGCTTCCACCTCACCACTATGTCATAGGTCCAATCTGTGGACTTCTCATGCTGTTCCCACCCTCCCCACTTCATGACTGGTCCACTATTTTTGCTTTCGGCCTGGCTGACATCATCATTTATTTGACCTTTCTTCTAATCTGTCAGAAGGAAGGAAAAATGAGACGCACAACAGATCCTGTCTGTGTAGCAGCTATAAGGCCTGTATGATCCCATCAGAATTGGTTTATGATTTGGTAGCCAAAAGCAGGAGTGGGTACAAAACACAGAAGACATGCAAGTATTCCATTCACGTGTCATCTCTGTTTTGGATCCACTCCTGTTTTTTTTGGCTTTAGCAATACTGATGGATTACTGACGAAATGCTGACTGAGTGAAGGCGGATGCTCCACCGACAGGATCCGTTTTTTGTGGGTTATTGTTCTGACTGATCAGAGGAAGGGCAAAATAATCAGTGACGTCAACACAAACTTACTGCTGACCCCCTCTCCACTCTGTCGGGGGCTCTACTTGTATAAGTGTTTTTTAGATCAGGTTCTGTAGAAATCTATGTGGAATCAGCTGATGACGGTGTAAAAGGAGTGCGCTTCTTCTTAGCGCTAACATCGACCTGTAAGGCTGAGTTCATACTTGAGTTATTTGGTCAGTTTGGGCCCCGTGACTGCCCAAATAAGTGAAGTGTGCAGTGATTCTAATAGTAACGCCTGTCATCTGCATGTCATACGGACTCACAGTATTATTTAATAGTCGTTTTTTAACGTAATTCGCTGATAATAAATTCAGATGGAAGCAAATTTTTTCAAAAAATTCGGCTAAGCGGCTGAATAGAATTTTTGAGAAATTCGCTCATCTCTAGTATCTTCTAACTTAGGACATTATCGTCTATGGAATTGACAAATTTACCAAACCAGATGATTTCTCCCTATTCTGCAGCGGTGTAACATCTATTCTCTTGTCCAGCTTCTCCCAGGATGCAGGAGCCCATACGGTGGTCTCTCAGACAGAGAGGAGAAGGTCTCTGTACTCTCAGTTTGCAGGGTTTTTACCCCAAGCCGATAGAAATCAAGTGGAGCTGCAGTTCAGACAGTGAAGTAACATCCAGAGAAACCTATGAAGACAATCCAGACTCAACCCATAATGTGAGGAGTGAGTGCACCGTCCCGGAGGAGGTCATCACCGACCATGACTTTAAGATCATAGTCACCTGGAGCCACGGATCGCTGGGTGGACCAGAAAGGAGAGAGATGCACATAAGGGACGCAGGTAAAAAATTCGGAGGCCATCATGCCCATGTTCTTTACTCCACAGGTAACACTAATGAATTAGAGAATATGTCCAGGTTGGTATTTATCCTGAAATCAGCAGCTTCGTTCAGTGCAGACACCATTAAGAGAGGTAGAATTGTATGAAAACCTCATCCTATGGACTCCTACTCCACATAGAGCCGATATTAGGCTAATCTGCATTTTGCCTGTCCGCTACTGCGATCCGTCATAGGATCTCAATAGCGGGGGAAAACGCTTCTATTCATTGTCAACGGGGACAAAACTGAATGGAATGGAGCACAGCAGAATGCGTTCTGTCCGGTTGCGCTTCCATCGCGGACAGTATAACACTGCAAGCAGCGTTTTCCTGTCCGCGATATGGTGCGGAGCAAGACGGATCCGTTTTCTCTGACACAATAGAAAACTGATCCGTCCCCCATTGACTTACAATGGTTTTAGAGACGGATCCGTCTTGGCTATTTTAGAGATAATACAACCGGATCCGTTAAGAACAGATGCAGACGGTTGTATTATTATGACAGAAGCGTTTTCCTGATCCATGACGCTGGTCTGAAAGTAGCCTAATCCGTTTTTATTTTCTGATGGCAGATGTACTGGATTTATTCTGTGTCCTGAAGATGATTATGGGGGCGGCCATCTTGCTTGATCTGTTCTTAGCATTTACACGGCATTAATGGTTTTACGTCAGCCCCATGGTCCATAGACACAGTGGTCAGGAGGGAACCTCATTGACGTCTATGGGAGAGTTCTCTGGGCCGCTCTGTGACCTGTGCAGAGGTCATTGTACAAGGGAAGAAGAAGAGAGAAGATGTGACAATCACCGATTGTGTGCTGAATCCTGTTTTATCTGTCACAATGGGGATTATTACTGTGAAGGGGGTACAATGGGGATTACTACTATGAAGGGGGCACAATGAAGAGATAAGCACTTTAAGGGGCACAATGTGGATATAACTACTGTGCAAGTTGTACAATGAGGGCATAACTACTGTGAGGGGGCACAATGGGGTGAGTAGTTATTTATTTCTGTGTTGTTGTTTTTTTAGCACAGAGGGCTTTACATCTGTGAAGGGGGCACAATGGGCATTTTTACTATGTAGGGGACACAAAGGGCATTAATACTACAAAGGTGCACAGAGAGCATTACTACTATTAAGGTGGCACAATGGGCATTATTACTGTGAAGGGGGCACAGTGGCGATTATTACTATGGAGGGGGGACAATGGGAATTACTACTGTGAAGGGGGCACAATGAAGGGATAAGTACTTTAAGGGGCACAATGTGGACATAACTACTGTGAAAGTTGTACAATGAGGGCATAAATACTGTGAGGGGGCACAGTGTGGGCATAACTACCGTGAGCGGGCACATATCTGGAGAAAACTACTGTGAAGGTTGTACAATAAGGGCAATACTACTGTGAGGGGGTGGGGGGGGGCAGAAAAAGGACTACCCCGAGTGTCTAACACCTTAGGCACGCCACTGACAAGGGGCCTAAAAGATGCAAACCCCATATTTTGCGAACTTTTTGAAGCCAGAATTCTGGATGGAAGGGTTCGATAAATTCCCCCCACATAGCAAACCCAGAAACAAAACATCCTACCAGGGGCGTAACTAGAAGTGACTGGGCCCCACAGCAAATATTTGTAAGGGCCCCACCAGCGCGCTTCGCACCTCCCTCCTCCTGTGTAAACCCCACTCCTTTGGCACAGTGTAGAGGTATACTGTACATTGTGTGGCACAGTGTAGAGGTATACTGTATATTGTGTGGCACAGTGTAGCGGTATACTGTATATTGTGTGGCACAGTGTAGCGGTATACTGTATATTGTGTGGCACAGTGTAGAGGTATACTGTATATTGTGTGGCACAGTGTAGCGGTATACTGTATATTGTGTGGCACAGTGTAGAGGTATACTGTATATTGTGGGGCACAGTGTAGAGGTATACTGTATATTGTGGGGCACAGTGTAGAGGTATACTGTATATTGTGTGGCACAGTGCAGAGGTATACTGTATATTGTGGGGCACAGTGTAGAGGTATACTGTATATTGTGGGGCACAGTGTAGAGGTATACTGTATATTGTGTGGCACAGTGTAGAGGTATACTGTATATTGTGGGGCACAGTGTAGAGGTATACTGTATATTGTGGGGCACAGTGTAGCGGTATACTGTATATTGTGTGGCACAGTGTAGAGGTATACTGTATATTGTGGGGCACAGTGTAGAGGTATACTGTATATTGTGGGGCACAGTGTAGCGGTATACTGTATATTGTGGGGCACAGTGTAGAGGTATACTGTATATTGTGGGGCACAGTGTAGAGGTATACTGTATATTGTGTGGCACAGTGTAGAGGTATACTGTATATTGTGGGGCACAGTGTAGAGGTATACTGTATATTGTGGGGCACAGTGTAGCGGTATACTGTATATTGTGTGGCACAGTGTAGAGGTATACTGTATATTGTGGGGCACAGTGTAGAGGTATACTGTATATTGTGGGGCACAATGTAGGCTATATGTGTATAACATAAACATATTTCACATGAAAACTTACAATTACTTGACTTGGCCCTTGGGGATCTCGGACACCACTTCAACACTTTGGCCGGGGGCTCGGCGGAGCTGATGTTGTGCTTTATCCTAATGAGAAAGATTTCATAATAAGGATTTGGAGAAGGGGCAGAGGGATAGCAGAGCAGGGGGAGGCTGGTGCTGCTACTAGGGGGTCATACCATGGGGGAGTAATAAAGCCCACCATAATGCGCCCCCAGTAGTAATAATTCTCCTTATAATGTGACAGTGCAGAAAATACCCCCTTGTAATGCCCCCAGTTGAGCTAATGTCCCCATAGTGCCCCCATAATGTCCCAGTATAAAATACCCCTATATAGTGCCCCCAGTAAATTCCCCCACAGTGCTCCTCTCCCCCGTTCCTGCTAGTGCCCCCCATAATGTACCAGTATAAAATGCCCCATATATAGTGCCCCAGTAGATGCCCCTCAGTGTCCGGCCTCTGATAGTCTGCCGGCCTAGTGTCCCCCATAATGCCCCCCAATAATGTGCCAGTAAGTGTCCCCATAGATGCCCCCCCCATCATGTGCCAGTATCAAGTGCCTCTCTCCTTCCCACCCCCCATGTGCCAGAATCAAGTGCCTCTCTCTTCCCCCCCATGTCCCAGTATCATAGTGCCATCTCCCCCCCAAAAAAGTGACAGTATCAAGTGCCTCTCCCCCCCATGTGCCAGTATCATAGTGCCAAACCCACCCATGTGCCAGTATCAAGTGCCAACCCCCCCCCCCCACGTGCCAGTATCAAGTGCCTCTCTCCTCCTCCCCCCCCCATGTGCCAGTATCAAGTGCCTCTCTCTTCCCCCCCATGTCCCAGTATCATAGTGCCATCTCCCCCCCCCCAAAAAAAGTGCCAGTATCAAGTGCCTCTCCCCCCCATGTGCCAGCATCATAGTGCCAAACCCACCCATGTGGCAGTTTCAAGTGCCAAACCCCCCTTCCACGTGCCAGTATCAAGTGCCTCTCCTTCCCCCCAGTGCCAGTATCAAGTGCCTCTCCCCCCCATGTGCCACTATCAGATGCCTCTCTCCCCCCCATGTGCCAGTATCAGGTGCCAACCGCCCCCCCCTCATGTGCCAGTATCAGGTGCCAACCCCCTCCCCCCATATGCCAGTATCAAGTGCCAAACCCCCCCTCCCATGTGCCAGTATCAAGTGCCTCTCCCCCCATGTGCCAGTATCAGGTGCCTCTCCCCCCCCCATGTGCCAGTATCAGGTGCCAACCGCCCTCCCCCCCATGTGCCAGTATCAGGTGCCAACCCCCCTCCCCCCATGTGCCAGTATCAAGTGCCTCCAGCTCCCCCCATGGCAGTAACAGTCGGGTATTAAAAAAAAACAAAAAAAAATTCTACTTACCTCCATGTCAGCGATGCAGCCTCTTCCTGTGTCCCGCCCTGTATGTCCATATATAGAGTCAGTGCTTGTATTTCAGAAAAGTTTCTGTTGGGATTCGAACCCACAACCTTCATGTATCAGAGGCAAAGCATTTACCCACACAGCCATAAAAGCTGCCTTGCCACTGACTGAAAAAATATGAGACTTCTACTGTTATAGCTGGCTAAGTGTACATCTATACACATGACAGCTGCCCCAACACACCCAGCACTGCTATATCTCTATATGACAGCTGTCCCAGCACACTCAGCTCTGCTATATCTCTATATATGATAGCTGCCCCAGCACACCCAGCTCTGCTACATCTAATACACATGACAGCTGCACCAGCACACTCAGCTCTACTATATCTCTATATATGACAGCTGCCCCAGCACACCCAGCTCTGCTACATCTATATATCTCTAAGTATTGCTATACAGTAGATAGATATATAGAGATATAGCAAAGCTGAGAGTGCTGGGGCAGCTGTCATGTGTATAGATGTAGCAGAGCTGGGTGTGTTTGGGCAGCTGTCATGTGTATAGATGTAGCAGAGCTGGGTGTGCTGGGGCAGCTGTCATATATAGAGATATAGCAGAGCTGAGTGTGCTGGGACAGCTTTCATATAGAAATATAGCAGTGCTTGGTGTGTTGGGGCAGCTGTCATGTGTATAGATGTACACTTAGCCAGCTATAACAGTAGAAGTCTCATATTTTTTCAGCCATTTGGCAAGGCAGCCTTTATGGCTGTGTGGGTAAATGCTTTGCCTCTGATACATGAAGGTTGTGAGTTCGAATCCCAGACACATCAGGAGACAGTAAGATTAGATCACATTAGCGAGGGGGCCCTTAGACAAGAATCGATCATATTTAACTAACTTGAAAATAAACTGTCACACCTCCTGCCAGGGTCCTCTGCTACTCTCTACCAGTCTGTTAATAAATTCAGTCTTTTGTACTTTTGTTTTCTATCATGTATGTGAACCCCTTTTTAGATGCACAGTGCTATGGAATTAATGGTGTTTAAAAAGAAATACTATATACCGTATTTTTCACTTTATAAGACGCACCCCAGGATTAGACAACAGAAAATTAAAAAAATATTTTCTTGGTCCTCTTTGAATGGAATGTGGTTTACTGGCGTTTTACTGAAGTAGAGGGGTCAAGGTCAGTAACTTTAGGGTGTAGAAGGGAGGGGAGGGGAATAGTTTTGTTCCGCTCCTGTTACCCTTAGGCTGGGTTCAGACCTGAGCTCAACAGGCAAAAACCAATGTTTCCCTATGGGCATGGTTCTCACCTGAGCGTATTACAGCGCGTACGAACGCGCTGTAAAACGCCCTACACCTCAAGAAGTACAGGAGCTTCTTTGGGGCGTATTGTCGCGCGTTCCCGCCCATAGACTTCAGCGGGAACGCGCCTAAATAGGCGTTTGCTTGTTTCCGCCCATTAAAAACGCCCGATACAAACGCCCGATAAAAATGCCTGTAAAAAGCGCATATCGAATACGCTCAGGTCTGAACCCAGCCTTACTGTGTCATCTGCTGACCCTTGTACCAACCAGCAACGGCGAATGTGGTCACCTCATTAAATGTACCTATCCAAATAAATGTGTCTCCTGTCACTGCTCTGTTCTTATGCTAGATTATTTTTAAGTATTTTTCTGCTATACACACACAGCTCTGCTACACACAGATATAGTTCTGTTACAATCTTACAGCTCTGTTACACACATGCAGATCTGCTATACCCATACAGCTCTACTAGACACATACACACACATTTATCATCTTTAACCCTTTGGCTACCAGAGGTTTTTTGTCGTTTTTGCGTCTTCATTTTTCTTCCCTATTTTCCGTGAGCCATAACTTTTTTATATTTCCAGTCACATAGCTGTATGAAGGCTTTTTTTTTGCGGGACAAGTTGTACTTTCTAATGCCATCATTAATTATGGCATAAAATGTAGTGGGAAGCGGGAAAAGATTTCAAATGGGGTGGAATTGAAAAAAAAAAACGCAATCCCTCCACCGTTTTACGGGTTTTGTTTCCACTGAATTTTGTTTATGGCAAAACTGACCCATGACCTTCATTCTCTCGGTCAGTACGATTACAACGATACCCCATATATATAGGGTTTTATGTGTTAATAGTGTAAGAATTGAGAATTTTTATATATTTTTTACATCACCATATTCTGACCCCCATAACTTTTTTATACTTGTGTCTACTGAGCTATTTTGCAGGACAATTCATCGTTTTTATTGATACCATTTTGGAGTGTGCATGACTTTTGGATCACATTTTTATTAAATTTTTTGGGGTGAGAGAAGAAATTAAAAAAATTGCTAATCGGCCATTTTGACCCTTTTTTCCGTTACGCCATTTGCTGTATTGGATTTTTTTTAAAATATTTTAATATTATGGCCGTTTTCAGTCTCAGTGATACCCAGTATGTTTATATTTATTGTTTATTTATTTTTTATTATACGGAAAGGGGGGTGATTTTAACTTTTAAATTTTTTTTTATTTTTATATATTAAACTTTTTAATTTTTTTATTTATCATTTTAAGGCTCATAAATGACCTTATTTGACCTTATTTTTAATTTTGACCTATAAGGGATTTAAAAAATTACAATTTCTTGGCATTTTGCTCATTTCTTATGTTGGCCTGCCATCTGGTGGCCAAAATAAGAATTGCAGAATTAATGCTCTGAATTTCTTAATAGAGACTCAAAGCATTCAGCGCATGTACTGAAGTCCCGATGTCCCGATTGGCCGCACTTGATCACGGCATATTGCCAGTTTCGGTAATTAGCCGCAGGTCTTTGCTGTTTGAAACAGCAGAGACTTGCCGGCCATGACGCCCACTGCATGCGCAAGCGGGCGTAATGCTTGCACAGCACTACCAGCGCCATACATGTACAGCGCTGGTAGCGAAAGGGTTAATAAAAACTCCCATTTCCCTTCACTACTGCTGAATGCGCTCTGCCGGATCATTAACCGCCTCCGGACCGCCTAACGCAGGATCGCGTTCCGGAGGCTGCAGTCTCAGGCAGAGTCACGCATCGGCGCGTCATCTCGCGAGACGCGAGATTTTGCTCAAAGCCGGCCCGCGCATGCGCATCGCAGGCCGGCAAAATTTAGAGGGGTATTACATCACCAGCCTGCCAGCCAATGATCGTCGCTGGCAGGCTGGCGATTTTCAAAAAAACGAATCACAAGCAATCTAACACCTTATATTTATAAATATAAGGTGTTAAATGGCTTCTCTGCTCCTCTGCTGGTCCTTTTCGTCGGTTGGATCCAGCAGAGAAGCACACATCACTGTGAGTACCCACAACACTACACTTAGCCCCAGATCACCCCCCCATCACCCCAATTAACCCCTTGATCGCCCCTTGATCACCCCTGTCAATCACTGGTGAAAGGGAAAAAAGTGATCAGTTTAAAACTGTCACATTTTTTTTTTCACTGGTATTGACTGTTAGGTTTTAGGATAGTTTAGGCCCCTTGGTTAGGTAGTTTAGCGTCAGTTAGCGCCCACCCCACCGCACCGCAGTCACTTATTCGCTGATTAGCGTATCGCTAATCAGCATATGTACTTTTATAGTATCTGTAAGTGATCAAAACTGATCACAGTCAGATCTATAATTGTATTAGTGTTACCTTAGCTCGCCCTCCACCCAAAACGCAGTGTTTGCCCGATCAGGCCTGATCGGTCGCCCACACGTGCGTTCACCCACACCCGCCCCGCCGCAGTGACAAAATTATTATTTTTTTTTGATCACTGCACAATCACTTTACAAGCACTGCGGCGATAAAAAAAATCAGTTTTGATATTTTTTATCAATCGCAGCGGCCTCCGGTACTTCGCTAGCCTCCCCTTTGTAAGACAGGCTTGCTTTTTTTCTTGGGTAGTCTCAGGGAATAACCCTAAATTTAGTAGTCCAAAATGTCAAACAGGGGGTATTCTTCTGAAGAGGCCTACAGGCTTCTGACCCAGTCGGATGAGGAGTGGGAACCCTCATCTGACGAATCTAGCGGGTCAGAATATGAACCTGTGGAAAGCAGTGGCAGTCTGACCCAAAGTTCGGACGAGGAGGTGGAGGTCCCTGATAGCACCAGGCGTACCCGGCCCCGTGTCGCTAGACCACAGGTTATGCAGGATCCGCTTCAAGAGCAGCAGAGTGGGGCTTGCGCTGTCGGATTACGTGGTGAGGCATACACCAGCAGCGCAGCCCATCCTGGACCTAGTACCAGCACTGCCGTACAACATGGTGAAGTGGCGAGCACCAGAAGGGCAGTTGAAGCTGGTATGGTGGCACGTGCAGTAGTTACCCCGTCGCAGCCACCACACAGACAGGCCCGTAGAGCCCCTAGAGTCCCTGAGGTGCTGGCAAACCCTGATTGGCAGTCCCCAACTTCAGCCGCACCTGTAGTTCCCCCTTTCACTGCCCAGTCTGGAGTTCGGGTTGACAGCTCAGATCGGTTCGGCACTGGGATTATTTGAGCTGTTCTTGACTGCGGAGCTCTTGGACATAGTCGTGGCAGAGACCAACCAGTATGCCACTCAATTTATAGCCGCCAACCCGGGAAGCTTCTATGCCCAGCCTTTCCGGTGGAAACCAGTCCAAGTTTCCAAATTAATTTTTTTTCTGGGCCTTCTTCTCAACATGGGTCTAACCAAAAAGCATGAATTGCGGTCATATTGGTCCACGAACCCAATTCATCACATGTCCATGTTCTCTGCTGCTATGTCCAGGACACGATTTGAGGCCATCCTGCGTTTCCTGCACTATAGCGACAACAGCACCTCCCGTCCCAGAGGCCACCCAGCTTTTGACCGGCTCCACAAAATTCGGCCCCTCATAGACCACTTCAACAACAAATTTGCAGATTTGTATACCCCTGAGCAAAACATCTGCGTAGACGAGTCCCTTTTACCGGGCGCCTTGGCTTCAAACAATACATCCCAAGCAAGCGCGCCCGGTATGGGGTCAAATTGTATAAGCTCTGTGAAAGGGCCACAGGCTATACCCACAAATTTTGGATCTATGAGGGTAAAGATCAGACCCTAGAGCCGGTCGGTTGCCCTGACTACCTGGGGAGCAGTGGGAAGACAGTCTGGTACTTGGTGTCACCCTTATTTGGCAAGGGGTACCATCTTTATGTGGACAATTTTTACACAAGTGTGCCCCTCTTCAGGCATTTGTTCCTAGAACAGATTGGCTGCTGTGGCACCGCGCGACCTAGTCGCCGGGGCTTCCCCCAACGGCTCGTGACCACCCGTCTTGCAAGGTGGGAGAGGGCTGCCTTGTGTAAAGAAGAACTGCTCGCGGTGAAATGGAGAGACAAGCGTGACATTTACATGCTCTCCTCCATTCACGCAGACACGACAATACAAATAGAACGGGCAACCAGTGTCATTGAAAAGCCCCTCTCAGTCCACGACTATAATTCGCTCATGGGAGGGGTGGACTTCAATGACCGCCGCACCTGAACGAAAAAAAAAAAAATCTCATTACCCGTATGCTCAATATAAGGAGAATAGCAGAAACTCCTAATGCTGGCCATACATGTAATGATTGCGGAGACCCTCAAATGCCAGGGCAGTACAAACACCCCACAAATGACCCCATTTTGGAAAGAAGACACCCCAAGGTATTCGCAGAGGGGCATATTGAGTCCATGAAAGATTGAAATTTTGACCCCAAGTGACCCCATTTTGGAAAGAAGACACCCCAAGGTATTCGCAAAGGGGCATATTGAGTCCATGAAAGATTGAAATTTTGGTCCCAAGTTAGCGGAAAGGGAGACTTTGTGAGAAAAAAATAAAAATAAATCAATTTCCGCTAACTTGTGGCAAAAAAAAAAAATTCTATGAACTCGCCATGCCCCTCATTGAATAACTTGGGGTGTCTTCTTTCCAAAATGGGGTCACATGTGGGGTATTTATACTGCCCTGGCATTTTAGGGGCCCTAAAGCGTGAGAAGAAGTCTGGAATCCAAATGTCTAAAAATGCCCTCCTAAAAGGAATTTGGGCCCTTATTGCGCATCTAGGCTGCAAAAAAGTGTCACACATGTGGTATCGCCGTACTCAGGAGAAGTTGGGGAATGTATTTTGGGGTGTCATTTTACATATACCCATGCTGGGTGAGATAAATATCTTGGTCAAATGCCAACTTTGTATAAAAAAATGGGAAAAGTTGTCTTTTGCCGAGATATTTCTCTCACCCAGCATGGGTATATGTAAAAAGACACCCCAAAACACATTGCCCTACTTCTTCTGAGTACGGTGATACCAGATGTGTGACACTTTTTTGCAGCCTAGGTGGGCAAATGGGCCCACATTCCAAAGACCACCTTTCAGATTTCACAGGGCATTTTTTACACATTTTGATTTCAAACTACTTCTCACGCATTAGGGCCCCTAAAATGCCAGGGCAGTATAACTACCCCACAAGTGACCTCATTTTGGAAAGAAGACACCCCAAGGTATTTCGTGAGGGGCATAGTGAGTTCATGGAAGTTTTTATTTTTTGTCACAAGTTAGTGGAATATGAGACTTTGTATGAAAAAAAAAATAAATCATCATTTTCCGCTAACTTGTGACAAAAAATAAAAAGTTCTATGAACTCACTATGCCCCTCAGCGAATACCTTAGGGTGTCTACTTTCCGAAATGGGGTCATTTGTGGGGTGTTTGTACTGTCTGGGCATTGTAGAACCTCAGGAAACATGACAGGTGCTCAGAAAGTCAGAGCTGCTTCAAAAAGCGGAAATTTACGTTTTTGTACCATAGTTTGTAAACGCTATAACTTTTACCCAAACCATTTTTTTTTATCCAAACATTTTTTTTTTATCAAAGACATGTAGAACAATAAATTTAGAGAAAAATTTATATATGGATGTCGTTTTTTTTAAAACATTTTACAACTGAAAGTGAAAAATGTAATTTTTTTGCAAATATTTCGTTAAATTTCGATTAATAACAAAAAAAGTAAAAATGTCAGCAGCAATGAAATACCACCAAATGAAAGCTCTATTAGTGAGAAGAAAAGGAGGTAAAATTCATTTGGGTGGTAAGTTGCATGACCGAGCAATAAACGGTGAAAGTAGTGTAGGTCAGAAGTGTAAAAAGTGGCCTGGTCTTTCAGGGTGTTTAAGCACTGGGGGCTGAGGTGGTTAAGGAAGCAGTCAGGGAGTGTGGCACTGCTGGATCGCCCTGACTACCAATTAGAAGACACAAGCACTTTATAGCAACATTATTTCTTGGTAAAAAGTGCGTCTAAGGCTACTTTCACACTAGCGTTCGGAGCGGATCCGTCTGATGTTTCATCAGACGGATCCGCTCCGATAATGCAGACGTTCGCATCCGTTCAGAACGGATGCGTCTGCATTAAAACTTAGAAAATTTTCTAAGTGTGAAAGTTGTCTGAGCGGATCCGTTCAGACTTTACATTGTAAGTCAATGGGGAACGGATCCGCTTGAAGATTGAGCCATATGGTGTCATCTTCAAGCGGATCCGCCCCCATTGACTTACATTGTAAGTGTGGACGGATCCGCTCGTCTCCGCACGGCCAGGCGGACACCCGAACGCTGCAAGCAGCGTTCAGGTGTCCGCTCACTGAGTGGAGCGGAGGCTGAGCGCTGGCAGGCGGATGCATTCTCAGTGGATCCGCCTCCACTAAGAATGCATTGGGGCCAGACGGATGCGTTCGGGGCCGCTTGTGAGAGCCTTCAAACGGTGCGCACGAGCGGACACCTGAACGCAGGTGTGAAAGTAGCCTTATAAAGCAAAAAATACGGTAACATTACATAGAAGGAAAAGTTCTGAAACAACTGATAATTCCTGTATTTGCTGGATTCTGGACTTACATGATGTGATTATTGCTTCTGTTCCCATTATCATTGATGTATTTGTAGAATTATGTCCATGAGGTTTTGCGCTTTTCCTTTGTGTATAGGTCTACCCTGGCGCCCAGAAGTCGGTGAGATATCCACACCAATTATCTTAGTCAATAAAGAAGTAAACGTGCACTGTGACATCAGCGGATACTTCCCCAATAAACTGACCGTGACCTGGTTTGTGAAGGAGAGAGGACGCGATGATTATGTCCCCGTAGAAAAGTACAAATTCCGGATCGAGCCCATAGCAGCCCAATATTCAGATACTGGATACCGCTGTAAAGCCTCATTACACGTCCCCTCATTTCCCATACATTACCATGGGATTCAGTTCATGTGTGAAGTACAGCACCCGAGCCTGGATCGCCCCATAGAGAGAAGCACAGGACCTCTCTTCATCTCATGTGAGTAACTCTCTGGACACACTGTACTATCAGGAATTATGGGTTGGGTTATTAGATGTAAGTGTATAGTTATAAAATGCACCTACAGTTCTTCACCGCGCTGCACTGGTATATAGAGATCTCAGGGTGAGAGCTGCTGCACTGACATCTATGTATACAGCGCATTCTGAGAGCTGCTGCACTGACATCTATGTATACAGCACATTCTGAGAGCTGCTGCACTGATATCTATGTATACAGCGCATTCTGAGAGCTGCTGCACTGACATCTATGTATACAGCGCATTCTGAGAGTTGCTGCACTGACATCTATGTATACAGTGCATTCTGAGAGCTGCTGCACTGACATCTATGTATACAGCGCATTCTGAGAGCTGCTGCACTGACATCTATGTATCCAGCTGCTGCACTGACATCTATGTATACAGTGCATTTTAAGAGCTGCTGCACTGACATCTATGTATACAGCGCATTCTGAGAGCTTCTTCACTGACATCTATGTATACAGAGCATTCTGAGAGCTGCTGCACTGACATCTATGTATACAGCGCATTCTGAGAGCTTCTTCACTGACATCTATGTATACAGAGCATTCTGAGAGCTGCTGCACTGACATCTATGTATACAGCGCATTCTGAGAGCTTCTTCACTGACATCTATGTATACAGCACATTCTGAGAGCTGCTGCAGGGAGATTCTGTACAACTAATCCGTGTCAGCATTTCCAGACTCCTTTACAAGAGTAGGGACGTTTATAGGATTTTATAACACATACATAAAGCTCATCATATGTTTTACCCCCAGTGACTCCACAGATGGTGAAGCCGGTGAAGTTAACCCCCGATGCATCAGACACAGTGACGTGCTCCATGAGTTTATTAAAGTTTTATCCGTCAAGTATTATTATTACCTGGAATAATATGGCAGATAATAAACCAATCTCTTCAACCAGAAAACGTATCCAGACGGACGAGGAACAGACCTTTGATGCTACAAGTGAATGCACAGTTCCCTGGAAAGATTTCCGCTCTGGAGTGCGAGTGACTTGGGAGCATGAATCCCTGACATCTCCTCAGCATCACGACCTCCCTGTAACAGGTACAACCCTAGAAGGACCCCGCACCGCACAGAACACTGATGGCCTAGTCACACCCTGCACCACACTGACTCCATAGATAGTTCCCACCAGACCCCCATCATCTGCACTGTGAATGATTTCCTGCAAAGATCTGGTGGGAGTAGTAGTACATACAGTAGGATAAGCTGGAGGTCGACCCCGTTACATTGTAGTAAAGGATAGTTTTCGGTCCCCACAGTCATCTGTACTTGTATTATTGCAGTGTACTCAAGTTGTGCGTAGTAGGTGTTTCTGGGTGTAGTAGTGCAATATACACTAACCTGGTACAGCTGACTCTCTGCAAGGGCAGGTATAGAATTAGAAATAGTTCGTGACGCCAGTGCCAAGTAAACGGTGGCACGCCGTTTGCGGATGCAGGAATGAATTGCGGAAACGTAGGATTAAAACAGAACTCAAACTTTAGTAGGTTTTCCAAGCAGAGACAATAAAGGAAATGCAGTTCCTCAGCATACAGTCGATTTTGCAATTCGGTCGATGCAGGCAATTCAGTACAGCAGGGTAATTACAGAGTGTTGAACACAGGACTTGCAGCAAAGGAGCTTGCACTCTAATTCTGTCTGATCCTGGAATGTAGCAATTCTTCACCAAGGCCCATTAACCTAAGTCTGGCTTTATATCCTTGATTATGGCTCTTATAAGTACCTCCTCTGTTTCTCTCAGTACCTCTGGCTCCTCTGATCTTTGCCTCAGTCTCTCTCAGCTTCCTCAGGCTCTAGAAACTTCTGAGCTCTGGTCTAGACTGCTTCTGCACTCCACACTAGATCAGGTTACACTGCCTTTCCCTTCCTTGACTGGGCCTTTTATAAACTAGGGCTCCCTAGCTCCCTCTAATGCCTAAGAGCTGGAATGACACCCCTAGCCGGCCTGTACTTGCAAGTTTCCTAGTAACAGGGAAATACATGCATTACATTACATGACATTTTATAAAACTGACATATACCAACTTCCCATAATTAAGGAGGGACGACAGCACACCAAGTGACCTTTGGTAGTGACGGGTATTACAGTTCCCGTACACTACATACCCCACTGCTTTAAGCTGAGTACGCCCTCGTACTCCATCATGGGTCGCCCAACTGGAATCTCTACCTGAATTAGAAAAAGAGACATGCAGGCATACATATATGCAATTCATCTGCATTTACATCAGGTCCAATTGGCAAAGGTGCAGGGCAGTGACAAGGGGCGTCGTTCTCTTCTCTCAGGATAATGAATGGAACGGGGGCGCTGACCTGGCACAGCGTAACATTAGAACCAGGATAGTCCATGACAATGAATAAGTCCATGATAAAACAGTAGAAAACGGTATAAAAGTTCTTGGAGGCTCAAATAACAAACATGAGTCCGTACCCAGGTTATTTCTTATTAAATCACAGAGGCTCTCATGCGGTGGAGTCCATCTCTGGGCACATTTCCTTAGTATGAAGTTGCACAATAAAATGACAGCATAAAAACGGAACTACCCAGGGGTTTCCTGTGGGTGTAGCACAGGCAAGGGCTCACGTGGGGGAGTCCATTCTTGCGCACAAATGTCCAACAAGGTATTCCCAGTAACAACGGTTTGGGAGGAGACGCCACCAGAATAGTCAAAGTCTCCTAAACGGACTGGCGGGCGTCCCCTGGTCATCCGGGTAGACCTTCTCAGTACAGGGGTCTCCTCTTCCCTCAGCAACAAAGTAGAAGGGACAGGAGCAACAGGAGGGTCTCCATCAGCGAGACCCTGGTCAGGAACAATTGGAACAACTGGAACAACAGGAACAACGGGAACAACAATATCCACAAGAGGGGAAACTGGATCCGGGGCATCTTGAACCGGCTCTGCTGGAGGTGAAGCTACAGTAGGTGCCGGAGCAGGCACCAGCAAGTTCAACCAAGGTGTCAGAAGCCAATGCATGGGATCAGCGTCATACCTCAGATTACTAACAGCCTGCATAGGATCCTCGGGCTGTATGGCTGACTCTGACACGGGATATTCTGATCCAGAACTCTCGGCACTAGGTTCTGGTGTCAGGCAGAGTTTCAACTGGTTTCGGTGTACAATTTGGGATCCCTTGTCTTCCCGGGTGATCTCATAAGTGTGAGTTCCAACATTTGGGATTGCAGTGACAACATAAGGACTTCGTTCCCATTTACTGTCCAATTTACTGGTACGGCGGTTATTCTTTAACCATACCACGGCCCCTATGGTCAAGGGTTCTGCCTGGGCTGCCTGATCATAGTCTTTCTGCTGCCGGTCTCTAGCAAAGTCCATACGTTCCTGAACAATGGCCTTGGCTGCATCCAATCGCCTTTGATGTTCAGCAACCCAGTCGGTGTTAGGTAATGGGTTAATGCAGTCAGGCACATGTACATCCAATGAATGATCAGCAGGCAATGTCCCTTGGCGCCCAAACATCAAGTAAAAAGGGGTATACCCGGTGGAACAATGTATGGTATGATTGTATGTGAACATGAGCTGTGGCAACAGACTGGGCCAATCTCCTCTGTTTTCAGGAGGCACGGCCCTCAGCATCTCTATCAAGGTCTGATTCATTTTTTCACATAATCCGTTACCTTGAGGATGGTAGGCCGTTGTCCGGATCTTCTTACAGTTGTGTAAGCGGCACAGTTCATGGAACAGATGAGACTCAAAAGCAGGTCCTTGGTCGGTGAGGATCTTTTCTGGACATCCATAGGGCAGGAGGAAGTGCTTCCAGAACATTTCGGCTGTAGTCTTGGCTGTCTGGTCTCTCACAGGCACTGCTACAACAAACTTTGTGAAATGGTCAATAATAGTCATGGCATAAACATACCCTGAGCGACTAGGCTCCAGTTTTACATGGTCGATGGCGACAAGTTCAAGAGGACGGGTACTTACAATGGGTCTCAGTGGTGCCCTCTGATCATGGTGCTCACTTCGTTTCAAGGCACAGGCTACACACTCTCGACACCACTTCTCCATGTCTTCTCTCATGCCCACCCAGTAAAACCGCTGGCGGATAGTAGCCTCAGTCTTTTGGACCCCAAAGTGACCGGATTGATTGTGGTACATCTCCAACACCATACCTGCATCTCGTCGGGGTATGAGAATCTGGTGTACTCTTTCGTTGGACACTGGGTCTAGGCTCCTCCGTAGCAACAGGCCCTTTTGTATGAAGAGTTGGTGGCGCTGTCTCCATAGTTTGATGAGCTCAGGATCTGCACTCTTACGCCGAATCCTCTCAGGGGCTCTGCCACTAGTAATGAAGTCCAACAGCTCACCCAGCACTCTACTTTCAGACTGCAGTCTCACCCACCTTTCTTCTTTAGGTTCAGGCCTATTGGAGGATGAAGGAACTGCAGCTCTGTTATTGGTAGCTCGAGCCTGATCCTGTTGAGCAAATTTGTTATAGAAAGCCGGCATCTCTACATCTTCCCAAGCATCTCGCACATCATCAGGAGCTGTCTCTGTGGGAAGCCTGGATAAAGCATCAGCGTTATCATTAGTACGTCCAGCACGATACTTTACAGAGAAATTATAGTTGGCAAGGCGAGAGGCCCATCTCTGCTCCAAGGCCCCCAATCTAGCTGTATTTAGATGTGCCAGAGGGTTATTGTCAGTGAATGCAATGAACGGGGTGGCGGCTAGATAATCCTTGAATTTTTCTGTCACCGCCCACACTAATGCCAGGAACTCTAGTTTAAAGGAACTATAATTCTGGTCATTTTTCTCAGCTCCTTTCAGGGAGCGGCTTGCATATGCTATCACTCTCTCTTTTCCCTCTTGGATTTGGGCTAACACAGCTCCCAGGCCTTGCTTGCTAGCGTCAGTATAGAGATGGAAGGGCTTGCTATAATCTGGATAACCCAACACAGGGGGCTCGGTCAGTTTCTTTTTTAGCAATTGGAACGCTATCTCTCTTTCCTCATTCCACTCAATGGGCACAGGAGTTCTAGGACTCTTTTTGGGTTGCCCCCTCAAGAGCTCCTGGATAGGATCAGCTATTTGAGCAAAATGGGGGATAAAACGTCTATAGTAGCCGGCAAAACCCAGGAAACTCCTCACCTCTTTGACAGTAGTAGGAACCGGCCAATTACGGACAGCTGCCAATTTATCAGGGTCAGGTTGCACTCCCTCTCCGCTTACTATATGCCCCAGGTATCTTACTGCAGGTTTGAGCAGGTGACACTTGGATGGCTTTACCTTCAAGCCATATTTGATAAGGATTTCAAATACTTCTGCCAAATGTTTCAGATGGTCCTCATATGTTTTTGAGTACACAATGACGTCATCTAGATACAGCAGCACTGTTTCGAAATTTTTGTGACCCAGACACCGCTCCATTAGTCTCTGGAAAGTCCCTGGGGCATTACATAGCCCGAACGGCATACAATTGAATTCGAACAGGCCCATGGGAGTAGTGAAAGCAGTCTTTTCTCTATCTGCAGGGGCCATGGGTACTTGCCAGTAGCCACTGGTCAAGTCCAATGTGGAGAAATAGGCAGAGGAGCCCAGAGCAGTTAGTGACTCCTCAATGCGGGGCAGTGGGTATGCGTCTTTGTGGGTTATTTGATTAATTTTCCTATAATCCACACAGAAACGGATACCCCCGTCCTTCTTCTTTACAAGGACCAGGGGTGCAGCCCACGGACTACGGCTGTCCCGGATTACATTAGAGTCTTTCATCTCTTGGATCATTTCCTTTACAGTCTGATATGAAGTAGGCGGTAAAGGTCTGTACCTCTCCTTGATAGGAGGATGAGAGCCAGTAGGTATAGTGTGTTGTATGGCACTCACCTCACCATAATCAGTGGCATGCTTACTGAAGGCCTGGTGGTGCTCTTTGACAAGCTGTATAATCCCTTCTTGTTGCCGTTGGGGGGTATTCTCGTCCCCGACATGGAGCTCTTCCCACCAGGGCACTTGTGGCTGGGTCACCGGCGAACATCCGCGGTCTGCAGCTGACGGCTTTTCTGTCACTGGAAGACGAATGATGTCTTGGAAGGACACCTGGGACAGCTGGGCAACAGGGCAATGCTTAGTAAGCGCAACAGGATGATTACTCAGATTAATCAGACGGACAGGTACTTTACCTTGGGAGACGTTCACCAGGCACTTGGCAGCTCTCACATAAGGATAATCCTCCATCTGGATCGGTTCCACCAGGGCTGGATAATCTCGGCCTTCGACTCCCAGGACAGCACGACACCACAAAAGAGTTTGAGAATTAGGAGGCAAAGTCACAGGCTTAATATCACGGATCCTGGCAGTACAAATTTCTCCTTTCTCATTAGCAAACCTCTGCTGGGCACTTAACACAGTAATAGTCTTTTGAATCACTCTCCTGGATGCAGAGGAAGCAGTGGGCAAAGTTTGATGTAATACAGCAAGTATTTCTGAATAACAGTTTTTGAAGACATTGGTGCCTAGAATGACAGGATGTCCTCCTCTGTCACCGGCTTGTACTACGATCACTCCCTGTTGAGGCAGGGTTACTTCTCCCACCTGCAGGGTGGGTTCCCAGTATCCATGAACCTTTACTGGTTTGCCATTGCTGGCGATAATCTCCACCCAGGATTCAGGCGGCTGGGTCAATTGGTTGGTGTCCCAGAACCTTTCAAAGGCGGGCAGCTGAATGGTAGTGACCTGAGACCCAGTATCTAATAAGGCTTCAAAGGGGACCCCGTTGATCTCTATATTGATTTTAGGATGGGATCCTACATACCGTGGCATCCAATTTGGATCTTCTGGACCTAGTGTTCTACCTCCCGAGGGGTGGTCCTCAGCCTCAGGGGTTGCCCTGTTTAACTGCCAGCACGTGGATTCTGTGTGTCCCAGCTTTTTGCAGTATGTACACACGGGCTTCTTGCGACCTCTATTACGCCTCCCAGGATCCCTGGGGTGAGTCTCTTGGTATGGAGGTGAGAACGGCCTAGGAGATGACAGGAATTCTTCTTCTGTCATTATGGGTTTTTCCCATTCCTCTATTTTTCTGCACACTTTCTCTAAACTTTTAGTGAGGTGATTTACTTGCTCTGTCAGCATGGCAACAGTATCAGTAGCTGACACTTGAACAGCTTGGCCGGCCTCAGCTCGGTTAGTGATAAGCGGTTTCGGCCTGCAGGCTGATGACTCAGATAGGGCGCTCAACTCAGGAGATACGGTGGACCCCAGGATCTTTATAGCCAGTTCTTTAAAGTCTAGAAAGGCACTGTTAGGGTGCTGGGCAGACAGCATCTTTAACTGGGTCCTTATTTGTTCACTAGACACCCCGTTGATAAATTGTTCCCTCAGGGTCTGGTCCTGGTTATCAGCCTCTTTGGGATCTATCTGAATTACAGCCCCTAAAGCCTCCTGAAGTGATAGGGCATAGTCACGGAGGGACTCACCGGGTTTCTGTCTCTTGCCAAAGAAGTGCATCTTTATCTCTGAGGCAGTCCTAGTTTCAAAAGTGGCTCTGAGGCGGGTGAAGATCTGTTCTAGTGTACTCCGCTCAGTAGCAGGCCATGATAACACTTCCCTGCGGGCAGCCCCCTCCAGTTGCGCCAGCATGATTTCCATTTGCTGGTCGGCATTTATAGGGTATAATCGGAATAGTGCCAGCAACTTTTCCTCAAAGTCCCGTAGGGTATGGGTCTCTCCCCTGTAGCGGGGGAACCATGGGGCCCCGAAATAGTAGGGCATGGTAAAGGGCATCATGCTGGGGGCCGCCGGATGACCAGGAGCCGCAAGCTCTCCTGGGGCCGGCTGTTCAGGCACTCCTGGCTCTGACATGGTAGTCTATTGAGAGGTGGCCGCTGGCGACTAAAGAGGCCGGTGCACTCCCCTTCCCTCCGGTTACAAGTGCTTACCGGTATCGTCGGGCTTGCGCAGGTCAAGTCTCGCGAGGTTCCGGACGTCCTGAGCACCCGATGACGCAGGAGAAGCAGGGCCGCGGCGGTGCGATGATGAAGAGGGGCGGGACTCTCTGTGTCTTTGCAGGGATCCGCCCACGAATGTCCTCAGCGGCGCGGGAAACTTTACTCCAGGCAGCCGGTGGCCATCTTTAGCAAAACGCTGTCCATTCACTGACAGCAAGCAGGATTGTAAAAAGTCCACAAAACCACACTCCAATGCGGCGATTCTCTTCCTCTGTGTAGCGCAACACTGCACAGCGCTTTTTAGAAGTTTTTGGTACACTTTGGGTATAATTTTCAGTCCACAAAGTCCACTTGAAATAAACAGGCAAATTGTCACTTTGGTCACAGGGCAACGGTATAAGGCACAAAGTTCACGCTTCTTGCACTAGAAAGCGTGCGTATCCTGTTCGTGGAACGCCAAAAGAGAGGTGCAGTGTACTCAAGTTGTGCGTAGTAGGTGTTTCTGGGTGTAGTAGTGCAATATACACTAACCTGGTACAGCTGACTCTCTGCAAGGGCAGGTATAGAATTAGAAATAGTTCGTGACGCCAGTGCCAAGTAAACGGTGGCACGCCGTTTGCGGATGCAGGAATGAATTGCGGAAACGTAGGATTAAAACAGAACTCAAACTTTAGTAGGTTTTCCAAGCAGAGACAATAAAGGAAATGCAGTTCCTCAGCATACAGTCGATTTTGCAATTCGGTCGATGCAGGCAATTCAGTACAGCAGGGTAATTACAGAGTGTTGAACACAGGACTTGCAGCAAAGGAGCTTGCACTCTAATTCTGTCTGATCCTGGAATGTAGCAATTCTTCACCAAGGCCCATTAACCTAAGTCTGGCTTTATATCCTTGATTATGGCTCTTATAAGTACCTCCTCTGTTTCTCTCAGTACCTCTGGCTCCTCTGATCTTTGCCTCAGTCTCTCTCAGCTTCCTCAGGCTCTAGAAACTTCTGAGCTCTGGTCTAGACTGCTTCTGCACTCCACACTAGATCAGGTTACACTGCCTTTCCCTTCCTTGACTGGGCCTTTTATAAACTAGGGCTCTCTAGCTCCCTCTAATGCCTAAGAGCTGGAATGACACCCCTAGCCGGCCTGTACTTGCAAGTTTCCTAGTAACAGGGAAATACATGCATTACATTACATGACATTTTATAAAACTGACATATACCAACTTCCCATAATTAAGGAGGGACGACAGCACACCAAGTGACCTTTGGTAGTGACGGGTATTACAGTCCCCGTACACTACATTATTCTGTGGATTTATAAAATGTATGTATTAGAGAAAGGGATTATAGGAGTTTAGAGACTCCATAGAAGATTCCATCCCCCAGCACGCTGCAGTATTGTGCGCTATGGCGGAAGGGTAACTGACCTTATAGTCAATGGGGTCTGGTGTCCGGCGTCTAATGGACCCCGCACGGCCATAACAGAGCAGAACGTCTCAGTAAAGAGCACAGGTGTGAACAGATCCTAACAAGTGACGTCCGGTAATATCCCTCATCGGTCGGTTTTCTGTGACTTATTTCTAGATCTTCCCTGGCGTCCGGTCGTTGAAGAAATAGAGAAACCCGTTTTCCATGTGAACACTGAAGCCAGATTACAGTGTAAAATCTCTCAGTACTTTCCAAATGATCTCACTGTGACCTGGTACATGAAGAAGAGGACAAATAGTGCATATGGAAAGCTAACTGAGAACACTACAACCACAGCAGAGAGACAGCCTGACAACACGTACAGCTGTACCGCCAGCCTGGTAGTCAGACCATCCATACAAGGCTATGATGGAGCAGAGATCATCTGCAGAGTGCAGCATCCGAGCTCAGAACAAGTGGAGAAATCTACAGGACCAATACAAGTCTATGGTGAGTCCTTCTCCAGTAATTACCAACTAGAACTGATACATCATTAATAACATCTTATATGAAGTGAATGTGCAATTCTAATTATTTTTAAGTGGAAACTTTTTATAAAATGTCGCCAACATCACCTGTGGGGTGTACCTGCTGCAGAGTGTCATACATGTACATCACCTGTGGGGTGTACCTGCTGCAGAGTGTCATACATGTACATCACCTGGGAGGTGTACCTGCTGCAGAGTATCATACATGTACATCACCTGTGGGGTGTACCTGCTGCAGAGCGTCATACATGTACATCACCTGGGAGGTGTACCTGCTGCAGAGTATCATACATGTACATCACCTGTGGGGTGTACCTGCTGCAGAGTGTCATACAGGTACATCACCTGCGGGGTGTACCTGCTGCAGAGCATCATAAATGTACATCACCTGCGGGGTGTACCTGCTGCAGAGCATCATAAATGTACATCACCTGCAGGGTGTACCTGCTGCAGAGCGTCATACATGTACATCACCTGCGGGGTGTACCTGCTGCAGAGCGTCATACATGTACATCACCTGTGGGGTGTACCTGCTTCAGAGCGTCATACATGTACATCACCTGTGGGGTGTACCTGCTGCAGAGCATCATACATGTACATCACCTGTGTGTCTTATGGGGTGAAAAATATGGTAAGTGATTGTGAGGAATATGGATCATTATTTACTGGCAGCCATGATTTTTATCTGATTCACCTTTGTCAGTGTACATGCAAAATAAGTTCTCACTTCAACCCTCTGCTTGTCAGATAGCGGAGGTAGTGAACTCCACAGGGGTTCTGGCTTCAAGGAGGCCACATGCGTGCGAATTCACACCTCAACCAGTCAGCCAGGAACCAAGATGATGTGACAGGAAGAATCTCTCAGCATGAGGTCTAGTCCATTCCCAAGTTCAATCAAATCTAGCAGACAACATGGAACCGGCGATTTATAAGTAATTATGAATCGCCCGGCCATCACAGTCACAAACCGGATACATATTTGTGTCCCTGTGACCGCGATGAACAGGCCCGTGGTCTTAGTGTGGTGGTGGGAGGCCAGGGAATGGAGATATACATATGTGTAGCCCAAAATGTCGGCACCGAGAAATGCAACCAGTCCCAGAAGAAACGAGCTCTGCTAATCCTGCAATCTTTAGAGAATACAATGTTATGGAGCTTTGGAGGCTGGACTCAGGGGCAGAGGTTAACCGGAATCAGTCTGTCCCATCAATTAGCAGCTAACTGCCTCCTCTGATAGCAGCCGATTTACTGCCTGTGCTCCCGTCATACACTCCCCCCTCCCCCGCACACACACAGATACCTCAGCCCCTTATTAGACTAGGGCTACATGTGTCGCGAGACAAATTTTTATAATGATAGTCTATGGTGTCGCACTGCGACATGCAACGCGACAGTCGCTTAAAAATCCATCTTGGATGGGTTTTTTGCGACTATCGTGTCACAGTCGCAGCGCGACACCATAGTGTGACAAAATGTCGTCATGTAGCCCTAGCCTTAGGGTTCATTCACATGTCCGTATGAATAGTCCGGATCCGTTCCGCAATCATGCAGCTGCGGGCTGATTGGCTGTGTGGTACTTGACCGCAGCACGGCCACAGCCTGACCTCCCTGGAAAAAGTCCATGGCGTACCAATATGCCTTAGACTTTTCCTGCCATTCATCAGCGCAGGACGCACTATGAGCGGCACAGGCCGCACACTGAATGTAGGAGGGATATTATAGATAAATGATAAAGTACATGGAGGATACACTATACTGGACTGTAGGATTCAGGTTACATTGCCGTGTTGGCACTTTGAAATAAATAAGTGGGTTTTGGGTTGCAGTTTGGGCACTCGGTCTGTAAAACGTTCGCCATCACTGCTATAGGGGCTCTGGAATCCACAGAGGAGTCATCATATAAAAGAAGCCTCATTTAATATATTATGTAATTTGCTATTTATCTGACTGTCAGGCTGGCCTCAGCTTTTCCAGTGGTGGAGGTCTGAACCTATGTAAGAGGGCTGCTGACATAACAGCAGGAGCAGAGAACATGGCCCCCAGCAGCTCCCAAGTACAGGCCGGACTTAGGCCTGGCATGACAGAGGCTTGGAGGGAGTGGAGCTGTTAGGGAGTTATGGGGTTAATTGGTAGGTAAGTGTGGGCGTTGCATTAGGGGAGGGGGTTTAGGTTTTTAAAAGGGGTGGGAAGAGCGGGAAAAGGGGCCATTTTGCAGGGACAGTGGATCTGCAGCAGCCCCATTGTCAGAACTGCTGCACCACCTCTTCAGTGGCTGTTCGGTACCTGCAGGGATGTCGTCAATTGATGTGTTGCTGGCGCAGCTCCGGATGGCAGCAGAGAGTAGAGGTCAGGAGTGGCTGCAGGCTTCAGTGGCAGGCCTGCTGCCGTGGTCGGGGATCCAGCCTCTTCGGATGCCCCCATTAGCCGCACGCGGAGGACCAGGCCTCCGGCGCGCCTTAGTCCGGAGGGGACACCGAGGGTCCGGCGCCGGGTTAGGGGCCCCTCCAGCACGCACCGCAGGTAGCAGCACTTGTATCAGGCGGTCGCGTGCCGGGAGGAATCCTGTGGGAAGGCGGGACCCTGCGTAGATGAGGCGCGATGTCACCTCACCTGATTCAGCCAGCGGAAATGCAGAAGCAGGTGGGTCAGGACGGGCTCACTTTGCCTGGCGGGGAAGAGATGGCCAGGTTCCTTCCACGAGTCGGCCGGGTCAAGATGGCGGCCCTGTACTTCCTTCGGTGATCGGGCGGCGTGTAACTGGCTCAGAGTTGGCTCTAGCTGGTACAATGGCGGTCTCTAGTGGCGGAGCTGCGGTAGTGCAGGCTCCAGCAGCAACAGCAGCAAGTGGTGGCACAGGCTGTGCTGAAGACCGGATGACAGCCAGGAGAGATCAGGTAAAATTCTGTTACCGCCTGTTTCGGCTGGTGGAATCACGGCGTCCACGCAGCCAGGTGGGATACACGGGGAATCCTCAATAGCGGTTGTTTGTCTCGGAGGGGACCCCGGGGTTGGAGGGGGGGGCCCGGGGGTGTCCGTAGCGGTGGACTGGGGGATTTCTTATTGGGTTTACGGGAGTTAGTAAAAGGGCTGGCGGGTACGGGACCAGGGACGGGGTCACCGTTGGCCGCTCGGGGTGTGCATGGGTCAGTAGTGCCGGGTGTTACTGAACGTACGGGTGGTAGTAGGGATGTGGGTGCGGGGGCCAGCGGGTCATCGGGGGGCACCGTCACAGGGTGGTAAGGAACAGGACGGGGGGGAAGAGTCGCTTTTAGATGACGCGGCAAGAGGGGAGGTATATGGGGCCTCTGGGGGCCCACTTGAAGATGGAGGTGAAAGAAAAAATCTGGAGGAAGGATGATAAAATGAAGGACGATAAGGATAGGCGGCGGTACCGTTTGATTCCGCTGACTTTTTCCAACTGGATGCAGGCGTTTGTGATCCTGGCCAGTGTCATTGGAGAAAAGGTGCCGGAAAATTGTTCCACGCTTTTCTGTTATTTGGATGCGATAGCGGAGGCGTATAGGCTATATGGGGGGCTGGGGTGGTTGAGGTATGATGAGCAATTTCGGCAACGAAAAGCAGCTCGGTCAAGCATTCGGTAGGATCATAGGTTACAGGTTTGTGGATGTGGGTGATGGCTCCGGTCAGGGGGGGCAGTCCTTTTCTGGGGGTGTCGGGGGTTCTGGACAATCGGAGCGCTCAGCAGCCTCACAAAAGGGGTTATGTTTCCAGTTTAACGAGGGTGGATGCAGATATGGGGATAAGTGCAAATTTAAGCACGAGTGTTCCTCATGTGGGCAGGGAATCATGGAGCACAGCGGTGCTTCAAAGGTCGTAAGGGAAAAGGTGGGGGCAATGGGTATGGAAAAGGGGTGCCAATTCGGGTGCCCTTCCCAAATAAGTAACCTAATGGGGAGATCCATTATTTGGATGATTTCTTGTTCATTGGCCCGCCAAATTCCAATGGATGCTCCGTGATGTTGCATTCTTTTAAAAGCCATGTTGGAACTTTTTGGGGTTCCCTTGGCACAGGGGAAAACGGTAGGCCCTACGCTGGTGCTGAGTTTTTTGGGTATCTTCATACATACTGTGGCTATGGCATGTAGGTTGCCTGAGGACAAGTTGGATGATCTTCAGCGTGAGGTGTCAGCAGCGTGTGGGCGTAAAAAAATGTGGTTGCGCGAGCTGCAGTCTTTGTTAGGAAAACTTTATTTTGCGTGTCGTATTATGGCTATGGGGCGGATTTTTGGTAGAAAATTGCCAGGGCAACAGCGGGGGTTCAGGCTTGTGGCGAAACCAACCTCGCCACTGGGTTTTGGAGGGGCCTGGCTGCTGGCCTCTTGCCCCAGGATTATGGGCCCTCTCATCAGCCAGGCCTCATTTGTTCACAAAGGACTTGAACTAACTTGAACTCCTGGTCTAATTCGTGCCATTTTGGGATGTTAAATGTCTGTGTATTGAAAAGGGTTGTGACATTGTATGTTTAAATGGTGATTTCTGTTCTGTTGTCCCCACATGTGTATTGGTGATTTCCCTTTGTCTTGAGAGATAATTGGATTACTCCTCGGGTGTCTCCAGGGCAGAGAGGAGGAAACCATGATGCATTGTGGGGATGTATTGTCTCTGTGTATCCTGCAGTGCTGCATATCTGTCCTGTGTCACAGTCTTCATTCTGGTCCCCTAGGGGCATGTCCACCAGATGCGGACCTGCATAAATACGGGCTGGTAGCCCTCAATAAAGAGTTCCTGTTTTATCCTTTATCATGTTGAGGCTGGTGTTTGGGTAACTGATCGACGCTGGGGATTGCTATACGCTGGGAGATTTTCTATACTCCCCTGGCTTTACTACTAGCTCTTGTAAGAGCTTGTTCCTGGTTCCTGCTCTCTGGATGTAGGAGAGGTTCACCCACTGGAGCCTGGAGTCTTGTCGTAGGTCCAGGGTGGGTAGGAGACGGTGAGACCTCAACCAAGCTTCGGTGGTTCGTGGGGTCTGCAGTGCGTACGGTGTCAAGTGGAGTGCTTGGAGTCCTCAGAAAGCACTAGGAGCACTATCAACGG
Source organism: Bufo bufo (assembly GCF_905171765.1). Lineage (NCBI taxonomy): Eukaryota > Metazoa > Chordata > Amphibia > Anura > Bufonidae > Bufo > Bufo bufo. Next base: position 14,472,659 of record NC_053395.1, read on the forward strand.
AGGTACCCGGTCGGGGTGCTAGGCATTCCAATACATTTGGTGGCAGCAGTGGGATGGCGTCCTAGTGTGAGGAGAAGCAGCTCGGAGACACCGTTCGTGGATTTACTAAATTGAGGGCAACGCTAGTATCCGTACAGCGCCCCTGGCTACAGCAGGATGGAATCGGCTAGTCTTCGGACAGCGTTCTATGATGAGGAGGAGGAGGCAGCCGCAGACTACAGGGATGCAGACAGAAAGGAAGTCTGGTATGATGCCCTGGAAAATGCCCAGCGGCAGCGAGGTGAGAGTCTCCCCAGTTATGAGCAGCGGCTACAGAAGCGTGTGGCGATGCGGATGGGTCTCTTGGGAGAGCAGCCCCTGGATGACTGGGTAACAGAGCTCCAGAACCTGGTATGTAAGGAGCTTTGGCTAGAGGACGCTTACCAGGCCCTAAGGTGGCATGTCATTCAACATTCCCCCTGGATGGCTGAGCACGACAGACCCGAGGGTGAGGAGTTTGATGGACCGGGGTTACTATGGGATGCCTTGGAGGAGGACATTGATCTTGGCAGCACGGAGGAGTCTAGGTTTTGGGATATCTACGACTACCGGATGGGCATGCATGTTTATGCTGACGGGAGGGAGGTGAGCAAAGACATGCCCCACCTGGTAACAAGGGAGTGGGAGCTGGAGCAGACCTACCAACACCTTCTCAGCTCCATTCATCCCCAACCTACTCGACAAGCAGAGCCAGATCTGCCCTCCTGCAACTGGGAAGACTTGCCGGCGATACCCCCTGCTTCCCTACCAACTCCCAAAGTAGGGAACTTCATCGACTGGTTCTGGGAAGACCTCCCGATGGCAGGTGGAGATGGGACCGAGGTCTCTCCACCGGCCCTACAGAGATGCTGGACGGCCGGTTCAGATCCGCCCCCAACCCTGCAGGAATGCCAGGAGGAGGAGGTAAGCGATTCCTCCTCTCCACAGCCGATCTGCAACAAGGTCCTGGGGAGAGGATTCCCTGACCACATCCCAGTAGAAGAGCTGGCATCTGGGCAGAGCGCAGTCAGCCTCTGCCCTCCCCTATCCTCTTCTCCAGAGCCGGACATCCCAGAGGCTACCCCAGCGGAAGAGCTTGCAATTGGGCAGAGTGCAGTTGGTCTCTGCCCTCCCCTATCCTCTTCTCCAGAGCCTGACTCCCCACAGGCTACCCCAGCAGAAGAGCTGGCATCTGGGCAGAGCGCAGTCAGCCTCTGCCCTCCCCTATCCTCTTCTCCAGAGGCTGACTTTCCACAGGCTACCCCAGCAGAAGAGCTGGCATCTGGGCAGAGCACAGTCAGCCTCTGCCCTCCCCTATCCTCTTCTCCAGAGCCGGACTCCCCACAGGCTACCCCAGCAGAAGAGCTGGCATCTGGGCAGGGAGAGGCAGATGCCCACTCAACAGCTGGGGACATACAAAATTCAACAGGTCCAATATTGGGTTGTGGGTGGACTGCCAGACTAACTCAGGTACTGACCGTGAGGTCAGGTATCTGGTTAGTCTTCCCTGGGAGGGGGAGATGTGTGGCGAAACCAACCTCGCCACTGGGTTTTGGAGGGGCCTGGCTGCTGGCCTCTTGCCCCAGGATTATGGGCCCTCTCATCAGCCAGGCCTCATTTGTTCACAAAGGACTTGAACTAGTTTGGGTAACTGATCGACGCTGGGGATTGCTATACGCTGGGAGATTTGCTATACTCCCCTGGCTTTACTACTAGCTCTTGTAAGAGCTTGTTCCTGGTTCCTGCTCTCTGGATGTAGGAGAGGTTCACCCACTGGAGCCTGGAGTCTTGTCGTAGGTCCAGGGTGGGTAGGAGACGGTGAGACCTCAACCAAGCTTCGGCGGTTCGTGGGGTCTGCAGTGCGTACGGTGTCAAGTGGAGTGCTTGGAGTCCTCGGAAAGCACTAGGAGCATCTATCAACGGAGGTACCCGGTCGGGGTGCCAGGAGATCCGTTACAAGGCTCCTCATCATTTTGTGTGGCTTAGGCCTCATGCACATGACCGTTGTTTGTCTCCGCATCCGTTCTGCCGATTTTAGCGTTTTAGATGCGGACCCATTCATTTCTATGGAGCTGTTGAAAATGCGGATAGTGCACCGTTTGCCATTCGCATCCGTGATCCGTAGTTGCAATCCGTCAAAAAAATATAACCTGTCCTATTCTTGTCTGCGGAAAACAGTTTAAGTCAATGGGACTGCTCAAGTCAATGGGACTGCTAAAAAACGCGGAGGCACACAAGATTGTCATCCGCGTCCACGCGTCCGCTTTATTCCTATCATTTGCATGGCAAACCTGTTTTAGACTTTTTTTTACCTTCCTTTATGGCTGAATGCACACGGCCGTGTTCCTCGGCAGAGAGCGCTCCGTGGTATGCCGGGCTGGATTCCTGTTCAGAGCAGGAGAGCACTCGTATAGTGTATTACTGTAGTGCAGCGGCGGCATGAAGCGCACGGCATCATAGCAACCAATAACGACGTGCGCTCCTGCTCTGAACAGGAATCCAGCACGACATACTACGGACCGCTCTCGGCCGCGGAACACGGCCGTGTGCATTCGGCCTATGTCTGGTGGTCCTCCAAAAATAAAGGGAGACACACGGAAACAAAAATGGAAAACGGATCATGGAACAACGGAACCCCAATTTGCGGAACGGAACAGAACAACAGTCGCGTGCATGAGGCCTCAATCGTGAACTTCAGGACGATTTAAAGGCGTGGGCTTCCTTTTTAGAAAAATATAATAGGCGGTCTTTATGGATGGCGAAGGGGGTGTTAGCGGCTGAGCTGGACTTGCTTACTGATGCGGCGGGTGGGCACGGTTTTGGGGTGTATTTACAAGGTCAGTGGTGTGTAGGGGAGTGGCCAAAGCGTTAGAGGGAAGAAGGTTGGGTGAAGAATTTAGTGCTGCTGGAGCTTTTTCCCATTGTGGTGGTGGTGTCCATTTGGGGGGAATTTTTCCGAAATAGGAAGGTGTGATTCCATTGGGACAACTTGGGGGTGGTGGAGGCTATTAATCGCATTCATCTCCGCCAGTTGTGTGCTTGCCTGGGGTCAGTAACTCATTGCGGATGCATTGTCTTATTTTCAGTGGGACCGGTTTTGGGCATTGGCACCGGAAGCGGACGAACAGGGAACGAGCTTTCCCCAGAAGTTGTGGAATCTGCCATTTGGTCGGTTGGAGAGTTGGTGAGGGGATCCTTGTCAGCAGGGACCAGGGCGGCATATTATAAGGCATGGGAATTGTGGGTGGAATGGTGTCAGCGTTTTCAGGGGAACGGTTTAGAGGATGGGGTTCTGTTGTTGTTTGTGTGGCATTGCAGAGAGGAGGGGTGGTCGGTGTCCAGAATGGGGACGTTTTTGGCGGGGGTGGCTTTTGGTTGTAAGTGTAGGGCTAAACCGGATGTGACAAAATCATTTTGGAGAGAACTTTAAAGAGAACCTTTCATTGGTCCAAACATTGTAAGATAATTATCAGGCTGTGTAGAGCGGCGCCCAGGGATCTTACTGCACTTACTATTATTCTGGGGCACCGCCCCGCTCGCCCGCTGTGTCCTCCGGTATCTTCGCTGAATTGGTTTTACTAGGCGGAGTCTGCCCTGTTTCTCCCTGGGCGTTCCTTCTCCCAGAGTTTTTTTTTCTCCCAGGCTGTGAGCTCTGCGCTGCGATTGGACAGCGCTACAGCCTGGGAGAAGGAATGCCAAGGGAGAAACAGGGCAGACTCCGCCTAGTAAAACCAATTCAGAGAAGATACCGGAGGACACAGCGGGCGAACGGAGCGGCGCCCCAGAATAATAGTAAGTGCAGTGAGATCCCTGGGAGCCGCTCTACACAGCCTGATAATTATCTTACAATGTTTGGACCAATGAAAGGTCCTCTTTAAAGGGTTGGAGGAGGCGGTCGCCGGGGGTGGATCAGCGTAAGCCTATTTCCTTTATGCTGTTAGCAGACATGATGGAGCAGTTGGGTCGGGTTAGTGTGTCGGTTGGGGAGGTTAGGTTGTTTCGGTTAGCTTTTTTTCTGGCCTTTTTTGGGGCATTGCGCATTGGGGAATTGGTCAGTCCGAGTAGGAGCCGTGCAGGTGGGCTTGAGAGAGGATGTGGAGTTATTTGTTGATAGTGTGGAATTTTGTATTAGGAGGTCGAAAACTGATCAGTTGGGTCGTGGTTGTTGGGTTGTTTTATACCAGGTAGTGGGATCGGTCACGTGCCCAAATCTGTGTCTTCATGAATTTCGGGGGGGAAAAGGTTGGGGGTAAGGGGCCACTGTTGGTTCACGAGGATGGGTCTTTTCTTTCACGGTTCCAGCTTTTAGCAGTGCTATGGGCTTGTTTGGCAAGGTTGGATAGATACCCCTCGCTGTTCGGAGGTCACTCTTTTCGGATTGGCGCTGCCACTGAGGCCGCTAGGAGGGGGTTGGGGGATGATGTCGATGGGAGTCCATCCAGTTCCGGTTCTATGTTAGGCCTGCATTATTATAAGAGGGGGAAATGGAGTTTGTGCAGGGTTGCGGGCATGAGAGGGCTGTTTTGTTGACATGTTGTATTTTGTGTTTCCCGCAGGTGGTTCGGCGTGCCTGGTTTGGATCATGGGGCATTCCTACGTGTTCTGGGGAGCATTGCGGGCAGCAGTTAGGCCGGATGGAAGGCAACTGGGTTTTCCAAGTGAGGTGGCAGTGATTCGGTGGTTGGGGATGAGAGGAATGCTGTGGAGTCGGGTTCTTCCAGAATTTCATAGATTTGTAAGGTTAGATGTTGTCCCTGGGGTGTTGGTGTTACATGTGGGGGAGAATGATTTGGGGGGGTGTCCCTTTAGGGAGCTCACAAAGTATATTAAATTTGATTTATTGCGGTTGTGGGCTAGGTTTCCAGGTTTGGTGACAGTCTGGTCAGACATGGTGCCGCGGAAACAGTGGAGGGACGCCAGGTCAGTGGAGAGGGTCAACAAAGCCAGGATTAAAGTTAATAGGGCGGTAGGTCATTTTGTGGTAAGGAATAGTGGTATTGCGGTGCGTCATAGGGAGTTGGAAGCGGGAGAGGGGGTGTTTTGGAGGGGGGAATGGAGTACACTTGAACGGGGTGGGGATTGATTTATGGTGTTCCACTTTGCAGGACGGGATTGAGTTGGCTTTGCTGGTTTGGCGGGACGCAAGGGGTTGAGCTGTCACTACCTTGGGTCATGGGCGGTGGTGGGTCCTTGGAGTTGGTGTTATGGTGGATCTGGCATGGTGGGGAGGGAACCAATTGGGCTCTGGACTCCCCAGGTGGAGTCCAGAGCGGGGGCGTGATATGGCGGGTACCTGCCCACATTTGTTGCCCATGGTTACCGTTTTTTCTGCCTCTGAGCTGTCGTTTATCGACTAGAGTTCATTCAGTTTTATTGAGGGGCGGGGCAGTTACCCGTCAGGTTTGCGGGGCTCCAAGGACCCTCCCTGTGTTTTATGTGTTCCTTGGCCAGGCCTTCAGGTGGGAAGGCCTTTGGGGTTGGTTATTTATTGTATGTTTGTTATTTAATAAAATGGCTACTGTGGCCAATAAAAGCCACCTGAGGTGTTGTCTTTATTTGGTTGGAATGGGGGTTGAAATAGGGGGGAACGACGAGACAGTACGCTTATCATGTGGATCAGCTTGTCTATAGGGGATTCACAATCTGAAGAGGTGGTGTGATAACTGAGCGACCCGCTGATTACATCAATGCTGAAAATAATTTATAATCTATATAATACCAGCTAAGCTTATGTTATATCATCTACAGAGTGAAAAGAAGCAGAAAATAGCAATGAGAAGGAGCGGAGCATAAATGCCGAGACCTCTTGTGTTTTACTCATTTAGAAAATATTTCTCTATGGAATTGACAAATTTACCAAACCAGATGATTTCTCCCTATTCTGCAGCGGTGTAACATCTATTCTCTTGTCCAGCTTCTCCCAGGATGCAGGAGCCCATACGGTGGTCTCTCGGACAGAGAGGAGAAGGTCTCTGTACTCTCAGTTTGCAGGGTTTTTACCCCAAGCCGATAGAAATCAAGTGGAGCTGCAGTTCACACAGTGAAGTAACATCCAGAGAAACCTATAAAGACAATCCAGACTCAACCTATAATGTGAGAAGTCAGTGCACCGTCCCGGAGGAGGTCATCACCGACCATGACTTTAAGATCATAGTCACCTGGAGCCACGGATCGCTGGGTGGACCAGAAAGGAGAGAGATGTACATAAGGGACGCAGGTAAAAATAAAGGTATGAAATCCTCCACACATCTGCTGTAAGTCTGTGTGCGCTCCTTTATGGATGAGCATTTGAAAGGGAAAATTTAAATTGGGGGAAAAGCTTTATGCTCTATGGTTACATTAACACAAATGTAGGGAGCAAATCATATAGACCAGGGATGCCCAACCTGCGGCCCTCCAGCTGTCGCAAAACTACAACTCCCAGATAGCTTACAGCAGGGCATGGTGGGAGTTGTAGTTTTACAACAGCTGGAAGGCCACAGGTTGAGCATGATATAGACCATGTTACACCGTGTGCCGGGCATTAGGGAGCGCGACACACTGATTCTCTATGACTTTACCGAACTTATTCTCTACTGGGTGTAGTTTTTGGGGAGACTGAGCTGCTTAATCTACCAGAGGAATGTAAAGCTGCTGAGACTGCACACGGAGCATCAAAGGCAGCGTGAACACCGCCCTAGCTGTAAAGAGCCACATAGCCCACAATAAAGTAGAATTCTCTAGATAGAAGATGCTGGTAACGCACTGATACCGAGCCTGAGGAGGCAGAGCGCACTGCTGCAATGAGAGAGCTGGGATCTACAGCCCCCCATGTCTCATGGCACATTACTATTTGCCCACCATTGGTGTATGAACCTTGCCCAGACTACTTCTTCACTAGCCGACGTCTGCCAATAGGATGGTTTTACACGTCACATGAGTGTTTTATACAAAATGTAGCAGAAAAGCTATAAAGACACATTACAGTGTATGCAAATACCCCGCAGACCTGGCACGGCGCACTATACAGTATATAAGTACAAACCGGATTCCTAAAAAGTTGGGACACTATACAAATCGTGAATAAAAATTGAATGCAATGATGTGGAGGTGCCAACTTCTAATATTTTATTCAGAATAGAACATAAATCACGGAACAAAAGTTTAAACTGAGAAAATGTACCATTTTAAGGGGAAAATATGTTGAATCAGAATTTCATGGTGTCAACAAATCCCCAAAAAGTTGGGACAAGGCCATTTTCACCACTGTGTGGCATCTCCCCTTCTTCTTACAACACTCAACAGACGTCTGGGGACCGAGGAGACCAGTTTCTCAAGTTTAGAAATAGGAATGCTCTCCCATTCTTGTCTAATACAGGCCTCTAACTGTTCAATCGTCTTGGGCCTTCTTTGTTGCACCTTCCTCTTTATGATGCGCCAAATGTTCTCTATAGGTGAAAGATCTGGACTGCAGACTGGCCATTTCAGTCCCCGGATCCTTCTCCTACGCAGCCATGATGTTGTGATTGATGCAGAATGTGGTCTGGCATTATCTTGTTGAAAAATGCAGGGTCTTCCCTGAAAGAGATGACGTCTGGATGGGAGCATATGTTGTTCTAGAACCTGAATATATTTTTCTGCATTGATGGTGCCTTTCCAGACATGCAAGCTGCCCATGCCACACGCACTCATGCAACCCCATACCATCAGAGATGCAGGCTTCTGAACTGAGCGTTGATAACAACTTGGGTTGTCCTTGTCCTCTTTGGTCCGGATGACATGGCGTCCCAGATTTCCAAAAAGAACTTCGAATCGTGACTCGTCTGACCACAGAACAGTCTTCCATTTTGCCACACTCCATTTTAAATGATCCCTGGCCCAGTGAAAACGCCTGAGCTTGTGGATCTTGCTTAGAAATGGCTTCTTCTTTGCACTGTAGAGTTTCAGCTGGCAACGGCGGATGGCACGGTGGATTGTGTTCACTGACAATGGTTTCTGGAAGTATTCCTGAGCCCATTCTGTGATTTCCTTTACAGTAGCATTCCTGTTTGTGGTGCAGTGTCGTTTAAGGGCCCGGAGATCACGGGCATCCAGTATGGTTTTACGGCCTTGACCCTTACGCACAGAGATTGTTCCAGATTCTCTGAATCTTCGGATGATGTTATGCACAGTTGATGATGATAGATGCAAAGTCTTTGCAATTTTTCGCTGGGTAACACCTTTCTGATATTGCTCCACTATCTTTCTGCGCAACATTGTGGGAATTGGTGATCCTCTACCCATCTTGGCTTCTGAGAGACACTGCCACTCTGAGAAGCTCTTTTTATACCCAATCATGTTGCCAATTGACCTAATTAGTGTTAATTGGTCTTCCAGCTCTTCGTTATGCTCAAATTTACTTTTTCCAGCCTCTTATTGCTACTTGTCCCAACTTTTTTGGGATTTGTTGACACCGTGAAAATTGGAATCAACGTATTTTTCCTTTAAAATGATACATTTACTCGGATTAAACGTTTGATCTGTCATCTACGTTCTATTACAAATAAAATATTGACATTTGCCATCTCCACATCATTGCATTCAGTTTTTATTCACAATTTGTTTAGTGTCCCAACTTTTTGGGATTCCGGTTTGTATATAAATGATCACTACATAATAATAAATGAAAACCAATAATCCATATCAATAGGGTTTAAACTAAATCAATTCAAAAGTAATAAAACTGAATATATGTTCATGAAATAAATGTAAAACCTGATAAATTATATTTAATCAAAGTAAAGTTTAGGCCTCATGCACACGACAGTATTTTTTCACGGTCCGCAAAACGGGGTTCCGTTGGTCCGTGATCCGTGACCGTTTTTTCGTCCGTGGGTCTTCCTTGATTTTTGGAGGATCCACGGACATGAAAAAAAAAGTCGTTTTGGTGTCCGCCTGGCCGTGCGGAGCCAAACGGATCCGTCCTGAATTACAATGCAAGTCAATGGGGACGGATCCGTTTGACGTTGACACAATATGGTGCAATTTCAAACGGATCCGTCCCCCATTGACTTTCAATGTAAAGTCAGGAGTTAATATACCATAGGATCGGAGTTTTCTCCAATCCGATGGTATATTTTAACTTGAAGTGTCCCCATCACCATGGGAACGCCTCTATGTTAGAATATACCATCGGATTTGAGTTACATCGTGAAACTCAGATCCGACAGTATATTCTAACACAGAGGCGTTCCCATGGTGATGGGGACGCTTCTAGTTAGAATATACTGAGAACTGTGTACATGACTGCCCCCTGCTGCCTGGCAGCACCCGATCTCTTACAGGGGGCTGTGATCCGCACAATTAACCCCTCAGGTGCTGCACCTGAAGGGGTTAATTGTGCATATCATAGCCCCCTATAAGAGATCAGGGGCTGCCAGGCAGGAGGGGGCAGACCCCCCTCCCTCCCCAGTTTTAATTTCATTGGTGGCCAGTGCGGCCCCCCGCCACCCCCTCCCTCTATTGTATTATTTTCATTTGTGGCACAGTGTGCGGCCTCCCTCCCTCATCCGTCTGTATGAAAGTAACCTACGGCCACGGATCAAGGACGCGGATGCCAATCTTGTGTGCATCCGTGTTCTTTCACAGACCCATTGACTTGAATGGGTCCGTGAACCGTTGTCCGTCCAAAAAATAGGACAGGTCATATTTTTTTGACGGACAGGAAACACGGATCACGGATGCGGCTGCAAAACGGTGCATTTTCTGATTTTTCCACGGACCCATTGAAAGTCAATGGGTCCGCGAAAAAAAAAACGGAAAACGGCACAATGGCCACGGATGCACACAACGATCGTGTGCATGAGGCCTTACCAGAATACTATCAGCTGGTGACATGTGAGACTGTATAGCACAATGATATATACTGTATATATAAAATCACAAATAGTGATCAGCTTGACAAAGGCCTCATTGAGTAGGCCGAAACGTTGCTGGGAATAAAGTTTTGGGGTCGTCACCCTATCACCAAAAGCTGGAAGTGCTGCCTCGTTATTTGATGAATACTGTATATATATATATAAAAAAAAAAAAAAAGTTCAGTGGCAGCACCGTCAGAGGAAAAAATACGGGTGCAGCTGGCCCAGTGTGGATAAAGCCAATCCAAATAGATAAAATTGCAAAAAAGGGCAGCACTCCAGAAAGTAAAAGAAGAAAAACTTTAATTACCCATATGGGACAGGCGACGTTTCGGCTCAATGTGTGAGCCTTTCTCAAGCCTGAGAAAGGCTCACACATTGAGCCGAAACGTCGCCTGTCCCATATGGGTAATTAAAGTTTTTCTTCTTTTACTTTCTGGAGTGCTGCCCTTTTTTGCAATTTTATATATATATATATATATATATATATACAGTACAGACCAAAAGTTTGGACACACCTTCTCATTCAAAGAGTTTTCTTTATTTTCATGACTATGAAAATTGTAGATTCACACTGAAGGATCATTGAGCTTCTCCAAACGATCTCACCACTGATTAATCTCTTGAAGCTCATCAAGAGAATGCCAAGAGTGTGCAAAGCAGTAATCAAAGCAAAAGGTGGCTACTTTGAAGAACCTAGAATATGACATATTTTCAGTTGTTTCACACTTGTTTGTTATGTATATAATTCCACATGTGTTAATTCATAGTTTTGATGCCTTCATAGTCATGAAAATAATGAAAAGATTTGAATGAGAAGGTGTGTCCAAACTTTTGGTCTGTACTGTATATATATATATATACAGGGCCGGCGCCACCACCCGGCAAACCCGGGCAAATGCCGGGGCCCCCTGCTCCTGGAGGGGCCCACTGTGCCCGCTCACTTCTGCAGCTGTGTCCTGTTTTGAATTCTAGGGCAGCTTACCCCAGCAATGCAGACAATTTTCGCCATGTGCACTGCTGGGGTAAGCGGCCCCAGAACTCAGAACAGGGTAGATGGAGTTGTTTCGGGAGATGATCGATCCTATGCTAGAATGTAGTTGTTAGAAGGAGTTCTGTGACATCACTGGTCACATGCTCCTTCATGGTCACATGACAAACCCTGACGGCAGCAGCAGCAGCTTGTGGAAGGAGGAGGGGCTGTGCCTGCCTGCAAGATGCAGAGTGAGGTAGGGTGTGCTGATGGAGAACACAGAACTTCATGAGGGGAAGCAGATGGAGCACTCAGGGGCAGTGGGGTTCAAGTGGAGTGGAATCTGGTGCAATTAAGGGGGTTTATCATACAGATCCGGGTGTATTCTGAGGGCCATGATGTGTGTGTCAGTCTGTCTGTCCCTGTGTGTGTGTGTGTCAGTCCCTGTGTGTGTGTCAGTCTGTCTCTGTGTGTGTGTGTCAGTCTGTCTGTCCCTGTGTGTGTGTGTGTGTGTGTGTGTGTCAGTCTGTCTGTCCCTGTGTGTGTGTGTGTGTGTCAGTCTGTCTGTCCCTGTGTGTGTGTGTGTGTGTGTCAGTCTGTCTGTCCCTGTGTGTGTGTGTGTGTGTGTGTCAGTCTGTCTGTCCCTGTGTGTGTGTGTCAGTCTGTCTGTCCCTGTGTGTGCGTGTGTGTGTGTGTGTGTGTGCGTGTCTGTCCCTGTGTGTGTGTGTGCGTGTCTGTCCCTGTGTGTGTGTGTGCGTGTCTGTCCCTGTGTGTGTGTGTCTGTCCCTGTGTGTGCGTGTCTGTCCCTGTGTGTGTGTGCGTGTCTGTCCCTGTGTGTGTGTCCCTGTGTGTGTCTGTCCCTGTGTGTGTGTGTGTGTCTGTCCCTGTGTGTGTGTGTGTGTGTCTGTCCCTGTGTGTGTGTGTGTCCCTGTGTGTGTGTGTGTCCCTGTGTGTGTCTGTCCCTATGTGTGTGCGTCTGTCCCTGTGTGTGTGTGCATGTCTGTCCCTGTGTGTGTGTGCGTGTCTGTCCCCGTGTGTGCGTGTCTGTCCCTGTGTGTGTGTGTGCGTGTCTGTCCCTGTGTGTGTGCGTGTCTGTCTGTCCCTCTGTGTGTGTGTGCGTGTCTGTCCCTGTGTGTGTGTGCGTGTCTGTCCCTGTGTGTGTGTGTGCGTGTCTGTCCCTGTGTGTGTGTGTGTGTGTCTGTCCCTGTGTGTGTGTGCGTGTCTGTCCCTGTGTGTGTGTGTGTGTGTGTCTGTCCCTGTGTGTGTGTGTGCGTGTCTGTCCCTGTGTGTGTGTGTGCGTGTCTGTCCCTGTGTGTGTGTGTCTGTCCCAAGAGTGTGCAAAGCAGTAATCAAAGCAAAAGGTGGCTACTTTGAAGAACCTAGAATATGACATATTTTCAGTTCTTTCACACTTGTTTGTTATGTATATAATTCCACATGTGTTAATTCATAGTTTTGATGCCTTCATAGTCATGAAAATAATGAAAAGATTTGAATGAGAAGGTGTGTCCAAACTTTTGGTCTGTACTGTATATATATATATATACAGGGCCGGCGCCACCACCCGGCAAACCCGGGCAAATGCCGGGGCCCCCTGCTCCTGGAGGGGCCCACTGTGCCCGCTCACTTCTGCAGCTGTGTCCTGTTTTGAATTCTAGGGCAGCTTACCCCAGCAATGCAGACAATTTTCGCCATGTGCACTGCTGGGGTAAGCGGCCCCAGAACTCAGAACAGAGTAGATGGAGTTGTTTCGGGAGATGATCGATCCTATGCTAGAATGTAGTTGTTAGAAGGAGGTCTGTGACATCACTGGTCACATGCTCCTTCATGGTCACATGACAAACCCTGACGGCAGCAGCAGCAGCTTGTGGAAGGAGGAGGGGCTGTGCCTGCCTGCAAGATGCAGAGTGAGGTAGGGTGTGCTGATGGAGAACACAGAACTTCATGAGGGGAAGCAGATGGAGCACTCAGGGGCAGTGGGGTTCAAGTGGAGTGGAATCTGGTGCAATTAAGGGGGTTTATCATACAGATCCGGGTGTATTCTGAGGGCCATGATGTGTGTGTCAGTCTGTCTGTCCCTGTGTGTGTGTGTGTCAGTCCCTGTGTGTGTGTCAGTCTGTCTCTGTGTGTGTGTGTCAGTCTGTCTGTCCCTGTGTGTGTGTGTGTGTGTGTGTGTCAGTCTGTCTGTCCCTGTGTGTGTGTGTGTGTGTCAGTCTGTCTGTCCCTGTGTGTGTGTGTGTGTGTGTGTGTGTCAGTCCCTGTGTGTGTGTCAGTCTGTCTGTCCCTGTGTGTGTGTGTCAGTCTGTCTGTCCCTGTGTGTGTGTGTGTGTGTGTGTCAGTCTGTCTGTCCCTGTGTGTGTGTGTGTGTCAGTCTGTCTGTCCCTGTGTGTGTGTGTGTGTCAGTCTGTCTGTCCCTGTGTGTGTGTGTGTCAGTCTGTCTGTCCCTGTGTGTGTGTGTCAGTCTGTCTGTCCCTGTGTGTGCGTGTGTGTGTGTGTGTCAGTCTGTCTGTCCCTGTGTGTGTGTCAGTCTGTCTGTCCCTGTGTGTGTGTGTGTGTGTGTGTGTGTGTGTGTGTCAGTCTCTCTGTCCCTGTGTGTGTGTGTCAGTCTGTCTGTCCCTGTGTGTGTGTGTGTGTGTGTGTCAGTCTCTCTGTCCCTGTGTGTGTGTGTCAGTCTGTCTGTCCCTGTGTGTGGGCCCCTTTCTGTGTCTATGGCCTCATGCACACCGGCCGTGGGCATCACTTGAATGGGTCCACAATCGCTCAATGGGAAGCACTACGGAGTGCTTCTGTGGTGTTTCCGTCCGTGCCTCCGCACCGCAAAAAAATAGAACATGTTCTATTTTTTTGTGCGGTGCGGCCGGATCATGGACCCATTCATGTTGAATGGGTCTCAATCTGTCCCGGCCGCCGCACGGATGTTGCCAGTGCATTGAGGACCACAAATTGTGGTCCCCAATGCACGGAACGGACGCATAACGGCAGTGTGCATGAGGCCTGAGGCATTGCTTAGACTCCATCCCACAGTCTAGACAGTGCCTAATGGGTTACAGTTTAGACCACCTTGTGGTACATGTTGATAATTCCCTTTTAAACCTCAGTCCATGTCCCCTCAGTACTGGGAATCAGTGGGGGTCCTATTATAAGGTAACTAAAGGTGGAATTCCCTTTTAGATAGAAGTTGGTTGATGATTACACAGGTGTCTGTCCCCGTGTGTGCGTGTCTGTCCCTGTCCCTGTGTGTGTGTCCCTGTGTGTGTCTGTCCCTATGTGTGTGCGTGTCTGTCCCTGTGTGTGTGTGTGCGTGTCTGTCCCTGTGTGTGTGTGTGTGTGCGTGTCTGTCCCTGTGTGTGTGCGTGTCTGTCCGTGTGTGTGTGTGCGTGTCTGTCCCTGTGTGTGTGTGTGCGTGTCTGTCCCTGTGTGTGTGTGTGCGTGTCTGTCTGTCCCTGTGTGTGTGTGTGTGTCTGTCCCTGTGTGTGTGCGTGTCTGTCCCTGTGTGCGTGTCTGTCCCTGTGTGCGTGTCTGTCCCTGTGTGCGTGTCTGTCCCTGTGTGTGTGTGTCTGTCCCTGTGTGTGTGTGTCTGTCCCTGTGTGTGTGTCCCTGTGTGTGTGTGTGTGTCTGTCCCTGTGTGTGTGTGTCTGTCCCTGTGTGTGTGTCCCTGTGTGTGTGTGTGTGTCTGTCCCTGTGTGTGTGTGTCTGTCCCTGTGTGTGTGTGTGTGTCCCTGTGTGTGTCTGTCCCTATGTGTGTGCGTCTGTCCCTGTGTGTGTGTGCATGTCTGTCCCTGTGTGTGTGTGCGTGTCTGTCCCTGTGTGTGTGTGCGTGTCTGTCCCTGTGTGTGTGTGTGTGCGTGTCTGTCCCTGTGTGTGTGTGTGCGTGTCTGTCCCTGTGTGTGTGTGTGTGCGTGTCTGTCCCTGTGTGTGTGTGTGCGTGTCTGTCCCTGTGTGTGCGTGTCTGTCCCTGTGTGTGTGTCTGTCCCTGTGTGTGTGTGTGTGTGCGTGTCTGTCTGTCCCTGTTTGCGTGTCTGTCTGTCCCTGTGTGTGTGTGTGCGTGTCTGTCCCTGTGTGTGTGTGCGTGTCTGTCCCTGTGTGTGTGTGTGTGCGTGTCTGTCCCTGTGTGTGTGTGTGCGTGTCTGTCCCTGTGTGTGTGTGCGTGTCTGTCCCTGTGTGTGTGTGTGTGCGTGTCTGTCCCTGTGTGTGTGTGTGCGTGTCTGTCCCTGTGTGTGTGTGTGCGTGTCTGTCCCTGTGTGTGTGTGCGTGTCTGTCCCTGTGTGTGTGTGTGTGTGTGCGTGTCTGTCCTTGTGTGTGTGTGTGTGTCTGTCCCTGTGTGTGTGTGTGTGTGCGTGTCTGTCCCTGTGTGTGTGTGTGTGCGTGTCTGTCCCTGTGTGTGTGTGTGCGTGTCTGTCCCTGTGTGTGTGTGTCTGTCCCTGTGTGTGTGTGTCTGTCCCTGTGTGTGTGCGTGTCTGTCCCTGTGTGTGCGTGTCTGTCCCTGTGTGTGCGTGTCTGTCCCTGTGTGTGTGTGTGTGTGTGTGCGTGTCTGTCCCTGTGTGTGTGTCCCTGTGTGTGTCTGTCCCTGTGTGTGTGTGTGTGTCTGTCCCTGTGTGTGTGTGTGTGTGTGTGTCTGTCCCTGTGTGTGTGTGTGTCCCTGTGTGTGTCTGTCCCTATGTGTGTGCGTCTGTCCCTGTGTGTGTGTGTCTGTCCCCGTGTGTGTGCGTGTCTGTCCCTGTGTGTGTGTGCGTGTCTGTCCCTGTGTGTGTGCGTGTCTGTCCCTGTGTGTGTGTGCGTGTCTGTCCCTGTGTGTGTGCGTGTCTGTCTGTCCCTCTGTGTGTGTGTGCGTGTCTGTCCCTGTGTGTGTGTGCGTGTCTGTCCTTGTGTGTGTATGCGTGTCTGTCCCTGTGTGTGTGTGTGCGTGTCTGTCCCTGTGTGTGTGTGTGCGTGTCTGTCCCTGTGTGTGTGTGTGCGTGTCTGTCCCTGTGTGTGTGTGTGTGTGTGTCTGTCCCTGTGTGTGTGTGTGCGTGTCTGTCCCTGTGTGTGTGTGTGTGCGTGTCTGTCCCTGTGTGTGTGTGTGTGTGTGTCTGTCCCTGTGTGTGTGTGTGTGTGTCTGTCCCTGTGTGTGTGTGTCTGTCCCTGTGTGTGTGTGTGTCTGTCCCTGTGTGTGTGTGTGTGCGTGTCTGTCCCTGTGTGTGTGTGTGTCTGTCCCTGTGTGTGTGTGTGTGTGTCTGTCCCTGTGTGTGTGTGTGTGTGCGTGTCTGTCCCTGTGTGTGTGTGTGTGTGTGTCTGTCTGTCCCTGTGTGTGTGTGTGCGTGTCTGTCCCTGTGTGTGTGTGTCTGTCCCTGTGTGTGTGTGTGTGTGTCTGTCCCTGTGTGTGTGTGTGTGTCTGTCCCTGTGTGTGTGTGTGTGTGCGTGTCTGTCCCTGTGTGTGTGTGTGTGTGTGTCTGTCTGTCCCTGTGTGTGTGTGTGCGTGTCTGTCCCTGTGTGTGTGTGTCTGTCCCTGTGTGTGTGTGTGTGTGTCTGTCCCTGTGTGTGTGTGTGTGTCTGTCCCTGTGTGTGTGTGTGTGTGTGTGTGTGTGCGAGTCTGTCCCTGTGTGTGTGTGTGTGTGTGTGTCTGTCCCTGTGTGTGTGTGTCTGTCCCTGTGTGTGTGTGCATGTCTGTCCCTGTGTGTGTGTGCGTGTCTGTCCCTGTGTGTGTGTGTGTGTCTGTCCCTGTGTGTGTGTGTGTGTGTCTGTCCCTGTGTGTGTGTGTGTGCGTGTCTGTCCCTGTGTGTGTGTGTCTGTCCCTGTGTGTGTGTGTGTGTGTGTGTCTGTCCCTGTGTGTGTGTGTGTGCGTGTCTGTCTGTCCCTGTGTGTGTGTGTGTGTCTGTCCCTGTGTGTGTGTGTGTGTGCGTGTCTGTCCCTGTGTGTGTGTGTGTGCGTGTCTGTCCCTGTGTGTGTGTGTGTGCGTGTCTGTCCCTGTGTGTGTGTGTGTGCGTGTCTGTCCCTGTGTGTGTGTGTGTGCGTGTCTGTCCCTGTGTGTGTGTGCGTGTCTGTCCCTGTGTGTGTGTGCGTGTCTGTCCCTGTGTGTGTGTGTGTGTGTGTGCGTGTCTGTCCCTGTGTGTGTGTGTGTGTGCGTGTCTGTCCCTGTGTGTGTGTGCGTGTCTGTCCCTGTGTGTGTGTGTGTGTGTGCGTGTCTGTCCCTGTGTGTGTGTGTGTGCGTGTCTGTCCCTGTGTGTGTGTGCGTGTCTGTCCCTGTGTGTGTGTGTGCGTGTCTGTCCCTGTGTGTGTGTGCGTGTCTGTCCCTGTGTGTGTGTGTGTGTGCGTGTCTGTCCCTGTGTGTGTGTGCGTGTCTGTCCCTGTGTGTGTGTGTGTGTGTGCGTGTCTGTCCCTGTGTGTGTGTGTGTGCGTGTCTGTCCCTGTGTGTGTGTGCGTGTCTGTCCCTGTGTGTGTGTGTCTGTCCCTGTGTGTGTGTGTCTGTCCCTGTGTGTGTGTGTGTGTGTCTGTCCCTGTGTGTGTGTCTGTCCCTGTGTGTGTGTGTCTGTCCCTGTGTGTGTGTGTGTGCGTGTCTGTCCCTGTGTGTGTGTGTGTGTGTGCGTGTCTGTCCCTGTGTGTGTGCGTGTCTGTCCCTGTGTGTGTGTGTGTCTGTCCCTGTGTGTGTGTGTGTGTGTGTCCCTGTCCCTGTGTGTGTGTCACCATCACCGTGTGTCCTTGTCCCTGTGTGTATGTCACCATCACCATGCCCACAGTGTTCCCTTTGTCTTGACACAGCTGCATCAGGACGTTCTGTGCGGGGAAAGATGAAGATGGAAGAGGAGGCAGCACCGCCAGCATGGAGTCCGTGGTAGAGGCACAGGGAGGCACACTAAGGACGCAGGTAACACTACCATATTATCAGCACTAGTGTTATCTGTGGTTTTACATAGGACTGCAGGTAACACTACTACATTTTCTGTACTCAGATAGACATGACTGTGTTATCTATGCTGTTACATAGGACTGCAGGTGATATCTACTGTATTATCTGTACTCAGAGAGTTACCACTGTGTAAGGGGGCCCACTGAGACTTTATCGCCCAAGGGCCCACATGATCCTGGAGCCGGCCCTGCATATATATTTATATATAGCTGATTTTCTAACTATATGTATTGTTTTTTATATTGTTCTTAACAGATGATCCGCAGTAAGGATATAAAGCGGAAAACCACAGTATACCGCAGGAATCAATGATCCCCTAGACAACAATGACTCCAGCGTTACACGTTGCGGCCAGCCGCTCAGTGTAAATTGCTGCCTTCTCCTAACTCTATAATTTGATCGTAGAACAATAAACATGTCCGACGCTTGTAATGATTGCAGCGGGTCACCGTAGTATTCATTTGGTTAGAAAAGAAATTGTGCTACATGTTAAAGGGGTTTTCCCAGCATAAGACGCACCGGATCCCAACAACCCTCATGATGAAGGAGCCATGACATTAGTTGAACCTATTTGCTGCTGGAGGTATAATATATCCTCATTCATCTGAATGGAGCCGTATTACAGTCTTCTGCACACGGACCACAGCCTGCAGGACCAGGGGGGGAAAAATCAAAATCTATGAACTTATGGGGGTCTTATTCTTCTCATTCTCAGGATGAGCGCGGTCTCAGACGTTGGACCTCCATTGATCATGATGTTCTGGTATATAATGATTTGCTATAAGATTATAAAAATAAATACCTAATTAACCTGTTTACGACTGTGTGCTGTAAATGTACTGTGCGAGTGCCCGGCTGTATAACTGCTCCTGTTTTGTGTCCTCTCTTGTAGTGTTGGGTGCGAATATTCCAATCGCGAATATTGCAACTTCGAGAATTCGCGAAGATTTAGAATACAGTGCTATATAGTCGTATTTACAAATATTCGAGATTTTATTTTCATCACAACCCATGATCCCTCCCTGCTTCTTGCTTGTGGGCCAATGAGAAGGCTGCAATGTTTTTGTCTGAGCTTAGCAACATCCCTAGCAACCAATAGGAAAGCTGCCTCCCCCTTACTATATAAGAACCTCCCCAGAAGCCATTTTCTACAGTTTATTGCAGTTCTGAGAGAGAGAGCAGTGACATTGCTGTGCTCTGCGCTCATTTATTACATTAGACAATATATATACAGTACAGACCAAAAGTTTGGACACACCTTCTCATTCAAAGAGTTTTCTTTATTTTCATGACTATGAAGGCATCAAAACTATGAATTAACACATGTGGAATTATACACATAACAAACAAGTGTGAAACAACTGAAAATATGTCATATTTTAGGTTCTTCAAAGTAGCCGCCTTTTGCTTTGATTACTGCTTTGCACACTCTTGGCATTCTCTTGATGAGCTTCAAGAGGTAGTCCCCTGAAATGGTCTTCCAACAGTCTTGAAGGAGTTCCCAGAGATGCTTAGCACTGGTTGGCCCTTTTGCCTTCACTCTGCGGTCCAGCTCACCCCAAACCATCTCGATTGGGTTCAGGTCCGGTGACTGTGGAGGCCAGGTCATCTGGCGCAGCACCCCATCACTCTCCTCCATGGTCAAATAGCCCTTACTTTCAAAGTTTTCCCAATTTTTCGGCTGACTGACTGACCTTCATTTCTTAAAGTAATGATGGCCACTCGTTTTTCTTTACTTAGCTGCTTTTTTCTTGCCATAATACAAATTCTAACAGTCTATTCAGTAGGACTATCAGCTGTGTATCCACCTGACTTCTCCTCAACGCCACTGATGGTCCCAACCCCATTTATAAGGCAAGAAATCCCACTTATTAAACCTGACAGGGCACACCTGTGAAGTGAAAAACATTTCAGGGGACTACCTCTTGAAGCTCATCAAGAGAATGCCAAGAGTGTGCAAAGCAGTAATCTAAGCAAAAGGTGGCTACTTTGAAGAACCTAGAATATGACATATTTTCAGTTGTTTCACACTTGTTTGTTATGTATATAATTCCACATGTGTTAATTAATAGTTTTGATGCCTTCATAGTCATGAAAATAAAGAAAACTCTTTGAATGAGAAGGTGTGTCCAAACTTTTGGTCTGTACTGTATATTTTTTTATTTTAATTTTTTCAGATAGTTAGGGGGAGATAGTCAGTCAGTGTAGGTTAGATTGATCTATAGTTTAGCTGTCCATACATACTACAGACATAGTGCTGTGATGTCACAAGTTGGACGTATTGCAAAAAAATATGTCGTTATGCCAAATATATTGGAGCACTTGACTCTATCTGCATATAAAGCTATTGTAATGTTCTGCCGTGCCAACCATTTTCTCCAGTCTCAGGAAACTTATACCAGCTTGAAAAATGTAGTATAAGTGACCCACGCCGTTATTTCGCACGCATTATGCAAATATTACATTGCTGATTTTCGCTAAAAAAGGAAATAATCGTGAATTCTCAAATATATGACGAATATTCTACAAAATGTTCGCAAAATATTGCGAATTCGGATATTGCCCCTGTCGCTCGTCACTACTCTCTTGCTGTTATCCCCTGGAACAGGGGCTTCTATCTACACCCCAGTTACAGCAGAAAACTGCAGGGTAAAATACAAAGTGTGGATGTCCCCACAGACCCTACATGACATCTAAACTGGTACATGGATTGCAGGATAAAACTCACCAGGAAAGATGAAAGGACCTTAACATGTAGAGCTTGGAAGAAAGACGAGACAGAGGGGATATGATAGAAACTGCTAAATACATAAAGGGAATCAACAAGGTCAAAGAGGAGAGAATATTCAAAAGAAGAAAAACTGCTACAAGAGGACATAGTTTTAAATTAGAGGGGCAAAGGTTTAAAAGTAATATCAGGAAGTATTACTTTACTGAGAGAGTAGTGGATGCATGGAATAGCCTTCCTGCAGAAGTGGTAGCTGCAAATACAGTGAAGGAGTTTAAGCATGCATGGGATAGGCACGGTGATGGACCATGTGATTGGACCATGTGATGTGACGTCACCACAGGTCCTTTATCCGGCAGCTCATGATTAAAGAAGTAAGAAGAGATCGGCAACTAAGTGATCAAGAGGAGGAGGTGAGTTAATTTTTTTAATATTTTTTAACCCTCAATTGACCTTCTACTAAGCATTCTGTATTAAAGAATGCTATTATTTTCCCTTATAACCATGTTATAAGGAAAAATATACAGTGAATAGACTGTCATCTTAGCAACCATGCGTGAAAATCGCACCGCATCTGCAATTGCTTGCGGATGCGATTTTCACGCAGCCCCATTCACTTCTATGGGGCCTGCGTTGCGTGATAAACGCACAATATATGGAGCATGCTGCGATTTTCACGCAACGTACAAGTGATGCGTGAAAATCACCGCTCATGTGCACAGCCCCATAGAAGTGAATGGGTCCGGATTCAGTGTGGGTGCAATGCGTTCACCTCACGCATTTCACCCGCGCGGAAATCTCGCCCGTTTGAACCCAGCCTTACAGCCATTAAAGCATTACTTGCTCAAAATTGCTAAAGCATTGTGGTGTCACATTTGAGTGTGGGAGGGTAACACCACACTGAATATAGGAGGGAAAGGGGTGAGGGAATAAGGGCTGGAAACTAGGGAGAGATGGACACCTCCTAATAAAACCCTAATCAAAGTCCTGACTAACTACCAGTATGAACAGACCCCAGAGGTAGGCGAGTTCATACACAGGAAAACCTAGTGTCCTAACTTACCCTATAGGACCCTAGTACTAATGTCAGGACTGAGACAACCTGTTCCTCCAAAAGGAAGGAGGAACAGGAGTCTCCCCTCAGGCCTTAATACAAATGACAGGGAAATACAACACACAAAATAACCTAAATAAAATACAAAAGGGAAAGAAAACACTTAACTTCAAGTGGCTATGGCAGCACCAGGAACTCAGCCGAGAGCCACACCCCAGCTATCCACAATTCCAACTGCAGCTGTAAACCGCATAGCAATAGTGGGAGAAACCACAATAAATAGAGAAGGTTAAATGACCCAAATAGCCACACCTGGGGAAAAAAGGATTGGCAAGCACCAGAAACACGTCAGATCAAACCACGTGTTGCCAGTCTCACTAATCTCCTGCCACCTGTCGCAGGAACGTCTGTGACAGTACACACCCCGCCCCCCTTTCCCTTATACAGGGGACCTCCGGGCACCCAGGACCAACCTTATCCAGATGAGACCTGTGAAAGGCTTTCACCAAACGATTGGCATTCACGTCAGATGCCGGTACCCACCTCCTCTCCTCTGGTCCATAACCCTTCCAATGAACAAGATACTGAAGAGATCTATGGAGTCAATAATCTTGGCGATTTAGAATTCCAAACTGCCGTCCACCATGACAGGAGCGGGTGGCAAGGAGGACGACTCCAAAGGTTCAACATATCTCTTCAACAAAGATTTGTGAAACACATTATGAATTTTCAGAGCCTGAGGAAGTTAAAGACGAAAAGCTACAGGATTAAATAATGGCAGTGATCTTATATGGACCAATAAACCTTGAACCAAACTTCCAAGAAGGAACCTTCAACTTAATATTTCTTGTGGACAGCCACACAGAATCACCCACACTTAGGTCTGGACCATTCATATGTTTCCTGTCAGCCACACGTTTATACTTGTTGCCCATATACAGCAAGTTATTTTGAATTTTCTGCCATATAGAAGACAATGATGATGAAAGACATTCCTCTTCAGGGATACCGGAAGTATCCAAACCAGAGAATGTGCCAAATTGCGGGTGAAACCCACATGCCCCAAAAAATGGAGACTTACCAGTGGACTCCTGTCTACGATTGTTTATGGCAAACTCTGCCATAAGGCAAAAATGAGGACCATTCCTCCTGGTTCTCAGAGACAAAACATCTTAAGCAAGTCTCCAGACTCTGATTAGTGCGCTCCGTCTGTCCATTCATCTGAGGATGAAAAACAGAAGAAAAAGACGGTTGTACCCCTAGCCGAGTACAGAACGCCTTCCAGAATCTGGACACAAACTGAGTCCCACGATCCAAGACCACGTCAGAGGGAATGCCATGAAGTTTCACAATGTTGTCAACAAACACTTGCATAAGTGTTTTAGCATTAGGTAGACCAGGCAATGCTATAAAGTGCACCATTTTACTAAAACGATCAACCACCACCAGAATAACTGTCTTTCCAGACGAATTAGGCAGATCAGTAATAAAATCCATAGACAAGTGAGTCCATGGTCTGGACGGTGTGGGTAACGATAGTAGAGATCCACCTTAGCGCGTGCACAGATACTACAGGGCGACACACTCCTCAACACTAGTGTTGAGCGAGCATGCTCGGCCGAACACCAGTTCGGCTTGAGCATCGCTATGCTCGGCACATCGCGGACTTCGGCTAAACACTGCGTGTGCTCGAGTCGGTGCATTTAAATCTAATTAAGCCATTATTTCTATGCAGAAGATCGCTGTACAGTGAGGGAATCCCTCAGTGTGAGTCCGCGGCTTAGGAGTCCCTGCCTTGACTCCATATATAGGAGTCAGTGCTTGGGGACACCCCAGTGTACTTAAATCTAATTTAACCTGTATTTCAGAAAAGTTTCTGCCAGGATTCAAACTTACAACTGTCACGGTAGGGGAGAGCATGCACAGCCCTGAGCTCAACCCACACCTCTGTCCCTGCCTACTTGCACAGTCCTCCCTAGGCAATGGTGTACAACTGGACAACGTTCCCTAAACTGAGTACGTGCTGGGCCCTAAAAGGAACAACGAAACTGGAGAAAATAATAAACAAAGTGACATGCAGGCACTGGGGGCTAAATACACAAACAATGTAAATATAAGCAGCGGTCAAAATACAGGACGAAAGATACATATAAAAGAGAAAGCAAGGTCAAAACAACCCGAGGTCAGTACTAGGAGGTCAAGTCAATACAAAGGAATAACCAAATCACAAACACAAGCCAAGGTCACGTCAATACAGAGGAAACAGCAGAAGCAGGGTCAAGAAAACAGAGCAGAGGTCAAGGTACAATGCAAACCAATACAGAGAACTTGGTAAATGAAAATACCTTATTCACAGGCAACCTGTGGCCAGCAGGCTGCCTGTTTAAATAGTCCTGGCTCGTGAGTCACATGACGTGGCCAGCGTCACATGACTCACAGCATCCCAACTCAGCCAAGCACCACTGATTATCATTATCGGCGCTCGGTTCTCCTGCAGCTCGCCTGCTGTCATGGAGACGAGGACGCAGGCTACGTCCCTGTCCCTCTCCTTGCGCAGGGTGCCGGCGGTGCTGCTAAGGAAGCGTGCGTCACCAGCACCTCGTTACAGTACCCCCCCTTCTACGAGAGGCCACCGGACCCAAAGTTATAGGGTTGGGTTTCTCCGCATGCGCCCGCTGAAACCTTTTCACCAGTCTGGCAGCATGTAACTTACTCATTGGCACCCAAGACCTCTCTTCTGGCCCGAAACCCTTCCAATGCACCAAATATTGGAAGGAATTCCGGACCTTTCTAATATCAATAATCCTTAAGACCTCGAATTCAATTTGTCTGGCAACCTCCACTGGAGGCGGGGGCTCATGTGAAGGAACGACAGGTGACACATACTTCTTTAGTAAAGACTTGTGAAACACATTGTGGATGCGAAAGGAGTCAGGTAGTTTTAGTTTAAAAGATATAAGTTTAATAAACTTAATTCAGGTTCGACTGAACCTGGGCCCAGACTGTGCACAGTTCTCTAACCAATTTATCTGCTTCCGGAACTTGTGAAGAGGACGGCGACAGTAAATTAAATCGTGGATGGAAGCCAAGATTTCAGAATAAGGGCAACACTCCAGTGGATGAGTTCACCCGGTTATTAATAGCAAACTCAGCCAAGGGTAGATGCTGCACCCACAACTGTTGGTTGTCAGCAATATAACATCTCAAAAACTATTCCAACGACTGATTCAACTGTTCAGTTTGACCATTAGTTTCAGTGAGAAGCAAAAGAAAAAGATAAAGCAATATCACATTTATGACAAAAGGCTCTCCAAAACCTAGAAACAAACTGAACGCCTCTATCAGAGACAACATTTTCTGGAATCCCATGCAGACGTACCACATGATCCACAAATAGGGAAGCCAGAGTCTTAGCATTAGGGAGCTTAGCCAATGGGTCGAAATGCACCATCTTACTAAATCTATCGACCACTACCCATACCACTGACTTACCCTCAGCGGGAGGCAAGTCAGTAATAAAATCCATGGAAATATGTGACCATGGTCTACTAGGAATAGGTAATGGTCGCAATTCACCAGCCGGGCGAGTTTTGGGAGTTTTGGCTCTAGCACACACCACACATGAAGACACATACAAGTTGACATCCCTCGATAACTTGGGCCACCAGTAGGACTTGGAAATGAGTTCCATGGTGGCATTAACACCGGGATGTCCACACAATACTGAATTATGGCACTCACCCAAAAGCCGGAGGCGTAAGTGACCTGGAACAAACAACTTATCATTGGAGGACTGTACAGGAGCTAGATCTTGTGCCGCCTCAATTTCAGTGGTAAGATCGGAGGATATTGAGGCCACAATGATACCAGCTGGCAAAAAATGGTTCTGAAAGGAGTGTCTGGAGGTTGAAAGGCATAAAAACTTCGGGACAGGGCGTCAGCTTTTAAATTTTTACTTCCTGGCCTGAAAGGAATAGAAAAATAAAAAAACACGTACAAAAGAACGGCGCCCATCTTGCTTGTCTAGGATTTAAACGTTTAGCGGATTCCAAGAACAATCGATTTTTAGGATCCATAAGAACAGTGATGCAATGGAGAGCCCCCTCCAAAAAATTTCGCCACTGCTCAAAAGCCCATTTAATAGCGAGCAGCTCTCGATTCCTGATGTCGTAATTTCTCTCGGTAGGGGAGAGCTTCCGAGAGAAAAAACGCACATGGCCTTAGGTTTGTAAGTTTAGATGACCCCTGAGAGAGAACTGCCCCTATTCCGTCCTCCGATGCATCTACCTCGACAATAAAAGGTTTTTTTATAACCCAAAAACAAGATTTCCTGTACCCCAAAAATACATTTTTCTTTCTTAGCAAATAATTGATTCTCCCTAAGGAGTTCCAGCACTTGTCTGATATGGATGACATGGGATTCCCAACTAGGTGAGAAGATCAGGATATCATCCAGGTATGCAATCATAAGTTTGCCAATAAATTGCCTGAAAAGGGCATTAACGAAATTTTGAAATACGGTACCGCCAGCGCATTACAGAGACCAAACGGTGTGACTAAATATTCGAAGTGACCCTCAGGAGTGCTAAAGGCTGTCTAACACTCCTCTCCTTCCTTAATACGAATCAAGTTGTAAGCTCCTCTTAAATCCAGCCTAGAAAACCAACAAGCCCCAAGCATCTGATCGAACAAGTCTGGAATCAACGGTAAGGAATATTGATTCTTAAAAGGGAACCCGTTACCTCCAAAAGTTATATAAAACTGCCAGCATTACCTTATAGCAGCCCCCAGTCTGTTATTGATCATGTGTGTGAGCCAGAAATTCGATAATTCAATTAATCTGTTTCCTGTGAGCTTGAAGTCAAGGGGGCAGCGGCCTCCTTGCTTCAAATCAAGCAAAGCCTGCCTCTTACCCGTCCCTCTTGACTGTGATTTACATATTTTTTTATTCCTTGGGATCGCGCAAGTCTGGCACCTGCGCAGTGCGTCCCTTGTGACGGCACAATCCTGTCAAGGGCTCCCGCAGTCAGCTGGGCATAATTTTCTCACTGCGCATGCGCCGGCTAGATTTGGCGTGCACACACACACAAGTAAAATAAATAAATAAAAAAACACTGTGCCAGCCCTGACAACATCAATAAAGATCTATCCTCATTATGTACACGGCCGTCGTGCGCCCGTTCAGCAACATCCGTGCAGCGGCCTGGACCTATTCAACTTGAATGGGTCCGTGGTCTGTCAGCACCGCAAAAAAGTAGTGCTTCCGGTGTTTTGTTCCATGCATCCGTTCCGCATCTCCGGAATTGCGGACCCATTAGGTCCCCATCCGTGATGCGGAGTGCACACGGCCGTGTGCATATAGCCTTATAATGTATATAACAGGAGTTAGGCCTCATTCACACGACCGGAATGGGCGGCCCATTACAGAAATGCCTATTCTTGTCCTCAAAACGGACAAAAATAGGACATGCTTTATCACTTTTGCCGGGCCACGGAATGAAGCAAAGGATGCGGCAGATAATTTTTTAGAGAAAAATGCACATGGGTGCCATTTACCAGGTGACAGTCCCTGCGATAAGACTGATCCTACACCCACCTTGGACGCGTCAACTTCCACAATGAAAGGTTGTGATACATCCAGCTGCACCAATATAGGGGCAGAAGCTAAGCACTTAACCACAGAAAAGGCTCGCAACGCCAAATCAGACCAAACTGAGACATCCGTCCCTGTGGTATTTAGTGTTAGGTTTCCGTTGAGATCGCCTTGACGTTTGGCAGACGGGCCCAAATAATTTTGTACAAAATGATTTGCCAAGCATTATTAGCGTAGCATTTGCACCAGAATACTTTCTATTATTTGGCCATTATTGTACTTTATTTGGTTTGCAGAGTGCTGTTGCATTGTATATATTTTTGCCCATGTGCTATCAGCCATGGCAATGCGCACCTGCGCACTTGATGTGCTGACTCACCCCCAATTTTACAGTGATGTCAAAACCCCCAAAACCTTGGTGGAATTGTTTCTTTTTTCAATTTAACCCAACAAAGATTTTCTTTCCTGTTTTTCATGTGCAGAGGAGGGGGACAAAGATAATCAAGGGAATAGCTGGCTTGCAGAACCAAGACAGGCTATGAGACATGGTGTTCAGCATTCTTTTTAAAAAAAAACTGCTGGCCTAGAGGGCAATCTGATTACATTGTACAAATCACGTACATGGACAGTGCGGAGACCCTTCTAATGATCCCTTCTTACCTACACCTTTAAGAGGGCATCCTTTATATCTTTACTTAAGTCTTCGCCATCTGCACACAGAAAGAGTAGTAGATAATTACCATCTCTTGAACCGACTTGTACTGCTAAGTACCGACCTGTTTCTAACCTCCCCTTCATCTGTAAACTCCTTGAACGTCTTGTCTACTCTCGCTTAATAAGCTATCTCTCTGCAAACTCTCTTCTTGACCCCTTATAATCTGCCTTTCGCCCTCTCCACGCTACAGCTACTGTCCTTACTAAAGTGTCTAATGAAATGGTGATTATTCTCTACTGATTCTTCTGGATCTCTCTGCAGCGTTTAATACCGAAGACCATAAAATCCTGCTCACCATGCTCCACTTAGTTAGCCACTGTGGAACCACCCAAACCAGTGTAATGGCTAGGTAGGTGAAAAGACACCGAGGGTCAATTACGAATATTGTTACGGCTGTTTTTGGCATAACAATAGTTGCAAGACCGTGCGAGTATATTTTGTTGCATGGGCGTTTTTGCACTGTGTTCATTATTCGGGAGTTGGAGTGGAGTGGCAGGGGCCGAGACTTCACCAAATTTTACACCTGGAAATAGGAGTAAAAGAGAAGCAAAAAAACTACTCCAGTCAGGAGCTAGAGTATTCTTTAATCTGGGTGCACAGACTGCCAGCAGTGCACCTAATTTATGACAAGGTTAGTGCTTTCTCTGCCAGGACAGGGAGGAAAGAAAGGATGTCATAAAATACCAATCTTTGTAATTGACCCCCACTGATTCCAAATATATAATACTCATCTCAGTACTCACTGGCCTCCCCCAGTCATGGAGAGGAGTCCCCAGGGATCAGTGCATGGACCCTTTGTGGGCTGACTGAGAGGAATGCCAATGAGTACCTACTGTAGATAAAAAGTACATATTGGGACCTATGCTTTTTTCGTATCCAGCCATTGGTTTGTGGGGTAAAACGTAGTGACTGAATCCCTTTAACTTTAACTGGGCAGCATGGAGGCTCAGTGGTTAGCACTGGTGCCTTGCAACGCTGGGGTCCTAAGTTTGAATCAAACCAAGGGCAACATCTGCATGGAGTTTGTATGTTCTCCCCGTGTTTGCGTGAGTTTCCTCTGGGTACTTTGGTTTCCTTCCAAAGTCATACTGATAGGGAACTTAGATTGTGAGCCCCGTTGGGGATGCTAATGTCCAAGGCGGGTGTGTCTGGGCACACCCTAATCAAGCCTGCTGGCCGGCGAATACTAATGAAGTGCTTCCATTTTGGAAGCGCTCATTAATACCGGAGGACCAGGAAGCGGTGAATGCTCTGTACTTACCGCACAGTGTGAGGCGCTTTGTGACGTCATGCTGTGCTCGCCAGTTCAGAGCACAGCCGACAGCAGTATCAGTAGGCATATGGTGGCTAGTGAGAACCATAATGGGGGCTATAGAGGCATAATGGGGGCTTATGAGGCATAATGGGGGCTTATAAAGCATAATGGGGGCTAATGAGAGGCATAATGGGGTCTATTGAGAGGCATAATGGGGGCTAATGAGAGGCATAATGGGGGCTAATGAGAGGCATAATGGGGGCTTATGAGAGGCATAATGGGGGCTTATGAGAGGCATATGGGGGCTAATGAGAGGCATAATGGGGGCTTATGAGAGGCATATGGTGGCTAGTGAGAACCATAATGGGGGCTAATGAGGCATAATGGGGGCTTATAAAGCATAATGGGGGCTAATGAGAGGCATAATGGGGTCTATTGAGAGGCATAATGGGGGCTAATGAGAGGCATAATGGGGGCTAATGAGAGGCATAATGGGGGCTTATGAGAGGCATAATGGGGGCGTATGAGAGGCATATGGGGGCTAATGAGAGGCATAATGGGGGCTTATGAGAGGCATATGGTGGCTAGTGAGAACCATAATGGGGGCTAATGAGGCATAATGGGGGCTTATGAGGCATAATGGGGGCTTATAAAGCATAATGGGGGCTAATGAGAGGCATAATGGGGTCTATTGAGAGACATAATGGGGGCTAATGAGAGGCATAATGGGGGCTTATGAGAGGCATAATGGGGGCTTATGAGAGGCATATGGGGGCTTATGAGAGGCATAATGGGGGCTAATGAGGCATAAGGGCTGATAATGGGGGCTAATGAGGCATAATGGGGGCTTATAAAGCATAATGGGGGCTAATGAGACACATAATGGGGGCTAATGAGAGGCATAATGGGGGCTAATGAGAGGCATAATGGGGGCTAATGAGAGGCATAATGGGGGCTAATGAGAGGCATAATGGGGCTAATGAGAGGCATAATGGGGGCTAATGAGAGGCATAATGGGGGCTAATGAGAGGCATAATGGGGCTAATGAGAGGCATAATGGGGGCTAATGAGAGGCATAATGGGGGCTAATGAGAGGCATAATGGGGGCTTATGAGAAGCATAATGGGGCTAATGAGAGGCATAATGGGGGCTTATGAGAGGCATAATGGGGGCTAATGAGAGGCATAATGGGGGCTTATGAGAAGCATAATGGGGCTAATGAGAGGCATAATGGGGGCTTATGAGAGGCATAATGGGGGCTTATGAGAGGCATAATGGGGGCTAATGAGACATAAGGGCTGATAATAGGGGCTAATGGCATAAGGGCTACATATATATATACATACACACACACTCGCGCGGTGTTTGTGCAATAGGCTGCGCACGCCTATGAGCGCTATATAAGTGCATAAAATAAATAAATAAATAAACTTGCTGCGCCCATTATACAAAGGTGAGCGCGGCCGCTCTCTGGCATCAGCCGATCCGCCCTGTGAAGTGCTCTCACGGATTCTATGTCAGAAGTTTTCTAAAACTCCAGATAAACACAATGCATTACATGACCTGCACCAATAAGCCCTGAGATATCTACGTCCAGCAAAGATGAAGATCCTATAAGAAGAAAGTCATGGCTGTCTGGAGACAGGAGCTTCAGTTCTGCAGCTCATTTGGCTTTGCAGGCAAACATGGAAGAGAAGCAGATCTGCTGTCGGCTTCCAGATCTTCTCTGTTGGGACACAATCCACATACTGTATTGTAATAGTGAAAACATCTTTTGACTCCGAAGACCATGGCTGCCTCACCCACCGCTCTCCTTTTGTTCTCACACTCAGGTATGTTTTATATTTTATCTGTAAGACAAGTCATGGAGGCAAGAAAAAAACGAGAAGGTGCATCCTGTGATCATTCTAGAAGGGGACGCAGCAGGGGGCTTCTCCACAGCGGCTGCCATATCAGCTCCTCCCTGACATTACACATTACAGGCATGCAATCTGGGATGCTGATGAGGAGCGGTGCAATGTATCTGGTGCAGGGATCCGGGGTTCATTTTGCAGGTTTTGTGAATGGATATCATCATCATTATTCTTCTCACTGCATTAACCCTGTGTGTAACTTGCTTTGCTGCAATACTAGACACAACCCATGAACCAGAGAGGTTGCTGATTCTGTGAAAGGGACTAGGCTGCCATACCAGGCACAGCCACTAGTTAAAGTACGGGCATTTACCCAGAGAACACTCTGGGGTAAGCTGGTGAACATTGGCACATCCTATTATCTTGCGAAAGGGTTTATGCACACGGCCATAGCTATTTTTGAGGCCAACAAGTTGCAGAACCACAAAACACAGATACCAGCCATGTTAATTCCGCATTTTGCGGAGCAGAACGTCCTACCCTGTGTAGAACTGTCCTATCCTTGTCCGTAACACAGACAAGAATAGGAAATGTTCTATTTTTTTTTTGCGGGGACCACGGAACGGACATACGGATGCGGACAGCACACGGAGTGGCATCTTTTGCGGCCCCTTTGAAGTTGTGTGCGTAAGCCCTTAAACGGTCCCTGTATTGTGTTAAAACTGTCGATACGTTATAGCGATATATGAAAGGTTTCGATCGGTGGGCCGTGTGCTGAGACCCCCACTGATCACTACAAGGAGAGAGGAGAGTTCACGTGGTCGGGCTCTCTCTTCTAACTGCAGGAGACAGAACTGAGATTGGCCCATAGACTTCTATTTAGTCCGTGTCAATTCCGCCCTCTGCAGCCAGGAGAGCGTTCCGTGGCACGGCTCCTCTCTTCTTGCTTTAGTGATCAGTGGGGGTCTTGGGACTCAAACCCCCACCAATCAAAACCTTTGATAAGTCTGTCAAAAGCTTTACCGAAGTACAGGGACACTTCAAGCAAAAAGTGATTCTATAACTGTCTGATCCAAGTTACTGCATGCAGGAGATAAGATAAACACATAATAAACAGAGGCATTCCCCCTTAACATACCAGGAGAACGTTTAGCGACTTTACAAAGTAATTTTTCTCACCGCTGGTGTACTAGCACTAGGGATGAGCGAAGCGTCTTCGGATGAAACATCCGAAGTCGATTCGCATAAAACTTCGTTCTAATACTGTACGGAGCAGGAGCTCGGTACAGTATTAGAATGTATTGGCTCTGATGAGCCGAAGTTATTGCTTTGCGAAGTCTCGCGAGACTTCTCGCAGTAACTTTATAAATTAATTTGTACTGTAAAAAACCATTTCCAGAACTCGGGTTCGGTTCCAAGTGGTACCTTGGAACTGAACCCGAGTTCGGGAAATGGTTTTTCACAGTATAAATCAATTTCTGAAGTTATTATGCGGAGACTCGCGAGACTTCGGAAAGTAATACCTTTGGCTCATCGGAGCCAATACATTCTAATACTGTACGGAGCTCCTGCTCCGTACAGTATTAAAACAAAGTTTTATGCGAATCGACTTCAGATGTTTCGTCCGAAGTCAATTCGCTCATCCCTAAGTAGCACCATCTCGAGTACATACAGGGGACTACATAACAAAAACTTCCCTCCCCTGATTGCTGAAATTAGGAGACTATTGGATAGGTGGACTCCTTTGCCGCTCTCCCTGCTTGGACGTATTGCTGCCATTAAAATGACAATTGTACCCAAAGTACACAATCTTTTTGAGACATTACCAATTCTGGTACCTCGTAGAGTTCTGAATGCTTTACAATCCTCTTTTATGCGCTTTGTCTGGGCGAAGGGGGGGTTGGGTTTGGGCGTTGTAAAATTTCCCATTTAGTGCTATATACACCTAGATTGGGGGGGCGGACTGGTGATGCCAGTTATTGGCATTATATATTGGCAATATTCCTGGTCTACACACCTTAGAAGGATACCAGCATGGTCTGCTCTTAAGGCTTCTACGAAGTGGGAGGAAATAGAGAAGCTATGGATTTCCCCGATTCATACAAATGATTTAGTCAGGGGCTCCACAGGCTCAGTGAGGCGGTCCTCTTTGTTGGGTCCAATGTCCTTTAACTATGACATAAGGAGTACATGTTCCCGACTGTTCCTTCTTACCTCCGCCCGCTCCGCTATGACATCTTTTCTTTTTGCACCTCTTTTACCTGACTGTACCTCCTCTGATTTTTCACGCCCATGGTTCCAGCGTGGACTGTTTCGTCTTGTAGACATAGTGGATCATGCCACCTTAAAGCCCTTCACCTTTGATACCTTGAAGACCACATTTAACTTGCCTCCAGCGGCTCACTACTCCTATATACAGATTTGCCACTCCTTTACACCTCCTTGTTTGCAGGGCAGACAGTCTCCTTGCCTACTCCCTTTGAGAAGTTATGTAAATTGACCTCACCATCTCGACCATCTAGCAGATACTTATTACCCCTAACCCGGAACAGTTCATTAAACATCCCTCCCTATATGTGCAAATGGAAAGGCTTCCTAGGGCATTCTCTATTGACTGATACGTTGCGGTGTATATGGCGCAGAGTAGCTTTCTTCTCCATATGTGTATCTCATAAAGAAAACCAGTATATAATCCTCATGCACTGGTACCACACGCCTGCAGTGTTGCATAGATTAAACCCCTCCATTCCAAATATATGCTGGTGGTGTAGGGTAGGGCATCAGGCGGAGATTTGTCCCATTTATTCTGGAGCTGTCCCCTAATTTGCCCTTTCTGGATGAAAGTTAAGACACTGGTCAATGAAGTCATGTCTCTGGATGTCCCATTGGAACCCACTTGCTATCTGATTAATGTCTTCCCGAGTAACCTGCCCAGAAGAAATACTTAACACATACTTATGGCAGCTAAGTATCTAATAACCCGGCATTGGAGTCAGTCAAGCCCACCCTCCTCTGAGGACACTAATTAGTGATGGTAGGAGCATGGAGTATTCGACGGCCCTATTGTTGGACAAGATTGACCATTTTTATAAGGTTTGGGAAGATTGGGTTAGATATGAGGCAATGTGCGATAGCGGGAGTAATACTTAACAGCTATACGACCTGGAAGTCCTGCATTGGAATAGAGACAATTTACTGTACTTTAATTTCTTTCCTGACCCCTCCTTTTGTACTCTATTACTTGTAGCTATATATGATAAACTGCAACATACATATCTTCTTTCCATGTATGCTTATTTGTCAAGTAAGATTGGATTAGTTGTATATGATAAGACATCTGATAACTGGACTTTAGTTTTGTTTGCTAAAAAATCAATTAAACATACAATTATAAAAATAAAAAAAACACACACACAATGGTCTTATGGTGGTCAAATGCCTTTGATAGTTGTCAGTCCAGCTCATTCTGCCAACAGCTGCTCACGATACACGATGCTCGGATTGGCCGAGAGTGCTTGTGATCTCAATAAGTAGAGGGGAATGAAGGACATAAGGAATGAGCATATCAATATGCACCCCCCCATGAAGCATTTCAATATGCAGCCCCCCATGATAGCTGCCGAACGAACGATGCACATTAGCTGGTCAGTGTCATCACAATCGGTGGGATAAGTCAACCTGTAATGCAAGGCGCCAACGAAACAGACCAGTGGGGATGAAGTCAAACTTCACTAGGCAAACATCAGGCAAACAAAAAACGAAGGAAAGCCAGGAGTAGTCCCGATCCGTGCATAAGTCTCTGTGCAACTTGCCAGGTAAACGGATGCGTCACGGAAAGTCCCGGGTCCTCGGTCCCACTGGAACGGACGGAGTTCCAGCAATCTTCAGTCAGTAGTTAGCAGTACTGACCTGCACCTGGATAAGGAAGGATAACAGTGGGCACTGACCGATCTGGGAGGCCACCTTTTATGTGCCTGCTAACAAATCCCAGGGCGCCAAGTGTCCACTCCCCATAGGTCATGATCCTACCCTACACCTGTGTACAAGGCTTTGGTCGGTCATTAGTCAATTAGACCAATGCCGGCCCCCTAATCTGCTTTGAACTTGCGGACAGGTGCTATTCCCTTCACTGGTCGGCGAAGCGCATAAGAAGCGTGTACGCGCGACCGCGTATCCCCTTGCGAACCCATTTTCGAAAATGCGGATGCATGACAGGCTCTGTGAGAGTGCGCGAGCGCGTCGACATGGACACCGTAATGGAATCCGCAATAGGCACCGGAGACAAGCTCGGCCGCAGCGCACTGCCACTAGCCCGACCAAGCTGTGCCCGAAAGCCATGTGGCCTTCCCCTCTGGTGCACATGCGAACGCATCCACGCGTCGGTTCGCAAAGGGGTCGGAGCTGGTGTACCAATGAAGACACACGTAACCTGTCCCGCACCTCCACGAGGACCCTTTTTGGTCACACCGGAGTGCGAGACAGGTGAGGATCTTACACAACCTTAGTCTAATGTAGATGGACACCTTACACGTAAACATAACTAGTGCACTATGAAACAGGTTTTGTTTTTATCTCATAGCTGATAACCATGTTTTCCATGTTTCTGTTCCCACCCACTGAAAAAAAATTAAAAAAGAGGCGCACCTTTGTTTCAAACAACTATAGTAATTTTATGATAGGGAATAACTATCGCTCGTTGTTCCAGGCCATCCAAAGCTAAGGAACATCACACAGGTGACAGACGGCAGCTTCACTTTGAATGTGGACCATTTTTACCCCAAAGAAATCTCAGTCACCTGGGAAATCTTTCAACCTCCTTCAAGTAAAACCCCACAGACCCTGGAATCTACAAATGTCATGCAAGACAACCCAGATGGCACTTTTAATGTGACCAGCACCACTGAAAGCCTCAGAGACAAAGTCAACGCAGGAGAGGAGTATACCCTGCGTGCTACGGTGACTCACCGGAAACTGAAGCATCCGTCCTACAAAGAATGGACGCCTCATCAGAACAAAGACAACACACGTAAGTGTCACTGGAGATTGCGACATCTTCCCTAAACTAATAATACTGCCCAGGGCTTTTTATCTATATAATTACTGTTCCTTTCACTAAACAAACTAGAAAAAAGGAAGGTGGAAGAAAGGGTTAGGCCTCATGCACACACGACTGTATTTTCATCAGTGTGACAATGACCAATGCATTTCTATGTAGCCATGCACACATCGGTATTTTTCGTGCATCCGTGTGCCTGTTTCGCAAGTTATCGAACATTGTGGAAAAGAATTGCAACTTCTGTAGACGAGAGTAAGAAAAATACGGATTGTACAGAGAAGTTGTCCGTAATTTTGCAGATTCGCCGTTTGTAGACCATAATTCGGACACGGATGCAGGCTACAACCAGAGGGAGCTTAGTGCTTAATCAATAAGACAGCTCACGGGAATCTCTCACGCCACCTAATGGTGAATGCTGGTGGTGACCAGCATGTTATCTTTCATATGTACAGGGTGAAACTCGAAAAATTTTAATATCGTGCAAAAGTTCATTTTTTATTTCAGTATTGCAACCTAAAAAATGAAACTAATATATGAGATAGACTCATTACATGCAACGTGAGACATTTCAAGCCTTTACTTGTTATAATTTGGATGATTATGGCTTATAGCTTATGAAAACCCCAAAGTCGCAATCTCAGAAAATTTGAATATTACATGAAATCAATAAAAAATGGATGTTAAATAGAAAATGGAAGACCAGGTTGCTTCAATAGCAGCCTTCAGCATTTCTGCATTGTTTGGTCTCATGTCTTTCATCTTTCTCTTGGCAATGACCCATGGTCATTGAACCAGGTTTTGGTACTTTTGGAAGTGTGGGCAGGTGCCAAGTCCTGCTGGAAAATGAAGTCACCATCTCCATAAAGCTCGTCTGCGGAAGGAAGCATGAAGTGCTCCAAAATCTCCTGGTAGATGGTTGCGTTGACTTTAGACTTAATGAAGCACAGTGGACCAACACCAGCAGATGACATGGCTCCCCAAATCCCCACAGACTGTGGAAACTTCACACTGGACTTCAAGCATCTTGCATTGTGTGCCTCTCCATTCTTCCTCCAGACTCTGGGTCCTTGGTTTCCAAATAAGATGCAAAAGTTGCTCTCATCAGAAAAGAGGACTTTGGACCACTGAGCAACAGACCAGTTCTTTTTTTCTTTAGCCCAGGTAAGACGCTTCTGACGTTGTTCAGGAGAGGCTTGACAAGAGGAATATACGACATTTGAAGCCCATGTCCAGGATCCGTCTGTGTGTGGTGGCTCTTGATGCACTAACTCCAGCCTCAGTCCACTCCTTGTGAAAGTCCCCAACACTTTTGAATGGACTTTTCCTGACAATCCTCTCCAGGCTTCGGTCATCCCTGCTGCTTGTGCACCTTTGTCTTCCACACTTGTCCCTTCCACATAACTTTCTATTAATGTGCTTTGATACAGCACTTTGGGAACATCCGACTTCTTTTGCAATTACCTTTTGAGGCTTTCCCTCCTTATGGAGGTGTCAATGATGTTTTTCTGCACAACTGTCAGGTCAGCAGTCTGTCCCATGATTGTGATTCCTACTGAACCAGACTGAGAGACAATGTAAAGGCTCAGGAACCCTTCGCAGGGGGTATGGATTAATTAGCTGACTAGAGTGTGACACTTTGAGCCTAGAATATTGAACTTTTTTTTCAATATTCTAATAATTTTCTGAGATTGTGAATTTGGTTTTTTTATAAGCTGTAAGCCATAATCATCCAAATTATAACAAATAAAGGCTTGAAATATCTCGCTTTGCCTGTAATGAGTCTCATATGTTAGTTTCGCCTTTTAAGTTGCATTACTGAAATAAATGAACTTTTGCACAAAATTCAAATTTTTCGAGTTTCACCTGGATATACAGGTAGACAACTATAAAGTAAGAACTTCTTAAACACAGTACCCTGGATCTAAAAAAACCCAAAAAACATGAAGATAAAAGATCCCGATTCACGTTCAGGCTACCCTTCCTGCCAAGCACTGTCTCTAACTGATTTATTTGAGGCCAATCATGACAGGGAGCTGATCTGTCAATGATAAACGCTAATACTTGTTATCCATAAACATGAAATGAAAGAAGCATCTGATAAGTTTTCTTTTTGCAGATTTAATGTTTTCTCCAGAACTGGGGGAAATATTGACACCAAATCTGACGCTGAACAGCCAGACGCAGCTCCAGTGCACAATCTCAAGTTTTTACCCCGATAATCTCACTGTGAACTGGATTAAGAAAGTAAAGGGTAATGAGGAAATAATGAAGACGTCTGAGAAATACAAGATTACACCTCACACGTCACAGAAGCAGCGTGACAAGACATTTACCTGCACAGCATGTCTACTGCTCACCCCATCGCTGGAGGATCAAGGCGCAGAGATCATCTGTAGAGTCGCACATCCCAGCCTGGAGCAGCCGGCGGAGAGGAGCACAGGACAGATACAAGTGTGCGGTGAGTTCAGGCGGATCCTCCGAGTAAGATCCGCACCAGTGTCATCTCCAGCCGTCAAGAGCTGCAGTGTCTATTCACTTTATACCATGAAGGACCTGCCATCACTATGACCTTATAGCACTGGTAGTCTGCCTAGCGTGCACTAGTATGGCAGTTGTTTTTTTTTTGCCTTCCTCTGAATCAACTTGCAAGATAACAGGCCGAACTATATGGACAAATGTCTTTTTTCGGCCTTATGTACTGTGTTACTATGTTACTTCCAAAAAGAGATATTAGACATCATTTAAATGCAGATCCTGCATCCGATGACCGTCTGTGTATTACTGATGACTTACTGATGATTTACGCTTTATTTCTCTTCTCTTTCAGTAAAACCTACACTCGACCATCCCATACAGCTTTCCATCAGTGACTCCGGAGATGTGATAGCAGCTTTATCTCTTCTAAAGTTTTATCCTAAAGAATTAAGGATCACATGGAGCGATGGTCAATCCCAGGAGAAGAGGCCGTCAGAGGAAAGAGCCGCTGAAAATCCTGACGGCACCTTCTCCATTACTACAAGGTGTACAATCCCCGGGCAGAGCTTTAACGACATGGATTTTAAACTGAAAGTGACATGGAAACATAAAACAATGGACCGGGCAGAAAGCAGAGAGATGTCTGTAAGAGATGCAGGTGAGACGGTGAACCAAGAAAACTCATTGCACAAAATGATATAGATTTACAGAATAGCAGGTTCAGAGTTTGACTCCCTTCTCTGCCACCCTGACTTGGTCTTTAAAGGGGTTGTCCAGCGGATAAAGTTCAGTTAAACAGGCAAAATTAAAACAAGCAATTCTTGCCTCACTGACCCCTGCCACTGCCTTTCTGACACTTCCTGGGTCCCCCTATACATCACACACATGAAAAGACTGCTCAGCGGTGAACCTCCAGTGACTGGCTGCAGTAGCCACATGAACGATGAATGGTGCATGACTGCTACAGGAGCAGCTTGGATCAGAGTGGCAGGATGGGAGCAGCAGCACGGGAATGCAAGACATTCAACGATTATGTTTTTTAAAATTTATTTTACACACCCAGCTTTGGGTCAAGTTTTTTCAAATCTTAAAAAATCCCTTTTAAAGTGTGACTTTAAAATAAACAGGTGCAGTAGTTTTCAAAGTGCTTGAGAACAGTGGTCTGCCATATTATCATACGGCGGCTAAATGACCAGAAATTGTCAAACTTCGGAAATACAGTAGGCTAATCATGTTGCCTCACACAGTTAAAGAGGACCTCTCGCCGCTCCTGACATTACTGTTTTAATAGCTTTATGCATTCCCCATGTAATATCAATTCTGGAACATCTTTTCTTATGTCTGTATGTTGTGCCATTGCTTTATTATTTCTACTAGAAGTTATGAATGAATTGCTAGCAGTCTGCGGTAAGGGTACAGAGGGGGTGGTAACCAGTTGGGGGGGTGTACCTGCACAGTCTGAAAATGACAGCACTGATTGGATAGAGTCAGTCTGTGCAGGGACACGCCCCCAACTGGTTACCTCCCCTCTGTACCCTTACTGAAGGCTTATAGCAATTCATTCATAACTTCTAGTGCAAATAATAAAGGAATGGCACAACATAGAGCCATGAGAATAGATGCTCCAGAATTGTTAGTACGTGGGGAATGCATGACGCTACTAAAATAGGCATGTCAGGAGAGGTGAAAGGTCCTCTTTAAGCTCCCTTTAGACAGTACTCAATCAGCTTGATCTCTGGGGCAGATCTGTCGAGTATATAATCTAAACCTCCGACTCCAAGTCCTCTATGTCTCCACGCTCCGACTCCAGTGCTAACCCTGATATAAAGGGCTAATGTATAATCAGCTTTATAACAAATACACCAAAACAAACAGGTAACCAACACCTCATGTCTACATAATATCAATGTAAGCTTTATTGATGACATAATAGATAAAAATATAAAAATGTTATAGATATTGGCTGCAAGTAATCACCCATAGAGGACATTGGGACATCAGGTTATTATAATCAGTAATGAACATCAAACAACTATATAGTAAAAGGACAAAGCTTGTTAAAATAGATAAACTCCAATAGGAGATACTAATAAATTATAGCATATATAATAGCACACAGTAGTGTGAAAGAAAATAGGAAAAGTAAGTAGATTACTGACCGATCAAACAGCGCCCTTCGCCCACAGGCTTCTTCACTACATACAGGTAGGGCTTAGGATCAGCAGCATGGGAGTACTTAGTCTTAAGCTTGTTATACACATTAGACCTATGTTGGTTAAACCCGTCCATTTTGGCCAGATCACTGACCATCTAATGTTTATGGGGGTCTTATCTTCCGGAGGTAAGGATCATGCACATTGGTTTTCACATGTCCAATCCTTTTGTTCTCAGGGAAATAAGCCAAAGCCAGAGGTTTCGGACAGCGGCTTTTTCCCTTATCTTAATTTACTACATCTGTATGGGAAGAGTTTGAGAGATAGCTGTTGGCCGACAAGCCAATGTTTATCCCATGTGTAAGGCCAGCTTTAATTTAAGGGAGAGGAGACAACTAAGAAGACGTGACAGCTGAAGTTTCTATTGCTGCTTCATCCTAAATATCATTAGCAGAACATAACTTATCATATATTTATGATTAAAATTTCAAAAATTCCGAGATTTCTAAGAAAGTAAATATACTGCTACGGCAGTGGGTGTGAAACCATTGTGTCAGCCGAACAGATTAAGTTTGGGGCTACTAATAAGGGCGTTATCCTGGCAGTCCCCTGGTTTAACCCTTATATAGGGATCTGGACATTGCTGCAGCAGAACCACCAGGCCGCTACCTCTTGGAGTAGTCTCTGTTTGCTTAAGGCCCCTTGCAGACGAGCGCGTCCGGATTAGGTCCGGATGCGTTCAGGGAAAAATGCGCGATTTCGCCAGCAAGTTCATTCAGTTTTGTATGCGATCGCGTTCAGTTGTTGTCACGGCCTATGGTGTATGCTGTGACACTATTGCCACACTTGCGGTTGCCCGCGGCAACGTGTTGCTGTGAGAGCATGCGGTGGCAGTGTCTCGGCCTTCTGGGTGATTGCCGTGACATGGTTGCCACGCATGCTGTTGCCGGTGGTTACGTGTTTGGTATGCTTGTGTGTGCACTTCCCCTTTGAGTTGTAGCCTCCCTCTGTCTGGTGCTGTAAGGGTTAACCCCCTGACTGGGTGTGGTCACTTGGCTTATATCTTCTGTGGTTTCCTGGCTGGAGTCAGTTGTACTTCAGCTGTGGTTGGTGCTGGAGCTCTGCTCCAGTCCAGGGCGTTCAATCTGTCCAGTGAGGGCCACCTTTGTGGTCATCAATGTCATCCCGGTGTCTCCTTCCCTTCCTGTCCCTATTTGTATGGAGTGGGTTATGTGCAGGGTGTTTGTATGTCTAGTTTGGTGTTACATGTCTGGTGGTGTTTGGTGTCATGTTTGCTAGACATTCCCCTGTCTCATGTTTATTGCAGCTATGGTGTCCTGGGTTCCTGTGTGGTTTGTGGTGTGTGCTGTGTCCTTTAATGTTGGTGTGGACAGCAGCACTTGTGCACAGGTTCCAGTCAGTGTGTCTGTGGCAGGTAAGTGTGTTACTGGTTTCACTTACCTGCCATCTCCTTATGCTGTATGTGTTCCCCTCTCCTTGCAGCCTGGCCTCAGATAGAGACTCCTGTTTCTCCATGACTGGGATGAACAGGTCATCTCTTCCCTGCTCCTTGGTGAGGGATTACCAGGGCGACTTAGGGTCTCTAGGAATCCTGAGTATGAGTCGTCCTACCATCGGGGTCCGCTCATATGGTGAGGAGTCAGGGAGAGGATTAGGGACGCTGTAGGAGGTGACCTGCTCCCTTATCACTCCTTTTGGCCAGGCTGATCCCCTTTTACTCTTTGACACCGCACTGTGGGGGGTTTCCCCCACTCCCCATCGTGACAGTTGTTCAGTTATTGCGTGGGTGAAATGCGCATTGATGAATTTTTTACGCGCATGATAGAAAACTGAATGTTTATAAACAACATCTCTTAGCAACCATCAGTGAAAAACACATCGCATCCGGACTTGCTTGCTTTTCACTCAGCCCCATTCACCTCTATGGGCCCAGCGTTGCGTGAAAAACGCAGAATATAGAACATGCTGCGATTTTCACGCAACGCACAAGTGATGCGTGTACACAGACCCATTGACGTGAATGGGTCTGGATTCCGTGCGGGTGCAATGCGTTCGCATCACGCATTGCACCCGCTCGGAATACTCGTTCGTGCGAAAGGGGCCTAACAGATGACACTGGTGCAGATGAGGTCTGGGCAGGCACAGCATGTGCATTCTAATAAGCAGTCTGAGGTCAGGGAACACAGCTCGGGGTTAGTAAGGAGTTCAGACTGAGATCAGGTCAGGCATGGAAGGGTAAAATCAGTGAAATAACAGAAGTCAGTACGCAGGCAGTCCATTATATCATATTGATAATATATAATGTTTAATCCATTTTGTTAAATAGGAGTTGGAGTCAATTCATTTCTGCAGACTCCACGTAGAGTCATTGTAGCAGCGTGGCCAGAATGCAATGCATGGACAGCCAAGTCAATCAGGGTCCTCACAGAGAAGGTCTCCATTCGGCTCAAACAGAGGTTCCCCACAATATCCATATTCATTAATAGAGCTTATAAAAAGGGGTTCATGTCATCAGTCAACCTCTTTGAAATTCCCAAATATGATCAAACAATTGGCCCATACACTTAACTAAATGGAGACATATTTTTGGATCCTACATTGGCCAGCAACCAACTTGACTATACCTATTGGCATATTCTGTACTATTCTGTAATATCATTATTATTTTTTTCAAATATACATTATTAACTATGTAATGTGCTGGCAATAAATGGTGACGATTTGATCTAATATCCATTAATTCCACAGATTGAGTACCTACCTGCATTTTACAATGACGTTGTGATGGGCATGGTTTATCTTTCCAAAACGTTTTCTAGTAACCAACCTTGTTATGATACCTATGCAATAGTATAGTTTATACACCTCTACAATATCCAATAAAAACAACATACAAAAAAGCAGGGGTTGTGAAGACAAAACCAAACTCCGGATGTAGCACTTTAACGTTTTATCTTATACTATTATTGCATCGACCATACATACTGTATATGTGATGCTATTCTCTACATCTAACACTAATCTTTCCTAGATTTTCCTTGGCGTCCAAGAATTGTGGAAATGACTCCTCTGATTCTGCAAATGGGAAAACAGACTGCAGTCACTTGCAAAATCTCAATGTTTTTCCCTGATAACTTGACGGTGAACTGGTACGAGAAGGTTGGGGAATCTGTCACACAGTGTATGGATGGAACTTACAAAATGCCTATCAAACCGGAGAGAACTGCTGATAACCTGTGCTCCTGCTCAGCCTCCCTATCATTCATGGCTCAGTCAGAGTCTGAAGACCTCGAATTTATCTGCAAAGTTTCACATCCCAGCCTAAAGGATCCAATAGAGCGGAGTACGGGGAAAGCCAAGATGAGGGGTAAGCAAAGTACTTTTCAAAGTATATAACCATGCTAAAATGTCCCCAAAGGTCTTGTATGTGGGGAGAGAGCACAATGTGTAAAATAAAAGAAAGTTAAGAGAAAATAATTAAAAATATATTTTCCATTACACCTCAGGTCAGACCAGCAATCAGACCCCCAATGTTAATCAGACCTCAGATCAGACCCCAATGCCTCAGATCAGCCCCCCATGTCAGCCATCAGCCCCCCATGTCAGCCATCAGCCCCCCATGTCAGCCATCAGCCCCCCATGT
This sequence comes from Bufo bufo, assembly GCF_905171765.1. Taxonomy (NCBI): domain Eukaryota; kingdom Metazoa; phylum Chordata; class Amphibia; order Anura; family Bufonidae; genus Bufo; species Bufo bufo. The sequence goes on from NC_053395.1 coordinate 14,516,954, forward strand.
CAGCCATCATGCCCCCATGTCAGCCATCATGCCCCCATGTCAGCCATCAGACCCTCAAGTCAACCATCATGCCCCCATGTCAGCCATCAGCCCCCCATGTCAGCCATCATGCCCCCATGTCAGCCATCAGCCCCCCGTGTCAGCCATCAGACCCTCATGTCAACCATCATGCCCCCATGTCAGCCATCATGCCCCCATGTCAGCCATCATGCCCCCATGCGAGCTACCATGCCCCCTTGTCAGCCATCATGGTCCCATGTCACCCATCAGCCCCCCATGTCAGCCATCAGACCCCCATGTCAGCCATCATGCCCCCATGTCAGCCAACTTACCTCTCCTGCTCCTGGACGCCACGGCTCCTCACCACCAGCGCTCTCTCTCTTCTTCCTGGTTCTCAGCTGTCATCTGTGAAGGCTGCGCACAGTGAGGTCTCATGGTGCGCAGCCCTGCACAGCAGACAGCCGAGCGGAGGACCAGGAAGCGGCGAGTACAGATCCTTCACCGCTTACCGGTCCTCCGGTACTAATGAAGCGCTTCCAAAATGGAACCGCTTCATTAGTATTCGCCCCATAAGACGCTGGGGCATTTTTCCCCACTTTGGGGGGGGGGGGGGGACTGCATCTTATGGGGTGAAAAATACGGTATATAAGAAAATAAAAGCCACTACTGTCCCACACCGCAACTTCTAACCCTGCCCTGACCGCCGTATATTTCCTATTTAATAACAAGGAGAACACAGGCGACACAGTTTTAAAACGTATTTTAGTTTTACTTTGTGCTATGAAAAAACAAAACAATAGAATGTAGTGTGAGAAAGACTCTGTTTTCCTTTTACCTTCATGTATCAAAAATGAAAAACAATAAAACCAAAATTACATAAATATAAAGACCTAATACAGTGCGAAAGTATTCAGACCCTTACAATTTTTGGGGGTTTTATGTTGCAACTTTGTGCTAAAATAAAAAATAAAAAAAATATAGGAATAATCAGACGGCACCCTGGAAGAAGGTGGTGGTGCTCATATGCTGTGTTGCAGGTCCATACATCCAAGTAGAAGAAGTGGATCAGCACTCGACCTTTGATGCTAATATATTCTAAAACAAGTATATATAGCAATATAGCGAATTTTCGTAAAATACACATATAGCCTAGCCAAGTTAGGAAAGTTGCCTTATACAGTTAAAAATCGCAATACGCGAATAATTAAATCTCATATTTTTCACGATAAATAGAATAATGACAAATATTAAATTTTGACAAATATAAGACGAATATTCAATCAAATATTCGCGAAATATTGCGAAATCGAATATTGCACCTCCCGCTCATTACGCCCCCCGCTACAATGAGAACGGAGCGGGGAAATGAACGGAGGGCGCACTGCGCATGCGCAGCCGCATAACATGCCGCATAACATGCAGTATATCATATCAACATGTTACTAATACTATAGATGGCATAGAGTTAGACAGGCTTTGGTACATGTCTAGACTCTAAACCAACTATACATGGTAGTTACGGATCCGGCAGGCCGTTCCCCTGCCAGTACTTCCTGCCGGAACGAGTAACGCCAGGCCTCAGAAAAATATGGTTGCACTAAATTGCAAAGCTTTTTAGACAGATTCTAGATGCAGACACATTAGTAATTCTGGATCAAAGCTTTTTCCTATTCATTATCATCATTTATCACTTTTATTCCCAGCTATTCCGAAGATGGTGAGGCCGGTGACGTTAACCGCCGGTGCATCAGACACAGTGACCTGCTCCATGAGTTTATTAAAGTTTTATCCATCAAGTATTAAGATTACCTGGAATAATATGGCAGATAATAAAACAATCCCTTCAACCAGAAAACTTATCCAGACGGACGAGGAACAGACCTTTGATGCTACAAGTGAATGCACAGTTCCCTGGAAAGATTTCCGCTCTGGAGTGCGAGTGACTTGGGAGCATGAATCCCTGACATCTCCTCAGCATCACGTCCTCCGTGTAACAGGTACAGCCCTAGAAGGACCCCGGTCATCGCACCGCACAGAACACTGATGGCCTAGTCACACCCGCATACCCTTCTATCACCATCCTGCTGGGACACTAGGCTCCGGCTTGCATGCGCTGTCATCAGCAATCTGACATTAGCACCGCTGAGTGGCAAATATATTTTACTTTTGCCACTAATACACGACAAAAAGGGCTGTAATTTTAGCACTTCACCACTCAACGGCTAATAAACCATTTTCTTCCCACTAAGGCTCCTTTCACATCACCGTTTCTCCTTTCCGTTCTCCGTCTCCGCTCAAAAATCATGTTCTGAGCGGACAGCGAACAGACCCCATTATAGTCTATGGGGTCTTTAGGCTCCGCTACGCTCAGTTAGGTCTCAGTTATCTGCAGAATCCGTCCTTTCCGTTCTCCGGCTCCTCAACGGAGCCGGAGAACGGAAAGGAGAAACGGTGATGTGAAAGGAGCCTTATACAAGCCAAAAAATGCTTTAGAACATATACAGTCAGGTCCATAAATATTGGGACACCGACACAATTCTAACATTTTTGGATCTATGCACCACCACAATGGATTTGAGATGAAACAAACAAGATGTGCTTTACCTGCAGACTGTCAGCTTTAATTTGAGGGTATTTACATCCAAAGAAGGTGAACGGTGCAGGAATTACAGCAGTTTGCATATGTGCCTCCCACTTGTTAAGGGACCAAAAGTAATGGGACAATTGTCTTCTCAGCTGTTTCATGGTCAGGTGTGTGTTATTCCCTCATTATCCCAATTACAATGAGCAGATAAAAGGTCCAGAGTTCATTTCAAGTCTGCTATTTGTATTTGGAATCTGTTGCTGTCATCTCTCAAGATGAGATCCAAAGAGCTGTCACTATCAGTCAAGCAAGCCATCATTAGGCTGAAAAAACACAACAAACCCATCAGAGAGACAGCAAAAACATTAGGCGTGGCCAAAACAACTGTTTGGAACATTCTTAAAAAGAAGGAACGCACCGGTGAGCTCAGCAACACCAAAAGACCCGGAAGACCACGGAAAACAACTGTGGTGGATGACCGAAGAATTCTTTCCCTGGTGAAGAAAACACCCTTCACAACAGTTGGCCAGATCAAGAACCCTCTCCAGGAGGTAGGTGTATGTGTGTATAAGTCAATAATCAAGAGAAGACTTCACCAGAGTGAATACAGAGGGTTCACCACAAGATGTAAACCATTGGTGAGCCTCAAAAACAGGAAGACCAGATTAGAGTTTGCCAAACGACATCTAAAAAAGCCTTCACAGTTCTGGAACAACATCCTAAGGACAGATGAGACCAAGATCAACTTGTACCAGAGTGATAGGAAGAGAAGAGTATGGAGAAGGAAAGGAACTGCTCATGATCCTAAGCATACCACCTCATCAGTGAAGCATGGTGGTGGTAGTGTCATGGCGTGGGCATGTATGGCTGCCAATGGAACTGCTTCTCTTGTATTTATTGATGATGTGACTGCTGACAAAAGCAGCAGGATGAATTCTGAAGTGTTTCGGGCAATATTATCTGCTTATATTCAGCCAAATGCTTCAGAACTCATTGGACGGCGCTTCACAGTGCAGATGGACAATGACCCAAAGCATACTGCAAAAGCAACCAAAGAGTTTTTTAAGGGAAAGAAGTGGAATGTTATGCAATGGCCGAGTCAATCACCGGACCTGAATCCGCTTGAGCATGCATTTCACTTGCTGAAGACAAAACTGAAGGGAAAATTCCCCAAGAACAAGCAGGAACTGAAGACAGTTGTAGTAGAGGCCTGGCAGAGCGTCACCAGGGATGAAACCCAAAGTCTGGTGATGTCTATGCGTTCCAGACTTCAGGCTGTAATTGAGTGCAAAGGATTTGCAACCAAGTATTAAAAAGTGAAAGTTTGATTTATGGTGATTATTCTGTCCCATTACTTTTGGTCCCTTAACAAGTGGGAGGCACAGATGCAAACTGTTGTAATTCCTGCACCATTAACCTGATTTGGATGTAAATACCCTCAAATTAAAGCTGACAGTCTGCAGGTAAAGCTCATCTTGTTCATTTCATTTCAAATCCATTGTGCTGGTGAATAGAGCCAAAAATGTTAGAATTGTGTTGGTGTCCCAATATTTATGGACATGGCTGTAACTGCACCGCACAAGGGCTAATAAGAGGTAGAAATATTTCCTTGTAATAAACAGCTCCTGCACCTCAATAACAAGAACTGTTTGCTGGAATTACAGAGCTGTATAATGGCAATTTGGAGACAAAGGGAGTCAGCTCCCCCTGTAGCCTCATACAAGGTAAGGGTTAAACAGCCTGGATCCACACTTCTGCACCGTGCACTGTAAAAAGATGAAGGCCCAACCTAAGGCCCCCTTGGTGACCCCTGTAAAAAGGCATATTGGTGGTCACTAAGAGGTTAACAGAGCAGTATAAAACTGATGACAAATTCCATTTAAAGCTTAGTACTGTGGCATTATAACATGTATTCAGACCACAATGTGGCAACTTAATAGTTCATATGGAAGATTAACCCCTTCAAGCAACAGCCAGTTTGGACCAAATGCCCCATTTGTAAAACCTGATATGCGTCACTTTAAGTGGTAATAACTCTGGAACACTTTTACTGACCCAAGCAATTCTGAGATTGTTTTCCCATGACACATCATACTTCATGTTAGTGGTGAATTTTAGTTGATAAGTTTTACCTTTATGTAAAAAAAAAATCCCAAATTTGTAAAAAATTTGGAAACATTAGCAATTTGATTTTCTATTTGAATTTCTATGATTGTAAGACAAATTGTGATTACTCGAAAAATAGCTATTAATGAATATTCCCCATATGTCTTTATATTGGCATAATTTTGTAACTTTTATTCAATTTTTTTAGGATGTTTGAATTTTGGAAGCAATTTTTGACATTTTCAAGACAATTTTCAAAACCTTGTTTTTAAGGACCAATTCAGTTCTGAAGTGACTTTAAGGGGCTTACATAATAAAAACCACCCAAAAACTACCCTATTTTAGGAACTACACCACTCAAACTATTCAAAACTGATTTTACAAACTTTATTAACCCTTTAGGTGTTCTACAGGAATTAAAGCAAAATGGAAGTGAAATTTAAAAATTTCAGGTGTCGTGAAAAGTAGAACTGGCAAGTTGACCATAGCAGCCAATCAGTTTCCTCCTTTCATTTTCGAAAGGAGCTGTGAAAAATGAAATGTGGAATCTCATTGGTTAATATGGGCAACTAAGCCAGTTCTACTTTACACCAGTTTGATAAATGACCCCCTTCAATTTGTGTGCAGATTTTCCATATAAATCAATTTTTTCTGTAACATAGCAAGATTAACAGCAATATTTATTACCCTGATTGAGCAGTTTATATATGTAGTCGTAACCTGCTTTATGGGCACACAGCAGGGCGCAGAAGGAAAGGAGCGCCATATTGTTAAAGTAGGGCAGATTTTTCTGGAATGGTTTTCAGGTGTCATGTCACATTTGAAGAGACCCTGAGCTACCGATAGAAGGAAAAACCCCAAAAGTCAATGAATTGATCAAGGGGTGAAGTGAATGCTTTGAACCAACCATTCATAGAATTTAGAATTTTGTTTTAGCCAAAATTTTTTATTTTCTCAAGACATAACAGGAGTAAATCCCCCCCCCCCCCTCGTTATTTGCTATGCATTTATTCCTGAATACGCCAACACCCTATATGTGATTGTAAGCTGCTGTTTGGGGAAATGGCAGCATTCAGAAGGGAAGAAGCAGCAATCAGTTTTTTTTTTACATGGAATTTGCTAAAATTGTTTTTAGGGGCCATAACATTTTTATTTTTCCACCAATACAGCTGTGTGTGGGCTTGTTTTTATTTCGGGAAGGGCTGTAGTTTTATTGGTATAATTTTGGGGTACATATGCCTATTTGATCACTTTTTATAAAGTGGTAGGGAGGTAAAAAAAAGCAATTCTATCAGTGTTTTTATTTTTATGGGGTTCCTCATGCGGTATATATGATATGATAATTTTATTCTGTGGGTTGATACGGACATGGTGATACCAAATCAATATAGTTTTACTAGTTTTTCACCATAAAATCACTTTTGTGTTAAAAATAAGTTATATTTTGCATCGCCATACACTAACCTCCATAACATTTTTTTTTTTTCACCAATGTAGCTGTGTGAGGGCTTGGTGTTTGCGAGAAGAGCTGTCATTTTTACTGGCATAATTTTGGGGTAAATATGACTTTTTGATCACTTTTAATAAAAAAATTTGGGAAGGGGAAAAATCAGCAATTCTGTCATTTTGATTAGTAACATGATACTTTTATAGATCAGGTACCAATTATGTGTTATTAATTTTTTAATCCATTATAAATGAGCGGATAAAGGAGAAGGCTATTTATTTTGTTATTAAAAAATATTTTTGTTTTACTTTTTTTACTTTGTTTTATTTTCACTCTTTTTTTTTAAATCAAGTCACACTTGGATCTTGAGGATCCAGTGGGCCTTATTGCTGTACAGTGCATTGCAATATTATTGCAATGTACTGTACTGTCAGTATTGCACTGACACTAAGAGTCCAGTTCCCATGGTAACCATTTGGCCTCTGCAACAGCCCAATGGTTACCATGGCAACCGGACGCCTTAAGTATCATGCCAACCGGTATCTCTACTGTCGTGGAGAGCGGAGACTTTGGGGCTGTGACACTTTATAGTGTCACAGCCCTGGTGAGCAGTTTGGACGTGACTGTACATCCAACTGCGCTAAGTTACATGCGAATTGGACGTACAGTTACGTACAAATGTGTAAAGGGGTTAAAGCAACTATACTTTGTATTTCCGCCATGTAAACATACCCTAAGCAATCGAAATCTTACTGCCATTATCTTTTTATTTACTGATTAAAAGTTATCAACTTCTAAGAACTTTCAAAGCTTGTTTCTCAATGGCAGATACAGTACATAATACTTATCAATTAGTAATATCCCTCATCGGTCAGTTTTCTGTGACTTCTTTCTAGATCTTCCCTGGCGTCCGGTCGTTGAAGAAATAGAGAAACCCGTTTTCCATGTAAACACTGAAGCCAGATTACAGTGTAAAATCTCTCAGTACTTTCCAAACGATCTCACTGTGACCTGGTACAAGAAGAGGACAAATTGGGAATATGAAAAGCTAATTGAGAACACTACACCCACAGCAGAGAGACAGCCTGACAACACTTACAGCTATACCGCCAGCCTAGTAGTCAGACCATCCATACAAGACCATGATGGAGCAGAGATCATCTGCAGAGTGCAGCATCCGAGCTCAGGACAACACATGGAAATATCTACAGGACCAATGCAAGTCTATGGTGAGTCCTTCAGTAATTACCACCCAGAACCAATACATAATTAACTAGAAAAGCTACAATTTCTGTGGAAATTGTGTGAAGTGTTCTTGCCTCCACCAGTAGTCTACAACTGGAGTGGGTGGAGTAACTGGGTGGAGGGGCTTGAGTAACTGTTGTGTGGTTGGAGTGACTGGAGTAACTGTGGAAAGGTTGGACTGGGCAGAGTAACTGCGTGGAGTGTTTAAAGTGAGTAAAGATAGTAAACATTACACTAACCAATTGATCAAATTTAAAAAGTGCACCTGGCAAGCTTCATAGAGTGAGAAATGCATTTCAACTTTTATTTACAGGGAGTGCAGAATTATTAGGCAAGTTGTATTTTTGAGGATTAATTTTATTATTGAATAACAACCATGTTCTCAATGAACCCAAAAAACTCATTAATATCAAAGCTGAATATTTTTGGAAGTAGTTTTTAGTTTGTTTTTAGTTTTAGCTATTTTAGGGGGATATCTGTGTGTGCAGGTGACTATTACTGTGCATAATTATTAGGCAACTTAACAAAAAACAAATATATACCCATTCCAATTATTTATTTTTACCAGTGAAACCAATATAACATCTCAACATTCACAAATATACATTTCTGACATTCAAAAACAAATCAGTGACCAATATAGCCACCTTTCTTTGCAAGGACACTCAAAAGCCTGCCATCCATGGATTCTGTCAGTGTTTTGATCTGTTCACCATCAACATTGTGTGCAGCAGCAACCACAGCCTCCCAGACACTGTTCAGAGAGGTGTACTGTTTTCCCTCCTTGTAAATCTCACATTTGATGATGGACCACAGGTTCTTAATGGGGTTCAGATCAGGTGAACAAGGAGGCCATGTCATTAGATTTTCTTCTTTTATACCCTTTCTTGCCAGCCACGCTGTGGAGTACTTGGACGCGTGTGATGGAGCATTGTCCTGCATGAAAATCATGTTTTTCTTGAAGGATGCAGACTTCTTCCTGTACCACTGCTTGAAGAAGGTGTCTTCCAGAAACTGGCAGTAGGACTGGGAGTTGAGCTTGACTCCATCCTCAACCCGAAAAGGCCCCACAAGCTCATCTTTGATGATACCAGCCCAAACCAGTACTCCACCTCCACCTTGCTGGCGTCTGAGTCGGACTGGAGCTCTCTGCCCTTTACCAATCCAGCCACGGGCCCATCCATCTGGCCCATCAAGACTCACTCTCATTTCATCAGTCCATAAAACCTTAGAAAAATCAGTCTTGAGATATTTCTTGGCCCAGTCTTGACGTTTCAGCTTGTGTGTCTTGTTCAGTGGTGGTCGTCTTACCTTGGCCATGTCTCTGAGTATTGCACACCTTGTGCTTTTGGGCACTCCAGTGATGTTGCAGCTCTGAAATATGGCCAAACTGGTGGCAAGTGGCATCTTGGCAGCTGCACGCTTGACTTTTCTCAGTTCATGGGCAGTTATTTTGCGCCTTGGTTTTTCCACACGCTTCTTGCGACCCTGTTGACTATTTTGAATGAAACGCTTGATTGTTCGATGATCACGCTTCAGAAGCTTTGCAATTTTAAGAGTGCTGCATCCCTCTGCAAGATATCTCACTATTTTTGACTTTTCTGAGCCTGTCAAGTCCTTCTTTTGACCCATTTTGCCAAAGGAAAGGAAGTTGCCTAATAATTATGCACACCTCATATAGGGTGTTGATGTCATTAGACCCCACCCCTTCTCATTACAGAGATGCACATCACCTAATATGCTTAATTGGTAGTAGGCTTTCGAGCCTATACAGCTTGGAGTAAGACAACATGCATAAAGAGGATGATGTGGTCAAAATACTCATTTGCCTAATAATTCTGCACACAGTGTATTTATATAGCACATTTAATTGCATTGTTGTTTCTCAAAGTGCTTCACAGTTACATTAAAAGATACATTTATAAAAACATTAGCAGCTGATTTGTGTAGGTGGGCTTGAAGATGAGGGCGTGGTGGCAGTTTAGAAATCATGTCCTGATTTTTCAGCTCACACTCTAGCTTTTGTCACTCTGCTGGCTGCTCACACACCTGGGTTCCTATGGCAACTCACTCTACAGCAAGGGCAGAGAAGAGCGGTCAAAAACAAACTGCTTCAACTTGCTCACTTCACTGGCGGTTGCCATCTTCAAACGGTTATAAATCCTACAGCGAAGAGCTTTATATTGTGAGAATCACAAGACCCAGAACTACAATTTGATGCATAGTATGTCTCTGAAATATTAAAAATGAAGGCATAGTCGCAGTTTAGAGTGGAGTTTCAATGATGGTCAATGGACGGCGTGAGTTGCAAACAAATGGTCATATTGTGAAAACTATTAGGACTATGGCTTAGCCGTGGACATTTTTAGTGGCAGCAGGGATAGCTGAACATTTTTATATAAGATTTATATAGGTGGGCTTGAAAATGAGGGAGTGGTGGCAGTTTAGAAATCATGTCCTGATTTTTCAGCTCACACTCTAGCTTTGAACATTCCGCCATTCATTCCTATGGGGCCAATTTCACCACAAAAACGCCGATATTTTGTGAACCATTCGGTGAAACGTTCCACAAAGTAATAGCACACCAATCGTGAACAATCCGGTCAAAAACAAACTGCTCCAATTTGCTCACTTCACTGGCGGTTGCCATCTTCAAACGGTTATAAATCCTACAGCGAAGAGTTTTATATTGTGTGAATCACAAGACCCAGACCTACATTTTGATGCATAGTATGTCTCTGAAATATTAAAAATGAAGGCACAGTCGCAGTTTAGAGTGGAGTTTCAATGAATGTCAATGGACGGCGTGAGTTGCAAACAAATGGTCATATTGTGAAAACTATTTTAAGTGGCAGCAGGGATAGCTGAATGTTTTGATATAAGATTTGTGTAGGTGGGCTTGAAAATCAGGGAGTGGTGGCAGTTTAGAAATCATGTCCTGATTTTTCAGCTCACACTCTAGCTTTGAACATTCCGCCATTCATTCCTATGGGGCCAATTTCGCCACAAAAACGCCGATATTTTGTGAACCATTCAGTGAAACGTTACACAAAGTAATAGCACACCAATCGTGAACAATCCGCACGTTTCCGTATATTACTGTCTATGTAGTGTAAAAACTGTGGGAGGAGTTAGGGTGGTACCTGTCTATATGTGGCATTCGGGTAAATTATTGTAGAGGGGTCCTCCCTGTTCTTGAGTTGTTGGTAAGCAGCAGCCAGGTGGTCCATGCTGACAGACGGGGATCATATGCTGGTTCCAACAGTCATTTTATTTATTCACTAAAGGGGAGATTTATCAAACTGATGTAAAGGAAAACTGGCTTAGTTGCCCATAGCAGCCATTCAGATTCCACCTTTTATTTTCCAAAGGAGCTGTGAAAAATGAAATGTGGAATCTGATTAGTTGCTATGGGCAACTAAACCACTTCTACTTTACACCAGTTTGATAAATGACCCCATAAATTGAGACAATTTATAATTTTATTGGCATAGTTTTCTTAAATGGTTGGCGTGAATTACAACCAATAGTAAGGAAGGGGCCTCAGCGTAAAAAGCTGGACATTAAATTATAATCTGAATAATACAGTATCTCCTAGACTCCTGGACTGTTATTTACCCTTCATGGTGAGAAGCAGAACAGAATAAGAACTGACTAATTGATAACTAGTGCATCTTCATCAACTACAGAGCCTAAATAGAAAATTAACATCTATGGAATTGACAAATTTACCAAACCAGATGATTTCTCCCTATTCTGCAGCGGTGTAACATCTATTCTCTTGTCTAGCTTCTCCCAGGATGCAGGAGCCCATACGGTGGTCTCTCAGACAGAGAGGAGAAGGTCTCTGTACTCTCAGTTTGCAGGGTTTTTACCCCAAGCCGATAGAAATCAAGTGGAGCTGCAGTTCACACAGTAAAGTAACATCCAGAGAAACCTATGAAGACCATCCAGACTCAACCTATAATGTGAGGAGTCAGTGCACCGTCACTCAGGAGAATATCGATGACCCCGACTTTAGGATCATAGTCACTTGGAGCCATGGATCACTGGGTGGACCAGAAAGGAGAGAGATGTACATAAGGGACACAGGTAATACAATGTTGTGGTTGTACAAATAATCACTATCACATCCTTGTTCTTTCATGTAACACCAATGAATCAACCAATGTTTTGATTTTTAATCGTTCTAAAATCATTAATTAAATTCAATAAATTATTCCCAAATTACAATATTTTGCCCTATAATATGCAGCTAGGTTTTAGAGGAGGAGAACAAGGAAAAAATATAGATTTTTCATCAGACCTCAGATCAGACCCCCAATGTTAACCCCTTCAAGCAACAGCCAGTTTGGACGAAATGCCGGAGCCCCCTTTTTTAAATCTGACATGTGTCAGTTTATCTAGTAATAACTTTGGAACGCTTTTACTTATCCCGGCCATTCTGGGACTGTTTACTCATGATACATCCTACTTCATGTTAGTGGTGAATTTCAAATGATGGTTGAACAACCAGTAATCAGTGTTGGCCAAAATACGTATAACGCGAGGGTCACGGGAAAGGCAGCATAACATAGTCAGCCATGTGTGCCAGACTCTTCCTCCTCTCAATCTCAATCTCCTAATCCTCTTCCTCCTCTTCGGCCCCTCCACGCTGAACAGATGAAATAAACGTGCTATGGGTACTACCCTCTATAGCGAAGGCAACAGTCTCCTGCTCCTCCTCCTCATCATCATTCAATTCGCGCTGAGAAGACGAACTGAGGGTGGTTTGGCTATCACCCTGTGTACAGTCTTCCCCCAATTCCACCTCTTCTACATGCAAAGCGTCCTCCTTCATTGTAAGCAGCGAGCATTTCAGTAGACACAGAAGTGGGATGATTACGCTGATAATAGCGGCATCGCCGCTCACCATCGGTGTTGATTCCTCAAAGTTGTGTAAAACCTCCCAGAAATCAGACATCCATGCCCACTCGTCGCTTGTGAACAGTGGAAGCTGACTGAAAAGGCGACGACCATGTTGCAGCTGGTATTCCACTACTGCTCACAAAGCCTGGCCAACATGTGGAACGTAGAGTTCCAGCGCGTGCTCACGTCGCACAACTGGCAGTGTTTCCAGACCAGTGGCAGCTGTAGATGACTTTCGGATATGGGCACACACACAGCGCTCCTTCACCATTAGCTCATGCAAATTGGGGTAGGTTTTGAGAAACCGCTGAACCACTAAGTTGAACACGTGGGCTAGGCATGGTATGTGTGTGAGCTTGCCGAGCACCAAGTTACGGCCATTATCAGACACAACCATGCCTGGTTGTAGGTTGAGTGGCGAGAGCCACAGCTCAGTCTGGTCTCTTATCCCCTGCCACAACTCTGCGGCAATGTGCTGTTTGTCCCCTAAGCAAATTAGTTTCAGCACGGCCTGTTGCAGCTTAAAGCGCCGGCCTTCCTTTACCCTGGTCACAATCTAGCCTGACGAAGGGCTCTCCTTTAGCCCGAAACGTTTTATTATTATATTGTACCATCATGTCCGATTGAATAAATACATGAATTTGCATATCTACCATTTGGAGTGTCTGCGTGAAGGGTTCTATTGCCTGTTAATCTGTCTTTACTAGAAAGGTCTGTTTCTTGTTTAGCTTTTGTGGATTCTGGGGCTGCAGCTAGCTTTGTTAATTTTGATTTTCTATCAGCCTTAGGGCTCATGCACACGACGGTCCGCAAAAAACAGATCCGCAAAAACAGCTGGCTCTTCATAGAACAGTACTATCCTTGTCTGTAATGCGGACAATAATAGGACATGTTCTATTTTTTTGCAGAACCGAATTACAGGAAAACGGAAACGGAATGCATACAGAGTAACTTCCGTTTCCGCCGCAGGCCTGGGTTCTGTCCTTACAGGCATTGTCCATCCTGGAATCTGCTCCACTGTTTCCTTCCAGGCCTGGGCACAGCATGCTTTCAGTTTGTTTCCTGTATTCTTTACTTAAGGGCGGGTGCACGTCAGTTCCTGTGCTTTTTGGGCTAGCACATGTGACCATGCTGTCCAATCCTAGCCTTCCTGCACCTATATAAGTTGCTTAGCCCCCTTCCCAGTTGCCTGAGCATCAAGGTCCTTGTGTCCTGCAAAGGTTGTTGTTATCTCTGCACGTGTTCCTTTTTGCCAAGGAAGCTGGCTTACATTTAGACTGGTGCTGGATGCGCCGAAGTTATGTAGAGTCCGGCGCCTCTTCATAACTTTGGCGGATTCCCCGCCAGTGTAGGGGCTTATTAACACCGGCATTTAAAATGCCAGTCCTAATAAATGACCCCCAAAATTCCCTTTTCAAAGCCCAAAGAAGAGGCAGTATTATCTTTCTCTCTCTCTCTCTCTCTCTCTCTCTCTCTCTCTCTCTCTCTCTCTCTCTCTCGCATAGAAAGGCTCCAAAATAAATGATTTAATTTTTTTCTGATGATTCCTGTATTTTGCAATTTTTGTACTACAAATGTGACGTGCTGCTATTGCCATTTTAATGATCGTTATGAACATTTTCCTATATTTATAGGTCTTCCTTCAATTCCAGAAGTTGGTGAAATAATCACCCCCACAATTATATCACTAAATAAAAAACTAACACTGCATTGTGACATCAACACAGACATCAAAACCAAACTGACCGTGACCTGGTTTGTAAAGGAGAGAACAAGTCATGAATATGTCCCTGTAGAAGAGCACAAGAACCAGACTGAGCTCAAGAAAGAGCAACGCTCTGATTCTGGACACCACTATAAAGCCTCGTTACAACTTGGTCCATTACTCAGGCAACATCATGGGATTCAGTTTAAGTGTAAAGTAAATCACCCACGTTTGGATTTCCCTATAGAAAGGACTACAGGACGGATCTTGATATCATGTGAGTATTGGACTTTTACTATGAACACAACCCACTAATACTCTAAGGCCCCTTTTAGACGAGTGAGTTCCACACATCGGACTCAATGCGTGGAACTCGCTCATCTGAAAAGGGGCCTAAGGCAATGGGTAAGTGTAGGTAGTTGGCTGTGGTCTTGTGGATTCTGCACTGGAAATCTTCAATAAATATAAGTACGGTAGATGTAAATAAAGTTATCAAAATCCCATTCCAATGGGAGGGTGGTTTTAATAGACAGACACCCAATGTACTGGCTAGTATCACCTGTTTGGTCTTTAGATGCCATTAGTGAGGAATGTCATCATTATGTTGTCGTGCAGTGGCCGAGTTTGGGGTGGTCCCTTGGACACCGTCGAGGTGTCACCACATGTTGCTGCTCTCCGGAAGGGATGGTTCGTCCAAATGGGAAATAAGTCCAGAGAGTCAGGGTCTGGAGTAAATTAGTGTGCTTCTTTACTGGAGCAATTCAGGTGCACAACAATACAGGCGAGACATAGGGCTGGCTCCTCTAGACTCCTTCTTGGCAGAAGAAGGGTTTGATGCTGAGAAAATGCCTGAGCCAGCTGTCCCTGTCTCTCTCAGAAGGCTGGTGCCCTGGTCAAAGGCTGAAGGTCCACGGTCTATAGCTCAATAGTCCGGGTGGCTCCTTGGTCACAGGGTTGGTGCCCCATGGTCTGTAGCTCAGCGTCCCCATCCTAGCATCTTCTTCTGGTCACTCATGTAGAATGAGTCTTCCCCTCCAAGCACTGGGCCCTAACTGCAGCACAACAGGGTCTCTGAGTGCTCTCCTTTCTAGCTAGAGTGGAACTTTCTAGTGAGAGGGTGGAGTGGAAAAACTGAGCACAAACAATTACAAAGTTACTACTCCCATTTGTCACTGACTTACATAAGAGCTTCAATGATACTCAATAGCAATGACACAGCAGTTTTTCCAGACTTAACAACAAAGCTAAAACAAGACACAGCTAAAACAAGTCACAAGGTCAGTCTGTATGGTTTTGGTGGTCAACAAGTCTGGCTCTTCTTTAAACTCTATGGTAACTGTGGAAAAATTACCAGCTTCTCATTCAAAGTCCCAAAAGTCTTTCAGTATTCATTAACCCTTTCCATAGTGCCTCAGAAATACAGTGCAAATGAACAGGATATATATCACAACATACATATAAAATGCAATTACATGATATTAAACAATGCAAGTAAACCTAGTGAAATAAAGTAAGAAGTATATAATTTTGCGTAGGGGAAACAGGGGCAAATGTCCACAAATGTCCAGACTTCACAGTACCCCTGCTCCAGGGCACTTTTAACATATTAAGGCCTGATGAACATGGCAGGACAGAGCTGCCTTCATGCACACAAGAGGTTGTATGATGTCAGCCCACTACTCCCCTATTAGGAAAATTCCAGGGTGCATGGATGGACCCGCAGAGCAGCCTTGAAAACAGTGAAACAATGGAAGAAGTCTCATAAAAGCATTCCAATTTATTTTCAATACATTAAAATGTCCATGTGCAGAATCCACAGCATGAAAGGCCACACCTTTCAGTGAAACACCTTGGTCAAAACCTGGCTATGTATAAAATGTGATGATCACAATATGCTGACACCTCCTTTTAGATAGGTAAGCATATGTCTGTATGTGCACACATCACGTCTTAAGCCTCTTTCACACTTGCATTTGACATCTCTGGTAGGCTGTTCTAGCAGGGAGCAGCCTGCCGCAGATGTCTGGATCCAGCACTGCCGGACACCCGCTGGCCCCATTCACTATAATGGGGACCGGTGGCGATCCGGTCATAACCCGGCAAACATGGCAGAAGCAGCTGGACAAAAACGGCTGCGCGCAGCTGTATTTGTCCATCAGATTCTCAGCATATTTGCCAGGTTGCGGTCGGATCGCCGCCAGTCCCCATTATAGTGAATGGGGCCGGACGGTGATACAGTTGGTTCCGGGAATGCAGGGGATTTGGCGGACTGTTCCCTGATGGAGTGGCCTGCTGGATCTCAAACTAGCCATACAAATAATCAAAATCAAACAAACAAACTCCAAGCACTGATTAGGCAGGAGTGGGTTGCCATCAAGCAGGATTTGGCCCAGAAGCTGAACTTCAGCATGCAGGGTGAACGAAGTCTTGAAAAAGAAAAGTCAGCTCTGGAAATATTGGGGGAGATTTATCAAACTGGTGTAAAGTAGAACTGGCTTAGTCGCCCATAGCAACCAATCAGATTCCACCTGTCCTTTTTCAATGGAGCTATGAAAAATGAAAGGTGGGATCTGATTGGTTGCTATGGGCGACTAAGCCAGTTCTACTTTGGCCCAGTTTGATAAATCTCCCCCATTGAGTCTTTTCAATGTATGAAATGTTATCATTGTACTTCACTATAGAAACTTCTGACAAAAAGGTGCAAAACCCTGAAGCAGCAAACTTTGTGGAAACCAAAACTTACCGTATGTCCATCTCAAAACCTTTATTTATAGGACTGTTTAATAAATTAACACTGAAATGGTTTATTCAGGTTCTCCTTACACTTCTGACACTGCAGGCACATTGCTTTTGGGAAGGATTTTGCAGCTATTGATCCCAATATTAATATGGATTACCTATGGAGAAGGTAATCCATCTGGAACCCAGTTTCATGAATGTTATTAAAGAAAAAACTAAACTTTTGTGCAAATTATTATTAACCGGTCCCTAATGCCCTAACAACACCTTTTGTAATATAGTTTATTAAAGGGGTTTTCCCATCTCAGACAATGGGGGCATATCGCTAGGATATGCCCCCATTGTCTGATAGGTGCGGGACCCGCACCTACAAAGAGAACGGAGCAGGGAAATGAACGGAGGGCGGATGCACATGCGAAAATGCGCTTGGTGGTGGACCGACCCCGGGAAATCTGGGGTCCTCCAGCCACAGCGCTCCCCGCTTCGTTCTCGTTGTAGGTGCAGGACCCAGCGGTGGGACCCGCACCTATCAGACAATGGGGGCCCATCCTAGCGATATGCCCCCATTGTCTGAGATGAGAAAACCCCTTTAGCGGTTTTTGTATTTGTATTACCCTTTTCCCTACCTAAAGCGCACGTTTCCCTGTGCGCTTAAAACCTTCTTCTCTGTACACAGTTGACTGCTCACTCTTAAGCTAGGTCTACGCGACGACATTTGTTGCGCGACATTTTGTCGCATTAATGTCGCAATTTTTATAATGGTAGTCTATGGTGTCGCACTGCGACATGCAGCTACTGCGACACTCATTCAAGATGGATTTTTCTGCGACTGTCGCATTGCAGTCGCAGCATGTCGCAGTGCAGCACTATAGGCTACCATTATAAAAATTGTCGCGCGACATTGTGTAGTTGTGCCCTATGTGTCGCGAGACTTGTTTTTGCACGACAAATGTCGTCGTGTAGACCTAGCCTTAGTTTAGCGAAGCAGAAGCCTGCTCCACTCAGCTAATCCTGGCATAGCACATGGTTACAGGGCACCCATGTGCTATGCTAGGAGTTAGTAATCCTCCTGGGGGCACGGGCAGGAGAAGCAATATGCACTCTTGACCGTACTCCCTAAGCGCACAAGGAAACGTGGGCTTTAGGTAAAGAAAAGTCTAATAAAAATACAAAAACCATTAATAAACTATATTACAAAAAGTGTTATTAGGGCATTAGGGAAAGTTTAACAAAAATGTATACAAAAGTTTAGTTACTCTTTAAGTCTTCAGTCGCTTCGTTCAATAACATTTCATTTTGTTTATATCAAGAAGCAGAGATTAAGGGGTAGTTTATATGATTTTTTAATACACATAGAGTACGACCACGCAATGACGGTCGACCAAACAGTGTGCCATGTGGTCGGACCTGTACACACGATGCTTATAGTATGTTATCACTTTTACCCCCAGTGACTCCGCAGATGGTGAAGCCGGTGAAGTTAACCCCCGGTGGATCAGACACAGTGTCGTGCTCCATGAGTTTATTAAAGTTTTACCCATCAAATATTAATATTACTTGGACTAAAAAACATAATAATAAACCAATCCCTTCAACCACAAAACCAATCCCGGTGGACAAAGAACAGACCTTTGATGCTACAAGTGAATGCACAGTTCCCTGGAAAGCTTTCCGCTCTGGACTGCGAGTGACTTGGGAGCATGAATCCCTGACATCTCCTCAGCATCACGACCTCCGTGTAACAGGTAACATAGTAACATAGTTTATGAGGCCGAAAAAAAGACATCTGTCCGTCCAGTTCGGCCTGTTATCCTGCAAGTTGATCCAGAGGAAGGCAAAAAAAAAAAAAAAAAACAGCATCTTATGAACATAGTCTGGTTGAGGTGCTGTACACTGCCGATCTACAGTCAGGTCCATAAATATTGGGACATCGACACAATTCTAACATTTCTGGCTCTATACACCACCACAATGGATTTGAGCTGAAACGAACAAGATGTGCTTTACCTGCAGACTGTCAGCTGTAATTTGAGGGCATTTACATCCAAATCAGGTGAACGGTGCAGGAATTACAACAGTTTTGCATCTGTGCCTCCCACTTGTTAAGGGACCAAAAGTAATGGGACAGAATAATAATCATAAATCAAACTTTCACTTTTTAATACTTGGTTGCAAATCCTTTGCAGTCAATTACAGCCTGAAGTCTGGAACGCATAGACATCACCAGACGCTGGTCTCATCCCTGGTGATGCTCTGCCAGGCCTCTACTGCAACTGTCCTCAGTTCCTGCTTGTTCTTGGGGCATTTTCCCTTCAGTTTTGTCTTCAGCAAGTGAAATGCTCAATCGGATTCAGGTCCGGTGATTGACTTGGCCATTGCATAACATTCCACTTCTTTCCCTTAAAAAACTCTTTGGTTGCTTTTGCAGTATGCTTTGGGTCATTGTCCATCTGCACTGTGAAGCGCCGTCCAATGAGTTCTGAAGCATTTGGCTGAATATGAGCAGATAATATTGCCCGAAACACTTCAGAATTCATCCTGCTGCTTTTGTCAGCAGTCACATCATCAATAAATACAGGAGAACCAGTTCCATTGGCAGCCATACATGCCCACGCCATGACACTACCACCGCCATGCTTCACTGATGAAGTGGTATGCTTAGGACCATGAGCATACTCTTCTCTTCCCATCACTCTGGTACAAGTTGATCTTGGTCTCATCTGTCCATAGGATGTTGTTCCAGAACTGTGAAGGCTTTTTTAGATGTCGTTTGGCAAACTCTAATCTGGCCTTCCTGTTTTTGAGGCTCACCAATGGTTTACATCTTGTGGTGAACCCTCTGTATTAACTCTGGTGAAGTCTTCTCCTGATTGTTGACTTTGACACACATACACCTACCTCCTGGAGAGTGTTCTTCATCTGGCCAACTGTTGTGAAGGGTGTTTTCTTCACCAGGGAAAGAATTCTTCGCTCATCCACCACAGTTGTTTTCCGTGGTCTTCCGGGTCTTTTGGTGTTGCTGAGCTCACCGGTGCGTTCCTTCTTTTTAAGAATGTTCCAAACTGTTGTTTTGGCCGCGCCTAATGTTTTTGCTATCTCTCTGATGGGTTTGCTGTGTTTTTTCAGCCTAATGATGGCTTGCTCCACTGATAGTGACCTCTCTTTGGATCTCATCTTGAGAGTTGACAGCAACAGATTCCAAACGCAAATAGCAGACTGGAAATGACCACTGGACCTTTTATCTGCTCATTGTAATTGGGATAATGAGGGAATAACACACACCCGGCCATGGAACAGCCGAGAAGCCAATTGTCCCATTACTTTTGGTCCCGCAACAAGTGGGAGGCACGTATGCAAACTGCTGTAATTCCTGCACCGTTCACCTGATTTGGATGTAAATACCCTCAAATTAAAGCTGACAGTCTGCAGGTAAAGCACATCTTGTTTGTTTCATTTCAAATCCATTGTGGTGGTGTATAGAGCCAAAAATGTTAGAATTGTGTCCATGTCCCAATATTTATGGACCTGACTGTATATGTAAGTCTACTTAGTCACGTGCCACTTGTGCTGTGGGTGAGAGACAAGGAGCCACGTTGCCCTGGGGCAACCAGGTTATTCACCTGAACCCTCGTGGAACAGTCCAAACCCGAGTAGAAGACTTGCAGTGAACTTATATTGAACGTAACTAGCAGGACAGTGCACTCAAATGTCTGAAACTTTTATCAGAAATGATAGCAATCTGTTGGGGACTCACGTTCAGGATAAGCAACACATTTTAACTCAGATCTAAATCCAATTTCTTGTAAATTGTCTCTTGCAATTGTCTCACTATTATGCAGAATTATACAGCAGAGAGCTACACCCCGACCGCACTGCCGCTAAACCATGGTAATACCGCATGCCAATACATCTCCTGGCCACTGTGGGTAATAGTGCCATTATTAACACATGTAACGTGACCAGAATGTGGTGCAATAGCAGTTACCTAAATGCAATTTGGAAGACAAAGTTGCAATGAAGCTTAGCTGAACGTCACCGCAAAACTACCAGGAAAAATTCCCGCAGTCCTGCGTAAGATGGAAGCTTCGTGATATAATAAATTATATGCGGGAGGATCAATAAATGGTAAAGCTGTATAATAACAAGCGACGTCCGGTAATATCCCTCATCGGTCGGTTTTCTGTGACTTCTTTCTAGATCTTCCCTGGCGTCCGGTCGTTGAAGAAATAGAGAAACCCGTTTTCCATGTGAACACTGAAGCCAGATTACAGTGTAAAATCTCTCAGTACTTTCCAAACGATCTCACTGTGACCTGGTACATGAAGAAGAAGGTGAAGAGAAATCTAAACCTAACCGAGGACACTACAACCACGGCAGAGAGACAGCCTGACAACACGTACAGCTGTACCGCCAGCCTGGTAGTCAGACCATCCATACAAGACTATGATGGAGCAGAGATCATCTGCAGAGTGCAGCATCCGAGCTCAGGAGAACACGTGGAGAAATCTACAGGACCAATACAAGTCTATGGTGAGTCCTTCTCCAGTAATTACCAGCTAATTAAATATAATTAAAGGGAACCTGTCACCGGGATTTTGTGTATAGAGCCGAGGACATGGGTTGCTAGATGACCGCTAGCACATCCGCAATACCCAGTCCCGATAGCTCTGTGTGCTTTTATTGTGTAAAAAAAAAGATTTGTCCATATGCAAATTAACCTGAGATGAGTCCTGTCCCGGAGATGAGTCCAGTGTGAAGGAGCCCAGCACCGCCCCGCGTCCTCAGAATCTCCTCCTTGCTCCTCGACGTCAGAAAGCTAGAGCGCTGTAATCTCGCGATGTGCGAGCTAGCGCATGCGCAGTTCCTTCTCTGACACCGTAAATTTTTAAAATAAAAACGGTGAAAAAAAGCCATTTTTTGTCACTTTACTTCACAAAAAATGTATATGCACCTTAAAATAGTAGCTCCTCCTGCAAAAATTGAGACCCTACCTAAGACAATCGCCTCCCCCTCAAAAAAACAAAACAAACTATGGCTTTCAGAATATGGAGACACTAAAAAATTATTTATTTTAAAAATGCTTTATTATGTAAAACTGAAACAACCAAAAAAAGTAGTATATTTGGTATTGTCGCGTCCGTAACCACCTGCTCTATAAAAATAGCACATGATCTAACCTGTCAGATGAACATTGTAAATAACAAAAAATAAAAACGGTGCCAAAACAGCTATTTTTTGATACCTTGGCAACCAAAAATCGTATGTACCCTAAATTAGTACCAACAAAACTGCCACCTTATCCCGTAGTTTCTAAAATGGGATCACTTTTTAGAAGTTTCTACTCTAGGGGTGCATCAGGAGGTCTTCAAATGTGACATGGCAACTTAAAATGATCCCATTATCCCACATTATGGGTGTCAGGTCCGAGCATTCCTAGATGAACAGTTTCCTGGAAAGTGGATTGGTCATCGTAGGCCAGTTGAATGGCCCCCAAGGTCTCCCGATCTGACCCCTTTAGACTTTTATCTTTGGGGTAATCTGAAGGCAATTGTCTATGCTGTGAAGATACGAGATGTGCAGCACCTGAAACTACGGATACTGGAAGCCTGTGCTAGCATTTCTCCTGCGGTGTTGCTATCAGTGTGTGAAGAGTGGGAGAAGAGGGTTGCATTGACAATCCAACACAATGGGCAGCACATTGAACACATTTTATAAGTGGTCAGAAACTTGTAAATAATTCATGAAAGAATAAAGTTACGTTAAAACCAAGCACACCATTGTTTTTCTTGTGAAATTCCCAATAAGTTTGATGTGTCACATGACCCTCTTCCCATTGAAAAAACAAAAGTTGGATTCAAAATGGCCAACTTCAAAATGGCCGCCATGGTCACCACCCATCTTGAAAAGTTTCCCCCCTCACATATACTAATGTGCCACAAACAGGAAGTTAATATCACCAACCATTCCCATTTTATTAAGGTGTATCCATATAAATGGCCCACTCTGTACATTTTCCTTTAATTCTAAAGAGTTAACAAAGTTTTTTTTAAATCAGTTTTGAATACCTTGAGGGGTGTAGTTTCTAAAATGGGGTCATTTATCGGTGGTTTCTATTATGTAAGCCCCACAAAGTGACTTCAGACCTGAACTGGTCCTTAAAAAGTGGATTTTCTTCTAAACTTCTAAGCCTTCTAACTTCCCAAAAAATAAAATGGCATTCAAAAAATGATCCAAACATGAAGTAGACATATGGGAAATGTAAAGTAATAACTATTATATGAGGTATGACTACCTGTTTTAAAAGCAGAGAAATTGAAACTTATAAAGTTGCTAATTTTTCAATATTTTTTGTAAATTTGGTGTTTTTTTTATATAAAAATGAAAAATATTGACTGAAATTTACCACTATCATGA
Organism: Bufo bufo; assembly: GCF_905171765.1. Lineage (NCBI taxonomy): Eukaryota > Metazoa > Chordata > Amphibia > Anura > Bufonidae > Bufo > Bufo bufo. Next base: position 14,540,102 of record NC_053395.1, read on the forward strand.
AGTATAATGTGTCACGAGAAAACAATCTCAGAATGGCTTGGATAAGTAAAAGCGTTCCAAAGTTATTACCACATAAAGTGACACATGTCAAATTTCCAAAAAAACAGTCCTTAAGGTGAAAAATGGCAGGGTCCAGAAGGGGTTAAAAGCTGAATACAAAACATTACAGTGTATGTAACTGTTACCTGCAGACATTATAAGGTGCCTCTGTCCATCATGTTATCTAAACACAAGTTGGAAACATCATTTAAATAATACATAAAAATGTAAACCAATAATTGACATGAAGATTTAACCCCTTCTACCCTAGGACAGTTTTCGCCCTCCTGCCCAGGCCATTTTTTGCAAATCTGACATGTATCACTTTATGTGGTAATAACTTTGGAACACTTTTATTTATCCAAGCTATTCTGAGATTCTTTTCTCGTGATACATTGTACTTCATGCTAGTCATAAATTTGAGTCAATATATTTCCCCTTTATTTATGAAAAAATCCCAAATGTACCCAAAAATTTGCAATTTTCAAAATTTAAATTTCTCTGCTTTTAAAACCGAAAGTGACACCTCTACTTTATGTTGGCCTAATTTTGTAAATTTTTAGGACGTTAGAAGGCTTAGAATTTTAGAAGCAATTCTTAAAATGTTTAAGAAAGTTTCAAAAACCCACTTTTTAAGGACCAGTTCAGGTCTGAAGTCACTTTGTGGGGCTTACATAATAGAAACCCCCCATAAATGACCCCATTGTAGAAACTACACCCCTCAAGTTACTCAAAACCAATTTTTCAAACTTTGCTAACCCTTTAGGTATTCCATAAGAATTAAAGGAAAATGGAGAAAAAATTTCAAAATTTCACTCTTTTGGCAAATTTTCCATTTTAATAAAAAAAATTCTTTAACACATCGAGGGTTAACAGCCAAACAAAACTCAATATTTATTACCCTGATTCTGCGGTTTACAGAAACACCCCATATTTGGTTGCAAACTGATGTAAGGGCACACGGCAGGGCGGAGAAAAAAAAGGAGCGTTGTATGGTTTTTGGAAGGCAGATTTTGCTGGACTGGTTTTTAGGCACCATGTCCCATTTGAAGTCCCCCTGATGCATCCCTACAGTAAAAACTTCCAAAAGTGACCCCATTTTGGAAACTACAGGATAAGGCCTCATGCACACGACCGTGGTGTGTTTTGCAGTCCGCAAATCGCGGATCTGCAAAACACGGATGGCGTCCATGCGCATTCCGCAATTTGCGGAACGGCATGGACAGCCTTTAATATAACTGCCTATTCTTGTCCGCAAAGCGCGGACAAGAATAGGATATGTTATATTTTTTTGGCGGGGCCACGCAACGGAGCAACGTGAATGGGTCCGCATCCGAGCTGCGGCTCGGATGCTGACCAAAACAACAGTCGTGTGTGAGAGGCCTAAGGCTCTTTTGGCACCGTTTTTCTTTTTAGTTTTTTACCACATTCATCTGACAGGGTAGATCACGTCCTATTTTTACAAAGCAGGATGTTACAGACGCGATGATATCAAATATGTCTACTTTCTTAGTTTGTTTCAGTTTTACATAATAAAGCATTTAAAAAAAAAATTCTGAACGCTATACTTTTTTTTTTTCTGCCGATCATCTTGTGCAGGGGCTTGTTTTTTACAGGAAGAGTTGATGTTTTTATTGGTACCATTTTTAGGTACATATGATTTTTTTTTTAGCATTCAATATTACACTTTATGGGGCAAGGTGACCAAAAATTGGTTGTTTTAGCACAGCTTTTATTTATTTATCTTTACAGTGTTTACCTGAGGGGTTAGGTCATGTGATATTTTTATAGAGCAGATCGTTACAGACGTGGAAATACCTAATATGTATACTTTTTCTTATTTATTTAAGTTTTACACAATAATAGCATTTTTGAAACCAAAAAAATGTTTTTGTGTCTCCATAGTCTGAGAGCCACAGCTTTTTTATTTTTTGGCTGATTGTCTGAGGTAGGGTCTCATTTTTTGCGGGATGAGGTGACGGTTTGCTTGCTACTATTTTGGGAGGAATACGCCTTTTTGATCACTTGGTGTTGCACTTTATGTGATGTTAGGTGACAAAAAATTGCTTTTCTTGGCACTGTTTTCATTTTTATTTATTTACGGTATTCACCTGAGGGTTTGTTAGTTGATGTGATATTTTTATACAGCAGGTTGTTACGGACGTGGCAATACCTAATATGTCTACCTCTTTTTTTTTTTTTCACTTTGCTACAATAACAGCATTTTGGAAACCAAAAAAATTATGTTTTAATGTCTCCATATTCTGAGAGCCATAGTTTATTTGTATTTTTTGGGCGATTGTCTTATGTAAGGGCTCATTTTTGCGTGATGAGGTGACGGTTTAATTGGTACCATTTTGGGGGGCATGCGCCTTTTTCATCGCTTGGTGTTGCACTTTTTGTGATGTAAGGTGAAAAAGGTGACTTTTTTTTGACACAGTTTTAAAAAAATTTTTTTTACAGCGTTTATCGAACGGGGTGGATCATGTCATATTTATAGAGCCGGTCGTTATGGACGCGGCGATACCTAATATGTGTTTGTTTGGGGGTTTTTTTTCAATTTTTTTGTTATAAAATCTGGAGAAAGGGGCATTTTTTTTTTTTTACTTGAAACTTTCTTATTTTTTATTTAAAAACACTTTTTTAACTTTTTATTTTTATCTTTATTTCTGTCCCACTCGGGTAAAAACTATATTATTGTAAACAAAAGACAAAAAAAAAAATGAACTGTAGGTTTATGAAATAAGTTTAATGAGCAATAATCAATGTAAACATTACAGAATACTATCATTTGATGAATGTTGAGGCCGTTAATTAGACAATCAGATGAATCCTCATAATGTCCACCCTGAGAATTGTATAGTTTCTATTGATGAAACCTAGTCTTAGAAGTTTAAGTCATGACCCTATTTATTCATTAGAATAATTAATTTAACCTTTTTTGTACTGGTTGTTCCACCAGTTACGATATGTGTAGGTTGCTGTGTTCAGACAGTGTAGAGAACATTTACTTCTTCTGGTTTGGTGTGGACATTTGCCGACATTATTGTGTTTTTATCGCAGGTAACGAGAAGAAGAAGGAAAACAAGAAATAGAAGACAAAGGTCACATTCCCAAAACTCTGGAAGATTTACTATGTTTTTTTTTTTTTTTTTTTCCTTTTTCCTTACACTCCTGCCAGCGGTATAAGTGGGCAGGAGGGAGTGGGCCACAGCCAGGATCTCCCTGGCCCAAAACATTTAACAAGGGTGAAAGAACACTGGAGGACATTACACCTGAAATCCACTTGCCCCACAATTATTAGGAGGCAAGGAACTCTTTTTCGGTGTATATCACACTAGAGCAAAAAAATCTAAGGGATCTCATTCTGTGCATTCTCGGAATCAGCTGGGTCTTGGATGTCAGCCTTCGAATGATTGTAATGTTACATAAATCCTGCTAGTGTGCCCTAATATTATAAGAATTAATACTTCTTTAACCTCTTTAGGACCATGTAAAAGTACGGCACACTGTCCTCATGCACATGACCGTATGTATTGTGCTGTCCGCAAAAAATACGGCTGACCTCCGTGTTCATTCCGTATTTTGCGGAACGGAACAGCTGGCCCCTAATAGAACAGTCCTATCCTTGTCCGTAATGTTGACAATAATAGGACATATTAGATTTTTTTGCAGAATGGAAATACGGATATACAGAAACGGAATGCACACGGAGTAACTTCTGTTTTTTTTTGCAGACCAATTGAAAGGAATGGTTCCGTATACGGTCCGCAAAAAACCCCCGGAACGGACACGGAAAGAAAATACGTTCGAGTGCATGAGCCCTTCGGCTACACTTTTTGTGGGACTCATTGTAAAACTGCCAGCTAAATGGACAAGAATAGAACATGTTCTATCATTTACAGCACAGCCACACGGACACGGACAGCACACATATGACATCCGTGTGCCGTCTGTATTTTTTACATCCCCGTTCAAACTGCAAAACATGCGGACTGGACGTGGACCAAAAATACAGTCGTGTGAATGAGGCCTAATTTAGAAGCCACTTATCTTTTCGAGCCTAAATAACACTAAATCAGTCCCATGTAGCAAACAGAGCAGTGCACTTATCCACCACTATTGCTCCCGGTGATCATGTGATCACTGGGTGGCCCCTGACATGGCAGCGCTGATTGGTGAAAACAGACCCAATTCACCTGTGCCAGGTTTATGTGACAAGATTTTACATGTGTTATGAAATGAGTAAAGGTAGTTATTCTACATTGGGTGAATGTCATCAGAACCACTGGCCACTAAACATGTGTTGGGGTGTCTAATGTCCAATCCTTTTACTTTTAGGGGAGATATGCTTTGCTCCCACCCTTCCAAAAAGAATTAATATTTATAGCCTCAGCAGTAGACTGTCCCCAGACTTACAGTTGACTTAATAGGATGGAAGATTAGTACGGCCATTTACCACCTCATCCCTTTTCCCATTAATAAACACACGGAGACCTTATCTTGGTGTAAAAAACTGTAGCGGCCCATTTATTAACAGAATAACCATCATTACATTTTCTTTGCATCTGAACCAGGTTCCAACTTCATAACCCCCTGATAATGAGGGATCCTGGAAGACAAGCCCATCATATTAATCCTCCAGTTGAAGTTTAACCTTACCCTTGGCCGCACTCACCGACCCAAGGGCACCAAACATGAACATCATGCCCCTGAAAGGCCTTCTAGCCCAAACAGGAGCCCCCATCCTTCAACTCACCAAACCTCTTAAGATGCACGCCCCCAAAGAGTCATGCAACTCTTCCAAATAGTTTTGCCTCCCAGAATCCCACTTTCTACCTGCCTTCCACTACGACAACCCTCCCCTCCCCAGAATAAACAATACAAATTAAGGGCGGGTGGGCGGGAACTTACAACCTATCTCCCGGTCAATTAACTAACTCCGCCCCTAACTTCTTTAAATACTGCCCGCCAACCGCACTGCCCCACCCTATGCTCCACCAATCACTACCTATATCCCTTTCTTTAAATTATTTAACCCTTTACCTGCCTACAACTTAATATACCATATAATTAGGGGGTGATAGAAAACCCCACAGCGCCCCACTCGCAGGCAGGCTCACACTTATAGCATAAACCCGGTAACACTTAAAAATGGAGGTTACTGGGCTCATTCAGGGCACAAGGCAAAACCATTAAAGAAGTCCTTTAATGTACTAAAAAGGTACTTAGTTACAAAAATTACAAGAAATAAGAGACGCACAAAACAGTTATAAAAGTAAAACGGATAAAAACAGAAAGGTTCTTACTACTTAACAAATTGTGTGATCAGAGTCCATTCTGGTTCCGGGGACAGGAGGACGTGGAGCACAACCCAATGCTGATCGGATCCCCAAATTGTGTCAATGAAAGGTTCAAAACCCCTAATTTTTATCCCCCTTCGGCAGAGGGTGGAGCTGAGAGGAGTCTCCCTCCCATCCTTGGCCCAGCCTTCTGGGAAGGCCTTCATTATTGGTGCAAGTTCCACCTCTATCCCTCGGCTGGCAAGCATAAAATATTAATAAAACATAGCTTCCTGTTCACACTAATGGATATATGGGCCCCATCTTGTTTTAATAAGGTATATTTCATCAGGCCGATCGTTCTAACACCAAATATGACCGGTGTAGGGGTCCCGGAAAGAGCGATTCTCATTACGCGGGAATGTTTGTACTTCCTACGATGCCCACATTATACAGAATGCAATTATCACAATAATTAATATGTGAGTTGTACCAGAGACGAGTTATCGCTTATGATATATTTCCTTCATCTTCTAGTTGAAAAGCACCTAGATGTCGGCCGTGCACCGGTACAAATACGTCTGACGTGTCAGGCATTACCATGAGGCTCTAGTGTCCCGTCCTGGAAACCTCGTTACCACTACTTTGTTAGCAGTAGGATGCTAATCCGAATCCTGCAAAAAGGTGTTTGTGTTTTCTCGCCCACAGGTCCAGACTGCATGTGTCACAGGTCGGAAGATCTAAGAGACTGGCTGCATGTGATGTGATCTGACAGCCTCTTTAGTTTCACTTGTTTCTGTGTTGTTGCTGGTTATGACCACACCTCTTGTCTCAGGTGTAGCTTAAGTGGTCATTCCCACTCCTCTATTTAGTCTGGTCTTAACCTTCATGCTATGCGGTTGATAGCTCTTTCTGCTTGTGAACGTGCTGGTGTTTGGTTCTCCTCTGAGTTCCTGCTCATCGGCTTTCTTTGGAGTTAAGTGTCCTTTTCCCTAGTTATTGTTTGTTGTATTCCCCTGTCTTTTGGTATTGTGCCTGAGGGAGCCTCCTGTTACTTCAACTGGGAAGGAACAGGTCATCTTTTGTCCAGACACTATTTCCAGGGCCATTTAGGGTCAGATTAGGCTCTAGGTTCCTGCATATGAGCTTTCCTAGTCTCAAGATCTGTTCATACTGATAGTAGTCAGGACTCAGGGTAGGGATTCAGTAGGTGGTGACCTTTCCCCTTTCTCTAGTTTCCAGGCCTGGTACCTCTTCCCTTCCCTCTTGTGTTTGGTGTGGAGTTAATTACCCACACCGCGCTGTGACAGCATGGCATCGTACCGACCGTTTTAAAAGAAAGGCATAAAAATATATAAAATCACTCAACATTGACATAAAATCATACACAGATAATAATAGCTACGAGACAGGTTGCCTCTTTCTCACAATGTAACATATGTTTTACTGGATACTGTATAACAGTGTACTGCACCATTCCATACATTTTTTGGAACACAGTGATACTGACATTCTGATGTAACCCTGTGAGCTATCCTGGTGTGCATGCTAGACGCTATAAAAAGATGTGATGTAAACGACATTTAACACTTTTATTTAGTGAAACATATTGGATATTACTAAGGTTTTGATGCTTTATAGGGGTTAGCCCATCTTGGCATGGCATCAGTGTTAAAGGGAACCTGTTACCATTTTATAGAAAGCAGGAGCTGAGCAGACTGATATACAGATTAGTGGTGAAACATTCAGTTTAATGTGTATTTTATACATTTATATTCCTGCTCATTCTGGGGGTTTGAAGTCAAGGAGGCCGTCCTATCTTTGATTGACAGCTATCTCAGTATACACAGTCATAGAGGGCAGGCTGTCAGTCACTGATAGGACCATCTCCTCATAGAGGGCAGGCTGTCAGTCACTGATAGGACCATCTCCTCATAGAGGGAAGGCTGTCAGTCACTGATAGGACCTCCTCCTCATAGAGGGAAGGCTGTCAGTCACTGATAGGACCATCTCCTCATAGAGGGAAGGCTGTCAGTCACTGATAGGACCATCTCCTCATAGAGGGAAAGCTGTCAGTCACTGATAGGACCGTCTCCTCATAGAGGGAAGGCTGTCAGTCACTGATAGGACCTCCTCCTCATAGAGGGAAGGCTGTCAGTCACTGATAGGACCATCTCCTCATAGAGGGAAGTCTGTCAGTCACTGATAGGACCGTCTCCTCATAGAGGGAAGGCTGTCAGTCACTGATAGGACCGTCTCCTCATAGAGGGAAGGCTGTCAGTCACTAATAGGACCGTCTCCTTATAGAGGGCAGGCTGTCAGTCACTGATAGAACCGTCTCCTTATAGAGGGAAGGCTATCAGTCACTGATAGGACCGTCTCCTTATAGAGGGAAGGCTGTCAATCACTGATAGGACCTCCTCCTCATAGAGGGAAGGCTGTCAGTCACTGATAGGACCTCCTTCTCATAGAGGGAAGGCTGTCAGTCACTGATAGGACCTCCTCCTCATAGAGGGAAGGCTGTCAGTCACTGATAGGACCATCTCCTCATAGAGGGAAAGCTGTCAGTCACTGATAGAACCTCCTCCTCATAGAGGGAAGGCTGTCAGTCACTGATAGGACCATCTCCTCATAGAGGGAAGTCTGTCAGTCACTGATAGGACCGTCTCCTCATAGAGGGAAGGCTGTCAGTCACTAATAGGACCGTCTCCTTATAGAGGGCAGGCTGTCAGTCACTGATAGAACCGTCTCCTTATAGAGGGAAGGCTATCAGTCACTGATAGGACCGTCTCCTTATAGAGGGAAGGCTGTCAATCACTGATAGGACCTCCTCCTCATAGAGGGAAGGCTGTCAGTCACTGATAGGACCTCCTTCTCATAGAGGGAAGGCTGTCAGTCACTGATAGGACCTCCTCCTCATAGAGGGAAGGCTGTCAGTCACTGATAGGACCGTCTCCTTATAGAGGGAAGGCTGTCAGTCACTGATAGGACCATCTCCTCATAGAGGGAAGTCTGTCAGTCACTGATAGGACCGTCTCCTCATAGAGGGAAGGCTGTCAGTCACTAATAGGACCGTCTCCTTATAGAGGGCAGGCTGTCAGTCACTGATAGAACCGTCTCCTTATAGAGGGAAGGCTGTCAGTCACTGATAGGACCATCTCCTTATAGAGGGAAGGCTGTCAATCACTGATAGGACCTCCTCCTCATAGAGGGAAGGCTGTCAGTCACTGATAGGACCTCCTCCTCATAGAGGGAAGGCTGTCAGTCACTGATAGGACCTCCTCCTCATAGAGGGAAGGCTGTCAGTCACTGATAGGACCATCTCCTCATAGAGGGAAGGCTGTCAGTCACTGATAGGACCATCTCCTCATAGAGGGAAGGCTGTCAATCACTGATAGGACCGTCTCCTTATAGAGGGAAAGCTGTCAGTCACTGATAGGACCGTCTCCTTATAGAGGGAAGGCTGTCAGTCACTGATAGGTCCGCCTCCTTATAGAGGGCAGGCTGTCAGTCACTGATAGGACCGTCTCCTTATAGAGGGAAAGCTGTCAGTCACTGATAGGACCGTCTCCTTATAGAGGGAAAGCTGTCAGTCACTGATAGGACCGTCTCCTTATAGAGGGAAAGCTGTCAGTCACTGATAGGACCGTCTCCTTATAGAGGGAAGGCTGTTAGTCACTGATAGGAACGTCTCCTCATAGAGGGAAGGCTGTCAGTCACTGATAGGACCGCCTCCTCATAGAGGGCAGGCTTTCAGTCACTGATAGGACCTCCTCCTCATAGAGGGAAGGCTGTCAGTCACTGATAGGACCATCTCCTCATAGAGGGAAGACTGTCAATCACTGATAGGACCTCCTCCTTATAGAGGGAAGGCTGTCAGTCACTGATAGGACCATCTCCTCATAGACGGAAAGCTGTCAGTCACTGATAGGACCGTCTCCTTATAGAGGGAAGGCTGTCAATCACTGATAGGACCGTCTCCTTATATAGGGAAAGCTGTCAGTCACTGATAGGACCGTCTCCTTATAGAGGGAAAGCTGTCAGTCACTGATAGGACCGTCTCCTTATAGAGGGAAAGCTGTCAGTCACTGATAGGACCGTCTCCTTATAGAGGGAAGGCTGTTAGTCACTGATAGGAACGTCTCCTTATAGAGGGAAAGCTGTCAGTCACTGATAGGACGTCCTCCTCATAGAGGGAAGGCTGTCAGTCACTGATAGGACCATCTCCTCATAGAGGGAAGACTGTCAATCACTGATAGGACCTCCTCCTTATAGAGGGAAGGCTGTCAGTCACTGATAGGACCGTCTCCTTATAGAGGGAAGGCTGTCAATCACTGATAGGACCTCCTCCTTATAGAGGGAAATCTGTCAGTCACTGATAGGACCGTCTCCTCATAGAGGGAAATCTGTCAGTCACTGATAGGACCGCCTCCTCATAGAGGGAAAGCTGTCAGTCACTGATAGGACCTCTTCCTCATAGAGGGCAGGCTGTCAGTCACTGATAGGACCGCCTCCTTATAGAGGGAAAGCTGTCAGTCACTGATAGGACCTCCTCCTCATAGAGGGAAAGCTGTCAATCACTGATAGGACCTCTTCCTCATAGAGGGCAGGCTGTCAGTCACTGATAGGACCGCCTCCTTATAGAGGGAAAGCTGTCAGTCACTGATAGGACCGTCTCCTTGACTTCAAAGCCAAGAATTAGCAGGAATTAAAATGTATAAAATACAAATTTTACTGAATCTTTTTCCACAAAACTATATATCAATCTGCTAAGCTCCTCTATAACATGCTGCCTGTAGACACCATGTTCAATGTGACAGCTTCCCTTTAAGATGTTTGCATAGCTTCCACTCACTGCTGTGGGAGTTACACATACAGAGGAGCACCGGCCCCTCGGCAGTTGTTATAACTTCTCCACAGGCTGGTGCTTACTGTGAGATATTCCCATCTTGGCTACGAAATGCTGAGATGGGTCAACCTCTTTGAAGGTTTTCCATATGAATAAACTATTCTCAGGATAGGTTATCAGTATCAGATCAGTGGGGGTCCAATTCCCGGCACCCCCATCAATCGGCTGTTTGAAGAGACTGCAGCGCTTGTACTCTTCACTGTTTACCTGCTCGATGTTGACATTGCAGCGGCCGTGCGGTGTAATTACTAGTGATGAGCAATATTTGAATTTGCAATATTTCGCAAATATTTGGTAGAATATTCGTCATAAATTTGAGAATTCGAGATTATTTTCTTGATCGTGAAAAATCGGCAATGTAATATTCAAGTAATGCGCTCGAAATATAGGCGTGGGTCACTATAGCTACATTTTTCAAGCTGCTAGAAGTTTCCTGAGACTGGAGAAAATGGTTGGCACGACAGAACATTACAATAGCTTTATATGCAGTTAGAGTGCTCCAATATATTCGCGATTGCAAAATTGCCGCCAATGATGCGAATATTTTGGCGTAATACATGCAACTTCACATTTTAACAGGTCTGATTACTTATTAGTGATTGGTGCACTAAGTATTGTTGTGAACTTGTGACATCACAGCACTATATCACTATCTAACCTACACTGACTATCTCTCACTAACTATCTGTATTATATACAGTACAGACCAAAAGTTTGGACACACCTTCTCATTCAAAGAGTTTTCTTTATTTTCATGACTATGAAGGCATCAAAACTATGAATTAACACATGTGGAATTATATACATAACAAACAAGTGTGAAACAACTGAAAATATGTCATATTCTAGGTTCTTCAAAGTAGCCACCTTTTGCTTTGATTACTGCTTTGCACACTCTTGGCATTCTCTTGATGAGCTTCAAGAGGTAGTCCCCTGAAATGGTCTTCCAACAGTCTTGAAGGAGTTCCCAGAGATGCTTAGCACTTGTTGGCCCTTTTGCCTTCACTCTGCGGTCCAGCTCACCCCAAACCATCTCGATTGGGTTCAGGTCCGGTGACTGTGGAGGCCAGGTCATCTGGCGCAGCACCCCATCACTCTCCTTCATGGTCAAATAGCCCTTACTTTCAAAGTTTTCCCAATTTTTCGGCTGACTGACTGACCTCATTTCTTAAAGTAATGATGGCCACTCGTTTTTCTTTACTGAGCTGCTTTTTTCTTGCCATAATACAAATTCTAACAGTCTATTCAGTAGGACTATCAGCTGTGTATCCACCTGACTTCTCCTCAACGCAACTGATGGTCCCAACCCCATTTATAAGGCAAGAAATCCCACTTATTAAACCAGACAGGGCACACCTGTGAAGTGAAAACCATTTCAGGGGACTACCTCTTGAAGCTCATCAAGAGAATGCCAAGAGTGTGCAAAGCAGTAATCAAAGCAAAAGGTGGCTACTTTGAAGAACCTAGAATATGACATATTTTCAGTTGTTTCACACTTGTTTGTTATGTATATAATTCCACATGTGTTAATTCATAGTTTTGATGCCTTCAGTGTGAATCTACAATTTTCATAGTCATGAAAATAAAGAAAACTCTTTGAATGAGAAGGTGTGTCCAAACTTTTGGTCTGTACTGTATATAAACTAACTAACTAACTAACTAACTATCTAATGACACAGGAAAGCAGAGAGCACAGCAATAACACTGCTACCTCTCTCAGATCTGCAAAATACTGCATACAAGGGCTGCTGAGGAGGTTCTTATATAGTAAGGGGGAGGCAGCTTTCCTATTGGTTGCTAGGGATGTTGCTAAGCTCAGACAAAGACATTGCAGCCTTCTCATTGGCCCACGAGCAAGAAGCAGGGAGGTTACTGCTGAAAAAAAATCTATGATATTCGAAATTACGAATATATATGACTATATTCTAAATATTCGCGAATTCTCAAAGTGCCGATATTCACGATTAATATTCGCTATTTGAATATTCGAGCCCAACACTAGTACTTACATTAAAATGAATGAGACGGAGTAGTTGTCGTTGCGCTGCGCGGCCACTGCAATATTGATGGCGTGCTGGTAAACAGTGAACAGACTGCAGCTGATCGGCGGGAGTGCTGAGAGTCTGACCCCCACCAATACATTGATATCCTGAGGCTAGTTCATCTATACGGGAAACCTGACAACCCCTTTAAGGAAGCACCTTGTGGAGACATCAGCTTATATATTTTTCCTGGATGTTTATTCGAATGTATAATAAAACGCAATATGAACAATAAATTTGAGCTCAGAAAATGAACGTGTAGGTGGCCTCTTGTGTACACAGTATTACTCCTAGAAAGCATCACTGCAGAGTGAACGCGATGTCCGATAAGGCTACTTTCCCACTTGCGTTTTGGCTTTCCGTTTCTGAGATCCGTTCAGGGCTCACACAAGCGTTACAAAACGGATCAATTTTGCCTTAATGCATTCTGAATGGAAAAGGATCCGCTCAGAATGGATCAGTTTGCCTCTGTTCAGTCACCATTCCGCTCTGGAGGCCGCCTGCAGCGTTTTGCTGTCCGTCTGACGAAGCGGAGCCAAACGAAATCCGTCCTGGCACACAATGTAAGTCAATGGGGAAGGATCCGTTTTCTCTGACACAATCTGGCACAGTAGAAAACGGATCCGTCCCCCATTGACTTTCAATGGAGTTCAAGACGGATCCGTCATGGCTATAGAAGACATAATACAACCGGATCCGTTCATGGCGGTTGTAATATTGTGACGGAAGCCTTTTTTGCCGATCCATGACGGATCCGCCCAAAACGCGAGTGTGAAAGTAGCCTCAGAACATTCAGTTCAGTTCAAAATAGACTTTTATGGACTTTGAATAGAACTGAAAAAGAGAAAATATTTACCTTAGAAAAACAAGATAAAAAGTATTTTGGTAGCAGAAGGTATAAAATTTATGGCCATTGGGTCTATGCACAAAAACGTAAAAAAGCTGGCAAGATCGAAACGCTCAGCTGTTAAAGGGCTTTTCTTTTTTTTGTTAATGATCACAATAAAGGCCATTTATTTCTATAGGCAAAAGTGCATCGTTCTTCATCATTTTCATATTTCTAGGATCTATCATAATCATAATTATGCCTCCTGAGACTGAGGCAGATGTCAGTACGACCACTTTCAACAGCTGGAACGTGTGTTACGGTCACAATAGCAGCACCTCCCGGGCTCTACTGAACTTGGATCAACATAGACCGTTAAGTACAAACTAGGAGAGATCCACGTATTGTGGCCCTAACATGGACGCAAAAGTGAACTCGAATTCACATTGCAGGCATATCATTTTATTTGTGCTAAATCCTGTCCGAATCCGCGTCCATTTTCTGCAGACAGCACAGGTACCCATTGATGTATTGGGTATTTTTTTTTTTACTGATGGTGCATCAGTAAAAAAAATAAATCATAGAGACATGCACTACCAAACACACCCATTGAAGTCTACAGCTCCGTGAAAATCACGGACACAACACGGATGGCAACCATGTTGCATTCATTTTTCACTGAAGACTGATAGGAGATGCTTTGGAAATTAATTTTCAGCTGAGCAGCATCCATGGATTACACACGGATCCTTCACGGACATTTTCACGGAGGACACACAGGTCCTTTTTTTTTCACGGATCTGAAACTGACATGGAAATGTGGACAAGGCCTGAAGCTGATAAATCTTTAGGCGTCTATCATCCATCATCTAAAATATTCCTTTCCTAAATAAAAGTCATTGATGTGTTTTGCACTGATACATTGTAACGATTAATACAATTCTAGTCAAATATTTGTTTATTGAATAAAGAAAAAACATGTACATTGAAGGCATATACAAAGGAACAATCTGTTACGGCCAGTTTATTAGAAGTAGAATATATAATAGGATGTTATATATAGCTTCTAGAATGACATGAGAGAACACTAACATTTCAAATTGTGTCATTCATACAGTAGGAACCACAAAGCTGGAAACATGGAGTATCTATGAGAGGCGTATCTATAACAGGAGGGAGGTGGAAGACATCTCAAGCCCATGAATGACAAGATAATATACAGAGAGGCAGTCAATGGGAACCAGAAGAACGCATGGATCGAAGGACCAAGGGAACCATAGTGGCTTAAAACGGTCATGGGAGCCTTCGACCCATGCAGTGATTTCTTCCAAGATTTGTTCTACCCTATCTATCCATTGTTATTTAGGCAGTGGCTCAGGGCTCAGCCATTTAGCAGGTATTAATAGTTTTGGTGCCATAAGATATGTCGGGAGAAAACACTTACAAGGGCTAAAAGAAGGTCCAGCCACATAAGAATTGTTTCTTTTGATTGGCCAACGAGTGACCCACAAGTTTGGAGTATAGTGTCCTTCCAAAAGCTTTTGATTCCAGCGCGCCCACACCATGTATGGGAAGTTGTCCCAAGCTACTCATGCATCTCCAGCTTACGGTTGGTCAGTGGGACTAAGACCTTGAGAAAAGAGTAAGGCAGGGGTTTTATACCACCGGGTGAGGTTTAATAGGAGTTCACCTGAGGGTAGACACACCTAGAGAATCCATGGGAATGAAGCAGGATCTGCTTGACCTCTAAAGTCAAAAAGGTTCCACCAAGTTCTTTCTTCCACCCCAACACAAAAGGTATAGTACTAAAGCTATCTGAGGAAGTCAATGTTTTATATATCTTAGAGGTTCCCTTACAAAGCGGTATATCATCAAATATGACTTTTTCAAAGCAGGTAGGTGTATAGGAGAGAGATGTAGCTTCAGAAACTACCAATAACTCAACGTGAATTGGTAGTAATGTAGGATAGAGAAGTCCGAAACACCTATGACAGTGATGGCTAAACCTCCGGCACTCCAGCTGTGGTGAAACTACGACTCCCAGCATGCTCCATTCATTTCTATGGAGTTCTGAGAACAGCCAAGCAAGTTTACATCCTAGGATGGGATTTACCCCACAAAAATCGGGAAAACATCCATTTTACGTTTATAAAAATGGTGTTGAGGAGATACCCGAGAGACATCACTGCATCCATACTGGGGCATGGTCAGATACAGGTATACAGCCTATATCAGCTCCCAAAACCGAAGGCAATAAGGCCTGAGATGTAAAAAGATAATTAAGCCGTTGATGACTGTCATGGACCCGCCAATAAAAGGTGTAATCTCTATCGACCAGGTGCATCTGCGTCAAAAGAGTTTTGAGACGCCTCAGATGGTAGAACGAAAGCGTAGAGCGAGGGGTACAAGAGTCCTGCAGGGGATTTATAGTGATATTGAGGTCGCCCCCCACTACTAGAGTTCCCTCACCAAACATCTGAAACTTGTGGAGCATGGACATAATAATCCATGGGACTTGTCTGGTATTGGGTGCATAGATATTTGCAATAGAAAGCAGTGTGGAACCAATATGACCCTTAAGAAAAAGAAAACCGCCCCTCATCACCTGTCTGCTCTGCTCTCAGTGGAGCCCCTTCCTAAAAGCAATCCTGGAAAAATACAATTATGGGCTGTTCCTTTTTATTTTTAGAAGCGCCAATACTTGAGAACATTTCTGAGGGACATTCAAGCCTTTAACATTAAATGAATGCACTGTTAAATCAGCCATAACCATCTAATAGAAGGGGTGTGCAAAGAGAAACCCCCGAATTACATCCTATGACTCTATACAGAAACTGACCCTGACTGACCTCAGATAGAAAATTAAACCTTAGAACAAGCGCTTATAATGTCGCACAACTGAAGGATCTGAGATAGATGGGTGATTGCAAAGAGGGAAACTCAAACCATCGCCAACTACATATCATGGGGATGAAGGGATTACTGGGAAGGGTACAGAAAGGTACTCATATGAACCTAGGCAGGCATCGTGCTTCAAAATGCCTGTAGGAATAGAAAGATAACCACATAAAAAGGAAACTTAAGAGTCCTCAAAAGTCCCAACCTAGAAAAATAAACATGGTGAGCCAACCATCATTGGTCATTGATCTCATAGGAGCATAGGAAAGGAGAAATCCCGATATGGGAGTGAGGGTGCGTCTTCCTCCATCACTAGGGTGAGAGGTGCTTGTAAGAAATCAGGTGCCACTTTTCTGGTAGCATTAATACTAAATACTGTAGGTGTTCAGTTATGCAGTTGTGGTCAGGAGACGTGATCGTGGTGTTCTGTGCTGGACTGAGAAAGAGAACAAATCACGCCAGAGGAGACATCACCTGGAGGTCACTGAGTGCGGGATTATTAATGGTTGGGTCATGGTGTAGCAGTATTAGTTGGCCTTTATAAAATGTTATTATTGGCCGTGTAGTCTGTTATATGTACTTTATTGTGTTTTATTATGTACGTGATTAATAGTGTTGAGCTCGAATATTCGAATATCGAATATCGAATATTCAGCATTTTTTTTCCATCTGAACACATGATTCCTCTCTGCTTCTTGCTTGTGGGCCAAGGAGAAGGAAGCAATGTCAAGTTCACAACACCAATCAGTAATCTGTAGTCAGACCTGCTAAAATGTGCACGTAGTGCGAAAAAATATTCTAATCACTGCCGATTAGCGCAATCGCGAATATAATGGAGCACTTGACTCTATCTGCATATAAAGCTATTCTAATGTTCTGCTGGGCCAACCCTTTTCTCCAGTCTCAGGAAACTTATACCAGCTTGAAAAATGTAGCCAAAGTGACCCACGCCTTTATTTCGCGTTACGCGATTTTTACATTGCCAATTTTTTGCGTTCAATAAAATAACCTTGAATTCTCGAAATTCGCAAATATATGACGAATATTCTACAAAATATCCATGAAATATAGCGAATTTAAATATAGCCCCTGCCGCTCATCACTAGTGATTAACCGCCTCCGGACCGCCTAACGCAGGATCGCGTTCCGGAGGCGGCAGCTCCAGGCAGAGTCACGCATCTATGCGTCATCTCGCGAGACGCGAGATTTCCTGTGAACGCGCGCACACAGGCGCGCGCGTTCACAGGATCGCAAGGTAAGCGAGTGGATCTCCAGCCTGCCAGCGGCGATCGTTCGCTGGCAGGCTGGAGATGCGATTTTTTTAACCCCTAACAGGTATATTAGACGCTGTTTTGATAACAGCGTCTAATATACCTGCTATCTGGTCCTCTGGTGGTCCCTTTTGCTTGGATCGACCACCAGAGGACACAGGCAGCTCAGTAATAAGTAGCACCAAACACCACTACACTACACCCCCCCTATCACTTATTAACCCCTTATTAACTCCTGATCACCCCCCTGTCATTGATCACCCCCCTGTCATTGATCACCCCCCTGTAAGGCTCCATTCAGACGCCCGTATGTTTTTTACGGATCCACGGATACATGGATCGGATCCGCAAAACACATACGGACGTATGAATGGAGCCTTACAGGGGGGTGATCAATGACAGGGGGGTGATCACCCTATATAGACTCCCTGATCACCCCCCTGTCATTGATCACCCCCCTGTAAGGCTCCATTCAGACGTCCGTATGTTTTTTACAGATCCACGGATACATGGATCGGATCTGCAAAACACATACGGACGTCTGAATGGAGCCTTACAGGGGGGTGATCAGTGACAGGGGGGTGATCACCCCATATAGACTCCCTGATCACCCCCCTGTCATTGATCACCCCCCTGTCATTGATCACCCCCCTGTAAGGCTCCATTCAGACGTCCGTATGTTTTTTACGGATCCACGGATACATGGATCGGATCCGCAAAACACATACGGACGTCTGAATGGAGCCTTACAGGGGGGTGATCAATGACAGGGGGGTGATCACCCCATATAGACTCCCTGATCACCCCCCTGTGATTGATCACCCCCCTGTCATTGATCACCCCTCTGTAAGCCTCCATTCAGACGTCCGTCTGTGTTTTGCGGATCTGTGGATCCCTAAAACACGGACACCGCGGATCCGCAAAACACATACGAACGTCTGAATGGAGCCTTACAGGGGGGTGATCAATGACAGGGGGGTGATAACCACATATACACTCCCTGATCACCTCCCTGTCATTGATCACCCCCCTGTAAGGCTCCATTCAGACATTTTTTGGCCCAAGTTAGCGGGAAAAAAAATTGTTTTTTTGTTTTTTTTTCTTACAAAGTCTCATACTCCACTAACTTGTGTCAAAAAATAAAATCTCACATGAACTCACTATACCCCTCACGGAATCCAAATGCGTAAAATTTTTTAGACATTTATATTCCAGACTTCTTCTCACGCTTTAGGGCCCCTAAAATGCCAGGGCAGTATAAATACTCCATATGTGACCCCATTTCGGAAAGAAGACACCCCAAGGTATTCGCTGAGGGGCATATTGAGTCCATGAAAGATTGAAATTTTTGTCCCAAGTTAGCGGAAAGGGAGACTTTGTGAAAAAAAAACAAAAAAAAACAATTTCCGCTAACTTGTGCCAAAAAAAAATAATTTCTATGAACTCGCCATGCCCCTCATTGAATACCTTGGGGTGTCTTCTTTCCAAAATGGGGTCGCATGTGGGGTATTTATACTGCCCTGGCATTTTAGGGGCCCTAAAGCGTAAGAAGAAGTCTGGGATCCAAATGTCTAAAAATGCCCTCCTAAAAGGAATGTGGGCCCCTTTGCGCATCTAGGCTGCAAAAAAGTGTCACACATCTGGTATCGCCGTACTCAGGAAAAGTTGGGCAATGTGTTTTGGGGTGTCATTTTACATATACCCATGCTGGGTGAGAGAAATATCTTGATCAAATGCCAACTTTGTATAAAAAAATGGGAAAAGTTGTCTTTTGCCGAGATATTTATCTCACCCAGCATGGGTATATGTAAAATGACACCACAAAACACATTGCCCAACTTCTCCTGAGTACGGCGATACCAGATGTGTGACACTTTTTTGCAGCCTAGGTGGGCAAAGGGGCCCACATTCCAAAGAGCACCTTTAGGATTTCACAGGTCATTTTTTACACATTTTGATTTCAAACTACTTACCACACATTAGGGCCCCTAGAATGCCAGGGCAGTATAACTACCCCACAAGTAACCCCATTTTGGAAAGAAGACACCCCAAGGTATTCCGTAAGGGGCATGGCGAGTTCCTAGAATTTTTTTTTTTTTTGTCACAAGTTAGCAGAAAATGATGATTTTTTTTTTTAACTCACTATGCCCATCACGAAATACCTTGGGATGTCTTCTTTCCAAAATGGGGTCACTTGTGGGGTAGTTATACTGCCCTGGCATTCTAGGGGCCCTAATGTGTGATAAGTAGTTTGAAATCAAAATGTGTAAAAAATGACCTGTGAAATCCTAAAGGTGCTCTTTGGAATGTGGGCCCATTTGCCCACCTAGGCTGCAAAAAAGTGTCACACATCTGGTATCGCCGTACTCAGGAGAACTTGGGCAATGTGTTTTGGGGTGTCATTTTACATATACCCATGCTGGGTGAGATAAATATCTCGGCAAAAGACAACTTTTCCCATTTTTTTATACAAAGTTGGCATTTGACCGAGATATTTCTCTCACCCAGCATGGGTATATGTAAAATTACACCCCAAAACACATTGCCCAACTCCTCCTGAGTACGGCGATACCAGATGTGTGACACTTTTTTGCAGCCTAGGTGGGCAATGGGGCCCACATTCCAAAGAGCACCTTTCGGATTTCACCGGCCATTTTTTACAGATTCTGATTTCAAATTACTTTGCACGCATTTGGGCCCCTAAAATGCCAGGGCAGTATAACTACCCCACAAGTAACCCCATTTTGGAAAGAAGAGACCCCAAGGTATTCGCTGATGGGCATAGTGAGTTCATGGAAGTTTTTATTTTTTGTCACAAGTTAGTGAAATATGAGACTTTGTAAGAAAAAAAAAAAAAGAAATCATCATTTTCCGCTAACTTGTGACAAAAAATAAAAAGTTCTATGAACTCACTATGCCCATCAGCGAATACCTTAGGGTGTGTACTTTCCTAAATGGGGTCATTTGTGGGGTGTTTGTACTGTCTGGCCATTGTAGAACCTCAGGAAACATGACAGGTGCTCAGAAAGTCAGAGCTGCTTCAAAAAGCGGACATTCACATTTTTGTACCATAGTTTGTAAACGCTATAACTTTTACCCAAACCATTTTTTTTTTTACCCAAACATTTTTTTTTAAATCAAAGACATGTAGAACAATAAATTTAGAGAAAAATTTATATATGGATGTCGTTTTTTTTGCAAAATTTTACAACTGAAAGTGAAAAATTTCATTTTTTAGCAAAACAAATTGTTAAATTTCGATTAATAACAAAAAAAGTAAAAATGTCAGCAGCAATGAAATACCACCAAATGAAAGCTCTATTAGTGAGAAGAAAAGGAGGTAAAATTCATTTGGGTGGTAAGTTGTATGACCGAGCAATAAACGGTGAAAGTAGTGTAGGTCAGAAGTGTAAAAAGTGGCCTGGTCTTTCAGGGTGTTTAAGCTAAGGGGGCTGAGGTGGTTAACCGACGCGCCCCCCCTCCCCCTCCACTGAGAAAATGTCTTGTATGAAACCGGTTCCTGGTGTGAAAAAGGTTGGGGACCACTGCTTTAAAGCGACTCCGGCGGTCCTGACACTAGTTGTGAAGCGCGGACATATCCTAACAACACTTTCACACCGGTGTATTTCTACCAAAGCGTACTGCAGATCTGCCATATGTCCATATTACGCATCCTATTCCCTCAGTACGTCTTCCAGGCAGGAATTAGAAATTCATAAAAGAGCAATACTGATAAGCCTCTGATGGGACGCAGATGACCCGCGGACGTAGGCCGATGAATTTATATTTTCACGTCTGTTTTCCGTCCATAAAAGGCATTAAAGTAAAGCCTGCTGAATATTTCATCTACCCAGCAGACAGGCTCTGACACGGGCGCACAGTGACACGGCTGCATGTAGACATAGGGATTACATTTTGTAGGTAGGGGCAACAAGACCCATCACTGTACGGCCGTGACACCTCTCGTCATGCACAATGAAAGCGTGCAGGGGCAGAAAGGAGTATTTTAGGATTTCTTTAAGAATTACGCATAGGGTTTAGTATTTGGGAACACGGGGCTGACATTTACCCCGGTTGTTGTCTGTCTATAAAAAAAAAGATCGTGGAACACAATGGGTTGAAATCTTTCTAAAGGACTGGAGTCCTGAGGGGGGCACTTAATAGTGAATGTGAGCGAGGTTACGGGTATCATTAGTAATTTCTTCCTCTACACGAAGGTGTAACAGGTCCAGAATATTACGGTCACACAAGACAATGTTACATTTATATATATATATAGTGCTGGGTGATACACCGGTATTACACGGCGCAGTCCCATCCTCCCACGTTTCATGTATACCCCCTCATTATGGCTGCAGAAAGCCTGTCTATTACATGGGACTGCATCCCTGCACCACTCACATCTTTCATGTGTGGTCTGCCAGCCCCGGTAGGAGGAGACACAGCTATGGAACTGGCTGTGATGTGACTGACAATCGTGTGTAGTACGAGGCCCTGGTTCCTTTATTTCCAGCTACCATGTCTTCCCTGCTCTTGATCCTGCTGCCGCTGGTGACAGTTGTGTGTGAGTATGACATTATTGACGGAGGGGCATCCATTCTGCAGACCACCGCCGCTGCAGATTCCTGTTCCAGCATTTGTCCTTGCGATGCTTTGCAGGCAGGCTGTTCTCACAATGGACTGGAGTGTCAGCAGCATTTCCCGGCCACACAATGTGTAGAACGGCTGTGCAGCCCAGCATACCCATACCTGTCATGTTGTGTACAGCTCCAGTCCATGAAAACATAGGACAGACCCGAGCCTGTAGACCGTCTGTGTACTATTCTAGGGATCGGGGGGCTGCGTGCTCGTGGGCTGATGTTTAGTTTAGCATTAATTATAATGAAATGATATTCTAATCCATATTTAGTAGAAAATATATGTTCTATTACATTCACCAGCAGAAATCCACCAACCTGCTGCAGAAACAACCTGATTTCAGATGCGCGCAAGAGAATGTCAGCGGCAGAATTTAGTGCAACAAATCTGCTGTGTGTGAACATGTCCGTACTAGGAAATGCATATTATCTGGATTATTAAAGAGGCGTTTTACTACATAAATAACCCATAACGTAACAATTCTGGATACATTTTTATATTTTTTGGAACTCTGTGTTCTGCCGTCCTCTGTTATTATCTTTATTTATTTATTTATCTTGAAAATGTAGAAATGTAGGAATATATTGACAACTGGATGTTCCGAGTTGGGGGGGGGGAGGGGGGTGTACCTCCACGCTCTAAGGCCTAGTTCACACGAACGTTTTTTTTGCGAGTGTACGGGCCGTTTTTTTGTGTTCCGTATACGGAACTATTCATTTCAATGGTTCCGCAAAAAAAACAGAATGTGTTCCGTATGCATTCCGTTTCCGTATTTCCGTTTTTCCGTTCCGTTAAAAGATAGAACATGTCCTATGTTTGTCCGCAAATCACGTTCCGTGGCTCCATTAAAGTCAATGGGTCCGCAAAAAAACGGAACACATACGGAAATGCATCCGTATGTCTTCCGTATCCGTTCCGTTTTTTGCAGAACCATCTATTGAAAATGTTATGCCCGGCCCAATTTTTTCTATGTAATTACTGTATACTGTATATGCCATACGGAAAAACGGAACAGAAAAACGGAACAGAAATGGAAACATAACGGAAGCAAAAAACGGAACAATGGATCCGTGAAAAACGGACCGCAAAACACTGAAAAAGCCATACGGTCGTGTGAACTAGGCCTAACCCTGGCCAATTAGACTGTGTAGGAACATCCATTATTGGTAAGGCCTCCTGCACACAGCCGTTTTTTCCCCCCGTTTACTGGCCGCTTTTTGCGTTCCGTATACGGTCCGTATACGGAACCATTCATTTCAATGGTTCTGCAAAAAAAACGGAATGTAGTCCGTATGCATTCCGTTTCCGTATTTCCGTTTTTCCGTTCTAACATAGAACATGTCCTATTATTGCCCGCAAATCACGTTCCGTGGCTCCATTCAAGTCAATGGGTCCGCAAAAAACGGAACACATACGGAAATGCATCCGTATGTCTTCCGTTTCCGTTCCGTTTTTTGCTGAACCATCTATTGAAAATGTTATGCCCGGCCCAATTTTATCTATGTAATTACTGTATACTGTATATGCTATACGGAAAATCGGAACGGAAAAACGGAACAAAAAAATGGAAACAAAAAAACGGAACAACGGATCCGTGAAAAACGGACCGCAAAACACTGAAAAAGCCATACGGTCGTGTGCAATAGGCCTAAGGGGAATGGCTAAAGCCAGTTGTCAATTTATTCCTAAATTTCTAGGAAGAATAAAAGAGGAACATCGCTATGAGAAGAAGAAGAAAACATTACTCTGCTCAAGCATATTAATTATTCATTCATCAAAGAATGACGTTTACAAGACAAGGCCTTTCAGAAGGTCTCCCCGTCCTCGCTGGTGGTTGCTCTGCTTTGGGACTTGTTTTTTTAATGGATTTTACTATAATTCAATAAGGTTTTGAATGGGAATCTTCCCGAGTGCTGCACAAAAGCCTTTCCTATGGTTTCTCGATGCACAAGGTACAAATGCCTCAGATTTATTTTCTGCAGGATATATGTACTTACTGAAGCAGACTCTGATGTCCTCAGGGTCCATCCACACATCCGTGTGTGTTTTGCGGATCCGCAAAACACGAACAGCGGCAATGTGCGTTCCGCATTTTGCGGACCGCACAATTGCCGGCACTAATAGAACATGTCCTATTCTTGTCCGCAATTGCGGACAAGAATAGGACATGTTCTATTTTTTTTTCGGGAACGGAATTGCGGACCCGGAAGTGCGGCTCCGCAATTCCGTATCCGGGCAGCACGTCGTGTGCCGCATAGAAATGAATGGGTCTGTAATTCCGTTCCGCAAAACGCGGAACGAAATTGCGGACGTGTGAACGGAGCCTAAGGCTACTTCTACATTTGCGGCAGTGTGACTCGGCAGGCAGTTCCGTCATCGGAACTGCCCGCCGGATCCGCCGATCTGGATGTGACTGAAAGCATTTGTGAGGCGGATCCGTCTCACAAATGCATTGCAAGAACGGATCTGTCTCTCCGCTTGTCATGCGGACAGATGGATCCGTCTTGTATTTTTTTTCACATTTTTACCGGTCTGCGCATGCGCAGGCCGGAAGGTCGCATCCTGCATTGCAGTATTTTGAATGCTGTATCCGGCACTAATACATTCCTACGGGGAAAATTCAGGCAAGTCTTCAGTTTTTTTCGCCGGAGATAAAACCGTAGCATGCTGCGGTTTTCTCTTTTGCCTGATCAGTCAAAATGACTGAACTGAAGACATCCTGATGCAAACTGAACGGATCGCTCTCCATTCAGAATGCATGGGGATATGCCTGATCAGTTATTTTCCGGTATTGAGCCCCTGTGACGGAACTCTATGCCGGAAAAGAAAAACGCTAGTGTGAAAGTACCCTAAGGCCTCTTTCACATGACCGTATGGCTTTTTCAGTGTTTTGCGGTCCGTTTATCACAGATCCGTTGTTCCATTTTTTGTTTTTGTTGTGTTACCGTTTTTGTTCCCGTTGTGTTTCTGTTTCTGGCATATACAGTATACAGTAATTACATAGAAAAAATTGGGCTGGGCATAAAATTTTCAATAGATGGTTCCGCAAAAACGGAGCGGATACGGAAGACATACGGATGCATTTCAGTATGTGTTCCGTTTTTTTTGCGGACCCATTGACTTGAATGGAGCCAAGCACCGTGATTTGCGGACAAGAATATTACATGTTCTATCTTTTCATGGTACGGAAATACTGAAATACTGAAACGGAATACACACGGAGACACTTTTTTTTGCTGAACCATTGAAATTAATGGTTCATTAATTTGCATTAATATGTACCGCATACTGAACTCAAAAAATGGCCAGTATACTGAACGCAAAATACGTTAGGCCTCTTTCACACTACCGTTTTTTTTCCCGTTTTGCGGGCCGTTTTTTGCATTCCGTATATGATCCGTATACGGAACCATTAATTTCAATGGTTCCGCAAAAAAACGGAATGTACTCCGTATGTATTTTTAGTCTGAGTTTTTAGGATTTTCTACTTTTGAATAAAGAATTTTTAATGATTTACTTTTCTGCTACCACGTGTGAACCCTTATTGTTATCATTCATTTTGACCTTTCTCTTGGCGGAGCTGCGTGATGGCTAGCTCTTTTATTTACAGGATGAGTTGTAGTTTTCATTGGTGCCTTTTTTGGGGCATGTATAACTTTTGAGCACATTTTATTGTGTTTTTGGAAAAAAAACAAAAAAAAACAATTTGGCATTTTTTATGATGTTCACCAACCTTTTGGTTTTATGGCTCATTACAGACACAGTGATACCATTTATGTTTTTGAGGTTTTTTATTTTTATTTCTTTATGTAATTAAAGGTGATTGTGAGAAGAAGAAAAAAATTACTTGAATTCTCTTTTTTAATTTTCCCACACTTTGAGTTTAGTCTGTGTAAAGGACTTGAACATGCAATCCATATAATACATGGCAACACTTCCATGCATGGCTGGCTCTCAGACCTCAGGCTGCCCCTCAGAAACCCCACATTTAGGCCCCTTTCAGACAGGCGAATATTCCGCGCGGATGCGATGTGTGAGTGGAACGCATTGCACCCGCACTGAATCCCGACCCATTCATTTCTATGGGGCTGTGCACACGAGCGGTGATTTTCACGCGTTTTCCACGCAACGGCCCATAGAAGTGAATGGGGTTGCGTGAAATCGGCAAGCAAGTGCGGATGCGGTGTGATTTTCACGCACGGTTGCTAGGAGACCATCGGGATGGAGACCCGATCATTATTATTTCCCCTTATAACATGGTTATAAGGGAAAATAATAGCAAACTGAATACAGAATGCATAGTAAAATAGCGCTGGAGGGGTTAAATTTTTTTTTTTTTAAATTAACTCACCTTAATCCACTTGATAGCGCAGCCGGCATCTCTTCTGTCTCCTTCTTTGCTGATTGTAGGAACAGGACCTGTGGTGATGTCACTCCGGTCATCACATGATCCATCACATGATCTTTTACCATGGTGATGGATCATGTGATGGACCATGTGATGACCGGAGTGACGTCACCACAGGTCCTGTTCCTACAATCAGCAAAGAAGGAGACAGACGAGAAGCCGGGCTGCGCGAGCAAGTGGATTAAGGTGAGTTAAATTTTTTATTTATTTTTTTAACCCCTCCAGCCCTATTTTACTATGCATTCTGTATTCAGAATGCTATTATTTTCCCTTATAACCATGTTATAAGGGGAAATAATACAATCTACAGAACACCGATCCCAAGCCCGAACTTCTGTGAAGAAGTTCGGGTTTGGGTACCAAACATGCGCGATTTTTCTCACGCGAGGGCAAAACGCATCACAATGTTTTTCACTCGCTCGGAAAAATCGCACGTGTTCCCGCAACGCACCCGCACATTTTCCCGCAACGCCCGTGTGAAACCAGCCTTAAACTGAATTTACTATAGTGGTTCTTACAACAAATGGTCTGTGTCTTGCAGGTGCTCAGTTACGGATCACCACCTCCACTGCACCCATTGCTTCTGAGACTGGAAGCACAGCTGTCTTGCAATGTCTGTTTTCTTTGGGTGTGACCCCAGTGGATCCTGCCCAGGTGCATGTGTTTTGGAAGCATGAAGGAAAGAAAGTATTATCATACGTTGAGAGAATCACTGCTTTTAGACCTGGAGCACATATCTCAGAAGAGGAGCTTGCAAAAGGAGACGCATCATTATCTCTTTCTAATGTCACACAGGAAGATGAAGGTTTGTACACCTGTAGTATCCGACTGGGATCTGAACAGGTGACACAGAGCATGAACCTGATTGTTAGTGGTAAGTGTCCTGTCCTGATGAAACTTAAACTAATGTGATACGCCCCCAGTGAGTCACAGAAATGGATACAATACTTTATATATCTGTGATAGGGTGGTTCCTCTTTGTATTTTGGTAATAATTAATTGCAGATGGTAGTTTACAGGTACCGCAATGGGGTCCAAAGTTACCCCATTTATTCACTTGGTAAAAAGTTTTGACCTCATGTAGACATAGTGAACAGTAGTTGGATGGCCTCATCAAAATAAGTATATGGCGTGGTTGTTAATTCATTATTTGGAATAACAGATTTACTTGTACAATAACTTAGAATAATTGTGGTGTTGCAGCTGTGGACACTGTGCCCTCATTGAGCACTGCATTTTTTATTTTTTTATTTTTTTTTAGGACAGGGAATGCTTCAGTGCCTTGTCACATGAAAAAAACTTGAGTGGCGACTGTGACAACATAAATAATGGCCACATAACCACCAATGTAAAAAATAAAAATGGACCAGTCAGTGATGAGGTACATTCACAGTGGGGTTTACAGGGATACAAGGTTTAATCTGACAAACTATGGTCAATTTATAATCCTCAGGGTTATAGGTTGTATTCGAATGGTCTCTATATAATAGGATGTGAGTGGTGGGTTCAAAGAGATCCTAGATTAGCACAGAAGAAGCATATGGGTCCAACACACAAACAGATGTAGCTCAGCAACTATAAGGCCTCATGCACACGACCGTTGTTTTCGTCCGCATCCAAGCCGCAGTTTTTGCGTCTTGGATGCGGACCTATTCACTTCAATGGGTCCGCAAAAGATGCGGACAGCACTCCGTGTGCTGTCCGCATCCGTTGCTCCGTTCCGTGGTCCCCAAAACAAATATAACCTGTCCTATTCTTGTCCGTTTTGCGGACAAGAATAGGCAGTTATATCAATAGGACGCACACGGATGCCATTCGTGTTTTGCAGATCCGCAATTTGCTGACCACAAAACACACAACGGTCGTGTGCATGAGGCCTAACACTGATATCAGAGGATCAGAGCATTGACCTGAACCTCCTGCAAAAGAAAATATAAGAAGCACAAGAAAAAGATCAAGATGTCATCACCATTAGTGATGAGCAGCATAGTCAATATTCGAATTCGCAATATTTTGCGAATTTTTAGCTGAATATTCGTCATAAATTAGCAATTGAAAAAATCGGCAAAGTAATAAACACATATTGCGCACAAAATTTTATTACTTATAACAAACTATTACACAAAGGCTATATATCAAAAGCCAAGTATGTGCAAACCAACAACCTATCTATGAGACAGATACAGTCAGCATACCTTATAGTGGCAGTCTTGTGTGCAATGAGACATTCAAGAGCACCTCTCATGTAACTGAGAGCCAGTAAGCCTCAAAGTTGCTTGATTTAAGTTGGATGGCTTGGGGGACCTGCGCCCCTAGATCATTATCATTAGGGTGACAAAAATCACATTTTTTATTTTTTTTTGGATGCCAGCTAACTCTTCTCTCACTGTGGGGGCAGAGCTTGGCAGCAGAGCGAGAGACACATGCCGCTGTGAGCTCTGCTCTGGGTCCTGTGAAAACGAGTTTCTAGTGAGCGTTTAAAAGCCAGAAAATGGGCAAGACTTTAAGAGACAGGTCCAAGGACACTCTAGGACCGAACAAACCGGGTACTGGCCACAGGGAAATGGACAAATTTGTCCGCAAACAAAGTGTGGCCGGAGGCAAGCAGGCTTCCAAGATGGCGCCAAGAGCAGAAACCCCAGCAGCAGCAAGTGAAGGAGAGAGTGGAAGGGGTGGAGAGTCAGCAAGAAGCTGTTATATAGCACAGCGCAGCAGTAGCTGGAAGCCTAGATAGAACACAGGCGCACATTAACCATCTGTATGAAATGGTGGAGGACCAGGATAACCGTGGTCGCCGCAATAATTTAAGGCTGAAGGGCTTGCCGGAAGAAATAGGGCCTGAGGCCTTGCGAGGTGCGGTAACTGAAATGTTCACAGCGCTGGTAGGCCCCGATTCTGTGGGAGACCTCACCATGGACAGAATCCATAGGGCTTTGCGCCCCCCTCCAAAACATGGAGAACCTCCAAGCGATGTGATTTGACGGTTATCCAGCTTCTTAGCTAAAGACCAGATAATGAAGGCAGCCAGATCCAAGAAATCTATCCCTTTTGGAGATGCAGAGGTGCTGATCTTTCAAGATTTATCCCCGATTACCCTTCAAAAAAGAAGGTTGTTGAAACCGCTCCTGGATGTTTTAAGAAGCAAGAGCATTACTTACTGTTGGCTCCATCCCTTCGGATTATTGATAAACGCGCCAGGCCGAAAGTTAACGGTGCGTTCCCCGGCTGACATTCCATTGGTATGCGACGTTTTGGAAGTAGCCTCTCTGGACATCCCTATATGGCATTCGGCGAAAGACCTGACAGATTTACCGGACTTACCGGGAGTGGATCCATGGAATCCGGTGAGTCGTCCGAAAAACCGACACAGGGGAAGGAGATCGGGCGACCCCATGATGACTACGCCAGGAATGGATATAGAGTGACAAGACTCGCTGTATTCTTCACCAAAGTGGGACTTTCTCAAAGGCTTGACAGGTCCTTTACCGATACCTGAGTTTTCGTGAGTTGACCGTCATTAGGGACAGTTGGTTGTTATGTTTTTCATGCTCAATCCATTTGGTTGGTTATATACCTGTTCTCTGCATCAGGATGGTAATAGCACTGCCCCTTAGGGGTTTCTTCCAGCGTTCGGCTGGCTGCAGGATCATTCCATCAATGATCCATTTGTTATGTTATTATAAAGCTATGTCTCTCCATTTAACATTTATATACTCGTTCTTCACATTTAGGACCCGTTCTTTGGTCCTCTCTACCCCCTCTCGATGACCACGGTAGCACTTCAAGTGTTTAAATGCGCTGTTAAAATCAGGCAGCGGGTCACTGAAGCTTTATCGTTGCTAATCTTAATGAGGTTTAATTGTTTTGTATGTTTTGTATTTATTTTCTCCTCCTTTTTTCCCTTTCTTCCCCCCTTCCTACTTCTGATGCAATACCCGGAGGTTACATAGGTAGAAGATATTATGGGCATATAATGATCACTGTATCTTCAGTATGGCTGAGTTAAAACTGTGTACTTATAATGTGAGAGGATTGAATGCACCACCCAAACGTACTCAAATTTGCCAGTTCCTTAATAGACAAAAAGTGAGTATCGCTCTCTTGCAGGAGACCCATTTCAAGAGAGAACACGGTCCGCGTCTTTCATAACCAGTGGTTCCAATGCACCTCTTCTTCTGGGGCCTCAAAAGGGGTTTCTATAGCGATTCATAAAAATGTTCCGCTGGTGGTGCATTCAACCCTCCAAGATGAAGAAGGCCGTTATCTGTTTTTGAAGGGGACCTTGGGTAACCAGAAAATCACAATAGGCAATCTGTATACTCCAAATGTAGCTCAGGCAGTGTGGATTGAAAGCACTTTAACAAAACTGCAGGATTTTGTTGAGGGTACCTTGGTAGTAGGGGGAGACATTGAAACCGTATCTAGATACATCTACAGGCTCCTCGTCATTATCCTAAATCAATATTAGGCGGATTAAGAAAAAACTAGCAGATTTGGGATTAGTGGATGTCTGGAGGGCTATAAACCCAACCTCGAGAGACTACACATATTACTCAGTAGCACATGTTTCCTACCAGAGATTAGACTACTTGTTTGTCCCCCCAGGGTCTCTAAGCGATTGCTCCCAAGCTTCAATAGGCAATATTTTACTGTCAGATCATGCCCCTGTATACCTGACTATTAGGGTTAAATCTATCCCTAGAGCACAGTTTACTTGGAGACTAGATGAGACTCTGCTGAGCAAACATGAACATGTTCTAGATATACGTAAGCAAATTGAGGAGTACTTCAGTCTCAACGAGACGGAGGGTATGTCGCCGGGTCTGGTCTGGGAAGCTCACAAGGCGGTTGTGAGAGGGCATTTTATTGCGCTAAATTCACATATCAAAAAGAAAAGGGAAGCCTCTATTGTGTCATTGCAGGATCAGATTCAAAAATTGGAGTTACTACACAAAAAGCAAATATCACCAGAAGTGTTGGAAAGTTTATATAGATTAAGGGCGGAGCTTAAGAATATACTGAATGGCCGAGTAGCCAAACTTTATTTGTCGGCACAATTTAAATACTGCGCACATGGGGATAAGGCATCGAAGTTCATGATGTCCAGTTTGAAAAAGCGTAGACTTAAATCTTACATACATTCTATTCAAGATGCATCTGCCAGATCTTTTATGTCCACTGACCTTATTGCAAAGCAATTTTGTACCTATTATAGCTCGCTATATAATCTTAGGGAGAGAGGTAGTACGGCAGAAAATGAAATAAGTTCAGGGGACATTAAAAAGTGGCTTTCAGGTTTGCGCCTCCCGGTTATTTCCCAGGATCAAGCTCAAACCCTCGCTAAACCCTTTTCGTTGCAAGAATTGAACAAGGCTTTAAGCACAAGTTCCCTGGGCCTGACGGACTAACCGCAGGATATTATACCACCTTTTCCTCAATACTGTTACCCAGAGTGCTCAAAGTATACAATGAAGTTTATAAGGGTAACCCGCTCCCGACACAAATGTTGTCTGCCCTAATTACTATCCTGCCGAAAGAAGGTAAGGATCCTTCATCCTGTGCCAGCTACAGACCTATTTCGCTTTTAAATGTGGATCTGAAGTTATACGCGAAAATGCTTGCACTTAGGTTACAACCCTTTTTACCCAAGCTGATCAATGCGGAACAAGTGGGATTTGTAGCCGGCAGGGAGGGAAGAATGAATACCACTAGGATAGTCAATATTATACATCACGCTAGGGAGAAATCCATTCCACTGGTCCTCCTAGGGACAGACGCAGAGAAAGCGTTCGATCGCATAGATTGGCTTTTTATGCCTCTGGCCTTGGCTAAATTTGGGATACCACCCCAGTTCATTAGGCTATGTATGCTACCCCCTCGGCCAGAGTAATGGTAAATGGCATTCTATCTCCCAGCTTTACTATTGGTAATGGTACAAGACAGGGTTGGCCCCTGTCCCCCCTGCTCTTTATTCTTGTGGTAGATAAGCGATAAGACAGGAAGATAAAGTCCAGGGTATGGGAGACACTTATCACCAGTTAGCGGCTTTCGCCGATGATCTTTTGGTTATCATAACCAATCCAGTGGAGGCATTTCCGGCCATACAGGACCTGTTCCTGAAATTTGGAACCATGTCCAACTTCCTTATTAATCCCAAGCTTTAAATGTAACGGCTGGTAGGGGCTTGCAGTCGTCCTTAGAGACGCAATTTAAATATGTCTGGACAACGAGTTCAATTAAGTTTTTAGGGGTGAATATAACCTCAGTTCCAAGTGATTTATTTGAGGTAGATTTCCGTAACTTACCTAAGTCTATAACAGCCACTATTGACTCATGGAGCATCCCCTTCATTTCGTGGTTTGGAAGACGTACCCTGATTAAATCAGTATTAGTCCCTAAAATACTGTATTATAGGTCGGTATTGCCTGTGCACCTGCCAAAATCCTTTTTTGCCCAACTGAGACAATGTTTTTCTAGATTCCTTTGGAAAAAAAGCTAGACCCCGTATCCCGCACTCAACAATGATACAGCCAAACAAGCTAGGGGGAATGGGTCTTCCTGATATGGCAGAATATTACAGGGCTATTCAGGGGACGAGATGTCTGGGGTGGATTAGAAACTCAGAGAACAGACTTGACACTTTGGCAGAGGCAGGTGATTCTAGACTTCCTTTGAGATCTTTCCTTCTCTCGCCCCCTAAAGATATGCCTCAGCAGATCAGGTCACTTAGCAACATGACGAAAAATAGATTGAAACTATGGCATTCTGAGCTTTCTAAGGTGCTGCTTTCAGACCACGAGGTGTTGCCTGTGCTTCAGGTGAGGGATGTTCTGTGGAGTTCTGGGGGAGTCTTTGGCTCTACTTTGCCAGGGGGTATTCAAGAAATGTCCCTTCAGTTAGTGGATTTATTAGACCCTTCGGGACTTTTAGTAGACGGATGGGATACTCATCCTAAATTGCAAACGCTGTCCTTTATCCACAAACTGTACATTAAGCAATATTCGGGGAAAAAGAAAATCTCTCCATCAGCTTCTATGACACAGTTTGAAAAGATGACACTTTCCAAGGTGCCCCCTAGGAAAAAAGTGGCACAGCTATATTCTGTGCTTGTTTCCCAGACCAGACCTGACTCATACAGCTTCATCCGTAGGTGGGAAAAGGATCTAGGAGTCCAATTCTCAGACAGGGAAGTTGCGCAAATTTGCTCTAACACACCCAAGGTATCCAGATGTGTCAAGTTGCAAGAAAACCTTTACAAGGTGATCACTAGGTGGCACTACACACCCCAGAAATGACATCTCATTTACCCGGATTGTGATTCCAAGTGCTGGAGGTGTCTTAATGCAGAAGGCTCCATGCTACATATATGGTGGACATGCCCTACTATATCTGAATACTGGAAACAGGTCTGCTCAATATGTTCACAGATCAGTAGTGTAAAGTTTACACCCTCAGCTAAAGGATGTTTATTAGGCTTAATAGGAAAAGTTAAAGGAAACAGATATATCTCCTCTTTACTAGGCCAACTTCTCGCGGCTGCAAGAGTTCTGATAGCATTTAAGTGGAAAAGTCGCATATATAGATTGGAACAGATTGCAGGGTGGGAGTCCAAAAGAACACAGGTGTTCGAAGCCACATGGTCCTCGTGGAAAAAATATAGAGATTTCTCCTCATAAGGTTGATAGGGTTTTGTATCAGGTGATATAGAGATAGTAGGAATCCCCCCCCCCCCCCCCCCCCCTTCCTCATTTCCTTCTTTTCTTTTCTTTTATTTCCTCCCCCCCCCCTCTTCCCCATTACTGTATGATATGGAAATAAGTACCCTATTGTGGGGTTGATGTATCGTTTGTATTTTCTGCTCATGATTCAGAATAAAGTATTTTCAAAACTGAAAAAAATAAAAAAACTCTTCTCTCACTGCTTAGGAGGGCTGCATAAAAATTTTCAGTTTTCTAATTGTCCTAAAATTTATATTCAATAACCTTTCTATACTGTTTTGTCATGTAAACTCATTTGCATAAACATGGTCATATGAGAAAGACATGCAAACTAGCAGAATCTGCCTTTTTTTTCAGCTGAAACACTATTTGCATGTCTTTCCCATATGACCATGTTTATGCAAATGAGTTTACATGACAAAACAGTATAGAAAGGTTATTGAATATAAATTTTAGGACAATTAGAAAACTGAAAATTTTTATGCAGCCCTCCTAAGCAGTGAGAGAAGAGTTAGCTGGCATCCCAAAAAAAAATATTTTTGTCACCCTAAGGGTGCATTCACACGACCGCAAGTGTTTTGCGGTCCGCAAATTGCAGTTCCGCAAAACACGGTTCGTGTGCGTTCTGCAATTTGGCAATGCACATGGCCAGCGCTATATAGAGAATGCCTAAGCTTGTCCACGGTTGCGGACAAGAATAAGACATGCTCTATCTTTTTTGCGGAGCTATGGAACGGAACAACAGATGTGAACAGCACACGGTGTGCTGTCCGCATCTTTTGCGGCCCCATTGAAATGAATGGGTCTGCAACCGTTCAGCAAATTTGCGGAATGGATGCGGATCTATTTATACGGTCGTGTGAATGCACCCTAATGATAATGGTCTAGGTGTGCAGGTCCCCCCCAAGCCATCAAACTCAAATCAAGCATCTTTGAGGCTTACCAGCTTGAGTCAGATGAGAGCTGGTCTTGAATGTCTCATTGCACACAAGGCTGCCATTGTAAGGTATGCTGACTGTATCTGTCTCATAGATAGGTTGTTGGTTTGCACATACCTGGCTTTTGGCATGCAGCCTTTGTGTGATTGTCTGTTATATGTTGTCTATTGTATGTTATAGGTAATGATTTATTTTAAAAATAAAATAATATAATAGTATCTATAAAAAAAAATATTAACCATAGGTAGGAAAAATTTTATAATAAAACTTTATTAATGATAGGTAAAAAAAAAGTTTGGATGATAAATAGCATAATAAGGATAAAGAGAAGTTATATACAATAAGTTTAAAAAAAATAGGTTTATTTAATGATTAAAAAAATGTAGAACATTCTCCATTACGAAGATATAGCACTATATTCTAGATCTTCGCGAATTCTCGAAGTGCCGATATTCACGATTAGAATATTCGAGCTCAACACTAATCGGCATTTAACATTGAATTTCCATAACAACCTTTAAACATGGTGTTTTCTGTTCCTTTCCCTACTTTCTATTCTTGCCCATTTCTGCTGACATATTTCCCTAGGCCTTTAGTACAGACTTATCCTTTGCTTCCTGGGATTTTGATGGTGCATTAAAGCCATCAGTTTTTGTATTGTGTGCATTACGTTCAACATCTGTTCTGGTGCAGCATTAATAACCACTCGGATATTGTGTTTGCATTATGCTGAAGACCTTTTCTAAGGCATAATGAAAAAAAAGGAAATGGCGGGCAGTAAAACACGTACGATTGTGTGCATGAGGCCTAAGAGGGTTATAAACGCCTGCACCTTTACATATACTGTAGCTAAAGCAATAGTTTCCAAGTGAAGGAAATGTATTTACTTATGTGCTTTTATAGAGAGTTCAGATTTCCTATATTGGAGCTCCTGTTTACTTCATACAAGGGGCACTGCGGGCGTGTTCATACATTGTATTTATATACCTAGTGCCTATGCTTGAAGAGACAATCTTTTAATCACTCTCAATGGACTCTTCTTCATTATTCCGTATAATTTCATTATCTCTTCAGAATTCCGTTACATAAGCCTTGAAGGAACTACGGTCATTATGAACAAATCGAATGAATTACGCTGCTCAGCACATAATCTGTCATCTCCAGAAGTTACGTTCACGTGGATGAGAGATGGAGTGGTTCTCAGCACCTCCACCCCACATCTGGTAGAAGGTAGTCCTAGTGAAGGCTTTAAGGTTCAAGGTTCCTTCTGCTTTACTCCTGTCCTCGGAGTCGTGGATGACAAGGCTTACTATTCATGTCAAGTTGTGCAAAAGATATTCCCTCCACTCAAGAAAACATTTCAACTTTCCATTGGAGGTAAGAATATATTAAAAATGTTTCTGGATGAAACGATAAATCGCCTTTCTGGCCCAATTGTTTATTTGCAAATTTCATTTTTTACGGGTGCACATTTTTCATGCTGTTTTCCAGTTCAACCAGAAGTCTTCTTCCACCTCTCAAGCCAAGGGCAAAAAAACTCATCTATAATCTGCCTGGTGTCAGGTTTTTATCCTGACGATCTAAACCTTTCCATGAAAAGAGACGGAGAGCTCTTAGGATGCAAAATCCATAAATGGAGGAACGCCAATGGCACCTACTCATTAGAAGCCACTTATCGGACCAATGTGACATATAGCGATAACAAAGTTGACTACACTTGTACTGTCCACCATCCCTCCATCCCAGACGGTACAACAGAGAGACTGACGTTTCTGGGTAAGTGTACTACCGTTTTATAACCGCACGTAGAAAATCTATTGCAATTAAACACTATAATTTACTGGATACATATGTAATCGCACATCGTAGTGCGTTAGTAAATTTAACATATTTTGGTGGTCATCGCAGGTGTTATTTTACCATTTACTTAATGTGCAGTGGATTACAGATGCAGGCTGGGTTACTAATTTATTGTCCTTTCTTGCAGTTGATGCTTACATACCAAAAGCGTTGTGGATTTCAGCTTCTTGTGGCTTGCTACTGATAACGGTTATTCACATTTTTTGCAGACATGGTAAGACATAATTAAATATTGTCTAAAAATATTTTAAAAAATTGTCGAGGTTCACTTGTCACCTGCATACGGTGGATTACACCAGCTATTGGGACAAACTACAACATCAATGTAGAGAACTAGCTGAATTACATTTCACGTCAGTTCACGCAAAGGTTGGCGGTTGTTTCAGTAGTTGACTTGTACTTAAAGAGGTTTTCCAGGACTAATATACTGGTTACCTAT
This sequence comes from Bufo bufo, assembly GCF_905171765.1. Classification (NCBI taxonomy): domain Eukaryota; kingdom Metazoa; phylum Chordata; class Amphibia; order Anura; family Bufonidae; genus Bufo; species Bufo bufo. The sequence goes on from NC_053395.1 coordinate 14,577,370, forward strand.
GCAATGTAAAGGTTAAGGTCCACCACCGTCATCTACACCAATTAGCTGTCAGAAGCAGCCACAGGTTCTAGGCGCAAACAGTGTATGGAGCCGAAACATGATAGCTCCGTACTCCCAGCAGTGGCCGTCCTCAGGTACTGCAGCTGATGCTCCAATTCAAGTGAACACAGTACCTAAGGATGGCAACTAGGGATGAGCGAATCGACTTCGGATAAGGCATAAAACTTTTTTATAATACTATACAGAGCGAGCGCTCTGTACAGTATTAGAATGTATTGTAGATTGTAAGCCCTCGCGGGCAGGGCCCTCTCTCCTTCTGTACCAGTTTGTAACTCGTCTTGTTTATGATTAGTGCAATTGTCTGTTTTATGTATGTGCACCGCTTATCATATGTACAGCGCTAGGGAATGAATGGCGCTTTAATAATAAATAATAATGTATTGGCTCCGATAAGCCGAAGTTATTACTTTGCAACGTCTCGCGATACTTCGGGTAATAACTTTGTAAATTCATTTTTACTTTTAAAAAAAACTTTGTACTGAACTCGGGTTTGTTTAAAAGGTACCACCTGGGATGGAAACAGAGTTCGATACAGGTTTTTTTTACAGTATAAATTAATTTACGAAGTTATTACCCAAAGTCTCACGAGACTTCGCAAAGTAATAACTTCAGCTCATCGAAGCCAATACATTCTAATTCAGTGCCTAAGGATGGCAACTAGGGATGAGCGAATCGACTTCGGATGAAGCATAAAACTTTGTTAGAATAATGAGCGACTCGACTTTGGATGTTTCATCCGAAGTCGATTCGCATAAAACTTTGTTAGAATACTGTACGGAGCGAGCGCTCTGTACAGTATTAGAATGTATTGGCTCCGATGAGCCGAAGTTATTACTTCGCGAAGTCTCGCGAGACTTTGGATAATAACTTCGTAAATTAATTTTTACTGTAAAAAAACCTTTGTACCAAACTTGGGTTCGTTTCCAAGGTACCACCTGGAACAGAAACAGAGTTCGGTACAAAGGTTTTTTTACAGTAGAAATTCATTTACGAAGTTTCTACCCAAAGTTTCGCGAGACTTCGCAAAGTAAAAACTTCGGCTTATTGGAGACAATACATTCTAATACTGTACGTAGCGCTCGTTCCGTACAGTATTCTAACAAAGTTTTATGCGAATCGACTTCGGATGAAACATCCCAAATGCAAATGGCAACTATACAGCGTTTGGAGATGTGATGTTTTGGCTCCGTACACTCTTTGATTCCAGAACCTGCAGCAGCTCCCACTATCGTCAATTGTCTCAGAAAATCCCTTTTAGAAGTCTTAACTACTCTAAAGCCCTATTAATGTGCAATTTTAGTAGTCTCCTGTTTTAGCCAAAACCAGACGCGGTCTGAAAAAGTCTGAAAAAAAGGGCTGAGTGATTGAAGACTTACAAGATAGTAAGACCAATTGGTGGAACAAATCAAAATAACGTCACAATTAAAGGGAGTCTGTCACCTTGTGACAGCTAAAGGAGTTGTCCCACACAGACAGGGCAGATGGAATTATCCCAGGTCAGGTGAATAGCTCCTGCACTCAGCAAAGCTGGGGACAGACTGACCCTCAACCCCACAGCACACAGGATGTTATAGCAGAGTAATGAGGTCATCTGTCCACCTAGCAGACACACAGATAGAACAGGGATAGTTAACCCCAGACAACAACAAGTAAAAGAGTATCCACATACACAGGCCAATGTTCACACACGAAAGGCCGCAGCCGGCACGCTTACCCAAGCAACCAGCATACACAGGACAAAGCCTGCAGCCAGTACACAAGAGAACCTGCAGCCAGTACACAAGAGAACCTGCAGCCAGCCTGGACGGCAACAGCGTCAAGCGGGGAGTACACACATGCACAGGACATAGTTCACACATAGTTCGCGCAATCCCCCAGTGACACAATGAACTGCACTGTGACACATATGCTCAGTTCTATACTTCAACTCCCACCAGCCGAAGCAGAAAGGATACACCCCCTGAGCTGCCAGCCTAAAATAGAACTCATAGAACAACTGGAGCAATGAATGTGGAGATCTCTTGATCCATGTGAGGTACAGGGCTGGTTCTAGTTTTGATAGAAGGAGAGTGTTGTGTACGATATATGTATGTCTGACATACCCCCTGCTGCAAACGGATTCCATTATCTTGCTTTTGCTGATTAAACTAAGCTTATAAGTTTGGAAAAAACGGTCCAGCCAAAAACGTATATGTTAAACGGATGATTTTCTTTTGTACAGCGGAACCCTATGGTGAGGGATGCTACACTGTTTCATCCATCTGAAGCATCTGTTTAGCGTATACATCGTTTGTATACATGAAATGTGGGAGAAAAACATACAGAAACTGCCCTTACTAAAGTGTCTAACGATCTCCTGACAGCAAAAAGAAATGGTGACTATTCTCTACTGGTTCTTCTGGATCTCTCTGCAGCGTTTGATACTGTAGACCAGTGTTTCCCAACCAGTGTGCCTCCAGCTGTTGCAAAACTACAACTCCCAGCATGCCCGCACAGCTTGGCTGTGTGGGCATGCTGGGAGTTGTAGTTTTGCAACAGCTGGAGGCACACTGGTTGGGAAACACTGCTGTAGACCATAAACTCCTCCTCACCATGCTCCACTCAATTGGCCTTAAGGACACTGCTCTCTCTTGGTTCTCTTCCTGTCTCTATGGCTGCTCCTTGAGTGTATCATTCGCAGGCTCTTCTCCTTGTTCTCTTCCTCTTGATGTTGGTGTTCCTCAGGGCTCGGTACAAGGTCCTCTACTTTTCTCCCTCTACACAGCCCCATCGGACAGACTATCAGTAGATTTGGCTTTCGGTACCATCTCTATGCTGACGACACCCAACTATACACTTCATCCTCTCTACTCCAAAACACCAGTAATTGTCTGGCAGCTGTCTCTAACATCATGTCCTCTGTATCTAAAACTGAACCTCTGAAAAACTGAACTTCTTGTCTTTCCCCATCTACTAACTCACCTAAACTTGATATTTCAATTTCAGTCTGCAGCACTCATAATTCCTGGGCAGTATGCCCGCTGTCTTGGGGCCACATTTGACTCCGATCTTTCCTTTGTTCCCCATATTCAATCACTTACACGCTCTTTGTCTGCACCTTAAGAATATCGCCAGAATTTGCCCTTTTCTTATTGTGGAAACTGTAAAAACTCTTGTTGTTGCCTTGATTCATTCTCGTCTTGACTACTGCAACGCATTACTAATCGGTCTCCCTCTCACTAAGCTCTCCCCCTTCAGTCTGTCGTAAATGCAGCAGCCAGGCTCATCTATCCATCCAACCGCTACACTGATGCTACTAGTCTGTGCCAGTCACTTCACTGGTTGCCCATCCACCACAGAATACAGTTCAAAATTCTCACCCTCACCCACAAAGCTCTCCATAGTGCTGCACCTCCATACATCTCCTCCTCATCTTCAATCCTACTCGTGCTCTCCACAGTGCTGCACCTCCATACATCTCCTCCCCATCTCCATCTACCACCCTACTCGTGCTCTCCACAGTGCTGCCCCTCGATACATCTCCTCCTCATCTCTATCTACCACCCTACTCGTGCTCTCCGCAGTGCTGCACCTCCATACATGTCCTCCTCATCTCCATCTACCACCCTACTCGTGCTCTCCACAGTGCTGCACCTCCATACATCTCCTCCTCATCTCCATCTACCACCCTACTCGTGCTCTCCGCAGTGCTGCACCTCCATACATCTCCTCCTCATCTCTATCTACCACCCTACTCGTGCTCTCCGCAGTGCTGCACCTCCATACATCTCCTCCTCATCTCCATCTACCACCCTACTCGTGCTCTCCACAGTGCTGCACCTCCATACATCTCCTCCTCATCTCCATCTACCACCCTACTCCTGCTCTCCGCAGTGCTGCACCTCCATACATATCCTCCTTATCTTCATCTACCATCCTACTCGTGCTCTCCACAGTGCTGCACATCCATACATCTCCTCCTCATCTTCAATCCTACTCGTGCTCTCCGCAGTGCTGCACCTCCATACATCACTTTCTCATCTCCATCTACCACCCTACTCGTGCTCTCAACAGTGGTGCACCTCCATACATCTCCTCCTCATCTCCATCTACCACCCTACTCGTGCTCTCCATAGTGCTGCATCTCCATACATCTCCTCCTCATCTCCATCTACCACCCTACTCGTACTCTCCATAGTGCTGCATCTCCATACATCTCCTCCTCATCTCCATCTACCAACCTACTCGTGCTCACCACAGTGCTGCCCCTCCATACATCTCCTCCTCATCTCCATCTACCAACCTACTCGTGCTCTCCACAGTGCTGCCCCTCCATACATCTCCTCCTCATCTCCATCTACCACCCTACTCGTGCTCTCCACAGTGCTGCACCTCCATACATCTCCTCCCCATCTCCATCTACCACCCTACTCGTGCTCTCCACAGTGCTGCCCCTCGATACATCTCCTCCTCATCTCTATCTACCACCCTACTCGTGCTCTCCGCAGTGCTGCACCTCCATACATGTCCTCCTTATCTCCATCTACCACCCTACTCGTGCTCTCCACAGTGCTGCACTCCATACATCTCCTCCTCATCTCCATCTACCACCCTACTCGTGCTCTCCGCAGTGCTGCACCTCCATACATCTCCTCATCTCCATCTACCACCCTACTCGTGCTCTCCACAGTGCTGCACCTCCATACATCTCCTCCCCATCTCCATCTACCACCCTACTCGTGCTCTCCACAGTGCTGCCCCTCCATACATCTCCTCCTCATCTCCATCTACCATCCTACTTGTGCTCTCCACAGTGCTGCACCTCCATACATCTCCTCCTCATCTCTATCTACCACCCTACTCGTGCTCTCCGCAGTGCTGCACCTCCATACATGTCCTCCTCATCTCCATCTACCACCCTACCCGTGCTCTCCACAGTGCTGCACCTCCATACATCTCCTCCTCATCTCCATCTACCACCCTACTCCTGCTCTCCGCAGTGCTGCACCTCTATACATATCCTCCTTATCTTCATCTACCATCCTACTCGTGCTCTCCACAGTGCTGCACATCCATACATCTCCTCCTCATCTTCAATCCTACTCGTGCTCTCCGCAGTACTGCACCTCCATACATCACTTTCTCATCTCCATCTACCACCCTACTCGTGCTCTCAACAGTGGTGCACCTCCATACATCTCCTCATCTCCATCTACCACCCTACTCGTGCTCTCCATAGTGCTGCATCTCCATACATCTCCTCCTCATCTCCATCTACCACCCTACTCGTACTCTCCATAGTGCTGCATCTCCATACATCTCCTCCTCATCTCCATCTACCAACCTACTCGTGCTCACCACAGTGCTGCCCCTCCATACATCTCCTCCCTCATCTCCATCTACCACCCTACTCGTGCTCTCCACAGTGCTGCACCTCCATACATCTCCTCCTCATCTCCATCTACCACCCTACTCGTGCTCTCCACAGTGCTGCACCTCCATACATCTCCTCCCTCATCTCCATCTACCACCCTACTTGTGCTCTCCATTCTGTTAGTGACCTAAGATTAACATCCTCCATAATTCGTACCTCTCACTCCCGTCTTCAAGACTTTTCTTGGGCTGCAGGTCAAAATCAGGTCAATTCACAACTTCTCCACCTTCAAACGTGCATTAAAAACACATCTTTTCAAACAGGCTTATCAAGCTACCTAAAATGACTATTCATCGAGTAAACCTCTCCCCCACCATCTCCTCTGGCCTGAACTCGATCCTCTAGTAGTCCCAAACCCGAAGCAGATCGGCCGCACCGCTCCTGTCAGTTCAATAATGTCTTGAATCCTACTTATCACAATCAACTACCTTATGTGTCACCCCTAATTCCTCATAGATTGTAAGCTCTTGCGAGCAGGGCCCTGACTCCTAGTGTTTCAGTTGTATATTAGCCAGTTACTTTTGTTTTGTTCATGAACCCTATGAATTTGTAAAGCGCGGAATATGGTGGCGCTATAGAAATAAATATTATTATTATTATCATTATTACAGACAACAAAATGGTAATCGTGTTAAAATCTGTATATATATATTTTGTCTTTCCAGTGAATGACATCTCGACTTGCAAAGACTGGACTGAAGGCAGCACTGCTGTTCTAAAATGTAGTATTGCAGGCCGATACCCCAAAACCATAACTGCAGTGTGGCTGATCCGACAAGGGGACAAGGAGATTGAGATAAAAGAGAAAGGCTCCCTGTACACGGCTGGCGACTACAAAGAGCTGCAGGAACAGGATTCCTACAAGTGTTGGAATATCATTAAGAGCCGATTTGTGGGTGGAATACGCCATTCGCTTTGCTCTATCCTTAGCTTCCAGGTGGACAAGGAGCGTCACGACCAGGCAGAGTTCATCTGCCGCTTCATGAGAGCAGGAAAGGTTTTGCTGGAGAAGAAATACATTGGCAGTGTCCCGGGTACGTTGTATCAAAATGTCCTTATATTTGGAATCTTTGTCGCCAGCACTTAATAATCTGTTTTCCCCCTCAATGTGTAAAATTCGCCATGTCAATAATCCCACGCTACGTCATTTTCTCCCTGCAGACAGTTATGGCTTCTACTCCGTATCGGACATTTGTGCACCTGAAACATGCAATGAGGGAGAGAAATTAACCCTTAGCTGCATTATGAGAGGGAACATCCCCCGGGACATCAGCGTTACATGGGAAAAGAGCCTGAATGAAGAGCGGACACTAATCTTAATGGAAGAGGACGCCAACTACCAGGTCACGGAGAACAAATCGCAAGGACAGATCTGCGCTTTCCTAACACTTTGCCCAAGCTGTGAAGAGTCCGGTGCCGTGTTTACAGCTTCGTTCTCCGAAAACGAGGGGAGGATCCTCGCAGAGCGCAGCTCGGCGCCTCTGAAAGTAGCCGGTAAAAGCTCTAAGTGCCACTAGCGCCTACATAAGTGCAGCTCGACACTGTCCAGTGGATCCTGCCACACGATAGATTCATTGCTAAATGCAATGAATCAATCAAAATAAAACCCACAACCCATCTTAGGGCTCTTTCACACTTGCGTTGTTCTTTTCCGGCATAGAGTTCCGTCATCGGGGCTCTATGCCGGAAGAATCCTGATCAGTTTTATCCTAATGCATTCTGAATGGAGAGAAATCCGTTCAGGATGCATCAGGATGTCTTCAGTTCCGGGCAAAAATCCTGAACACTTGCCGCAAGGCCGGATCCGGAATTAATGCCCATTGAAAGGCATTAATCCGGATCTGGCCTTAAGCTAAACGTCGTTTCGGCGCATTACCGGATCCGACGTTTAGCTTTTTCTGAATGGTTACCATGGCTGCCAGGACGCTAAAGTCCTGTTTGCCATGGTGAAGTGTAGTGGGGAGCGGGGGAGCAGTATACTTACCGTCCGTGCGGCTCCTGGGGCGCTTCAGAGTGACGTCATTCTGGAGCGCCCCGGGAGCCGCACGGACTGTAAGTATACCGCTCCCCCGCTCCCCACTACTACTACGGCAACCAGGACTTTAATAGCGTCCTGGCTGCCATAGTAACACTGAACGCATTTTGAAGACGGATCCGTCTTCAAATGCTTTCAGTTCACTTGCGTTGTTACGGATCCGGCGGGCACCTCCGGCAACGGAGTGCACGCCGGATCCGGACAACGCAAGTGTGAAAGAGGCCTAAACTGAATAGTGAAATTGCAGTTTTATGCAGACTGGCTGCTAAGGGCTGAATCTTATTAAATATAGGGTAAGTCAGTCTAATAGTAACTGATTCTGGAATATCATGTTATTAGTAACTACATATATGAAAATTGAAATTAGGGTCTAAGTGTGACAGTTATCCTTTAAGGTGCTTTGAATCATTTTGTGGCTTTTTACAAAAGGTTTCAAAAAATGCATTTTTTTTTTTTGCTAGCCTTGCATATGTTGGAAAGTACCCACCTCCGATGTCACTTCCTCTGTAAACAGTTTAAAATAGCGACTGGTAAAAGAGATGTAAAAATGCTATAATAGCACAACAAACATTGACACAAATGTTTTTTTGAAACAATGGATGTCGATGACACAAAAATGGCAGCAAATGAGCAAAAAAACACCATCGCCAGAGGAAGCTGTGATTTACAAAAAAGTGTATTGCGTTTAAGTTTGCGTTTAAAGGGAGTCTGCCACCACTATATGACCATATACAGCGCTTACATGGCGCTGTAGCACACCTAGACAGGATTCTAATGGCACCTTTGTTATTTTCAGACGTCCAGAAGCAGGAAAAACTATGTTTATTTCATATGCAAATGAGCACTCGCAAGTGCCCAGGGGCGGCGTTCCGTGTGTAGGTGCCCAGGGGCGGCGTTCCGTGTGTAGGAGCCCAGGGGCGGCGTTCCGTGTGTAGGTGCCCAGGGGCGGCGTTCCGTGTGTAGGCGCCCAGGGGCGACGTTCCGTGTGTAGGTGCCCAGGGGCGACGTTCCGTGTGTAGGCGCCCAGGGGCGACGTTCCGCGTGTAGGTGCCCAGGGGCGACGTTCCGTGTGTAGGCGCCCAGGGGCGACGTTCCGTGTGTAGGTGCCCCGGGGCGGTGTTCCGTGTGTAGACGCCCAGGGGCGACGTTCCGTGTGTAGGTGCCCAGGGGCGGCGTTCCGTGTGTAGGCGCCCAGGGGCGTCGTTCCGTGTGTAGGCGCCCAGGGGCGGCGTTCCGTGTGTAGGCGCCCAGGGGCGGTGTTCCGTGTGTAGGTGCCCAGGGGCAGTGTTCCGCCCTCCTATTCCCTTGTATCATCACTAGGTCCGGACGAGATCCTGCGCCTGCGCACAGCTTCGCCCATTTTGGGTACGGCATCAATTCAACTAGAGCGCATGCGCCAGCCGGCGAAGCAGTGTGCAGGCGCGGGATCTCTCCATTCTGTTAGCATGGCACAGCATTCCTGACAATATATTTCAGCTTCTTCTAAGTGCTAACAGCGGGGGACGGGGGGCAGTAGGTGATGTGCAGCACGACTCATGTAATACTGCAGATAATTCAGAATGGCGGCGGCAGATTCCCATGATGCACAGTAAACCTGTAATAATATTCCGGCGCTTCCATGTGACGGGCTTTACGGTTCTCTTTGCTGTTGCATACTGATGCAGAATTTGTAGGACGAATCTATTTTCATGTCACAAGGACACATCTATTTTGCGACGGTAACAGTCCTGAGTGCTAAAACAGGTGCAAAACACTGACGTACGACTACGAGACAGATCTGAACTCAAGGGGGGACTCTGGAACAAAAAATGAAATCAATCACTCGATGTTAAAGGACTCCTGTCCGCTCGTGGTTCCCCAGAAAATAATTCTGTAGAAACTCTTGTGTTCTGCCATCTCTCGGTTATCCCTCGTGGACAGGTCATCAATATCTGAACGGTGGGGCTCCGACACCCCGCATTCCTGTGTATCCACGTCATGTGTAGTGGATGGAGCCGCTCACTGCAGCAATGAAGCCATTCACTTCAATGGAGACAGTTCTGCAGGAACCCGCTCCGTACCCCGGACTCAGTGGTGCAGTTCTGATTGATGCTTCTGGAGCTACGGCAGAACCGATCCGGGGTGTCAGGACCTTGACGTTGAGGTCCCATCCTGAGGATATACAAAGCCCCCCCATTTATTGTCAATGTTTAGGGCACCCCTATCATCTCTTACATCTTATTTCGTTATTATAAGTTACCATGAGTAGAAATCCACAAGCTGGGCCCCCACTGATGATGGAATGAGGGGCCCCTGAATACTGAGCTCGTGCATCCCGTGGATCAATCAGAAATGCATCACGTAGGAAAAAACATCTGGATGTGTATAAGGATACTTTCACACTAGCGCTATTCTTTTCCGGCATAGAGTTCCGTCCTAGGGGCTCAATACCGGAAAAGAACTGATCGGTTTTATCCCCATGCATTCTGAATGGAGAGTAATCCGTTCAGGATGCATCAGGACGTCTTCAGTTCAGTTATTTTGACTGATCAGGACAGAGATAAAACCGCAGCATGCTATGGTTTTATCTCCGGCCCAAAAAAAACTGAAGACTTGCCTGAATGCCGCATTAAAAATAACGGAATGCCGGATCTATCCTTCTGGTCTGCGCATGCGCAGACCGAAAAAAGGTGAAAAAAATAAATGCCGGATCAGTTTTTCCGGATGACACCGGAAAGAGGGATCCGGCATTTCAATGCATTTTCTGACTGTTCAGTCTTACAAATGCCATCAGTTGCCATACGTTTTGCCGGATCACTCTGCCACAAGTGTGAAAGTTGCGGGAACATGTGCGATTTTTCCGCGCGAGTGCAAAACATTGTAATGCGTTTTGCACTCGCGTGAGAAAAATCGTGCATATTTGGTACCCAAACCCGAACTTCTTCACAGAAGTTCGGGCTTGGGATCGGTGTTCTGTAGATTTTATTATTTTCCCTTATAACATGGTTATAAGGGAAGATAATAGCATTCTGAATACAGACTGCATAGTACAATAGAGCTGGAGGGGTTAAAATAAAATAAAAAATATTTAAACTCACCTTATTCCACTTGCTCGCACAGCCGGCATCTCTTCTGTCTTCTTTTTTGCTGTGTGCAGGAAAAGGACCTGTGGTGATGTCACTCCAGTCATCACATGGTCCATCACCATGGTAAATGATCATGTGACGGACCATGTGATGACTGGAGTGACATCACCACAGGTCCTTTTCCTGCACACAGCAAAAAAGAAGACAGAAGAGATGCCGGCTGTGCGATCAAATGGATTAAGGTGAGTTTAAATATTTATTTATTTTTTTAACCCCTCCAGCGCTATTGTACTATGCATTCTGTATTCAGAATGCTATTATTTTCCCTTATAACCATGTTATAAGGGAAAATAATAATAATGATCGGGTCCCCATCCCGATCATCTCCTAGCAACCGTGCGTGAAAATTGCACCGCATCCGCACTTGCTTGCGGATGCTTGTGATTTTCACGCAACCCCATTCATTTCTATGGGGCCTGCGTTACGTGAAAAACGCACAAAGAGGAGCATGCTGCGATTTTCACGCAACGCACAAGTGATGCGTGAAAATCACCGCTCGTGTGCACAGCCCCATAGAAATAAATGGGTCCGGATTCAGTGCGGGTGCAATGCGTTCACCTCACGCATCGCATCCGCGCGGAAAACTCGCCCGTGTGAAAGGGGCCTTACACAGCAATTACTGCTTGATAGAAATCCCGGCACTGACTGATATCAATGTGTTTTGTCTAATGTTTCGCAGAAACAAAGAACAACTGGTCTCGGACTTATCAGGACTGGGGTTTCCGGGCGTTTGATGAAAGCGTGATCACGGAGATGTGACGTTGTGACGTCTTTTCACCAAGAAGTTAACCCCCATTTGCTTTTCTCCTGCATCCGCCCCCTCACCTCCCAGGACTGGTCCCACACAATGAATGGTCTGCATCCATCATTAGGATCATTCTTAAAAGACTGAATTCTACAAACATAGTAAGAAGCGCCCGGTGGTGGCTGGTACGTAGCCCGCGTCATTCCTTGTATTCTTCGTGTAACAGTCTGGACTTACACCGTCACAGGGGCTGTGCTATTTCATCACATTATAGCAATATTTCATTAGGCAGCAATCAGAAGGCAGACAGATTCAGGAGAACGCCTGTGTGAAGAAACACGGATCCGTACATCTGTCTCGCTGCAATAGGCTGCGGCGTATTTACACCATCACTCCTTTTTAATGTATTTATTGATATTATAAACATGTATGCTAAATAAAAAGAAAGGAAAATAAATGAAAATGTCAAATATTTGTTTCAGGACTTGGGATGCCCATGTGATACAATGTTCCGAAATTCCTTCACGCTTCGTTTGGTGGTAAAGGCAGAAATGCGTTATGGACTCCCCTGCATAGTGGAAACGGATCCGTCATGCAGCCCATATGACGGAATGAATAACGGAATGAATAACGGAATGCTCCGTGGCAACGGAATCCATAAAGCAATTCTGCTTTTACCACCAAAACGAAGCGTGAACGAATTTCAAAATATGAAATTCGCTCATCTCTTCTAGATACGATATTCCTGATGTGGTAACATAATGGGGGGGGGATCTGTCCGCCAGTCTTGATCTCCCTGCGCTGGCGTGAGAAGCGTCTGATTTCTCTCAGTTCTGGTTTTCAAATCTAAAGAAACATTCTGTGAAAAATGACTTGGATGATGGGTAATTATTGGATGATTGCCAAAGAGCTGATGGTCAGACAGTGCCGAAACACTTGGGGGCACCTGCAGCAATACAACCGAACCACTTGGGGTCACCTGCAGCAATACAACCGAACCACTTGGGGGCACCTGCAGCAATACAACCGAACCACTTGGGGGCACCTGCAGCAATACAACCGAACCACTTGGGGGCACCTGCAGCAATACAACCGAACCACTTGGGGTCACCTGCAGCAATACAACCGAACCACTCGGGGGCACCTGCAGCAATACAACCGAACCACTTGGGGTCACCTGCAGCAATACAACCGAACCACTTGGGGGCACCTGCAGCAATACAACCGAACCACTTGGGGGCACCTGCAGCAATACAACCGAACCACTTGGGGGCACCTGCAGCAATACAACCGAACCACTCGTGGGCACCTGCAGCAATACAACCGAACCACTTGGGGGCACCTGCAGCAATACAACCGAACCACTCGGGGCACCTGCAGCAATACAACCGAACCACTTGGGGGCACCTGCAGCAATACAACCGAACCACTCGTGGGCACCTGCAGCAATACAACCGAACCACTTGGGGGCACCTGCAGCAATACAACCGAACCACTCGGGGGCACCTGCAGCAATACAACCGAACCACTCGGGGGCACCTGCAGCAATACAACCGAACCACTCGGGGGCACCTGCAGCAATACAACCGAACCACTCGGGGGCACCTGCAGCAATACAACCGAACCACTTGGGGGCACCTGCAGCAATACAACCAAACCACTTGGGGTCACCTGCAGCAATACAACCGAACCACTCGGGGGCACCTGCAGCAATACAACCGAACCACTTGGGGTCAGGCAAATCCAACTTCTTTACAGGCAGAAATCCTGAACAATTACACCAATCCTCAACAGCCTGGAAAACATAACCACGCTGAAGACTACTTCTGCTGTGTTCTCCAGTATACATGTTCACAACCATAATATGTCTGCAGGGAGGCTGAACCACCCGATATTCTCACCTTTACATTAGCCATAACATAACTAGTAAAAAAAACTCTGTAAATGCACCCGAAACACGAAAACCGGTCACCATACTCTTACTTCATCTAATTCTGCACCTGCCAAGCTTTTATTCCCATCATGGGAAGGCTTTCTTTGCTGGATGAGTTGTATATTTGGGTACATGTAATGTATCGACTTTATTCATTTTATTTTATTTTTTGGCGGGAGACGGGGGGTTAAAAATTGCAATTCTGGCAATGTTTCCACTTCACTGCCAAAGCGATCACTTTAAAGTTTGGGTCATTATGGACGTGGAGATGACAATTTTCTGTATTTTTTTTTATTACTTGTGCTTTTTGTCTATAAATCTTGTTTTTAACAATTTCTTTAGTCCCATTATGATACTTGAAAAATCAATCGCTTCTATAATACACTGCAATACTTCTGTATATAGTGTATTAATGGCTATCAGTGTTAAACTGACAGGCAGCATATTAGGTCCTGACTTGCATGGCAGACCTGTGGGATGGCGAACCCAAGGTCAATGGGTGCGCAGAGAGGGCTCCCTCCCTTTCTAATACTACCCTATGCTGATGGTCTTTCCTATCTTTATAGATACCCTTAATAATTATCTAACATCATTTCTGCATATGATAAAATGCTTTTTTTTTTTTACTGTTTGCAAAATACTGCAGTCCACTCCTGAATGGCATGTGTTACTAAAAATGAAATAGCTAACACAGCATCCGTCAATAATGCTAATAAATCATAAGTAGGACACGTACGCACAGGGACAAGCGCTGCCGATTTGCCGACATGGGTTTGTGTGCATTAACACTGCAGTGTTTTACAGTATAAGCAATGCAGATAAATGTTTAAAAAAAAACTTCTCATGTTGAACATGGTGTCTGAGCTGCAGGCAGCGGGTTATAGAGCAGGAGGAGCTGATGGATATATAGTTTTATAGGAAAAGATTCAGTAAAACTTGTGTTTTACACATTTATTCGGGGCTTTGAAGTCAAGGAGATGGTCCTATCAGTGACTGACAGCCTTCCCTCTATAAGGAGGAGGTCCTATCAGTGACTGACAGCCTGCCCTCTATGAGGAGACGGTCCTATCAGTGATTGACAGCTTTCCCTCTATGAGGAGGAGGTCCTATCAGTGATTGACAGCTTTCCCTCTATGAGGAGGCGGTCCTATCAGTGACGGAAAGCTTTCCCTCTATGAGGAGGAGGTCCTATCAGTGACTGACAGCCTGCCCTCTATGAGGAGGTCCTATCAGTGACTGACAGCCTGCCCTCTATGAGGAGGAGGTCCTATCAGTGATTGACAGCTTTCCCTCTATGAGGAGGCGGTCCTATCAGTGATTGACCGCCTTCCCTCTATGAGGAGGACGTCCTATCAGTGACTGACAGCTTTTCCTCTATGAGGAGGCGGTCCTATCAGTGACTGACAACCTGCCCTCTATGAGGAGGCGGTCCTATCAGTGACTGAAAGCTTTCCCTCTATGAGGAGGCGGTCCTATCAGTGACTGAAAGCTTTCCCTCTATGAGGAGGCGGTCCTATCAGTGACTGAAAGCTTTCCCTCTATGAGGAGGCGGTCCTATCAGTGACTGAAAGCTTTCCCTCTATGAGGAGGCGGTCCTATCAGTGACTGAAAGCTTTCCCTCTATGAGGAGGAGGTCCTATCAGTGACTGACAGCCTGCCCTCTATGAGGAGGAGGTCCTATCAGTGATTGACAGCTTTCCCTCTATGAGGAGGCGGTCCTATCAGTGATTGACCGCCTTCCCTCTATGAGGAGACGGTCCTATCAGTGACTGACAGCTTTCCCTCTATAAGGAGACGGTCCTATCAGTGACTGACAGCCTTCCCTCTATGAGGAGGCGGTCCTATCAGTGACTGACAACCTGCCCTCTATGAGGAGGCGGTCCTATCAGTGACTGAAAGCTTTCCCTCTATGAGGAAACGGTCCTATCAGTGACTGACAGCTTTCCCTCTATGAAGAGGCGGTCCTATCAGTGACTGACAGCCTTCCCTCTATGAGGAGGCGGTCCTATCAGTGACTGACAGCCTTACCTTTTAAAGGAAGAAGTCCTATCAGTGACTGACAGCCTGCCCTCTATGACTGTGTATACAGAGATAGCTGTCAATCACTGATAGGACCGCCTCCTCATAGAGGGAAGACTGTCAGTCACTGATAGGACCTCCCCCTCATACAGGGAAGGCTGTCAATCACAGATAGGACCTCCTCCTTGTAGAGGGAAGGCTGTCAATCACTGATAGGACCTCCTCCTCATAGAGGGAAGGCTGTCAGTCACTGATAGGACCTCCTCCTTGTAGAGGGAAGGCTGTCAATCACTGATAGGACCTCCTCCTCATAGAGGGCAGGCTGTCAGTCACTGATAGGACCGCCTCCTTGTAGAGGGAAGGCTGTCAGTCACTGATAGGACCATCTCCTCATAGAGGGAAGGCTGTCAGTCACTGATAGGGCCTTCTCATAGAGGGAAGGCTGTCAGTCACTGATAGGACGTCTCCTCATAGAGGGAAAGCTGTCAATCACTGATAGGACCGCCTCCTTATAGAGGGAAGACTGTCAATCACTGATAGGACCGCCTCCTGGACTTCAAAGCCCAGAATGAGCAGGAATTTAAATGTATCAGTTACACATTTTACTGAATCTTTTCCATAAAACTATATTTCAGTCTGCTCAGCTCCTCCTGCTCTATAACATGGGACCTGTAGCTTACATTGCATTTTCATGGTGACAGGTTCCCTTTAAGAAATGTCATCCATACTAAGTGTAAATTGACCTGTTTTGCAGATTTTTAATCTGCAACATGTCAGAATATGCTGAATATTCCACCATTTGCAAGAGGATCAAATCTTCAGCAAAATCAACAACAAATCAGCAGTGGAAACACCCCATAGAGTCGTCCAGCCTCAGCGTGCAGGGTCTGTAGGCTGCCACCGATATGGAAAATGTCTGCCCTAGAAGAAATGTTTCCATGAAAGATGTTACAATATTATTTTCTGCTGGATTCTGTACAAACCACATAGCCCAGTAAAAAACGGGGTCAAAATATATGCAAAAGCCTTAAATACTTACAGTCCTGGGTGGATGACCTCCCTCCGACAACTCACTTGTCACTTACATGTCTGCACCTTTTATTTCCAGGTGGCATTATTTATTTGGCTGTTCAAAACTCCACAACATTATGAAATAATGTAATTATGTATAATTATTGTGATACATTTACACAATAAATGGTAAATAAAGAGCAGCTCTCATCTGGAGCGACCCTTGGAACATTACACAATTGCATAAACAAGTATCCAATGCTGGTAAAGGGGTTTTATGGGATTTTCATACTGAGGACCTATACTTAGGATAGGTCATCAATATGAAATCAGCTCTTTGAGGAGACCGCAGCGTTCGGCAAACAAAGCACAGCGCTGTCAATTTGATAGTGGCCGTGCTTGGTATTGCAGGCCATCAATATATAAATTCTGGAAAACCCCTTTAGATATATGGAAGAGCTGCCACTGGCTGTAGAGATGATCCACAAATAGAGCAGGGGAGCTGTAAGATTTTAAAATCCCGGAGGTTACCCTGACTTCACATCAGCAAACCACAGATCACATTTTATGTCAGGCTAAGCGCTCCATACACAGTGATAGTACAGTGCACAGCCTGCTGACCAACTGCGTGAGAAAACACGGAAAAGGTCTTCAGCCGCCTTGCTCAGCGTTGGACGGATCGCACTCATGGTCATTTATCATATTAGGAAAATGTTGCCTCTGCAGTTATATTTTAAATATTTTTGATATTTTTGAGTGTACTAGTATTCAATGTGTTAATAAGAGAGGCTGAGCTGTCATAAAATCACGAATTTGGTTAAAAATGTGAGGATTTAGGGTCGATTTTACACACACAGGGGCACATTTATTAAGACTGACGTTTTAGATGCTGGTCTTAATAAAGCCCTAGGTTGGCAGTGGTTCCACCGAGGTTATGAAGAGGAGCCGCCCTCATGCGCCACTTCTAAATGTAAGAAGGCGTCCTCGCGTAAAACAGGCGTAGAAAATGGTAAATGAGACAGGCCCGCCGGCCCTTGCCCGTTCACAATTTTAGACCAGGCATGGGGGGGTCACAGATTGCGGCACAACTAACTGTTGTGCCGCAATCTGTGTCTGAAATACGCCTAATTTAGGCATATTTCAGATTAATAAATGACCCCCACAGTTTTTTGGGGAAAATGGTACTGCAGTTTTTGATGCAAAAGCCAGGAGTGAATCCAGCAAGGAGAAGTATTCCTTAATACAGTGTTGTCCATTCCTCATGAATCTACTCCTGGCTTTAGCTCAAAAAAGAAAAGTCAGACCGCGAGTGATGTGTCAGACCAGAAGTGATGTGTCAGACCAGAAGTGATGTGTCAGACCACGAGTGATGTGTCAGACCGCGAGTGATGTGTCAGACCAGGAGTGATGTGTCAGACCAGGAGTGATGTGTCAGACCAGGAGTGATGTGTCAGACCAGAAGTGATGTGTCAGACCAGAAGTGATGTGTCAGACCAGAAGTGATGTGTCAGACCAGGAGTGATGTGTCAGACCAGGAGTGATGTGTCAGACCAGAAGTGATGTGTCAGACCAGAAGTGATGTGTCAGACCATGAGTGATGTGTCAGACCATGAGTGATGTGTCAGACCAGGAGTGATGTGTCAGACCAGGAGTGATGTGTCAGACCATGAGTGATGTGTCAGACCACGAGTGATGTGTCAGACCACGAGTGATGTGTCAGACCAGAAGTGATGTGTCAGACCAGAAGTGATGTGTCAGACCAGGAGTGATGTGTCAGACCAGGAGTGATGTGTCAGACCAGGAGTGATGTGTCAGACCACGAGTGATGTGTCAGACCACGAGTGATGTGTCAGACCACGAGTGATGTGTCAGACCACGAGTGATGTGTCATACACACACATGACTCATGCCAGCCAATCACATTGTCATTTCTGGTCCGCTGGGGAAACGACGGAGACGCGATCTCTGGCACTGGAACCGCTACAGTTTGCATTCTGGCGCCCTCCAACCACCCTGGAAATTTTACCCATTTAACTAATGCTGTCTCCCAAAGAGATTGCAGGGATTCCTAACACTCTTTACTCCCTAAATTTAGAATTAAGAACAGGTGCAACTTTACATATGGCAGATTCCCCATCACACACTGTGAGGGCTCATGCACACGAACGTAGAAGGTCCGTGCCCGTATTGTGGACCGCAAACAGCGGGTCTGCAACATACAGGCACCGGCTGTGTGCACACCGTATCACTTGGATGGGTCCGCGACCCTACACATACATTGCGGTGCGGAATAGAGGCATGGATCGAAAGCCCACGGAAGTACAGAGTGCTTCCATGGGTGTGAACTGTCGGATGCAGATCGCGGACCACATTCAAATGAATGGGTCCAGGTCCGCAGATGACGGACACACGATCGCATATGCCTGTAATTACAGGTAGTCTAGATTATTCTGTATGATGTGAATACAAGTAGTCTAGATATATCTTGTGGCAATGTGAATAGTGATGGGTGCAGTAAAGTCCCGGGGAAGCATGAAAAAGGGGGTTGGTGTGGTTGCACCAGGAGCGTGTCACCAAGGGGCCCGGCCTTGGTGGAGCAAAGGCCCTAGATACAGGTGGCCACTAAGTTAGTTAGCTTAGCTGGCTCCCGCTAGTCCAGGGTGGGCTTTTACTAGGAACAGGCAATGTGTTGGGTGGGTGCCTGTTCCCCGTGCTCCAGTCCAGGATTTTGGAATATGCCCATGTCCAGGGATGCTTTAATCCTGTTGCTGGACTTGGGTGGGGCTCCCAGTTTGGGAAAGGAGCAGGCTGTGTCGAGGCCTGTGGTAGTCGGGACCCTCTAACCCTGTGCATGGGGTAAGCATTGGTGATGTGTTTTGGGGGGCTGGGTGGTAGACCTAGATCCCGATAGAAAGAGAAAGACTGTCTAGTCAGTGGCCAGACGGCTGAGGATTTATGTTTTGGTTGCTGTTTTGTGCTGACCTGCTTGAAAATAAAGCGTCGTTTGGACTTCAATCTGGTGTCCGTAGCGAAGTCTGTGAGAATGACCCCCGGATAAGAGACGATCCCTTACAATCAGTAGGATGTGAATACAAGTAGTCTAGATTAGTGTTGAGCGCGAATATTCAAATCGCAAATTTTTATCTCAAATATCGGCACTTTGAGAATTCGCGAAAATCTAGAATATAGTGCTATATATTTGTAATTGTGAATATTCTAGTTTTTTTTTCCAGCAGTACCCATGATCCCTCCCTGCTTCTCGCGTGTGGGCCAATGAGAAGGCAGAAATGTCTTTGTCTGAGCTCAGCAACATCCCTTTTTCTACAGTTTTTTAAATTCTGAAAGAGAGAGCAGTGACATTGCTGTGCTCTGTGCTTTCCTCTCATTACATTAGATAGTTAGTTAGCTCATATACAGTACAGACCAAAAGTTTGGACACACCTTCTCATTCAAAGAGTTTTCTTTATTTTCATGACTATGAAAATTGTAGATTCACACTGAAGGCATCAAAACTATGAATTAACACATGTGGAATTATATACATAACAAACAAGTGTGAAACAACTGAAAATATGTCATATTCTAGGTTCTTCAAAGTAGCCACCTTTTGCTTTGATTACTGCTTTGCACACTCTTGGCATTCTCTTGATGAGCTTCAAGAGGTAGTCCCCTGAAATGGTCTTCACTTCACAGGTGTGCCCTGTCAGGTGTAATAAGTGGGATTTCTTGCCTTATAAATGGGGTTGGGACCATCAGTTGCGTTGAGGAGAAGTCAGGTGGATACACAGCTGATAGTCCTACTGAATAGACTGTTAGAATTTGTATTATGGCAAGAAAAAAGCAGCTAAGTAAAGAAAAACGAGTGGCCATCATTACTTTAAGAAATGAAGGTCAGTCAGTCAGAGCCGAAAAAATTGGGAAAACTTTGAAAGTAAGGGCTATTTGACCATGAAGGAGAGTGATGGGGTGCTGCGCCAGATGACCTGGCCTCCACAGTCACCGGGACCTGAACCCAATAGAGATGGTTTGGGGTGAGCTGGACCGCAGAGTGAAGGCAAAAGGCCAACAAGTGCTAAGCATCTCTGGGAAACTCCTTCAAGACTGTTTGAAGACCATTTCAGGGGACTACCTCTTGAAGCTCATCAAGAGAAGTGCCAAGAGTGTGCAAAGCAGTAATCAAAGCAAAAGGTGGCTACTTTGAAGAACCTAGAATATGACATATTTTCAGTTGTTTCACACTTGTTTGTTATGTATATAATTCCACATGTGTTAATTCATAGTTTTGATGCCTTCATAATCATGAAAATAAAGAAAACTCTTTGAATGAGAAGGTGTGTCCAAACTTTTGGTCTGTACTGTATATAATACAGATAGTTAGTGGGAGATAGTCAGTGTAGGTTAGATAGTGATATAGTGGAGCTGATAGGTTCCAGTGCAGGGTGTTAGGTAGTGTGATAGGGATTACTGTTTCTCTGCTGTCCATACATACATGCTACAGACATAGTGCTGGGATGTCACAACAATAGTTAGTGCACCAATCAGTAATATCTACTCAGACCTGATAAAATGTGAAGTTGCATGTATTGCGCCAAAATATGCGCATCATTAGTGCCGATTTGCGCAATCGCGAATATATTCTGAATCGCACACAATTCTGTATATTCTATTTCAGAATAGAGCCTGTGTAACACTACCTAATTTATTTTCGCATAATGCTTGTGATCGCATAACGATCATCTTGCAGCGTAATACTTCCGCCGATTGCCCTAAGATCAATCATTGGGCAATCCAAATCTTTTGACATCGTAAAAAATTATCGTTTGCAGGTGGCAGATCGTGGTGTCTAATGGCGATCTGCCGCCAGCAAACCACTATACTGTATTGCATGGAATAGCAGCTGTCTCCTCTGCTAGCGAGCTGGCGATTGCCGGTAGTGAACCCTTCCCGCCCGACAATTGTCTGCCACATCGGGCAGTGTAAAGCGGTTGTGTCACTTCAGCAAACAGCATTTATCATGTAGAGAAAGTGAATACAAGCCACTTACTAATGTATTGTGATTCTCCATGCTGCCTCCTTTGCTGGCTGGATACATTTTGCCATCACATTATACACGGCTCGTTTCTATGGTTACGACCACCCCGCCTGCAATCCATCAGTGGTGGCACATTATAGGAAAAAGTGCCGCCCTATGTGAGCTCCCACGGTCCAGAGAAGCCAGCAGCACTTTTTCCTAAAGTGTGAAGTTCTGAAATTGCAGGGTGGCCGTAACCATGGAAACAAGCCGTGGTTAATGTGATGAAAAATGGCTCCAGCCAGCAAAGAGGCAACATGGACAATCACGATACATTAGTAAGTGCCAGTGGCGTAACTAGAGTTCTATGGAAGTTCGAATTGGGCCCCCCTCCGCGAGCCTCCGTCCGCTATACTATACTATCTCCCCCCCCCCCCCCCCGTCAAGCCCATTCGCGGTCGCACGCTCTGCGACCGCGAACGTTACGTCCCTGGTAAATGCCTTGTCTTAACTTTCTCCACATGATAGGACACTTGCTGAAGTGAGACGACCCTTTAAGGCTGACTGTATTTTACTTGGTTGATTTCCAAGAAAATTTCGAAGGTTGGTTTCACACAAAGCTATTTCGGGAGCACCTTCACTGCAGTGTTTGATCCAGGAATGAGAAGTGGGAGACCTCCGCTTATATTCCCCATACTCTGTGAAGCAAATTCTGGTTTTTGGCTCAAGAAAACTGCATCAAAACTGTGTGTGAATCCATCCTAATACCACAATAATAAAAAAACAGCACCTAAACTTTATTTCTACCACCTCTTTAGGACACGGCTGGTGAATATACACTAACCTGCCGAATGTGTCTTGCATATGTTTGTACGACGCACACCGCGATCTTGAAATCCCAAAGCGAAGGGCACATTCCGATTTCTTGGAAGCCAAACCAGGAGGCAATTGTATATTCCCTTTAGGCCTCCTGCACACGAACGTGTGCGCCCCGTGGTCGTGCTGCACGAACACTGTCCGTGGGGCAGCCACATCGGATTCACTTTAATGAGTCCGCGATACGGACCGTTCCGCAAAAAGATAGGACATGTTCTATCTTTTTTGCGGAACGGAAGTACGGGACGAAACCCCCACGGAAGCACCCTGTAGTGCTTCTGTAGGGTTCTGTTCCGTGCTTCCGTTCCGTACCTTTCCTGGGGCTTCTAATGCATGGGAGACCACTGAACCACCAAGCCTATAAGGCCCCTTTCACACGGGCGAGTAATTCAGCGCGGGGTGCGATGCGGGAGGTGCACTCGAGCGGTGATTTTCACGCATCACTTGTGCGTTGCGTGAAAATCGCAGCATGCTCCTCTTTGTGCGTTTTTCACGTAACGCATGGCCCCATAGAAATGAATGGGGTTGCGTGAAATCGCATGCATCCGCAAGCAAGTGCGGATGCGGTGCGATTTTCACGCAGGGTTGCTAGGAGATGGAGACCCGATCATTATTATTTTCCCTTATAACATGGTTATAAGTGAAATAATAGCATTCTGAATGCAGAGTGCATAGTAAAATAGGGCTGGAGGGGTTAAAAAAATAAATAATAAAAATTTAACTCACCTTAATCCACTTGCTCGCGCTGCCCGGCTTCTCTTCTGTCTTCTTTTTTGCTGTGTGCATGAAAAGGACCTGTGGTGACGTCACTCCGGTCATCACATGGCCCGTCACATGATCTTTTACCATGGTGATGGATCATGTGATGGACCATGTGATGACCGGAGTGACCACGGGTCCTTTTCCTGCACACAGTAAAAAAGAAGACAGAAGAGATTGCCGACTGCGCGAGCAAGTGGATTAAGGTGAGTTTAATTTTTATTTTAAAAAAAATTTAACCCCTCCAGCCCTATTTACTTTGCATCTGTATTCAGAATGCTATTATTTTCCCTTATAACCATGTTATAAGGGAAAATAATACAATCTACAGAACACCGATCCCAAACCCAAACTTCTGTGAAGAAGTTCGGGTTTGGGTACCAAACATGCGCGATTTTTCTCACGCGAGTGCAAAACGGAATACAATGTTTTCCACTTGCGCAGAAAAATCACGCATGTTCCCGCAACGCACCCGCACCTTTTCCCGCAACGCCCGTGTGAAAGAGGCCTAAACATTACCATAGACAGATACATGTTTTTTTTTCTAGGCTTATAAGCTAGCACATACAGGTGAAACTCGAAAAAATTAGAATATCGTGCAAAGTTCATTTATTTCAGTAATGCAACTTAAAAGGTGAAACTAACAGATGAGACTCATTACAGGCAAAGCGAGATATTTCATTCCTTTATTTATTATAATTTGGATGATTATGGCTTACAGCTTATGAAACCCCAAAATCACAATTTTGAGGTCCCCTTTGCTCAGGGGGTATGGATTCATGAGCTGACTGGAGTGTTACATTTTGAGCCTAGAATATTGAAACCTTTTCTCAAAATTCTAATTTTAAGATGCATTAATGCAATTCCTTTTAATTTGCATTACTGAAATAAATGGACTTTTGCACCATATTCAAATTTTTTGAGTTTCACCTGTATTACTGGTGTCTTTCTAATCATATATTGTGCCTGTGAATAAGGGCTCATGCACACGACCATATGTATTTTGCGGTCCCAAAAAACAGATCCGCAAATAATACGGATGACCGTCTGTGTGTATTCCGTATTTTTCGGAACAAGCCGGTCCCCGAATAGAACAGTACTATCCTTGTCCGTAATTTTTTGCGGGACCCATTGAAATGAATGGTCCCGTATATGGTCCGCAAAAAAAACGAACGGACACGTAAAGAAATACGTTGGTGTGCATGAGCCCTAAAGCAGTGATATGTACATTAGCTTTCTGAGCAGATCTCAGTGTGTGAAGCTATAGTACAAAGTGGTCTATGATATGTAGATGCTCGACACAGCTCTGCCCTCGACATGTCTAGCTCTGTCAATCAACGGGAGGGGGGAGTGGGGCAGAGCACAGGGGGTGTTTACAAGGCAGTGCTCAAAGGATTCAGCCCCGCCTCCTGGCGTTCCAACTTCTCATTAATCGTACCGACAAAAAGAAGGGTATAGTTTTAATCAGCATGATGAGCCCTACCAGGCAGTATGTCTGGTTTAATAGGGATGATCCTGCTCTTTAAAGGTTATGTACACCTTTGGAGGGAATTTTTGTTTATAATTGCATTTTACACATTTTTGGCTGAAATCATATTTTCAGTTGGCCTTTATTAAAAAATATTGAACCATTCTGTCACAAAGGGTTAACTGTTTTTCTAGATGTGTGACTGGTACATTCACTTTCACTTTGTGCCCTAATCTAATAACCCTTATCTCTAAATTACTAAGAGGTCGTAAACACTTATTTAAGCCACATTCTTATCAGTAAGATAAGGATTGAGCGTTGATGAGTGTTTATAATGTCAGAGATAAAGAGTCTGTCTGCTCCACAGTTGACGGAAAATACAAAAATCTACAGGCATGTCAGCTCTGTACACAAAAAAGGATTCCATATTTTTTATAAAGATCAATTGAATAAATGATTTTAGCTCAAAATATGTACAATGCAATAATAAAAAAAAATGCCCCCAAAGGTGTACATAGCCTTTAAGGTACAGCAACAAGCAGGGGCATAGCTAAACGCTCGTGGGCCCTGGTGCAAGAGTTCAGCTTGGGCCCCCCCTTTCCTCAGTGCTTTATGGCCAGGGAAGCACGTAGCCTTCATTCTGCTTGAGGCAAAAATTGAATCGGGCCCCCCCCCCCCCCTAATCCCAACCCCTTCCCTCCAGCCAGAGGTGTAACTTGACCAGCAAGCACTTTCTATAACACTGGTGTCGTTCTTATGTGGCACAAGGGTCTTTGGGCCCCCTCAGGCTCCTGGGCCCAGTAGCGACTGCTACCTCTGCACCCCCTATAGCTAAGCCCCAGGCAACAAGGCACGGCTGTGCTGCGTAATGAACCATGTGGCCAATTAGCCCACAGCTGGCTTTCATTTAACTAATGATATAGTCGGTCTTCATTGTTAATAGTGGCACGGCACCTTCATTACCGAGTGGCCATTAACAATGAAGACCGACTAAACAGTGTCGTTAAGGTGGGGAAATAACCAAACACGGGAAAACAAACATAACAAACGTCTAGAGGCCCAAAAAAGCAGGTAGAAAAGGGTCACCTCTGAGCGATCCCTAATACCCTGGGCAAACCCTAAGCAGCAGCGAAAAAGGGAAGAAGGCTACCTGCTTCTTCAAACCAGGAGGAAGCAAGCGTCTCCCTAGAGGCCTAGATAAAATCACACAAAGGGAAATAACGGAGAGGACTTATCTTGAGCAGAGCTGGAGCAGACGATCCACCACAAATCAAGAGCTCCCAGGAAAGAACTATAACCCGCACAGGACACTGGGGGAAGGAGAGATAAATAGCCTCACTAACAATGAAACCCAGTACACCTGAGGGAAGGTGGATCCAGCTCAAACCCAAATCAAAACAAACAGAGAAGTCAGACATGTGCAGCCAGTCTGACAGACCTCTGCACATTCACAGGGCAAGGCGTGACATAGACCTTACATCTACTGAATTATACTGACAGCATTATGGGAGTACAAATCAGTAGATGCAAGCTCACACATAGACACAGCATTATCAATTATTATAATGCAGTGCATATACCGTATTTTTTGCCCTATAAGACGCACCTAGGTTTAAGATGAAGACAGTAAAAAAATATATTTTTCATTAGACCTCAGCAAACCCCCAACGTTAATAAGATCCCAATAAGACCTCATATCAGACCCCCAATCAGACCTCAGTTCAGACGCCAATGTGAATGACCCACAATCAGCCCTCGGATAAGAGCCCCGTACCTCTCATCAGCCCCCATGCCTCAGAGCACATAAGATAAAAATAATCCACTTACCTCTCCTGCTCCGGACACCGCCGCTCCTCACTTCCAGCACTCCTCCTGCTACAGCCAAGGACCAGGAAGCGGTGAGTACAGAGCCTTCACCACTTCCTAATCCTCCAATACTAATAAGCGCTTCCATAACGGAAGCGCTCATTAGAATTCGTCCCATAAGACGCAGGGACATTTCCCCCCCACACTTTTGGGGGGAAAAAATGCATCTTATGGGGTGAAAAATACGGCAAATGTGTTTCACCCAGAAAAAAAACTCACAAACAACAACAAATGTGTTTTTTTCCAATATGGTTTTTAATGCAGTGTTTAACTGCAACTCAACTGTAATAGTCCCCAAATCATGAAAGCTATTGATATGGGATAGAAAACGTTATCCCTGCTTTGTGTATTGGTCAGTGATTTCCATCAGTGATTGTGAGCCAAAACCAGGCGTGGAGCCTCCACAGACATGAGGTATAAGGGAAAATTTCCTCCTGTTCTGTTTTTAAACTGCACCTGGTTTTGGCTCACAATAAGAGCTCGTTCACAAGACTGTGCCGTTTTTTGCGGTTCTCAAATTGCGGATTCGCCAAACACGGATGCCGCCCATGTGCCTTCCGCAATTTGCGGAACGGAAACAGGAGGCAATTATAGAGCTGCCTATTCTTGTCCGCAAAACAGACAAGAAAAAGACATAATCTCGTAATTTTTGCAGGGTCACGGAGCGGAGCAACGGATGCGGACAGCACAATGGAGTGCTGTCCGCATCTTTTGCGAACCCATTAAAAATGAATGGTTCCGTATACGGAACGCAAAAAACGTTTGTGTGAACGAGTCCTAACTGATGGAAATAACCAACCAAATAACTGAAGTGTGAACTTGGCCTTGATGAGCGTTGCGTTTTTCTTATTGTGCTTTTACATTGCCTTTTCCTTTTTTTTTTTACAATCGCTTTTCTTTATTGAGATCTACAAAGGAAGTAGGATGGCGAGCTGGCTGCATAGTTTCCTATTTAAAAGGTTTGGTTTGTGCAAAAAATAATTTTAAAAAATGCATGCACTAAAACACTACAGTATTTGCAAAAGAAATGAAAAATGTAAAAAAAAAAAATAATTATTAAAAAAATAAATAAAAGTAAATAAAAAAACAGACATTTTATTGACAAAATAGATAAAAAGATAATTGATATATGAATACTCACTCTTTTGACACCTTCGTCCTGGATTCTCCTACACTGCAGATACTTTGTTACGAATTGCGATTCTTCTCTACTTTCCATATAATGTACAATCAGTTAAAGGGGTCGGCCACTTTCTGGTTATTGTTGACCAAAGTGTCTATAAGATGATTATATGACACTTACTAATATAGCCTATGTTGAAATTCTGCACCATTTTCTATATTTCATAAGGTACACAACGTCTTTTGTGCTTGTCCATAAAATGGCTGCCGATGGAGGGTCATGTGACGTCTCCAGGCAAATCACCTCCATGTGACGTCTCCTCCATCCGAACACACTGCACCTGCACTAAACAGAACAAGTGCAAATGGTGGGGCAGTGTATCTGAGCGCAGGAGACGTCACATGGAGGTGATTTGCCCGGTCACATGACCCTCCATCGGCAGCCATTTTATGGACAAGCACAAAAGACTTATGAAATATAGAAAATGGTGCAGAATTTCAACATAGGCTATATTAGTAAGTGTCATATAATCATCCTATAGACACTTTGGTCAACAATAACCAGAAAGTGGCCGACCCCTTAATCCAACCTTCTAGAACTTCTCTTCCAGGTTGGGGATATGACTCTTATATAATGATACATCCTGTGCACAGAACCTGATGATCTATATTACATGTCAAAATGAAGTTGGGTAAAGTGCAGCTTGATATTAGGATGCTGATGGTATCGTAGAGCCGGTGGCTGTCCAAGTGGACATCCTTTCTAATTGTCCAAGCGGTCTCTTCCTTGCCCATTCAGTAACCCCCTACTATTTTTAGGGTCTAACACTGTTGGATATTGGAGTGCAGCTACCACCATTTCAACACAGTAAGAATGATCTGAGCGGTCTCCGGGTTACCCCGCTCACACATTCATGACATAACTGTCGAAGCAAATGATTTCATGTAGTATGATCCCGCAGTATCCCCCCCTTCCCTGAACGCATGGCAGGGAATCCCAGCATGCAGCCCTGACCTCGCTATAACCTTGGAAATATCGCCCAAAGGCCGGATTTCAGGATCATTCCCCAGGAACATCTTCAAGGAATAAGTAACCTAACTGAGCGGCTGTGTCCAGAGAGAATAAGGGGCCATTTATCAAATCTGCTAGGCCAGTATTGTGCCATACAAAAACTCACAAAAACCGCCTGTGACATTTGGCGACCATTTTCAACATTTTGTGATCCTCACCGCTTTTAGAAGTGGAGTGAAAAGTAGGTCAGGATTAAAAAGTCACAAAAAGTCGCATCGCCATCACATTGCACTTGTGCCAAATATACTGTTACTGTGCGCCATTTAATGAATTTGGTGCAACCCCACAAAGCAGACTTAAAACTGACACCAAAACCACCGCAAATAAAAAAAACTTCCACCCTAAGGCCTCATGCACACGACCGTTCTTTGCGGACCGCAAAAAACGGAAGCCGCCCATGGAGCGGAACGGGCGGCCTATTGTAGAAATGCCTATTCTTGTCCGCAAAACGAACAGGAATAGGACACGTTATATATTTTTTGCGGGGCCGCAGATTGGAGCAACTCCATGTGCTGTCCGCATCTTTTGCGGCCCCATTGAAGTGAATGGGTCCGCATCCGAGCCGCCAAAACGGCGGCTCGGATGCGGACCCAAACAACGGCCGTGTGCATGAGGCCTAAGTCTGTTAATGTCACTGGTGTCAACAAAATCTCTCACTTCCTTATAGTTTGAAAAAGTTTAGGAAAAAGTCATGTCGCAGGGGCTCTAAATCCCGGGGTTTCTGAATAAAACGAAAGGGAAGGAGTTAAAATAATAAGAGAAGTTATATCGGTTCAAACCCCTTCCACCCCAGCACCATCCATGTGTCCTTCTGGATGGGCTCTGCTTACATGGCTGCAGCGGCGATGTGTCTGTGTAACGTGTCCACTGCAGCCAATCACTGGACTCAGCGGTCATGTGCTGTATACCAGTGATAAGGTGCACAAGTGCTGCAAAGTCAGGGAGGTTTAGAGCGGGCGCAGGAAAAGAGGGGGTTTTGACCCATCATTATAACTTGTTTAACATTTTCACTGCCACTTAGCCATTTTACTGTTGACTCAGACAACGCCTTACACGTTTTTCTACTGCTGTCAGGAGCGGAGTACTTTTTGGCCTATTTCACGCGGGCGTCATGTTTTTCGGCCGGATAAGATGCGTTTTGCACGCGCATGAGAAAAATCGGCATGTTTGGTACCCAAACCCGAACCTCTTCACAGAAGTTCGGGCTTGGGATCGGTGTTCTGTAGATTGTATTATTTCCCCTTATAACATGGTTATAAGGGAAAATAATAGCATTCTGAATACAGAATGCAAAGTACAATAGGGCTGGAGGGGTTAAAAAAAAAAAAAAAAAAAATTTAACTCACCTTAATCCACTTTTTCGCGCAGCCCGGCATCTCTTCTTTCTTCAGGACCTGGTAAAGGACCTTTGATGACATCATGTGACGGACCATGTGATGAGCGCAGTGACGTCACCACAGGTCCTTTTCCTGTACACAGCAAAGAAGAAGACAGAAGAGATGCCGGCTGCGCGAGCAAGTGGATTAAGGTAAGTTAAATTATTTAATTTTTTTAACCCCTCCAGCGCTATTGTACTATGCAACCATGTTATAAGGGAAAATAATAAAGATCGGGTCTCCATCCCAATCGTCTCCTAGCAACCATGCGTGAAAATCGCACCGCATCCGCACTTGCTTGCGATTTTCATGCAGCCCCATTCATTCATGATAAGCCATGGACTCCTATACACCGACCCCAGGTGTGTCCCCATTTCTCAACCCCCTATTTCCCACACGATTTGGCCATACTAATGTATAATTTTAGACCTGCCAATAAAGGTTTTTTGATTTGATTTGATTTGATAGATAGATAGATAGATAATAGATAGATAATAGATAGATAATAGATAGATAGATAATAGATAGATAGATAGATAGATAGATAGATAGATAGATAGATAGATAATAGATAGATAATAGATAGATAGATAGATAGATAGATAGATAGATAGATAGATAATAGATAGATAGATAATAGATAGATAGATAATAGATAATAGATAGATAATAGATAGATAATAGATAGATAGATAGATAGATAGATAATAGACAGATAATAGATAGATAATAGATAGATAGATAGATAGATAGATAGATAGATAGATAGATAGATAGATAATAGACAGAGAATAGATAGATAATAGATAGATAATAGATATGATTAGATAGATAGATAGATAGATAGAAGGATAGATAGATAGATAGATAGATAGATGATAATAGATAGATATAGATAATAGATAGATAGAGAGATAGATAGATATAGATAATAGATAGATAATAGATAATAGATAGATAGAGAGATAGATAGATAATAGATAGATAATAGATAGATAATAGATAGATAGATAATAGATAGATAGATAATAGATAGATAATAGATAGATAGATAGATAGATAGATAGATAATAGATAGATAGATAATAGATAGATAGATAATAGATAATAGATAGATAGATAGATAGATAGATAGATAGATAATAGACAGATAATAGATAGATAATAGATAGATAATAGATAGATAGATAGATAGATAGATAATAGATAGATAGATAATAGATAGATAGATAGATAGATAGATAGATAATAGACAGATAATAGATAGATAATAGATAGATAATAGATAGATAGATAGATAGATAGATAGATAGATAGATAGATAGATAATAGATAGATAGATAAGAGATAATAGATAGATAATAGATAGATAGATAATAGATAATAGATAATAGATAATAGATAGATAATAGATAGATAATAGATAGATGATAGATAGATAGATAGATAGATAATAGATAGATAGATGATAGATAATAGATAGATAATAGATAGATAGATAATAGATAGATAATAGATAATAGATAGATAATAGATAGATAGATAGATAGATAGATAGATAGATAGATGATAGATAGATAGAAGATAGATAATAGACAGATAGATAATAGATAGATAGATAATAGATAATAGATAGATAATAGATAGATAGACTACAGATAGTGTGAATACGGCCTCAGGCACGGATCATAACTAGATCTTTATTACTCTTGTTGTGATTAGTCTCATCTGGGATTCACGAGGCCTATTACAGATTAGATTACAGTCTATCTTGTGTTACTTTTGCTTCTGGCCTACTAGGACCTCCCTGTGAAGGGCACCGTGCACTGAGTTCATCATGTGTTGTTGAGGTCCCGGCTCTGTGATCGGCTCGTGCTCACGGCCGTAAGGGCTTTGCAGTCCGCAAATCGCAGATCCGCAAAACTAGGATACCGGCTGAGAGTCTGCTGCCATTATTTATTTTACACTCCTGCAGAAATGTACTATCCTCGACAGCAGAACGGACAAGAATACAACATCTTCTATTTTTTTTTTTTTGCAGGGTGGCGGAACGGACTTGCGGATACGGACAGCAACTTTTGCAGCCCCATTGAGATGAATGGGTCAGAATCCAATCTGCATGGATCTGCAAAAAAACAAACGGATGCAATGCAGATGTCCCACGGACATCATCTGTATGTTTTGCGGATCCCGATTGTGAGCATGAGCCCCAAATTGCGAGCAGATTTCAGCACTGGAGACGGTGTGGAACAACCTCTATAGATGTGCGAACATAAAAGTCATGTAGTGTCCAGAATGGTGCGGACGAGAGGTACCGCAGCAGCTGCACAATGTATGTTTAGTTTGTAGTGAGCGCTCGGGGGTGACAGCTGCTGTCTAAAGGCAATCTATTATTATTAAGAGAGTGCTGACACTTTTATACGGTGAATGTCTATATGATACGGGTTTTGATATAATCTGTTGATTGTCACCCTTTTTCCATCATACAGATACAGACCCCATCTCTCCTGAATTTAAGGTGGATTGATACGTTTTGTGTTCAGTAAGTTTAATACGTAATGAACAGGAGGCTCCATGATGCAAATGTGAAATACAGATGTAGCAGGGTTAACACACAAACTCTTACCTCATCGCGTTATCTTGAGATAAAAGCCATTGAAAAGCAATTGAAGGTGTTTGCTTAACGCATTCAGTTTGGATAACACGTCTCATAAAACCGGTGTGTTAACTCTACTACATCTGTACTGGGATTTCTAGTTCCACGTAATCTCACTAGCCGGCTTCGAAGTGTTCGCTCTGATCAGACAGCATGCATTTCCGTCCTTCTGTTGCTTCGGTTATCCTGCTATCCAGGCTACACCCACACATTACATGGACCCATTAAAGAGGTCGGTCCATCTAGGACATCGATGCCGTGTCACCAGGATATGCCAATTCTGGGACCCACTCCTATCTCCAAAACAGGGCCCCCCAAATGCCATGCATGCGCGGTGTACTCTCTCCATTCATCACTGTAAGAGTTCTAGCCAAAGGAGCCCGCTCGGCTGTTTATGGAAATCTCATGGCGATGAAAAGTTGGAGGCTACTCTCAGAGGTGGGACCCGCAGCTATCTCACATTGATGGCATTTCCTAGCTATATGCCATCAATGTCCCAAATGGACCGACCCCTTTAAAGTAAGGGTGGGTTCACACTATCGTTAGGGATTCCGATATGGCTTTCTATTGTAACATGGTTATAACGGAATGCCCAGACAGAATGCAAAACGGAAGGACGGATCTGTTCTTCTGCCCATAGACTTGCATTATGACGGAATGCAAAACGGAAGCCTTTTAAAAAGGCATTCCATTTGCTTTCCGTCCTAATATAAGTCTATGGGAAAGCATAACAGATCCGTCTGGGTCCCGGTATGCAAGACGGAAAAGGAAGTCTTTGTTTTCCGTCTTGCATAACAGGACGGTGACGGATCCGTTTTGATTCCCTTAGACTTCTATTAGGACGGAAAGCAAACGGAATGCCTTTTTTAAAAAGGCTTCCGTTTTGCATTCCGTCATAATGCAAGTCTATGGGCAGAAGAACGGATCCGTCATTCCGTTTTATGGATTCCGTTATATTCCGTTATAACCATAACGAAAGCCCTAACGCTAGTGTGAACCCACCCTGAAGTGTGTCATTCACACATCAGCTTATTGTCAGCACTTTGGTCCTTTTTCTGTCCAAGAACCTTTCATTGAAATGAATGGGTTCGGAAAATAAGCAGACACGCTCGGACACCAGATGCGCCAGCGTTCTGCAGACTGCTGTATAGGAGGAGATGCTTGTCCACATGTAGATATTGGAAACTTGTCAGCCCACGGAAATATTTGTATTTCTACATCTTTAGCACAGAAACAGTTAATGGATGGGATGTGCTCAAAGTATCGCAATCAGAGCATTATAATCCTTCATCAGGGTCAGAAGCAACTGCTCCCCTCAGCGCTCTCCTCCCTCATGCTCCTCTCTCCACCTCCCCTCTCTACTCCTCACTGCTGGACATTTATTTTGAGCCCAAGGAGCAGGGGACACCTCGCCAAATTTGGTAAAAGACAGAGGCCTGTGATTGACAGCGGCTCCTTGAGACAGGAGCTGGTGCTGAGACAGCTCCATCTGTCTCAGAATCATTCACAGGGACGGGGTCAGGGGCAACACAGAGAGAGGGGGAGGACGGGCCTGGTGTCACTACAACATGCTCCCTTCACACTCTGAGAGAACAGGGGGCTCCAGACAACAAGACTCTGATCATCGAGATAAATCTCACCTTGTTATCTCATCACTTGCACATTACAAGAGCCATAGTGAGAGAGCAAACAAGCTGAGCCGTAGGAAGATAGCGAAGAAGCTGAGCCGTAGGAAGATAGCGAAGAAGCTGAGCCGTAGGAAGAGAGCGAACAAGCTGAGCCGTAGGAAGAGAGCGAACAAGCTGAGCCGTAGGAAGAGAGCGAACAAGCTGAGCCGTAGGAGAGAGCGAACAAGCTGAGCCGTAGGAAGATATCGAACAAGCTGAGCCGTAGGAAGAGAGCGAACAAGCTGAGCCGTAGGAAGAGAGCGAACAAGCTGAGCCGTAGGAAGAGAGCGAACAAGCTGAGCCGTAGGAAGAGAGCGAACAAGCTGAGCCGTAGGAAGAGAGCGAACAAGCTGAGCCGTAGGAAGAGAGCGAACAAGCTGAGCCGTAGGAAGAGAGCGAACAAGCTGAGCCGTAGGAAGAGAGCGAACAAGCTGTGCCGTAGTGAGAGAGCGAATAAGCTGAGCCGTAGGAAGAGAGCGAACAAGCTGAGCCGTAGGAAGAGATCGAAGAAGCTGAGCCGTAGGAAGAGAGCGAACAAGCTGAGCCGTAGGAAGAGAGCGAACAAGCTGAGCCGTAGGAAGAGAGCGAACAAGCTGAGCCGTAGGAAGAGAGCGAACAAGCTGAGGGCCGTAGGACGATATCGAACAAGCTGAGCCGTAGAAGAGAGCGAACAAGCTGAGCCTAGGAAGAGAGCGAACAAGCTGAGCCGTAGGAAGAGAGCGAACAAGCTGAGCCATAGTGAGAGAGCGAACAAGCTGAGCCGTAGGAAGAGAGCGAACAAGCTGAGCCGTAGGAAGAGAGCGAACAAGCTGAGCCGTAGGAAGAGAGCGAACAAGCTGAGCCGTAGGAAGAGAGCGAACAAGCTGAGCCGTAGTGAGAGAGCGAACAAGCTGAGCCGTAGGAAGAGAGCGAACAAGCTGAGCCGTAGGAAGAGATCGAAGAAGCTGAGCGTAGGAAGAGAGCGAACAAGCTGAGCGTAGGAAGAGAGCGAACAAGCTGAGCCTAGGAAGAGAGCGAACAAGCTGAGCCGTAGGAAGAGAGCGAACAAGCTGAGCCGTAGGAAGAGAGCGAACAAGCTGAGCCGTAGGAAGAGAGCGAACAAGCTGAGCCGTAGGAAGAGAGCGAACAAGCTGAGCCGTAGGAAGAGAGCGAACAAGCTTAGCCGTAGGAAGATAGCGAACAAGCTGAGCCGTAGGAAGATAGCGAACAAGCTGAGCCGTAGGAAGATAGCGAACAAGCTGATCCGTAGTGAGAGAGCGAACAAGCTGAGCCGTAGTGAGAGAGCGAACAAGCTGAGCCGTAGTGAGAGAGCAAACAAGCTGAGCCGTAGAGAGACAGCGAACAAGCTGAGCCGTAGGAAGAGAGCGGACAAGCTGAGCCGTAGGAAGAGAGCGAACAAGCTGAGCCGTAGGAAGAGAGCGAACAAGCTGAGCCGTAGGAAGAGAGCGAACAAGCTGAGCCATAGTGAGAGAGCGAACAAGCTGAGCCGTAGGAAGAGAGCGAACAAGCTGAGCCGTAGGAAGAGAGCGAACAAGCTGAGCCGTAGGAAGAGAGCGAACAAGCTGAGCCATAGTGATAGAGCGAACAAGCTGAGCCGTAGGGAGAGAGCGAAGAAGCTGAGCCGTAGGGAGAGAGCGAACAAGCTGAGCCGTAGTGATAGAGCGAACAAGCTGAGCCGTAGGAAGAGAGCGAACAAGCTGAGCCGTAGGAAGAGAGCGAACAAGCTGAGCCGTAGGAAGAGAGCGAACAAGCTGATCCGTAGGAAGAGAGTGAACAAGCTGAGCCGTAGGAAGATAGCGAACAAGCTGAGCCGTAGGAAGAGAGCGAACAAGCTGAGCCGTAGGAAGAGAGCGAACAAGCTGAGCCGTAGGAAAAGAGCGAACAAGCTGAGCCGTAGGAAGAGAGCGAACAAGCTGAGCCGTAGGAAGAGAGCGAACAAACTGAGCCGTAGTGAGAGAGCGAACAAGCCTGAGCCGTAGGAAGAGAGCGAACAAGCTGAGCCGTAGGAAGAGAGCGAAGAAGCTGAGCCGTAGGAAGAGAGCGAACAAGCTGAGCCGTAGTGAGAGAGCGAACAAGCTGAGCCATAGGGAAGAGAGCGAACAAGCTGAGCCGTAGGAAGAGAGCGAACAAGCTGAGCCTAGGAAGAGAGCGAACAAGCTGAGCCGTAGGAAGAGAGCGACAAGCTGAGCCGTAGTGAGAGAGCGAACAAGCTGAGCCGTAGGAAGATAGCGAACAAGCTGAGCCCGTAGAAGAGAGCGAACAAGCTGAGCGTAGGAAAAGAGTGAACAAGCTGAGCCGTAGGAAGAGAGCGAACAAGCTTGAGCCATAGTGATAGAGCGAACAAGCTGAGCGTAGGGAGAGAGCGAACAAGCTGAGCCGTAGGGAGAGAGCGAACAAGCTGAGCCGTAGGGATAGAGCGAACAAGCTGAGCCGTAGGAAGAGAGCGAACAAGCTGAGCCGTAGGAAGAGAGCGAACAAGCTGAGCCGTAGGAAGAGAGCGAACAAGCTGAGCCGTAGGAAGAGAGCGAACAAGCTGAGCCGTAGGAAAAGAGTGAACAAGCTGAGCCGTAGGAAGAGAGCGAAGAAGCTGAGCCGTAGGAAAGAGAGCGAACAAGCTGAGCCGTAGTGAGAGAGCGAACAAGCGAGCCATAGGAAGAGAGCGAACAAGCTGAGCCGTAGGAAGAGAGCGAACAAGCTGAGCCGTAGGAAGAGAGCGAACAAGCTGAGCCATAGGAAGAGAGCGAACAAGCTGAGCCGTAGGAAGAGAGCGAACAAGCTGAGCCGTAGTGAGAGAGCGAACAAGCTGAGCCGTAGGAAGAGAGCGAACAAGCTGAGCCGTAGGAAGAGAGCGAACAAGCTGAGCCGTAGGAAGAGAGCGAACAAGCTGAGCCGTAGTGAAGATGCGAACAAGCTGAGCTGTAGTGAGAGAGCGAACAAGCTGAGCTGTAGGAAGAGAACGAACAAGCTGAGCCGTAGTGAGAGAGCGAACAAGCTGAGCCGTAGGAAGAGAGCGAAACAAGCTGAGCCGTAGGAAGAGATAGCGAACAAGCTGAGCCGTAGGGAGAGAGCGAACAAGCTGAGCCGTAGTGAGAGAGCGAACAAGCTGAGCTGTAGTGAGAGAGCGAACAAGCTGAGCCGTAGGAAGAGAGCGAACAAGCTGACTTTCACACTAGCGTTCGGGGCTCCCGCTTGTGAGCTCCGTTTGAAGGCTCTCACAAGCGGCCCCGACGGATCCGTCCAGCCCTAATGCATTCTGAGTGGACGCCAGGGATCCCCGCGCAGAATGCACAGTCTGGCACACCGTTTGTCCTCCGCTCCGCACAGCAGGCGGACACCTGAACGCTGCTTGCAGCGTTCGGGTGTCCGCCTGGCCGTGCGGAGGCAAACGGATCCGTCCAGACTTACAATGTAAGTCAATGGGGACGGATCCGTTTGAAGTTGACACAATATGGCTCAATTTTCAAACGGATCCGTCCCCCATTGACTTTCAATGTAAAGTCAAAACGGATCCGTTTGCATTATCATGAACAAAAAAAAAAAAAATTTTTTTTTTTTTTTTTTGTTCATGCTAATGCAAACGGATCCGTTCTGAACGGATCTAAGCGTTTGCATTATGGGTGCGGATCCGTCTGTGCAGATACCAGACGGATCCGCACAACGCAGGTGTGAAAGTAGCCTCGGAGCTGTCGATTCGGCTCAGTTTTAATATTGTGTAGGGACAAGGATGGTAAGCGTCTTT
This sequence comes from Bufo bufo, assembly GCF_905171765.1. Classification (NCBI taxonomy): domain Eukaryota; kingdom Metazoa; phylum Chordata; class Amphibia; order Anura; family Bufonidae; genus Bufo; species Bufo bufo. The sequence goes on from NC_053395.1 coordinate 14,615,323, forward strand.
GTAATGTACTCTCACACTAGCGTTTATTCTTTTCCGGTATTGAAACTTGCCAGATTAATTTACATTGAAATGTATTAATGCCGGATCCGGTACCAAGTGTTCCGGAAATTGCTGTATCGCCGTATTCGGTTTTCCGGTCTGCGCATGTGCAGTTCTTTCTAGCTTTGAAAAAAATTAAATACCGGATCTCTTATTCCGGTTAATACCGGAAAGACGAATCCGGTATTTCAATGAATGAGTTTAACAGATCGGGGGGAAAAAGATAACCATTTGCATATGGATTTCCGGATCCGGCATTTCCGGATTCTAACAACGCCGGTGTGAAAGTAGCTTAATGTACTTTATTAGGGAAAGAGGTTTCTTTCTACTTGAAAACAGGGTAAAGAGTCTTCTCAGCAAAGCTCAACAGCGCTGCCACCGAGAATCTGTCTTCAGTCTGCAGAGGCTTCCAGCCACATCTTGTCACTAGGAGTATGATGCCCTAAGGACTTGTGGCCCATCACTGCCCATCATCTGCCCATCACTGCCAATCACCTGCCCATCACTGCCCATCACCTGCCCATCACCTGCCTATCACTGCCCATCACCTGCCCATCACTGCCCATCACTGCCCATCACCTGCCCATCACCTGCCTATCACTGCCCATCACCTGCCCATCACTGCCCATCACTGCCCATCACCTGCCCATCACCTGCCCATCACTGCCCATCACCTGCCCATCACCTGCCCATCAGTGCCCATCACTGCCCTTCACCTGCCCATCACTGCCCATCACCTGCCCATCACTGCCCATCACCTGCCCATCACTGCCCATCACCTGCCCATCACCTGCCCATCAGTGCCCATCACCTACCCATCACTGCCCATCACTGCCCATCACCTGCCCATCACTGCCCATCACCTGCCCATCACTGCCCATCACTGCCCATCACCTGCCCATCACTGCCCATCACCTGCCCATCACCTGCCCTTCACTGCCCATCACCTGCCCATCACCTGCCCATCACTGCCCATCACCTGCCTATCAGTGCCCATCACTGCCCATCACCTGCCCATCACCTGCCCATCACCTGCCCATCACTGCCCATCACCTGCCCATCACCCCCTGCCTATCTGACATGTTACACACAGGCATCTTTAGTGCTCAGTAAAACTCTGAAGACAGACTCTCCTTAGCAATGCCCTGTTACAGCTTTAGGCCTCATGCACACGACCGTTGTTTTGGTCCGTATCCGAGCCGCAGTTTTGGCGGCTCGGGTGCGGACCCTTTCACTTCAATGGGGCTGCAAAAGATGCAGACAGTAGCTGTGTGCTGTCCGCATCCGTTGCTCCGTTCAGTGATCTGCAAAAAATATTTAACCTGTCCTATTCTTATCCGTTTTGCGGACAAGAATAGGCAGTTATATCAATGGCTGTCCGTGCCGTTCCGCAAATTGCAGAACGCACACGGACGCCTTCTGTGTTTTGCGGATCCGCAATTTGCGGACCGCAAAACAGACAACAGTTGTGTGCATGAGGCCTTTATAGAAGACTCTTCAAATCAAACAAAAGTCACACTTTAACAAGTAGTAATAGCAGAGTAATACAATGATATATACAGTAATGATATACATATATAGTAATAGTAGAGTAATACAATGATATATACAGTAATGATATACATATATAGTAATAGTAGAGTAATACAATGATATATACAGTAATGAGATATATATATATAGTAATAGTAGAGTAACACAATGATAAATACAGTAATGATATACATATATAGTAATAGTAGAGTAATACAATGAGATATACAGTAATGATATACATATATAGTAATAGTAGAGTAATACAATGAGATATACAGTAATAATATACATATATAGTAATAGTAGAGTAATACAATGATATATACAGTAATGATATACATATATAGTAATAGTAGAGTAATACAATGATATATACAGTAATGATATACATATATAGTAATAGTAGAGTAATACAATGATATATACAGTAATGATATACATATATAGTAATAGTAGAGTAATACAATGAGATATACAGTAATGATATACATATATAGTAATAGTAGAGTAATACAATGATATATACAGTAATGATATACATATATAGTAATAGTAGAGTAATACAATGATATATACAGTAATGATATACATATATAGTAATAGTAGAGTAATACAATGATATATACAGTAATGATATACATATATAGTAATAGTAGAGTAATACAATGATATATACAGTAATGATATACATATATAGTAATAGTAGAGTAATACAATGAGATATACAGTAATGATATACATATATAGTAATAGTAGAGTAATACAATGAGATATACAGTAATGATATACATATATAGTAATAGTAGAGTAATACAATGAGATATACAGTAATGATATACATATATAGTAATAGTAGAGTAATACAATGAGATATACAGTAATGATATACATATATAGTAATAGTAGAGTGATACAATGATATATATACAGTACAGACCAAAAGTTTGGACACACCTTCTCATTCAAAGAGTTTTCTTTATTTTCATGACTATGAAGGAATCAAAACTATGAATTAACACATGTGGAATTATATACATAACAAACAAGTGTGAAACAACTGAAAATATGTCATATTCTAGGTTCTTCAAAGTAGCCACCTTTTGCTTCGATTACTGCTTTGCACACTCTTGGCATTCTCTTGATGAGCTTCAAGAGGTAGTCCCCTAAAATGGTCTTCCAACAGTCTTGAAGGAGTTCCCAGAGATGCTTAGCACTGGTTGGCCCTTTTGCCTTCACTCTGCGGTCCAGCTCACCCCAAACCATCTCGATTGGGTTCAGGTCCGGTGACTGTGGAGGCCAGGTCTTCTGGCGCAGCACCTCATCACTCTCCTTCATGGTCAAATAGCCCTTACTTTCAAAGTTTTCCCAATTTTTCGGCTGACTGACTGACCTTCATTTCTTAAAGTAATGATGGCCACTCGTTTTTCTTTACTTAGCTGCTTTTTTCTTGCCATAATACAAATTCTAACAGTCTATTCAGTAGGACTATCAGCTGTGTATCCACCTGACTTCTCCTCAACGCCACTGATGGTCCCAACCCCATTTATAAGGCAAGAAATCCCACTTATTAAACCTGACAGGGCACACCTGTGAAGTGAAGACCATTTCAGGGGACTACCTCTTGAAGCTCATCAAGAGAATGCCAAGAGTGTGCAAAGCAGTAATCAAAGCAAAAGGTGGCTACTTTGAAGAACCTAGAATATGACATATTTTCAGTTGTTTCACACTTGTTTGTTATGTATATAATTCCACATGTGTTAATTCATAGTTTTGATGCCTTCAGTGTGAATCTACAATTTTCATAGTCATGAAAATAAAGAAAACTCTTTGAATGAGAAGGTGTGTCCAAACTTTTGGTCTGTACTGTATATACACACAGCACAGAGAAGAGCAGGAGAAGCACAGATTAAGGAGCAGATGCAATAAGACATATAGGATAAGAAGCTCCACAAGTGTATGAGATAAACCTCTAGCAGGCCCCCACTGCAGCTTTGCGAGGGGTCCACGCAGTAACAATGCCAAAAACCTTCGGCCACAAGAACTGCACAGATCCGAACCAGTCTCCGGTACCAAAATCGCACTTAAACCTACACCCAAAATCCTCTGAACCTAACCTTAAGGGAATGTGTCACCTGGTTTGGGTCCACTAATGACACGCGCGCTGTTACGCAGCTGGGGTTTAGGGTCCCAAACCTACCCATACCGTACCTAATCATTCCCACAAAATAAAGTAAATGAAATTTAAACGTATCCAGTGAGATAGGGCTTATGTACACAGCACCACTGAAGGGCACGACTTCACTGTCCATGCACTGCACGTCAGGATCATGCACAGTGAATGGAGGCGCTCCGTGTACACGTTCTGCTGGAGAAGAGTCCCAGACTTTCACTTCTTTTCTTTTTCAGGGACGGATGGTTATGGTATCGGCAGGATTGAGATCCTAAACCTCAGCTGCCTAACGGTATGTTTCTGGTTTATCCTCCCCAAATCAGTGGACAGTTACCGTGTATGCAACAAAGCGTCTCTGATAATCCCCAATAACAATACCTGCACCCACTGAATGAGACCATCCGAGGTCGGTGGAGCCGGTGGGCACGTGTTCAAGTGCTAGGTTAGGGCAATGAAATGAAAAGTTGCCTTGGGTGAGGTAAGGCCTAGATATGGATCTGCCAAAGCAGCATGAGCCTCCCAGCTAAAAACCCAACTCCACAACATGTTTCCGTAGAGCCTGTCACGTGATTCTCTTTGACCAATCAGCTATAAGGGTTGCGCTGTTTGGTAACATGTAAAGAGTATGACAATGACGGCAGTGTACGGCTAGCTTTAGTTAGAGCTTTCATTGACGTAGCTGTACAAGGCCAGCTTTACACAGGAGAGAGCGCACATTTTCACCACTGTTTTGGGTGCGCTAATAAATTACTGTATAATTGTAATATTGTTTTTTCCAGAACTGCATTTGTGTCCGTTGGTTTTTTATACCGTTCATGGTTTACATCAAATGACCTGGTAATTTCTTCGGGTCATTTGATTCATGTAGTTACCGGTTTATGCCATAATTAGTGACTTTTTCTCTCTTTCCAACAATCTCACCACTTTTGTAAAAAGGAGGGTAGGAGGTGGCCGCCCGCGGGCCGACACATTCAACAACATGTGTGCTGGAAACACCTGAAATCTAGATTTCAGTTCTGGCGCGCGGGCAGCCCAAAGTGCCGGTCTTAAAGGGAACCCGTCATCACCTTTATGCTGCCCAGACTAACGGCAGAATAAAGTAGAGACAGGTGAGATGATTTCAGCGTCTGTCATTTATAAATTAAAAGTAAGTGGTTCCCGAGAACCGACATCACAATCATCGCAGACTGGGCCTGGAAAAGAGTCCCGGCCTCCGGAGAAGAGTCCTGGTTATTCATGAATTCCCGCCCACCTGCTGATGACTGACCGTCTCCTACCGAGTTTTCTCCCTTTCTCTCTAGGAGATAACTGCCAACCATCAGCAGATGGTCGGGGAGAGCAGGAGATTATAATAACCAGGACTCTTCTCAGGTAGATTTGACTCTTTTCAAGGCCTGGGCTGCAATGATTATGATGCTGGTTCTCGGCAACCGCTTACTTTTAGCTCATGAGGGACACACCGCTGACATCAGCATTTCTGTCACTAATTTATTATGCCCCCAGTGAGGTCAGCATAAAGTTGATGACAGGTTCCCTTTAATTGTGCAATCTAACGCCCTGGACAATTTAAGACCAATGTAGATTTAGTAATTTTTAATTAAATTTTTATTATCCACACAAGACATTATTGTTTCATATTTCTATTTTAATCCTATCATTTATTAGAGTACAGTGTGCTGACACATTACACTCCGAGTCACCATTGATAACATAATACTTAGCTTTCCTTGACAGCAGAATTACTAGATAGACTACCCTATGGTCCTTTCTAGGTTCCCAGGGCTGACTGGTGACCCGATTCAAGGGTGGAATCCCCTTTGACCATGCTGCCCTGCTAGATTTATTTGAGACTGGCAGCTCAGCTCAGGGAGCATGTTCTTTCTGCTGCAGCTCTCTCCCTATCACAGGTCAGGGGGAGTGTCTTTTCTGCTGCAGCTCTCTCCCTATCACAGCTCAGGGGGTGTGTCTTTTCTGCTGCAGCTCTCTCCCTATCACAGCTCAGGGGGGTGTCTTTTCTGCTGCAGCTCTCTCCCTATCACAGCTAAGGGGGAGTGTCTTTTCTGCTGCAGCTCTCTCCCTATCACAGGTCAGGGGGAGTGTCTTTTCTGCTGCAGCTCTCTCCCTATCACAGCTCAGGGGGTGTGTCTTTTCTGCTGCAGCTCTCTCCCTATCACAGCTAAGGGGGAGTGTCTTTTCTGCTGCAGCTCTCTTCCTATCACAGCTCAGGGGGTGTGTCTTTTCTGCTGCAGCTCTCTCCCTATCACAGCTCAGGGGGGTGTCTTTTCTGCTGCAGCTCTCTCCCTATCACAGCTAAGGGGGAGTGTCATTTCTGCTGCAGCTCTCTCCCTATCACAGCTCAGGGGGAGTGTCTTTTCTGCTGCAGCTCTCTCCCTATCACAGCTAAGGGGGAGTGTCTTTTCTGCTGCAGCTCTCTTCCTATCACAGATCAGGGGGTGTGTCTTTTCTGCTGCAGCTCTCTCCCTATCACAGCTCAGGGGGTGTGTCTTTTCTGCGGCAGCTCTCTCCCTATCACAGCTCAGGGGGGGTGTCTTTTCTCCTGCAGCTTTCTCCCTATCACAGCTCAGGGGGTGTGTCTTTTCTGCTGCAGGTCTCTCCCTATCACAGCTCAGGGGGTGTGTCTTTTCTGCTGCAGTTCTCTCCCTATCACAGCTCAGGGGGTGTTTCTTTTCTGCTGCAGCTCTCTCCCTATCACAGCTAAGGGGGAGTGTCTTTTCTGCTGCAGCTTTTTCCCTATCACAGCTCAGGGAGCATGTTCTTTCTGCTGCAGCTCTCTCCCTATCACAGGTCAGGGGGAGTGTCTTTTCTGCTGCAGCTCTCTCCCTATCACAGCTAAGGGGGAGTGTCTTTTCTGCTGCAGCTCTCTTCCTATCACAGCTCAGGGGGTGTGTCTTTTCTGCTGCAGCTCTCTCCCTATCACAGCTCAGGGGGGTGTCTTTTCTGCTGCAGCTCTCTCCCTATCACAGCTAAGGGGGAGTGTCTTTTCTGCTGCAGATCTCTCCCTATCACAGCTCAGGGGGAGTGTCTTTTCTGCTGCAGCTCTCTCCCTATCACAGCTAAGGGGGAGTGTCTTTTCTGCTGCAGCTCTCTTCCTATCACAGCTCAGGGGGGGTGTCTTTTCTGCTGCAGCTCTCTCCCTATCACAGCTCAGGGGGTGTGTCTTTTCTGCTGCAGCTTTCTCCCTATCACAGCTCAGGGGGTGTGTCTTTTCTGCTGCAGGTCTCTCCCTATCACAGCTCAGGGGGTGTGTCTTTTCTGCTGCAGTTCTCTCCCTATCACAGCTCAGGGGGTGTTTCTTTTCTGCTGCAGCTCTCTCCCTATCACAGCTAAGGGGGAGTGTCTTTTCTGCTGCAGCTCTCTTCCTATCACAGTCCCGGGGGTGTTGTCTTTTTTCTGCTGCAGCTCTCTCCCTATCACAGCTCCAGGGGGTGTGTCTTTTTCTGCTTGCAGCTCTCTTATCCCTATCACAGCTCAGGGGGTGTGTCTTTTCTCCTGCAGCTTCTCTCCCTATCACAGCTCAGGGGGTGTGTCTTTTCTGCTGCAGGTCTCTCCCTATCACAGCTCAGGGGGTGTGTCTTTTCTGCTGCAGTTCTCTCCCTATCACAGCTCAGGGGGTGTTTCTTTTCTGCTGCAGCTCTCTCCCTATCACAGCTCAGGGGGGTGTCTTTTCTGCTGCAGCTCTCTCCCTATCACAGCTCGGGGGGGTGTCTTTTCTGCTGCAGCTCTCTCCCTATCACAGCTCGGGGGGGTGTCTTTTCTGCTGCAGCTCTCTCCCTATCACAGCTCGGGGGGGTGTCTTTTCTGCTGCAGTTCTCTCCCTATCACAGCTCAGGGGGTTGTCCTTTCTCAGTGGGCATGTCTTTTCTGCGGTAGCTCTTTCCCTGTCACTGTCACAGCTTGCACAGTAAATCATCTGGAGACAGTTGAAGAATGGAATTGAGCATGTGCGACCACCTCAAAAAAAAAAATTAACAAGCAGCAGGTGGCGATATACAGATATGTTTTACTAAATATCTCCATGGTTATACTTCATTTTAATTAAATACAATTACAAAAAATGCACAATATTTTTCGTGTGACGACTCCTTTAACCTCTCTTCTACTGCAGCAATGCCAAACGATGCTGCAGACTGAGGACCTGAACTGCAAACCTTCCAAATACAGTGAGTAGCCCAGTGACTGGGGATTGACTGGTTCCGATGGAAACACTGGATAACAACCAGGTTCTTCATATGACGCAGTCATATAGGCGCTGAACTGAAGACAGAGAAGGGCAATGAAGTGACTTCATGATATATTTATTGATTTAAGAAGTGAGATAGTGGGGCCGGGCTAGAGGGCAAAACCTGGGGGGAGGCCAGCATGACGAGGGGAGACGTCGACAAGCCAAGAATAGAGGGGATTGGTGGCTTTTAAAAGTTAGGGGCGGGAAGAAATGGGGAGGTAATAAAGAGGTGGGGAGGAGTGAAGAAGGGGCCATTTTAGGTGAAGAAACCAACAGGTTAAAGGGTTTCTGTCACCCTGCAAAACTCATTTTTTTTTTTTTGGGCTAGTTAGATTGCTCATAGTGCGATATAGCAGAATATAATGGTATTACTTACTTTCATGCGGCCGATTCTTTATAAAACGAACTTTTATAATATGTTAATGAGGGCTCTACCAGCAAGTAGGGCGTCTACTTGCTGGTAGCTGCTGCAGAAATCCGCCCCCTCGCCGTGTTGAATTGACAGGGCCCAGCCGTGATCTCCTCCTCCGGCCGGCCCTGTCAGTAATTCAAAAATCGCGCGCCTCGCGTCATTCGGCGCAGGCGCTCTGAGATGAGGAGGCTCGTATCCTCAGCACTCCTCAGTGCGCTGCGCCGATGACATCACCGAAAGAGAAGACGTCATCGCGCAGGCGCACTGAGGGAGTGCTGAGGATACGAGCCTCCTCAATCTCAGAGCGCCTGCGCCGAATGACGCGAGGCGCGCGATTTTTTGAATTACTGACGGGCCGGCCGGAGGAGGAGATCACGGCTGGCCCTGTCAATCAACACGGCGAGGGGGCGGATTTCTGCAGCAGCTACCAGCAAGTAGACGCCCCTACTTGCTGGTAGAGCCCCTCATTAACAATTATAAAAGTTCGTTTTATAAGAATCGGCCGCATGAAAGTAAGTAATAGCATTATATTCTCCTATATCGCACTATGAGCAATCTAACTATCCCAAAAAAAAAAAAGAGTTTTGCAGGGTGACAGAAACCCTTTAAGGACGCAGTGTAGGTCAGTTATCTCCCACCCCTTTTCTTTTTTGGTCTTCTTGTTTTAGTATGTAGCTATGTCATTGGTGTGGACAGGTGGTTTGTTGGCAGGCCGCAGCTTGGGGTGGGGTGATGTTTTTGTCATGGCAGTCGAGGCGGCGGGAGGTCCTCGGAGTTGGTGGAATATCAGGTTATGGAGGATGGGAGGGCTCCATGGTTGGGGCTGGACTCCCATGGTTGTATTTTCAGGGCAGGTTTTTTGGTCCATCAGTGGTGCCTCCAAGCTGGCGATCATCGGCTTGGGGCAAGATGGAGTACCCCGTGGAGGAGGTTTTTTTAAAACAGTTGGGGCTTCGAGGACCTCCCTCGTCTGTATTATTATATGTTATACATATGTTGGTGATGTCATATGCCGTTGCATATGGATTTTTGGTTAAAAATGTTTAGTGGGAAATTAAAATATATAACAATAAAATGGCTGCTGTGGCCGATACAATCCAACCTGTTGTTTGTGTCATTATTTGGAAAAGACTGGTGGTTGGGGGGAAGGGGGGGTCAGGGTAGCGAGCCTGATAGCCAATACCTTTGTCAAGTAGATTTTGATAATGTGTATATCCCTCTCTTAATTCATTCTCAGGCATTGGCATTGGGCCTTGAAGCTTAGCTTACATTATTTCTAGGTCCTCATCTAGCTATAAAACAAGCAAAACATTGCAGTCAATCCTATGACATTGTTTTATGCAACAGACGTTGTTATCTTCAACAGAATTCTTACTCTAGAACCCCACGAATGAAAAGTAGAGCATATGGTCAGCAATTCCCGGTCATGGAGATGTCGTAATATGGCATAAAGATGTCATAGACATTGGTCTGGCTCCGACATCCTCTACTAGCCAGTGCACAAAGCTCTTGTTCTAGAGGACCTGGCCCATCCATGAATTGTATCACACTTCTCCTGCAGTGGACGTGTGGTGGCCACAGCTTCTCCCAGCAATACCGGCTAATTGCATAGTTCTCTCAATGAGGTGCTTTTCTGGACATAAAATCTTGTTCATGACATTGCAGAGAGGGCGTGAAAATGTTCAACTGTTTAAGCAAATACAAATCAGTGATCTGAGTGCTCCTCAAGAAGACAGATGTGGGGAAGCAAATAGTTCAATGTTCTCATCTCCAATTGAATTGCGGCTGCAGGAAGTGTAACTGTGTAAAGAGAGTTCTCTAATAAGCCTGATCCAGGCGGTTATATTTGGGACATGCCCCGCATCATGTTACGTTAATCGCTCCCATGGCCCTGGGTTTAAAAGCATTACAGAGAATCAGGTCAAGAGCCCAAAGCGCCAACAAAAGTCTGAAATAAACCCCCTGCCCTCTGCCCAGTGTCCGCAATCTCAAAATATCTATGTTTGTGGTGAAGGTTACCCCTCCTGCACCTCTTTACAGAAAACATAGTAAAAGTTAGGTATTTTTAGAAAACGCAATTGCTATCAGAAACTGAATTTGTCAAGTAAAAGTGAGCTTAGTTTGCAATGGGGTACAGGTCCAGGTAGTCGTCAAACTGCGATGCAGCCAAGAGAAAGCCAACATGCAAGTCGGTGCAGGTTCCAAAATTTCACTCTTGCCAGGACCATCAAGCTAGGCGAACCCTGGCACATTTGGGGACATTCTCCTGCCAGATCTCTCTGCATTTCAGCATTGCCGGAAGCTTAAATGTCGCCGTTCAGCCCCATATTCTCTGCATATTTGCTAGGTTGCGGCCAGATCTCTGCCGATCTCCATTATACACTGCTCAAAAAAATAAAGGGAACACAAAAATAACACATCCTAGATCTGAGTTAATTAAATATTCTTCTGAAATACTTTGTTCTTTACATAGTTGAATGTGCTGACAACAAAATCACATGGAGGTCACCCATGGAGGTCTGGATTTGGAGTCACACTCAAAATTAAAGTGGAAAAACACACTACAGGCTGATCCAACTTTGATGTAATGTCCTTAAAACAAGTCAAAATGAGGCTCAGTAGTGTGTGTGGCCTCCACGTGCCTGTATGACCTCCCTACAACGCCTGTGCATGCTCCTGATGAGGTGGCGGACGGTCTCCTGAGGGATCTCCTCCCAGACCTGGACTAAAGCATCTGCCAACTCCTGGACAGTCTGTGGTGCAACGTGACGTTGGTGGATAGAGAGAGACATGATATCCCAGATGTGCTCAATTGGATTCAGGTCTGGGGAACGGGCGGGCAGTCCATAGCATCAATGCCTTCGTCTTGCAGGAACTGCTGACACACTCCAGCCACATGAGGTCTAGCATTGTCTTGCATTAGGAGGAACCCAGGGCCAACCGCACCAGGCATATGGTCTCACAAGGGGTCTGAGGATCTCATCTCGGTACCTAATGGCAGTCAGGCTACCTCTGGCGAGCACATGGAGGGCTGTGCGGCCCTCCAAAGAAATGCCACCCCACACCATTACTGACCCAATGCCAAACCGGTCATGCTGGAGGATGTTGCAGGCAGCAGAACGTTCTCCACGGCGTCTCCAGACTCTGTCACGTCTGTCACATGTGCTCAGTGTGAACCTGCTTTCATCTGTGAAGAGCACAGGGCGCCAGTGGCAATTTGCCAATCTTGGTGTTCTCTGGCAAATGCCAAACGTCCTGCACGGTGTTGGGCTGTAAGCACAACCCCCACCTGTGGACGTCGGGCCCTCATATCACCCTCATGGAGTCTGTTTCTGACCGTTTGAGCAGACACATGCACATTTGTGGCCTGCTGGAGGTCATTTTGCAGGGCTCTGGCAGTGCTCCTCCTGTTCCTCCTTGCACAAAGGCGGCGGTAGTGGTCCTGCTGCTGGGTTGTTGCCCTCCTACGGCCTCCTCCACGTCTCCTGATGTACTGGCCTGTCTCCTGGTAGCGCCTCCATGCTCTGGACACTACGCTGACAGACACAGCAAACCTTCTTGCCACAGCTCGCATTGATGTGCCATCCTGGATAAGCTGCACTACCTGAGCCACTTGTGTGGGTTGTAGACTCCGTCTCATGCTACCACTAGAGTGAAAGCACCGCCAGCATTCAAAAGTGACCAAAACATCAGCCAGGAAGCATAGGAACTGAGAAGTGGTCTGTGATCACCACCTGCAGAACCACTCCTTTATTGGGGGTGTCTTGCTAATTGCCTATAATTTCCACCTGTTGTCTATCCCATTTGCACAACAGCATGTGAAATTGATTGTCACTCAGTGTTGCTCCCTAAGTGGACAGTTTGATTTCACAGAAGTGTGATTGACTTGGAGTTACATTGTGTTGTTTAAGTCTTCCCTTTATTTTATTGAGCAGTGTAGTTGATGGGGTCAGACAGCGACGTTTAAGCTTTTGGCAGTGCCGGAACGCAGAGAGATCTGGCAGGCTGTTCCCCGCCAGTGTGAAATTAGCCTCAGGCTGAGAGGAGGTGGTATGGAGCATGCTTGCACTTTGGGGGTTGTAAAAATGAGCAACCCAGGGGCGGACTGGGAACTTAAAGTTGCCCTGGAAAAAAGACTAAGAGTGGCCCCGTTTTGTAGTTGGGTCCAAATTGATGGAAGGCAGGGCCAGCAATACCATATTGTGGCACATTATACCGCCCCAACAGAGCCAAATACCACAGTCCGTCACAAAATACTGCCACAGCAGCACAAAATACATCCCCAAAAACTTCCACTGGCTGACCCCCTGGGCATCGGCCCGCCGGGAAATCTCCCTGTAAGGTCTATGGCCAATCCGCCCCTGGAGCAACCTATGCATCTTCTGCTTGAATCCATACAAGCATTCATTGGATGCCCTTCGTTTAGGAGCTGTCACCTCTCCTGACATGTCTGTTTTAGTAAATCATTTCATTCCCCATGCAATAACAGTTCTGGAGCATCGAGCTATTATGATTCAATGGTGTGTTATAGTCAAGCATGCACGCTATCAAACATGGCCAAGCACTTGTACTTGGCTATCGACGGCAGTCACATAGAGATGAACAGAGTGGTGGTGCTCATGTATGACCTGCTGCTCCATTCAATGCCAGGTCCCCATTCTCTTGATCGATGGGGGTTGAAGCAATCAGACCCCCACCGGCCTAATAGTTAGGGCTCATGCACACGACGTATCCCCTCCGAGAGTGGGCCATATGTCCCGGAGCGGCATACATCGTGCTCTGCATCATAGGTTACTATGATGCTGTGCACATCGGGCCGCCCGCGGGACTATTGTCCTGCATTCATATGATCTTATGAGTGCGAGACAATAGTCCCACGGTCGGCCCGATGCGCACAGCATCATAGTAATCTATGATGCTGTGCGCTCCCATGCGCACGATGCATGCCGCTCCGGGACATATGGCCCGCTCACGGAGGGCATACGGTCGTGTGCATGAGCTCTTATTCTGTATCCTCTGGGAATAACTTGTTACAATTGGAATATCCCTTTACGCATCACAAGTGTCCAGGATGTAGAGTCCAAAGGTTCAAAATTCCCTGCCGATAATGTCATCAGGAATATTTTCTTAGACAATGGAGCTGCCAGATTCAGTTGTATGACTTCACAGAAAATACATTCTAGTAGCAGTAAAGTCCTCCACAGGCCGCAGAGAGAAAACTGCAGCCCGTATTGACCCGCAGGGCAGATTTGATATCCACTGCATTTAAATTTATGCTAAGGGTTTTATTACCCTTTGCAATGCAGAGTGACATCCACAGCAAATTTGTAGCAAAATCTGCAAAATGCCATGGATTCACCGCAGCTTTATGTCCCATGTGCACGCAGCCCGAATGTGAATAATTTAAAGCGTCTTTACTGAGTGGCAACAACTCACAAATACCTTTCATGAATTTATGAAGAAACTTTCCACCATGAATTCCCGGCGTTCGCTGTTTCTGCGATCTGTTGTTTGATTGCTCCACAAATCACTGTATAAGCGCCCTGACAATACACAAAGTATTTACATGTCTCAGGTAGGGTAACATTTCACAGTTAGCATTCAAGCATATGACCGTATTTTTGGTCAGCGTCCATTCTGCATTTTTTTGCGGTCTGGATGGATGTGGGCCCGTTAATATTTGTGGGGCCGCAAAAACCATGGACATTACATGTCATGCGTGCGCTGTCTGCATCTGTGCAGCTGTTCCACAAATTATAGAACGTCTGTTTTGCAGACAAGAATAAGCATTTCTGTAATAGGGACCAAGGAAAGTGCGCGACGCACACACGGCGGACTGAAAAATGTATCTGATCGGCTCGCCTTGTATGCATCATGCACTCCGAATTGTGAATAGGCTTTTCTTTGTAGTTGATGGAATTTGGTCTCCTTTGAGTTACTGTAACACTTATTTTTGGCTTCATACTTCTAAGTCTATAAGTGGCCTTTGTGGACAAGTGGTATCCTCAGAATCTTGCCACCTGTCGGAGCGGAATATATTTCAGTCTCTGCAAGAGCTGTCGCCGGCCTTGTTGACAAGAAATCTTTGGTGTGGAGAGCGGGATATATTTATTCTTTGGGCTCCATCTTATTTTAATTTAATTAATAGTAACATTTAGGCTACATGCACACGAATGCATGCGTTTTGCGGTCCGTTTTTTTTTTTTTTTTGCAGATCCATAGCAATAATGTCTATCCTTGTCCGCAAAACAGACAAGAATAGGACATGCTCTATTTTTTTTTCTTTTGCGGGGCTACGGAACGGACATACGGATGCGGATAGTACACGGTGTGCCACCAGCATTTTTTGCGGACCCGTTGAAATGAATGAGTCCGCATCCTATCCGCAAAAAAAGACGGAACGGACACGGAAACAAAATACGTTTGTGTGCATGTAGCCTTAGGCCTCTTTCACGCGGGCGTTGCGGGAAAAGGTGCGGGTGCGTCGCGGGAACATGCGCGATTTTTCCGTGCGATTGCAAAACATTGTAATGCGTTTTGCACTCGCGTGAGAAAAATCGCGCATGTTTGGTACCCAAACCGAACTTCTTCACAGAAGTTCAGGCTTGGGATCGGTGTTCTGTGTGATTGTATTATTTTCCCTTATAACATGGTTATAAGGGAAAATAATAGCATTCTTCATACAGAATGCATAGTACAATAGCGCTGGAGGGGTTAAAATAAATAAATAAATAATTTAACTCACCTTAATCCACTTGCTCGCGCAGCCCGGCTACTCTTCTGTCTGCTTTCTTTGCTGTGTGCAGCAACAGGACCTGTGGTGACGTCACTCCGGTCATCACATGGTCCATCACATGATCCATCACCATGGTAAAACATCATGTGATGGATCATGTGATGACCGGAGTGACGTCACCACAGGTCCTTTACCTGCACACAGCTAAGAAAGGAGACAGAAGGAGATGCCGGGCTGCGCGATCAAGTGGATTAAGGTGAGTTAAATTATTATATTTTTTTTTAACCCCTCCAGCGCTATTGTACTATGCTCTGTATTCATAATGCTATTATTTTCCCTTATAACCATGTTATAAGGGAAAATAATAATGATCGGGTCTCCATCCCGATCGTCTCCTAGCAACCGTGCGTGAAAATCGCACCGCATCCACACTTGCTTGCGGATGCTTGCGATTTTCACGCAACCCCATTCATTTCTATGGGGCCTGCGTTACGTGAAAAACGCACAAAATAGAGCATGCTGCAATTTTCACACAACGCACAAGTGATGCGTGAAAATCACCGCTCATGTGAACAGCCCCATAGAAATGAATGGGTCGGGATTCAGTGGGGGTGCAATGCGTTCAACTCATTCATCGCATCCGCGCGGAATACACGCCCGTGTGAAAGGGGCCTTAGGGTCGTGTGCTGGCTGTGGTCGTTTTGTGGTGGGTCCGCAATACACGGGCACCAGCCGTGTGCATCCCGCATCACGGATCGCGGACCCATTCACTTCAATCCGGGAGATGCAGAATGGAGGCACGGATCGGAAGCCCACGGAAGGACTACGGAGTGGGTTTACTGTACGTGCCTCCGCACCGCGAAAAAGTAGTGCATGCAGGACTGTCGGATGGCGGACCCCATTCAAGTGAATGGGGCCGCGATCCGCATGCGGCTGCCCAACAGTCGGTGCCCGTGCATTGCGGACCGCACACGTTCGTGGGTATGAGGCCTTAACAAGAGAATTTTGCACACACAGGAATTGCATAGACTACATGTCTGGATGATATTTGCCTTCACCTTCTCTTCTACAGGGAGTTTTTCTTCAGTGAAAAATCCAAGTTATGAAATATAGGAAAAGAGTTACTGAGGCTACAATTCTAGAGTTCCTTTCTAGAAAAGCATATACCAAACCTATTCAGAATATAGGAGAAGATTCAAGCAGAATCCGCTGACGATCAATGAAAACCCTATTCAGAAGCTCAGGAATCTAATAGCGCAGAATAACAGAGGGTTTACATTATTAAGTCCCCGTTCCGTTTTTTTATTCCTGTAGATTTTGTGTTGAAAATCCTCAGATTAGCTCCAATGAATTACTGTGGGCTAATCCACACACGGATCCCTGAGCTAATCTGTGGCTGAAATCCAAGCTTTAACACTGAATTTCTACTGCAACTTTCGTTTAAAAAAAATATATATTCCTGGCCAAGTGCATACGGCCTAAGGCTCTTGCATAATGTAAACTATTAGATTCTGCGTGGTTCACACTTGAGACTAATTAAAGACTGGGTATATAAGTGAAAAAGCAGTCAGTGGCAGGCATAGCCGGTAGGATAGCTAGGCGGAACGTCAAGCTGTGAAAGGAACCAGTGGGTCAGAAGAGGAAGAAGAAGGAAGTACCAGCGAACGCCCCCTCTGTCTGGGACAATCCAGAGCGTTATGTACGGGCCCACAAATATGAATGAAGTTGCAGGCCTGGAAAGGGTTATCAGACACCTGTCATCAGTCACTTATTTCTCCCTCTTTCATGATGTTATTTGTTCAGAGAATAGGATGCAATACGCTGTGTAACACAATCAGTGCAGAAAAACGATCAATTAACATTGCGAGAGTGGTATAATATTCCTTGTGACTCAACCCTTTCACCACCATAGAATACGAAGGTCAGCATACCTGACAGCACCATCGGAATATTTTCCAGCCACTTTCTAGACCGCTAAAAAACTGCTTACGTATCAACATGGAGCAATGTATTAAAGGGAAAATCCCACGTTTCAAATGCGAGTCAATCTGCTGGTAGCATGTTACAGAGCAGAAGGAGCTGAGCACATTCATGTATTGTTTTATAGGAGAAGATTCTCTATATCTTGACATTTATTGATGTAAGTCTCTGCTCATCTGAGCTTAGAAGTCCAGTGTAATGTAGAAGGTGGAAGAGGACAGGTCTAGAAAGAGGAGCACAGAGTAATGTAGAAAGGTAGAAGGCAGAGGACAGGTCTTTAGGATGGAGCACAGAATAATGTAGACAGCAAAGGACAGGTCTAGAAAGAGGAGCACAGAATAACGTAGAAGGTGGAGGACAGGTCTAGAAGGAGGAGCACAGAATAACGTAGAAAGTGGAGGACAGGTCTAGAAGGAGGAGCACAGAGTAATGTAGAAGGTGGAGGACAGGTCTCGAAGGAGGAGCACAGAGTAATGTAGAAGGTGGAGGACAGGTCTAGAAGGAGGAGCACATAGTAATGTAGAAGGTGGAGGACAGGTCTAGAAGGAGGAGCACAGAGTAATGTAGAAGGTGGAGGACAGGTCTCGAAGGAGGAGCACAGAGTAATGTAGAAGGTGGAGGACAGGTCTAGAAGGAGGAGCACAACGTAATGTAGAAGGTGGAGGACAGGTCTAGAAGGAGGAGCACAGAGTAATGTAGAAGGTGGAGGACAGGTCTAGAAGGAGGAGCACAGAGTAATGTAAAAGGTGGAGGACAGGTTTAGAAGGAGGAGCACAAAGTAATGTAGAAGGTGGGGGACAGGTCTAGAAGGAGGAGCACAGAGTAATGTAGAAGGTGGAGGACAGGTCTAGAAGGAGGAGCACAGAGTAATGTAGAAGGTGGAGGACAGGTCTAGAAGGAGGAGCACAGAATAACGTAGAAAGTGGAGGACAGGTCTAGAAGGAGGAGCACAGAGTAATGTAGAAAGTGGAGGACAGGTCTAGAAGGAGGAACACAGAATAACGTAGAAAGTGGAGGACAGGTCTAGAAGGAGGATAACAGAGTAATGTAGAAGGTGGAGGACAGGTCTAGAAGGAGAAGCACAGAGTAATGTAGAAGGTGGAGGACAGGTCTAGAAGGAGGAGCACAGAGTAATGTAGAAGGTGGAGGACAGGTCTAGAAGGAGGATAACAGAGTAATGTAGAAGGTGGAGGACAGGTCTAGAAGGAGGAGCACAGAATAACGTAGAAAGTGGAGGACAGGTCTAGAAGGAGGAGCACAGAGTAATGTAGAAAGTGGAGGACAGGTCTAGAAGGAGGAGCACAGAGTAATGTAGAAGGCAGAGGACAGGCACTGGCGAATCCGGGGGGGGGGGGGGGGGGGGCAATGGGGCAATTGACACGGAGGTAAGTATAAGTGTTTTTTTTATATATATATATATATATACATATATATATATACAATACTTTTACTGGCACATTGGGGGGGCTGTTATTATTGGCACATTGGGGGGCTGTTATTACTGGCACATTGGGGGGGTTGTTATTACTGGCACATTGGGGGGGCTGTTATTACTGGCACATTGGGGGGGCTGTTATTACTGGCACATTGGGGGGCTGTTATTACTGGCACATTGGGGGGCTGTTATTACTGGCACATCATGGGGGGCTGTTATTACTGGCGCATCATGGGGGGCTGTTATTACTGGCACATCATGGGGGCTGTTATTACTGGCACATCATGGGGGCTGTTATTACTGGCACATGATGGGGGGCTGTTATTACTGGCACATGATGGGGGGGGGCTGTTATTACTGGCACATGATGGGGGCTGTTATTACTGGCACATGATAGGGGGCTGTTATTACTGGCACATTGGGGGGGATGTTATTACTGGCACATTGGGGGGGCTGTTATTACTGGCACATTGGGGAGGCCGTTATTACTGGCACATGATGGGGGCCGTTATTACTGGCACATGATTGGGGGGTTGCTCTTGTTACTGGCACATGATTGGGGAGGTTGTTCTTATTACTGGCACATTATCGGGGGCACTTATTATTGGCACATTATTGGGGACACTATAGGGCCATCTACTGAGGCCACAAAGAAGGGGTATTTTATATGGGGGGCTCTGTACAGTAGAATTTTATACTGGGACACATTATGGTGGGTACTATGGGGAAGGGGGGAGAGGAGTACTATGGGGTCATCTACGGGGGGCACTAAGAAGGGGTATTTTATATTTGCAAATTATGGGGGACACTGAGGGCATCTACTGGGGAATTTTATACTGGTACATTATGGGGGCACTAGGAGGAAGGGGGGAGAGGAGCACTATTGAGGCATTTACTGGGGGCACTATATAGGGGTATTTTATACTGGCACATTATGGGGACATTAGCTCAACTGGGGGCATTACAAGGGGGTATTTTTTGCACTGTCACATTATAAGGAGAATTATTTCTACTGGGGGGGGGCTTTATTACTCCCCCATGGTATGACCCCCTAGTAGCAGCACCAGCCTCTCCCTGCTCTGCTATCCCTCTGCCCCTTCTCCAAATCCGTATTATGAAATCTTTCTCATTAGGATAAAACACAACATCAGCTTCGCCGAGCCCCCGGCCAAGTGTTGAAGTGGTGTCCGAGATCCCCAAGGGCCAAGCCAAGTAACTGTAAGTTTTCATGTGGAATATGTTTGTTATACACATATAGCATACACTGTGCCACACAATATACAGTATACCTCTACACTGTGCCACACAATATACAGTATACCTCTACACTGTGCCCCACAATATACAGTATACCTCTACACTGTGTAGTCTGTTCTATAAGCACCATTGTTTTGTGGCAGCGGACAGAAGATAATCTGGAAGTGCCCATCCCCAGACCAGGCTCTGGATCCGCCACTGAGGACAGGTCTATGAGATGGAGCACAGAATAATGTAGACGGCAAAGGACAGGTCTAGAAGGGAGAGCAGAGAGTAATGTAAAAGGCAGAGGAAGGGTCTAGAAGGAGAAACAGAGAGTAATGTAGAAGGCAAAGGATATGTATAGAAGGAGGAGCAGAGAGTAATGTTAAGGTGGAGGACAGGTCTAGAAGGAGGAGCACAGAGTAATGTAGAAGGTGGAGGACAGGTCTATAAGGAGGAGCACAGAGTAATGTAGAAGGTGGAGGACAGGTCTAGAAGGAGGAGCACAGAGTAATGTAGAAGGTGGAGGACAGGTCTAGAAGGAGGAGCACAGGGTAATGTAGAAGGTGGAGGACAGGTCTAGAAGGAGGAGCACAGAGTAATGTAGAAGGTGGAGGACAGGTCTAGAAGGAAGAGCACAGAGTAATGTAGAAGGTGGAGGACAGGTCTAGAAGGAGGAGCACAGAGTAATGTAGAAGGTGGAGGACAGGTCTAGAAGGAAGAGCACAGAGTAATGTAGAAGGTGGAGGATAGGTCTAGAAGGAGGAGCACAGAGTAATGTAAAAGGTGGAGAACAGGTCTAGAAGGAGGAGTACAGAGTAATATACAAGGTGAAGGACAGGTCTAGAAGGAAGAGCACAGAGTAGTGTAGAAGGTGGAGGACAGGTCTAGAAGAAAGAGCACCGAGTAATGTAGAAGGTGGAGGAAAGGTCTAGAAGGAGGAGCACAGAGTAATGTAAAAGGTGGAGGACAGGTCTAGAAGGAGGAGAACAGAGTAATGTAAAAGGTGGAGGACAGGTCTAGAAGGAGGAGCACAGAGTAATGTAGAAGGTGGTGGACAGGTCTAGAAGGAGGAGCACAGAGTAATGTAGAAGGTGGAGGACAGGTCTAGAAGGAGGAGCACAGAGCAATGCAGAAGGTAAAGGAAAGGTCTACAAGCAGGAGCACACGAGTAATGTAGATGCAGAGGACAGGACGACAAGGAGAAGCACAGAGAAATGCAGAAGGCGGAAGACAAGACGACAAGGAGGAGCACAGAGTAATGCAGAAGGCGGAGGACAGATCTAGAAGGAGGAGCACAGAGCAATGCAGAAGGTAAAGGACAGGTCTACAAGCAGGAGCACACGAGTAATGTAGATGCAGAGGACAAGACAACAAGGAAGAGCACAGAGTAATGTATAAGGTGGAGGACAGGTCTAGAAGGAGGAGCACAGAGTAATGTAGAAGGTGGAGGACAGGTCTAGAAGGAGGAGCACAGAGTAATGTAGAAGGTGGAGGACAGGTCTAGAAGGAGGAGCACAGAGTAATGTAGAAGGTGGTGGACAGGTCTAGAAGGAGGAGCACAGAGTAATGTAGAAGGTGGAGGACAGGTCTAGAAGGAGGAGCACAGAGTAATGTAGAAGGTGGAGGACAGGTCTAAAAGGAGGAGCACAGAGTAATGTAGAAGGTGGAGGACAGGTCTAGAAGGAGGAGCACAGAGTAATGTAGAAGGTGGAGGACAGGTCTAGAAGGAGGAGAACAGAGTAATGTAGAAGGTGGAGGACAGGTCTAGAAGGAGGAGCACAGAGTAATGTAGAAGGTGGAGGACAGGTCTAGAAGGAGGAGCACAGAGTAATGTAGAAGGTGGAGACCAGGTCTAGTAAAAGGAGCACAGAGTAATGTAGAAGGTGGAGGACAGGATGACAAGGAGGAGCACAGAGTAATGTAGAAGGTGGAGGACAGGTCTAGAAGGAGGAGCACAGAGTAATGTAGAAGGTGGAGGACAGGTCTAGAAGGAGGAGCACAGAGTAATGTAGAAGGTGGAGGACAGGTCTAGAAGGAGGAGCACAGAGTAATGTAGAAGGTGGAGGACAGGTCTAGAAGGAGGAGCACAGAGTAATGTAGAAGGTGGAGGACAGGTCTAGTAAAAGGAGCACAGAGTAATGTAGAAGGTGGAGGACAGGATGACAAGGAGGAGCACAGAGTAATGCAGAAGGCAAAGGACAGGTCTAGTAAAAGGAGCACAGAGTAATGTAGAAGGTATATAAAGAGGAGAACAAAGTAATGCAGAAGGAAAAGGACAGTTGTAGGAGGTGTATAGGTGCATCTCAATAAATTAGAATATCATTAAAAAGTTAATTTATTTCAGTAATTCAATTCAAAAAGTAAACCTCATATATTCTATAGATTCATTATACACAGTGATCTCTCATATATTCTATAGATACATTATACACAGTGATCTCTCACATATTCTATAGATTCATTATATACAGAGTGATCTCATATATTCTATAGATTTATTATACACAGTGATCTCTCATATATTCTATAGATCATTATACACAGAGTGATCTCTCATATATTCTATAGATTTATTATACACAGTGATCTCTCATATATTCTATAGATCATTATACACAGAGTGATCTCTCATATATTCTATAGATACATTACACACAGTGATCGCTCATATATTCTATAGATACATTATACACAGTGATCTCTCATATATTCTATAGATACATTATACACACAATGATCTCTCATATATTCTATAGATACATTATACACAGTGATCTCTCATATATTCTATAGATTCATTATATACAGAGTGATCTCTCATATATTCTATAGATTCATTATACACAGTGATCTCCCATATATTCTATAGATCATTATACACAGTGATCTCTCATATATTCTATAGATTCATTATACACAGTGATCTCTCATATATTCTATAGATTCATTATACACAGTGATCTCTCATATATTCTATAGATACATTATACACAGTGATCTCTCATATATTCTATAGATTCATTATACACAGTGATCTCTCATATATTCTATAGATTCATTATACACAGTGATCTCTCATATATTCTATAGATACATTACACACAGTGATCTCTCATATATTCTATAGATTCATTATACACAGTGATCTCATATATTCTATAGATTCATTATACACAGTGATCTCTCATATATTCTATAGATCCATTATACACAGTGATCTCTCATATATTCTATAGATACATTATACACAGTGATCTCTCATATATTCTATAGATACATTATACAGAGTGATCTCTCATATATTCTATAGATCCATTATACACAGTGATCTCTCATATATTCTATAGATCCATTATACACAGTGATCTCTCATATATTCTATAGATACATTATACACAGTGATCTCTCATATATTCTATAGATTCATTATACACAGTGATCTCTCATATATTCTATAGATTCATTATACACAGTGATCTCTCATATATTCTATAGATACATTATACACAGTGATCTCTCATATATTCTATAGATACATTATACACAGTGATCTCTCATATGTTCTATAGATCCATTATACACAGTGATCTCTCATATATTCTATAGATACATTATACACAGTGATCTCTCATATATTCTATAGATACATTATACACAGAGATCTCTCATATATTCTATAGATACATTATACACAGTGATCTCTCATATATTCTATAGATCCATTATACACAGTGATCTCTCATATATTCTATAGATCATTATACACAGTGATCTCTCATATATTCTATAGATACATTATACACAGGGATCTCTCATATATTCTATAGATCCATTATACACAGTGATCTCTCATATATTCTATAGATACATTATATACAGTGATCTCTCATATATTCTATAGATACATTATACACAGTGATCTCTCATATATTCTATAGATCCATTATACACAGAGTGATCTCTCATATATTCTATAGATCATTATACACAGTGATCTCTCATATATTCTATAGATTCATTATACATAGTGATCTCTCATATATTCTATAGATTCATTATACACAGTGATCTCTCATATATTCTATAGATCCATTATATACAGTGATCTCTCATATATTCTATAGATCCATTATACACAGTGATCTCTCATATATTCTATAGATCCATTATATACAGTGATCTCTCATATATTCTATAGATTCATTATACACAGGGATCTCTCATATATTCTATAGATCCATTATACACAGAGATCTCTCATATATTCTATAGATTCATTATACACAGTGATCTCTCATATATTCTATAGATCAGGCATGCTCAACCTGCGGCCCTCCAGCTGTTGTAAAACTTCAACTCCCACAATGCCCTGCTGTAGGCTGTTCGGGCATGCTGGGAGTTGTAGTTTAGCAACAAGCTGGAGGGCCGCAGGTTGAGCATGCCTGCTATAGATCATTATACACAGTGATCTCTCATATATTCTATAGATCATTATACACAGTGATCTCTCATATATTCTATAGATTCATTATACACAGTGATCTCTCATATATTCTATAGATACATTATATACAGTGATCTCTCATATATTCTATAGATACATTATACACAGTGATCTCTCATATATTCTATAGATTTATTATACACAGTGATCTCTCATATAGTCTATAGATCATTATACACAGTGATCTCTCATATATTCTATAGATACATTATACACAGAGATCTCTCATATATTCTATAGATACATTATACACAGTGATCTCTCATATATTCTATAGATCCATTATACACAGTGATCTCTCATATATTCTATAGATCATTATACACAGTGATCTCTCATATATTCTATAGATACATTATACACAGGGATCTCTCATATATTCTATAGATCCATTATACACAGTGATCTCTCATATATTCTATAGATACATTATATACAGTGATCTCTCATATATTCTATAGATACATTATACACAGTGATCTCTCATATATTCTATAGATCCATTATACACAGAGTGATCTCTCATATATTCTATAGATCATTATACACAGTGATCTCTCATATATTCTATAGATTCATTATACATAGTGATCTCTCATATATTCTATAGATTCATTATACACAGTGATCTCTCATATATTCTATAGATACATTATACACAGAGATCTCTCATATATTCTATAGATACATTATACACAGTGATCTCTCATATATTCTATAGATCCATTATACACAGTGATCTCTCATATATTCTATAGATCATTATACACAGTGATCTCTCATATATTCTATAGATACATTATACACAGGGATCTCTCATATATTCTATAGATCCATTATACACAGTGATCTCTCATATATTCTATAGATACATTATATACAGTGATCTCTCATATATTCTATAGATACATTATACACAGTGATCTCTCATATATTCTATAGATCCATTATACACAGAGTGATCTCTCATATATTCTATAGATCATTATACACAGTGATCTCTCATATATTCTATAGATTCATTATACATAGTGATCTCTCATATATTCTATAGATTCATTATACACAGTGATCTCTCATATATTCTATAGATCCATTATATACAGTGATCTCTCATATATTCTATAGATCCATTATACACAGTGATCTCTCATATATTCTATAGATCCATTATATACAGTGATCTCTCATATATTCTATAGATTCATTATACACAGGGATCTCTCATATATTCTATAGATCCATTATACACAGAGATCTCTCATATATTCTATAGATTCATTATACACAGTGATCTCTCATATATTCTATAGATCAGGCATGCTCAACCTGCGGCCCTCCAGCTGTTGTAAAACTTCAACTCCCACAATGCCCTGCTGTAGGCTGTTCGGGCATGCTGGGAGTTGTAGTTTAGCAACAGCTGGAGGGCCGCAGGTTGAGCATGCCTGCTATAGATCATTATACACAGTGATCTCTCATATATTCTATAGATCATTATACACAGTGATCTCTCATATATTCTATAGATTCATTATACACAGTGATCTCTCATATATTCTATAGATACATTATATACAGTGATCTCTCATATATTCTATAGATACATTATACACAGTGATCTCTCATATATTCTATAGATTTATTATACACAGTGATCTCTCATATAGTCTATAGATCATTATACACAGTGATCTCTCATATATTCTATAGATACATTATACACAGTGATCTCTCATATATTCTATAGATACATTATACACGGTGATCTCTCATATATTCGATAGATCATTATACACAGTGATCTCTCATATATTCGATAGATTCATTATACAGAGTGATCTCTCATATATTCTATAGATCATTATACACAGTGATCTCTCATATATTCGATAGATTCATTATACAGAGTGATCTCTCATATATTCTATAGATACATTATATACAGTGATCTCTCATATATTCGATAGATTCATTATACAGAGTGATCTCTCATATATTCTATAGATCATTATACACAGAGGGATCTCTCATATATTCTATAGATACATTATACACAGAGTGATCTCTCATATATTCTATAGATACATTATACACAGTGATCTCTCATATATTCTATAGATCCATTATACACAGTGATCTCTCATATATTCTATAGATCCATTATACACAGTGATCTCTCATATATTCTATAGATACATTATACACAGGGATCTCTCATATATTCTATAGATACATTATACATGGTGATCTCTCATATATTCTATAGATCCATTATACACAGTGATCTCTCATATATTCTATAGATCCATTATATACAGTGATCTCTCATATATTCTATAGATTCATTATACACAGTGATCTCTCATATATTCTATAGATTCATTATACACAGTGATCTCTCATATATTCTATAGATTCATTATACACAGTGATCTCTCATATATTCTATAGATACATTATACACAGTGATCTCTCATATATTCTATAGATACATTATACACAGTGATCTCTCATATATTCTATAGATACATTATACACAGTGATCTCTCATATATTCTATAGATACATTATACATGGTGATCTCTCATATATTCTATAGATCCATTATACACAGTGATCTCTCATATATTCTATAGATCCATTATATACAGTGATCTCTCATATATTCTATAGATTCATTATACACAGTGATCTCTCATATATTCTATAGATTCATTATACACAGTGATCTCTCATATATTCTATAGATTCATTATACACAGTGATCTCTCATATATTCTATAGATACATTATACACAGAGTGATCTCTCATATATTCTATAGATACATTATACACAGTGATCTCTCATATATTCTATAGATTCATTATACACAGTGATCTCTCATATATTCTATAGATACATTACACACAGTGATCTCTCATATATTCTATAGATACATTATACACAGAGTGATCTCTCATATATTCTATAGATACATTATACACAGTGATCTCTCATATATTCTATAGATCATTATATACAGTGATCTCTCATATATTCTATAGATTCATTATACACAGTGATCTCTCATATATTCTATAGATACATTATACACAGTGATCTCTCATATATTCTATATATACATTATACACAGTGATCTCTCATATATTCTATAGATTCATTATACATGGTGATCTCCCATATATTCTATAGATTCATTATATACAGAGTGATCTCTCATTGTCAACACAGTACTCAGGGGATCACACATATGTACACGGAGAGCCCTAACTTGCACCCAACTCGCTGTCCCTGCCTACTTGCAAATCATGCCCTAAGCGGCAAGTAAACAACTGGTCGACCGTCCCTATGCTGGTAAATGTAGGGAGACAAACCAAGCACCTACAGTAAAAACTGCAGGGGCCTGTTCGCACAACTGGAATCCAGAACAAAAAACACACAGAGAAAGGTCTTGCAGAAATAGGTCAAAGCTGGGAGGTCAATACAGTTCCAAATCACACAGCGGAGGGTGGTCACCAGTAGCCTAGCCTAGGGTCAAAGCCGGACAGGAAACAGGGTGCAAAATCACTAAGCACTAAGCTCCAATAGCAACTGGAGCACAGCCAGGGAAAACCTATAACTGGCAAGGTTGTATTGCCAGCAGGGATTTAAGTAGAGTACCGAGTCCCAGGATCAGAACCTGATAGGTCATGACTTGGTGCTCCATAAGTCAGAAGACCAGCACACAGGAGTAGCTGAGCAATCAGCCCACTGCTAATCTCCTCCAGCACAGTCCCGCTGTGGGGAGTGTGAGGCAGTGACAGGCCTCATATATGAAGGACGGCATATATCTCCGAGAATGGTGCAGTAAAACCTATTAAGGAGATGCATATCGTGGTTTGCTGTGGTGCACCTGAGATGTGCCACCAAGGTATCCGGCCTTGGTGGAGTGGAATCCAGTAACTAGAGTGTCCGCTAAGATAGATAGTGGCAGCATGTCTCTCCCAATGCAATTGCGCCAAAGCTGGAGATCTCTCCGCTGGAGCCCGGACAGGTAAGTTTTTGACACCTGCGGCATGACACTCTAAACAGCTAAACAACAAAAACACCTGCAAGGTTTTCTAAAACTTTAAATAGTCCCTTAGTCTGGTTCAGTTAGGCTACACAACCATGGGGAAGAATGCTGACGTGACAGTTGTCCAGAAGACAGTCACTAACACCCTCCGCAAGGAGGGTAAGCCACAGAAGGTCATTTCTAAAGAAGCTGGCTGTTTGGAGTACTGGATCCAAGAATATTAATGGAAAGCCTTGAAAGGATTGTCAAGAAAAGGCCACTCAAAAATTTGAGAGCGATTCACAAGAAGTGGACTGCAGCTGGAGTCAGTGCTTCAGGAGCCACCACACACAGACGTATTCAGGACATGGGCTACAACTGTTGCATTTCCTGTGTCAAGACCCAGAGACAACGTCTGAAGCGCCTTACCTGGGCTAAGAAGTAAAAGGACTGGACTGTTGCTCAGTGTTCTCTTTTGAGATGAAAGTACATTTTGCATTTCATTTGGAAGTCAAGCTCCCAGAGTCTGGAGGAAGAGTGGAGAGTCCACAATCCAAGTTGCTTGAGGTCCAGTGTGAAGTTTCCACAGTTAGTGATGGTTTGGGGAGCTATGTCATCTGCTGGTGTTGGTCCACTGTCTACCAGGACGTTTTAGAGCTCTCCATGCTTTCCTCTGCTGACAAACTTCATGGAAATGCTGATTTCATTTTCCAGCAGGCACCGGCCCACACTGCCAAAGGTACCAATATCTGGTCTAATGACTGGCTTGCCAGCAAACTCGCATGACCTAAACCCCATAGAAAATCTATGGGGTATTGTCCAGAGGAAGATGAGAGACACCAGATACAGATGAGCTGAAGGCCGCTATGAAAGCAACCTGCTCCTCTATAACACCTCAGCAGTGCTACAGGCTGATCGCCTCCATGCCACATTGATACAGTAATTCATGCAAAAGAAGCCCCGGCCAAGTATTGAGCGTGTAGTGTATACTGGACATACTTTTTAGTAGACTAACATTTATGTATTAAAAATCATTTTTTAAATTTCTTTTTCAAATTTTTCAAAATTTTATTCTAATTTTCTAAGATAATGACCTTTGGATTTTCATTAACTGTAAGCCATAGACATCAACATTAACCCCTACAGGACCGACCCATTTTTCACCTTAAGGACCAGGCCAAACTTTGGAAATCTGACATGTGTCACTTTATGTGGTAATAACTTTGGAACCCTTTTACTTATCCAGGCCATTCTGAGACTGTTTTCTTGTGACACATTGTACTTCATGGAAGTGGTAAATTTGAGTGTGTCTCACAGGCTTACGTACTTGGCAGGCCTCAAGGCCTTGGCGAGGCCTGGGGTTGCCATCAGCCCTTTATCACCACAGTGCGGGGGGTCCCTGCCTCTACAATCCTCTTATATGCCGCGGTAAGCGTTGATAGTGGCATATAAGGGGTTAATCCGTCAGCATCAGGGTTTACGACAACACCAGCTGTCAGTCACAGCCGGGCCCCTGCATTGATTGGGCACGCACAGCTCTTGTGCCTACCCGATCATCATGATGTACTGGTACATCAATTTGTGTGAAGTAATGAATACGTAATGAATCTATAGAATATATGAGAGATCACTGTGTATAATTAATCTATAGAATATACAAGCTTCACTTTCTAAATTGAATTACTGAAATATATTACTTTTTAATGATATTCTAATTTATTGAGAAGCACCTGTACAAGGTGGAGGACAGGTCTAGAAGGAGGAGCACAGAGTAATGTAGAAGGTGGAGGACAGGTCTAGAAGGAGGAGCACAGAGTAATGTAGAAGGTGGAGGACAGGTCTAGAAGGAGGAGCACAGAGTAATGTGGAAGGTGGAGGACAGGTCTAGAAGGAGGAGCACAGAGTAATGTAGAAGGTGGAGGACAGGTCTAGAAGGAGGAGAACAGAGTAATGTAGAAGGTGGAGGACAGGTCTAGAAGGAGGAGCACAGAGTAATGTAGAAGGTGGAGGACAGGTCTAGAAGGAGGAGCACAGAGTAATGTAGAAGGTGGAGACCAGGTCTAGTAAAAGGAGCACAGAGTAATGTAGAAGGTGGAGGACAGGATGACAAGGAGGAGCACAGAGTAATGTAGAAGGTGGAGGACAGGTCTAGAAGGAGGAGCACAGAGTAATGTAGAAGGTGGAGGACAGGTCTAGAAGGAGGAGAACAGAGTAATGTAGAAGGTGGAGGACAGGTCTAGAAGGAGGAGCACAGAGTAATGTAGAAGGTGGAGGACAGGTCTAGAAGGAGGAGCACAGAGTAATGTAGAAGGTGGAGGACAGGTCTAGTAAAAGGAGCACAGAGTAATGTAGAAGGTGGAGGACAGGTCTAGTAAAAGGAG
This sequence comes from Bufo bufo, assembly GCF_905171765.1. Classification (NCBI taxonomy): domain Eukaryota; kingdom Metazoa; phylum Chordata; class Amphibia; order Anura; family Bufonidae; genus Bufo; species Bufo bufo. Next base: position 14,646,036 of record NC_053395.1, read on the forward strand.
CACAGAGTAATGTAGAAGGTGGAGGACAGGATGACAAGGAGGAGCACAGAGTAATGCAGAAGGCAAAGGACAGGTCTAGTAAAAGGAGCACAGAGTAATGTAGAAGGTATATAAAGAGGAGAACAAAGTAATGCAGAAGGAAAAGGACAGTTGTAGGAGGTGTATAGGTGCATCTCAATAAATTAGAATATCATTAAAAAGTTAATTTATTTCAGTAATTCAATTCAAAAAGTAAACCTCATATATTCTATAGATTCATTATACACAGTGATCTCTCATATATTCTATAGATACATTATACACAGTGATCTCTCACATATTCTATAGATTCATTATATACAGAGTGATCTCATATATTCTATAGATTTATTATACACAGTGATCTCTCATATATTCTATAGATCATTATACACAGAGTGATCTCTCATATATTCTATAGATTTATTATACACAGTGATCTCTCATATATTCTATAGATCATTATACACAGAGTGATCTCTCATATATTCTATAGATACATTACACACAGTGATCGCTCATATATTCTATAGATACATTATACACACAATGATCTCTCATATATTCTATAGATACATTATACACAGTGATCTCTCATATATTCTATAGATTCATTATATACAGAGTGATCTCTCATATATTCTATAGATTCATTATACACAGTGATCTCTCATATATTCTATAGATACATTATACACACAATGATCTCTCATATATTCTATAGATACATTATACACAGTGATCTCTCATATATTCTATAGATTCATTATATACAGAGTGATCTCTCATATATTCTATAGATTCATTATACACAGTGATCTCCCATATATTCTATAGATCATTATACACAGTGATCTCTCATATATTCTATAGATTCATTATACACAGTGATCTCTCATATATTCTATAGATTCATTATACACAGTGATCTCTCATATATTCTATAGATACATTATACACAGTGATCTCTCATATATTCTATAGATTCATTATACACAGTGATCTCTCATATATTCTATAGATTCATTATACACAGTGATCTCTCATATATTCTATAGATACATTACACACAGTGATCTCTCATATATTCTATAGATTCATTATACACAGTGATCTCTAATATATTCTATAGATACATTATACACAGTGATCTCTCATATATTCTATAGATTCATTATACACAGTGATCTCTCATATATTCTATAGATCCATTATACACAGTGATCTCTCATATATTCTATAGATACATTATACACAGTGATCTCTCATATATTCTATAGATACATTATACAGAGTGATCTCTCATATATTCTATAGATCCATTATACACAGTGATCTCTCATATATTCTATAGATACATTATACACAGTGATCTCTCATATATTCTATAGATACATTATACACAGTGATCTCTCATATATTCTATAGATTCATTATACACAGTGATCTCTCATATATTCTATAGATTCATTATACACAGTGATCTCTCATATATTCTATAGATACATTATACACAATGATCTCTCATATATTCTATAGATACATTATACACAGTGATCTCTCATATGTTCTATAGATCCATTATACACAGTGATCTCTCATATATTCTATAGATACATTATATACAGTGATCTCTCATATATTCTATAGATACATTATACACAGTGATCTCTGATATATTCTATAGATTCATTATACACAGTGATCTCTCATATATTCTATACATTCATTATACACAGTGATCTCTCATATATTCTATAGATACATTATACACAGTGATCTCTCATATATTCTATAGATACATTATACACAGAGATCTCTCATATATTCTATAGATACATTATACACAGTGATCTCTCATATATTCTATAGATCCATTATACACAGTGATCTCTCATATATTCTATAGATACATTATACACAGTGATCTCTCATATATTCTATAGATACATTATACACAGTCATCTCTCATATATTCTATAGATCATTATACACAGTAATCTCTCATATATTCTATAGATCCATTATACACAGTGATCTCTCATATATTCTATAGATACATTATATACAGTGATCTCTCATATATTCTATAGATACATTATACACAGTGATCTCTCATATATTCTATAGATCCATTATACACAGAGTGATCTCTCATATATTCTATAGATACATTATACACAGTCATCTCTCATATATTCTATAGATCATTATACACAGTAATCTCTCATATATTCTATAGATCCATTATACACAGTGATCTCTCATATATTCTATAGATACATTATATACAGTGATCTCTCATATATTCTATAGATACATTATACACAGTGATCTCTCATATATTCTATAGATCCATTATACACAGTGATCTCTCATATATTCTATAGATTCATTATACACAGTGATCTCTCATATATTCTATAGATCCATTATACACAGTGATCTCTCATATATTCTATAGATACATTATACACAGTGATCTCTCATATATTCTATAGATACATTATACACAGTGATCTCTCATATATTCTATAGATTCATTATACACAGTGATCTCTCATATATTCTATAGATCCATTATATACAGTGATCTCATATATTCTATAGATACATTATACACAGTGATCTCTCATATATTCTATAGATTCATTATACACAGTGATCTCTCATATATTCTATAGATTCATTATACACAGTGATCTCTCATATATTCTATAGATACATTATACACAGTGATCTCTCATATATTCTATAGATCCATTATACACAGTGATCTCTCATATATTCTATAGATTCATTATACACAGGGATCTCTCATATATTCTATAGATCCATTATATACAGTGATCTCTCATATATTCTATAGATACATTATACACAGTGATCTCTCATATATTCTATAGATCCATTATACACAGTGATCTCTCATATATTCTATAGATACATTATACACAGTGATCTCTCATATATTCTATAGATTCATTATACACAGTGATCTCTCATATATTCTATAGATCCATTATATACAGTGATCTCTCATATATTCTATAGATTCATTATACACAGTGATCTCTCATATATTCTATAGATACATTATACACAGTGATCTCTCATATATTCTATAGATCCATTATACACAGTGATCTCTCATATATTCTATAGATTCATTATACACAGGGATCTCTCATATATTCTATAGATTCATTATACACAGTGATCTCTCATATATTCTATAGATACATTATACACAGTGATCTCTCATATATTCTATAGATCCATTATACACAGTGATCTCTCATATATTCTATAGATCATTATACACAGTGATCTCTCATATATTCTATAGATCATTATACCCAGTGATCTCTCATATATTCTATAGATTCATTATACACAGTGATCTCTCATATATTCTATAGATACATTATACACAGTGATCTCTCATATATTCTATAGATACATTATACACAGTGATCTCTCATATATTCTATAGATACATTATACACAGTGATCTCTCATATATTCTATAGATTTATTATACACAGTGATCTCTCATATAGTCTATAGATCATTATACACAGTGATCTCTCATATATTCTATAGATACATTATATACAGTGATCTCTCATATATTCTATAGATACATTATACACGGTGATCTCTCATATATTCTATAGATCATTATACACAGTGATCTCTCATATATTCGATAGATTCATTATACAGAGTGATCTCTCATATATTCTATAGATCATTATACACAGAGGGATCTCTCATATATTCTATAGATACATTATACACAGAGTGATCTCTCATATATTCTATAGATTCATTATACACAGTGATCTCTCATATATTCTATAGATCCATTATACACAGTGATCTCTCATATAATCTATAGATACATTATACACAGTGATCTCTCATATATTCTATAGATACATTATACACAGTGATCTCTCATATATTCTATAGATTCATTATACACAGTGATCTCTCATATATTCTATAGATACATTATACACAGTGATCTCTCATATATTCTATAGATCATTATACCCAGTGATCTCTCATATATTCTATAGATTCATTATACACAGAGATCTCTCATATATTCTATAGATTCATTATACACAGTGATCTCTCATATATTCTATAGATACATTATACACAGTGATCTCTCATATATTCTATAGATCCATTATACACAGAGTGATCTCTCATATATTCTATAGATCATTATACACAGTGATCTCTCATATATTCTATAGATTCATTATACACAGTGATCTCTCATATATTCTATAGATCCATTATACACAGTGATCTCTCATATATTCTATAGATACATTATACACAGTGATCTCTCATATATTCTATAGATACATTATACACAGTGATCTCTCATATATTCTATAGATTCATTATACACAGTGATCTCTCATATATTCTATAGATCCATTATATACAGTGATCTCTCATATATTCTATAGATTCATTATACACAGTGATCTCTCATATATTCTATAGATACATTATACACAGTGATCTCTCATATATTCTATAGATCCATTATACACAGTGATCTCTCATATATTCTATAGATTCATTATACACAGGGATCTCTCATATATTCTATAGATCCATTATATACAGTGATCTCTCATATATTCTATAGATACATTATACACAGTGATCTCTCATATATTCTATAGATCCATTATACACAGTGATCTCTCATATATTCTATAGATACATTATACACAGTGATCTCTCATATATTCTATAGATTCATTATACACAGTGATCTCTCATATATTCTATAGATCCATTATATACAGTGATCTCTCATATATTCTATAGATTCATTATACACAGTGATCTCTCATATATTCTATAGATACATTATACACAGTGATCTCTCATATATTCTATAGATCCATTATACACAGTGATCTCTCATATATTCTATAGATTCATTATACACAGGGATCTCTCATATATTCTATAGATTCATTATACACAGTGATCTCTCATATATTCTATAGATACATTATACACAGTGATCTCTCATATATTCTATAGATCCATTATACACAGTGATCTCTCATATATTCTATAGATACATTATACACAGTGATCTCTCATATATTCTATAGATACATTATACACAGTGATCTCTCATATATTCTATAGATTTATTATACACAGTGATCTCTCATATAGTCTATAGATCATTATACACAGTGATCTCTCATATATTCTATAGATACATTATATACAGTGATCTCTCATATATTCTATAGATACATTATACACGGTGATCTCTCATATATTCTATAGATCATTATACACAGTGATCTCTCATATATTCTATAGATTCATTATACACAGTGATCTCTCATATATTCTATAGATACATTATACACAGTGATCTCTCATATATTCTATAGATACATTATACACAGTGATCTCTCATATATTCTATAGATCCATTATATACAGTGATCTCTCATATATTCTATAGATTCATTATACACAGTGATCTCTCATATATTCTATAGATACATTATACACAGTGATCTCTCATATATTCTATAGATCCATTATACACAGTGATCTCTCATATATTCTATAGATTCATTATACACAGGGATCTCTCATATATTCTATAGATTCATTATACACAGTGATCTCTCATATATTCTATAGATACATTATACACAGTGATCTCTCATATATTCTATAGATCCATTATACACAGTGATCTCTCATATATTCTATAGATACATTATACACAGTGATCTCTCATATATTCTATAGATACATTATACACAGTGATCTCTCATATATTCTATAGATTTATTATACACAGTGATCTCTCATATAGTCTATAGATCATTATACACAGTGATCTCTCATATATTCTATAGATACATTATATACAGTGATCTCTCATATATTCTATAGATACATTATACACGGTGATCTCTCATATATTCTATAGATCATTATACACAGTGATCTCTCATATATTCTATAGATTCATTATACACAGTGATCTCTCATATATTCTATAGATACATTATACACAGTGATCTCTCATATATTCTATAGATCCATTATACACAGTGATCTCTCATATATTCTATAGATTCATTATACACAGGGATCTCTCATATATTCTATAGATCCATTATATACAGTGATCTCTCATATATTCTATAGATACATTATACACAGTGATCTCTCATATATTCTATAGATCCATTATACACAGTGATCTCTCATATATTCTATAGATACATTATACACAGTGATCTCTCATATATTCTATAGATTCATTATACACAGTGATCTCTCATATATTCTATAGATCCATTATATACAGTGATCTCTCATATATTCTATAGATTCATTATACACAGTGATCTCTCATATATTCTATAGATACATTATACACAGTGATCTCTCATATATTCTATAGATCCATTATACACAGTGATCTCTCATATATTCTATAGATTCATTATACACAGGGATCTCTCATATATTCTATAGATTCATTATACACAGTGATCTCTCATATATTCTATAGATACATTATACACAGTGATCTCTCATATATTCTATAGATCCATTATACACAGTGATCTCTCATATATTCTATAGATCATTATACACAGTGATCTCTCATATATTCTATAGATCATTATACCCAGTGATCTCTCATATATTCTATAGATTCATTATACACAGTGATCTCTCATATATTCTATAGATACATTATACACAGTGATCTCTCATATATTCTATAGATACATTATACACAGTGATCTCTCATATATTCTATAGATACATTATACACAGTGATCTCTCATATATTCTATAGATTTATTATACACAGTGATCTCTCATATAGTCTATAGATCATTATACACAGTGATCTCTCATATATTCTATAGATACATTATATACAGTGATCTCTCATATATTCTATAGATACATTATACACGGTGATCTCTCATATATTCTATAGATCATTATACACAGTGATCTCTCATATATTCGATAGATTCATTATACAGAGTGATCTCTCATATATTCTATAGATCATTATACACAGAGGGATCTCTCATATATTCTATAGATACATTATACACAGAGTGATCTCTCATATATTCTATAGATTCATTATACACAGTGATCTCTCATATATTCTATAGATCCATTATACACAGTGATCTCTCATATAATCTATAGATACATTATACACAGTGATCTCTCATATATTCTATAGATACATTATACACAGTGATCTCTCATATATTCTATAGATTCATTATACACAGTGATCTCTCATATATTCTATAGATACATTATACACAGTGATCTCTCATATATTCTATAGATCATTATACCCAGTGATCTCTCATATATTCTATAGATTCATTATACACAGAGATCTCTCATATATTCTATAGATTCATTATACACAGTGATCTCTCATATATTCTATAGATACATTATACACAGTGATCTCTCATATATTCTATAGATCCATTATACACAGAGTGATCTCTCATATATTCTATAGATCATTATACACAGTGATCTCTCATATATTCTATAGATTCATTATACACAGTGATCTCTCATATATTCTATAGATCCATTATACACAGTGATCTCTCATATATTCTATAGATACATTATACACAGTGATCTCTCATATATTCTATAGATACATTATACACAGTGATCTCTCATATATTCTATAGATTCATTATACACAGTGATCTCTCATATATTCTATAGATCCATTATATACAGTGATCTCTCATATATTCTATAGATTCATTATACACAGTGATCTCTCATATATTCTATAGATACATTATACACAGTGATCTCTCATATATTCTATAGATCCATTATACACAGTGATCTCTCATATATTCTATAGATTCATTATACACAGTGATCTCTCATATATTCTATAGATCCATTATATACAGTGATCTCTCATATATTCTATAGATACATTATACACAGTGATCTCTCATATATTCTATAGATCCATTATACACAGTGATCTCTCATATATTCTATAGATACATTATACACAGTGATCTCTCATATATTCTATAGATTCATTATACACAGTGATCTCTCATATATTCTATAGATCCATTATATACAGTGATCTCTCATATATTCTATAGATTCATTATACACAGTGATCTCTCATATATTCTATAGATACATTATACACAGTGATCTCTCATATATTCTATAGATCCATTATACACAGTGATCTCTCATATATTCTATAGATTCATTATACACAGGGATCTCTCATATATTCTATAGATTCATTATACACAGTGATCTCTCATATATTCTATAGATACATTATACACAGTGATCTCTCATATATTCTATAGATCCATTATACACAGTGATCTCTCATATATTCTATAGATACATTATACACAGTGATCTCTCATATATTCTATAGATACATTATACACAGTGATCTCTCATATATTCTATAGATTTATTATACACAGTGATCTCTCATATAGTCTATAGATCATTATACACAGTGATCTCTCATATATTCTATAGATACATTATACACAGTGATCTCTCATATATTCTATAGATACATTATACACGGTGATCTCTCATATATTCTATAGATCATTATACACAGTGATCTCTCATATATTCTATAGATTCATTATACACAGTGATCTCTCATATATTCTATAGATACATTATACACAGTGATCTCTCATATATTCTATAGATACATTATACACAGTGATCTCTCATATATTCTATAGATCAGGCATGCTCAACCTGCGGCCCTCCAGCTGTTGTAAAACTTCAACTCCCACAATGCCCTGCTGTAGGCTGTTCGGGCATGCTGGGAGTTGTAGTTTAGCAACAGCTGGAGGGCCGCAGGTTGAGCATGCCTGCTATAGATCATTATACACAGTGATCTCTCATATATTCTATAGATCATTATACACAGTGATCTCTCATATATTCTATAGATTCATTATACACAGTGATCTCTCATATATTCTATAGATTTATTATACACAGTGATCTCTCATATAGTCTATAGATCATTATACACAGTGATCTCTCATATATTCTATAGATCATTATACACAGTGATCTCTCATATATTCTATAGATTCATTATACACAGTGATCTCTCATATATTCTATAGATTCATTATACACAGTGATCTCTCATATATTCTATAGATTCATTATACACAGTGATCTCTCATATAGTCTATAGATCATTATACACAGTGATCTCTCATATATTCTATAGATACATTATATACAGTGATCTCTCATATATTCTATAGATACATTATACACGGTGATCTCTCATATATTCTATAGATCATTATACACAGTGATCTCTCATATATTCTATAGATACATTATACACAGTCATCTCTCATATATTCTATAGATACATTATACACAGTGATCTCTCATATATTCTATAGATTCATTATACACAGTGATCTCTCATATATTCTATAGATACATTATACACAGTGATCTCTCATATATTCTATAGATTTATTATACACAGTGATCTCTCATATATTCTATAGATACATTATATACAGTGATCTCTCATATATTCTATAGATACATTATACACGGTGATCTCTCATATATTCTATAGATCATTATACACAGTGATCTCTCATATATTCGATAGATTCATTATACAGAGTGATCTCTCATATATTCTATAGATCATTATACACAGAGTGATCTCTCATATATTCTATAGATACATTATACACAGTGATCTCTCATATATTCTATAGATACATTATACACAGTGATCTCTCATATATTCTATAGATTCATTATACACAGTGATCTCTCATATATTCTATAGATCATTATACACAGTGATCTCTCATATATTCTATAGATACATTATACACGGTGATCTCTCATATATTCTATAGATCATTATACACAGTGATCTCTCATATATTCAATAGATTCATTATACAGAGTGATCTCTCATATATTCTATAGATCATTATACACAGAGGGATCTCTCATATATTCTATAGATACATTATACACAGAGTGATCTCTCATATATTCTATAGATTCATTATACAGAGTGATCTCTCATATATTCTATAGATTCATTATACACAGTGATCTCTCATATATTCTATAGATCCATTATACACAGTGATCTCTCATATAATCTATAGATTCATTATACACAGTGATCTCTCATATATTCTATAGATCCATTATACACAGTGATCTCTCATATAATCTATAGATACATTATACACAGTGATCTCTCATATATTCTATAGATACATTATACACAGTGATCTCCCATATATTCTATAGATTCATTATACACAGTGATCTCTCATATATTCTATAGATACATTATACACAGTGATCTCTCATATATTCTATAGATCATTATACCCAGTGATCTCTCATATATTCTATAGATACATTATACACAGTGATCTCTCATATATTCTATAGATTCATTATACACAGTGATCTCTCATATATTCTATAGATACATTATACACAGTGATCTCTCATATAATCTATAGATACATTATACACAGTGATCTCTCATATATTCTATAGATACATTATACACAGTGATCTCCCATATATTCTATAGATTCATTATACACAGTGATCTCTCATATATTCTATAGATACATTATACACAGTGATCTCTCATATATTCTATAGATCATTATACCCAGTGATCTCTCATATATTCTATAGATTCATTATACACAGAGATCTCTCATATATTCTATAGATTCATTATACACAGTGATCTCTCATATATTCTATAGATACATTATACACAGTGATCTCTCATATATTCTATAGATACATTATACACAGTGATCTCTCATATATTCTATAGATTCATTATACACAGAGATTTCTCATATATTCTATAGATACATTATACACAGTGATCTCTCATATATTCTATAGATCCATTATACACAGTGATCTCTCATATATTCTATAGATACATTATACACAGTGATCTCTCATATATTCTATAGATACATTATACACGGTGATCTCTCATATATTCTATAGATTCATTATACACAGTGATCCCTCATATGTTCTATAGATCCATTATACACAGTGATCTCTCATATATTCTATAGATACATTATACACAGTGATCTCTCATATATTCTATAGATACATTATACACAGTGATCTCTCATATATTCTATAGATTCATTATACACAGTGATCTCTTATATATTCTATAGATACATTATACAGAGTGATCTCTCATATATTCTATAGATACATTATACACAGTGATCTCTCATATTCTATACATTCATTATACACAGTGATCTCTCATATATTCTATAGATTCATTATACACAGTGATCTATCATATATTCTATAGATTCATTATACAGAGTGATCTCTCATATATTCTATAGATCATTATACACAGTGATCTCTCATATATTCTATAGATCATTATACAGAGTGATCTATCATATATTCTATAGATTCATTATACAGAGTGATCTCTCATATATTCTATAGATCATTATACACAGTGATCTCTCATATATTCTATAGATTCATTATACACAGTGATCTCTCATATATTCTATAGATTCATTATACACAGTGATCTCTCATATATTCTATAGATCCATTATACACAGTGATCTCTCATATATTCTATAGATACATTATACACAGAGTGATCTCTCATATATTCTATAGATACATTATACACAGTGATCTCTTATATATTCTATAGATACATTATACACAGTGATCTCTCATATATTCTATAGATTCATTATACACAGTGATCTCTCATATATTCTATAGATACATTATACACAGTGATCTCTCATATATTCTATAGATTCATTATACATGGTGATCTCCCATATATTCTATAGATTCATTATATACAGAGTGATCTCTCATTGTCAACACAGTACTCAGGGGATCACACATATGTACACGCAGAGCCCTAACTTGCACCCAACTCGCTGTCCCTGCCTACTTGCAAATCATGCCCTAAGCGGCAAGTAAACAACTGGTCGACCGTCCCTATGCTGGTAAATGTAGGGAGACAAACCAAGCACCTACAGTAAAAACTGCAGGGGCCTGTTCGCACAACTGGAATCCAGAACAAAAAACACACAGAGAAAGGTCTTGCAGAAATAGGTCAAAGCTGGGAGGTCAATACAGTTCCAAATCACACAGCGGAGGGTGGTCACCAGTAGCCTAGCCTAGGGTCAAAGCCGGACAGGAAACAGGGTGCAAAATCACTAAGAAATAAGCTCCAATAGCAACTGGAGCACAGCCAGGGAAAACCTATAACTGGCAAGGTTGTATTGCCAGCAGGGATTTAAGTAGAGTACCGAGTCCCAGGATCAGAACCTGATAGGTCATGACTTGGTGCTCCATAAGTCAGAAGACCAGCACACAGGAGTAGCTGAGCAATCAGCCCACTGCTAATCTCCTCCAGCACAGTCCCGCTGTGGGGAGTGTGAGGCAGTGACAGGCCTCATATATGAAGGACGGCATATATCTCCGAGAATGGTGCAGGAAACCTATTAAGGAGATGCATATCGTGGTTTGCTGTGGTGCACCTGAGATGTGCCACCAAGGTATCTGGCCTTGGTGGAGTGGAATCCAGTAACTAGAGTGTCCGCTAAGATAGATAGTGGCAGCATGTCTCTCCCAACGCAATTGCGCCAAAGCTGGAGATCTCTCCGCTGGAGCCCGGACAGGTAAGTTTTTGACACTTGCGGCATGACACTCTAAACAGCTAAACAACAAAAACACCTGCAAGGTTTCCTAAAACTTTAAATGGTCTCTTAGTCTGGTTCAGTTAGGCTACACAACCATGGGGAAGAATGCTGACGTGACAGTTGTCCAGAAGACAGTCACTAACACCCTCCGCAAGGAGGGTAAGCCACAGAAGGTCATTTCTAAAGAAGCTGGCTGTTTGGAGTACTGGATCCAAGCATATTAATGGAAAGCCTTGAAAGGATTGTCAAGAAAAGGGCATTCAAAAATTTGAGAGCAATTCAGAAGAAGTGGACTGCGGCTGGAGTCAGTGCTTCAGGAGCCACCACACACAGACGTATTCAGAACATAGGCTACAACTGTCGCATTTCCTGTGTCAAGACCCAGAGACAACGTCTGAAGCGCCTTACCTGGGCTAAGAAGTAAAAGGACTGGACTGTTGCTCAGTGTCCTCTTTTGAGATGAAAGTACATTTTGTATTTCATTTGGAAATCAAGCTCCCAGAGTCTGGAGGAAGAGTGGAGAGTCCACAATCCAAGTTGCTTGAGGTCCAGTGTGAAGTTTCCACAGTTATTAATGGTTTGGGGAGCCATGTCATCTGCTGGTGTTGGTCCACTGTGTTATATCAAGTCAAAAGTCAGCACAGCCGTCTACCAGGACGTTTTAGAGCTCTCCATGCTTCCCTCTGCTGACAAACTTCATGGAAATGCTGATTTCATTTTCCAGCAGGACTTGGCACCGGCCCACACTGCCAAAGGTACCAATATCTGGTCTAATGACTGGCTTGCCAGCAAACTCGCATGACCTAAACCCCATAGAAAATCTATGGGGTATTGTCCAGAGGAAGATGAGAGACACCAGATACAGATGAGCTGAAGGCCGCTATGAAAGCAACCTGCTCCTCTATAACACCTCAGCAGTGCTACAGGCTGATCGCCTCCATGCCACATTGATACAGTAATTCATGCAAAAGAAGCCCCGGCCAAGTATTGAGCGCGTACTATATACTGGACATACTTTTTAGTAGACTAACATTTTCTAAGATAATGACCTTTAAGCCATAGACATCAACATTAACCCCTACAGGACCGACCCATTTTTTACCTTAAGGACCAGGCCAAACTTTGGAAATCTGACATGTGCCACTTTATGTGGTAATAACTTTGGAACACTTTTACTTATCCAGGCCATTCTGAGACTGTTTTCTTGTGACACATTGTACTTCATGGCAGTGGTAAATTTGAGTGTGTCTCACAGGCTTACGTACTTGGCAGACCTCAAGGCCTTGGCGAGGCCTGGGGTTGCCATCAGCCCTTTATCACGACAGTGCGGGGGGCACTGCCTCTGCAATCCTCTTATATACCGCGGTAAGCGTTGATAGTGGCATATAAGGGGTTAATCCGTCAGCATCAGGGTTTACAGTGACACCAGCTGTCAGTCACAGCCGGGCCCCTGCATTGATTGGGCACGCACAGCTCTTGTGCCTACCCGATCATCATGATGTACTGGTACATCAATTTGTGTGAAGTAATGAATACGTAATGAATCTATAGAATATATGAGAGATCACTGTGTATAAATAATCTATAGAATATACAAGCTTCACTTTCTAAATTGAATTACTGAAATATATTACTTTTTAATGATATTCTAATTTATTGAGAAGCACCTGTACAAGGTGGAGGACAGGTCTAGAAGGAGGAGCACAGAGTAATGTAGAAGGTGGAGGACAGGTCTAGAAGGAGGAGCACAGAGTAATGTAGAAGGTGGACAGGTCTAGAAGGAGGAGCACAGAGTAATGTAGAAGGTGGAGGACAGGTCTAGAAGGAAGAGCACAGAGTAATGTAGAAGGTGGAGGACAGGTCTAGAAGGAGGAGCACAGAGTAATGTAGAAGGTGGAGGACAGGTCTAGAAGGAGGAGCACAGAGTAATGTAGAAGGTGAAGGACAGGTCTAGAAGGAGGAGCACAGAGTAATGTAGAAGGTGGAGGACAGGTCTAGAAGGAGGAGAACAGAGTAATGTAGAAGGTGGAGGACAGGTCTAGAAGGAGGAGCACAGAGTAATATACAAAGTGGAGGAAAGGTCTAGAAGGAGGAGCACAGAGTAATGTAGAAGGTGGAGGACAGGTCTAGAAGGAGGAGTAGACAGTAATGTAGAAGGTGGAGGACAGGTCTAGAAGGAGGAACACAGAGTAATATACGAAGTGGAGGAAAGGTCTAGAAGGAGGAGCACAGAGTAATATACAAAGTGGAGACAGGTCTAGAAGGCGGAGCACAGAGTAATGTAGAAGGTAAAGGACAGGTCTAGAAGGCGGAGTACAGAGTAATGTAGAAGGTAAAAAACAGGTCTAGAAGGCGGAGCACAGAGTAATGTAGAAGGTGAAGGACAGGTCTAGAAGGCGGAGCACAGAGTAATGTAGTAGGTAAAGGACAGGTCTAGAAGGCGGAGCACAGAGTAATGTAGAAGATGGAGGACAGGTTTAGAAGGAGGATAACAGAGAAATGTAGAAGGCAAGGCACAAAGATAGCATGGAGAGTACAGGAATAATGATTTTTGCCAGCTTGCAGATCACTAGAGACTTAGGTTAAAGAGGTATTCCCATCACATATGCAGCCAGCCAGTAGTGCAGGGGCAACACGTGAGGTGCACGTGGACCGATGAGGGGCCAAGTAATAACACACAGTTCATCAGTTTACTCACGGTTAGCAGGAAGCCTCCCTGGGCTGGCAGCACAGTGTTGAGGTGGACAGCACAAAATCCTCCGGGGCACGCTCTGTGTAGGGAAGCATCAGCCAAGATGGTGGTTGAGGTGCCCTTGATGTTAGGGGTGCTTAGGGTGCTTGTTGCGGCTGAGTCCCTTGATGTTTTTTGTCGTGACGCCAGTACCGTTAATGGTGGTACAACCATAGGTAGTAATAATGAGGTAGACAGTAGTAAGGTGCAACTCACAACTTTTACTGTTGATGACTTTGGTTGCAGCAGTACAAAATACAGTCTCTTGTTGGTATGAGAGATAATTCTGCAGATCCACTGTTTCCAGGCTTTCTTAGGCTTGATTTGAGCTGTGGTTGGGGAGTACCTTATTCCTGTTGATGTGCTCAGTCCTATACCTTGTCCTTTCCCTCCAAGCTGAATATTGGGACAGGTAGCTACTCTGTTTCCCAGAAGTATGGTGGGGCTGCCGGAAGCTATAAATCCTCCACCATGTGCAAAGGTGTCTGTAGCCCTCAATAATGGCTGTTATCACCGATGAATCGTTAGGAAGCTTGTTTTCTATTCCAGGGAGGCAAACTCTCTCCTACTGGTCAGGGATGCAAGTGTATAGTCCGGCCACAGAAGGAAAACGCTCTTCTGCGCCTCACATCTTGGTACTACCTCATAGCGAAGTTGGCTCCACTCACTAATCTGTGGTGTGGAGTCTTCACTCTGCATTCTCTCCCACTAATCTAATCTGATCTAATCTGTCTCACTACTCTACCTCACTAGGCCTGACCTAGGTATATATATAACCTAAGTTTTATCCCCATCTAGTGGTGGGATGTATAAATTACACCTAATCTGCCTGGTAACAGGGATTTTGCAGGTAAATTGGTACAAAGTCACATAATACAGCATAACACAGTTTTTAGAGTAAAAAGTGCTTTTAAGCAGTGCCCACACACACGTAGTGGGACGCTGCACATACAATTGGGGAATATTGCTAGGATATGCCCCCATTGTCTAATAGGTGCGGGACCCACCTCTGGGACCCGCACCTACAACGAGAACAGAGCGGGGAGAGCTGTAGCTGGAGGACCCCAGATTTCCCAGGGTCCACCACCAAGCGTTGCTCTCGCTGCTCCCAGAGAAGTGAATGGGAGCGCACCGCGCGGCCCCAGCTCCCATTCAATTCCATGGGGCAGACGCTCGCCTATTTTCGGCGGCCCTATAGAAATGAATGGAGGGCGGCTGCGCATGCACAGTGCACCCTCCGTTCATTTCCCCGCTCCGTTCTCATTGTAGGTGCGGGTCCCAGAGGTGGGACCCGCACCTATCAGACAATGGGGGCACATCCTAGCGATATGCCCCCATTGTCTGAGCTGGCAAAAGCCCTTTAAGGTGGTTTCAATCGAGACGGTTTCAGTATATCAACGTCCTCCGCTCTTCCTGCTCTGTAACATGGTGCCTGCAGATCAGACAGAATTCACAGGTTCCCTTCAAATATGTCGCTATTGTGGACAATACAATACTACAATGAGCCAGGACGTGATACAAGACTATTGAAATATCAATATTAAAAGGAAATGATTTGAACAATGATAAATGCAATGACTACACTGTCCTATGTGCGCTCCCACCGTCCCGGCCACTAAATAGGCCAGCGCATTTTCCTATAGTGTGCAAGCATGACCACCACTGATGGTCATAAGTTTCATAACCATAGAAACGAGCAGTGCATAATGTGATGGAAAAATGAATCCAGCCAGCAAAGGAGGCAACATGGAGAATCACAATACATTAGTAAGTGCCTTGTATTCACTTTCTCTACATAATAAATGCCATTTGCTGAGCTGAGACAACCCCTTTAACCGAGTGGCCGGTTTCTCAAGGAGACATACAGTATGACTGCACTTTTTGCTGTTTAATTACCTTTACATCTGCCATTTGATATTTGATCCAGATGGATGCTGGATTCAGTTCGGCTTCATTACGTAACACGCCGACCCTATAGAGGACACATTTCGTGCCTCCTTCCATGATGACCAGTTCCTCCTGTGCTTGTGAAATTCGCTTTCCCATAATTATCAGTGATTGTTTGTGAGGCTTTTGCTTTCTACTCGAAGACTTGCATAAATTTACAAACATTTCCTATAGTTTTTCGAAAGTAGACACATCGGGAACTTCACAACAGAACTGGGTTCAATTTTTCTTTTGTTATCCATTTTAGTTTAAAAAAATCTTAATGTCACATATTATCATTTAAAGTAATGCTATGATGTCAAATGGACTACACGGGACCCATGACTGTATTACCGCATGTAGAGGTGTCAGCCAGGATTCATGTGTCGTTGTGCGTGTACGTATTCACTGGCTTCTCTGACTAGAATTGTATCTCAAATTAAACATTTCTAATTCCCTTCTTTACAGCCCTTGGTTATTCCTCAATCCTTTCTTTCTTGTCCCATTCTCTCCTCATTCAGCACCTCCGCCTCCTTCTCTCTCTCCGCTGACTCTGCCAAATTAGAAAGGGCGAGGAGGTAACTGGAGTCCCCTGTGTCCGCAGCTGTTACTCACATTACTGCCATCAGTAAAACTGGCCCCAGGACCACTGACATAAAATTCACAGCTACCCCCCCAGTACATCCAGGCTTTCCATAACGATGTCACACTTTTGACATCAGCAAAAATCACTGCATATGACATATAAATGAATGGTCACTGATACCCTTCATGCGATAAACTTAATGACATCTGATTTCAGATGTAACATAGAATATTGACCACATGGTCCATCTACTCTGCACTTACATTACTCACAAAAAGTTTGGGATATTTGGCTTTCAGGTGAAATGTATGGAAAACGTAAAACGTTCCCGCTATATCATGAAAGTCGGGCATTTCAGTAGAAGCAGCAATGGTGATTTCCTCATCTCAAACTATTTATTGAGACAAAAGCCCACACCAGTGCTGGGTATACCGCCACAAAATGTCAGTGTCTCCATAACTTGTCATGTGGCCTTGAGCATCAATTCCAGCTTGACAACGACATCCCGGGCTGTTCACAAGTTGACTTATTGTCCTCTGAGGCATGGCATCCCGCTCTTCTTGAAGGGCGGCCCACAGGTCATTGAGGTTCTGGTGTACATAGTTACGAGCCTCTACATGGCAACTCAGCTGATCCCATAGGTTTTCAATGGGATTCAGATCTCTCCATTTGAGGTCCCCCAGTCTCCAGCAGTTGTTCTCTAATGATGCCACCTCGATGAACTGGCACATTGTCCTCCATGAAGATGAAATTAAGCCTGTGTTCTTCATGCAGAGGAACAATGATTGGATTAATGATGTTGTTCAAATATTATGGGCTTGTCACTGGACCATTCACAATGTGTAGGGCAGTTCTGTATTGACTAGACACACCTGTCCACACTGTAACACCACCACCACCAAAGGCTCGTCTGGCGACTACAAGGGATGATGCATAGCGCTCTCCTTGATGTCTTCAGCATCGTTGGCAGCCATCATTTCTGCTCAGCGTGAATCAACTTTCATCAGTGAACAGCACTGAGGCCCACTGGTCCCTCGTCCAGCGTAGATGCTCCCTGGTCCATGCAAGACGATGACGCCTGTGGTTAAGTACCCTTGCAGGTCGTCTAGCATGCAGACCACGCTGATGTAAACGGTTTTGAATGGTGTGATGTGACACTTGGGTGCCTCTCACCTCCCTTAAATGTGCCTGGAGTAGTGTGGCATTCATCATCTGGTTCCACAGGGCAGTGTTCACAATGAAGCGGTCATCAGTGTGGGATGTGGCCAAAGGACGTCCACTTCTCTGCCTTTCTGTGACTCTTTCAGTCCCTCTGTATCTCTAAGACAACCTGCTGATGACACTCTGTGATGCTCTAAGCTCAGTGGCCAGGAGAACATCCTGCTTGAAGCCTCACAATGGCGAGGTACTGTTGATCAATTGTTAGGTGTCGTCTTGGTCTCATGATGTCAAAATGTGAACAGCATGATGAGGAGGACTGTTTGAATAACAATTCTAATTGAACCAGGAAACTCATTGGGCGAATCAAGGAACAAACACCTGTTGTGAATTTTGCAGTTAAGCTACTTGTTAGAGAACAGCAAGTTGTGCAAAAAGTCCTGAAACATTGAATAGTTGGACATGTGCATTCAAAAGTTTAGAGAAAGTCACATTAAGTTGACCTGTAAAGGTTAGAGTGCATTTTATGTCCATTCTGAATTTTCACCCTTTTTGTGAGATTGTCCCTTTTTGTAAGAAGTGTGTATTATTACTTATCTTAGGACAGACATATGTTTATCTGAGGCATGTTTAACCCCTTTACAACATCAGCCGTACATGCACAGCAGTTGACGTCTCTTAGGCTGAGTTCACATCACCGTTTAGCTTTCCGTTCTTCTGATCCATCATAAGAAGAGAGAGAGAGAAAAAAATATAACGGATCCAGATGCATCAGTTGTCATCCGTTTGAGCCATTTTTGCCTGAGATCCGATTTTTAGACGGGGAAAAAAAATGATGCCGCTGGCACCCCCACCGATCTCAAGAATGGGGGCCTGGTTCCCCCTCCAAGCCCCCTGCTGCTCCCATGAAATGACCAGAGCGGGCGGGCGCTCCAATCATTTCTATGGGAGTTCCATAGATAGCTGAGTAGAAAGGCCTTTAACCCTTCAGATCCCGTGGTCAAATGTGACTATGCCATCTGAGCGCTAAAAACCTGAGAGAACTGCTCTCCCGGGGCTGGAACAGCTCCAGCTTGCCACAATTGGAGGAGACGTTCATTCCATGTGCTAGTCTACCTAAAGGGTCCAAGGCGGCCGCAGCTATAGTCCTGTGGGGCCCTGCCTATGGCATAGCAACTTTCTCATAGTTCAGTTCAGTTTCTCATAGTTCATTTCAATGCTACTGCATAGCAGCCTATGACAGAAGTGATCTGATGATCGCATGTTCATATTAAAAAAAAAAATGTAAATATAAAAAAATAAAAAATTCACCGCCTTTTCCCCATTATAAAAATAAACAAAACAAAATTAATATCACGGGCATGGCCGCATTCCAAAATGCCTGTGCTATTAAAATATAAAAATATTTGTCCTATTTGACGAATAGTGTAACGAGGAAAAAAATCAAAATAGGCGATTCAACATTTTTTTCACCTCCCAAAAAAATGTAATACATTTTTTTTCCAAAGTTATTTTTTTAAGTATTAAAACACAAGAAAAAGTATACAAATGTGGTATCGCAGTAATCGTACTGACCCGGAGAATGAAGCTGACAGTTCAGTTTTACCACATGGGAAAGGTAGTAAAAACAAAGCCCATAAAACTGTATTTTTTTTTTTCAATTCCAGCCCATTTGGAATTTCTTACTAGCCTCCCAGTACATTGTATACAACAGTAAATGGTGGCATTATAAAATACAACTTGTCCCGCAAAAATCAAGCCCTAATATGGCAATTTGAACACAAAAATAAAAAACATGACTCCGGGAAGGCCGGGAGCAAAAAATGAAAAATCACCCAGTCCTCTAAGGGTTAAAATTCACATATTTTATTTCTCAACCAAATCTGCTGGTAGTTTGTTCCAAGCCTTAACTACTCTTTCATTGTAAAAGTATTTCCTGACGCTGGTTCTGATCTTCACCATACATCATTTTACATTATACTCCTCGTTCCTATGTAGAAAAATTATAAAATTAAAATTATATAATTGCTAAAACATGGCCGTGATTTGTTTTATGAAGTATTGTACACTAATTTGGGAAACAAATAATCTGCGTTTTGTTATGAAAGAGTGGGAGTCATAAATCCCGTCCCATCACTACTGAATACATCATGCATCCCCTTCCTTTCTACATCATGCATCCCCTTCCTTTCTACATCATGCATCCCCTTCCTTTCTACATCATGCATCCCCTTCCTTTCTACATCATGGATCCCCTTCCTTTCTACATCATGCATCCCCTTCCTTTCTACATCATGCATCCCCTTCCTTTCTACATCATGCATCCCCTTCCTTTCTACATCATGCATCCCCTTCCTTTCTACATCATGCATCCTCTCCTTTCTACATCATGCATCCCCTTCCTTTCTACATCATGCATCCCCTTCCTTTCTACATCATGCATCCCCTTCCTTTCTACATCATGCATCCCCTTCCTTTCTACATCATGCATCCCCTTCCTTTCTACATCATGCATCCCCTTCCTTTCTACATCATGCATCCTCTCCTTTCTACATCATGCATCCCCTTCCTTTCTACATCATGCATCCTCTCCTTTCTACATCATGCATCCCCTTCCTTTCTACATCATGCATCCCCTTCCTTTCTACATCATGCATCCCCTTCCTTTCTACATCATGGATCCCCTTCCTTTCTACTTCATGCATCCCCTTCCTTTCTACATCATGCATCCCCTTCCTTTCTACATCATGCATCCTCTTTCTTTCTACATCATGCATCCCCTTCCTTTCTACATCATGCATCCTCTCCTTTCTACATCATGCATCCCCTTCCTTTCTACATCATGCATCCTCTCCTTTCTACATCATGCATCCCCTTCCTTTCTACATCATTCATCCCCTTCCTTTCTACATCATTCATCCCCTTCCTTTCTACATCATGCATCCCCTTCCCTTCTACATCATGCATCCCCTTCCTTTCTACATCACGCATCCCCTTCCTTTCTACATCATGCATCCCCTTCCTTTCTACATCATGCATCCTCTCCTTTCTACATCATGCATCCCCTTCCTTTCTACATCATTCATCCCCTTCCTTTCTACATCATGCATCTTCTTCCTTTCTACATCATGCATCCCCTTCCTTTCTACATCATGCATCTTCTTCCTTTCTACATCATCCATCCCCTTCCTTTCTACATCATGCATCCCCTTCCTTTCTACATCATGCATCCCCCTTCTACATCACCCATCCCCTTCCTTTCTACATCATGCATCCCCTTCCTTTCTACATCATGCATCCCCTTCCTTTCTACATCATGCATCCCCTTCCTTTCTACATCATGCATCCCCTTCCTTTCTACATCACGCATCCCCTTCCTTTTTACATCATGGATCCCGTTCCTTTCTACATCATGCTTCTCCTTCCTTTCTACATCATGCATCCCCTTCCTTTCTACATCATGCATCTTCTTCCTTTCTACATCATGCAACCCCTTCCTTTCTACATCATGCATCCCCTTCCTTTCTACATCATGCATCCCCTTCCTTTCTACATCATGCATTCCATTCCTTTCTACATCACGCATCCCCTTCCTTTCTACATCATGGAACCCTTTCCTTTCTACATCATGGATCCCCTTCCTTTCTACATCATGCATCCCCTTCCTTTCTACATCATGCATCCCCTTCCTTTCTACATCATGCATCCCCTTCCTTTCTACATCATGCATCCCCTTCCTTTCTACATCATGCATCCCGTTCCTTTCTACATCATGCATCCCCTTCCTTTCTACATCATGCATCCCCTTCCTTTCTACATCATGCATCCCCTTCCTTTCTACATCATGCATCCCCTTCCTTTCTACATCATGCATCCCCTTCCTTTTTACATCATGCATCCCCTTATTTTCTACATCATGCATCCCCTTCCCTTCTACATCATGCATCCCCTTCCTTTCTACATCATGCATCCCCTTCCTTTCTACATCATGCATCCCCTTATTTTCTACATCATGCATCCCCTTCCCTTCTACATCATGCATCCCCTTCCCTTCTACATTATGCATCCCCTTCCTTTCTACATCATGCATCCCCTTCCTTTCTACATCATGCATCCTCTCCTTTCTACATCATGCATCCCCTTCCTTTCTACATCATGCATCCTCTCCTTTCTACATCATGCATCCCCTTCCTTTCTACATCATTCATCCCCTTCCTTTCTACATCATGCATCCCCTTCCTTTCTACATCATGGATCCCCTTCCTTTCTACTTCATGCATCCCCTTCCTTTCTACATCATGCATCCCCTTCCTTTCTACATCATGCATCCCCTTCCTTTCTACATCATGCATCCCCTTCCTTTCTACATCATGCATCCTCTCCTTTCTACATCATGCATCCCCTTCCTTTCTACATCATGCATCCTCTCCTTTCTACATCATGCATCCCCTTCCTTTCTACATCATTCATCCCCTTCCTTTCTACATCATTCATCCCCTTCCTTTCTACATCATGCATCCCCTTCCTTTCTACATCATGCATCCCCTTCCTTTCTACATCACGCATCCCCTTCCTTTCTACATCATGCATCCCCTTCCTTTCTACATCATGCATCCTCTCCTTTCTACATCATGCATCCCCTTCCTTTCTACATCATTCATCCCCTTCCTTTCTACATCATGCATCTTCTTCCTTTCTACATCATGCATCCCCTTCCTTTCTACATCATGCATCTTCTTCCTTTCTACATCATCCATCCCCTTCCTTTCTACATCATGCATCCCCTTCCTTTCTACATCATGCATCCCCCTTCTACATCACCCATCCCCTTCCTTTCTACATCATGCATCCCCTTCCTTTCTACATCATGCATCCCCTTCCTTTCTACATCATGCATCCCCTTCCTTTCTACATCACGCATCCCCTTCCTTTTTACATCATGGATCCCGTTCCTTTCTACATCATGCTTCTCCTTCCTTTCTACATCATGCATCCCCTTATTTTCTACATCATGCATCCCCTTCCTTTCTACATCATGCATCTTCTTCCTTTCTACATCATGCAACCCCTTCCTTTCTACATCATGCATCCCCTTCCTTTCTACATCATGCATCCCCTTCCTTTCTACATCATGCATCCCCTTCCTTTCTACATCACGCATCCCCTTCCTTTCTACATCATGCATCCCCTTCCTTTCTACATCACGCATCCCCTTCCTTTCTACATCATGCATCCCTTTCCTTTCTACATCATGGATCCCCTTCTTTTCTACATCATGCAACGCCTTCCTTTCTACATCATGCATCCCCTTCCTTTCTACATCATGCATCCCCTTCCTTTCTACATCATGCATCCCCTTCCTTTCTACATCATGCATCCCCTTCCTTTCTACATCATGCATCCCCGTCCTTTCTACATCATGCATCCCCTTCCTTTCTACATCATGCATCCCCTTCCTTTCTACATCATGCATCCCCTTCCTTTCTACATCATGCATCCCCTTCCTTTTTACATCATGCATCCCCTTATTTTCTACATCATGCATCCCCTTCCCTTCTACATCATGCATCCCCTTCCTTTCTACATCATGCATCCCCTTTCTTTCTACATCATGCATCCCCTTATTTTCTACATCATGCATCCCCTTCCCTTCTACATCATGCATCCCCTTCCCTTCTACATTATGCATCCCCTTCCTTTCTACATCATGCATCCCCTTCCTTTCTACATCATGCATCCCCATTCTTTCTACATCATGCATCCCCTTCCCTTCTACATTATGCATCCCCATCCTTTCTACATCATGCATCCCCTTCCTTTCTACATCATGCATCCCCATTCTTTCTACATCATGCATCTCCTTCCTTTCTACATCATGCATCCCCTTCCTTTCTACATCATGCATCCCCTTCCTTTCCACATTATGCATCCCCTTCCTTTCTACATCATGCATCCCCTTCCTTTCTACATCATGCATCCCCTTCCTTTCTACATCATGCATCCCCTTCCTTTCTACATCATGCATCCTCTCCTTTCTACATCATGCATCCCCTTCCTTTCTACATCATGCATCCTCTCCTTTCTACATCATGCATCCCCTTCCTTTCTACATCATTCATCCCCTTCCTTTCTACATCATGCATCCCCTTCCTTTCTACATCATGCATCCCCTTCCTTTCTACATCATGCATCCCCTTCCTTTCTACATCATGCATCCCCTTCCTTTCTACATCATGCATCCTCTCCTTTCTACATCATGCATCCCCTTCCTTTCTACATCATTCATCCCCTTCCTTTCTACATCATGGATCTTCTTCCTTTCTACATCATGCATCCCCTTCCTTTCTACATCATGCATCTTCTTCCTTTCTACATCATCCATCCCCTTCCTTTCTACATCATGCATCCCCTTCCTTTCTACATCATGCATCCCCCCCTTCTACATCACCCATCCCCTTCCTTTCTACATCATGCATCCCCTTCCTTTCTACATCATGCACCCCCTTCCTTTCTACATCACGCATCCCCTTCCTTTTTACATCATGGATCCCGTTCCTTTCTACATCATGCTTCTCCTTCCTTTCTACATCATGTATCCCCTTATTTTCTACATCATGCATCCCCTTCCTTTCTACATCATGCATCTTCTTCCTTTCTACATCATGCAACCCCTTCCTTTCTACATCATGCATCCCCTTCCTTTCTACATCATGCATCCCCTTCCTTTCTACATCATGCATCCCCTTCCTTTCTACATCACGCATCCCCTTCCTTTCTACATCATGCATCCCCTTATTTTCTACATCATGCATCCCCTTCCCTTCTACATCATGCATCCCCTTCCCTTCTACATTATGCATCCCCTTCCTTTCTACATCATGCATCCCCTTCCTTTCTACATCATGCATCCCCTTCCTTTCTACATCATGCATCCCCTTCCTTTCTACATCATGCATCCCCTTCCTTTCTACATCATGCATCCCCTTCCTTTCTACATCATGCATCCCCTTCCTTTCTACATCATGCATCCCCTTCCTTTCTACATCATGCATCCCCTTATTTTCTACATCATGCATCCCCTTCCCTTCTACATCATGCATCCCCTTCCTTTCTACATCATTCATCCCCTTATTTTCTACATCATGCATCCCCTTCCTTTCTACATCATGCATCCCCTTCCTTTCTACATCATGCATCCCCTTCCTTTCTACATCATTCATCCCCTTCCTTTCTACATCATGCATCCCCTTATTTTCTACATCATGCATCCCCTTCCCTTCTACATCATGCATCCCCTTCCTTTCTACATCATGCATCCCCTTCCTTTCTACATCATGCATCCCCATCCTTTCTACATCATGCATCCTCTTCCTTTCTACATCATGCATCCTCTTCCTTTCTACATCATGCATCCTCTTCCTTTCTACATCATGCATCCCCATTCTTTCTACATCATGCATCCCCATCCTTTCTACATCATGCATCCCCATTCTTTCTACATCATGCATCCCCTTCCCTTCTACATTATGCATCCCCATCCTTTCTACATCATACATCCCCATTCTTTCTACATCATGCATCCCCATCCTTTCTACATCATACATCCCCATTCTTTCTACATCATGCATCCCCTTCCTTTCTACATCATGGAGGGCTTACTGTAGCCAAACCAGAGTATGGGAAGTACCTGGCTTATTTAGAAAATGTAGTTCATTTCACTTTTCATAAAATTTTTGTATCTGTA
Organism: Bufo bufo; assembly: GCF_905171765.1. Classification (NCBI taxonomy): domain Eukaryota; kingdom Metazoa; phylum Chordata; class Amphibia; order Anura; family Bufonidae; genus Bufo; species Bufo bufo. The sequence goes on from NC_053395.1 coordinate 14,673,080, forward strand.
AAGAATGTCAAGTGGTGGAAAGCTTTTTATTCCAAAAGATAAAACCTTCAGCAGGTAATGAGCCGTTTTGTGAAGAACATGTCACTGTTCCTGACGTGTTTCTTTTAGTGAATACTTGCATTTCCTATGAACTAACATTTCTGCAGCATCTCATGACTTGACTCTGTGTTGTGCTGCTCCTCTGCTATTCCTACGAGAAGTTTATAAATGACATTGTGCAGGGACACATTCCCCAACTGGAAACACCCAGTAGGCGCCTCATTCCTACATTTCTAGTAGGAATAATACATGAATGGTACAAAATACAACTATGGGATACAACCATTTACTAAAACTGACATGTTTGAGGATGTGAAACAATAATTTCAAATGTATAACAGTTTAATTCTGGGCAATCATCCACAGCAAATCCTCATAACCTCCCAAGCGGGAAGCAAATACACAAGCCACTACCAGCTGCAGGTGTTCATAATTGGATATTTCCCCAGTCCCGATCCTATCACAGGGTGACACAATATTACAGAAGCATTGCTTTTGGTGGGCAATGTATATTGCATGGCCTTGTGCACTTCGGAGAACGCTTAAGGAGGTCACTCGATCCCGCATCCTAACAACTGCTGCCACCCGATACAGTTCTAATGAGTTGAGCTATATAAATAAACATATACAAACAGCGTCTTGGAGAAGTATTAATACCATTTTCCACATTTGTTTTCATCTTACACCCACAAACAGATGTATTTTATTGGGCTTTTATGTGATAGACCAACACAAAGTAGCAAATATATGTAAAGTGAAAATAAAACGAAACATGGTTTTTAAAATGTAAAAAATTTAAATAAATAAAAATCCGAAAAGTGTGTGTGCATTTGTATTCAGCGCCCCGTACTCTGACACCCCTAAATAATATCCAGTGTGACCTATTGCCTTCAGAAGTCCTCTCATGTGTAATGTATTGTCAGTATAAGGCCTCTTTCACACGAGCGTTGCGGGAAAAGGTGCGGGTGCGTTGCGGGAACATGCGCGATTTTTCCGCGTGAGTGCAAAACATTGTGATGCATTTTACACGCACGTGAGAAAAATCTACATGTTTGGTACCCAAACCCGAACTTCTTCACAGAAGTTCGGGCTTGGGATCGGTGTTCTGTAGATTGTATTATTTTCCCTTATAACATGGTTATAAGGGAAGATAATAGCATTCTGAATACAGAATGCAAAGTACAATAGCGCTGGAGGGGTTAAAATAAATAAATAAATAATTAAACTCACCTTAATCCACTTGATCGCGCAGCCCGGCATCTCCTTCTGTCTCCTTTCTTTGCTGTGAGCAGCAACAGGACCTGTGGTGACGTCACTCCGGTCGTCACATGGTCCATCACATGACCCATCACCATGGTAAAAGATCATGTGATGGATCATGTGATGACCGGAGTGACGTCACCACAGGTCCTTTTCCTGCACAGAGCAAAGAAAGAAGTCAGAAGGAGATGCTGTATTCTGTATTCAGAATGCTATTATTTTCCCTTATAACCATGTTATAAGGGAAAATAATAATGATCGGGTCTCCATCCCGATCGTCTCCTAGCAACCGTGCGTGAAAATCGCACCGCATCCGCACTTGCTTGCGGATGCTTGCGATTTTCACGCAACCCAATTCACTTCTATGGGGCCTGCGTTGCGTGAATATAGTGCATGCTGCGATTTTCACGCAACGCACAAGTGATGCGTGAAAATCACCGCTCATGTGAACAGCCCCATAGAAATGAATGGGTCGGGATTCAGTGCGGGCGCAATGCGTTCACCTCACGCATCGCATCCGCGCGGAATACTCGCCCGTGTGAAAGGGGCCTTACGGCAGCTGTTCTGTGAAGGCCTCAGAGGTTTTCTAGTGCAGTGTTTCCCAACCAGTGTGCCTCCAGCTGTTGCAAAACTACAACTCCCAGCATGCCCGGACAGCCTTTGGCTGTGCGGGCATGCTGGGAGTTGTAGTTTTGCAACAGCTGGAGGCACACTAGTTGGGAAACACTGTTCTAGTGATCCAACAGCATCATGAAAACCAAGGAACACACCAGTAGAGATGGCCTTGCGAACGTGGCGATATTCGCACGCGCCATATTTTTTTGCATAGTGCCGAACTTTGACCCATGACACATCCACCAGGTAGAACAGGACAGCCAATTGAGACGTTTCAGCACATGGACACACCCCCTACCCTATAAATAAACCCGATCTGGCCGCCATTTTGCATTATTTTTTTTTGCCAGTGTAGGGAGAGGTTGCTGTGTGGAGCAGGGACAGAGGCTGTTAGGCCCCTTTCACACGGGCGAGTTTTCTGAGCGGGTGCAATGCGTGAGGTGAATGCATTGCACCCGCACTGAATCCGGACCAACTCATTTCTATGGGGCTGTGCACAGGAGCAGTGATTTTCACGCATCACTTGTGCGTTGCGTGAAAATCCCAGCATGTTCTATATTCTGCGTTTTTCACGCAGCGCAGGCCCCTCAGAAGTGAATGGGGCTGCGTGAAAATCGCAAGCAAGTGCGGATGCGGTCGATGGTGATGGACCATGTGACGGATCATGTGATGAGCGCAGTGATGTCATCAAAGGTCCTTTTCCTCCCAGGTCATCAAAGAAGAAGAAAGAAAAGAAGCCGAGCTGCGCGAACAAGTGGATGAGGTGAGTTTTATTATTTTATTTTTTAACCCCTCCAGCGCTATTGTACTATGCATTCTGTATTAAGAATGCTATTATTTTCCCTTATAACCATGTTATAAGGGAAAAAAATAACATTTACACAACACCTAACCCAAACCCGAAGAAGTCCGGGTTCTTGTCTGGGTACCAAACATGCCGATTTTTCTCACGCGCGTGTAAAACGCATTAAAACGCTTTGCACTCGCGCGGAAAAATCGCGCCTTTTTACTGCGACGCACCCTCATCCTATCCAGCCCTCACACGCGACGCCCGTGTGAAAGAGGCCTTAGGGCCACAAAACACTAGCTAATAGGGCCCCAAAAGTCCTTTTAAGGACTGGTATAGGTGTGCTATCGATATGTCAAATTACTTACAGTTCTTCCTCAACGTCGCAAAAATTGCTGCCAACCATCTCTTCTGATCGCATCCAACTTCGGGTCGGTGGAAACCAGTTGCTGTAGTAGGCCACGCCTATTTTGCGCATGCGCATAGGCGAAAATTACATTGCCGATATTTCGCAATGATAAAAAATAATAAATGGAGATCGCAAATTCGCATAATACACCTGGTATGTCACTGTCCATGTTGTGGGACTATTTGTGCACTTCTAGTAATTATTTGGTGGGTGCAAATATGAGCTGAAGGTTTTTCAGGTTCGCCTGCCATTAAAGTGAATAGGGCCCGCCGTGAATTTGCAGTTCGCGAACATTTGATCGGGTTCGCGAATTGTCCCAGCCGATGTTCGTCCATCACTACACACCAGACAGGTCAGGGGAAAAGTGGTGGAGAAGTGTAAAACAGGGTTAGGTTCTAAGAAAATATCCCAAGCTCTGAATATCTCACAGAGGACTGTTCAAATCATCATCCGAAAATGGAAGGAGTATGGCACAACTGCAAACCTACCAAGACATGGCCGACCACCTAAACTGACAGCCCAGGCAAGTAAATCACTAATTAGAGAAGCAGCCAAAGGGCCCATGGTCACTCTGGAGGATCTGCAGAGATCCACAGATGAGGTGGGAAAGTCTGTCCACAGGACAACAATTAGATGTGTACTTCACAAATCTGACCTTTATGGAAGAGTGGCAAGAAGAAAGTCATTTCTGAAAGCAAGTCATAAGAAGTTTCGTTTGCCACAAGCCGTGTAGGGGACACAGCAAACATGGGGAAGAAGGTGCTCTAGCCAGAAGTTGAAAATTTTGGCCTAAATGCAAAACCCTATGTGTGGCGGAAAACTAACCCTGAACATTAGCCTGAACACACCATCCCCACCGTGAGACATGGAGGTGGCAGCATCATGCTGGGGGAGGCTTTTCTTCAGCAGGGACCGGGAAGCTGGTCAGAGTTGATGGGAAGATGGATGGAGCAAAATACAGGGCAATCCTGGAGAAAAACATGTTAGAGGCTACAAAAGACTTGAGACTGGGGCAAAGGTTCACCTTCCAGCAGGACAACGACCCTCAACATCCTGTCAGAGCTACAATGGAATGGTTTAGATCAAAGCATATTCATGTGTTAGAACGGCCCAGTTACAGTCCAGACCTAAATCTGCGGCAAGATTTGAAAATTGCTGCTCACTGTAACAGCGGCTGCTGTGCGCTGCTGTTCTCCTGCATACCGCCGCAGTCCCGGGCGCCATTTTCAGCTGTGATCTCCTGCCAGTGTTTCCTTTCAGCCCTGGCCGCAGCATGCTTGCTGCTTGCATCCTGCAGCATTTCCTTAAGGGCTGGCTCGCATCACTTCCTGTGTTTTATGGGTTGGATCATGTGACCTTGCCAACCAATCCTAGCCCTCCTGCACATATATAAGTGGCCTCAGTGTCAAGGTCCTTGTGTCCTGCTAAGGTTCCTGATTTCCACTTGTGTTCCTGACTCGTACTTGTGTTCCTGTACTCTGCTACCTGTTTGATCCCTGCCTGCTTGCCTTGACTCTCCTGTTGCCGAGCCGGATTGCCTGACCTGTACCTGTGTCGCCTGCTCTGATCTATTGCCTGTCTTACTTCGCCTCTGCCTCATCCTTCGGTCCTGCACGGTTGCTCCCGGTAATGACTCAGCCTGCTGACAACTCCTGTACCTCTGATACCTTTCTCAGGTACCTCCTGGTCCACCTGGACCAGCTGCCTCATGTGCCTATCCTTCTCAAGAGGTAGAGACTTGGTGTTCCCCTTGGAAAAGTCTATCCCCACCATCAGGGGTACTGTGAAGATAGAGGGGTTCACTTAGACAACGCCCTTAGAGGAGGTAGGTGTCACGCTTCGGTGTGGGAGGGAAACACCTCACCGAGCATAAGAGGGAAGGGGGGAACAGGGAATCAGGCCTGAGAACTAGGGAAGGAAGATGGACACCTCCTAGTAAAACCCTAAGCAAAATCCTGACTGAGTACCAGTATGAACAGACCCCAGGGGTAGGTGTGTTCATACGCAGGAAATACCTAGAATCCTATCTAGCCCTATAGGACCCTGGTACTAATGGCAGGGGCGAGACTACCTGTTCCTCCAAAAGGAAGGACGAACAGGAGTCTACCTCAGGCCTAATACAAACAATAGGGAAAGACAATACACAGAACCCAAACAAAATACAAAAGGGAAAGGAAAGACTTAACTTCAAAGGGGCTATGGAAGCATCCATGAACAAGATCCACACACTAGCAATCCACAACTGAGACTGCAGCTGTAAACTGCACAGAATTGTGGGAAAAGCAAGAATAAATAAGGAAGGTTAAATGACCACACTAGCAACACCTGATGCAAAGGGTGTGGCCATTGCCAGCCACAACACAGACGCATATTGATCCACAAGGAAAACCTGTCAGATCAAACCACGTGTTGCCAGTCTCACCGATCTCCTGCCACCTGTGGCGGGAACCTCCATGACAGTAAGACACGTGGCACAGTGGGTTCACACCCGCTGGTTCGTGACACTCACAGACGCTCTCCATCCAATCTGACTGAGCTTCAGCTATTTTGCATAGAAGAATGGGCAAAAAATTTCAGCCTCTAGATCTGCAACGCTGGTAGAGACAGACCCCAAAAGACTCGCAGCTGTAATTGCACCGAAAGGTGTTCCCACAAAGTATTGACTCACACTTTCCAGATTTTTATTTATTTAAAATTTTCTAAAATCTTCTTTTCACTTCACACTTACTTGATACTTTGTGTTGGTCTATCACATAAAATCCCAATAAAATACATTTAAGTATGTGAGTGTAACGTAAAAAATGTGGAAAGGGGTATGAATACTTTTTCAAGGAACTGTACATACAAACTGATGTTGAGGTTAGAGTATAGTCTAACTTTTAAACATTTCAGGGGTTTTCTGGGATTTTGATACTGATGACCTATCAGGATAAGGACTCATGCACACGACCATATGCCCTCCGAGACATACGGTCCGTTAGCAGGCCATATGTCCCGGAGCGGCATACATCGTGCGCGCGGGAGCGCACAGAATCATAGATTACAATGATGCTGTGCACGTCAGGCCGCCAGCGGGACTACTCATAAGATCTTATAAGTGCGGGACAATAGCCCCGCGGGCGGCCCGACGTGCACAGCATCATTCTAATCTATGATTCTGTATTCAGAATGCTATTATTTCCCTTATAACCATGTTATAAGGGGAAATAATACAATCTACACAACCTTGAACCCAAACCTGAACTTCTGTGAAGAAGTTCCGGTCTGGGTACCACATTCAGTTTTCTATCACGCGCTTGCAAAACGCATTGCACCCGCGCGATAAAAACTGAACAACGGAACGCAATCGCAGTCAAAACTGACTGCAATTGTGTACCTACTCGCACGGGTTTGCCGCAACGCATCCGGACACGCTCGTGTGAAAGAGGCCTTAGCGTTCGGCTGCAAGACAATCTTGGTTGTGTAGCATCTGTCACGCCCAAGTACCAGCGTCTAGCAGGATATCCATAGAAATGAATGCTGACATTTTTTTCTGCAGCCGCAACTCCAGAATCCCAAAAAATGTAACCCTGCTAGATACTTGTAGTAATTCTGGGGTTGCGGCAAACATGCAAGTCGCGCTGTGACCCCACTAATTTCTATGGATGCCCTGCTACGCTCCCATACTTGTTACATGACCAAGATTGCCATGTAGCCAAACCCTTACATCCGTCAGAGAGCTGCTCTGATGGTTTGATCTGTAGTCCTCATATCTGGTCTCTTAAGAGCTCAAAAATGGTAATTTAAAAGCTTCACACAGGCCGAGCATCAGAGCAATTTTTGGGGATGAACATTTGTATGAATGCTCATTCTCGATAAATCTCCTGTGTAAAGGTGCCATTGATCACTGTAAAGAGTCATCTTGCCTGGTCTTGTCAATCAAGAAGGAGAGGAAGGTGTTGGCAGACAAAGCAGAAGACACAATGGTGCACCGAGTGGCTTGGACCTGCCCATGGTGCACTAAATTATTCATCTGCATATGGATTAAAAGTACTTTTTCTCCAGAATAAGGCTGAGTTCACACGGGCGTTGCGGGAAAATGTGCGGGTGCGTTGCGGGAACATGCGCAATTTTTCCGCGCGAGTGCAAAACATTGTAATGCGTTTTGCAGTCTCGTGAGAAAAATCGCGCATGTTTGGTACCCAAACTTCTTCACAGAAGTTCGGGCTTGGGATCGGTGTTCTTTAGATTGTATTATTTTCCCTTATAACATGGTTATAAGGGAAAATAATAGCATTCTGAATACAGAATGCATAGTACAATAGCGCTGGAGGGGTTAAAAAAGAAATAAAAAAAATTTAACTCACCTTAATCCACTTGATCGCGCAGCCCGGCATCTCTTCTGTCTTCATCTTTGCTCTTTGCAGGAAAAGGACCTGTGGTGACGTCACTCCGGGCATCACATGGTCCATCACATGATCTATCACCATGGTAAAAGATCATGTGACGGACCATGTGATGACCGGAGTGACGTCACCACAGGTCCTTTTCCTGCACACAGCTAAGATGAAGACAGAAGAGATGCCGGCTGCGCGAGCAAGTGGATTAAGGTGAGTTAAAAAATTTTATTTATTTTTTTAACCCCTCCAGCGCTATTGTACTATGCATTCTGTATTCAGAATGCTATTATTTTCCCTTATAACCATGTTATAAGGGAAAATAATAATGATCGGGTCTCCATCCCGTCTCCTAGCAACCGTGATTGAAAATCGCACCGCATCCGCACTTGCTTGCGGATGCTTGCCTTTTTCACGCAGCCCCATTCACTTCTATGGGGCCTGCGTTGCGTGAAAAACGCACAATATAGAGCATGCTGCGATTTTCACGCAACGCATAAGTGATGTGTGAAAATCACCGCTCATGTGCACAGCCCAATAGAAATGAATGGGTCCAGATTCAGTGCGGGTGCAATGCGTTCACCTCCCGCATTGCACCCGCGCGGAATACTCGCCCGTGTGAACTCAGCCTAAAGCATGTTTCACTAAGTGTAAAGTATCATTACATTCAGCTGAGCTAGCCCTACAAGATCTTGGGGGGGCGTTTTACTCTGGTCCTTGATACTCTACTGCGGTGACAGAGAATTCTCATAAATTATGACAAGATTTTCAGTAGTCCGTGCACCTGGAATGAAAATTCATGGGGTTCATGTACTAACAGTCATAAATGACTTAGCATCAGACAAGTCAATAATTAGACCAAGAGGAATGAGGGACTTTCTCACAAGATCTTACAATCTATGAGTGGATAGGGGTGACGCAAAAGGTAAAAGTGTTTGTTTTTATTGCAATGGTCCGGCTATCTTTGGAAAATCGGGGAATAGATATAAAACTGCATGAACAGTCCCTCTTGGGGGCAATTTTTTTTTATTATTGCATTGTACTTTTTTAGAGCTAAAATCATTTTTTTAATTGGTCTTTACTCCTTATTAAAAATACGGAATCCTTTTTTCTGTACAGAGCTGAGATGCTGTAGTAGCAGGCTGTGTTTTTTTTTCCCTTTTCCGTCAGTTGGGGAGCTGACAGGCTCCTTATCTCCGCTCTCTGACATTACACTCATTACAGCTCAGTACTTATCTTACTGATTAGAATGTGGCTTACATAAGTGTTTATGACCTCTTAGTGGTTTAGAGATAAGGGTTATTAGACAAAGTGAAAGTACCAGTCACACAGTTAGAAAAACTGTTAACCCTTTGTGACAGAATGGCTCAATATTTTTTAATAAAGCACCAATTGAAAATATGATCTTTAGCCAAAAGTGAGTAAAATGCAAATGCATAAACAAAAATTGCCTCCAAAGGTGTACATAGCCTTTAAATAATGCAACTGGTATTCAAATAATACGCTTAGGGTAGCTAAATGTCTAAATGAACAGACTTTAATAGGTGCGGTCATATTGACCCGAACAGTACAAGTGTATTGCCAAAACGAACAGAACAGCAGGGTTAAAGGGGTTTTCCCACCTCAACATTTGTGCCATATCGCTCCTATCTCCAGGTGCCCAAAGTGAAGGGGGGGGGGCAGCCATGCATGTGTGGCCACCCTCCATCCACTGCTATGGGAGTTCCAAAAATAGCTGAGCGCTGGCTTGACTATTTCAGGCAGCCCCGCAGCGGTGAATGGACGGTGGTCATGCTGGCATGGCTTGCTATTTCTCACTTCGGGAGCTCCATTCTGGAGACAGGTGGTGGGACTGGGTCCTAAATTCTAGTGATAGGCCACAAATGTTGAGATGGGAAAAGCCCTTTAATGTGATATTTTAGCTCAATTCTGCGTATTTCACCCTGTGCAGTGCGTGTGGGGAGTCCTACAGCAAAACCGCTGCAAAAGCCACTACAGCAATTTATGTCTCGTGTGGATGTGTCCTAAAGGTGAGTCTAGGATACAGGTTGGCAGTGAAGAGACTGGTTTGCGGTGTCTTTGCCAGTGAAGTCTGGGCTGATGTCCTTGCTGCCAGATATAAAAGATACTCAGCCGTCCTCAGAGTCGTTGTAAGATCAGCTTCCTGCCAACACTCAATAAATCAGCATGACTCTTCAGCAAGACCTGCACACTGAGCAATCAGCAATACGCCTCTTTCATACGAACGATACGGAATGCGGTTTTGCAGCAAGTTCAGTCAGTTTTGTCTACAATTGCGTCCAGTGTTTCAGTTTTTCCCGCATGGGTGCAATCAGTTTTGGATGCGTTTTTCATCCGTATGAAAAAAACAAAAAACTGAAGAATAACAATCTACATCTCCCAGCAACCATCAGTGAAAAACACATTGCGTCCGGATGCAATCCGTTTTTCACTGAAGTCCCATTCACTTCCAAAGAGCCGGAGATTTGCTCCTGTTCTGTGTTTTTGACCCGCACCTGGTTAATAAACGGAGTGACGGGCAGGTAGTAACGCGAGTGCTGTCTATCAACGCTTACTGGTCTGAAATTGGTAGTAATGATCCGAAAGAAAATAGTACCATATTTTATATTCAAAATTAATTAATTAGTACCAGGAAAGTGCTTCTTTCTGACATAATCCTGATATATATGTATTCTATATAATACACACAATACATATATATATACAGTACAGACCAAAAGTTTGGACACACCTTCTCATTCTAAGAGTTTTCTTTATTTTCAGGACTATGGAAATTGTAGATTCACACTGAAGGCATCAAAACTATGAATTAACACATGTGGAATTATATACATAACAAACAAGTGTGAAACAACTGAAAATATGTCATATTCTAGGTTCTTCAAAGTAGCCACCTTTTGCTTTGATTACTGCTTTGCACACTCTTGGCATTCTCTTGATGAGCTTCAAGAGGTAGTCCCCTGAAATGGTCTTCACTTCACAGGTGTGCCCTGTCAGGTTTAATAAGTGGGATTTCTTGCCTTATAAATGGGGTTGGGACCATCAGTGGCGTTGAGGAGAAGTCAGGTGGATACACAGCTGATAATCCTACTGAATAGACTGTTAGAATTTGTATTATGGCAAGAAAAAAGCAGCTAAGTAAAGAAAAACGAGTGGCCATCATTACTTTAAGAAATGAAGGTCAGTCAGTCAGCCGAAAAATTGAGAAAACTTTGAAAGTAAGGGCTTTTTGACCATGAAGCAGAGTGATGGGGTGCTGCGCCAGATGACCTGGCCTCCACAGTCACCGGACCTGAACCCAATCGAGATGGTTTGGGGTGAGCTGGACCGCAGAGTGAAGGCAAAAGGGTCAACAAGTGCTAAGCATCTCTGGGAACTCCTTCAAGACTGTTGGAAGACCATTTCAGGGGACTACCTCTTGAAGCTCATCAAGAGAATGCCAAGAGTGTGCAAAGCAGTAATCAAAGCAAAAGGTGGCTACTTTGAAGAACCTAGAATATGACATATCTTTAGTTGTTTCACACTTGTTTGTTATATATATAATTCCACATGTGTTAATTCATAGTTTTGATGCCTTCATAGTCATGAAAATAAAGAAAACTCTTTGAATGAGAAGGTGTGTCCAAACTTTTGGTCTGTACTGTATATGTATTCTATATAATACACACAATACATATATATATATACACACACATAGGCCTCTTTCACACGACCTTATGACTTATTGATTATTTTGCAGTCCGTTTTTTTCTAGATCCGTTGTTCCGTTTTTTGTTTCCGTTTCCATTCAGTTTTTCCGTATGCCATATACATTATACAGTAATTACATAGAAAAAATTGGGCTGGGCATAAAATTTTCAATGGTTGGTTCCGCAAAAACGTGTTTTTTTTCCGGACTCATTGACTTGAATGAAGCCACGGAACGTGATTTGCGGGCAATAATAGGACATGATCTAACTTTCAACGGAATGGAAAAACGGAAATATGGAAACAGAATGCATACGAAGTACATTCCATTTTTTTGCGGAACTATTGAAATGAATGGTTCCGTGTATATATGGACTGTATACGAAACGTAAAAAATGGCCCGCAAACGGAAAAAAAAAAAAACGCTCGTGTGAAAGAGGCCAAAGACATATATTTCTAAATTTAAAGTCACAATATTTGAGCACATCCAAAGCATGTAAATAAAGTCTGCAGTATTAAGCATTTTATGGGAATTACGGGGCTTTTTATTCTGTTTTTATTTTATAAAGGAGAAGCCTATGGACAGAAAATCAGAAAATACACCACACCTTGACCAATAAAAATGACAATGACCACATACCGGTAAACAGTGATGGCCAGTTTGCATTGTTTGCCCACGAACATATGCGGGGTGCCATCTTTTGTCACAAGTCCGGCGATGCACAGGTAAGTCCTTACCTGGCCTGTACGCGAGTCAATCTGAAAACAAATGCAGTCACCGGGAGCAGGCAGTTCCGAGAACAGCTCGATGAAGGCCCCCGGTGGCTGTTCTCGGAACTGCCTGCTCCCTCTGACCACACTTGTTTTCAGACCGTGTGCCTTACCTGTGCCTCGCCGGACTTGTGAAAAAAGATGGCAGCCCGCATGTGTTCGTGGGCGAACAATGCGAACTGGCCATCACTGCCGGTAAATGCCACAAAAAGGTCACAAACCAGAACACTGTAGAGGTCATTTACAAAGCTCGCTATGCCAGTTTTTGGTGTAAAGAAGTTGGACGAAACCTTTTTGAAACTTTTTAAATTCCCGTGAGACCATATTTTGTTGCACAAGCATGTTTACTCTGTCCTCGCCACTCAGGAATGGTGAGGGCCAGGACTTTGGCCCAGACAAATTTACCATCTTTTACACAAGGCAAAAAGGCAAACACAGAACAGGTGCAGGTCTTTCCCTTACACCTGACCTCTGTGTAGCATCCTGGTTTTGACTCACATTCACTGATGGAAATAACTGATCAAACACTGACTGTGTGAAAGTGGCCGAAGCTGGAGCAGAAACTACACGGCTCAATCCACTGCAGCACTGCTCCCAATGGAGAACCAGATTTCCCAACACAGACAATTTTTGCTTGCATTATACAGGGGGATGTCACTAACCCCTTAAAGGGGTTTTGCCATCACATACATAGGGGGCATATCGCTAGGATATGCCCCCAATGAGAACAGAGTGGGGAAATTAATGGAGGGCGCACACTGCGCATGCGCGGCCGCTCTCCATTCATTTCAATGGGGGCGCCGAAATTCCGTCTGCCCCATAGAAATGAATGCGAGCAGGGTCCGTGCATGCGCGGAGCGCTCCCATTTACTTGTATGGGAGCAGCAGGTAGCAGCGTTAGGTGGTGAATGGACCCCGGGAAACCCAGGGTCCTCCAGCCAGAATGGACCCCGGGAAACCCAGGGTCCTCCCACAGAGGTGGGACCCGCACCTATCAAACAATGGGACATATCCTAGCGATATGCCCCCATTGTATGTGATGGGAATACCTCTTTAAGGACCCAGTGGTTTTCTGCTTTTCGCTCCCTGAAATCCCCTTAAAACCCTGACTTGCTCCCCGACAGGGGCCTGCATTACACCACTCATGTCAAATGTTCCCTAGGTGTTATTAGCAACAGCACAGAAAACCTACCGTGTGTTTTACAATGAATATCCTGGGAGTGACAGCCGGTGAAACAGATGATTGGGAGGAAATGTACAGATAAGGAGTCAAACTGCAGCAAATAACAGCTGAGTGCATTTACGATGGGAAATATAGAGACTTCTGCGTGGAAGAGATTCATCTTACAGAAACAACTGAGTATTTTACTACAGCATATGATGGCTTCCCCAAAACTTGTCTGGTATCTGACAATAGGGGTCATTTACAAGGACCGGTGTTTTACGCTGGTCTTTTTTTCTCCCGGAGACGGACAGAGAAAGCCCCTAATTTATGACGAGGCTCAGACCTTGTTATAAATGATGCGCACCTCTGGCCGTCCATGCGCCTGGAGTAAAAACGACGTCAGCCCCTGACTGGAGCAGTTTTCACTCCGCTTTTACGCCTGTTTCCAGACAAAACTGATTCAACTTAATTGCAAACCCATCAGTTTTTCCCTGAACAGGTCCTGACACAATCCATATCGCTCCTGTGAAAGAGGTCTTAGCAAGAGGCAAAATTTCAATTATATGCAGGTGCACGGCTTAGAGATACGTTGACTGAAGAAAAGTTTTGAATGACTCACTTAGTTCATTAAAGGGGTTATCCCATGATTAATGTAAAAAATGAAAACAGGCGTCAAACAGTACATGGCTATCTCTTTCTAACAAAGCTAGAACCAGCCCTGTACCTCACATGGATCCAGAGATCCCCCCATTAATCGCTTTGCTAGATTTATATCAAGCTGACAGCCTAAGGGGAGTGTCCTTTCTGCGGCAGCTCAGGGGGCGTGTCCATGCTCTCCCTATCACAGATCAGGAGGCGTGTCCATGCTCTCCCTATCACAGCTCAGGAGGCGTGTCTCAGCTCTCCCCATCACAGCTCAGGAGGTGTGTCTCAGCTCTCCCTATCACAGCTCAGGAGGGAGTTGAAGGATAAAACTGAGCATGTGCGGCCATCTCAGTGAGACGGACATAAAAAAGAGCAGTTGGCACTACACCACTAGATTTCAGTGGATAGCTCAGTGGCTATACAAAATTTTTAATTAAATGCAATAACAAGAGTATTTAGATACAGGTGCTGTTTTTAAAACTGTACAATATTTTTCGTGGGACAACCCCTTTAAATGTTGGAGATATCAAAGTGCTGCCACAAGTCGCTGCTGTGCTGATTTTTAGGGGTGGCAAAAAAGAAAAAAAAAACGCACCAAAAAAACACATGCGGACGAATTATGGAAGGGCTCATTAGTGCAGGAGTGAGGGCTCTGTACTCACTGCCTCCTGGTTTTCTCCTGAAGGCTCTGCACGCTGTGCTGTAACCTGGGCACGGAGTGAAGACGTCAGCATACTCTGTGACCTAACACTGTGCAACATCGGGTCACGGCGGAGCAAAAAAAACAGGAAGAGTGCTGGATGTTAGGCGCAGTTGGTTTATTTGTTTTTTCTGATCTGACGTCTGATTAATATGGGGGTCTTATTAACATGGAGGTCTGATCTGAGGTCTGATTAATATGGGGGTCTTATTAACATGGAGGTCTGATCTGAGGTCTGATTATGGGGGTCTTATTAACATGGAGGTCTGATCTGAGGTCTGATTAATATGGGGGTCTTATTAACATGGAGGTCTGATCTGAGGTCTGATTATGGGGGTCTTATTAACATGGAGGTCTGATCTGAGGTCTGATTAATATGGGGGTCTTATTAACATGGAGGTCTGATCTAAGGTCTGATTAATATGGGGGTCTTATTAACATGGAGGTCTGATCTGAGGTCTGATTATGGGGGTCTTATTAACATGGAGGTCTGATCTGAGGTCTGATTAATATGGGGATCTTATTAACATGGAGGTCTGATCTAAGGTCTGATTAATCTGGGGGTCTTATTAACATGGAGGTCTGATCTGAGGTCTAATTATAGGGGTCTTATTAACATGGAGGTCTGATCTGAGGTCTGATTAATATGGGGGTCTTATTAACATGGAGGTCTGATCTGAGGTCTGATTAATCTGGGGGTCTTATTAACATGGAGGTCTGATCTGAGGTCTGATTATGGGAGTCTTATTAACATGGAGGTCTGATCTAAGGTCTGATTAATATGGGGGTCTTATTAATATGGAGGTCTGATCTGAGCTCTGATTAATATGAGGGTCTTATTAACATGGAGGTCTGATCTGAGGTCTGATTAATATGAGGGTCTTATTAACATGGAGGTCTGATCTAAGGTCTGATTAATATGGGGGTCTTATTAACATGGAGGTCTGATCTGAGGTCTGATTAATATGGGGGTCTTATTACCATGGAGGTCTGATCTGAGGTCTGATTAATATGGGGGTCTTATTAACATGGAGGTCTGATCTGAGGTCTGATTAATATGGGGGTCTTATTAACATGGAGGTCTGATCTGAGGTCTGATTAATATGGGGGTCTTATTAACATGGAGGTCTGATCTGAGGTCTGATTATGGGGGTCTTATTAACATGGAGGTCTGATCTGAGGTCTGATTAATATGGGGGTCTTATTAACATGGAGGTCTGATCTGAGGTCTGATTAATATGGAGGTCTTATTAACATGGAGGTCTGATCTGAGGTCTGATTATGGGGGTCTTATTAACATGGAGGTCTGATCTAAGGTCTGATTAATATGGGGGTCTTATTAACATGGAGGTCTGATCTGAGGTCTGATTAATATGGGAGTCTTATTAACATGGAGGTCTGATCTGAGGTCTGATTATGGGGGTCATATTAACATGGAGGTCTGATCTAAGGTCTGATTAATATGGGGGTCTTATTAACATGGAGGTCTGATCTGAGGTCTGATTAATATGGGGGTCTTATTAACATGGAGGTCTGATCTGAGGTCTGATTATGGGGGTCTTATTAACATGGAGGTCTGATCTGAGGTCTGATTAATATGGGGGTCTTATTAACATGGAGGTCTGATCTGAGGTCTGATTATGGGGGTCTTATTAACATGGAGGTCTGATCTGAGGTCTGATTAATATAGGGGTCTTATTAACATGGAGGTCTGATCTTAGGTCTGATTAATATGGGGGTCTTATTAACATGGAGGTCTGATCTGAGGTCTGATTATGGGGGTCTTATTAACATGGAGGTCTGATCTGAGGTCTGATTAATATGGAGGTCTTATTAACATGGAGGTCTGATCTGAGGTCTGATTATGGGGGTCTTATTAACATGGAGGTCTGATCTGAGGTCTGATTAATATGGGGGTCTTATTAACATGGAGGTCTGATCTGAGGTCTGATTATGGGGGTCTTATTAACATGGAGGTCTGATCTGAGGTCTGATTAATATGGGGGTCTTATTAACATGGAGGTCTGATCTGAGGTCTGATTAATATGGGGGTCTTATTAACATGGAGGTCTGATCTGAGGTCTGATTAATATGGGGGTCTTATTAACATGGAGGTCTGATCTGAGGTCTGATTATGGGGGTCTTATTATCATGGAGGTCTGATCTGAGGTCTGCTTCACATGCCGCGGTCTGCGCTCACTGTGGCACATTCAGGGTTTACACAGGGAAGGGGCTCTCTCTCTCTCTGACTCTACTGGCCCCACTCGCTGCGGTGGCAAGGGGCCAATGGTAGCTATGGCAGCCCCAATTTATAACACAGGCATTGGAGCATGCCATCTATGGAAGCCTCAGGCTAGGTCTCCTAGGCAACTGTCAGCATCTTACATTGTAATACACTGACAGTTCAATGCAGCACAATACAGAATGTATTGTACTGCATTGACAGAGGGATCAAACCCTGAAAAGTTGAGGTCCCACAGAGTTTTTTTAATAATAAAAAATTTAAGTTTCAAGTAAAAAAGAAAACACTCTTCCACCTTATAAAATCATGTACAATAAAAAATATCCAAACATCAGACATATTAGGAATTGCCGCATCCAAAAAATTATGCTCTATAAAAATGTCACAAAATCTGCCCTGTCAGGTGAACAGCGTTAAATATATATATATATATATAACAACTGTGCCGAAATAGCAATTTTTTGTTGTCGCCTTCTCTCACAAAAAGCGTAATAGTGAGCAATCAAAAAGTGATATGCACCCCAAAATGGTACTAATGAAACCATCACCACATCCTGCAAAAAACGAGCCCCCACATAAGACAATCACCATAAAAAAATAAATATATAATATAGTTTTCAGAAAATGGCAACACAAAAACAAGATTTTTTCTTTTCCGCTTTTACTATGTAAAACTTATAGCAAAAATACACATATCAGATATCACCATGTCTGTAACAACTGGCTCTATTAAAATGTCAGGTGATCTACCTTGTCAGGTGAACGCTGTTAAAAAAAAAATATGTTGCCAAAATGGCAATTTTTTTGGTCATCTTGTCCCAGAAAAGTGTGACATTGAATGATCAAAAAGTCATATGTACCCAAAAATGGTACAAATAAAAACGCCAGCTCTTCCTGCAACAAATGAGCCACTAAGCAAGACGATCAGCAAAAAAATAAAAGAAATATGTTTCAGAAAATGGAAACACAAAAAACATAATATATTTTTTTCAAAAATGCTTTTATTGCATAAAACTGAAATAAATAAAAAAAAATAGACACATCAGGTATTGCTGTGTCCGTAATGACCAGCTCTAATAATATGTCACATGATCTACCATGTGAACAAGCAGGCTACTTTAAAAGTTTTTCTACCTGTTAGGCTACATGCAAACTAACGTTGTTTGTTTCGTGTCCGTTCCGTTTTTTTTTGTGGATAGGATGCGGACCCATTCATTTCAATGGTTCCGCAAAAAATGCAGACAGCACAGCATCAGTACTGTATGTCCGTTTCCGTAGCCCCGCAAAAAAAATAGAACATGTCCTATTCTTGTCCGTTTTAGGCATTGTTACAATTAATCCACATACGGTCGTGTGCATGTGACCTTATAGTTAGGAATTTTCTAAAATAGTGGAGATTATAAAAAAATACTTATGCATGTGTTTTATAAGGATCCTATCCTTCATTCTATTATACAAAGACGGTAAAAACTATATTCCCTATAGTGCGAGATTTTTTTGCAACAAAATTACAATTATGTAATTTTGTTGCAAAAAAATCTCGCACTATAGGGAATATAGTTTCACCGTCTTTGTTTACTGATAAAGTTTCAAATCAAACTTGGCTACATTTCCAGGGCTGTTATAAATGTGGAAAACAACGCTGTCATCAATGACAATATTTTATCAAAACCAAAACATTTACTACTTTTTCTACTGGCCAAGAAGCTTTTTGGATATTGGTACTGGATACTAGATATCCAAAAGGTCTAAAGTATAAAAATGACTTAAATAATCTGTATTAATTCCATTTACTAATTACATAAATATAATTTCATTCCATATATCAAATAATGTTCTATGAAATTAAGGGTTAACTTGCTTTGCACCTTGTTTGTCCATTTGTCGGGCACTGTGCTATGATTAAGAACCAGTGCCACTAGGTCGAAACACGTCGCCTTAGATGACCAGGGCTCTGTGTCATGTAATATTTTAATGGAGTTTTCTAATAAAAGGTGATTTTATTTTTCAACTGTCCCCGGAATGTATCCTTCTAATTAAACTATTGTTGCGTCCATAACAACCCGCTGTATAAAAAAACACGTGATCTGTCCTGGCAGGAGAACTCCGTAAAAAAATAACAACGGTGCCAGAACAGCCATTTTTTGTTACATTGCCTTACAAAAAGAGTAATATTGGGCGATCAAAAATCATACCCCAAAAAAGTAGCAATAAAACTGTCATCTTATCCCGTAGTTTTCAAAATGGGGTCACTTTTTGGGGGTTTCTTAAAACTTAAAATTATCCCAGTAAAATCTGCCCTCCAAATTCCATATGTCGCTCTTTCTCTTCTGAGCCCACCCATACGCCCAGTTCACGGCCACATACGGGGTATTTCTGTAGACTGCGGAATCGGGGTAATAAATATTGAGTTTTGTTTGACTGTTAACCCTTTCTGTGCTACAGGAAAAAATGGATAAAAATGAAAAATCTGCAAAAATAAAAGTGAAATTTCATCTTCATTCTTATGGAAGACCTAAAGGGTTAACAACGTTTGTAAAATCAGTTTTGAATAATTAGAGGGGTGTAGGTTCTAAAATGGAGCAGTTTATGGGTGATTTCTACTATGTAAGCTACGCAAAGTGACTTCATAACCGAATTAATATTTAAAAAAGTGGGTTTGGAAATTTTCCTAAAAATTTTTAAAATTGCTTAAAAAAATTAAAAGTCTTCCAATGTCCTAAAAAATAAAATTACATTTATAAAATGATCCCAACATACAGTAGACATATGGGGAACCTAAAGTAATAACTATTTTATGATGTATCACTATCCGTCTTAAAAGCAAATGCAGAAAAGTGTAATTTTGACCTACCGTAAATTCTCTTTAATTTAGTCCAAAGCAGCAGCAGCACCAATGGGGATTTCTGATCCTCCTTAAAGACAGGACAGGAGATGTCAATTAACCTGATTAACCTTTTGGTCCTATAAGAACTCCTAGTGCAACATTGCTCATTGTGTATTTATAACGACTAAGAGAAAGAATTACGCTTCAAGGTCTGTTTTCAAGCAAAACAATTTTATTGGGAGGGAAATATGTGCTGGACTAAAGGAAAGAGAATTTACGGTAGGTCAAAATTACACTTTCCTTGTCGTCGTACAGCAGCAGCAGAACCAATGGGGATTTAGCAATTATTCCTCTCTGTGCAGGTTATTTCATATCACGGACTGTATTACCGTTCTGCCGAAGGCCGCCTCCCTTGCGTCGCTCATGTCAAGCCTATACAAACGTGTTGGATGAGTTCCAGGATGCTGTTTTGCAGATGTGGTTTATTGGGATGGAACTTCTTTTAGCCCATGAAGTAGACATAGCCCTGGTTGAATGTGCCTTCATGGATCTTGGAACCTGCAGACCCATCTGCTCATAAGAGTAGGTAATCGCCTCTCTTATCCATCTGGAAAAAGTAGCCCTTGTTAATTTCCTTCTTTTGGATTTTCCAGAATGGGATACATACAGATGGTCTGTTTTCCTGAGCTGTTTTCTGCGTTCAATATATATCTTTACAGCTATGCCCACATCCAAAGAATGGAGTTTCTTCTCTTCCTCAGAGGATGGGTCTGGGTAGAAGACCGGTAGCTCAATCTGAATGAAGGAACCTTGGGCTGAAAATAGGGCAATGTTCTCAGTACTAGTTTGTCTTGTAGGAAAAATATATAAGGTTCAATGCATGATAAAGCCTGTATCTCACTGACACATTTTGCTGAAGTAATAGCCACCAGGAAACAGACCTTGAGAGAAAGAAATCTGATGTTCACATCCTCTAATGGCTCAAAAACAGTAATTGCACAGCTGGTCTAGTACAATTGAAAGGTCCCATTTCAGCACCGGTTCTATGACCTGTGGTCTGCTCTTTAGTATCGTCTTTACAAATCTTTGCACCAGAGGCTCATGTGGCAATTTTTATCCATTGAAGCTGATAAGGCTGAGATGTGAACCTTTATTGTTCCAGGTTTTAGCCCTCTATCAAAGCCCTGGTGAAGAAAATTCTAAATACCTTAAATTGAGGGGTGGTCTGCAGATACATGATTTTTATCACAACATGTGAAAAAACTTTTTTGACCCTAAGGTACACCTTATTTGTAGTCTGCGTTCTAGACTGTAATAGAATGTTCACCACCGCCTCTGAAAGACCTTCTCTGTTTAAAAGGTGTAGCTGGCTCAGATGTGGACAACATCTGGTGCCCTGGGTCACCAGGTGTCGAATTTCTGGGAGTTTCCAGCTCATCTTCATCAGAGACGTAAACCATGCCCGCTTGGGCCAGTATGGGCACACTAGAATTGTCAAGACCTGGTCCCATTTGATCTTTTGTAAGACCTTTGAGATCATGGTAATGGGCAGAAACACATAGGCTAGCTTGAAGTTCCATGAAACTGATAGGGCATCCAGTGCCCAGGGATTGTCCTCCTTGACAGAGAACAAAAACGGGCTACCTTGGCATTGGTCTGTGTTGCCTTTAAGTCTATTTGGGGAAAACCCTATAGCCTCTTTAGGTGGAGAAAGACATCCTGGTCTAGAGAGGGGCAGATTGCGACTTAGTCTGTCTGCCAGAGTATTGTCTTTTCCACTGATATCTACCACTGTAATCTGTGGCACATTGGATTCCGCCCATGAAAAAATCCATCCTACCTCTTTGAGGAGAGTTAAGGATCTGGTACCTCCCTGACGATTGATGTACGAGACTGTGGTGACATTGTCCGAATTTATTCTCACTGCTTGCCCCCGAAGAGAGGAGTGAAACAGCCGGAGCGCATTGTATACAGCCTTCATCTCTCTGAAGTTGAAGGGTAGAGAGCGTTCTGCCAGTGATCACTTGCCCTTCGCCATCTGGCCCTCCATGTGGGCACCCCATCCTGATACCGAGGTGTCTGTCGTTATCTCGGCCCATGTCGGAAGAGTGAAGGATCTGCCATTCTTCAGTGCCAGACACCACCTCAAGGATTCTCTTGTCTCTTGAGAAACTATTGTGGTTTCGTCCAGGGAGTTGAGGTCTCGATTGCATTTCTGCAGCAGTTCCCACTGCAGAGGTCTTATATGCCATTTCGCCCATGTGACCGCTTGACTGGCGGCTGTCATGAGACCTAAGGTCTTCATCATTTGACGAAGTCACACTGGCCTTGCTTGTCTCAAGATCTATATGTTTTGTAATAGTACATTCACTCTCTGTGAAGGAAGAGATACAGTAATTGTTGTCATGTCTAGGATAAATCCTAGACACTGTTTTTGTTGAGCTGGCTTTACGTTGGATTTTTGCCAATTATTGATCCATCCCAACGACTGTAGTCTCCCGAAAACAATCTGTAGATGGATATTGAGATTTTTTCCGCTGTCTGCCTTCACCAGCCAGTCGTCCAAATACGGGATTATAGACAAACCTAGTTCTCTCAGACCCGCTGCTACCGCTGCGACCACCTTTGTGAACGTGAACGGGGCAGATGAGATTCCGAAGGGCAGCGACGTGAACTGAAGATGATGGAGTTCCCCCTTTAAAAACACTGCTATCTGTAATAATTTCCTGTGTTTCTTGCGTATAGGGATATGCAGATACGCATATTTTAAGTCGATCGTGGCAAGGTAATCTCCAGGCTCTAATATGTTTAGAGTGTAGTGTTTCCATACGGAACCTCTTTTTCTTTATGTATCGATTTAAGAATCTTAGATCTATAATGGTTCTCCACCTCATCTGAGGTTTTGGAACTAAAAATACTCTGGAGTAAACCCCTTGCTTTATCTCTGAATGAGAGACCAATTCCAGTACATTCATATGAAGGAACTCTATTACTGCCTGCTCTAATAGGAGCTGTCTTTGTGTAGCCAATCTTGGTGTTATAACATACCTGTCTGGGGGACGAGCGATAAGCTCTATACGATAGCCACATCTTATTATGTCTAGAACCCACAGGTCTTTTACCACTCCCCCCCCCCCCCCCCCCCCCCGTGGGTAGAAAACCGTAGTCTTCCCCCTACAGGCATACCTCTGGCGTCAGAACTCCAGCTTGCGGCTGTTGGATGGGATTCCTCTTCCACGCCCTCTTCTTTGCTGGGTTGGCCTTCTCTGCAAAGCTCCACCTCTTGCCACAGACGGTTCTCCTCTATCTGATCTTCTCCGATCTGGGCGGAAGCCTCCACCCGGCAGTGTGTTATTTTAAACAAAAGTGTGGCAGGCACAGCACTATGAAGTGCCTTTTGCGGCACTTAGAAGAATTTTTATATCTCTGACTTTTAGTCTAACCAGACTGTCTGTTACTCTGTAATTCCTCTAGCGCCGTTCTATGGAAACAGTAGGTTTAAAGAGCACAGCAAATGCTTCAAATAACTTCTTTATTAACTTCAACTTTTCTTCATCCTCCGCAGCAGATAGTCCATGTACAAAACACGTGTTGAAAAGATATCACAAAATGGCGGTTTGCATAAAATGGTAGTTCAACTGTTCAATCTTGTCATTCAACATAAAATGGTGGAGGTATTTCTCTCTTCAGTATCTGTACTCTCCCTTTAAGTTATTTAAGCACTTTATGATCTCTCTGAGAGGTATATCTGAGGTTAACCAATAGTTCACTTGCTCAAGTTGGTTTGCAGTTTGCTCTATACAATTGCTTATGATTTGGTATGAGCAGTTCGCATTTGTATGCAATTTGTTTGATTGTTTGCAATTATTTGAATTTGGAATGGTAGGAAATTTGGTGTAACTGTAAGTAAACACACATATAACTGGTTCAGTATACAGTTTTAATCACAATACTAACAATAGGAACATTATATAACAGTTCTAAATACGTGTTTTGGCCTCTCTGCTTTCATAAAACACAGCTCTTTGTGGAGTGAATGTCTGTTCAGCTCCTCTCTCTGGTGAATAATGATTCCAGCAGCTGCTGCTAGGGAAATTTCCCACACAAGCTGTGTGTGAGGCTGGCTGTAATTAGTCAAAACTCCTGCTTTGTGTGAGGCTGGCTGTGATTGGTCAAGACTCCTTCCCAGCAACAACAGTTTAACTCTATGCTTTTTGTTGTGTCTGCTGTGTCATTGAGCTTACCTTACATTATATAATGAATCTTAAAGGCATATTATCTTTTCTGCTTCTGTGAACACAATATATATAACAGTTATATGACATCTAAACATGAAGTCACTGTAAATAACTCTGCTTTTGTCTTTAACACACAAACATAATAACTGTATTAAGGTTATTAGCAATTCTAGCTGTATAAACACACAAGCTATATTAGCAACCTAGGACAGGTCTCAGCTGGCCAGCTACAAAAAGAGCCTTTGCCCTGCACGATTCTGCGCAGGGCAAGGGAGAGCATCGGAGCATGAACTGCTCCGATGCTCAAGTCAGGGGGACTGCCATGGTGAAATTATGGGTATGTCTGGGTTCAGCTCTGAAACCCGACAACCCCTTTAATACGTCGGTCGTAATAAATGTGCCCCTGTGTATTTTTCAGGAACGTGTTAAAGATGTAAAATAAAATATATATCAGCACAATGCCCAATTTACACATACATAAATACTGAGTTTTTCCATATTTCTTTTCATGCTAGCGCAGTAGGACATGTTTGATAAAAACTGCCTATAAAGCATATTCCTGTGACACTGCATAGTGATTGCATTTCCTTAAGGCGCATTTATTATCATGAATTGTGCCTTCCCGATAACTGCCTGCTCGTGAGTGGAGGTGCAGAGCTGCATTTACAAGTAGCGATCACCTCCACTGTATGAGGACGAGCGATCGCCAGTGCAATCGCAGGTCCTCATAAAGATTCATTGGGAAACATTTATTAAGAAGCCTATGCCAGTTTTTTGCGTAAAAAATAAAGAATTTAACGCTCGTGTAACAAAATTTTGGGAGTGGCAAAAGAGTGGCAGGGGCATGGTTGGGGGCCGGGCCAGGGCAGAGGGAAATTTACTAAAATTGATACCTGGAAACAGGCATAAAAGATAAGTAAAAACTATTCAGGTCAGGGGCTGTAGTACTTCACACTCCAGGAGCATGGGTTGCTGGAGGCGCGCCAAGGTCTGCACCATGTCATAAATTAGGCACTTCCTCCGACAGTGCAGGGGCTATCAAAGACCAGCATATAAATCTAGCTTATTCATCGTGTGTTCGGTGATACATTTACATGGGCAGATTATTGGGAATGACTGTTCATAGCAACGCTCATTGCTGACAACTGTAACATGTAAATCCAGCATAAGGTCTTCAAAAAATGAAATCCATTTAGGCCCAGGCTGGTGAGCGCGATAACGTCATCGAAGGTCCTTTTGCAGGTCCTGCAGGAAGAAGAAAGAGGAAGATAACGGGCGCGCGATCAAGTGGAGGAGGTGAGTAATTTTCTTATTATTTTTTAACCCTCAATGGACATTTTACTAAGCATTCTGTATTAAAGAATGCTATTATTTTCCATTATAACCATGTTTTAATGGAAAATAATAAAGTGAATGGACCTCATCCCTATTTATTATCATCTCCTTAGCAACCATGCGTGAAAATCGCATAGCATCCGCACTTGCTTGCGGATGCTATGCGATTTTCATACAGCCCCATTCACTTCTATGGGGCCTGAATATAGAACATGCTGCAGATGTGATGCGTGAAAAACAAGGCTCATCGACACAGCCCCATTGAAATGAATGGGTCCGGATTTAGTGCGGGTTCAATGCATTGCACCCGCGTGGAATTCTCGCTCGTGTGTTAGGGGTCTTACACTGCGGTTTTTCTGCACAGCAATCCATGCAGAAAAACCCTGTGTATTCCGCATAGTGTGCATGTACCCTTGGGCTTCCTCCACACAAATAGTTAATGGTGCAGTTTTTGATCCATTTTTTCTTCTAGCAATTGATACTGGGTCCAAAACAACTGAATTCAAACCAAAAACCTCTGAATACCTCTAAAGAAATCTAAGAAGTACAGAAGATACCCATACACATCTATGTGGGCTCTATTATTTCTCCGTATAAAAACGGACTATTTCTATCAAAGCTGAAATGCCAAGCACTGCCATTCAAATTCTGTAAGGTCAGATTCACACAGTAGAGTTTTTGACAAATATGTTTTTGCAAAAAATCCAAATTATTCCTTTTGTAATCCTCCTGCCTTTATGATCCACTCCTGCCCTAAGGGGAGCAGAGCTCCTGTTTTTATTCCCTGATTGCAGATATTCTGTGTCCTGAAGATGATTATGGGGGCGGCCATCTTGCTTGATCTGATCTTAGCATTTACACGGCATTAATGGTTTCAGCCCCATGGTCCATAGACACAGTGGTCAGGAGGGAACCTCATTGACTTCTATGGGAGAGTTCTCTGGGCCGCTCTGTGACCTGTGCCGAGGTCATTGTACAAGGGAAGAAGAAGAGAGAAGATGTGACAATCACCGATTGTGAATGGTGTCTGTAATGATATCACCTCTGTGTATAGATAAGCAGTAACTTTACTGTACAGACCAAGAAGTGGCGCCAATTACCGTATTTTTAGCCCTATAAGACGCACCTACGTTTTTGAGGAGGAAAAAAGGGAAAAAAATATTTTTAACCAAAAGGTGTGCTGTTGGTGGGTTTTGAACTAATGGTGGTCTGTGCATGACACTATTATGGGGGATCTGTGGATGACGCACCGTTATGGAGGGGATCTGTGGATGCCATGTCACATTTGAAGACCCACTGATGGATACAGCAGGAGCCCGGTTGTCAGTCACAGCCGGGCCCCTGCATTGATCGGGCGTACGCAGCTCTGGTGCCCGCCCGATCATCTTCACACAGTAGTACGTCAATTTGCAAAGTCACTTCTCACTGTGAAGTACTATTACCTCACATGTCGCGAAAACGTTAAAGGGGTTTTGACAGGATATGGGACCCCACCGATCTCAAGAATAGTGGTCCACTGACACCTCATGTAGGTGAAAAATGAATGGTGTACATGTGCACAGCTCTCTTTATTCACTTCTATAGCATGAGGATTGGGACCTTAATGCTGGAGATAAGTGCTGGTCCGAGAGGTTGGATCCTATCTGTCTGACATTTATGGCATATGCTGTAGATAGGTAGTAACTAATAATACATATTGAGACATTTTTAGAAACCTAATACTCTGCAGTGGTGGCATAAACACTACTGACAGGTTCTCTTTCAATGGCATCTGCACTATTTCTCCAAGTTCCATAGTCTTCCCTCACTCCATGTTCCTTTTCTTGCATTTCTATATGACGAAGATGCTCTCACAATGCATCTGTCTAGTCTGTCTCCTGATGATAAAATTAACCAGCAGAGATGTCACTGCTGGGGTCAGTACCGTTCATACCAAGATCTTGAGTTACCCATCCTTCTGTCAAGCGAAATTCCTATAGAACAGGGAGTAACTTTGGCCAATCTATGCAATTACTACTGGGTACTGTACTGGAAAACGACATCGAACCTGCATTACAAAGAAGAAGGTTTAACACAGAGAGAACAGCAGCTAAATAATTCTGGATATCTAGTGTTGCGGATACCACTGATCATTCCTATAAAATCATTTAGATTTTGAAAAGCAGCCAACGCTGTAAGAATTCCTAGACTTTTAATTCCAATACTTATAATGTAATTCTTATAATTTTTTCATGTAACCTGTTCACTTCTTTATTGATAAGAAAGACTAATATTTTCATCACGTTGACAATTAACTTTATTAATATTCTGAATGCAAAAAAAGTAATCTTGTAAATGACAGTAACCATTCAAGTCAAATCGTGAAAAAAAGGAAAAAAAAACAAAAAACTGTTCATGAAATGGATTTCTCAGTGCAACAAAAATGAGTGGCAGCGGGGTCAGAGTTGCCATCAGAATTGCCACCTATTGCTTAAATCAAGTTTTATGTTAAGCATATTTTTTAAAGGATTTTTGATTATGTTGATTTAAATTTTCTATGTCACTATCTACAGTATTTTATAAGATGCACCCCAGGTTTTAAAAGAGGAAAATAAGAAAAAAAAAATTTTTCAACAATTCCTCACATCAGACCCCCATATCAAATCCTCAGATCAGACCCTCATCCGCATATCAGATCCTCACATCAGACCCCCATATCAGATCCTCAGATCAGACCTTCATATCAGATCCTCAGATCAGACCCTCATCCGCATATTAGATCCTCAGATCAGACCTCCATATCAGATCCTCAGATCAGACCCTCATCCGCATATCAGATCCTCAGATCAGACCTCCATATCAGATCCTCAGATCAGACCCTCATCCGCATATCAGATCCTCAGATCAGACCTCCATATCAGATCCTCAGATCAGACCCTCATCCGCATATCAGATCCTCAGATCAGACCTCCATATCAGATCCTCAGATCAGACCCTCATCCGCATATCAGATCCTCAGATCAGACCCTCATCCGCATATCAGATCCTCAGATCAGACCCCCATATCAGATCCTCAGATCAGACCTCCATATCAGATCCTCAGATCAGACCCTCATCTGCATAACAGATCCTCAGATCAGACCCCCATATCAGATCCTCAGATCAGACTCCCATATCAAATCCTCAGATCAGACCCTCATCCGCATATCAGATCCTCAGATCAGACCCCCATATCAGATCCTCAGAACATACCCCCATATCAGGACCTAACATCAGACCCCGATCAGACCTCCATGTCAGATCCCATCAGACCTCAGATCAAACCTCCATCAGACCTATATGTTAGGTCCAGGGGCGTAGCTATAGGGGAAGCAGGGAAAGCGGCTGCTTTGGGGCCCTGACCCAGAAAGGGCACATCCAGGAGGAGGAGGACTAAAAGATTTGGTCAGGGCCCCCTCAACAGTATTACACTATGAAATTATATACAGTGACGGTATAGACAGTGGAGAAAACGGATGGACAGCTGCCGGGCCTGGTCTGAGAGAGCGATTTTTACTAGCCACAGGAATGGGGGCGGCATGAAAGGAAGGCGTTGTGAAAAAATTACTGGGGGAGGGGGGCCCCATTCAAAAATTTGCTGTGGGGCCCAATCATTTCTAGCTACGACACATGTCAGACCCCCATCAGACCTCCATGACAGACCCCCATTAGACCTCCATGTCAGACCTACATCAGACGTCAGTTCAGACCTTCTTGTCAGACCCCCATCAGACCCCAGATCAGACCTCCATGTGAGACTCCCATCAGACCTTAAATAACTTCACACACCTCTCTAGGTCTGGCGGTCTTTTCAGAAGTAGCGCTCCCTTGTCTACTCCGCCCAGTGCTTCACTGTCACCTGACTGCGTGCAATGTCGAGTCATAGTGCGTGCATGACATCCTGATGCTGTACGCAGTCGGGGCAGTGCAGCGCGGCCCCCAGGGAAGAAGACCAAGGAGGGTGAGTACTGGCAGCGCTCGCAGTACTTCACTCCCGACACCTACTGGATACTTGTGAGCGCTTCCACAACGGCAGAGCTCACTAATATTCGCTTTATAAGACACGTTGCCATTTTCCCACGACTTTTGCAGATTTTGTGCTAATAATAGGCACCGCTTCTTTTACATTAATGAATAAAAATGTCGCAGCTTCGTTTTTGGTAGAATTCACATTGACAGTACACAAGGAGTGTCTTTGGGATATAGTTCCTCAGATATATAGCTTTGGTTATCACATATATCGATGCTCTAGTCTCCTAAGAATGAAAGAAGAGACGGCCCAACATAGTGAAGTCCCGCTCACGGAGTGATAATAAGATAATTTATTGTACTCACAAAATTCATAAAATAACAGTCATTTAAAAATGTGCACGTCCTCTCATCAAACGCCCGACCCGGGATTCGCCTCCGCAAAATTTAACCTGCGTGGTTCTTATTCATTTATGTTGACTGTTCACAATTAAACCGCAGCGCAGGAGAACTTTGTTGCAGACTAAATATTTATTTCTTTTTTAGTTTTTTTCTCTCTTTCTATTTCTATACATTATTGACTTCTTTTACATTGATCTCTGTACAGGTCGCAGAGTGTGCCTAGAAAACTCTCCTGTAGAAGTCAATGAGGTCCGCTCTAGACCAGGGTTCCCCCACCCCAGTCCTCGGGGTCCACCTGCCGGTCAGGATTTGGGGATATCCCATAGAATGAATACCTGTGGTGAGTCCTGATCAGTGGCGACTCTAGGAACAATATATAGGGGGGGCACAAAGATACCACAGTCAAAAATGGGGGGGCAAAAACAAAATAAGTATATATAAATAAGATTACAAAATACGAGAGAATTGCGGTCTGCAGGGATACATTTATAATAAAGCAATTTACTTACAAAAGAAGCCATTCAGTCGTCTGCTGTGCCGTCCTCTGCTGTGCCGTCCTCTGCTGTGCCGTCCTCTGCTGTGCCTTCCTCTGCGGTGCCGTCCTCTGCTGTGCCGTCCTCTGCTGTGCCTTCCTCTGCGGTGCCGTCCTCTGCTGTGCCGTCCTCTGCTGTGCCGTCCTCTGCTGTGCCGTCCTCTGCTGTGCCGTCCTCTGCGGTGCCGTCCTCTGCTGTGCCGTCCTCTGCTGTGCCTTCCTCTGCGGTGCCGTCCTCTGCTGTGCCGTCCTCTGCTGTGCCGTCCTCTGCTGTGCCGTCCTCTGCTGTGCCGTCCTCTGCGGTGCCGTCCTCTGCTGTGCCGTCCTCTGCTGTGCCGTCCTCTGCTGTGCCGTCCTCTGCTGTGCCGTCCTCTGCGGTGCCGTCGTCTGCTGTGCCGTCCTCTGCTCGCTTCCACGGATTCTTTCCCCTTCTTTCTGTCTCTCGTCAGTGCGCAGGCGTACTGTTATGGTAGATCTGTGGAAGACACATTATGCCTCTCATCACCCCCATGTCAGCTCCCATGCCTCTCATTAGCCCCCATATCAGCCCTTATGCCTCATTAGCCCCCATTATAAGCAATTATGCCTCATTAGCCCACATTATGCCTCTTATTAGCCCCCATATGCCTAATTAGACCCCATTATGCCTCATTAGCCCCCATATGCCTCATTAGCCCCATATGCCTCATTAGCCCCCATATGCCTCTAATAGTCTAATTAGCCCCCATGATGCCTCTCATTAGCCCCCATTATGCATCATTAGCCCCCGTTATGAATCATTAGCCCCCATATGCCTCCAATTAGCCCCATATGCCTCCAATTAGCCCCCATATGCCTCCAATTAGCCCAATATGCCTCCAATAAGCCCCCATATGCCTCCAATTAGCCCCATATGCCTCCAATAAGCCCCCATATGCCTCCAATTAGCCCCATATGCCTCCAATAAGCCCCCATATGCCTCCAATTAGCCCAATATGCCTCCAATAAGCCCCCATATGCCTCCAATTAGCCCCATATGCCTCCAATAAGCCCCCATATGCCTCCAATTAGCCTCCAATTAGCCCTCATATGCCTCCAATTAGCCTCCAATTAGCCCTCATATGCCTCCAATTAGCCCCCATATGCGTCCAATTAGCCCCCATATGCCCCCAATTAGCCTCCAATTAGCCCCCAGCAGCCACATTTTTTATAAAATAAAAAAAAACCACCTACCTCTCCTGCTCCTGGACAGACGCCGCCTGCAATTTTCTCTCTCCTCAGTGGACTGTGCTCTGAACTGGCGCGCACAGTGTGAGGTCACAGAGCGCCCTCACACTGTGCGCAGCCCTGCACAGCCGACAGCTCACCAGGAAGTGGTGAGTACAGAGCGTTTACCGCTTCCTGGTCCTTCGGTACTAATGAGCGCTTCCATAATGGAAGCGCTCATTAGTATTCACCTGGGGGGCACCCAGGGGGGCAAAGAACAACATAGGGGGGGCGATTGCCACCCCTCGCCCCCCTCTAGCGACGCCACTAGTCCTGATACATTGACACTAATTATATCGCCTGCTCAATACTAAGGAAATCCTGAAAACATGAGCGGCAGGTGGGGCCTGAGGCCTGGAGCTGAGGATCCCTGCTCTAGACGACTCTACGGGCGGTGGTGGCCATGTAATGCTCATCTCTAAATGCTGTTAATAACAGCTCAGGCAAGATGGCCCCCATGATCAGGTTCAGGAATCAGAGAAAAAATGGTTGAGAATAAGGAGATGTATCATTATGTGGTCCACATGGCGGACAGGAAAACGCTTCTTGCAGCATTATTCTGGCCGCGATCGCAGCGCAGCCAAACGGAACGGAGTGCATTTTGGTGTATTCCATTTAGTTCGGTTCAGTTTTTTCCCGTTGACAATGAATGGGGACAAAACGGAAGCGTTTTCTTCCGCTATTGACATCCTATGACGGATCTCAATAGCAGAATTGAAAACGCTAACGTTAAAGTAGCCTGAACCTATTCATCACAGATCTCAGCTCTCTGTCATATCCGGCCCTCA
This sequence comes from Bufo bufo, assembly GCF_905171765.1. Lineage (NCBI taxonomy): Eukaryota > Metazoa > Chordata > Amphibia > Anura > Bufonidae > Bufo > Bufo bufo. The sequence goes on from NC_053395.1 coordinate 14,705,151, forward strand.
GATAGGACTGCAGAAATGACCCGACAGGCTTGTTAAAAGCATAAAAGAAGCAATCCTCAATTCCACCGATCCCCGGTGACGCCTGGGCCCCCGCCGCTCCCGAGTACTGGCTTCTGCCTCAACGCACATCGCTGGAGTCCGGGGTCAGTGCAGGCGACGGCTTCTCTATTAAAGCCACAATGACCTCGGCGCCACACATGTCTGCAGAAAAACTCTTCAACTATGAATGTATCATCTATCATCTATTATCTATCATCTATTATCTATTATCTATTATCTATTATCTATCAATTATCTATTATCTATTATCTATTATCTATCATCTATT